>NW_028258147.1:10000000-11250000 GCF_053883595.1 Heterocephalus glaber | reverse complement strand
AAGAATACATTGAGAATACAAACTAACTTAAACCCCAGTTTTCCCAGGAGAGTCTGAGCCAGCTGGAAATTCAATTTGCTCAGTTACATTCCAGTAACTTGCTTCTACTAGTAATAAAGATTTTATTTTCATGTGTTTTGATGATGTCCTACAGGTGAATCAGTAACAGCTTACTTCTAATTCAAGTTCACTATTTTCCTTCCCTAATAGTATATTAATAACATAATTTTAAATATTTTGGGATTTTTTACATTCTGTGTACAACTTCTCTTTGACCTTTGATTATCTGAAAGCTTTATAATAAAGCAACTTCTGAATATACCTTTTTGTTTCCATAATTGATTATTGTAGGAGGTAACATTATTACATATATTAGAATCTACCATATTATAGACACTGGTCTATATGCTAAAATTCAGCAGTGGACCAAGGTGCTAATATTTTGTTAGTGAATTACACAGTAAAAATCTATATACAAAAAAAATCCCAAAATTTTTTCACCAATGTTATCATTGAAAAATTGCATAAATTTTTGAAGAAATTACTATGAATTATTTTCAACCTGAGGAGATATCAGAGTCACCAGAATCACCATTTAGCTCTTCTTTAGGTTTCTAAGATTCACCTTATAGTTCCTGATTCTGAATATCAAAGTGAGGGTCCAGAATCTGCATTTTAAACTACCTAACCAAGGACTGAAGTCCAAGAATTAGTTCTTAATTTAAATGAGGATCTGATGAAAGCAAATCTTAAATTAGAAAACTATTACAAGCATTTGGACAAAAAGAATAGACTTAGAGTTTAGAATTAGCAGAAAAAATATTTAATACCATTATCATTACTTTAGGATAAAATAGAAATAGATATTTATAAAAATTAATGAAAATGCCAAAACAAAAATTTGATTGTAAGAACATACATATATATATACATATATACATATATATGTATATATATATGTGTGTGTATATATATATATATATATATATATATATTAGACTCTTTCTACCATGACCCACTGGTACTGTTTTCATTTTGCAGATGAAAAAAAGCAAAGACATAGAGAGTAAATGACTTTCCCATGGAAACATACTCAGTGGATACCAGAATTGTGAATACAGTCATCTAGCTCCATAATCTGTGAGTGTACCTACTATCTGTAATAAGGAATTATCTCAGCCCTCACACATGCTGCTCTAAGAAAGTTTTGTATGGCCATAAAAACAATTTAGCTCAATTTAATGCTAAGTCTTTATGATGTATTATTTCATTGATTTCAATTAGCTGGGGAATAAGAGAGTAGAGTATACAGATCTATTTGAGGTGAGTGTCCGCTGAAACAATTCAGAGCTGTGTTGCAACTGGTTCTAGGCAAGGTTTAGTAGTCTAAAATGCCCATGAAGCTACCATAGATCCATATACCATCTTAATGCCTTGTTTTGGCACACAAATTTCTTAAGACTCCCACATAAAACAATCCAACATGCAAGTTGTATTCTGTGAGGCAGTATCTTCTTCCTGTAAATATTTTTTACCATCTTTTGAACTACTTATAAAGGAAAAATTGAAAGTATAGAATGTTGCACACTAAAAGCTTCCTAAAATATCATTAAGGATCATGTTAGAAAAGGCAAAACTACAATTAAAATTAGAAAAGACCATTAAGGAGCCTACATTTCCATAAAATCTTTTAATTCCCGTATTATTTATTGACAAATGCCATTGTGTATTAATCTCACCCTGCTTTCATTTGCAATATTCCAAAGCATGCTGTTCCTCCAGTTCTGTAGCCTACCTAATCATGTAATGCGAAATGTGGACACTCATTTAAAATTTTTCTTTCTCATAATACTCTGGCTAATTTCTTGGTCTTCTCTTCTCTTGAAGCATAAAAATATTCTCAAGATATTAAATGATGGGAAACTGTGGAAAGGTTATTTGCTGAATAAATAGCACTAGAATTTCTCTCTGAGAGAAGATTATTTCCGGTTAAGGAATGATTTGTTGTGTGCTTGGATGAGAGGAGATCATAAGTCCATGAGAAAGGATGGCATCAAGAGAAAAAGGAAAAACAAAACAACCAGAATTGGAGACAGTAGAGAGCAGAGACTAAGGAGAGAAGTAAAGAGACACACAGCATGGGTAGAGGCCTTGGGCACTGATGGAAAAGACCCAGCAGATGTCTGACACTGAATCTTCCCATTTAGAAACACCTGCCATCTGCACAAAGGCCTGGTCTCAGTGGTTTCCTTAGAAATCATGTGAAAGCAGTGAAGGTCCGTGATGAGGTTAGAATGCCGCCAAGAGTCTGAAGGAGCAACTGATCATCAGAAGTTGAGAGGAAGACAGGACTAGGAAAAAGGGAGAAATTGAGCCAGAGAAAGTGGGGGTAAATGTCTGGGAATTAGCAGAAATTTGAAAGACATTAAACTTTCTACTGAATGAAGAATGAGAGGTCAAGCTAATCTTACACGGATCTTAATGAGTAGAAGGACCCAAGGCGATATTTAGCCTTATATTCAGTTACCATTGTATGTGATTATGTCTTGTCCTTTCAAGTAGGTTTTGAATTTCTAGTTAACAGGGTGCTCTTGTCTTTTTAATTATTAATGACTTTCTGCTTGGCGTATTTTTCACATTGGAGGCTGCCACATACTCACTTCTTTTATGCTAGAGTGAAAAGTGTAGCACATTGTTAATGAAATTGTCCTAGTTTTATGAGCTTTAAGTTAGTCTCATGAACCTTTTACATTCTGGGCTGTCAAATTCTTACAGCAAATGCTTACTAAGAATCACTTTGGCTATACCTCTGTTTCTAGAATGTCTGAGTTATTTAACATTTCTATGCAATGAAAGAACTACTCTTTAAAAATAACATCTATAAACTACTTTTCTGTATAATAAATTAGTTTAATTTTGAAAATTAGGTTAACATCTCAGCAAGTACTTCAGATTTTAGGTGTGTCCTAAAGCTTATGACTATTTTAACTTTGAGTTAAAATCTGTGGCTAAGCTAATTTTACTTCTAATACTGAAAGTGCATTTATTCTCCTATAAGGATTCTAAATATCTAGATTAATTGTATTTGCCATCTAGAATTTTTTTGCATATATGTGGTAAGCAGGTTTTAATGTGGCAATTCGGATTCACACACTTGCTTTTGATTTGTGGGTGTGGGCTGGACTAGGAACTTAGTTCTGAAGAATAGGATATGACAAAAATGACAGCTGCCATCATGTTGTTTGTGTTTTCCTCCTCTTTCACTGCCTACTTCTGAGGGAAGCCAGTGGCCATGTTAAGAGCTGCCCTATGAAGAGGTTCTTGCAGCAAAGAACTGATACAGTATTTGTTTTCAGTAGGCAATAAGGTCTGCCAATAGTGTGTGAGTGGCACCTTGGAGGTGAACCCTTCCCTGTGAAGCCTTGGGATTACTGCATCCTGCCACACACTTTGATATTAGCCTGTGAATATGCTGAGTCTAATGCACAGAGTATAGATAACAAATGCTCATGTTTAAAAATTCTAAATGTGGGGATAATTTGTTATGCAGTAATAGAAAACTAATATAGAGAGGAAACTGAATCCTTGAATGATTTGTGCAGGCATCACATATAAGAATTGAAAACAGCTTTTCTGACCACTCTATCATTGAAGAGCTCTCTGAGAAGCTGATGATGAGCAGATACCCAAAAGGGTTGAACCACGGGAACTTCTGAGGAGTAAAGGCTCAGCAGAAAGGCAGGGGAGGGGCAAATATTCTGTGGTCAAAACACAAGGAAAGCATAAAAGCCAACATGGTTAGAGAAAAGGAAGAACTAGGGGAAGACGTAGAAGAGATCAAATGAAATAGATGGAGGCTAGATCATGTGGAGGCTCTGTGTCAGCATAAGGACTTTGGATCTTGTTCTAAGTCAGGTGAGAAAAGTTAGGGTGCTTTAAAACAGGAAAATGATATGTTGTGATACACTTTTTAAGGAGATATTTTTGGCTGGTTAATGGAAAATGGAACAAAAACCAGTAAGAATAAGAAAGATCTATCAAAGAGATAATTGAGACTGTTGACTTGTTTAAGAAAGGAGTTGTCTTGCTTGAACTAGAGAGGTCAGAGTGCAGAAGAAGAAAAGTTTGGGTAACAGCCCATGTCTAGTGTAGTCTGTCCTTGAGAAACCCTGGTATTCACTTTCTCACTCTATTCATCATTCCTTGCTCATTCACCACAGTTACTTTATCCCAATGTACACATATCCTACAAGTAATTATTTACACAGGCAGAACGAGAATTTCAAAGAGAAAATAAATCTTAATTTTTTTCTTCTCAGATTTGAGAAATGTGATATTATAATACAACTTGGAATAATTTAAGCTTAAAAAGTACTAGAATTCCAAAATGTCCTTACTCACATCTTTTTTCATTTGAGATAAATATTCTAACAATTAATAAACTGCTAGAAAATATAAAAGGGCTAGGCATGCCATTAGATTGGGTGTTGATAAACAAATGTATATTGTTTGTGGGTTTTCCTCATGGTAAGAAAAAAAACAGAGTTTTTCCATTCCTTTAACACAGTTAATTTATTATTTTCAAGCTGGTGCCCAAACTTCTGGAACACACAATTAATGGGCTCTTGACAACCCTTTCTGAATTATACCAAGTCAATAGTGGTTCTTCCCATCTGTCATCTTAATTTACACTGTGCCTCTCAGACGTATTAAAACAGATACACACCACACTATTTTCATTCCCACTGGCTCTAAGCAAAAAAATCTAAGTGTAGTTATAAATGAATTCTTTATATGAAAACTCCCAAGCTAGAAGCCATGATTTAAAATAAACCTGAATGTCACTCAGCACTGCCAACTCTTTCCGACTGTGAATGACACATTTATTTTTCGAGCTGTTTAGATAACAATGGAAAAAGGCTTATAGATTTATTTTATACATTAGCAACCAATGTCAACTCTATATGTTTGATAATAGGGTGTAAAATAATCTACTTGCATCTTTTTTGTTTTGAAACAATTATAAATGCAAATAATGATAGCATGTTAATATTTAATATTATATCTGTTTAATATAACCTCTGTTAATATTACATCTGGTTAAATCCTGAAAGAAGACTATATATCTTTTGATCCAGAGTTATGTCAATCAAAATTATTAAGACTAAATTAATCCATGGCTCCCATCTACAGTTTCTTTCAATGAGAGGGAGGTGGAAAAGCTGAGTAATTTTAGCATATTTTTATTGTCTCATGCTAGAGTTGGGCACAGATTAGTGTGTGGAATAGTTCAAGTCATGGTTGACCAGAAACCAAGTTTGGAGTCCAAACAACAGTACAATGTACAACACAGCCAAAGTTTGAGGCAATGCCAAGAATGAGGAAAAACTAAACAATGAAACCAGGAGGCTGGAGGGAGAGAAAAGTTGTAGTGTAATGAATTGGTCAAGGGTAGTGATTTATAACTACAGTCAAACATCTGCAGATGATGCCAGTATTATTCTGAAGTGATAGTGGTACCTCAAAGTGAGAATAGTGGCTCACAGGGATTGTAAAAACAAGACACAAAGCTATGCTGTTTCAGCCTTTTCCCATAATTGCTGCAATCCCTTTAGTGTTTATTTAATTGTTTCTTGGAATGGGAAACCTAAAAGTACAATGTCCATATATCATTCTGTCTTAACCAGTGACTGCTTTTTTAAGTACTTAAAAATGACACCATTTTTCCCTCTCCTGAGAATCTTGGTTTGGAAGGTCAAAAGGAAAGTGTACAAAGTGGTAAATGGTCACTGTAGCTAAAGCATAACTTGATGAAACATGGACACTTTTTTCCTGTGTGAATTACTATATATTTTTTTTTCTTACGAAACCTGTTAAAATTTCCATAGAAAGGAAGATTCATTAATTTGTTATAGTTTTGAAAGAAAAAGACAGAAAAAAAATGTATTTCTTTGTTTGAGGAATGGCAAAGTGTATGGAAAGATATGCAATATGTTCCTGAAGAGTTTTAAAAAATGATGAAATTTGATCCTTCAAGTATTCAGGATATCAAAGATTATAGACCAAAAAATGAATTTAGGAAAGTTGATATACAAAGTCATACTGGCATGCCTGATCATTTAAAATGGTTTAATGGTAATTGGGAGTCAGAGAAAATATAGTATGTCATAAATAAATCCTTAGCTGAAGTAAATAAAAATAGTTAATATCTGCCTTTTATTGTACACAAAGTGTTCTTTATTCTAGGCCTATTAATGTTACTTTGGAAAATCTTCAAAAAGAAAATTCTTTAGGCTTAAAAGTAGATAGGAAAAATAAAAGTATTCATGAGAACTTGACTTTGAAGTTTAAATTAATTTATCATTCTTAATCTCACTCTTTAATGTGAGGAATATGTTCTAGGGCATGTCACAACCTTTCTCATGGAAGTCAGTAAACTATTCAAGTTGCCCTGGAGCCTCCTTGTGGTGCCCCCAACAGCCAAGGAATATGAAAATTATTTTATCACTTGGGTATTTAGTAACAGTTAACATGAGTCACTGTGATCATTTCTGCAGTTAGGAAGTGAAAGCTGATTAGAGCTAATTTGTAAGGAATTTCTTACAATTTTGTATGTGGTTAACTCAGTTTAGTTAATGTCAAGAAAAAAATTACGATAATATTTTTTTCTTAAAAAGCCTCATGATTATCATGTCATGACCTTCCTTAATCTAGTTTCTCCTCAATATCTGAGTGGTTTGAACCTACCATTTCTATTTCCTCATGTCTCTTTTTACTCTGACTCACTGCAATCTGTTCCTGTTACTCGAAAGACGCTCTACAACTGCTCTCAAAAGTCACCATGACATTCAGTCACATACTGGAATTTTCTTTCTAAAAAGTGTATGGTGAGAACTTTAAAGTTTACTTTTCTTAGTTATTTTGAGACATACAATATATTATTATTGACTCTAGTCACTCTGCTATGCAGTAAGTCTCAAAACCTATTCTTCCTGTTTATCTGAAATTTTGTACCATTTAATCAACATCTTCCTATTCCTCCCTTCCTCACTGCCTGTCAGCCTCTGGGATTCATGATTCTATGTTGTATTTCTATGAGCTTAACTTGATTAGATTTCATATATAAATGAGATCATTTAGTACTTATTTTTCTGTCCTGGCTTATTTCACTTGGTACAATGTCTGGTAGATTTGTCCATGTTGTCATGAAGGACAGGATTTCCTCTGCTTTTCAGACTGACTAGTACCGCATTGTATACATTTGTTACATTTTCTTGATATAGTCAAACACTGATGGACTCTTAGGTTGATTCTCTCTCAGCTATTGTGACCAGAACTTTGGAAAGAATTAAGTTTGTGAACTGAGGTACTACTGCAATGCTTCAATGGACATGGCTCTGCACAGATCCTTTCGGCATATTAATTTTGGTTCTTTTAGATATATACCCAGAAGTAGGATTATGAGATCATATGATCTATTTAAAATTTTTGAGGGCCATCCATATCATTTTTCATACTGAGTCTATTAATTTGTTCCCACACAATGAATAAAATCCCCTTTTATCTGTATCTCTATTAACATTTATCTTTCACCTTTTTGATAAATGGGATTCTAACTAGTATGAAGTGATATCTTGCTTGGCTTTAATTTGTATTTTTTTTAATGACTAGTAAAGCTGAACTCACATATTCAACATTCTCCTCACTTCTACTGGGTGTCTGTGAAACATCTGCTGGAGGCAGCAGTCTTTATCACCCACTCCAGAACCTCCTCCTTCCAGTCTTTTTATTTGATTTAGTTGCTAAGTTCCAAACACTTGATGTTATCCTGAATAACTTTCCCATTCCTCTACAATAAAGCTATCTGCAAGTCTTGTCATCTGTATGTCAAAACATTTCCTTTCCCAAATCCCGCTGCTGTTGCCATCTCCCCTGCTACCACACATGCGTAAGACTGCAGTTACACTCAAATACAGAAGTGCATGGGCTCTTCACCAGAGGCTCTGTTGCCATTACTTCCCTTCTGCAGGTCATTCCCCATGGAGCAGCCAGATAGAGATTTTGAAAAATGAAATCAGGAGTTCCTGTTACAATAGAAGCATGTAATCTGCTAGAAGATAAAATACATAAAACCTTTGAAGACATAAGCATAGGCAAGGACTTTCTGAACAGAACCCCAGTGATACAAGAAATAGTACCAAGAATCAACAAATGGGATCGTATCAAGTTAAAAAGCTGCTGCACAGCAAAGGAAACATCCAATAGAGTGAAGAAAACAACCTACAGAATGGGAATAAAATGCCAGCTATTCCTCGGATGGAGAACTAAGGTCTAGAATATATTAAAAACACACACAAAAATTAGATCCTCCTAAATAAAAGACTCAATAAAAAATGGGCAACTGAAATGAATAGACAATCCTCAGATGAAGTGCAAATGGCCAATAAATACATGAAAAGATGTTCAACAGCACTGGCCATTATAGAAATGCAGATTAAAACAACACTGAGTTTCCATTTTACTACAGAAAGAATGGCTATTATCAAGAAATTAAATAAGAAATGCTCGCAAGGCTGTGGAGAAAAAAGAACACATTTTCCTCTTTGGAAGGAGTGTAAACCATAGTGGTAAAACCACTATGTAGGTCAGTGTAGAGATTGCTCAAAAAAGTAAAAGTAGAAATTCCATTTGACCCAGATATTCCCCTGTTAGGTATCTCCCCAAAAGAATTAAAGTCATATTACAGTGATACATGCATACCCATGCTTCTGGCAGCGTAATTTACAGCTAAATCTTGGAAAATGCCCATCAATAGAATGGATAAAGGAAATGTGGTATTTATACACAATAGAGTTCTGCTTTGCCTTAAAGATAAACTTGAGACATTTGTAGGTAAATGGATGTACCTCAAGACCATAGTGTTATGTAAAATAAAGCAGACACATAAGCTTAAATATAATGTGATTTCTCTTATATGAGAAACAGAAAATATAAAAAAGACTAAAATAAAATATAAATAATAGGAAGTAGGGAGGGAAGGGAACAAGAGGTGGAAGTAAATGAGATTTTTTTAAATAATTGGAATTAAAAAATGAGGATAAAGCTTTTGCAAATGGGAAGGGGACCAAGAGGAAGGAGAAGGAAGGAATGAGAGGAGTAGGAGAAACAAAAAAGAATTAAGATGCATTACGTAGATGAACCAACTATCCATGATAAATGTAATAGTTATGTACTACAAACATGTCTTCATAAAAAATAAAAATAGGGCCGGGGATTTAGCTCAGCAGCACCACACCTGCCTCGCAAGCACAAAGTCCTGAGTTCAATCCCTGGTACCAAATAAATAAATAAATAAATATGAAATCAGTTTATATTACTTGCTACTCAAAACTTTCCTGACTTCTACATGTCATACTTAGAAAAAAAATATCCAAATTGCTTACAGCCTCCTGTTCTAGTCATGGACATTTTCAGAGCTTATTTCTTACCATCCTCTCTACCCATTTCTCATGTATCTAAGCCAATGGAGCTCTACCATTCCCCAGACATACCACGGTATATCCCACCTCAGTACTCTTTATTAGAACATAAATGATTTTTTATAAATATTCACTGAATAAATTAGGCCATTATTTTTCCTCCTCTCATCCCAATTTTCTGTTAATGTGCACTACTTCCTGTACTACCCTGAGATAGTACTACTTCCTGTACTACCCTGCACTACAAGTAATATTTTAGAATTAATCACTGGAGAATATTCAGAATATTTCTTTTCCAGAGATAGTTAAATAAGTAATTGTCTTGGTTTAAGGTACCTGAGAACATATCATTAAAAAATTCCACTATCTAATAAGATTCATTAAACACAGTGTGCTCACCTACAGCACATCTAATGCTTCAGTTTCTCCCAAGGGCCCTGCTGCTTATATAGCTCAGCTGGCTACAGCTAAAGATATAGTGCGTATTTAGGCCAACATAATACTAATTTTTTTACCAAAAACATTCATAATCTGATCAGCTCTCACCATTCTCCTCTAGACCCACATTAATATATCTTTCTTAAATGACTAAAGCTAAAATCTACATGACAGTGTTTGTTTTCTATAACTTTCTTCTGAGTCCATAGTTGTCTTCTCTAATAAATCTATTTTTTGTCCCAAAATGCCCAGTAGTTCACATACTCATTTCACAAATATTAGCTGAATTCTTACTTTATTTGAGGCATTATATTGTCTCTGGTTATATAAAATATGTAGCAATAGTTTGACCTATGCCTCTATTACCACAATTCCCTTAAGTTCCTTGAAAGAAAATTGCTATATAAATCTAAATATTTTATAACTTTTAACATATTCCAAGTGTTCCCTACGGTTCCATCTAAACTTTCTCCACTACTCTCTATTTTCCTATCTCTTTTAACTACCTACTGCATTTTCACTACACCTGCAGGGTCTTAGTAAATGATATTGACTGGTGTCTCACTTTATGTTCCTTTGCTTACATCTTTCAATTTTGCATCTGTCAAATTTCTTTCCACCTCAAATGCAAAAGTCAACCCAAATTCTGATTAATATAGGAAAAATAAATGGCAGAACCACATATAAAATGATTTGATGGAAAAAATCCAATATGCCCTGTCATATATAGTACGTGTGTACTTTACTAGGGGAAATCCAAAAGGTGTGTGGTCAGGTTCTGTCTTAAGGATTTTATAATCTTTTAAGTGGATTCAAATAAATATAATGTTTCCTTCTGCTTCCATCCTTCTCTGCTCCCTTCAACTCTTTTTTCCTCTTCCCCTTTGTAAAAGCTCTATTTCCATTTTTTCCTTCAATTCTCTTTTTTAAAAAATCCATTTACTCTTCCTTTCCTTCATTCTCCGTCCATCTCTTGTTCCCTTCCCATTTGAAAATGCTCTCCCTACATAATCCCAACACTCGGAAGGCTGAGGCAGGCAAGATTTCAATAGCCACAAATGATTGAGTTTCTCACACTGAGAGGCTAAATACGAGAAAACAGGAGCTCCAAAAAAAGAATTTTGAATCATGGGCCCACTGTCCTGGGGAAGCTAATGTAGGAGTCACTGGGATTTCTGAAATCTCATTTGATTTGCAGGCAAGATCATTTTCTAGACCATATTTGATGTTCACTTGATGATAGTGATGAGAGCCAACCAAAATGGATTTATTCTTCTGGATTTATACATAAATGATTGACACTGTCAAAGCCAACAATCTATTCCTCAAAATGATTGCTATGATTTGGTTATAGGTTGTGTTTTCCAGAAAGGCTCACGTGCTTGGAAACTTGATCTCTAATGCAGAGGTGCTGAGGTGGTAAGTGAGGCTTAGTGTGTAGGTCTCTGGGTGCACTGCCCTCAGAAGGAATTCACATTGTTCTCACAGGACCCTGTTTAGTTTCCTTGAAAGAAAGTTGTTATATAATAACAAGCTTAGCCCTGGGATCTCCCTTGCTTCCTGTCTCATCATGCTGTTGTTCCGTTCCTCTCACACATGTTCCTTCCATGGTGTCATCCCCCATGTTGTGAAGTAGCCAGAAGGCCCTTGGGGAACATCTGATCACGGACTTTAACTTTCCAACAACACCATGAACTAAATGAATCTCTTTTCTTCTTTTCTTTTGGATGTCAAGTGTTGTACCTAAGGCCTGGCACATACTAAAACACACTCTACCACTGAGCTAATACTCCTAGTCCAAACCGCTTTCTTTATAAAGTGCCTAGCTTCAGGAATTTTGTTATAGCAATAGAAAACAGATTAATAGAGTGAATGACAGATAAAGCTCATATGACAATATATGGAAGATCTTCTTCAAGGATAGCATGAGTTCTTGGCAAAACTAATGTTACCTGTGGCTAGAAAATGAAAATAGAAGGCAAACTGAGTTTCCCAGTTTCAAGCACAGTAATGGCGAGATGCCTTACTTGAGCAGGAGAGCAAGACACAGTTCAGAGAACAAGACATGGTTATAAATGTTGGCAAAGAAGAAAGATGTAGTCAGGTGGTTGTTATATTTCTCTTTATAATTCCTTTCAGTCTAACACATATAAAACATTACTGGAGACTGGGAATATGTATAAACCCTCAGGAATAATCTAAGTATGAAAGAAAGAAAGTAAGTTTTGGCTTCCTCTCTCTCCTCTCCTCTACAAGAGACCTTCTGACCTTTCAGGAACTTCATCCTCAGCATTTTTACTTCCTCCTTTACACTCTTCCCCTCTCAAATTATATTTTGGAGTTTTAAATATAAAAGAACTTTGAATTCACAAAGCACAACAAAAGAATAACAAGCTGTCCCTATCTATTTTTAAACTTGGCCTTGCAAATTAAACCAAGGAATTATGAGAGAAAAAAATTTTAATTTAAAAAAGAAGAAAAAAAGGATACAAGAGAAGCAGGTAGATGTAGCAGGGCACTGTCTGAGGTCAGGGGGCTATCTGAGGCAGTTGAATACTATGATATGAGACTCAGCTTTATGATACCAGATCCTTATGGGCATAATTTTTTGTTTCTATTATACGTTATCACACAATGTTGTAGCTCTTTTATTGGAAAAGTTCAGTTTAGAGCCTTATGTTCATCTTACGCTTATAAAAATGATTGGAGGAAGTTGCACTGACTCTCGGTTAAAGATTCTCAGCCTGACCTGGTATTTGTGTCTTTTCCAAAGATAGACTGCAGAACATCCATAAACTCCTTGAAATTCTATGAGGGGTGTTTGCATTTTTCTGAAGCAAGCCTCCATTGTTTTTGAATTTATGTTTTCAAAGGAATACATTACCTTCAAAAAACTGAAAATTGTTATTCTAAGTATGTTGGTTTGCAAGAAGGTCCATAAAAAGTACCAGAAACTGGATAGCTTAAAACAACATAAAATTTATTGTTTCATGGATCTGGGAGAAAGAGTTTGGAAATAATAACTTGATAGGGTTGGTTCTTGATGAGGGCTCTGAGGGAGAGATCTGCTCAGAACCTGACTCCTTGCATGTGTTACCCCCTCCTTTTTCCATGAACACACCAGCCATACTGGACTAGGAGTCCTCTCCACTGAAGTATGACCTAATCTCAATTGATCTCATCCACAACAATCATACTTTAAAATAAATTTAAGTTGTGATGTCTTGAGGATCAGGAGTTCAACATCTGAATGTTGGAAGTGTACAACTCAATCCATAACAGAAAACATGGTAGAGTGTAAGATATCTTTTCTCTCATCTCAAGCACACATCCTCTCCAGAGAATTGACAGCCTCCCTCAGACTGTCAATAGGCCTAGCAGAACAGGGCAACTTCTGTAGTTTAATATGAACATTAGAATACATGTAACAGGCATAAGAGACTAAATGATTTAATGTATAAGTTAAATGATTTAATCTATATATGGGTTTAAATGATTTAATACATGAACACTCATGGAATAATGTTTGACATTTACTACGTGTAAGATTTACAGTCAGTACAGTACACTTTCATTGGTAGTCCCTTATCTGCCCATCACCCCCTTTTCACTCATATCTGAAACTTACTCGTTCTGAATTCCTTGTGATTTTAAATTTCTTTTTCATAATAACAAGTTGTGGCTTTCTCAGGAGCTAGAAGCACCTAGAATCCCATTATATATATGTATGTGTATATATATATATATATATATAGAGAGAGAGAGAGAGAGAGAGAGGCATCTTTTATCTGAAGTAAAGCCTCTTTATAGTCATTCTGTGGATAATATCACAAGGTTTTTGACACAAACTGAACTGCTAAAGAAGAGATTAGCAAAAGGCTGTAAATGTCTATTCCTATACCTCTTTCTTTCCTATGAGCAACGCCAGTGTGTATTTTGATGCCTAAGAAAGCAAATGCTACTTTTTCTTTGCTTCCTTTTCCTGACTCAGTTAGAGATAAAATTGATTTCATTGAACAAAATACTCTTACGTGCTTCTTCAGAGGACTGTTGCCCTCCAAACACACTTCATGCTTTTTTTATGTTTCAAAATGTGCTTGCTCTTGTAGTTTTCTATGGCAATTATTATACAGTGAACATTTGTACTCTTTCCTTGAAATTGTATTACCTGATACTCTAGTTCAAGGATAAACCACTGACAGAACAGCCATTTTGTTTCCTAAATTAAACTCCTCATATCAGGTATTAATTTAATTTCAATTGATAATTACTGAATTTCTACCACATCCTGGTCAATGTGCTTATCATCAAAGACACAAAGAAAAATGAACAAGATTGCAGTTTTAGGAATTAATAGCTATTCGTTGTCATTGTGCCACCTATGGTGTGAAGACTTGTACCATAAACATAAAAATTACACCACTTCTAGTCAAGTAGCAAAATCTAACCCCATAACTAAAGCCTTTTGTATTTTATTGCACAGCCTTCTTCATTCCCAAATATAACTAAGAGTTTACTAGTAATGCCCAGGTAGAAATGTCTGGCACTGTGAATAAAATGATAATTAGAACATAGTAATTCATATGCATTACTCATATAAAGCTTAGAATCAAATGAAGACATATTAATCAAATAATCAGTCAAATTAACAAAAAAATTTTAATTTAAAATATATGGTAGGGGGAAACAAATACATGATTCTAATAATCAATTTGCCTTGGGTCCTAAAGAACATCAGGAAAGGGTTCTAGTAAGAATGATGTTAAACAAAGATTTAAAGAGGAGCATTTTTTTTTTTAAAGCCAAGCTTCATTACCCCTTCTGGTAATATGGGGTAAACATAAGTTTTCCTATTTTTCATGCTAAGCACAAGGAAAACTCCTGACACTACATATGAACCAAACATCAGAAAAGGGTAAAAAATGGGTAGAGGAAAGCTACCTATCTAGGGGCCACAGAACCCAAGGGTTGCAAATTCCATAGATTGTCTTTGTGCCACTTTGATGTGACCAGGACAGAAGCCATCTTATGCTTCAGTCTGGTTTCCAACTTAAGTTTCTGAGTCTAAGCTAGCTTGTGACCGGTGTGATAACCACCCAACCAGTGTGCCTGTGTGATAACTTATGTGCTAACGGTATGGTGTGATACACATATGGCCTGCATGCCAAAATTACTTTATGAGCTTCTTTTGAGGAACTTTGAAAAACATATTTTCTAAAAGATATATTGTTACCATAAATAAAAACAGTTTTAACACCATAAAATTAGCACATGTTGTTCGTAGCAAACTCCCCACAGCATAAAAGAGGAAGCCTCTGGCTGCTCTCAGACCCAGTCTTCTGACAGTGCTGGTGAACTTTGCCCCACACTGTTTTCCGCAGAGCTGCTGGTGGCGCTCTGCAGCTGTCTGGGATCCTCCCTCTGCAGTCCAGAGCGCTCCGCGGGGCTCCTGTCTGCACCGGGCTCAAGATCTAGGTGAGTTCCGGTGCTGCCCGCTGGGCCCCCACCCCGTGTTCGCAAGGCGCGTTGCAGGGTGGAAGAAAGATCCTGTAACGGTGGCGCCGCCTCCAGTTTCCTGCTCCCCTTCATCTTACTGTGAATGTGCTAAGTGCTCAAGAAACCCTTGCATTTGGGAGATTGGTCTTCTCTTGCGGTCTTTGTTTGGCAGAAGTTCCTACTCCCTTTGGCTCCTTCGAGCCCCAAGGTGGCCTAAGTCAGAGGGCCTTTTGGCCTCGAGAGTGCCCTCCGTGTCTGCTTGCAACACAATTATATACCACTTTTGGAACAGACGAAACTAGTAACCCAGAAATTCTAACAAGTACAGACCAAAAGCTAAGGCAAAAAACATGATCTCTTTAACCAAAGTTTGAGAAAAAAGAAAATTAGCAAGACAGGAAACTTTTACCCAGTAATCATTCTGCTTTAACCAAATGCCACCAAATTTAACCAAATGCCACTGTGGCCCTGCCCCTTCCTATGGAGAGCCTAGAATCCTACCTTGGAAAGCTGTAACAATGCTCCAAAGAGTTACCAGGATGGTATTGGAACCAGTCAAATTGGGGAGATGAAATTAATCTACACTAGCCAGTAATTAGCAACCCTCATAGTGTCCATGCAGATCACATAGCCTAGGCTTCAGCACCACCCTGCAATAAGGCGATGATGTCCTTCTCATCCACTCTAGAATGGTGTCAAGGAAGCTGGTCAGAAAGTCAGAGCTTTCACTCTCGCCCAGACACAATGAGACATAGCCACTGCCTGGTCAGCAGAGACCATTTATGGGACCTAACTCTCACCCTTGTCCAGAAGCAGCAAGAAGCTGACATTCACATGTCAGTATAGGCTATGTGAAGAATCTAGATTTCTAATTCCACTTAGAAATAATAAGGTTGTGTGCGTAATTCTTTCCTTTTGCTGAAGCACAGTCAGAAGGGAAAAAAATTTAAGTAATACTCACATTCTCAGAACATAATAAGAAAATGTGTAGGTTCCAGTGAAAAATCTCTAGCAATTCCATAACCAGGATGATCTCAAATTGAATGAAGAAAACTGAGTAAATGGGTTCTCCGGCAGAAGATAGTCTGTGAAATGGAAGTATGCAACCTGAGAAACAGAGGGAAAATGTAGGGAAACGGTGACACTTTGAGACTTGTGCAACAATAAAAAAAGTCTGATATTCATATTTATAGAGCCCAAGAAGGAGAGAGAGGAGAGGACAAATAATTTAGAGAACTAGAATAAACTGAAAAAATTGTGCATTTAAGGAGAGGCATTAGTCTTTAGATTCTAGAAGCTTAGTGAACCCTAAACAAGATAAAATTTAATTCATGCAAAGAAGCATCATAATTAAACTTCTGAAAATATCTGAAAAAAGAAAGAAAAAAGTTATTAACACAGCCAGAGAAAAATGGCATGTCACCTATACAGGAAAATCAATTCAAATAACACCTGACTTTGGTATGGCTTCACACCAAAGAAGCCTTAGGAATTGAAGTAGTATTTCACAGAGCTAGGGGAAAAATACATGGCAACTCAGAATTCTGTACCTAAAGAAATTACCAGTAGGAATGAGGAAAATGTGGCACATCTTAGATGACAGCAAATTGAATGAATCGCCTACCCTAAAGAAATGTAAAAGGGTGATTATATTTGTATGTGCTAGCACTCAATTATGTAGATGCAAAATTAATATAAAAATCAAACTATGGATACACGACAGCCTGGAAAAAATCTCCAAAGAATTATTCAAATGAAAACAACAGCTGATTTCTATAGATTACATAGTCCATGATCCCATGTGCAAAATATTCTTGAAATGACAAGTTATGTAAGAGAACAGATCAGTGGTTGCCAAAGGTTAATTGAGAATAGGAATGTTGTAGAATGTAGTTACTGAAGGACAAATTTAGAAATCTTTGCAGTGGTGAGAGTCTTGTTTTACCATTGAAGAACTGAATAAAGAGTATGAAGAATCTTGCTCTTTAAGTCATTTATATTTTGAGTTCCTTTTTAAAGACAAACCATGTGATATTTAACTTTCTGTGTCAAATTTACTTCACTGAGCATAATGGTCTCCAGACTCTTCCATTTAGACTTCATGAAGGTGGGAAGGAGACCTGAGGAAGATGGAGAGAGGTGTACAAGATGAATGTAAGTACTATGTATTGTAAACATATACAAAGAAAAATTAAATTAACTTAAAGATATGTAGAATCTGCCTGTATTGTTTTTTAAACCCATATATGAGACTGAAAACATTGTTGATAGATACATATCATTCCAAACATACAAAATCATTTGCGGAACAGTCTTGGCAGGGGAACAAGAAGAGGCACAGATAGGTAGGGAACAAGGTAGAAAACTAATTTTCAGAGGTATGTGTGCTGTGCAGAGCCATGTGAGCCACCTTAAAGACTTTGCTCTTGATTTAAAAGTATAGAGTCATTGCAATGTGGTAAGCTAAAAAATGGCTTAATCAGAATTGCATTTTAAAAAGAAAAATCACCAACTACCATGTGGAAAATAAGTAAAAGCAAGAACCCTCCACTATGCTGTTCACAGTTCAATAATGCCGCTCCACCTAAAGAGGTTCATTCCCTAATAGAGAAGCTGCCTGGAGAGTTGTATGATTGATTAATCAGTTGCATTGAGCTAAACTCTCCTATGATGTGTCTATAGGAAAATTCCTGTGGAGTTTAAAAGGAGAAAACATCTGAAAATTGGTTTAATGTGTTGACTATTTTAATTCATCAACCAGGTAGGTATGATCAAAAGTAGCCAGAGTAATCTTTGTGACCTCTACCAAAGAAAGGAAAGTCTTGCTTCAGCTTCTAAAATAAATCATTTCATAGAGACATTATAAATATTGATGGTAATAGGTTTTTCTGTAGTGTTTGCAAGAGATTTAATACATTTAGACACAGTAAAGGAGTTGTTCATGAAAACTAACAGAATGTAAAAAAATGACCCTATGTCATGATTTATTTTGCCCTAATCTGTCACTTTTTGTTTTGAAAAAAAATATTACTGACATAAAGCATAGTTTTAGGATTCTCACTCCACTTGTTGTCTGCCTTTTACCTAAGGATGTGATCTATAACAATTATTCTAAATCATGGTTTGACTGTAGTAAGCAACCAACTTTTAAAATTTTCCATCTTGATTTTAAAAACCAGTTTAACATTTTTTTCTCACTACTTTGAATACATTTCCTCTTATTTTTATATCTAAAGGAAATGTCTAAGTAAACAACTACCAATTTCTCATATCAAACAATCATTTATTAAACTGTACTCATTTTCATGTACATTATTTTATTTAATCATAACAAAGAAGCAATAACATGTTCAGAATAGTCTATGTGATTTGTTGAAGATTATAAAAGCTTCAAAGCCAGTCTTTAGAATTTCAATGGGTCTGTACCCCAAGCTTCTCCACTTGTTAGCCATGAAATAAAGCTCTTAAATTATACTGTTCTGAATTAAAATGTATTATAAGTATAAACTACACTCCAGATTTTGAAGATTATAAAATGTCTCACTAATAATTGAATATATGTGCTGCCATAGCGAGCACTCACTAATATTTTAATATTGATTGTATGTTGAAAATAATAATCTGAACATATTGAGTTAAATTAAATATATTATTAAAGTTAATTTGACTGGTTTCTTCTCTCTTTAACTTTAAAATTACACATGTAGTTCCTATTATATTGCTCTTGGACAGCAGTGCCCCATGTCTTGTCAACTGTATCCCTGACATTTGTCTGAAATCCATGCCCTTCTCTCCATTCCCACCCGAGTTGAGGCTCAACTTTCTCTTAGAGAACAATCACATCAATTTTGCCAGCACTATCAGCCCACAATTTGTACTTTACACTCTGCACTTCACATTCTGCAGCCAGAATGATGGTTTTCAAACTGTAATCTGATCCTATTACTTCACAGTTTCAATCTGTCCAGAAAATGCCCATAGGGTTAAATGCAGGATTCTTACCTTGATCTACATGACTTTTTATGGTTCAGTTTTTCATGTGTGTAGCCCATAGTGAATATGCTGAAATCCACTCACTGAGTCAACACTTGTATATTCAAAAATTGAAACTCCTCAGTGTAAAGTGTAAACAGACTTCTTTACAATTTGACCCTTAAATACTCCATGTCAGCATGTGTCTGATGCTCACAATAATATTCTCTGTGTTTATAAGAAAGGATATTTTTATCTTAGCATATAGTAGATATTCATTAAATGTTTGTAATTTCAGTGAAATAAAACAGCTAAAGGTGTTGTTAATTCAAAAGAAAGGAGTCTGTTGAGTTATTCAATAGCTGTAAATAAGTGAAAAAACTAAGAAGATGACAGTAAACAACTGATCTTCATTTTTGCTAAGAACTAAAGAGAAGCAATTGGATGAAATTATAAGGATCATATAATTAAATACATTTAAATTTTTGTTATTCAGAACTTGGTCAACTGAAATATTCTAGAAGTCAATGTTTCTATTTTCACAAAACAGAAAAATTCAGCTTAAATGAAGGCAAACTAGAATAGAATTACATAAATAACATAGAAGGAGAATATTGTTGCTGAGATATCTTGTTTATGGATATTAATTTGAAGTAGCAAATCCATTTTGATCTCTCGTTTACAAAATTTGCTCTTTGTGATTCAAATGTGACAATTAAGACCTGCTACTTTATCTGCTTCTTACAGGAAATAATAAGAAAGCTAAAGAAATCTGAAGCTTCATGAATGAATCAGAATTGTTTGTTAATATATCCACCTACAGAGAACTTAAAGGCAAAGTCTTGCTGGTTAAAATTATCTGATTAAACTTTGTAAACAGAAAAAACCCACTTTTTTTGCAGTAAGTTGCCAGTACATATTAAGGTCTTAATTAAAGGTATATCCATCATTTTCCTTTTTTTTTTTTTTTTTTTGTACCGGGCATCAAATTTGGGACCTTGTGCTTATGAGGCAGGCGCCAGAACCACTGAGCTAAATCCCCAGCTCCCTTTTTTCATTTCTTCAATAAATATATATTGTGAATTACCTATGTGCCTGTGTCTATTGACAGCAGATTTCAGGTTAATTGTGCTTCTTAACATAAAGATCTAAATATCATCAAAAAGTCCCTTAACAACTATTTTGTAATACACAATGTAAAAGATTATTATATCTACTTCCTACAGGGCTTTCCATAGAAAATTATTTCTGGAGGATGTAAATAAATATTATTTGAAAAATATTTAGAAAACAAGTGTCACAGAACAGAAGTGCTAGGGATTCAAAAATAAAGTTAAACAGATTAAATTGCAGCATATTTCCCCAGAGCCTTTGTTCTTACTGCATTTTATTAAATCTTTACATAATACAATGTGCAATACTCTTTATTCAAAAGATTGAACAAATGATAACTCATTCAGGTCTTCAAAACAATCTCAAGAGATAGGCACTAATTTTTCCCCTTTGTTTTACAGATAGGAAAACAGGTTCTGAGAGGTTAAGTAGTTTGCCCATTTTCATACAGAATCTATCCTGTTAGTGACTCTTCTATACTGCTTCTCTGATGCCTTGTGTTCATTATGAATCTCTCTATGGAGATACAGTATGCAGGATCTTCAGAACTTATTTGACTATGGAACACAGGCCCCCCCCACACACATGAACACACACACTGTCTTCAGTTAACAAAATATTTTACAGCAAGAGTGGCATAAAACATAATTTTAAAATGTTCTGTATCAGTTCGATAATTGTCTCACTCCTTCTTAAATAGTTCTCTGCTTCTTTATGATTTTGTAGGTAAAATTCATGTAGTGGAGATGTCAAGATCAAAGACAAACCTTGTACCCAGTAGTCAAACAAAAGAATTTTTGTGGGATCAATACAGTTGAGCACTGTCCTCGGAGACTTAAATCTGAACCACACAAGAAAAGATTCGCAAACAAGAACTAATCAAACAAAAACACTGAGGAAAATGGTACTCTCCTTTTCAGCAAGGTAGCTTCCAGTCTGTATGACCTCTTCCATTGTTACTTTAGGACACCATAAAAAAGAAGAAACACCAGAGGTAGGAGTTGAGACCAATAGTAGTTATAATGGAGGAACATCGTCAGTTCTCATTGAGGGGAAAAGTCATATGTTTATTTGTTTGTTTGGTGTTTTTTGGTACCGGGGATCAAACTCGGGTCTTTGCGCTTGTGTAGCAGGCGGTGAAACTACTGAGCTAAATCCCTGGCCCAAAGCCATATGTTTAGAAGAACAGCAGCCCCCCAAAATGCCCACATACCAATCCCTGGAGCCTGGGAATGTTACCTTACAAAGCAGAGAGGACTTTGCAGATGGGACTAAAAACATTAATGTGGAAAGACTGTCCTAGATAAGTGGCCCCAAAGTAATTACAGGGGTTTTTAACTAAGAGAGAACCAAACACAGAGATTCAGGGAGGTGACTCTGGAAGAACAGTCGAAGAGCCACAAAGCCTTTAGATCTGAATATGGGTGTGCTGGGCCTCCAGAAGCTGGAAAAGTCAAGAAAATGGATTCTCCTCTCTTCTGCAGCTTCCAAGAAGGAACTCAGCCCTACTGACAAACTCATCTTAGCCCAATGATACCTGTGTCAAATGTCTCCTCTACAGAACTAAAAGTAGTAGGTTTCTACTTTGCAACAATGCACTTTTAGATGATAATATTTGTACTGTATTAAAACATTGCACTGGAAAGAATCCATATATAGAGTGTGTTTAAAACTATAGGAAGAGATGTAGATAGAGACTAGGCTGGAGCTCATCAGTGGGTTGGGAAGGAAGAGACACTGAGATCAAAGGAGAGAAGGGTATGTTTCCAGAAGAAGCACATACACCTATGTACAGTACACAGTACTCAATAGTGTGATAAATGACTGTTACTTTTTTAGGTACTTATCATAACATGCTGTGCTTTTCACCCTTTAGAGCATAATCCTACTTATATAAAAGAGTTTACTGTAAAACAGTGTGCTGCTATGCCAGTGGTAGCCTCATGTATCTTGTATTTAACTGCATATTTGGATAATATCAAGGGACCATCACAGATGACTGACATGTACCTTTTCAGTTTGCACTTAGAAGTTGGCACTCTGTGTGGTACTTTGAGATACATACGGATGAAATTGCCTAATAACATATTTCTCAGATTATATTTCCATCATGTGTCATATGACTGTATTGAAATTTAAATTTAAAAAATATTTGGCCTATGTGGAGTCTACTAGCTAATTAGAATTTTTTTCCAGACCACTATTTTTTCAATATTAGTTTTGAAAATCTTTCTAAAACAAATCACATCCTCTGATGTCTTGTTAATGCTTGAGATTTTTTTTAAATTATATGGAAAAATGTTTAAGTACTTTTCAGTTTCGCTTTGGTTGAGTTCCACTATATTTGAATATTATTATAGTTTTTTTCCCTTGCATTGTCTTTCTTTGAATAATTTTAGTTTTTGTATATGTGTGTGTTTGATAATGAAGTTATACATTTAAAATAAAAAAATTACACTTGTGGTAATTTGTTACAGAAGCAAGAGAACTCTAATAAAATTTCCCAAAGGAACTCAGGCCATGAGGGAAAAGTAATAGTTGATAGTGTTTGGTGACATTTCTACAGACAAACAAATTGTACCAAAGAAAGATTAATCAGTAGGAATTCTATTTAATATGCAGTAGGATGGAACAGAACAAAAGATAAGTTACAATCCCCCAAACTATATTTCCCTACAACAAAGCTATATCAGAGGTTCATTTAGTACCAAATTATTTTTAATAAATATGATTACAGTAAAATGTAACAAAACCAAAGACTTTGTTGTAAACAATAGGCCAACCTAAAATAGAAAATATGAATTTAAGATCACCACAAAAACCTTTCTGAATCTCCACTTGAATCTATATTTTCAAGGTTTCATAAATACCACGATCTTACATTCAGTGTTTGAAATTAATCAGCTCAAGTAGAAATATTCAACATTGTACCACTATCTTTCTCCCCATTAATTCCATATTTTTCCTTAAATAGTTTCAGAATTATTTAAAATGCTTCTAAGGAATGTTTCCTAAAATTATTTACCTCAAAATGATGATTTCAAAACTTTATGACTTTTTTTTTAATACTGGCGATTGAACTTGGGACCTTGAGCTTGCCATGCAGGTGCCAGAACCACTAAGCTAAATCCCTGGCCTGATGATATGTTTTTAAAAGTAGCCTCATTCTGTAGTGGATTCACATTAAAAGTGTCTGTCAAACATCCAACAAAATAATATTTTTTCATTATGAAACCCATCCCAAACCCAGGCCCTTGACCCTGTTCTATCTATGTTTTTCATCTCATTAGGAAACAAAACAGTTCCAAAAATTGGTTAGGAAATCAGTGTACAATTTCCCTATTGTCACCGATGGTGTTGCCTTGGTAACTCCTTGATCCATCCAAGATCTTTATTTCCTTTTCAGTGTAATTATTCTTATTTATGACTGAGGGGTCAAACAATGGGTTTTATATTTTCAACAGCAGGCACTGTGGTAAAGTTGGGAAATGCATGATTTTAATACACTTTCTTCAGTTATTGTTTCTTAATAAACTGACCAGACCTCATTTTAAAACAATTTCAAACACACTTGTCGTTATGAAACAGAAACTCAGAAATGAAGTTCAGCATAGGTTTTGAAGTGGGTGGCAAGCTTCGTTTATCCTGAAGATATGTAGGCACCTATTATCAAAACTCCATGTTTTTGTTATCATAAATTTAGAATGAGAACACAGACTGAGTCTCCATAGCCAGCTGAAGGTATTGACTACAATAATAAACACTGAATGAAAAAATAGCATGTTAAATTAAAAATTGAAGTAGCATTGATGGAAAATGAGCAAAGTTAACAAGTTGCTTGGGCAATGCTTTCTGTAAGGGCAAAGGTATGTATACCTTCATTTTTGGTAACAAAAGGGATCTTTCTATCGCTCCTAACATTATAATTATCTTTTACAAGTAGGCTCCTAATTTCTGTTTGAAACTGGAAACAGATTTGTTTTTCCTTTTCTATTCAAAGAGACATGTATTCTTTTTCTGTCATAAATTTTGTCTAGAATATACTATACTTTTCTACCATAAGATTCTTTAACATTTATACCAAATGTTTCTCAACAGAGAAAATATGAATTTAAAAAAAAGAAAACTTTTTTGAGCCAATGATATGTATGTTGATGGCTTGCACAGTACAAGTGTTATTTGGAAATAAAATGTAAAGAAAGTCAGTTTAACTAATTTTCTCCATCTTCAATGCTAAGACACATAGGCTAAATATTTATAATTCATGTATCCAATCATACACTGCCTTGTCTTGTTAAAAGTATAGCACCTCTAATCCATTCTAATTAAGCCTCTAATCCTTTCTTTTTCTTTATGAAAAAATAAAACATTTTCATAACCAAGTAATAAGAGAATAACGTGGGTCTATTTTAGTCTATTTTAGTTTCCAGCACCATTTATTAAAGAGGCTTTCTTCCAGTGAAGGTGTTTGGCCCCCTTGTCAAAGATAAGGTGGCTGAATGTGTTTGGAGTTATTTCTGCATCTTCTAATCTGTTTCATTGATTCTCGGGTCTGTGTTGTTGTTGTTGTTTGTTGGTCAGTACCATGTCATTTTTATCACAGTAGCTTTGCAGTATAATTTCAAGTTTCAAGCCAGGGATTGTGATGCCTCCTGTTTTGCCTTTGTTGTCCAGAATTGTTTTTGCTACTCTAGGTCTCTTCCAGTTCCAAATAAATTTTAGGATTGTTTTCTCCAATTCTGTGAGATACGATATTGGTATACTGATCACATTGCATTAAATCTGTATAACAATTTCAGGAGTATGGGAATTTTCACTATGTTAGTTCTTCCTATCCAAGAGCAAGGAATATCTTTCCATTTTCTGATATCCTCTTTGATCCTCTTTTTCAGAGTAATGTAGTCTTGAATGTAAAGTTTTTTTTTGTTTTGGGGGGTTTTTTTGGTACCGGGGATCGAACTCGGGTCCTTGCGCTTGCACAGCAGGCAGCGAGACCACTGAGCTAAATTCCCAGCCCAAATGTAAAGATCTTTTACTTCTTTTGTTAGACTGATTCCTAAGTATTTCATTTTTTTATGCTATTCTGAAAGGTGTCATTTCCCTAATTTCTCTCTCAGTGAGTTTGTTGTTTGTGTACAGAAATGGTGTTGATTTTTGAATGTTGACTTTGTATCTGACTAAGCTACTGAATTTGGTTATTAAATCTGCAAGTCTGTTGGTGGAGTTTTGGGGGTCTTCTGTGTGTAATGTCATGTCATCTGCAGATAATAATAATTTAACTTCTTCCTTTATCTTTATTACTTTTATTTCTTTCTCTTGTCTAATTGTTCTGGCTAATGTTTCCAGAACTATATTGAAAAGGAGTGGTGTTAGTGGACATTCTTGGCTTGTTCTTGATTTTAGACTGAAAGCTTTTATTTTTTGACCATTTAGTATAATGTTAGCTATAGGTTTGTCATAGATGGCTTTTATCAGATTGAGATATTCCACTTTTCTGTAAGGTTTTTTTTTATCATGAATGGATGTTGGACTTTCTCAAATGCTTTTTTTCTGCACCTATTGAGATGATTGTGTGATTTTTGTCTTTGGCTCTGTTGATATGTTGTATTACATTTAATGATTTGTGTGTGTTGGATCATTCTTGCATCCCTGGGATGAATCCTAGTTGGTTAGAGTGGATAATCTTCTTGATTATTTGCTGCATTCTGTTTGCCAGTATCTTACTGAGTATTCTTGTGTCTGTGTTCATCAGGGAGATTGGCCTGTAGTTTTATTCTTTGGTTGGATCTTTCTCTGGTTTTGGTATCAAGGTAATCCTTGCTTCTAGGAATGACTTTGGAAGTTTGACTTCCCTTTCAATTTCCTTAAAGAGTTTGAGGTGTAATTTTATTAGATCTTTCCTAGATTTCTTGTAGAATTCAGCAGTGAATCCATCAAGACCTGGGCTTTTCTTTGTTGGTAAGTTTTAATTATATCTTCAATTTCATTGACTGATATTGGATTATTTAGAATTTTTATATCTTCTTGATTCAGCTTTGGTAATTCATATGTATGTAGGAATCGGTTCATTTATTCTGTGTTTTTCATTTTATTAGAATAAAGGTTCTCAAAGTAGGTATTGATGATCTTCTGAATTTTTTGCAGTATCCATTTTGACCTCACCTTTTTCATTCCTAATTGCATGAAATTGAGTCTAAACGAAAATCAAAATGGATCAAAAATGTAAATATTAATACAGAAACACTAAATCTGCTGGGAGAGAAAACAAGTAGAACTCTTGAAGACATAGGTATAGACAAAGATTTTATGAACAAAACCCCAATCACCTGGGAAATAGTACAAAGAATCAACAGCTGGGATCTCATCTTATTAAAAAGCTTTCGCACAGCAAGAGAAACCATCAACAGAGTGAAGAGACAACCCACAGAGTGGGAAAAAAATTTGCCAGCTGTTCCTCAGACAAAGGACTAATAACTAGAATATATTAAAAACTCAAAAAGATCAATGCCCCCAAATTTAAAGATCCAGTACAAAAATGGGCATCTAAAATAAATAGACACTTCTTGGATAAAGAAATAGAAATACCAGAAGAATTTATTAAAGCATGTTCAACATCACTGGTCATTCATGAGACACAAATTAAAACAATTCTGAGAGTCTCTTTCAAGAAATAATAGCAATTATCAAGAAATCAACCCATAACAAATGCTGGCAGGACTATGAGGAAAAAGGGACCCTTCTTCACGGTTGGTGGGAGTGTAGACTAGTACAACTGCTGTAGAAATCAGTGTGGAGAGCCCTCAAAAAAACTAAAACTGAAGGTTCAATTTCACCCAGCTGTTCCCCTTTTTGCCTTTCTTCCAAAGGAATTAAAAACATCATACCACAGTGATTTATGCACACCTATGTTTATAGCAACACAGTTTGTAATAGCTAAATCTTGGAAACAGCCCAAATGCACATCAACCAATGAATGGGTAAAAAAGACGTGTTTTTTTAAAAATATAAGGAGTACTACTCAGCCATGAAGAAAGATAAACTTGACACATTTCTAGGTAAATGGATGTACCTCGACACCATACTCTTAGGTGAAATAAATTGAACACACATGTGTAATTATCGCATTGTTTCTCTGCTGTGAGAAACAAAGTATAAATAAGGACCAAAATGTATAGTAGATATGATAAAATAGGAAGAAAATGCTCAAATGAGAAGGAGAACTAGGGAAAAGGGAGTGGGATTAGAAGGAAGAGGAAAGAAAAAAATGAGAAAAGAAGGAAAACTGGAAATAAAACTAAATAAGGAGAGAAAGAGGAGGGTAGGAGAATGAGGACAAAAAGAGGAATTAAGCTATATCATGTATAGGTACAAATTTCCTGTGATGTATATGATCATTATGTATATCTAAAATGTATCAATAAACTTAATAAAAATAAGAGAATAACAATAGTTACAACACTATGTGTCCTTGTCATCAGAGTACTGGTAGTTACTGAGTACAAGATATAAACTAAACAGATTCTTACAAAAAAGAAAAAAAAACAGATGATAACACAAATTTTCATTTCCATGAGCTAAGATAAACTTTTAGTATAAATGAAACAAATTAGCATTTATAATGAAATATCTTTTAAAAGGGAATATGTAATTTGGAGAAGTATTGGACTTCTCCCTACTTTCTATTCATCTCTTCTACTTTTCTCTATCTATATCATGTATATCTATCCATCTATCTAGTGTTTCTAATATAAGAGAAATCCTGTGATATTTGAACTTGTGTGTCTGACTTATTTTACTTAACATTATGTTCTTAAGGTTCTCAAGTTGCACCATTTACCTATGATGCCTCTAAACCTCTAATTCTGTGTAAGATGCCATGTTTATTTTTAGCTCAGGATCACCTAGCCTTGGACTGTACCTCTTGTTGGTATGCAGTGCTTAAAAGCAAGACTTTGGCCTAAAAGATGCCAAAAACACAATTATGAATGAACAGTGACAGATGCATTGGTTGTCTATTCAATATCCATTTTCCACTTTATTCTAATTTAAAGAATCTCCTATATTTTAGTATGAGTTTTTCACTATGTGGTACAAGTTTTTATTTAATTTTTATTAGTAGGTGTATGCAGAACATAAGGTTTACATTCCTTGTGTGGAGTTGGTACATGTATGTAAGACATCTTAATTCCTGTTTTCAACCCCTTCCCCTCCCTTTCCTCCATTTCTTGATCCCCTTCCCATTTGGGAAAGATCTATCTCTCTACTTCCTGTTATCTTTTTTTTTCTCTTTATTTATAATTTGAGTTTCTCATATAAAAGAAACTATGCAATATTTATGCTGTGTGTCTTATTTATTGCACTTAACAGTATGGTCTCCAGGTGCATACATTTTCCTACAGAAGATTCAACTTTATCATTCTTTATAGCAGAGTAGTACTCCATTTTTTGTAACTACTATATTTTCTTTATCCACCCATCTGTTGATGGGCATATAGGCTACTTCCAATATTTAGCTATAATGAATTGTGCTCCTAGAAACACAGGTATCCATGTATCCCTGTAATATGATGTCTTCAACTGTTTTGGAATGATACCTAGAAGGTAAATACCTGGGTCAAATGGAATTGCTACTTTAACCTTTTTCTGAAGAATCTCCATACTGATTTCTATAGTGGTTGCTTTAAGTCAAATTGCCACCAACAATATAGAAGGGCTCCTTTTCCTCCAAAGCCTTGGCAGCATTGGTTATTGTTTAATTTCTTGGTGTTAGCCATTATTTCTGGAGTAAGATGGAATCTCAGTGTTTTTATTTTAATTTTCATTTCTCCATTGGCCAATGATGTTAAGCATTTTTTATGTATCTATTGGCCTTTTGTGCTTCTTCTGTGAAATGTCTATTCATTTCAGTTGCCCATTTTTTTATTTTGTGGGGTCCAATTTTTTAGTCCTTTATATATTGCCATTCTGTAGATTGTCTTTTTATTGTGTTCGTTGTTCCTTTTTGTTGTGTAGAAGCTTTTTAGTTTGATATGATTCCATCTGCTGATTCTTGATACTATTTCCTGTGCAAGTAAGATTCTGTTCTGAAAGTCCTTGCCTATGTCTATAACTTCAAGAGTTTTGCCTATTTTATCTTCCATCAGGTAGTGTTCCTGTATTAACATTTAATTCTTTGATCTATTTTTTATTTTAGTTTAGTACATGGCGAAATATATGGGTCTAGATATAATCATCTGAATGGGGATAGCCAGTTTTCTCTGCACAATTTCTTAAAGAGGATAACTTTCCTTCAGTGGGTGTTTTTGGCCCCTTTGTCAAAGATCAAATAGCTGAATGTGCCTGATATTGTTTCTGCTTCCACTATTCTCTTCCATTAATCCACATACCTGTTTCTGTGCCAGTGTCATGTGGTTTTAATCACAGTAGCTTTGTGGTATAGCTTTAAATCTGGGGGGTTGTGATGCCTCCTCCTGTGCTTTTGTTATCCAGGATTGCTTTTGTTATTCTGGGTCTCTTCTGATTTCTTATAAATTTTATGATTGTTTTCTCTAGATTTGTGAGAAATGCTGGTGGCATTTTGATTGAGATTGCATTAAACCTATATCAGATTTGGAAGTACAGTATAGCTATTTTCACTATATTGGTTCTGCCTTTCCAGAAACAGGGGATATCTTTCCAATTCCTGATAGCCTCCTCAATTTCCTTTTGTAGAGTCATGTAATTTTCATTGTAGAAGTCTTTCCCTTCCTTGGTTAGGTTAATTCCTAAGTATTTAATTTTTCTTGACAATGTTGTGATTGGCATTGTTTTTCTAATGTCTTTCTCAGTGAATTCATTATTAGTGTATAGGAATATTTATCAGTACCACGTGAGTGAATGTCCCACATATTAGACACAGAAATAATAATAAATGTAAAGAGTGCCACTCTACCAATGTCGTGGTTCGAGTCTCCACTATCCAGGCACAAGCTCTGTGAACATGGGTAACTGACTCTCTCATAACAATTCTCACAGGGTTGTTATCATGTTTAAATTAAATGCAGTTAAGTTAAGATTTGAAACCTGAAATAATACACAATTGTTTTCATAATAAAAATATCTTAAAGTTTTTTTCAGGCAGAACTTGGTTTGGTTTCAGTTTAGAAAACTAAATGATCATTTTTAGGAAAAGATAGGCAAGATCATAAATGATATGTTTCCTTGTAGAAAAGTATATAAAAGGACCCCCAGGGCATGCCCACATGCCACCTGTGGAGCCACGAGGGCAGAGTGCCCCAGCCTGATTGAGTTCAGCTCTGTCCTGCAGGCCATGCCCACTTGCGACCAGGAGCCAGTGAGGACCCCCCTGGCATCCCCACCAGCCTGCAGCATAGCCACTCAGGTGCCTGCAACAACAGCCCCCTCCCCCACCTCTGGCTTCTTGGCTGTGCAGCTACCTGGTTCTACACTACAACAGCACAGGAGGGCAGAAGACCTGAGCTGCAGAAGTGAACACCAGAGAGAGGGCCTCTCTCAGGCTCCCAGATGAAAACTGAAGCCCACTGGAAAAGTGAAGAGAATCTCTGCAGTAAAGGCACACCACACCACTATACTTGGTAAATTGGAGGGATCATCACCTCCCATCGGAACCTGGACTACCTTCAGGGGAAAGGCAGCTGGAACCTGCAATAGAACTTTGCAGAGTTCAACCCTACAGGAGGTCAGGGAGTTCAACTTGGGACTTGCAGCCAGAAAACTGCCTGAATCTCACAGGTCTGTGACTGTCTTACTGAGACTCATTGACTTATATCTGCACACCGCTGCCCACGCTGTCTATTGTGACAGCAGAGACATACACTGGAGTCCCTTCACTTTTATCTTTTATTTGTTATTTTCAGAATTACCACTCACTATTTATTTTGCTCTTATTTTTAATATTTTTCTTCTTTTTCTACTCTTTTAAAATTTTTATTTTTCTTTTTTCTCTCTTTTCTCTTTTCTCTCTCTCTCTCTCCCTCTCTCCCTCCCTCCCTCACTCCCTTGCTGTCCCATATTGTTCTTCATCTCCCTTTGTGTTTCTGTTCTGGCCCTAACTTATATTTCTTCTTTATTTTTCTTTTCTTCTCTTTCCTTCTCTCACCCTTGTCCTCAGACCTCACTGCTAACCTTCCCCTATCCTTCTACCTACCTATCCCTCCCTCCCTAACACCTTCTAACTCCCCATTCCAAAGGGGATATTGCTATTTTGAAGAGTTTATTGACTATAAACATATGTTGGGTTGGTCCTTGATTTCGATCTAATTCATACAGTTAAAGGTGATAGATCAATAACTATGACAAATTGTCATTTTCTAAGAGGTACTTGATGCTATTGTGTTGCTGATTGTATCACTTGGGCTAAGGTATTGTGATTGATCTAATCAGTTGTCCTTCCTGGTATAATGAAAATGAGACAGCCTCAGAGCCATTACAGACTCAAAACCTAAAGACCAGCAATATCTGGAATACACCTCTGAGAAGCAATCATTCCATAAGGGTTCTAAATACATCAACAAACATACTTACAATAAGTAACTTCAAAGTATCAAACCAGGAAGTAAACCAAGGCCGGTACCAAAAACAAAAATGAGAAGACATTTAAGTAAGGCACAAACTCAGACCCCCACTCCACAAAAGGCAAATTCTGGAGGAAATGAGATGGAAAGTCTGATAATCAACCACCTGGAGACCCTGAACTGATAGCACAGGAAGTAACAGAACAGATGAATGAGGCTCTAGAAAAATTCAAAACAGGAATAATCTCCCAGATAACTGCAGAGATGATGAACAGAGTGAAAGACATGATTAGAGGTTCTAGAACAGAAACAGATTTTAAAAAATAGATGAGCTCAGAGCCATGCTGGAAGCCATGAATGCCCAGCATAAGAAAGAAAAGGAAACCAAGATCACCAAACATAAGAAAAAAATGGAATCCATGAAACAGATTCAAACAGATATTCAGGAAATTAAAAACTCCATAAAAGCATGCAGAGCAGATTAAGGGAATCTGAAGACAGAATATCAGATATAGAGACAGGATTGTGGTAAATGACCATGAAAACAGAGATTTCTTAAAAACAGTAAGGGACCATGAGCAGCACCTGCTAGAAGATGCAAAGAAGAATACCCAAAGACTGATAGGAGTCTACAAAAAACAGGAGAAAGTACAATTGACATAAAAAAAAAAAAAAACTGTTCACAGAATAGCAGAAAACTTCCCAGACAGAGGTGGAGAATTGGACATACAGATAAGTGAAGCATATAGAACTCCAACTAGCCATGATCAAAAAAAAGCTACAGCTAAACATATAATAGTCAAGATCCCAGAAACCCAACAGAAGAACAAAATCCTACAATCAGAGAAAAGAAACAAATCACATACAAAGGAAACCCCATCAAAATCACAGCAGACTTCTCAACACAAACCCTCAAATCAAGGAAAGCCTGGAGTGAAATATTTCAAGACCTAAAAGAAAATAACTTCCAACCTAGACTGTTGTATCATGCAAATTATCTTTCAAAATCGATGGGGAAATTAGATACTTCCATGACAAAGAACACCTGAGAAATTTCATGAACACCTGAGAAATTTCATGAACACCAAAGCAGCACTCCAAACAATTCCAAGCAATATCCTAGATAAAGACGATGAATGTCACAACTCCATGAGGCCCAACAGAGGGAGGCCGTGAGACAAGGTAAGACACTAAAGGGAAAGGGGGGAAAAATAAGAAATAAAAGAGCCCACAAAAGTAAAACATCGTAACAAGGATGATATCTATCAATTATAACTATCAATGATAATGGCCTCAATTCACCAATCAAAAGAAATAGACTGACAGAATAGATTAAGAAGCAAAATCCAGCAGAATCCTGTATGCAAGAAACACACATAACTAAAAAGGAAATTCATAGAATGAAAGTAAAAGGATGGAAAACAGTTCTCCACATGACAGGAACCCAGAAAAAAGCAGGTGTAACAATCTTATTTGCAGACAAAGTAGATTTCAAACCACCACTAATTAAGAGAGACAAAGATGGTCACTACATCTTTGTGAAGGGAACAATCCAAGAGGAAGAGATGACAATCCTAAATATATATGCACCAAATATGAATGCCCTCAACCATACAAAACAAGTATTAATGGAAATGAAAAACCAAATAAGCACTAATACAATTGTAGTGGGGGACCTCAATACCCCACTATCACAAATAGACAGATTATCTAGACAAAAAATTAACAACAAAATTCTAGAACTGAGCCAAGCTATTGAACAGGTGGACTTAATAGATGTTTACAGAGTGTTCCACCACACAAAATCAGAATACACATTCTTTTCGGCTGCACACGGGTCATTCTCCAAAATAGACCACATGCTAGCTCGTAGGGCATGTTTAGGTAAATGCAAAAGATTTGAAGTTACCCCCTGTATATTATCAGACCATGGTGCAATAAAATTAGAAATCAATAGCATAAGAAACTGCAAAACTCCCACAAACACATGGAAATTGAATAACACCCTCCTGAAAAACCAATGGGTCACAGAGGAAATTAAAGAAGAAATTAGACAGTTTCTACAAATAAATGATAATACCATACAACATACAGGAATCTATGGGACACAGTGAAAGCAGTTTTATGTGCGAAATTCATAGCAGTGAATGCTCATATTAGGAAAACAGAGAGACCTCAGATAAATAACCCAATGCAGAACCTCAAGCTCCTAGATAAAGAGCACAACAAACCCAAAGCTTGTACAAGAGAGGAAATTAAAAGGATCAGAGCAGAAATCAATGCAATGGAGACTAAGAGAACAATACAGAAAATTAATGAATCAAAGAGTTGGTTTATTGAAAGAATAAATAAAATCAATAAACCTTTAGCCAACCTTATTAAAAAAGGAAAGGCTCAAATCAGTGCATTTAAGAATAAAAAAGTGAAGTCACAACAGACCCAGCAGAAATCCAGAGAATCATCAATAGCTACTTCAAGAATCTGTACTCTAATAAAATGGAAAACACAGAAGAAATGGACAGATTCCTAGATACATATGAATTGCTAAAGTTAAATGAAGAAGATATAAAAATTCTAAACACCCCAATTACAATGAGTGAAATTGAAAATGTAATAAAAAATTTAGCAACAAAGAAAAGCCCAGGTCCTGATGGCTTCACTGCTGAATTCTACAAGACATTTAAAGAAGAACTAATAGTTTTACTACTTGCAACTTCTGACAAACCCCACACTGCTCTGCCAGAAGAGGTGCAAGAATTATTTTTCCATGATTATGGGGAGATTTTTAATGTCCAATTACCAGGCAAAGAAGAACGGACAAAATTCTTTGAAGATTTAATTCTGAAACAAGCTGCTAGGCCTCCTGTGTCAAAAAAGAAAGCAGTTTTGCAGGCCTTGGAGGTTCTGCCAGTAGCACCACCACCTGAGCCAAGACCATTGACAGCAGAAGAAGTGAAATGACTGGAGGAACAGGAAGATACTTTCAGAGAACTGAGGATTTTCCTAAGAAGTGTCACACATAGGCTTGCTATCGACAAACGATTCCAAGTGTTTACTAAGCCTGTTGACCCTGATGAGGTTCCCGATTATGTCACTGTGATAAAGCAACCAATGGACCTTTCATCTGTAATCAGTAAAATTGATCTACACAAGTATCTGACTGTGAAAGACTATTTGAGAGATATTGACCTGATCTGTAGTAATGCTTTAGAATACAATCCAGATAGAGACCCTGGAGATCGTCTTATTAGGCACAGAGCCTGTGCATTAAGAGACACTGCCTATGCAATAATTAAAGAAGAACTTGATGAAGACTTTGAGAAACTTTGTGAAGAGATTCAGGAATCTAGGAAGAAAAGAGGTTGTAGCTCCTCCAGATACGCCCCATCCTACTACCATGTGATGCCAAAGCAAAATGCCACCTGCTACTGACAGAAGGTCAGATCTAGACCAGAATGAAAAACCAAAGATTCTCACTACTCCCGTGGCTTGCAGCATGCCTGCTCAGTTGAAAAGGAAAAAAAACGCAAAAAGTCAAAGTGGCACCTGGGCACTATAACAAAGCGAAGGAAGATTTCACAGGCAAGAGATGGCAGCCAGAGCACTGTGCATGACAGAGTGGACAGCGACATGGAGGAGGCTGGGAACACAGGAGAGTCCTCAGAAGGAAATGAGGAGCAAGACGCCTCTGGGAGCAAAACAGAAGTGGGAAGTCACAACTCAAGTACTTACAGTACTGAGAATGAGCTCAAAGCCAGGAAGGCTGCAGCGTGTGTAGAATTGAGAAAAGATAAGATTGTTTGCAACGGAGATATTTCTGGCTCTCAAACAATAGACATTTCTGACGAAAATGAAGCAAAAGACATACCTGTTCTGCGAATGACTCGAGCAAGACGCTCCCAAGTTGAGCAGCAGCAGCTCATCAGCGTTGAGAAGGCTTTGGCGAGTTTCTCTCAGCCCACACCCTTACTTGTCGTGGACCATGAGCGATTAAAAAATCTTTTGAAGACTGTTGTTAGGAAAAGTGAAGCTTACAATATATTTCAGCTGGAGAATTTGTACGCAGTGATCAGCCAGTGTATCTATCAGCACCACGAGGACTACGACAAAATAGCATTCCTTCAGAAAATGGAGCAGGAAGTAGAAGATTTCAGTTGTTCCAGATCATGATGGCATCCTATCAAGTGCTTCTTATATTCAGATTCTATTTAATTTACTTTCATGTGTGCACAGAGTAACTGATGCAAGATGAAATCCTGCATCTTAAAGGAACAATTGAAACAGGAAAACGTATTTGAACTTTCCTGGTAATTATGCACATGTGTAAGATAACTGATAACACCAAGCCTGTTTGGACAGGCACTGCAGTAGTAATAGTTGACATGTAGCCAGCTTTTAATAAACCTGTTTTGTGAAAAAAAAAAAAAAAAAAAAAAAAAAAGAAGAACTATTACCATTATTCTTTTAACTCATCAAGGGAATTAAAAGGGAAGCAAGGCTTCTGAATTCATTCCCAGAAGCAAGTGTTACTTTGATTCCAAAACCAGGGAAAGACCTAACCCAAAAGAGAACTACAGGCTAATCTCCTTAATGAATATAGATGCAAAAATCCTCAAGAAGATACTGGCAAACAGAATATAGAGGGTCATCAAGATCATATACCCTGACCAAGTCAGATTCACCCAGGGATGCAAGGATGGTTCAACATTCATAAATCAATAAATGTGATACATTACATTAACAGAATCAAGGACAAAAACCATATGATCATCTCAATGGATGCAGAAAAGGCATTTGACAATATCCAACAACCATTCATGATAAAAACCCTACAGAAAATTGGAATAGAAGGACTTTATCTCAACCTGATTAAGACTATCTGAAAAGCCAACATGTGCCGGGGATTTAGCTTACTGGTACTGGCACCTACCTTGCAACCACAATGTCCCAAGTTCGATCCCCCATACAAAAAAAAAGAAAAACCAACAGCCAATGTCATACTAAATCATCAAAAACTGAAAATTTTCATGCTAAAATCATGAACAAGACAAGGATGCCCACTATCACCACTCTTGTTCAATATAGTTCTAGAAACATTAGCCACAGCAATTAGACAAGAGAAAGAAATAAAGGGAATAAAGACAGGAAAGGAAGAAGTGAAACTGTCATTATTTGCTGATGATGCGATAGTTTACATAGAAGATCCAAAATACTCTGCCAAAAGACTTCTAGACTTAATTGACAGATTCAGTAGTGTAGCAGGATATAAGGTAAACACTCGAAAAACAATACCCTTCTTTTACACAAATAACAGACTCACTGAGAGAGAAATTTGGGAAGCAATTCCTTTTACAATAGCATACAAAAAAAATGAAATATCTAGGAATCAATCTAACCAAAGAAGTAATAGACCTCTACACTGAAAAATACAGCCCTCTAAAAAAGGAGATTTAGGAGAATATAAGAAAATGGAAAGACATCCCTTTTTCCTGGGTAGGAAGAACTAATATAGTGAAAATGGCCATACTTCCAAAACTACTATATAGATTTAATGCAATGCTGATTGAAATTCCAACAATATACTTCACAGAACTAGAGAAAACAATCCAAAAATTCATTTGGAACCAGAAGAGACCTAGAATAGCAAAACCAATTCTAGGCAACAGGGACATGGCTGGGGGTATTACAGTCCCCAGTTTGAAACTACACTACAAAGCTATTGTGATAAAAACAGCATGGTACTGGCAAAGAAACAGACCCAAGGATCAGTGGAATAGATTAGAAGATGCAGAAACATCTGCAGACATACTCAGCAACCTCACCTTTGACAAAAGAGCCAACCACCATCATTGCAGGAAAGATAGCCTATTTAAAAAATGGTGTTGGTAAAAGTGGATGTCAACCTGCCAAAGATTAAAGCTAGACACATACCTATCACTATGCACTAAGCTAAGATCAAAGTAGATTAAAGATCTAAATATTAAGACAGAAACACTAAACTTTCTGGAAGATAAGTTAGGTAGAACTCTTGAAGACATTGGCATAGGGAAAGACTTGATGAACAAAACCTCAGTAGCATGGGAACTAGCACAAAGAATCAACAACTGGGATCTCATCTTATTAAAAAGCTTCTGCACTGCAAGAGAAACCATCAACAGAGCTAAGAGACAACTTGCAATGTGGGAAAGAAATTTTAGAAACTGTACCTTAGACCAAGGACTACTATCTAGAATATATAAAGAACTGAAAAAATTCTGACCCCCCAAGTTCAAAAATGGGCATCTGAAAGGAACAGACATTCCTCAGACAAATAAGTAAAAGCAGCAAATAAATATATGAAAAACATTCAACATCACTGGTCATTTGAGAGATGCAGATGAGAATAACACTGAGATTTCACCTCACCCCAGAAAGAATGGCTGCTACCAAGAAATCAACCCATAACAAATGCTGGCAGGGGTGTGGGGAGAAAGGAACCCTTCTCCGTTTTTGGTGGGAGTGCAGACTGGTCCAACTTGTGGGAATCAGTATGGAGATACCTCAAGGAACTAGGGATAGAGGTCTCATTTGACCCAGCTATTCCCCTTCTGGGGAACTTCCCCAAAAGATTAAAGGAATCATAGCACAGCAATATATGTGCACCCATGTTTATAGCACCACAGTTTGTAATAGGTAAAGCTTGGAAACAGCCCAAGTGCCCATCAACTGGAAACTGGATAAAGAAGATATGGGTTTTTTTATAAAATGGAGTACTACTCAGTCATAAAGAATGAGAAACTAGAGACATTTATAGCTAAATGGATGCATATTGAGGCCATACTCTTAAGTGAAATAAATAGGACACACATGTGCAAATACTGAATAGTTTCTCTAGTGTGAGAAACTGACAGTGTAAATAAGAATTAAAATGAATAATTGATAATTTGAAATAGGAAGAAAAGGTCCAAAGGGGTGGTGCAAAGGGAAGGGGAAAGGAAAGGAGGGAAAGGAAAAATTATGAGAAAAGAAAAAAAATGGAAACAAAGTCTATGTAAATAAGGAAAGGTTGAGGGGGTGAAGGGCACACAGGTAATGGGGAAAAAACTAAGAACCAAGATACATCATGTACAGGCACAAGCACCCAATGATAAATGTAAATGTATTGTTTACCTAATAATGTACCAATAAAAGAATTTAAGGAGGAAAAAAGTATATATATGTTTACATACTCATTCACTTATTGATTGTAATAATTCAAAAGGTGTCTATTGAGTATCTGATCTGGGCCAAAAGTGGTGACAAGTCATCCTCATATTTTACTTTTAGAAACAGAGATATATTTTTTTACCCTGTCTAGCTTTTTGAAATTTAGTTTGTATTAAATATATCTAGTAATGTTCACAAAGTCCTCAAAAATTTACAAACTACTTATACAAATAAATACCTACAATACAGTTTGATTGACCTTATTTTTTTCTTATAATGGCCAAAAAAATCAGAGACTGAATTGTCTCAGTCCTACACAACGCAATTAACTGCTTAATTGATACTAGTTCTGACTGTTGATTATTCTATTTGGAAAGCTATAGAAAGCAATAGTTCCTTGGGCCAGGGATTTAGCTCAGTGTTTCCGGCCCATGCCTCAAAAATGCAAAGTCTGGAGTTCAATCTCAGGTACCAAAAAAAAAAAAAAAACAATGAAAGCAATAGTTCCCTGTCAGTCACTTGAAAATAATACTTCAGAATGTCTTCTAAAGTAAGCCTTTAGCTACCTATTGGGTTTCACTTGAGATAAATAATATCAATTAATGATAAAAAATTAAAAACAAATAATTAAAAGGAGGTTGATGTTGTTAATCTATAGGAGAAAATAAAAGTTATCATTTAGTCAATAATATTAATTTAAAAAAATATAATATTAATTTGTATTTCTTATTATTTAATGGGATATACTTGCTTTTACAATTCAAAGATTTTAATGGTTTGAAGTATATTGTGTGGCTTTTAGAATTCCTTGGCAGGATGCAAACAAATTTCATGCCAGCAGCTTCGTTAATATCCTCACAAACTGATATCAAAACACTTCTATATTAAGACTCATCACCATCAGTGTAATTAGAAAGTAGTTGAGTGGCTGAGAATCCCATGCCAAACATATTTGATGCAATAAGACATTTTATTTCTTTCATGCAAATAAAAGTATGTTTAAGGTTAACAATATTCCTTACTTAAAAGAAAATATTTGTAGGTAATAACTGGAAAACAAGTTATTAAAATAGATTTTTAACTTATTTAAGAGAATTTTAGAGCACTTAGTATTAGAAATAAAAATTGTTGTATTTACAGGACTTTTAAATTTGTATTTAAAATAAAATTTCAGATCCTTTTCTTCAAATTAAATTTGACTTAGGACTTTTGTATGTAAAATAGAAACACACAGCTTCTATAATAGGAAAGAATTTAAGACCTTTTAAAAAAACTATCACAGGCCCGGGGATTTAGCTCAGTGGTTTCGCCGCCTGCTGGGCAAGCACAAGGACCCAAGTTAGGTGCCCGGTACCAAAAAAAAAAAAAAAAAAAACTATCACATATCATTTTCTCAATTTCAACATTATGTCTTTGGAGAAGCATATGAAGATGACTAAAAGTCTGAATATTTCTACTGTACATTCTCATAGTGTGTGGCAGTTATGTTTTATAAAGTCACTGCAAACACTGACCAAGCACATACGGACCATAGTTCCTAGGGGAAACACAAGGTTAGGTTCCTATGAAGCTCTGGTCATATTTTCTTCAATCTGTTAAACTTAACCTTGGTTTTAGATATTTCAGTTTAAAGACATCTTCATATATACTTCTTACAAATAATTACTTATGTGCAATATTCTTTTTACTAAGATATTAGTGTATTCAAAAGGACTGAACATTTTCCTGGGCTTTGGTAATCTGACTATACATTTATTATAACCTTAAGACAGAGTGCGTTTTTAAAGCTAGTGTTATCTTATAAATCCACAAATTTAAAAGTTATTTCCATCTTTCTCTAGATTCATCACACACTGTAGATATGACTTTAGCACTCTTTGAGTGGCTGCACATACAGATCAGGAAAGGTTACCTTCCATTTGCTGGATGTACTATATTGTGAATTCATTAACATTTAGCTCATGGTCAACTGCATTAGAACTTATGGTTGAAAAAAGTGTATCTAATACACACATTTTCTCCTTAAGGAACATCGTGTTCTTCTGCTGGTCATCATCATGCTCTTAATATTAGACTGGTTTAGCAACCAGTACCCTTGGGGTTTATTTAAAATAGCAAAATCACTATCAAAAAATATAAAAATGTGAAAAAAGGACACTTGTTTACAGTAGAAGAGCTGAAACAAGAAGAAAGTGCATTGTTTGACCTCAGCTAGGAACATGAACTCTAGGTGACTCAAAATTTTACCACTGTGCATGTCCATGAATGACTCCCAAAGGGCCATGAGGATTGATTTGGGAATTACAAAAAAAAAATGAAGAATGAAAAAATTTGCAAGTATGGAATTCATGAATAATAAGGATCAAGTATATTTTCTTGAGAACAAAGCTTAGAGATGTTTAGCGGTTTGTCCAGGACTGTAACCCAAAGTAAAACAGTGACTGGCATCTAATTGTTCTACCTCCATCCCTTACAACTCCATCCTTACTACCGGTAAGTATTTCTCCTGAAAGTAGAAAGCAATGTCACAAACTACCCATCAGTATATAGGTAGCCAGTGCAAGAGGAGAAGTTACAATGAAGCTAAACCAATCCTTCAAAGGTCTTCGTTTGCACAGGTCCCTGTGAGTGCTGGGATTTATAAGGTATTCAAGCAGGAAGGAAAAGCCAGTTGCAAACAAGAAGGGTTTCTCTAAAGATTTCTGGGAAATTGTCAAAAGAGATCATAAAAATAAACAATCCGAATTTCTGAAATCTCTATAAAATGTAGAGATTTTTCCATTACTCTAAACAATACTTAACCTTTGAATTTAGCTTTATATTTGAAATTTGGTACTCTTTTTGTAGAAAGGCTCTCAAAATTGCATAAGGTCAATGACCTTCAAACCCTAGATTCACAACTAGGTACCACTAGCACATTTTATGCAAAAGAGGGAAAATGGTCTCTTAGCACAAAAACTACCACCGTGCTTTGATCCTCAGCTCTTTTAATGAAGTAATCAATTAATAAAAACCCCTGCTTAAAGTGAAACTATGTAACGTGAAGAGTAGCTGTTTACAGTAGTTCATTTATCAGGCCTCTAGTAAAAAGCAAGGCCCTGTAAAAGTGAGGCCAAGAACTGGGTGGATACGAAATGAGGTTGGTATAGGAGCATGACTGGGGCCTTCGGCAAGTTTCTCCCAGGCAGAGTACTTGATGGATCAAACATGAATTTGAGAAAGTAGTTACAACAGTGTAAAAGCAATGGTGTGCTGAAAACTTACCCTAAGGGGAAAATCCTCTGGTTTTAGCATTGCCGGTTGTCCTAGGGTAATTCTCCCACTGTAATTGATTTCAAGCGATAGCATGTCACTGAAAACAGTTTTGAAAAGAAAGTTGTACAACTGGCTCTCGTCATCCAGAACAAGCCAACTCCAGAACAAGCCAACTCCAGGACACCACTGGGAAGAAGTGAGGTAGAAGGTAACGGATCATCCTGGTTTGTCTGGTGCAGTGGGAATACATGGAATCTATCACCTAAGTTCCTTTTGAAGAACAGGCAGTTTCCCCCATTTCTTCAGCTGTCACTGACTGTTCTTTAACTCAACCTCAGGAGTCACCTACCAGGAGCTTCTCTGGGCTTCTCCAACTTCCCCCTGGGTTAATTTGAGTCTCTTGTGCTTTGCACTCTCATTAATTACAGGAGGGGGTGGGGGGTGTTTGAAGATAAACTATTTCAAAAGCTTCTCACATGACTTAAATAGTCAATTAGGAAGGCCTGAAATAGAATCTGCCCACATTTTGGAAGGGGAAAAAAAGAGGTCAACTGTGAATAGGCAAAGATCCATATATTAGTCATGAAAAGGACACCAGCATTCTCTGGAACTTCAAGATCTCACTGATAAAATGAGGAGTGAGGAAGGTCCTTAATACAGTTGGTAGACTAAAAAGTCTGTGGAATTACAAGACGAATACAAATTACACATACCATATATAACAGCATTACCCTTCGCCTTCACATTCAATATTTTATTCCAAAATATGTTCAAAATTAACTTAGAAATTAATACCTTATCTAAGCAAAACTCTAACTTCTTAGAAAACTTACTTTTTGCACAAGTTTTAATAACTTTATTTCTCAAGTCAATAAATATTTCTTGAGTCAATAAAATTTCTTGAGTCAGAAAAAATTGTTAGACTTTATCTGAAATCAACTACATCTAAGTTACTATTAGTATTCATAATAACTCTCAATATAACACTTCACCTAATAGTATGGGAGCAAAGCAATGAAGCAACTTACATGCACCTGGAAAGAAGCAATAGCAAGTTGTCCTTTGAAACTTATATGAACAAACAATAGATATGATTAACTATTTCTGAGAACTAACTGAAGAACTATTTTTAAATGTATGACTCAACAAGTAAAACTACAATCAATTTAATTGGATATAATTATAGGAGGACAGGTTTGAAATGTGTTTGCAAATAGTAAGCAAAAAGGAAACAAACTGCTTTTCTTCCTGTCTCTAGAAGAGTTTGAACAGAGAGAGGGATGGCTAGCCCAGAGCATTGAAAACAGAAGTTGAAAAAGAGGTTGGCAATGCTTATCCAACACTTTTTTGGGAAAAAGTAGCCTATTGCTGAGGTGGAAAAGACCAACTGGATCTTATGATGACTTGGATTATATATCTTTTACAAAAACCACCTCACTGTGCTGTAATGTTTTTGTAGTGCAATGAAGAAACTTATTTCCTTTTTACAAAGTTTTCTGGCTTATATACTGGGTGAAAAAAGAAGATGAAGTTCTGGAGAAGGAACATGAACATTTTAATTATTAAAATTTAGAGTTTATTCTGATGGTTTATAGATCAGTAGCTTACGAGTTTAGTTGTGAGTCAATTCACCCAAGTCAAATCGATCTGAATTTCTGCAAAGGTTGAGAGCTAAATCATAGATCATGGTGAATTCACCATGGACTGCTCTCTGAAATCTCTAGAAAACAGGCCAGCTGGCCTTTTCTGGCTATATCCCTACATACTATTGTGCCTTCTGCTAAATATCCCAAAGTTATTATAAATCATTTTATAAATTTACAATATATTTTCACATAGATCATTTCCTGTTGTGCTCTGAATCATTAAAGTAAAAGAGATACAATCCCCATTTTATAGATCTATAAACAGATGCGGAGTCATTCAGTTTGCTAATTTAATTGCATGAAATTTCAAATACAAGTCTTTTAGGTAAGCATGCATTTTTTTACCTTCTATGACAATGCTCTTTCATTACTCTCTGTAAACTATGTTTAAGAAGATGAATCAGGGCCTGGGATTTAGCTCAGTGGTTTTGCCACCTGCTACACAAATGCAAGGACCAGAGTTCTATCCCTGGTACCAAAAAAAAAAAAAAAAGAGAAGATGAATCAGAAGCAGTTAAGATCTTGTAACAAAAGGCCTAAACAGTGCCTACTATTAGAGTTGCACTGCAAAGAAACCTTAGGTGTTTTTTGAGATTAAAAGATAAATATCTGACTAATCATGAATTGATTAGAAAGTGTTCATAGATGTGTTTCTAGAATAGTGAGAAGGATACAGATGTTTCCTAATTGCTGGAGGATCCACTGTTTGAATGAGAGGCAGCATAAGAAGCAGAGGCCAGGGTGGAGCATCCCTTTCCTCTGTCCCTAACCCACCCCAACTGGGCTATTTGTAGAGAGGCAACTGATTCTCAACATGCTCTATTGAAAATAATAAGCATTAAAAGACTGAACTAGATAGTTTCATGTGCACTTTTTGTTTGTTTCCTAGGTACATCGTTTTCCAGCTAAATAGGCATATTCTTTCCTATTCTGATTCTGGCCTTCTCTATGATCCAGGGTTTTGACAGCATCAGATTTATTAAATTGCATAGTGGTGGATTGTGCTGATATTCTAAATATATCAAGAGAGAATTACTTTTAAAAAATAGAAAGCAAATGGACAAAGAGAATTGTGGAAATAGACATGAAAAACACAATTTAGCCTGCAATTTAGGAAAACGAAAAAAAGAAGAAATTTTCAAACATTATCATTTGAAAGGCTAAAGCCTTTTATAAAAGTATATTTGGTTCATAACTATTTATTGAAAATAATAAATTATTTAAAGTGACTGGAAGAAAAGACATTTCTAGGCAATTGTCTCCACACAGAACTTGCTTTATACTTTGTTCACATTAGGTGGCTCCTAAGAGAACTCTCTAATGGAAATTTACAGTTTCCTCTTACAATGCTGAAACTAGCATATGAATTATTCTGCCAGAAAATTTTGAAGGAGAACAGGAAAATATCTAAAGGAAAAATAATATTAAGAAATCTGAAATCTTTTTATAATTCCACAGTGTTACATTACCTTGAGAAATCCCTACTAGGGTGTATTGTTTGCAGCTGACATTTTTATGTAATAGTGGATTTTTTTTCCAATGAAAGAATATTAAACTTGTTTCTCAAGTTAGAAAGCATCCTCCTGCTTTAAAGCCGCAACTATTCCCAAAGCACATACAGACATTTTGTTGTACTTAAAAAAAGTAAATTCACTCTTACTCCTTGTGCCAATGTTTTATCCTAAGAAAGATTAAAGTGATGTGAGATCATGCTTTCCAATGGGAAAAAGGATGGCTGGTGAATGGAATCATCTTCATCATCTTTGCCTTCTTCATCCTTTAGCCAATGTTAGTTACCTATCTGATACTTTTTTATACATTAGTTCTATACATCTTTATTTTCTCCTGACAATGATCCTAAAGCTGAGCATAGCTGTTATCTCCATTTTTAATCAACATACAGAAAAGAGTAAGGCTATGTGTGAAGGTCTTGTAGTCCTGCAGTGGTAAAAGAGGAGATCAGAAGTCAGCTGCCATCGGAGGAGTGGAGCCTGTAAGAAGGATGAATAGAGGATGGGTGTCCATGTGGTGAGTCCTGTGGTTTAATTAAGGACTTAAAGGGGTTTCTGTCTGATTACTTCAATCTCTTATCTACTTGGAGTGATAGTAAGAGAGAGGGCAAGAATTTGGAGAGTGAAGAGTTAGCTGAGTGAATGGAGCAGAGAAATGCTATAGGATTGGAAGCAGAGCTGAGGGAATATTTGATTTGGGATCCTGTTGTGTGACACTGTCAAGCAGGATTCAGTTGCGTAGGCAGATGAGCAAAGTTGATTCAATAGCAAGATATCAAAGAGAGCTATTTTCTTATTATAAAATTTTGGGCAAGTCATTTACCTGTGTGAGTCTTGGTTTTCTTATTTGAAAAATAGAAAAATAAATCCTATTTCTATAAGACTATTCTATGGCTAACATGAGATTGCAAAAAAGAGAAAAAACAAGATCCATGGTGTACACAGAAGCTCAATAATAGTTTTATGATTATCACTAAAATACCTATGAGGTTAAACAGTTTCTGATATCTACTAAGTATCCAAAAATACTTTTCTATTGAGAGTCACTTGGAATAAGTGATGAACAAGCCACACTTAATAATTACAAGAATGTCTCTGGAGAATAATCAGAACCATAGTTGCAAAACCTGAAGATTGAGTTTTTAAAAAGAAGCCAATTATTATCAGTGTAAATCTTAAAAAACCAAGAAATCACATGCACTCAAACCCTAGTAAAACTAGAGCTACATTATAGTTTTTTCTCTTTGATTTCCAAAATAGTTATTGGGATGGATTTGTCAAGTGTTTGAACATACATCTCTTCAAAGAGATAGATTCAAAGAAGAAAAAAAATCTGACTATTTCATATTGGTGTATTTGATTTCATATATTTATAATTAATTAATGTTATCATCTCCTTTTTGTTGCTGAACATTGAAGATGAATTTGGCATGTACAAACATGAAAGCTGTTACCCTAGGGGCATCCAATGTAAGGTGACCCTGAGTAACATCCACTGCATAGACTTCCTTTTAGTGTTTCTCTTCATTTCTTTGTCCAAGTAGCATGTCTTGTGGCAGTTTTTACCAGAGCCAAATATGTCTCCTTTTCTCTCTCCAAGACAGGGTACTGAATTTCAATGAAATAACCTTTATCATTCAATTAATGGTTCAATTTTTAACTATGTATTACTATATAAAACAATTTAAAGCTAGTAGCCATCTGGAGAGTAAATAAACAACCAGTAAATTCTAACATATTCTTAGTTTTAAACCCACATAAATATATTGTATGTTTATTTAGGTAGCAAATTATGCCTAAGTAAACCCAAACTGATTTAATTTCACAGCATATTTACATTTTGGGGGGCTCCTGTCACTACCTCAGAGGTATGCTCAGCTGAGATGAAAATAGCTGAGTCATAACATTATAAAATATTATGGGTGTAAATTAGTATTCCTTTGAATAATTTAAATGTGTCTATATTAGTATATTTATCTTGCCTTTGATCAAATTGTGAGGTCTATATATTACAGAAAAAGGCACCAATCATCTTCACTTAGGATCTTTCCTATTCTCTTCATCCTCTTTCACAGACTGCAACACAGATTGGACAAGAAGAACAACATTCTAATCTTCAACTATTACTTAAAATATCATTTCTTGTCATTGTGCCATGACTTACTCTGAATTCTAGCCAAAAAATCTTTAAAAGATAGCCAAGAAATATAACACCAAGGAAACTGTTCTAATAGATGCTAAAAACATTTTATATAAAGTCCGAAGAAAGTAAGAACTTTGGCTCTAGTTCTATGGCTCCACCACAGACTAAAGATTTTGCAAGTTGCTTGTCAGCTCTCCTGCCTTCTTCTGGGTACCTTTCCCTTCTCTAGCGTCTCCTTGATATTTCCTGCCATGCCTCCCAGCGCCAGGCTCAGACTCATCCCATCACCTGAAATCGCCCAGTGAAGCAAGAGAAATTCATTGCATTTACCTTTTCTATTGAAAACAAAAAGTGGGCCAAGAGGTGGAATGGGGAGGGGGTGGTAAAAAGAATTAAGATGTGTTATGTAGATGCACCAACTTCCCACAAGGAATACAATTATTATGTACTGCAAATGTGTACTAATACAAATGTTAAAAATCAAAAATATTATAATTAAGCAGATCAGTTGTACCTGTTGGCAGTCATATTGGCTTTAACTTCCCCCACAGTTTCTACCTCAAATCCCTTTAGCTGGACTTCTTCCCCAGCTCCAGCTGGATGGTTGGAGGGTTTGATAACTTGCTTTCTATTTGGAGGTGTTGTCCTGGTACCAACAATCTTTAACCAGATCTGAATCATTAGCCTAAGCATCAGCCATTATTTTACTCCTTCTGAGTATAAGCAGAACTGAATGTATCTGGAGGCCTGACTCTCAGAGTTGAACTTCTACAGCTAGTCTTTGCTGCTGAGTTAGGTCCACCATCTTTGCTATTCATGCCTTGCTCCAAGCATCTTAGGTTGTCCTTTTGTTCCTGCTTCATAAGCCGTGCTTTAGCTATACAAGTGAAGCACCTATGAAGATTGTCTCATGGAGCCTGAGAGAAAACCTTCATTCCCTCTCTGGTATAAATTATCAAGATTCATTGAAATGAAACCAAGAGTGAGATGATTACATATGTATAGAAATCATATAAATTTGAGAAATAGAAAACATTTTATTAATCCATATTATAGTTTTAGGCTCTAAATATTGTTGCAGGAACAAGTGTAATAAATAAAATTATCTAATTACCCAGATTACATAACTGACAGCCCCCCCCCAGCCAAACCTCCACCCAAGCAGACCCACTACCCTCATCCACAGTAGCACAGAGATAACAAGAAGTGGGCAGCTGCCCTGCTGTTCTCACCACTGTCCTGTTTATCAGCCAGCCCCAGGCCCATTACCCACAGGACTCTAAAACTTTCCACCCTCTTGACCAGTGCCCCTTCCCTACCTAAAATGCCCTATATCAACCACGAGCACCCCTCTCAGTGCCAATAGCCTTCTCACCCTTGGTCTATCTGCACCCAAATGGCAATAAACTCATCGCAGGTTGCTTAGACTTTCCCTGCCTTGGTGGTCTCAATCGTGCCTTTGTCTGACCTTACAATAACCTGTTATGGTTAAATTGATAGGATTTGTCATTATTATCAGCAGCAGCATCCTGTGTAAACAACTCCGAAATTGAATTAGAAAGAGGTATTTCTCTTGTGCTTCCCCAAAGATGCATGAACACTGGAAAAAGAGAAGTTACACTCAATTATCAAAATTGAAAACTGAATAAATTAAACCTCAATATCTAGGGAGCTGGATTGAATGCCCTGTTTTATTTAACTATATTATGATGCACAAGTTATACTTTTAGCAACATGATGCCATTCAAGGGAAATTTTGCTTTTGACACTTCTTAAACTACAAGGTCATCATTCTCAGGCAAAAGATTGTGACTCATTTTTCTTATGAATAATTGTGAATAGATGTTGCAATAAATTTCCCTGCAGTTTCCAAACTGAGATTTTTAAAAACTTGTTCAAAATGCAATGTTTCTCCCATACTCATTTTCTCAGTGTTTAGTGATTCATCCTCTTCGCCTCTTTATTAATTTTTGCCCCAGCAAAAGGCCTTGGAACTTCTTCCTAACAGTCAAAATGCAAGAAGGATTAATTATCCACTCCAACACCTTACTGGATCAATTTGCATCCAATAAGGAATCTGCCAACAGGATGTCAGAAATATTTACTGGAAAATCCTGACATACCTGACAACTGGGAAAGGAAGATAAGTTGGACTAATATGATCTTACTAGAGTCTGGTATCATTTGGATACATACATTTGATGAAGTGTTGCAAAAGTTGAGGTTGTTTTCCCACAGCCAGCCCTTTTCAAGAGACTTTTTCTGTCTGTACAAAATGAGTTATTCATTCCAGTTTCAGACTCAATGCACAGATATCAAGATTTCAAGAATTATGATTTAGTTTGCGGTTAAGTCATACCATGTAGGGGCTGAGTTAGTAGGAAACATTTAATGTGTTCTATGGGTCAAATTATCTGACCTTTTACATAAATCCAGGGCAGTGTTTTCTAAGGATAAGAGACAGAGAATTCCAATCAGTATCTACACTTGAGAGAAATGAAGTTATAATCACTTAAATTAATCAGTGCATAAACAATAAAATTAGAGAGTTATCATTATGTATATCTAAAATGTACCACTAAATGTTTTGCTAAAAAAAATTAGTGAAATGCTGTGATCTAGATGCTTGTGTCTCTCCAAAATTCACATGTTGAAATCTTCACCTCTAAGGCAAAGATATTAGGAGGTGGTACCTTTGGGGAGATGATTAATTCATGAGGGTGCATCCCTAGGAATGGGATTATTGCCTTTATGAAAGAGAACCCTGAGAGCTGACTCATCCATTCCCCCATGCAAGAACATAGTGAGAAGCTACTATTTCCATAAACCAGGAAAAGAGGCCTCACCAAGTATGGTATTGAGTTAAAACAGTTTAAATGGACTAAGACATGAGATAACATGCCCAGTGCTTAGAATAATCTCTACTATAAGTGAACACTGTAGAATTGATAGTTATCTTCACCTATTCTGAATTGTTTTTAGGTAATGACAAATTAGCTCCATACTATTTCTCTTTCACAGGCTAAAAGAATGACATTAATTGTCCCCAACAGGGATTAAAATCAAAGTATCATATTATTAACATATTTGATAAATGGACCCAAGAATTTCAGATATGATTAAAAAGAAGGTGGATGATATATCTCTTTGAGTAGAATAGGAAAAACACACACACTCTCTCTCTCTGTATATATATGTGTGTATATATACATATATAGTATAAATATGTGTGTATATATATGTATATCTGTTGTATAGATATGGCTATATCTATCTTGTATAGATAGATACATATACATATATATCTGTATAGATACCTACATAGAGAGATATCTTGTATAAATAAGTCCTTAAACAAGAGTCTTATGTGACTACATTCAACAAAACCTTTTCTTATGATTTAATAAATATACGTTGCTACCAGGTAAATCTATTGCAGATTTAGTATCCTAAGGAGTTAACAGTGTGAGACTTTTATGTAAGAAATTATGGCCAATAATGAATGACATCATGGGAAAAAACTATTTTTCTCCAGTTGATCATTTTGAGTGCACCTGTCCTGGGAGATGAAAAGAAAACTTCCTTATTGCTCACATATGCAGTGTTAAATAGAAGACATTAAAGTCAGACAGGCTCAAGCATCCATAATGCCTTTGTTACTTAATCTCCCAATAGGAAATTCAGGATTTTGCAGCTAACAGATAAATCTTAGGGAAGGATTATTTAAATTATCAAAGTTTTTTGCTCCGCTGTTTTTAAAGGAAGCTTTACTCATTATATGGAATGAGGTAAGAGTTATATTCATTTCAATTAATTATATTATTTTAATTACTAACCTAATCGATTTCTCTTTTTATACTATGTAAAAGTGTTCAAAAGTTCTATTCTTAGGCCTCTTTATTGAAATTAGGAATCTTGGAATTCAGTGTAAAACTTCATGTATAGATATTATATGGGAGACAAAATTTTGGATGGTCTTAATTAAACTTTATATGTTTGATTTTCCACCTGCCACACTGAGAACTAAAATCACAAGTTAATTGTGAGTAGATGTAGCTAATTGCTCAATTAACTAGTGATCACTTGGTATCTTTATTTTTCTGATTTAAAAATTGCTTGTACACTCTAAGAAATAAGGTCTTTTTCTATCAAAAATATGAACACAAGAATGTCTCCATCTTAAACTCTAGTCCACCCTAGGCTGCCCCTCCTCATCCTTTACACCACAGTTACAGTTGTTACAGTTATAAGAAATATCTGTTTGACTTGGATCTCAGGAACACAGCCAAGGACTTTCAGTTCTCAGTAGCCTCACACCCCACCCCCCTTTTTTTCCAGGCCACAACAAGCCTTTATTGCAGGGATGATCTGTCCTGCTGTCTCTGAACAAAGGAGAGACAAAAGCAATATGTCCAGGACAGGGAGTGCCTTTTATAGGAGCGGGGGGGGGGGGGGGGGGGCTTGCAGGAGCTGGGGTGGGGTTGGGTGAGGTAGTGGCTCAGAACTGGAGGAGCCAGTGAAGTCCCTAGCTGCTAGGAGGAGAGCAGGTATTAGGTTACTCTTTTGGCGGGAATAGGGGCATGTTGGGAAGAAGGTTGTCCTTTGGTAGGAGAAGCCATCTTGGGGTGGCTTTAGGTAGGGAGCAGGACATTACTGGAAGATGGCAACTATTATACATAGTAGCCATGTTAGGGTGAGGGAAATCTATCAATCCAGGCTTTTGTTTTATGGTTGTTGGATGAAGTTCTCTTCTTCTGGAGCTGCTTCCAGCTGACAATGGGCCTGCCCCCTTTTTTTAGCAACCCTGCCCAGCAATCCTTCAGGCCTTCCCCTTGCACTGCTTAGACTTGTCAATCAGGATAGAATGTGAACCTTCAACCCAACCAATGAGGAAAAAGGTCAGCTGCTTCTCACTGCATTAGAGATAAAAACAAGCCTGCTGCAGTCTCTATGTGTTTGCTTGCTACCTTGTCTTAGGAGCATTATGCACCCTTCTGCAGAAGTCAACTTGCAGTGTCGAGATTTCTTGGTGTTTAAGTGCTTCACTATCTGCACCAATAAATTGAGTCTGGACCATATTCTCAACATACACCAACAAGGCACATCATGGTAGATGACTTATAAATTATCTTGCCATACAAATGGAAGCAGAATGTATGAAATGAAAGACTGATATTGAATTACAATGTAACTAATGTTTTCATTCTTCAGGGGGAACAATGGTGTCATATCTAGGAACTACTGAAATACTTCTATATTCCTGGCACTGTTCTAAGGTCTTAAGATATGTTAACTTACTTCACCCTCAAAATTTATTATTAAATATTAAGTGTAAGAAAAATAGTACACAAAGAAATAAAATTGTTTAAGGTCACATAGTGAGGAAATTTTAGAGCAAATTTTAAATTACATCATTCTTAGTCCAGAATATATTCTTTCATTCATTCATTTATTTATTCATTCATTTATCCACTCACTTATGTATTTATATACACAGGTCTTTATATTGCATTATAACTTCTATGTAGTTACAGGCACAACTGTTAAGTGTACAGTTCAATTCGTATTGAAACTGTACACCTGGGCAACTGTCTGCCCAATCAAGAAATTTTTTCATCACCCCAGGAAGTTCCTTTGTATCCATTTCTAGTCATTTCTACACTAGCCCACCTCCAGAGGCCATTATTCTTTTTAATTTCTAACACCATAGATTACTCTTACATGTTTGTAATTTTTGTCCTAGTAGAATAATATGGCAGGTGCTATTTTGTTTCTAGCTTTTTGTTATTCATCATAATGCCTGTGACATCCCATCCATGCTGCAGGGTTTTTATTGCTGAGCTGCATTCCACAATGGGTTAATACCTCAATTTGTCCATTTCCTTGATGACAGATTTTTTTGTTGTTGTTAAATCCTTTTATTGGTACATTTTAGGTATACAACACAATTACATTTCTCACTGGGAATTATACCTTTACATAATGCATCTTGGTTCTTATTTTTTCCCCATTCCTAGCCCTCCCTTCACGCCCTCCACCCTTCCCTACTTACAAAGACTTTATTTCCATGTTTTTCCATTTCTCAGCATTTTTCCTTTCCCTTCTTTCCTTTCCCCTGCCCCTCCCACTACCCCTACCCCTTTGGACCTTTTCTTCCTATTTTACATTATCGATTATTCATTTTAATCATTAGTACATTTTAGGTATACAATATAATGACATTCATCATTGGAAATTTTCACCTTTACATAGTCTCTCTTGGTTCTTATTTTTCACCCTTGCCCAGCCCTCCCCTCAATCCCTCAATCCCCCCCTGTTTACAAAGATTTTGTTGCTATTTTTCCATTCTCATATTAATTCCATTCCCTTCTTTCCTTTCCCCTACCCCTCCCACTTCCTTCCCCTTTGCCCCTTTTCTTCCTATTTCACATTACTTATTATACATTTTAGTCCTTATTTACACTTTCAGTTTCTCATACCAGAGAAACTATTCAGTATTTATACATGTGTGTCCTATTTATTTCACTTAAGAGTATCGCCTCAATGTGCATCCATTTAACTATAAATGTCTCTAATTTATCATTTCTTATGGCTGAGTAGTGCTCCATTTTATTTTTAAAAAACCACATTTTCTTTATCCAGTCTCCAGTTGATGGACATTTGGGCTGTTTCCAAGTTTTAGCTATCACAAACTGTGCTGCTATGAACATGGGCACACATATATCACTGTGGTATGATTCTTTTAATTCTTTGGGGAGGATCCCCAGCAGGGGAATAGCGGGGTCAAATGGGACTTCGGTCCTAGTTCTTTGAGGTATCTCCATACTGATTTCCACAGTGCTTGTACCAGTCTACACTCCCACCAGCAGTGGAGCAGGGTTCCTCTTTCCCCACACCCCTGCCAGCATTTGTTATTGGATGATTTCCTGATAGCAGCCATTCTGTCTGGAGTGAGGTGGAATCTCAGCATTGTTTTCATTTGCATCTCTCGAATGACTAGTGATGTTGAACGTTTTTTCATGTATTTACTTGCTATTTCTACTTCTTTGTCTGAGAAATGTCTGTTCATTTCAGATGCCCATTTTCAGATTGGGTCTTTAAATTTGGGAGGTCTGATCTTTTTAAGTTCTTTAGAGATTCGAGATAGTAGACCTTTGTCTGAGGAAGAGCAGGTGAAGATTTTTTCCCACATTGTGGGTTGTCTCTTCACACTGCTGGTGGTTTCTCTTGCCGTACAGAAGCTTTTTAATAAGAAGAGATGCCACTTGTTGATTGTTTGTGCTAGTTCACGGGCAACTGAGGTTTTATTCATAAAATCTTTTCCTACACCGATGTCTTCAAGAGTTCTACCTAACCTCTGTTCCAACTGGTTCAGCGTTTCTATTTTAATATTTAGATCTTTAATCCATTTTGATTTTAGTTTAGTGCATGGAAAGAGATATAGGTCTAGTTTTAATCTTTGGCAAGTTGAAGCCCAATTTTTCCAGCACCATTTATTAAAGAGGCTATCTTTCCTCCAGTGAGAGTGTTTGGCTCCTTTATTGAGGATGAGATGGCTGAGTGTGTCTGGCGTTGTTTCTGCATCTTCTAATCTGTTCCACTGGGATGACGGGTATTTTTGTTGTTTTCAATTTTGTTTATGACAAGTAATGCTGTTATAAGCATTCTATACAATTATTTTTGTGAACATGTTACCTTACATGTTGAATAGAACACCAGGAGTTGCTTAGTAGTATGTGTTGAACTTTATAAGCAACTGTCATGCTGTTTGCCAAAGTGGCAATACACTACTACTAATAGTAGATATGAACGCCAGTTGCTTCATATCCTCACAAATTCTTGATGCGGCACAGACTACATTCTTACAAATTGATTCTTCTGAAAATGTGAGATGGGATTACACATAAGCATAGAACACTTGTGCTGAAAAATAAATAGATGATGGAAATAGCTTTGACCATCTAAAGTTTTTCTATATATCATGATATGAAATCTTTGTTTTAGATATATATATTACATATATAGAGAGAGATTACTTAATCATCCACAATTTAAATTCTTATTCCCATCTGTCTTCAAGAGTATTACACAAAGAATAAAAAGGAAACAAAAAAACTGGGGACAAAATTACAGAGAACAATTCAGAAATTATGGATTTAAGGCTATTTACTTAAACTTTTGCAAAGGTGGCATTTCTACCTCAACACTTTTTACATGACAAAATAAAGCTCAAATCAACTGAAGCTTAGATAACTCATTCTATTATGTTTCAGAGTAGATAATCAGCCAATATAACAGGAAGTTATAGGGGTAAAAATATTCACTTAAAAAGTCTTTCTTCAGAAGAAAAACAAAATATGAATACTGATTACTCTATTAGCATTAGAGTAACAATATACTTAGCATTCTGATTAGCAATATATTTGACATGAGAACAAAACTGTGTGGGTGTTCAGATTCCCATCAGGCTTTTTACCATGGGTAATAAATACAATTGTCCCAAACTAGTGTTTTCTTTAAATAAGACTTAATAAATTTGACTAAAACATACACTTGTTCAATTATTTCATAAAGAAAATGACTGTAAATGAAGCTTTCCTACAGTCAACCCATTCTACCTTGTAAGAATGATACACAGATTGATATAAATGGTTTTCTAATTATGTCAGAAAATCTTTAGAGAATCTTTCTTTCCAAGGCTTAAAAGAATATAAAAGAATTCAATCTGGCAGCTACAATTTTGAAGTCAATTTGCAAAAGACATTTAACTATCATTTAATAATCAGTGACAGGCTCTCTGAATCATCTCAACATCAATGATAAAAGTTTTTCTCTTTTAATTGGCCACATAATGATCTCTTCTTTCTCATAGAAGATAGTAACATTTTATAGATCTTGTTGAAAATAATATTTTTATGTTCACACACACTCAGTAAAGTCCACAAGATATTAGCAAGTTTTAACACATTTTATATTTTCTTTCTGTGCTTTGAAGCAAATTCTTAACACAACTAAGGGAACAAAAATAAAGATTTGTCTATAATTTCTGATTTTCTAGCATACGTCTATTTATATATTCATGTATATGTTTTATTATTTATTAGTAGTATTTTAAAAATCAACAGTTTAATTTAAAAAATAGTGTCTCTTACGAACTACACAATTATACCTATTTGAAATACCTAACTTGCCTTTTAAATTGGAAAAAATTACTATATTTTCATTATTTTCAGGTGGACATTCAGTAGTATCAGCCTCACCCTGGAGATCTTGCTAATTAGATCCCAGAGGTTACAGCCATTTAATCCACAACTACTTACCAGAATGGAGCTTCCATTCATCATCTTTCTCCTTTTCTTTCAACTATTCACAATCCACTGTGGCTTTATTGACATCGTGGTTTCTAGGCAGCCCAAGTTTAGTATGTATCATGGCATATGAATATGGAAAGCTTTTGTTTTATGAATAATCAATCACCACCTCTGTCCTACAGGGTACATTTATATGAATGCACTCTTATGGGAAAAAAATGGCACAGGTACTGTACTAACCTACCTTCACAACATGTTTCATTGGGATCTGCCATCCTTATAGAGCATAGCTGCTAAGGATCATGTCGTATTTTCACTTAAAAATGTTGTATTATTCACTTTTGTTGAATAATCGTTAAGGATTTCCCCACTTTGAGAGTTTATGAAGAGTTACAAATAAACAAGTTCCACACAGTTTTCGCTTGTGTTTCCCATATCAAGATTTCTACTATTTTTAACAGATTGAAACAGATGGGGATGTTATTGGCTTGTTTGCTTGCTGTTTTCTCAGATTCTGTAAAGAATGATTGTCAGGGAATTGCTTCAGCAGTCTTTGACAGCAGACTGAATGAGCATGTCCAGTCTATATCAGGATACTACCAATAGTTCATAATTGAAATTAATCACCCAGAAGTTTTGAATAAATTTTTAAAGGCCAACCTTGATGACTCTATCATGAGAACTAGGAATCTGCATTTTGATCCCCAGCTGATTCTTATCCCAGTGGTAAGAAACTGTATTTGAAAACACTGATTTATCTTTAACATGGTAGAGTAACCACATGGCTGGAGATAGATAAAAGGGGCAAACTTGGCAAGGGCACTATTATATCCAACGTATCATTCTGAATTCTTCTTGAACTCTTTATTTCATATTTACTTTCCCTACGCCACATCTAAAATTCACATTTCTTTTTTTTAATTTTAATTTTTGTTAAAATTCACCTTTTTCTTGTGCCCTAGCTGTGCCAGTGCTAAGTGAGGTTAGTAAACAGGCAAAAAGAAGCACTTGCCTTGTGACAGGATGTGGTTGTGATGATTACTGGTCACACAAATACATCTATGGGCTTTGAGGAGAGAAAATGAAGATGGTGAATGAAGGCAGGCAACACCCTCACCTCTTCAGTGGAAGAGGAAGCAGAGTGGTTATGACATCTCAAATTGGGTTACTGCTCTGCACAAGTAATCAGAAAATACAAAAGGAATGAGTTATATTTCCACTTCTCATCACAGTTGGCATTTGATTTCTCCCAGACCTCACTAAATTGTAGGTCTCAAAGCTAAAAAAAAAAAGTATATAAATATCAAACTTTCAAAAAATGGAATGGTAAATCCTTAAAACAATCCTGTGGCCTGCTAGCTGAGTCTGTAACCATTATCCCCTTGGTTTTGTTAAGTCCAAGTTAATGCATCTGGCATCCAATTAACACCCCATTTAACTATGCGCCTGAGACTTTTGCTTCAGAACTGTATTTTAAAACAATTAGCCCTCTACTGAATAGGGTGGTGTGATCATGATTAGGAGGGAGACGCAAAGAGAAGTGTGATTAAGCCTTGATGAAAACTCTCTTAAAGGGAGTGGGGCCACCATGAAAGGAAACTAGTGAAATTAGGACAACAGCAACCTTCTTTTAGGATGCAAGACATTTTAGCACCCAGTAAAACTTACATTAATTACGTTACCTATATTAATGCATGGCAAATGAAACTCCTCATGTAACACTTTTCCCAAGCATGAAGGTCCTTCAGTATTTTATTCGAAGGTACTATCATATATTTTGCTCAAATGAAAACTTATAACTAGCCCTATCTCTGAATTTCAATTTTACCTGGAGACTACTGGAATTATTTACAATGGAAACATAGTAATTTTTATAAATTTAATTTTTATATATAAATATGAATCTAATTTTCCCTGCAAGCTTTTAAAATCTACCAATAAAAGGCATTTATTTATACTCTCCTAAACAAGGAAGTAAAAGACCTCTATAATGAAAACTATAGGTCAGTACTGAAAAAAGAAGATTGAAGAGGACATTAGAAAATGGAAAGACATTTATCCCTGGGTGAGCAAAATAAATATTGTCAAAATGTCCATATTACCAAATATAGTACATAGACTTAATGTAATTACAATCAAAATATCAACATTCTTCATAGAGCTAAATAACTCTAGAATTTATATAGAATCAGAAGAGACCTAGAATAGCAAAAGCAATTATAGGCAACAAGAGCAAATAAGCATAGATTTTTTGTTTCTGTATTAAGTCTTTCCAGAGCGATGTAATCCAGGGCAGTGTTTCCCAAACCTTGATGTATAGTAAATTCCCTGGAGATGTTTTGAAAATACAGGATCTGATTTGGTAGGTCAGGAGTATCCTTTAACTCTATATTTCAAACTCTCAAATGACACTCATGTTGATGTTTCAAGGAGTACACTTGGTATTACAGGGCTCTGTATGGACTATATCTCTTAAGTATCCAAGGTTAGCTTTTACAGAAGAGAAATACTCTTTTCAATATCAAATCTGACATTTAAACTAGCAGAAACAAATTCTAGTCCTTTGAATGTTTCTAACCAGTATAACATGCGCTAACATAGTATCTTCAACTGGGTTCAATTTTTTCTGATGCTCTCTATAAAATATTTTATTACTCATGATATTTCAGATGAGATGTTTAATTAATATTCATTAAGGAAATAGTTCTTTAGGTTTGTAATTTAGTGAAGTAGTTTCCCAAAAGGCTAAGTGACTAGCCCAAGGTGATAAGCAAAGCAGAGCTGATTATGGAGCTCATTTGTTTAGAGTATAAGTTCCTGCTTATGCCACAACATCAAAAAATCTTGAAGCATGTGATGAAGGGCAGAGGAAGGATTAAAGAAGGAAAAATACATTTTCGGGAAATCCCTAGATTCCCCAATACTGTGTCTTCTAAATGGAGTAAACTATTTGACCTAACCTGATATGTCATTAAAGTGTGTCCTTTGGCACTTACAAGGAAACTGTTATTAAGGAATAAAAATACAACAATTAGGTAAGTTTTTATCATCTATAATCTTTGATGTCACCAAGATTCCAGTCAGGTTTTCAGTCTTTGTACGCATTTGCAAGAGTTAGATGTTAACTTGTACACACAAATCAGCTTTGTTATTATTAATAGTAAAGTTTTCCTCTATAGACACTTTTTAATAGTTATAATAAACACTTTTGGTGGTACAAATATGTGTTTCATTTTAAGCACTGTACTTGTTGTCTAAATATATTTAATAAAAATGCAAATTGTGAGAGTAACACACTGTGTAATAATGAGGGGCATTTTGGTTGGTTCTAATATTTGCTTCACCAAAGCAATAAAAAGAAGTATTTATTTTGAACTTTATTTTAATAGAAAGGCTAAATTACAAATGAGGGAAATTTGAGGTAATATTATTTCCCCAAAGACAAAAGTATCATACCAATAGCAATTAATGAAAGGCATATGAATTCAGATATTATACTTTAAAGTACACTACAGGCTGAACTTTCTAGTTACCTGATGAGATAACTAGGCTTCAGAAATTACTGTTCCTTTATATGACCAGTGTTTAATATTCAAATTGCATTACATTATCTCTCTACATAGGTGCTGAGTATGTGTATCTGTTATTTTGTATAATAATTTCATATTTTTCTTCCATCAAGTCCTTGAAATGGTCAAGCCCTATGAAACAGAATTTTTAAAGAACATTCAGCACTAGACAGTTATACTGAGCCTGGCATAGCGGCACACACCTGTAATGCCAGCAGTAAGGAGGCTAAGGAAAGTGGATTGCCATGAGTTATAGGCCAGCCTGGACTACATAGTGAGTTCAAAGCCAGTCTGAACAGCATGGGGAGACCTTGTCTGGAAAAAAAAAATGAAGACAGTTATAGTGGCCTAACATCAAACAGTACCATGTGTCTTTCCTCACCATTCTCATTTGTGAAAACTGAAATTTTAGGAAATTCAGTTTCTATACTAGAAACAATTTATACTAATGTTAAATTTTCTTTCTGTAACAACAGACAGAAATCTATGATCTAGATTTTTTTCTGAAATAGATATTTGGAAGGTAAAAGAAAAAATTTAACAGCCAAGAGAGCAATTATATTTTTGTTTTCTTTTAAAATTTTCATTAGTACATGTTTTCAGTATACAATGACTAGATTCATTGTGAGGAGTTGGTACATGTACATAACACATTTTAATTCTTTTTAATCCCCTTCCCCTCCTCCTTCCATCGCTTTTAAAAACACAGAAAAGAATGAACCACATATTCAATAGGATAGCTATTATCAGAAGAAAAAAAGTATATCAAGTGTTAGTGAAGATATGGAGAAACTGGAACACTTGTATATTGTTGGTAAGAATACAAAATGGTACGGCAGCTATAGAAAAATAACATGGAGATTCCTCAAAACTTAAAACTAGAATTAATGTTTCTAGTAATCTTACTTCTGAGTATATATCTAAAAGAATTAAAATAAGGATCATGGTAAGGTAGCTTCACTACCATATCTATTGTAGCATTGTTTCTTATGAGGAAAACTTGGAAAATCCCAAGTTTTTGCTGATACATGAATAAAGAAAATTACATATAAATATATAATACAAAATACCACTCAAACTTAAGGAATACTGTCATTTACAACAACATACATGAAAGAAAATCTTTCAATAAAATAGTCCAGGCAGAGAAGGACAAATAGGTGGTATAATTTCTCTTCATGAGTTTTCTATAATAGTGCAATTCACAGGTGCAAAGAATAGAATGGCATTGCTGGGGGCTGGACAGCTAGAGAAATGTGGGCTGCTCTAAATGAATACAATGTTGCAATTATGCTAGAAGAACCAATTTTAAAGATTGACTGTACAATATAGTGCCTATAGTTGACAATATAGTATTGTACAGTTTGAGATTTGCTAAGAGGATAAATACCATTTTAGGTGTTCTTCCCTCCAAAGCAAACAATCATGCAAAAAAAAAGACGCAAGGAAAATTTGGGTTGTATTGTGTATTTCTATTACCTTAATTGTGGTGATGATAGTATGTGTGTTTGCATATAACCAAAGTCATAAAATATGTGCAGTTCAACCAGGTATGGTGACACACACTTGTAATTCCAGCACTTTGAGAGGCTGAGGCAGAAAGATTGAAATTTTGAGCTCAACTTAGGCAGCTTTGCAACTTAGAGAGACTCTGCCTTTAAACAAAAAATAAAAAAAACTGGCTGGGAATGGAGTTCAGTGCAATGTCCCTTGGTTCAAACCCCACTGCTGAAATAAATAAATAAATACGCTTCTTTATAAATCCATTATGAATCAATCAAGTTATCGAAAACATAAACTACAAATTTAAAAGAAACCAAATGGGCTGAGTTTTACCTACATGGATAACAGAAGAATCATTTATAAAATATACTAAGCATACTCTGATGCAGATTTCAAAATGGCCAGTGCCAATGGAAAAGAAGTAATTGTACACTTGTAAAGTTCTAGTAGTGATGAGAAGCGGGATACCCTAAGTGTCAATGATAAGATCTCTAGAATCAGACATGTGGGTTAAAATTCTCACTGTGCTGTCACTGTCTAGGTGAACTTGAATGAATGACTATCCAGAAATAAACAATGACAAATTGTAGCAGACAGAATAATGTCCCCTAGAATGTCCATACTCTCATCCCTGATACCTGCTAGTACTGTGTATTACTTGATGTGGCGAAAAGGACTTTGCTGGTAGATTAAATTGAAGATCGCAAGAAGGGAATATTACTGTGGATAATCCAGGTGTAATCACAAGGACCCTTCCTTGTAAGCAATGAGGTAAGAGAGAGCAAGGGAAATAGGAAGACAGAAGCAGTGCTCAGGCTGAGGCAAGTTTGCAAGCCCAGGGAAATGGGAAATTTTAGAAACCCCCAAATAGGCGAAAGAACTGATTCTTCCCATAGCCTCCAGACAGAGCATAGCCCTATTGACTCCCTGAGTTTAGCCAGTGAAACTGATTTGTGACCTACAGAAGTGGAAGATAATAAGCTATGTGGGTTGAAGCGCCTGTTTATGATACTTTGTTACTGCAGCAGTAGGAAAACAATAGACTACCTCATAGAGTTACAAGCGTGGTAAATATTTGTAAAGCTTTTAAGATAATGTCTAGAGCTAAGTGCTATGTCTTACAAGCTACTGCTAGTATATATGCTGTGATCTAAATATACATTGAATATTCAAATTTTAAAAATGTATTGCCATAAAAGACACATTACCAATAATCCCCTTCCAAATACCCTTCTCTTTGAACACACTAATCCTGTAATACTTGCCACTTTCTGAAGCAATTCTGCAAGTCTTTTTATAAATTGTGGTAAAAATTTCTGAATGCCATCCAATGGCAAGGCCTACTATTAAAAATATTGTCATATGTCATTATCCACCTTATTCACCTAAATTGGTACCATGCAACTTCTGGCTCTTCCTCAAAATCAAAATGACTATGAAAGGTAAGAGTTTTGAATCACTTCAGGACACAGAGGCAGCCATGACAGCACAACTAAAGACACTCAGTCATGAACAAGGACTTTCAGATCTGCCTCAGAAACTAGCAAGAACAATGGGCTAAGCATGTTTGAAGCAAGAGTGGGAATATTTTGAGGGTAATTAATGCAATGTGTCTTGTGCTGTAACAATTTTTTAAAACTTAAATGTTCACCACATTTTTTATCAGACCTCATCAAATTATCTCACTTCTCTGCTTAAAAATCTGCTCTCTTTCTTTTGACCTGTGAATGAAATTAATTTTCTGAATTATAAATTTTCATATGCTTCACTCTAAACTTTTTGTTGCCACTTTTGGCCTCACTCAATCCTGCTCAGCCACAAGGGGCTCCTAAATGCCCCAGAAAAGTAGATGCTTCTGAGCATTCAGACCTTTGTAACAGCAATTCTCTCAGCATGGACAGTCCTTTCCTTCATGTTTATCCCATCTAAGTCTTACCTACATTTCACATTTATTACAGTGGCTTGTCTTCCTAAAAGCCCTTCTATGGAAATAGAAATTCCTTCTCAAAATATCCTATTCTCAATAATCAATAAGCATGTGAAAAGGTGGCCAATATAATCAGTCTTCAGGGAAATGAAAACTGAAACCACAGCCCATTCACTGGGAGAGTTATAATTAAAAAGATAATAATAAGTGTTAGCAAAGATGTAAAATGGTGCGGCCACTTTGGAAAACAATTTGCCAGATTTTCAACATAGAGTCTTATAAGATACTTAAATATAGAGTTACTATAACACCCAGGAATTCCAGCATAGGTATGAACACAATAAAAATAAAAATATATACACACTTAAAAACCTGTACATGAATGTTCATAATGACATCATTCATACTAACCCAAAAGTGACGGCAACTCAAAGTCCATCACCTAATGAATAGATAAACAAAATGTGGTTCACCTATACAACGTAGAATTTTTATCAGTAAAAATGAATGAAGTACTGACACATACACCAGGTATGAACTTTGAAAGCTTTATGCTAGGTGAGAAAACTCAGTCACAAACAGCATATAGTATAGTAACAGTTATAATAAATAAAGTTCAGAATAGGCAAAGCCAGAGAGGCATCAAGTAGGTAAGTGGCTGTCAGGAACTGGGGGGAGTAGGAATTAGGAAGTGACTGGTCATGAGTATTGGAGTTTCTCTTTTGGTGATGGCAAAAATATTCTAAAATTCTGGTGATAGTTGTATAACTCTGTGACCACATTAAACACATTGTATTGTCCACTTTAAAAGGATAGATTTTATCATATGGGAAATATAGCTCGGTAAATCTGTTTTAAAAATACTTCAAAAATACCCCAATTAAGTTTCATAGTGACAGTTGTCACAATTTGTAACCACTCTGAGGCCTCAAAGGCCAGAAAAATGTCTGATTTTTTCACTGCTGATCTGTATTGCCTAAATCTCTTATCATAACACAGTCTATGGCAAATGCTGAGTGTTTTTTATAGAAGTGAAAGTATTATGAATAGTATTTATAAATGACTATGATGATGATGATATTAGGAAAGCAGACATCAGTTTGTGCCTGAGTAATACTAAAGGTAACCTTGAAAATCAGCTCGTGTTTCCTTTTATATACAAATTAATTCAGGGCCGTCTGACTCCTCTGGTAATCAAATTTATCCTCAATGTTTATTTCTAAACTAGCTTCAGAGAAGAATAGGATGTTCTTTATGTCCAGAGAGTAATATGGGTTTTCGTGGTCCCAATGGCAGCACCAAAGCCTGCATTAAAGCCTATCTTCTGGTGGGTTCCAGCTTTCAGAACACAGACATGGCTGGGTCTCTAAAGTTCATCCCTTTTGTGTCATGAATTTGTTCACTGGATATTTATTACCATGCATCCTCTCTCCAGACAATAAAAATATAGAAATAAAACCATCATATCTTCCCTCAAGAAAAGAGTGTCATAAGGAAACAATAAGTGAGTTATAATCTAGGTGACTTTGACCAAGCTGACAACAATGAAAGCAAAATAAAGTGATAATATTTGTAATATAATGCGAAGATGAAGTCAACAAAATTTTCTACTTCAGTTAGTGGGGTGTTCATTGTTACCCATATAAAGAAGGCTTTTAGTGGCATGAAGGGAGTAAATGTCTGTTTACAGTGGGTTTAAGGAAAAGAATTGGACATAGATTATAGAGAACAGTTCTGGAGAGCTTTTTTAAAGACCATACTAGCTAAAGATGAAGTGAGGTTAAGAAGATTGTTTTTATTTTAACAAAGAGAAATAATAGCATTTTTACAGTGACAAGAATAACATAGCAGCTGGGTATGGTGGCATACACCTGTAATCCTAGCACTTGGGAGGCTGAGTCTGGAGGATCACCTAGAATTTGAACCCAGCGTGAGCTACATAGTGAGATCCTGTCTCAAAAGGAAAGTGACATGGCAAAGAGGGAAAATTAAAACTTGTTAGGAGAAAGAGAGGAAATACTAACCAGAGCAATTAAGTCAATAAAAGAGGATAGAAGCTACTGTGCAGTAGAAAGAGCTATTCATTCAGGAGTGTGGACAGTGAGTCCTTCATAATGGAAAGAATGGGCTGTGAGACTACAGGTGTGTACAAGGGATGGTGTAGTTTTGGAAAGTTATCTGCTTTTAGGTGGTCTTTATTCATGAAATAGGAAGCAAGATTTTCAGTGAAGAGTGAAGGTAACAATGGTTTTGACATGTCAGGAGGCTTATGTAAGGCATAACTGTCTAGCTGGAAGACAGAACAAGAGCAAGACTGGGAGAGAAAAAAGATAGGAGTAAATGACTGAGATTGTGTAAACATTTTGATGAAAAGTCAAGGAGATGAGAGGCTACAATATCATCTATTTGTAAATTTATACAAATCAACAAAAATCATACTGGGAAATATTGGAGAACACATCTTCAAGTTTTACCAAACTGATTTGAGTTTAAACCTTTGTTTTCATTTCTACTGAACACTTGATCTCAATTTCAAAAATGTGTATCTTTTCCTAGTTATTACTTTGTTTTCTTTTATCTTTAAAATATTAAGAATAGGAACTTATGACTACTCTGTGACTAGTGTGTTATATGATGTTTGAAAATTATAAATCATACCCTATAATTAAAAACTTGAAATACTCAGTGATTTATAGCTAAAAAGAAACAACTCATATTGGGTGGAAAGAAAAAAAAGAGAAATTTTATTTATTTTATTCATACTTTCAGGGAAAAGAAATCATTGAATAGCATTGAAAAGAAATAGCTGGAAAATGTGTGTAAATTTGACATGTTGCATTTATTGAGTTTGATAACTTTGGTGAATGCTTGCCAGGGAAGAATGTTAAGTGAAAAAGTCAAGAAACACTCAGAGTAAAATCCATCACAAACTCATCATTTTACATTGGGCCATCAATCTTCAGCAAGATGCCAACTGTGAATCGCATGAATATTTGGATGTGAGAGGGCATCATCAATAACACCCAGTGTTAATAGAAAACCATCAGACCCATGCTCAGTTGCCCACTGGTGATGGTCATTGATCTGCTCTTCTGGCAGGACAAAGACTTATGAATTCTGGACACCATTTTGAAGCAGATCTCTCCATGCTGCCCCTTCAAACACCTGCAAAATATTAATCAAACTCCAGATATTTTTAGTATCAGATGGTTCAACCTTTTCCCAATTGGATACTGGGGAAGAGGTATATAAGATTAATGTGAAACCTAAGCTGATATTGAAGTGTTGAGCACTGAACAATGGAAGAAAGATTCAATTAGTGTGGGTCATATTTCAAGTTGTAATTCTGATTCTTTCAAGCTGTAATTCTGATTCTGATTATTACTACTGAGGATGGCAGTGATCAACAGAATTCAAATGTCTTTTTTGCGAGGAATCTCAGCTTAAGGCATGTGAAAACACCCATACCATGAAATTTCCAGAGATAATCTTTACCCTGGCAATGACTCCAGTAATTGTATTAATTTGTTATTTCACTTAAAAAGACAGAAAAATAATTTGTAGGAAACCAAGGACTTCTTTTAGAATGCACATACATTAAGAGAATAGAAAATTGAACAAAAATCATGAAATTACAGAAAGTTTGATTATACTATAAATAAATATATGCGAATAGTGGAGACATTCAAGGACTTATTTACAAAGTTTGGAACACATAGACCATCACTTTATGTACTATAGAGGAAATTACAAGAAGAAATTAATCCATTTTATAACAAATTCTTAATAAGATCGATGTACTAAAGTGACATGTGCATTATGTATATCATTTTTCTCCTGCTGTGTGTGAGGAGTCTGAATTTATCTCATGAGTGTTACATGATGTTTTTCATTTGTGGTCAGGCAGTCATTGACATAAGAGAAAAGGGACAAAGTTGTATTAGAACAAAAGAGAAAATTTGTTAAAAACACGAATTAGAACAAAATTACAGGAGCAAGAATGAATATTGACACTAACTATAGTAAATAAGAAGGAATTTAGACAACCAAGAAGAAGCAGCAAAGACTAGCTTTTGGTATTTGACACTGGGCTGAAGGAAAGGCAAAGAGATGATTCAGAATGCTCTCCATGTAGAACCCAGTATGAGATGCTTCTAGATCCAGAGAGACAAGTGCCCCTAGAAATGGGTTGTTATACAAAAAACCAAGTCAGAAAAGTATCCTGGATTTCTACCAAACACTGGAAGCTAAACAAAATAACTTAACTAGACAGAGGATAAATAAAATGTATAATGACCATAAATTCATAAATCTAGCTATTTGCAACAAAGCTACCAACCTGCATACTTGTCTGCCTGTGCATACATTGAATACCAACCTTTTTCTATTGGGTCTCTCCCTCTAATGAAACTAAATATATGATCTCTTGAGGGCAATCCAGAGGAGCACATGAAAGGAGGAGGAAGTAAGAGATGGAAACTCCTGAGCTGGTCCATTTTCCAGTTGCCTTCTGCTGTCCCTCAAATTTCTCTGCTCTCCTCTTTCGACATATATGGAGTGTTAGTACTTCCTCATCTCCTGAAGTTAGTGGTGGGCATGTGGCTTCCTTGAGAAGATAGAATGTAAGTAGAACTGATGTGCATTACCTCTGGAAAGAAACACTGAGTTGTCCTTGTGAGGTATTTCAAAATATTCTTCCCTTCCCTATACTCAGGAAGCATGTTGAAACAGAGGTTCAAAGGTGAACCATTACACAGAGTGCTGCTGCCTGCCAGGCCACAAGACATACAATGCAGCTTTTCTGGATAAGACTTAACACTGCTTTTAGGCCACTGATATTTGGGGGTTGTGCCATAACCTAAGTATTCCAACTAATACCAGGTCCTCCATCTACCCAAAGACTCAGAATAAACACAAGAAATACTTCAATGCTTTGGGCATAAAAATGATGGACAATTATGGAATTGTGTTAAAATACTTAATTCGAACTTTACTATCAAAGTTTTTACATGGATACCTTTTATTGGTTTGTAATTAAAGCACAGCATTCAGTACAACTATTACGTAAAACTCCGTTTCCTAAAAAATTAGTTATCAAAACAACTATTCTACTTACTTCCTCACTTCATACATCCACTCACTTCTACCAGACAGCCTTTCTTTAAGTTGCAAGTCCTAAAATGCATATTAATTTAGTCTAAGACACTAAGAAGGTTTCTTCTCCACCCCCACCCTCAGTTTAAATGGCAAATAGGATTGCATTTTCACTTTTCCTTGTACTCATTACATAGATTTTCTTTCTAAACACTTTTTGACATAAATATGGTATCAGAAGGATAAAGTGAGTGCAGCAGTAATATTTTCAGCTTTGTGGACTGTATGTAGACTCACAGTTTTTCAGCTCTGTCATTGCAGAATGAAAGTTGCCATGGATGGTATGTAAAGAATGAGTATGCTAATTTACAAAAAGTAGAAGACTAATTTTGGCCCAATGGCTATAGTTTTCAAAATCTGGCTTTAGATATCAATTCTAATTTAAGTCATTTTCATATAATCAGCTGTCTGACATTTTAGGACTGTAATATTTAGCTATTTCATTCATCTGAAAGGATATCTGCATGAAAAAAGATACATACTGTATTTATGCCGAGATCTCCAGCATATTCTATTTTAATAAGTAATTTCTCACAATACCAGTTCCATACGGCAAGATATAAAAAAGAAACTAAAATAAAATTTACATTTTATAGGGCATTTAAAAGTTCATTTTTTCTTGATGCTATATTTTAAATAGACTTTTATGGAAACACTTTTTTCTTTCATACCAAAAACTAAGAGATAAAAATGTTGGTGTGATAAAGGAAATAAAGAGATGCTAGAATCCAAAGAAAAACAGAGATGAATCTTTGAAATTATATTCAGAGATGAAACTGTGACTGACATGACCTAACATTTCTCCACCAGGAAAGCATTTGTCTGTGTCAAATTGGTTCCGTGTTTATTAGTTCAAAATAGAATGTCCTGAAATAGCCACATACACCTGAGGCAGACAGAAAGAAGAGTCATGGAGGAGAAAGAAAAGAAATATATGAATATATACTTGACTCTCCCAAGAGGAAATTTTTTACCCTTTTTAATTTCAATTTCAAGTTAATTTTAATATGGTATATTTTGAATTCATGGGACAAAAAATCAAACAAGGAAGTCAGCTATGAAAAATGATTTTAAAATACATACTTTTGTGCAGACATGAATGAGGCTGTCTAAAGGCAATTTTTGTTTCCTGTTTCAAATAACTTGTATGTGTGGTAAAAAGTTATGTGTATCACACAATACCTCTGTATCTCAGAAAGCAAGTCTAGGATACTAATTAAAATCAATTTTATTGGCTTATAAAAGATGTATATATAAACTTTATCTTTCTTAGGTTTTTCTTTCATATACTACTAAATATACTAGCCAGTCAGGTTCTAAATAAACTGGGATGCATTCTTCTATGATTCTATCTTCACTCTAGATATAAGCAAGGACAAGATTTCCTGCAAAGAGAGGAGTATGGATTGATGCACTTTGCAATGTTTAAAGCATGAAGCGATTATAATATTTCCTATGTCCTGCTGAAAGTTGGAAGTGGTTCTACCTTCATGCTGAAGCTGTTTTGACCACAGTGTCACTGCCACAGAGCTGGAAATGTCACTGAGACCCTGAGCAACACTATACACTGAAAGCCCAGACAGAGTTTGTACCAAGATGGTCCCTCACTGGCTGGAATTTGACTCTATCACAGTTCCACAAGCTTGTTTAAATTATTTAATCAAAGTTTTGGCTTTCTCTACTGTTACTTAAAATGCCAATGTTAGGTAACAAAATTGGTGATTTCATATGGCTCTAGAGTATAGAACAGAGATAATAGTGTCTACCTCACTTTGTGGCTCTCAATAAATGAAATGTTCCTATAAACATGTCAGTTTGGTATACATACACTTTAAAATTTTTTCAACTTCCTCAAAGAACATTTTTTAAATTAGAGAGTATGTTTAATATAGGCTGCAATTTATCATTTTAGTTCATTAATTTCTATAGGCCAATTAATATTGATGAGTCAATATTTATTATTAAAGAAATATATATTGCACAATAGAACCACTTACTCCATCGTGTGTATGCTCTGTAGTTATAGAACCCTAAAGTTTGCTTCATTGTTAGTAAAATATTTGCCAAAAGTTATGACATCAGCTTGGCCACATTCCCCCAACATTGTACTTTCCTAATATAATCTTAATGCCCATGTTTGATACCTGTCTTACTCCAGGTTAGCTTATGCAGTACAGTTAATTGGATTCTGGCCCAGATGTTCCAACAGTGACCTCTCTATGACCTCTGTCTCCACAAGCATGCCTCCAGGTGTAGAATACAGCTCTATTATTAATTGAAATGATGTCTGTGTCTTAAACACATTTTCAACTCAAGAAAAGGCCAGGAGTCCAGCTCTGAAACACTCAGGAGATGCTTGCTTTAAAAAACAAAAGATATATTAACTGCTAGCTGTTTACCTGTCTACTTGAGAGCATGTTTTTTTCAATTTGATTTGATGTGGTATTACAAAAATCTGAGGATTTTAGCCAATTATCCATTTCATATTTTAAGACTGAATGAATCCAAAGTAAGTGCTGAGTATCCATATGGGAAGATAATACAAACATGATAGGGAGAGATGGTCAGTAAATCTCTGGACTATTAATAAATCTCTAATGGGCAGTTTTAGAAAGGAGAAAACAAAGCCTAACCCATAATTAGTAATGAGATGTGACAATTTGCTGATAAGGTTTATCATCACTATTAAATCTGTTAAGAGGATTGATTCCCAGTAGAATGTGCAAAGTCCTATGTGAATGTAATGCAGCTCCTAAAGTGTCTAAAAATGCTTCCTAGATTACTAAACTAGAAAATACTCCCCACTCTGGGAGGTTGAGGCAGGAAGTTTTCAAGTTCATTGGGCAACTTAATGATTTAACAAGACACTCTCTCAAAATAAAAATACTTTTTAAAATGGTTGGGATGTGACTCAGCACAAAGGCCTTAAATTCAATCCCCAGTACCACCAAAACAAACAAAACAAAACAACAAAAAATGCACTCTAGAGAAATGTTTAAAGTCATGTCTTTATGCTTCTTTACACATAAAGTTTACGGGAAATAACATTAGTAAGAGGGGTGAAAAACTTCAACAGTTTCAATTATTCACTGCAAGCTAGAGCCCGCTAAATATTTTATTCTTCTTAAATTCTCATCTACTTTACTGGATTCAGATTGTTCTCCAGGAAATAACTGGCAATGTAACCTGAACCCCACCCTCCAGATCCATTGGAAACCATGTTGGGATCAAATATCTTGACCAAATTTTCAGAGAAAGCAAACAGTCATTGAGGCAAATTCAGACAGCTACTTCTTGTGTTTTTGTGAGCTTTGCTCACCTTCTGGAGACCCAGGATTCTTCTTATGGATCTACTAGTCATCTTTAGAATGAATTTCTTTATGGAATATTTAATTTTATGAAGCATTTTATAATTTTAAATAATTGTAGCCAGTAGAATGATACAGACTTCTCTTGATAGTAATTTTAAATAATTGTAGCTAGTAGAATGATACAGACTTCTCTTGATAGTAATTGCTTATCTTCTTCAGAAGAAAGTCTTAAACAGAGACTACTGATCTAAGTGTTAAGTACCTTAAAAGCATATAGAGAATGAAACAGGTATTTTGGAGAAATAGCATTCTATTGCTCTGGTCCTATATTTCCCCACTGGTTACAGCAGAGGTCTCAGTGATCCATGACACTGTGATGTCTTGGATGGCAAGACAATACTGCAGCTAAAAGCAGCATGACTCATACATAAAACTTCTATAGAGGCACAAATTAATCTATGGGAAAGAACAAATTTCCCATTCATCTATGAGCTGTTCCTGCTAAAATATCTTGTTCCTTTGTTGCTAGGACCCTGCTTGAGTCAGTGCTCTCCACTGCAGGGTTCCCTGCACCAGCCCTTACCCCTTCAAGAAGCTGTGTGTTCAATAAGTAGTAGCAAGCTACAGGAGATAGTGTCTTAGCCTGATAAGAGTTTTGGGCATCCTGGGACCCCATCTATGCAGTAAAGATCTTGTCTTGTCCTTTGTTATCCTGCCCCCTTACCCTTGGTCAGGTGATTAGAAGTTTGCACAGCTTCCAGTAAGTGAATCTGCTAATATCCTCCCCAGGTGTCTCCAGAGAACCACTCACTCTAAACTGGTAGTCACTGCCCACCTTGCCCAGCCTCCCAAATGGTACAACTCATCCTGGTGTAGCCGCAGACCTGACAAGTAGTAAGAGTAGTAGTCACTTGTATTCCTGCGCTTTGAATGTATAGAGAGAGGGTCCACTCTCTGCTTGACAATCCAATGTACAGGAGTATATGCATCAGCCTCTCTCTGTGATATATTTCTCCCAGATAGAAAATGATTAACAGTATTGATATTTTCCCTCAAACTGCACATTTGATGTGTCAGACACTGACTTTTGGATTTACTTAAGGGAAGGTAATAATAATAACAATAACTACCACTTTCTGAACACAGTGTTTCAGCCATCTCACTACTTTTCTCATTCAATTTCCTCAGCAATTCTAGAATATAGGAGAATGGACATTCGGTAAAAATATCTCTAATTCTCTTTGCAGAATTACCAGTCACCTCCTACATCCCATCATGGAACATTTTGGGGGTACTGTCAATCACATGCTCTTCCACAAGCCACAGACCAAGGCCACACAAACTCTATTGAAGATCTGAATCTTAAGCAGATTGGTGTTAGCACAAAGAAAGGCTTGGTCAGATTCACCTCTATGGTGCTGTACATAAAAGACCTTATATCTGTCCCTAACCTAGATCTTAGAGCTACCAGAGTTCCTGTGTTTTCAGATGTAAGTTACTCCCTATCTTTTTGACAAATTTATTTTGCTGCTTAAATTAGCTGGGGGAAGCAATCTGCTGCCATCACTGTGCTGTAATAATTGACTTTTAAATATCAATGGGATTTTTCTGAAAGACAAATCCACAACATGGTGGGGAAAGCTTACGTTCAGTGTCAGACCCATTAGTAGTTGAATCCCAAGTTAATTTATTTTGACCCCGAACAAGTTGCTTCATTTTCCTGTAGCTTAGTTTTGTTAGTTATAATATAATGTTTATCTTTTAAGGTGGTTGTAAGAAATAAATTTATATCATATACACATATGTGATGGGTAATCTTTGTTGTCAACTTGATTAGTTTGAAAGATACCCAGAAGACTGGTAAAGCACATTGCTGCATATGTTTTCATGGTATTCCAGAGGTGACTGGAGTGTAGACCAGTAAACTAAGGGGAGGAACTTGCCCTTTTTTTGGGTGGCACCATTTGATAAGATTGCAAACTGAATGGGACAAGGAAGTGGGAAGAGGAGGATATCAGCCAACAGATTTACCAGCTCCAATCAGCTTCAGCAGGATGTTGTTTGCTGCCATTGCCTATGGACATCAGACTCCAGCTTCATCAGCCTTTTAACACAGACTCACACCAGCAACTTTCCAGGGAGCTTTTAGGCTGTTAGCCATGGACTTGGGAGTGCATTAGTGATGCCTCTTTGTTCCATCTAGTGGGTCTGGGATCCAGGAGTCCCCAGACTCACCCTCACTGGGCTCATGTCTCTCTCCAATGTAAAAAGAGGAAGAGGAGTCAGAGAAGACCAGTGCAAAATAAAAACTTTATTGCAAGTATTGCAAGAAGAGATACAATGTCACTCAGAAGGAGGAGTAGGGGCACCCAGAGCTGGGTCACCACTGTGTACAGGCCAGCAATCCTGTTCTTACAGATTTAGGGTCGCATCTCCACTCCCCCCTCAGATGATGGTCACTACTTGGTTGGTTATTGGACTTGTTGCTAGGGGCCAGGTTAGGTGGGCCAATAAGAGAATCTGGAGGGGAAACATTTTTTGGGAGAAGTTACCTACTTAAAGAGGGGCTTAGGTGGAACAGTGTTGCTACAAAGAGGGTATCAAAATTGCAGGCTGCCAGATAGTGTAGCTATGCAGAAGCAGGCATCAAAACCAGGGGCTGTCAGCTCTGCTGCCTACTGAGATGCAGAGGCCCCTTCCTTTCTACTTCTTAAACAAGCCGCTAATCTAACCTACATAAGGGTCCTAACTGTCCTTACACCTTGTTCTGAGGCTTCCTTTTAGCTTCTTGAACTGAGCAGCTATGGATCTTCTAACTCAATGTAGTCTATTGATTCTGATCCTCTAAAGAACCCTGTCCAATATAGCATAGGAGGGATTATCAAATGCCTGTAGTATTAATTGTAGTTTTCACTTTATTGTCATTACAGTAATACTTCGGTTCATGAATGCTTCTGTTCACAAACAGTTCATAAACAGAAGCGTTTGGCAAATTTGCTTCTACTCTTGAACTACTCTTCAGGCAATGAATAAGTATCTTCCCTGAATGAATACAAACATAACCATCTTTCCCAGAATTGCGGGATGAATTAAATTCATCAACTGAGGTACTACTGTACTTTTATTATTCAGGTTCATTCAAATGGGCCAACTACTAGGAAGTTCTTGAAAGAACTTCTGTAACTTGAATATTATTTCAGACAAACTACCATAAAATATACTTGGCTAATTTTCTCTTATGGTGCATAATGTCAACTGAAAACATTCTTACTTTTCAGGTTTCATTGTATGTTTTCTCCCTTGAGTAACAGAAAAACATTTTTAAAAATTTTCTTATTTCTACTTTTCCTGGTCATGAGAAAAGGAAGTTTTATAGTTGCCATGAATATAGAACCGAGCCAGTAAGACATGACCTATTATTGAGAGTAGAGAGATAATTGTTATAATTTCATAAAGAAATCAGTAGACTTAGTTAACATAAGTTTTGCTCTAAATTTAATATGAAGAACATTTAGATGAGAAATTAATGCTGTTTACATTCATGGAAAATTTCTCATTCATTTGTATAGACAAGATAGGTATAGTGCACCTTTAGTATATACAAATATATTCCTAAAATGTTGCATATGCTAATTTTCTTTACATTATGATTCATATCTTCTTCATTTGATGTCTTTGTGGCAGACATCTCAGAGAAAAAAGTACAATAAACATTCATTAGACATATGACTAAAGGGGTGAATATATGAGCTTTTTTGCAGTTAGGTCAGGAAGAATATGTCACCAAAAGTCTGTGACTATCATAAATATTTTATTATTATTTTCAATGGATTTTGGAAAAGTCCAAAAAAATGTGTTGATCCTCATGATCAATAAATTGATAACAAAACTCTCTCTGAAACTTTTTGCTACATAAAAAGATTGCTGTGTTTTCTGGGTTTGAAATGCTTCATTAGTGGGCTGTGAAACCCAGCCTGTTCACAGATCCAAGATATAAAGAAATTTGGACCACAATGTATAGCCCAATCAAGATCTCAATACATCTCCAACATCATGGGGGGAAATGGGCAAAATTTAATGATACAAAATTAGATTTGTATAACTAGTATCCTTTTACTTAAAACAAAGATGGAAATGAAAACAGAAAAACAAAGTAATAAAAAAGAGGAGAGAGAGCAAGAAAGAAAAAAAGGGAGAGAGAGGAAGGGAGGGAGGGGGAGAAGATTAGAGAAGAAAGAACACATTAAAAAGAGGAAAAGACTCACTGAAACTAGAACTTTCAAAATAAGAGAAAAGACCAGTTGGGAATATACCCACTTTAAAATAATAAAGTGATATTACTAAAAAAAGCTAAATTTAATTTAGGAGGTCTACAGTTTATTTTATTCTTTAATAAAATCTCCCTGAATCTTTAGAATACTGTGTTCACCTTGGACTATCACATTTTAAGGACATGGATGAGTCAGAATATATCCATAGTGATTTCAAAGAGAAATGGAAATACTTGAATAAGTAAAAGAAAGTTTCAAATGGACAGGATTTGAGTATTTAAAGAGTTGCCACACTATTACACAATTCTTTGCAGTCAGAGAGAAGGGCTCATAGTGATTTAGTGATTGAAGCTGCCTTATAAGAAGATGTGAGAGGTAGCATCTCCCAAAATGACCACTGAAATATTTTTTCTTCCCTTACTTCTCAAAATCATACCACTTCCCATCAGGAGGAAAAGTCTATCCCTGATCTTTGAACTTGGGAAGTGTTGTGAACATTGTACTATGTGATTTCTGAGACCGGGTTATAAAAAAGACCGTGTCTGTCTCTGTCTCTCAAGACGCTGACCCTCAGAACCCAACCTCTGTGTTGTAAGGATGCTTAGGTCACATGAAGAGATCATATATTCTAGCTGCCACCTAGCTGCATCAACCACAAGTCACATGCATGAGTGATTCTTAACATGATTTCACCATCCACCTTTGAGTCTTCCAACTGAAGTTTCAGACCTCCTGTAACAGGGGCAAGCTGAGGAATGAGAGAATATAGAGAAATGAATTTTAACATTAATACTTATATTAAGCCTTCAGAGGTATCACATCACTCAGATTTGTGATTTTTTTTCCTGATTTTTCTGGTACCACCTTGAAAGAAAAACTTATCCTAACTTGGTTCTATTTTCAGCAGCTAATATAAATAATGAGAATGCTGGAAAGTGAATTGGAAACTACCCACAGAAGCGCACTCTCTTTCAGAGCTCTGGACAGGATTCCCAAGGGATATAAGCTTTTCCAGTAGCTTCTACACAAACAGCCAAGCAAAATGTGAGGATGCTCAATAATGTTAGCTGTTTGTCAAGAGTATTTCTAGACAGGATAAAATAAAACACTTTCACACAATTTTGATTCAATCCTAGAGTTTTAAACTTACTCAAATCTAATAAAAATTCTATATAGAACTTGTCATAATACACCTCTAATATTTTAAAGCAATCTACTTAACTCCAACAGGAAAATACTTTTATTCCATTTGTAATAATTGTCTTTTACATAATTGGTATTGAATACAGTGTCAAGGTTTACTTCCTTGCTAATAACAAGACAATACAGAATGTTCCCAGATGTTTAATTAAAAGCAGCCATGTTCTAAGAGGGTACAAAAATTATGTTTTCCTGAACAATCTTCTCAAGGATTAAATATTAATTTTTGCAATCTTTATTTTGATAATATTTGTTTTAACTCAACGTCTCTGACTCAAATCTTTTGAAGATTTTGTTTGGATCAAATGGTAAGATTCCTGCTGTTAGAAATTTTGATAATGTTTTTAATCTTCATCTAGCTGAGCAAAAAATATTAGAAGCAATAAAAGTAGTTTAAAATTAAGATTCAAATTATGGGCAACAGAAAATCATAGAAGTATCTAGACAATTTACATGACAAAATAACTACAGAAAGTAATGAGTTTTTAAATCTTTGGCAATAGTTTACTAGTGTGATCTTTGAAATAAATTGGAAATGATTTTATATTTTTGCCATTGAAGACATTACAAATCTTGGATTTCTATTTTAAAATATATGATTACAGTTCTATTCTCTAGGTTGATTAAAAACAGTTAAAATCAGTGGTCTCTGATATTAATAATACCCTTTTTACTCCTAGGTAATATTTTCTTTCATCATATTCTTACACTGGATTGTTAATCATCAGCTTTTTACATTTTGAAAATCTTTTGCTTATGGAAAATAAATCAAGGAGGATAAGGAATTTAGCTTGAAAATATAATTCTTTTTCTTTTTCTAAAATGTCAATCTAGTTTTATGATACTTTGCAAATTGGAACAAAATCTAGCTTCTTAGTCACTCAAAATATCAGAAAGGAGAATATTGATTCTTCTCAGTCCGGGGCAATATACTCTTCACATATTTTATCTATTTACTCAATTCATTTATTTAAATTATATTTAATTTATAAAGCATAGCTGTGTAAGAAAAAATATATTGTCATTTTTAGAAAACTATCTACATCATTATCTTTTATTTGGTGTTCCCTTTTATCTCCTTTGAATTTTTCTTTTGTTTTCTTATGCAAAGAATAAAAAGAGCCCCTTCTCCCTACTTCCTTAATAGAACAAAAACACCTCTGTTGATGTTTCAACTCTCATTCATCTGTTTTGGTCCTACAGAATATTTATTAAAACCAAGTTTGTTTTGCCTTTTTTGCATTTCCCTACATTTGAATACAAACATCTCCTATTATCTTTTATATAGGAATTCAGTATATTTGTATTTGTTTTTCTCCTATCCAAGCCAAATCTAAGACGTATAATTCTAAATTGTATATATTAACCTCCTCTGAAAGCATCTGCATCTTCAGATGTATAAAGATTTAATGTAAGAGAAAGGGAAAAGGGGTAAGGGCAGGTGATGGGGAATGGATATGAGCAAAATATAGTATATGTTTTGAAATCCTCTCAAAATGTGAAGCTAGGGGGAAAGAAGAAAGAAGCAAGGGTGTGAAAATAATCAAAGTATGTGATGTGTATGTATGAATCTGCCAAAACAAAACCTGCTATTCTGCATAACCCATAAAAAAGAGTGAAAAAAAGATTTTGATGTTTCAGAAATTTTTAAATTTCAGATAGGGGAAGAGAAGCTGGACAAGATTGTAATGTGTTTAAATATTTTTAAAACTCTTCCATCTAATCCCAATCCCAGTTTTTAAATAACAATCATAGTCATTAGCCGTAATAAATCATTACATAAACTTTGTTATGCTACCAGAATAGATGTAAGCATCCTTGTTCAAGACAAAACAAAACAAAACAAAACAAAAACAAAGATTCTTTCAAATGCCAAATTGTGAACATTCAGTGGAGCCCAAGAGCAGCAGTTAACTGACAATGAAGATGAAAAGTCATAGTAGTTGGTTGGATTTCTTAGGCTCAACAGTGAAAAATGCAGAGACAGCCTGCAGGGATGGGAATTGACTGTATGCTCTGTTTTACAGTAAGATAGGGTTAGTTTCAGTGGTTTAAAATTTTCCTTGATTTTGATATATGCAAAATTTTAAGAATAGGATGGACAGGAAGTTTGTTCTGGAATTTGAGCTCAAGTGACCTTACCTAACTAGCAGATAGCCCAAAGTGTTTGATTGGATCTAGATTACCCTATTCAGCCTGGGACATCCCTCCTTGGAAAGTTTCTACCATGCCATTCAGTGGCAATGGGCTTCCATTTCGGCAATACCATACTTTGTAGGTTCGCCTTTGTGACAATCCTTAATTTGTTGCTAGGTAGTTGAACAAATTTGTCATTTACATGTTTTAAAAATCATTGTATATCAAAGAGACATCCACACTCTCATGTTTATAATGCAGTACTATTCACAATAGAAAAGAAATCAAAACAGCCTAAGTGTCCATCAATGGATGAGTGGATAAAGAAAATGTGGTATATGTATACAATGTAATATTATTCAGTCATACAAAAGAAGAAAAATCCATCATTTGTGGGATGGAACTAGAGGACATTATCCTAAATAAAATAAGTCAGTCAATGAAAGACAAATATCACATGTTCTTAAACTTAGAAGCTAAATATGTTGATCTTATAGAAGTGAAGAGAAATGATTATCAGAGGCTGGAATGGGTGGGTATGGAGAGGATGGAGAAAGGATGATTAATGAATAAAATGATGCAGATGAATGGGAGGAATAACTCTTAATTTCCTATAACACAGTCAGGCAACTACAGTTGACAACAATAAATTGCATATCTCTAAATTTCTAGAAAAGAGAATTTTGAATATTCCCAACACAAAGAAATTATCAATGTTTTAAGTTATAGAAGTTCCAATTATCCTAATCTGGTCATTGCATATTATATGTATTTACAAAAATGTCTCACTGAACCTCAGAAATATGTACAATTTGTATGTGTTAGTTAAAAAAGAAACTCAAAGTATAACTTATACTAAAATGAACCACTTGAAATCTATACATGTTAAGACGCTTAGATAAAAATAAGAAATTCAGTTAAAACAATCAAACACTAAAGGAAATTTATTTATTTATATTACAGAAAAGTCTAGAGATAGCATGTACACTTAACTATTTCCTATATAATTTTTCTTCTTTTATCCGAGCTTTGCTTCTCTCCTGTCGTAGAGCTTTTCTTAAGAGAGTAATATGGTCAAAGCAGTCTGAGTTCTCATATTCACTGACAAAACTGAAGCATGAAGTCAATTTCTGTGTTGTTGAAAAAAATCTGTGTGATAGGAAGAATAATGACTTTGAAATATGCCATTTTTGTCTTAATCTTTCGGATATAGGGGAAGAGATGTAACTCCCAAACCTACTAGATATCTGAAACGTGAGTTCCTGTTCTCTAAAACCAAAGAATGAATTCTAGGTCCAGGGATTTAGCTCAGTGGTTCCGGCTCCTACCTCGTATCGCTGGTACCAAAACAAACAAACAAACAACAAAAAAAAAAACAAAAACAAAGACTGAATTCTAGGAACAACGGAGGTTAAGGGTAGGAAAACAATTATTGGAAGAAAGAAAGCTTCTGCCTAAGAGAGACAGAGGGGGACTGGAAAGTGGGTTGCCCACTCACCCCACTTTTCACAGGAGTTTTATACAGCAAAGCCATGTGGTGAGGCAGGTACAAAGTGGGACAAAACTATAAGACCCAATGGAAATTTACAAGGTGGGCATGAGGTGGGACAAAACCATGACCAGCCAATAAGATTACAAGTATAGCCATCCAGGTAATATTGATTAAAGGGGGATAAAATGGGAAAACAAGTCACATACGAGGAATTTCCCATTTAGAATATCAATCACTGCTATCTATCTCTAGGGAAAGTAGTGCCTCTTCTTTTTATAATGCTAACCAGTGAATGTGCCTCAATTGTTCTCCATGTTGGCTCCTTACTATGTTGGCTCCTGGAGAACTGGTCCTGTCTAACTGCACACAAGATATATAATTAGCATACCTATCTACAATACTTTCATGGCTAACAAACAGAGATTTATTTCTCACCGTTTTGGAGGCTGGAAAATCTGAGATCACATGTCTGGTGAGTTCTATTTTCTTGTACATGTTGAAAAATACATGGTAATTTATTGTGCCATTCCTGGAAGGGCATCAATCCAATTTAGAGAAGGCACTGCCCTCATGACTACCAAAGCCCTTACCCCTAGTACCATCACCTTGGGATTTAGGATTTCAGTATGAATTTTAGGGATTACAAAAGCATTCAGACTATGACTTGGCCTTTAGAAACTGTGAGTATTTTACCCTATGTAGCAAGAGACTTTGCAGATGTGATTAAAATTAAGGATATTGAAATGGGGAGATTATCCTGAATGAGTCAAAAAGGCTCAGTCTAATCACATGGTTTCGTAAAAGCAAATAACCTTTCCCAGCTATGGAGAGAGAAAGACACAACCACAGGAAAAATGGTCAGAGAGATGCAATGTTCATTTCTTTGAAAAAGACAAAGGGAGTCTGGAGACAAGGAATGTGGTGAACCCCTAGAAGCTGGGAAACACAAGAAGACAGATTTTCCCACAAGCCTCCAAAAAGGAACATAGCCCTCTGACATCTTGACAGTTCCATGAGAAGACTGGCTGACATCTGACCTACACAGCTGTTAGAGAATACTTTTATATGGTTTAAGCAATTAAAGTATAGCACTTTGTTACCACACTCATAGAATACTAAAACACTGTGTTTCTCATACGTTTCACAACATTATGCTATCCACCAAACATGTCACAGAGACAAAGAAAATTGCATGAGCTGAATGAGCTAAATAACCAAATATAGTAAATTATTCAGAAGATGAAGATGGCACAGAAATCAATGAGCCTACTTTTGGGACTAGAGAAAGCAATCCACACATATTCCATGGCAGTACCAGGACTGAGAATAGCGTGTGGGTGGGGCAGCCTGTGATATGCACTATTGTGTACCTGCTCCAGAAGAGATGTGAAGCCCATGTGAACTTTCAACACTGTAAAATCTGCTCAGCTCAAAATTTAATTAGAAAAATGGTTTCTTCTTTTTTATGGATTAATTTTTCTTCTATGTCTTACAACTTCTCTTGATCAATGTATTTTCATGTCTGTAGAGGCTGTAATTTGTCACAAGACCTGTCCAAAATGAGGTGAATAATGCTTAATGCTTGGAGACTGCTTGCTCTGTTCCTAAGAGAGACAAGAATGATGGAAGAAAAGTGGAAGAAAAGTGAGGATAAGACACAAATATGACTTAGTGTTTGTGGGCAGTACAGTGTTTTTACTACCTAGGGAGAACAAGATAGGATCAGAAACTCATGAAAAATATTGTAGCAACTTGTTCAAATTTATTTTATAATTCTCAACTCACTGAGCTCTTTTATGAGTTCTTCAAATCTTCATATACTAATACTTATTTTCCTATTTTATATTCATTTCTATTTTTGATATACTATAAATACTACATAATTTGTTTTCATTAATGTCATTTAACTATATAATTGATATAACCACTATAAGAGATGCTGTAAGTAGTTTCTTCTACAGTAACTCTTGAAAAATGAGGAAGACAAAGGAAGCAACAAATCATTTCCTAGACATATCAGAAGGAAATCTGACTAGGAGTAGCAATTAATTTAATCAGTAAACTTAACATAGAATTATATACAGTAGTTCTTGCAGTTTATCTACCAATGTCCAAAGAAAAGAGACTCAGAATCAGAAAGATGTGTACCTTTCAGTCATGAAAGAACACTGGCTCATATATCCCTATATCTTAGAGGAATGAGTCTTACAGACTTGCCATTCTTCTTCACTCACCAAGCAACCACATGGTTATTGGTGAGAATCTTCAGGGACTTTGAAATCAAGGCTCAACACCTTATGCCTTAGTTACTTTTCTCTTGTTGCTGAAACAAAATACCCAACACCCAAAGTTAAAAGGGGAAAGGTTTAGTTTGCACACAGTTTGCAGAGGTTTCAGTCCATAATCTGCTGGCTTTCAAGGCAGGGTGGTATGCCAGACAGGCAACCCAGAGGAGAAACAGTTCATGTCAGGCAGAAGGTAGCAAAGCAAGCAAGGATTGACCACAGCTCTTTACATCTTATCCAGGCTACTTAGGGCAGGTAGCATTCACACCCTTAATCCTAGTTCCCTTGATCATGAATCAATCCCAGTGCCACACATTCTAGATCTAGCCCCTCCTGAAAAAGCCCCACCTATGACAACATTAGGCTTTGAGGGGACATCTAAACACAAGCCCTAACACCTCAGATAGAAAATATGAGGATATGCTTATACACCCACTATCTGCACATTAATTGAAATTCTTATCACACCTCCGTCAGTGAATTTGTCAACCCAAATCACATGACTCTAGGTTATAATGACAGAATCCAAGGCTGAGAAACAGACTCTGAACTTCAGCAAATCACGGCTCTGTTGAGCCTCTTTTCCAAATGGGACCTCTAGATCTCATCAACCTTCCTAATAAGAAAAAGAAGTTAGAGCCTGTTAAATGAATTGTGGGTACCTAGTCTCATAGTTTCTATGGAAATGTATTTTTAAAGTTACAAATAACTAACTTCATACAATTAAAATCCTCTTAGAATAATATTTTAAATCTCAGAAGTTCTCTGTATGTGTCACATGATTTTAGGGCTAATTGTTTGGGGTTTTTTCCAATTCTCATTTTTATAACTTAAAGTATGAATAGTGGCTATGTTTCCACAGATTTCAAAATATATTACCTTACTTGGGTTCTCAATCTGCTAGCTCTGGATGACTCCACAGCTTTCCAGGGGCATTGGGAAATACTGGTAGTTGAGGTAGAAAAGGAAGTGCTTTGTGTTCTCAAAACAATGAAGATACATTACTAGTATCTAGGTCCTAGGACATCAGGTACAATTAACATGCTGCAACTTGAGAAAGTCACATACAATAAAGAATTCTCTTATACCAAATGCCAATCATATTTCTGTTGAGCAACATTGTTCCTAGTCCCTTTGATATAATGATAGATGGCAACTTTGAGATTATGATTTAAAACAAAATGACACTGAAGGTCTAAATTCAATTCTTACTGGCCTATCAAGATATAATATTACCTGTTTAACTTTCTAATTTCATATCATTATAAATAGCATTGTGTGTGTAAATGTGTGTGTGTGTGTGTGTGTATGTTTCTGGTAGCTGGATTTATAAGGCAGTTTTTGTTGATTTTTTGAAAGGGTCTAAAAAACCATATATATTTTTCTCTCCTTTTCCAATGGGTGAAACCAGATGACTTTAGTGCATGGAATTAAAGATTTTTCAAATTTTCTAGTTAAGTTGATCAACCAAAGGAGCAAAGCCAGATAGCTCATTTTGGCAGCAGGAAATTGCAGCTTCAAAAATAAAGCCATGGTCCTAACTCAGCTTGATATGGATCAGTCATTCTGTGTTTTTAGTTAATCACAGAGGGCTTCTTTCCACTAGGCTTAATCAGCCAAAGGTGACATTGTGGGAGAAATTTCTAAATATCCATGCATTTTCTCAACCACTTTAAAAAACTGAACATTATATGTATGTACATTCTTCTGACGTAGAAATAGATTGGTGTACAAATAGGGGCTGATTAAATATCTGAGCTGGGCTGACCCTTATACAAAGGCATTCATTCCAGGGGCAGATGCAGCTGGGGCTCTTCGGCTGGCCTGAGACAAAGGCTCTTCAGCAAAAATACTGTATGAGTAAGGTTTAAACAATCACACAATCAATTGGCATTACAGCATCCAATCTTTTTAAACTCAGTGATCCAAGATCAGCTCCAACAGTGAACTTTTCTAATTGTTGCAAATGCCATATAAATGTCTCATTTGTCCTATCCAAAGATTTTCAGGACATAAAAGTTAATTCAGAAACAAAGTTTTATGAAAATCAATGAAGCTTTTTGAAGAAACATTATTGGGATTTTTTATCTCTTGCGAAAATGAAAGAAAAAAAGTTAAATTTCTGTGCAACAATCTCAACATCAGCAAGACAAAGAAAAATAATACAACCCCCCAAATCAACAAAAGGCTCATTTACTGTTTGACACCCTGGTTAGACTTTGAAACCACACTTCTCTAACAATCACTGTATTATGGTCACAGAATAATGCTAACCTGTTAATGTCGGGCTTGTTCAATCAATTTGGAATTCAAATTAGATTAAGTCAGGATGAGATGCTGCCACAACACCAACTCACAGAAGCTAAGTCAAACATGGTGAGACAAAAACAAAAACATCTGTTTTGCAGGAGAGTGAAAGCAAGAATAATATTTACTACAGACACATTCTGCCCACATTAGCTTACCTATACTGTGTGGTATAAGAGCACTTTTTCAAACTGGAGGAACACATGACCCATTTAACTCTAGGGTCTTAAGTGTGGTTCATAGTAACAATCTCCTCTACTCCCTGGTAATTCATAAAGGAACATATTTTTCTTCACAAACTGTTCTTAAAATTTTTACATTTTAAACTTGAAATTTCAAGGTGATCAAAACAAGCTATAAGTTTTTAAACAAAAATCTGGATGAATTCTTAGGATGAGAATTATGCTCATTACCAATATGCTTCCTGATTCCAATTACTCTTCCATTACCTTGAAAGCACTTGTCAGCACACCCCACTCTTCTTGGTAAACAAGATTGGGAACAATGTTATTCAGGAATTAAGGTCATAAGTGAAAGAAAGTATAAAAATATGATTTGTCACTTTGCAAACTCTTTCGAAAGCTTCCTTCACGACTATCACCTATAACCATTTCTTTACTCATTCTAAACACCCTAATGGACTCTCACTTTCTCTTCCCTTCCCTTTTTGTATCCGTGTGTGTGTGTGTGTGTGTGTGTGTTTCTTTCTCCTTGAAGCACTGTTCCCATAAACATATAAATTTGTCTGAGACTAATTTTCAAATTTTATCAAGTCAAATGCTTTGTGTGCTTAGGGGCAAAAAATGCTAGTCAACCTAAATTTCTAAACACATCTTCAATACAAGTACAAATAAGAGAAATATAACTCAGAGAGGTCTTTTCTCTCAAAACCTAGCAAAAGAAATTATGATTAAATAGTAAAATTTTAAATGTCTGTTGTTATACTTAAATTTGATGTATATAAAAAAGTAAAATAAATAAGTTAAATGCCTGTCTGTATAGCAAGACATTCAACTCCTAAGGTTCCCATGCATTTTAAAAATTTATTGCATACACGTCTTAAAATTCACGAAAAATATTGAATTCAGATTGTAGAATTGACAACAATTGGACTAAGAGGAAATGGAAATGTCATTTAACCACTATGTGATTGATTAAAGTATTACTACTTCAAAAGACTGATCATTTTGTGATTGAATAAACTACTTTTAAAAAAAATCAATCAGCATTCAAACTACAAAGACTTCAAATCTTCTATAAATCCATAGAGTGCAAGGGAAAATTGATTTAGCACCACAGTTCTAGGAATCAAAGACTTTATAACAGGGATGATAAATAATAATTATCTTCTACTTAAACCAATGCAGCCTCTTCAATCCATCAATTCTTATCGTGTTGCAGATTACAACTTTGGGGGTAAAACTGCAGAAAACACAATTTAGTGATAGTGAAAAATCAGAACTGAGTATTGTGAAGTTGTAACATTCAAATATGTAGGAAGTGTGTTTTTTAACAACAATGTTGAGAAGTCCTTTCTGAACCTTAGGTGAGCATGCTCATTAATGAAGTGAAGTTATTCCTCCTACATATAATAGAAACACACAATAAATGAGCAGCATTTCATGCTTTCTTGTGAGCCAGCTCTTCTTGACCTCTCTTATTTCCTTGGCGACACAGAGCCCTAATACAGCACCTCCCTCTACCACTCTACCTGGGTTCCTCCCTTCTCACTCCAAGCCTTTTCTAGACTTCCTTAAGGGTGCTTCTCAAACATTACAATTAGATCAGGTTTCCCCTGCTACATACTCGTAGAGTACTTTTTTTTCTCGCCTCTAATCACATTTTCACTAAATATTTGAATTAATAGATTTTGGTACCCACAGGTGCTAAGGTAATGCTGATTTTGCTACCCACAGGTGTAAGGTAGCCTCTAACAGGAATGGCTTGGTGTCTAAAATCTACACTCTTCTCCCTAAGACTTAGCACAATGTCTGGCATGCAGGTGTTCAACAGACTGAAAAGAGTGAATGGGAGAAGGAAGGAAATGGGCCATATCTAAAGTAGCTTTTAGGATACCAGGCCTACTTAATAATTGTGGGATGGAGATATTTAAAGATTTAATTATAACACAAGGTGCCCTAGTTTGTCCAGAATGTATCCCAACATCCCATGTACATGGTCATAGATGTGTATCATTTCGTTAATGTTGGACTACTAATTTAATAGCCTCAATATTTTATCAAAAAATTATACATTCTTACTTCTTAAAAAAACTGTTTGGTTGCTATATTTTAATTCACAGTTCTGCCTTCCCCATCAATATTTTGCCAAGCTGTATTTTCTCCATGCTCTTTCAGTTTAAAGATTTGTTTTCACTGAGTAAGTTCTTATCGAACACTCACTATGTGCTACCTGAGCAGATTATTTTTATACACTTTCTATGACTGGACTGGCTAAAGAGAAAGGAGTTATTATTTATAATCTCCCAGAAGGAGAGCTTCTTTTATAATTCTTATGCTAAATGATTACTCAACAAGGATCAAGTTATATGACTGTGTATATAAGCACACCCTTTGCTCTCAGGCTTGTGGATTCCAAGGTTTATTCCAGCAGTCCCTCTGGACCGCTGTCTAGTTCTCAAGCCTCTGGACAGAAACTGGGAGTCATACTATTAGCTTCCTTATAATTGTTTTAATTTCTGTAGGTTTGGTGGTAATGCTTTCTCTTTCATTCCCCATTTTAATAACTGCATCCTTTTTTCCCTATTTTTCTTGGTCTGCTTAAAGGTTTTTCAATTTGTTGAGCTTTTCAAAGAATCAGCATTAATTTATTTGGTTTTCTCTCTATTCTTTTCCTTGTTATACTTTATCAATTTTTACTTGAATATTATTTTCTTACTTGTCTTTCCTTTGGATTTAGCTGCCTATCCATTTTCTAGTTTCTTAAAGTGTATCTTCCATTAGTGATTTGAGAACATTTTTCTCTTTAGATATAGATACTTAGCATCTAAATTCTTTTTAGTTGTTAATCTTTTCTGGACCCACCCTCAAAAACATACTCAGAAATAGTGTTTATCAGCTATATGAGTGTCTATAATTGAATTTACACAGCCAAGTAGGAACTCAAAATTAATGATCACACAAGGGAATGTTACAAATAACTTTATTTCAATAAATTTGTTAATTTAAGTAGAAGGGGGAAACTCCTATAAAGACAAAAATTACCAAACTGACTCAAGAATTATAAAAATCTGAATATTACTATTAAAACATAAAATTGAACTTAGTACCAATTAAGATGCCTTTACTTGTAAATTTTACTAAATATTTAAGAAAAATAATAGCAATTCTTCAAAAATTTTGAGAATATCAAGAATGAAATATTTCTGAACACTATGATGTCTGTATTACTATGACACCAAAGCCAGACAAAGACTCACAAAAGAAAACCAACAAAAAAGCAAACTACAGACCATCATCACTGAAAATAGGAAGAGTAAGGTACAATGAAGTGTGCTTACCTGTAATCCCCAGCCACTCCTATACGGGAGATTGAAGCAGCAGTATTGTAGGTTCAAGGCCACCGTGGGCAATTTAATGAGAACATTTCTCGAAAAATTTTTTTAAAAACTTAGAAATTTCAAAAAGGGTTAAGGACGCAGCTTATTAGTATAGCACATGAGGTTATAGGTTCAATCTGTAATACCACTCTCCCCAAACAAACAAAAATAAAAAAGACAGAAAAGAACAAACAAATCACTGGCATGCAAATCCTTTTCTCTTGTTGTGGTTTTGAAGCAGCCTCAACTGAGACAATAGTGATACTGCCAATTAAAATGCAAGAAACATGGGATCATGAAATGAGGAGAGAAAGTTCTTCTATAAGAAACTCCTGTAAAGGACATTAGTGAGGATAATGTGGGAAATTTGAACATTAATTATATATTGTTAAATGATACTGTTTCAGCATTTAATTTCTTGTCTAAGATAATAAATAATATTGTTTTAATTAGGGAAATATTCTTGTTCTTAATAGAAAACATGCTGATGTGTCTATGGGTGAAGCCCTTTATCTTTTTTCAAATAATGAGTGTTTTGGCTTGCACGTAGACTGTTCCCCACATCTCATGTGATCAAGGGTGGAGCATTTGGAAGGTGAATACATCAGAGGAGCATTATACTAATCAATGGACGATCCATTGATGAGTTTATAGCCAAATGTGCTCCTAGAAGGTGGAGCCTGTTGGGAAATGATGTATCACAGAGGGGTGCCTTTGGAGAGTTTGTCTCCCTCCACAGTTCCTCCCCTCTCCCTGGGTTTCTGCTTCCTGGCTTCCTTGGGTTGAAAAGCTTTTCATTCCATGTACTTCCACCGAGTAGTTTCTGCCTTGGAGACAACCAACAATGGACTGAATCCTCTGAAAACCATGAGCCAAAACAGATCTCTGCTCTGAATTGTATATGTTGGGTATTGTGTCCCAGTGATGGGAAAGTGACTAATACAACAATAAAACAAAATAAAATAAGCACGGAAACTTAGTAAATGGTGGGTGATCTTATGAAAATGTTTTACGTGTGTTCATCACTGCTCTTATCCTTCAGCATTTCTGTTAGTAAAATTTTTTAAAATAAAATTAATGAAAAAAATTTTAAAAAATAAAATTGATGAAAGAAATGAAAAAAACTGCAAAAAAGTGGCATTACATTCTAGGATGTCTAAAATTAAATTTTAAAAAACTGGTAATAGCAAACATCATTGATAATGCAGAGCAAATGGAATGCTCATACATGGCTGTTGAGATTACAAGATAATATAGCAACTTTGAGAAAGAATTGACAATTCATAAAGTTAAAATATACACTTATTCTATCATCCAAAATTCTCCTCTCTACCCGTTTCCAAAAATACATGAAAGCTTGTTCACGTAAAAACTTACATTGGAACATTTATAGTGGCTTTTTTCCAAATTTGGAAACAGTCCAAATGTCCCTTGATATATGAGCTGATCAAAAAATACAATGTGTCTTTAAATAAAATTTGATTACAGTAAAAGACACTTTGTTATTAATCCCCCTAAAAACACCCCCCACACACACACACACTTTGAACACACTTATCTCAAAGTTTTTGCCAATTTCTGAAGCAGTTCTGGAAGTCTTCTTTTGTAAGTGTCCTTATGAGATATGATCAAAAATACAATGAATTCTGCTAAGTGCCATCCCATAGAAAGACAGGCTTGTAAAAACATTACAGTGTCTCTTCATCCACCTTATTCACTTGACCTGGCACTATTCAACTTCTGACTCTTCTCCAAATTTGAAATAACTGCAAAAAGTAAATATTTCGAATAGAATTGGAATACTGAGGCAGCCACAGCAGCACAAATAAAGATAATTATGAAAGAGAACTTTTAGAACTGTTTCAGAAGGGTTACATATTGTATAATTTCATTTATATGGTATCCTGCAAAAGGCTAAATTCTAAAAACAGAGTAGCCCAGGAAGGAATAAGTTTGGCTGCAAAGGGGAATGGGGGAATATTCTGGAATGCTGGAAGTGTCCTGTACTTTGTGCTTATGTTTACACAACTATGCATGATCATAACTACATGCTGAATGGAGTAAATTTACTATATACTAACTATATCTTAATATTAAAATTAAATAAATTTGAAATGTTATTTGAAAAATTATTTTACTCCATCTAAAACCATCCAAAGACACTTCACCTGAAATAAAAAGCAAAGTCCATTACAGTTGCTTACGCGGTTTCCTTCTAGTTCTCTGATCTCATCTGTTACTTCTCTTCCTCTCTCTCGCACTTTCCCACTTTCATTGACCTCTTTATGTTCAGGAATCACTTCACCTTCACTTTCCCTCCATCATTCCACTTTTTCTCCACCACACTTCACATATCCTGCATATTAGGGTAAAGTTTTTTTATTTACCTGTCTTACTTTCAAGGGATAAGCTAGTTAATGGCAGGAATCAAAAGGTTAAGAAAAGTTAGTTAGGCCATATATTCTAATTGTTTGGTCTAGCACCAGGCACAAAAAGTTTTATAAATATTCATTGAATTGATGCTTGAAGGGATGAATTTGAGGAGTTCAAAATTGTTAATCACTGAAGAAATTTTAAATTGAATTTGTTATGCTATACGGTAATAAAGACAGATGCATATATTTTGAAAAGAAATTTTCATTGACTATCTTGAAATCACAAAATTGTTCTGGTTAAGGTAACCAAACACCATTTATAAAGTTTTCTAATAACTTTATTGGATGCAATCTTAGATTTATTTTTTTTCAAATCTATAGCGGAAGACACTGCATAGAATTTGGAATAGAGAAAATTGTAACAAAAAGGGTTAACAATATAAAAATAAGTTATAGAAATTGCTTTTTGTGGAAAACAAGACAATGAGAAAACTTTCAAATTGCTTTATACTCAGGACAACTTATTTTGAGTTATTATAGATTCTACTTTGACAGAAGTAGAATTCAATAAGAAAGTGCATGTTTCAAAAGGCAAGCATAAAACAAAAAAGAAATTCCTGTTCCACTGTTTCAATTGTGGCTCAGTGCATATAATAGTTTCCTCATTGGGTTTTGTTTTTTTTTTTTTTTTGGTACCGGGGATCGAACTCGGATCCTTCCGCTTGCAAGGCAGGCGGCGGAACCACTGAACTAAATGGAGTCTAGGAAATGAATCTTTCGTGTGATCTGAGATTAAATTCTACTTATCTTTATTTACTGTAGGCAATTACATAGGAACTTTTCTACATAATGTTCTCCCATCAGTATTTCTTCAATTAGCAATAATCGCGCCTCGGATAAACCTCATTGGCTACGATACTGCCACTGCGCAAAGCTTAGTATTTCTTGATTTATAAGTTTATCTAAGTACCATGAGAGGCACTGTGAAATCACAATTGTTTGTCTACTCTGCAGTCCAAACCTGGGTGTCTTTAAATGTTCACTTGACTAGACCTATCACAAGTATTGCTAAGAAGACAATGATGCTTTGTTTCTTTCCTCCCTTGAATCCCTTACAAAACAGAAAATGGAAGAAAACAATCCCTTTGAAGAGTATCAGACTGGGGAAGGGAGATAGTCCAAGCACTGTCATTTAGTTAATATAGGCTTATCTGAAAGATAAATGGTCTGGTTCGGTTCTCTTTAATTTTTCTACTACTGAATTTTAGTTATTGTAACATCATATTAAATCTGAGCGAAGAAAGGCATTGAATTGGTTGGGCCAAATAGTATAGAAATCCACAAGCAGAAAACACATTATCTCAGAAAGAAAATTGGGTTTACCCATCATACAATGTTTTTCTGAAGATAGAGACATTCGATCACATCTTTGATAGCTTTTAAATATCACTGTGTCACCAGGTCACTGTCTCTGCCATCGCATTTAGATATGTGACCCATATGTCAGGAATCCAACACAATTGTTGCAACTTAAAACTCCCAAAGAGGCGGGGGTAGGGGGTAGTGAACATAATCCAAACGGAGAAGGTTAGGGTTTTATTGGGAGTTTATGAAGTATCAATTTAAAGATAGTATTTCAATATTCAAGTGTTGTAATCAGGATATATAAACATGTATTTTATTATTCTACTACCGTATTTTCATTCCACTTAAAGAAAATAAACTATATACATTTAATCAAATTCACTTTTTAAAAGGAAGAAAATTGGAATTCAGAGTGCTTCATGTAGGATTTACAAAGCTTCAAAGGCCAATGTTCAGAAGAAATCTGAGGTCAAATGAATTTTTAAAATTCTTGATTCTCCCCATAATCTCTCATGGGAAAACCTGTAGCTCTACATGCTAGTTCCAAAATGAATTTTTAAAAAAAGATACTTTCTTCCTACTCTACCATTTATTCATATTTCATAAATATTCAGATGTAACTGTACATGTGTGTGAATATTAAAAACATAGTTTTGTTTTAAGATATAATATTGTTTTATGAGTCACGCATATAAAACAGTACTACTAACTAGGAAAGCTTTTTTATAACATAGTGGTTTCCTGCCTTAGAGGAGAACATAATATAAAACAGTAAGGCCAGTTTTAAATTGTGCATAGAACCAGTAATTTTGTCTTTAAGGCAATTAAAAAATTTATTGAATCTTGGTTAAAAGTAGATTGACAATGACATTAAAGAATAAAGTATAATTTATTTGGTGCTACTTTGTGAATGCCGCTAAGTACAAATCATTTCACAATATCAAATACAGTATACTTTCAGTCACAACTTAAACATAAAATAACTTACAAAACCACATAGCTATAATCAATATACAATAACTACATTTTTAAAAGAAAGAATTCTAGCCAATTAATTAAGTTAAGGTGCAGTAACTTTTTCCAAATAAAATATTAGCACCATACTAGATAAAATGATCTAAAACTATTGGCGTTCTGGTTCTTCTTCAATAACTAAATATAAACACTTTTTTTCAGAACACAAATATTAATTTGCAAAATCAGTTCTCTAGTAGTTAATAAGCATTTCTTTCTTTGCTTGCTTTTATTTATTTTTTGCATGTTTTCCTTGTAAGGAAAAAATACTAAGTAGAAATGTTCACAGGATATGAAAATCAAACAAACAGATCTGATCAAACCGAGTACTGCCTTTCAGCAATGAGTTCCAACCGAAGCAAAAGTGGACATCTCCCGGCGTATGGTGCTGAACGGTGAGAGCTCCAGCTCCGTGGTGTATTCATTGTCATTGTCATCACTGGTCACTGTGGAAGACTTCTGGATGCATTCCTCACAGCAACAGCAGCAGCACTCCATAAAGGCCCGGCTGAAGGGTTTGCAGAGACAGAAAAGTAGCACGGGGGTAACACAGGACTTAAAGAACAAAAGGAACTGGCTGATGATATTCAGGAGATCCATTGTCTGTTGTGAAACCCCGGTAGCCATATAGGCAGTGACAATGTTGCAAATATTTTCAGGAATGATGCAAAATCCATATAAAATGGTCAGGGCCACTACTGTGCAGTTCATCTGGCTTTCTAGTTGGATCTGTCGCTTGTTCCCTCTGGTGCTGGCTTTCTCTGCTTTGCGGATTTTCCTTGCAGTCACTAAAGAGCATGTGATGGTGAAAAGCGTGGGTAAACAAAAATAACAGCCAAAATACCACCAGAGCCTTGCACTGTCGTAGGTGAGGGCTAAAACATATATGGTGTCTGGTAAATTGGGAGAGATCTTTATAATACATCGTTCTGCAGGAGCTCTGCCACTAAACCCAAAATCCTCCTTGCTTAGCTGGCGGAGAACAACTTCTGGAAGTGCCAACAGTAAAGCGCCAACCCATATGACAGCAAGTTTGGCCGTTGTCGAAGAGCAGTTTTCGATCATTTCATAGTACATCTGTACGTTGGTGGCGGCACGAAAGCGGTCTATACACAGAGCACATAAGGTGAATGTAGTGACTCCCAGAGAGGCAACCTGTCGGGGACAGAGAACACATTCATCTGGGTGCTCTCTTTAAGATTAAAGAAGTAGATTATAAATACAGCAGAGAGAGAGAGAGAGAGAGAGAGAGAGAGAGAGAGAGAGAGAGGGAGGGAGAGAAAAGAGAGGGAGGCACAGACAGAGAGACAGAAAAACAGAGAGACAGAGACAGAGAGACCGAGAGAGATATTTCCAGGAATGAGGCATGGATAATGAATAGCTGGGTTGGTGACTTCAACTGAATCATTGTGAGCATAAAAATAGAAGAACGAAAAAAGTTGTAGTAGTTCAGGGATGATGTGTTGAAAAAAACAAGAATTTAGGGCTGGAAGCATCTATAAAGGTCACCTAGTCTATACTACTTTATTACGGATAAGAACTCAGAGACCCTAAGAATTTCAGTCACCATGAAAATGCCTGCCACCAGGAGATCTAGATAAGAGGTAAGAGTATGGGAGTATGTCCCATTTGCATTACTGAAAAGGATGTTTTCCAGCATGGGAATCAATAGTGTTCCTCACCTCACATTCAGGAAACACATAGGACTTTATTATCCTCAACAAGCTAGATGATTAGAGATGTTTCCCAATTTCTTTCAAATACAAAATAAAGGACAGTATTTTAATAGTATTTTCAAAGGCATACATTCATGAGGGAGAAAAAGAGCATTTCACTAGAGGCCAAAATCAATACAAAATTTCAAGCAGATCAGAAGTCCCCCACCTTTCCCTCATCTCCCTGTTATTGCACGTTATCTTTGGGGCATCTGCCTGCCCTATTGCGGATTTCAAGTTAGTTTTAGGTAGAAGGGGAGATCAGGTGTCCATGTCCCCAGAGACAAGAGACAAAGCTGGGTCAATGTTGGAACTAGGGGAAAGACCCAGTTTGGATTTGGAATTCCCCCAATACTGACATCTTTAGGAATGTAAAGGACATTTTTAAAAAGAGAGACAAGGGAGAAACTTGTAACTATAGGATCTGCCTGATAGAAGTCAGGGGTGAATGGTGGGGGAGGATTGGTGAATTCTGACCAAGGGCCTGAATTTACATGGCGTTAAGGCCAAAATTCACACCATCTACGTTGCTCAGAAAAATTCCAAATGGAACTTGAAATCATTCCAGGTATCTGGTAAACACAAGCATGTATCCTGTTTGAAAGAATGTACTTTATACCAGGCCTCAAATCCCATAAAGTTCAAGGGAACATGAATTCACAAAAACAGAAATCACTATATGCAAGAGACAATCAGCCACTATGGGCTATGTGCCAAAAGAAACAAATTACAGATGTTTACTTATTTGACAAGTTTACCAAATATAAAGAAATAAGAGATACTGGGGTCCGGGGATGTAGCTCAGTGGCACTGCCCCTGCCTGGCAAGCACAAGGTTGTGAGTTCGATCCCTGGTACCAAAAAAAAAAAGAGAGAGAGATACTGAAGAAAGACTTTTTAAGGTACACATAGGAAGAACCATGAAAATAGAAAGATACCAGATAGAATGACTAGATGATTATAACCACAGGATAATTTTGAATCCGAAAACACTGTGACACTGACCACATAAAGCACTGTGTCCACAAAGCATTGTTCTTAGATGCATATGCTCCAGACATTTAAATGAATCAGTAATTGTAGGTTAAGAGCCAAATATACATTCCTGTTTCTTTCACACAGAGATTTTCTTAGGAATATACATGCACTCTTCTAATGTAAATAAACTATCATTTACCTATAAATACTGAGCATGATGGATACATTCTAATGGGACACACAGATCCATACATAACACAAGCATTCATCTGCCAAATACCAATGCCCAGCACTGTACTTGATATTGGGGATATGGCAGGAACGAGGAGCAATCCCTTTCCTCCAGGAGATCATAGTCAACCAAAAGGAGGAAGACTGTTCTTGAAGTCACAAGATAAACAGAGAAGTCACCTGGGAGCATCAGATTGACTCAAATATTTTGAGGGAAATTTAAGTAATATTAGTGTTCAATAGCTGTAGTCATTATTTATGTATTTAAATAAGGACAATGTGTAGAAGGTAAAAATGTTAAAGAGCTTTCAGATAAAACATGATCCTAAAAGAAAAATCCTCAGGTGGAAGTAATGCTTTGAGGTCTGCCTGAGAAGCCAGAGTATGTGCATTCACTCTCCCCCTGCTTACTGGTGGCAGTATCTAAGAAATATAGGCATATCGGTTGTGGTAAACCTATGGCATTTGTGCCACAACCCTCTATGAGTTATTACTGAAAGTTCTAAAAGATTCACTGTTGCTGGTAGGTCAAGCTTGGCAAAAAGGCTGGGAAAAAGTGAGTATGCTAGTATCTAATTTTTTAGGACTCCATGGGATCATGTTAATAAAGGAGTACCATTTGCCATCCAATTTTAGTACTGAAAACATTTGTTGTTTATCTACTGCATTCAAGCTGTCACTGTCCTCAGAGCTATGGCATCTTGCTTTGTGGATTCTAAGAGTTGCAATGTCAAATATTTGCTCCTCTTCTTTCACATTACACATCACACTATATCTACTGGTTCCAATACAAAAAACATGGACATTACATCTATGCCATGGATAGTTTCATAACCATTAAGGTAGACAGTTTCAAAATGAGATATAAAAACAAAAAAGCATAAATGAAGTAAAATATGATTAAAGTTCTGGATCAATACAAATAAAGAGCTTACTGTTGGGCTTACAACCATAATTCTTTTTCTTCAAGAACTAATTTTTCAGAAAATCTTCCATAAACACCAGTATGAGAAAGAAAAAAGCATTTCTACATTCACCTTTTGAAAATTAACATTTCAAATTAATGAGCTGTTCATCTTGATGGAAATCTGTTTTGTACCTATACTGAAGTCTCAAAACAATTCTAAAGTTCAGGTCCACATTGTGTGATTGTCTTCTGATCATATATTTCTAACATCAATAATTGCCACATTGGAGAAATCTGAAAAGGGCCTGCCATTCATTACCCAAAGGTCTACATCAGACACTGTCATGTGGAAATTGCAGTAGTTTATTTTATACTTTTTTTTTTTTCAGTACAAAGAATCAAACCCAGAAGTGCTCTGCCACTGAGCTATATCCCCAAGCCTTTTGATTTTTTATTGGGAGACAGATCTTTCTAAGTTGTCCAGGCAGGATATGTTTGTCAAACTTTACATTCATATTTAAGTTTTTCAAATGTTTTGATTAATTTCTCTTAAGAATGTAAGACAAAAAAAATTCTCCAACTAGTAAATGTATGCAAATCTTCAGCAAGGCTTTCCAGACTTTTTGTTAAGGCAAATCTATGTGCACTGTGTCACTGTGTCATATCCTGAGTCACCTCACAAATATGAAGTTACTAAGGATTTAGGTTATGCATTCTTCTTATATTACGAATAACATTTCTATTAAAAGGAAAGCTCATAACAAAAATACTGGAGACTCAGAGAACAGGCAGTCTGTTAGAAGTGCACCAGATATATTTGTTGGTAATTTTTTATCATCATTTACAAAGAAGACACAATATACAAAGGATTGAATCTTCTCTACTAATCTCTTTAATTATAATTACAGGGATTTTCAAAAGTCTGGACCAATTATAATTAGTGGCTGCATTTGCATCCCTATGTCAAGTCATTTATAGTATTTCATGAGAGCAAATGTATGTGGGTGGTCATGTACTAAGATGGATGTGTTAGATTGCTGACTCCTTCACTATCAGAAGCTGTCCTGCATATCCATGCTTAATTAGAAGATGGTCCCTACTTTGAAAAGGAAAACATTTCCAGGTTCCTTATATTCCATCTATCTCTCCAGAAAACAAAAATCAGGGCAAATTTTAAGCAAGATATATATGTTACAACTTTTTACTCAGTAATTTTTATACTATAATTTATTTGAAAATGCTCAGTTCCTCAGACATAGTCCCAAAAGTTTTAGTATCAAGTTAGAAACTCAAACATATTTGATCTGCAGTTTTCTTGAGAAACCATGGAAGAGGGCAGGGAGAAATCACCTTCCCAGTTTGCATATACAAAATTCAGTAAGCTTTTTTACCCCCCTCTTGTTTTCCACTTGTTGCTCTGTGATAGCATTCTCTATAGTTAAGATCTAGCTAACAAAGGATGAGCAATTCAGAAAGGTCACCAGAATGGCGGATGATTGCTAAAAGAGCCAGTAAGGAAAGCAGAGCTAACCCAAATGCAGATAGCTCTTGCCACCCAGATGCCAATCCTAATCATCAGTTCTGCCCTGCTGCCACTGCCTGAAGTGTTACTTTAGATATTTTCTGTAAATGCACTTATGCACTAAATTTTATACTGTGAAAGAACAAAAAAGGGTGCAAAGGCCTTATCAGTATTTTCCCAAATTATTTTAGAAGGCTTTAATCTGTGTAATCTTTTAAATACAAATCTCAAAATTAATTGGTAGAACCCATCTGGATAAGGAATGCTGGCCTAGTTTCTGCTTACCTAAATATGAAATCTGCCCATGTAATTAAAATCTTAAATGTTGGAATAACATGAAAAGATTTCCATCACAATTTTTAAATATACTTATTTGTGTAAAGCTTATTAAAATTCTGCCAAGATGAATAGTGCAATTATATGCAATTATAAAACTGTATCATGAATGCTAGATATTTTGCATTTAATGACCATATCTGATTGCTAAAATTCAGTATCACTGTGAAATATGCTCCTGGGAGGAAAGCTGTTAAGCTTTGGCCTACATGGGTAGTTCTTTGAAGCAACATCCTGAGATAGAATGAGTAAGATGCAATCGCATATGAATTAAACTGTAATGGGAGGAATAATTAACATCAATAAAAGCAGAACTGTAAATACTTTTAATAGAATGACTATTAATTTTGAGAAGTTCAAGATGAGAGCAAAGCTAGAAGCAGATAATGTTAACTATTAGAGAAAAATATTGAGCATTTTGAGATTGGCATCAAAATCCAGAAATGGCAAGGGAATCAAAATAAACAACTCAAAGCTCGTTCTTTCAAACAAAAATGTTCTGCTGTCCTTTGTATCCCAAAGTAAGAACAATGCAGCTCCTTCAGCTTCTGTCCAGCAGACATCCAGAGCAGTAAGTCTTCAGGCAGCTGCAACCACCTACAGCGCTGCTCCAAGGCACAGGCCAGACACAGTGAAAGCGGAGGCCTGAGAGTTTACACAGCCAAGTGGCAGCCCCAGTGCCCATGTGTGGGATTAAGGGTCACTCTTCTTGATCACCCCAGTACTGCTGCTGTTTGCACTTCAGTCTCCTTATGGCTTTATTCCTTTGTTCTGAGTGGCAGAGTGCTGAATTAGCTCAGTGCTATATATATGTATATGTGCGTATAGGTGTGTGTACTTTTTAGAACCTATAAAATATATTTACAGGGAGTGGTGCTGCACACCTATGATCAATCACAGTGCTCCAGAGAACTAAGCAGGAGGATGCGGAGTTTAAGGACAACTTTAACTACATAGAAAGATCCTGACTCAGAAGTAAAACAAAACAAAACAAACAAAAACAAACATTATACTATGGTTGTTTCTAGGAACTACCATGAATAAGGAAGGATTTTGTCCTCAAAAATGTCTTGATTATCCCTCTCTTGCTGCCATGCACCTAACATGTAAGTTTAAATAGGGATTACTCATTAAGGTCTCTTGGATAGACCAGACTGCACAACTGCGGTGAAACTCCTTGATCTGGGATGTACTCATGAATGCTTGGAGACTGTAGTTCAGAATCACTGGTTTAGCAAGATTGGGAGACAAATGTAATTTCAAAATATCTCCTCAGAAAATTACTACAGTTGTCTAACTAGCTTCCCAACCTGATCAAATGGTAAAACTTTCTATGATATACATTTGTATTTCAAAGGGTATGATCTAATTCATTGCAAATATCATCTATTTCCTACTTAATCTATTAGGCTAGGATGACCTTGGGAATTGGGAGTTTAAGTTATATATTAGTAACCCAGCATAGTAGAGACTTGTAGTTTAAGACATGCATTTAAATCTGTGTGACACAAGAATAGTCCACAAAAGCAGGAGAACTTGAAGATCTCCCAGAATGCGGATCTTCATATGTTTTTTGTTGCTCCTGACATGCACAGTAACTCTTCCAAAGTTGTAAAAGATTTGCTCCTGTGTAGGGAAAAAATAGCCCCTAAAAGAAGATGATTCACCTCATATATTACTTCAGTCATTTACAGAATCATTTAAATTTTTCAATGAGTTACTTAAATTTTCTCTTGCATGGTAATGCATTCTAGGGATAAAGTTAATACTTTTGCTATATTTGCTAATTTGGAGATTTATAAAGTATTGAAGAATACACACTAATAATCACATATACTAAAAAACTGTTTCATTATATTTTGTACTTTAAATGTTTTACTAAAAGAACTAGACTCAATTTTAAAAGTTTATTACTAATCTCAGTCAAGATACTACTGAATTAAGTTAATGACTATATTCAGTTCATATTCAGTACTCTGACAGGTGAGTTCTCATCTTCCCTTGCCTTTGTATCCTTAATAAGGACCAAAGTAATATTTATTTTTTTCTTTATTGTGGACCCCGAGAAGACAAATCACTGGAGAGAGAAAATAGAAAGCTAATAGTTGAATTTGAAAATACAGTAGAAGTTTTGAGAATAACTTCTAGAAGTACTTTCCAAATCTTGTTACAGAAAAAAAACTAACAAAAAATACTAGTCTGATCATGATAATGAAGCAGCACAAATACAGCCACCCACAAGGAAACATTGAGTTCTTCAGCTAGTTCCTTATCACCACAGGCATGATCAAATTCAAAGAAATTCACCCCAGTATTTCTGAGATCCATTTAAGACAGCAATTTTATACTGCCATTGGAAAATGAATCCAGCCATCGAGGTTTGTGACAACACTGACTTTGGGGAAAGACTCAGGGTGAAACTATCACCTTCCATTATTGGGAAAAAAAAGTACTGCTTTTTCCATTACAAGTTAGGTCAGTATTTTCTTTGGTGTCTGTTAAAAATAAAACAAACAAAAAGAAACCAATAAGGCAAAACATTTAGTAATTAATATAGAAAGCATAATTTATAAATAAAGATATAACTGGATTTCTTTGTTCCCATTATTCAAGTGTCTAATTCAATGCAAATATCAGGGCTTGGGGAAAATTGGGAAATATATTTACTTTGTCCTACATCAAATTCTTATTCACTCAAAATGAAATGAAGAAAGAACATACAAATACTATATGAAAACAACCTGTGTCTTAGCTATTGATCCAGTTCTTCAAAGCTTGCTGCAGACAGGGAATGAAGAAACTATTAAGAATGAGAGTAATCTGTGAAACAGACAACACATCATCTAACGTACAATACAACTTTATAAAACAGATGAAATAAACCTGGTAGGAAGCAATGACACCAGTGAGGCAGAGAAAAAAGACCAATGTACCTCTAAGCAAAATGTGTTCATGTGAAATTGAATCTCCATGCTTACGAAAAGTGAAGTGACTGGGATACACTAATTTTTATAAAATAGGAAAATTTCTAACCAAGGTCATGACAACTGCACTCTTCTCTAACTTCTATTTTACATCAAAACTGTTTAATGCAACTATTTATGTGTTGTCCTTTGATTACAAGTAACCCTCCCTCAGAAACAAGGGCATTATTGTTAAGGGAACCCATTCATTAGGGCCATGAATGATAATCTATTATAAGTCAGTGGTTACAGGACTAACAACCAATCAGGGAAAATGCAGGATAACTCAAGATAGAATTTTCTCTGCAACTCTAAAGGGTTTGAGCCAGCATGCCTCTGGCTTCCATTTCCATTTTCCACAACCTTCTTCCTTGCAGCACTCCAGGGCAACTTCCCCATGGAAACAGTACTGCTTTGAGCACCATTAGGGAAAGCATGTTTATCACAGTGCTGTGAATAAGATGACCTTTATCAAAAGGTCTTCATTTCAGAATGCAAGCAGATGACATGGCAGTGCACATGTCGAATCATGTTTCCAAGCTGAAAACAGAGAGCTGGGAGAGTTACCTCACCCTTTACAATCATGCACACATCTCTATAATGAAACAAAGTTCTTCATGGCCAATCTTTCACTAAGAGAAGGCTTCTCACCTTTCTTAACATTACCGATATTTAATCGGACAATCTATATATAATAAATACTCATTTATGTCTATTACATGAAAAAAGATTTTAAAGCCAATATTTTGAAGGCATTAACTATCAATTGTAATTTTGCCTCATTTTTACCTTTTCTTTTACTTAAGCTTACTAACATGTTTATATTTATTTAAACAGTAATTAAATCTATTTTAAACTACTATATATACCAGCCCAAAACTTGTCTTGATTTCACGAATCGTTTTTTCCCCTTTATAGTTCCAGCTTCATCTAAGGCTTCTTATTGAATATGACTTTGGCAGCACAATATATTTCTTTCTTTTCTTTTTTTTTTTTTTTTTTTGGTACCGGGGATCAAACTTAGGTCCTTGCTCTTGCGCAGCAGGCGGCAAAACTGCTGAACTAAATCCCCGGCCCCTACAATATATTTCTAATGTAGTTAAAAATGTTCATTTAAATATAACTTGTCTAACATTGTAATTTAACTATGAATCAATCAAATGTCCATTATACAAAAATGTAAAGAAGCATGGTCTGTAACATTTGTCCAAAGAAATAAGCTGCCAATTGGAATTAAACAGTCTAAAGAACTTTTTATATTCCATATGTATTCTCAGTAATTAGAAATTTCAAAATGAAGTAGTTCCTCTAAAGTCATAGTCCATTTTTCAATCCTTGGCATTAGTATGATCTCGCTAATCAATCATCACATGACCTGGTATTTCAGCTTGTATACCTGGGGGTTCTAATTAGTATCCAAAGAGTACTAACAAATTTTCACCTATTTCACTTTGTTACCTATGACATTGGTTTGTATGAAAGTGTACCCAAACTAAAAACAAAATTTTTTCTACTTGGGTAATTATGATTTGAAAGATAGAGAAAATCATCTTTTTTTCTGATGAAGTTTCTCAGCTGTAACCAAAATTCCACCATTAGTAGTCTGCCGTAGAAGTACACTTCCTTCATTCAATCCTCTTATTATAAAAGTCAAACATTTCTAAATTTCACAACTCAACGTGAATTAACAGATGCTCTTCCTCTAAGAGAGAAATTTGAACAAAGAAGACAGTAAAGTAGGGGAAGGGACTCTGGAGGGGAAGAGTACTGATAGGAACCTATTTTGGGAAAGAGTGACAACCCAAGGAGGCTATTTTGTAAGTAGTCATAAACCTACTGAGAAGAACTCATTCCAGACAGGGATCAAATCAATGACCTTGGGTTCAATAATGCTATGAACCATCTACATGTGCAGACAGATAATGCAGAAAGTTATCACAAATTCACAAACCACAGGTGTTTAGTCTCGAGAGTAAGCCCAGCACTGACAGTATACCCTGTGTTTTATGAAAATCTTATGGGAAATGTCTGCACCTAGTTTGAAAATAAGAAGACTCCCGTATTTTAGGTTGCAGTATTCTCATTCTTCACTTTATTTTGAAATTTTAGATGACATCATCTCTTCTGCCATGAAAAATACTATTTTAATTAAGATATTTAAGAGTTGGCCTTGGCAACATAGTTGAGTTAATAATGTGACCTTGACAGGTCAATTTTTGGGAGATGAAATGACAGGAGCATCCCTGAAAGAAAGAAGTACACTGTTAAGAGACAGACCTCAGTGCCCTGCAGCCTGTCCATCTCTCTACTCCAACAGTCTACATATCAGACACTGACCCATGTACTTCCAGTGGAACACTGAAATCCAGTTGCAGGACATAAGACTGTCATTAAAGATGCAAGAATTCCAGAAGGTGCATGCTGCACTAGCACAAAGAGCAAGGGACCCACTCAGCCTTAGGCAGACTCACTGGCTCAGATCTGTTTTACTTTTGCAGACATATTTGCTTCCTTTTCTCTGTTGAAGGATGTTTTGCTGATACACTCAGACCCCTTGGAAGAAGTCAAGAACTCAGGTTAAATCACCTGGGTGTGAGCTTGAGATATGAATCCAATTCTTGGTAGTGTCCGTTCATTACACTTCCCTTTCACACATTCGACGGTAGCATCTATGGTATCTCCCTTGACAGCCTTCCTCCCTAGTTTCTAGGTCAAATTAAATACTGTGTAATTTGAGATTTTTAGAAAAATTTTAAAAACTCAACTTAATGTACTATCATTACGTTGTTAACTATGCAAAGAAAAATTTGAAATATGATTTACTTAATGTCCTTATAGCTTAAACACTAATGATTGCAAAGCAGAGATTATTATTTTAGGCACTGACACAAACTTGGTATTTTAAAAGAAATTTCTAGGTAGGTCTCATCAGCTAAATTATCTTGTCAATTGTTTTGATGGCATTCCTATCTCAGGAAAGGTAAAGAAAATTAGAAAACAAATATTAAAATATTTTTTTTCTTGTAACTTTCCATCATGGATCAAGGTTCTATAGGCATTTATTTTATTTTATTTTTTTGTTACTGGGGATCGAACTCAGAACCTTGCACTTGTGAGGTAGGCGGCAGAATCACTGAGCTAAATCCCCGGCCCTCTATAGGCATTTATAAAGACTAGTAGTAAGAATATAATTTGTAAGACTTATAAGGAGCATGGTGTTCATTTGAATTTTTCCATCTTTGGTAATAACTATGTGTAATTGTGAGCTGATTCATCCTAGGGCCATTCTTGAACTTCCTCTGCTTTGTTGGAACCTCTGTTATACTATTTGTCATGTTGTAGAGCACAACTGACTTTAATAACAGTAACTCATCTATGATAGTCATCTTTGGAAAACTTTTGCCTCTTATCTTCCCATCTCTTTCTGCCCACTCCTAACAGTGCCTGTCATTGAAGGAAAGCTCAATAAATGTGTGATGAATGAATGGATGGTGACTCAATGCGTGCATGATGATATATATGAAAAAAGATTATAGAAAATAAATTATTCACACAATTCCTTTGTCAGTTAGTGGGTGCTACTGTTTCATATATAATTCTTAAAAGCTAAATGTCAGCTAATGTATCTATAGGGAAAGTAAACAAAATAGATGTTCCTGTCCATACTTCATTGGCAAGCTTTAGAAGAGGAAATGTCTTCATTAAAATCAACAGTTAACTTTTTAAAGTCTGAATATCACAGTTTTTAGTTTTTACGTAAGATCCAAATAGAAACTTTCTTTCCTGCTGGTCATCGGCTAAATATTTTCACTTCCATGAAAAGTAGAAAATGATTACAAAAGGATTAATGGGGGAAGTCATAAAATATTTGTTAAGCACCATTCCCACATATTGAGTCCAGAGAATATTATTAGTAGCTTTCAAATTGCTCATAAACCTGCATGTTTCCAATTAAAAGACCATCAGAATATCTAATAGCTAATCCACCACTCAAGTGAATTTAGCATCTTCTATGATGAATGTGCTATAAGTTGAATGTACGGATTCTAGGGAAATCTGTGTAGGATCTCATAGCTATATGATGATACCACGTTCAGCCTCCAATGCCCTCCTTTCTGACTCTACAGTGCTACTATAACTTAAGGCAATGAAAGAGGCATTTGTTCCACTAAGTTTAAAATTGGTATTTGTAAAACCATTGCAGAGGTTGGCTTTTTCCATCAGAAAAGATTCTAGATTTGTCACAAATCATCCCTGGAGCAGAGACCCTGGTGAGATGTATTCCCTTTATTTACCCTTCATCCTTACACAGGAATCTTGTATCTCAATGAAAAAAAAAAAAAAAGATAGATCTGTGATTGTATTAGCTCTAATTGAAGGCTTCTGTCCTACTATGTAAGTTCTTTAAACTAAAGAGGAGCCTAGATCATTCAAAGTCCCCAGTTGACATCCAGAGAGAGAGAGAAATTTTGGCATTGAGTCTGGATCATGAGATGTACTGACATTGAATGGCTTCCGTTCATCCAGTAATGAGCAAAGAGCCATTCTAGTTGCCATATTCAATGCTTGGATTACTTGGCTTTAAATATTTGTTAGATCCTTAAGTAAATGATGTGGTAGAGAACTTCTCCATCATTCCTCTGGAATCCGCACTCAGGCCTCCATATTCATTACAGACAAACACACAGAGAGACAGACACACATCACATCACTTCACCTCACATCACACCACACACACACACACACACACACACACACATTGTAACTATTTTTTTTAAAGCACAGGGTTTTTTTCTAGTGCCTTTATGATAAACAATTTTGAAATGCTGTATCCTTCATATTGGTCTCTGTCCATCCAAATTCTGTTCTCTCCTATTCCCACTTTTCCTCCTATTACATTTGTCCTTGGTCTTTATGAGATTTATCACAAAGACACCATAATCCTAGAAGAGAAAAGAAGTTATCTATAACAACAGTTCTCAGAACATTGCCAAGTAAGCCATGTTAAGAACTTTTGATAGACGTTGTCCTCATGCCTTAGGCCAGTAAGATAAAATCAATAGAAGAATTGAATGGAAATTGTAGTCTGTAGTTTCTGCTGAAAAAAATATCTCCTGTTTTTCTATACAAACCCAACTTTCCTTGGATCATAATATCCAAGCTGAAGAAAGCAAAAAGCAATAGAAAGGAGGAAGAAAAGGAACAGGAGGAGGAGAAAAAAGAAGAGAAGGAGGGAGAGAAAAAATGGGAAACAAAAAGAAAAATGTGTATAAAATTGTAAATAAAGAAAAGTTTAACAATAAAATTATTTTGAAAAGGGCTAATTACCTTTCTGGAAATGATAAATCTTATATTATAAATCATGAAGAGTATGTATGGTTGGGCCGGGGATTTAGCTCAGTTGTTCTGTCACCTGCCTTGCAACCACAAGGACCCTAGTTCGATTCCTGGTACCAAAAAAAAAAAAAGAGTATGTATGGTTAAATTTTTAAAAAGGAGAACCATCAATGAATGGAATAAATACAAAGTGAAGAAAAGGAAATATTTAGAAACATGGAAAAGTGAATAGCAAATGTTTTTTAGAGATCTTGAGGTAAAGGAGAAATGAATGAGAGGTGGAGATTTGGGAGAACATCCTAACAAGTTTAACATGCCTGTAATAGGTAAGACACTATGTGATTTTAAGAACGTAACATGCAACCTGTATAACTTTATTTGCTGATTAAAATAATCATGTTTGACATATTAAAATGTATCGTTGTCTCATGTTACAATTTTTAAAAAATAATCAGCTACCAACTGTTGAATTTACTATATGTTTATGAGAAATAAGATGAAAAGTCACAAATTTTGTCACGTAGCAAATGATATCAACTGGCCTTTCAGGTTTGGGGCCTATTGAATAGGTTCAATACTGCCATTCAATACTGAATGGCAAAAGTAATACTTTTTTTTCTGTTTAATAGATATAGAAATATTTTTTAAAAATGCTAAGGAGCAGAAAGGGAAAATAAACCTCTCTAAATCCAACTTTTGCCTCATAGGTATTTGTCTAATAAGAAAAATATCAACATGAAATATTTAGGTTAAGTATCTGCTTGCCACTGGTTAACTATATTTGCTTAGAATGGTTATTTCCCTTCTCTGAGCCCTGAGTTTCATTATTAAAATGAATGAACTCCATTAGAATTTGTCTGTTTCTAATTTAACATGGCACTTGAAAACCACAGAAGCAGATACTGTGGTTCTCCACCCAAAATGCTCCCTCCCAAAGTTCTTTAGGAATGAGGCATTGCTTCTTCCTTTATCTCTGGAGTGGTTAAAGTTCTTACAGGCATCCCACTCTAGGAATTGACCTGGATCAAAGAGAGCCACCTACTTCAAGATTATGCCCTGTTCCTGGTAGTAACTTGTAACCAGTGAATAGTTCAGTGACAAAGATAAAGTCTGGCCCTCTTAGCTCAATTCAGGACATCTCTACCTGGCCACCTCAGCCCTACAGTTGTTCATGGCATCAACTGAGGTCTTTGTGGCAACCACAGCACAGTTTAATTTCTTCCTCGTTCCAATCCTTCTTCCTTTAGAAATTCTTAGGGATTCCCTAACAGGTGTTGAGCCTGAGAGTATGCCCCAGTAAACTTCATGTCCAATAAATCTCCACCTCAGGGTCTGTTTCTTCAGGAATCTGACATGGGACAGGCATTAAATCTCTGTTAATTTCTGTGAAAATAGCAGTGCATCCTGGAAGTAGAAATGTTTTATTTTGAAATTTAGATTGTTGTTCTAGTAATGAGGAATTATAAATCTGATACTATTTTCTAATAATTATATCTGTAAAAAATGCTGAATGTTATAAAATTATTTGTTAGCAATAAAAGTCTGGTAGGAATATAGAAATGCTACATGTTAAGATTGTCAATCACTCCTGTAACAATAAAAAGTATATATTATTTAAAATGTATAATTTTTCCAAAAAATTGAATTTTTTAAGTCTTTCTTCTCTAGGAAACATAAAGCCTAAAACCAATAACTGAGAGAGGGATATAAAAATGGGAGAAAACTAAAAAACTAAGACAAAACTAAGACAGGGATTTTATTAACCGTAGAAGTGAAAACAAAATATTCATCAGAACCAGAAAATTAAGTCAAATACAAATAGAAGAAAGTACCAATACATTTTTTAAAACCCTCAGAACTAGCGAGAAAGAAAATTAAAACAAATCATAATAAATGCCACTGCTTGACACTTTCAGATCTTACAAAGCTAAACTAAATTTTTATATTCTTTCCTGAATTTGATGAGTTTTTTCATTAAAAGTTTCTTTCAAGAACTTTTATTCTCTCCCCAGTTTTTTTCTTCTGCCAAGTCCCTATTGTTTTTCCACCTAACATATAAATGTCTACATGTCCAGTACCAATAGTTTTCAGTGAGACAAGCCAATACATTTATTTCTTATTGGAATACCTTCCCTGTTCACCTCAGAGTTTACTTTTGGATAATTTCTGCATCAGTCCATTTTTCTGTGTTATTCAAATAAACAATCAGAGAAATCCTAAACTGAGATTGACTTTGAGAAGGCATTTAACAGTCAGACACATATTCTCTAACATAAATTCAATCACCTCCTCCCCAGTTCAGAAATGAACTATCTCCCGAACAAATGTAGATGTTGCAGAGATATTTCAGCCTTGGCAACCAGGACATTGTGGATCCTAGTAAAGTAGCAACAGCTGATTTTGTAGCCATGGAATGATTCTGCATCTGATCCCTGTCAGGATAACAGAGGGTCTTATTTACAGTCTCTTGCTTTGGTTCTTCTAAGTAGGTACTGTTTTCTGTTTACTTATCCTCTAGCTTTAGGCCCAGGAACAATGTTGAACACACTGTCACTGGCCCTGGTGCCAGACTGGATCAGGGGCTCTGGAATATTTACAGTTTCCCTTCTTCTGCTTCCATAAAAGAAATGGACAGTCTGAAAGAAGAAAATCAAGGGCCAGCTGGCTGAAAACACAACTGGCAGCAAGATGCTTGGGCCTCTTCCAAGAGCTGGTGTTTCAAGAGAGGCCATTTAAAGAGTAAATTCCAAACTATCACAGTAACTGTCCAGAACACTAGCTCTAAGAAAAAACAGTAAAACCTTAGTCAAAACAATTTTCATTTCCAAAGTTTGGAATTCCTTTGCCCTAAAGAATTTACTAGTCTTGGAGTAAATCCCTTCAAATAGCCAACTCTTTATACCCACAATAAAGGACAAATATGTACTGGACATTTTGAGAATGTTAAACAGATTTCATGCCATGGTGGCCAAAGTCTTATTTTTTGCTTATATTCATTCATACAAAAATAATAAAAATTTTAAGAAATTGAGAAGAAAAAAAGAGAAACAAGAAATGATCTAAGAGTTTAGATGGAATAACCTGGAAGCCAGCCAAACACAACTAATTTGAGAGGTTGTTAATATATTAGAAGACCAACTGACAAAGAAAGATTTTCTTTTTGTTTAATTGTTACTCTAACTTTTGTATTTAAAAATGCAATAATCTTCCTGAAGAAGAGGTAGATCACAGTGAAGCATTAGAAATCTAGTAGATAAGTGCTACTTTTTTTTCTTGCTAGGCTCTGATACGGGCAACCATGGGCTCGCCATTATTTAATCCCAGAATCTCTGTTGGGTGCTAAATCAAGAAATACACACAGCACCATATTCAGAGAGAAAAATCTATAATCCAAACAATTGTGTACATCATGAGATCATCATTTTTTGGATATCCCAGAAGCGCATGAATTTGAAAGTGATTTGAAAGTGATTTAGCAAAGCTGTCTCTTTTTTTATATGTAAACACATACATACACAGAAGATTAGAAAGAGAAAAGGAGGAGGGACCCAGAGAAAAAGCCAAGGTTCAGCCAGGTAGGTGGCCCATCGGGAGTCTTTGATGCTATAATCCTGGAATAGACAAAGCCAGTGGTCTGAGACCCCCCCCCCAAGGTGTTACCTCGATATAGGGCACGATCTTGCAGGAAAAGTCCTCCAGCAGCCACTTCTTGGTCAGCTCATGGAAGATGACAAGTGGAAGGCAGAAGAAGATGATAAGAAAGTCCCAGAAGGCCAGGTTGGCCAAGAGGGAATTGGAGATGCTCCGCATGTAGTAGTTATGACACACGATGCACATCACCGCCAGGTTGCCAATGATGCCAGTCCCAAAGATCACCACTGATAAACACATGACCGCGTAGGCTCCGTAGGACTCCTGGGTCAGCGGGTAGAAGGGGTTCTTCAGTCTCACGCGCCGGTTGGTGCTGTTCCCCCGGCCTGGACCCCCGCGCTCGTGTACATCTTCACTCGAGGATCCATTCTGGGGTAGCGCCCTGCCAGGGGGTGCAAGTGTCCGCCCTTCATGGACCGCGGGTCCACTGACGGACTTGGGTGGGGGGTTGTGGTGGGAACTCCGGGGTTTCCCAGCTCTCCCCGGCCAGTAAAAAAGATCACTGGCTCCGGGTTCCGTTTTCACATTCTGCTCCTGACTGCTCCAGGAAATGCTAGCCCCTCTGGAACTCCTCTCTTCCTCCTCTGAGGCCTGAAGGAGGAGTTGGAGGGCCACGGGGTCCCCTCTCCCTAACTCTCCAGGGTGCTCCTGACCCCGGCCGCTTTTCCACTTCCAGGCGCCAGGTGCAGGTCCCGCGGGCCCAGCTGCCGACGCCTCCGCCCCTCCGCCCGCACCTGGGTCACCGCCTGTGGTTGCCCGGAGGTCCCAGGAGGGCGCTGCGCGCACCGCCGCCTCCGTCTCCTCCCGGGGCAGCCGGACTCGCAGAGCGTCTCCGGCAGAATGTCCCGGTCCCCAGGCATCCCTGTTGCGGCGTTGGGTCAGTGCAGGTGAACAGCTCTCCCCCAGACAAGTTTCATTTCTGGCCACAGGAGCAAACCCAAGGGCAGAAGAGACAGAAATCTTGAGCAATAGTAGAAGCAGAAGCCGCGACGTGCGAGCCAGGAGTGCGCCCTGATCCCTCATGGCTTGGCGAGGGCGCACCCGGCAGCCTCGCGGTCTTTCAGATCCCACACCTGCTGCCTAACTTGCTGCTGAGAGTTAGACACATGTCCCCCACTCACCCACGCCTGGGCAGCGGGAGATTAGGGGAAAGCAGGGGGCCGGTCTTGGGGTCACACCCACCTTACAATCCTTCCTCTTTCGACGTCCTGTGCATGTCTCAGCCACAACCAATCCAAGTTCTGTGTACCCACAAGCGTCGGAGAGGGAACGGCTACTCCGGGTGGGTGGCTGACCTTGAAAAGTTGCAACCAACACCTGATTGTTGATTAATGTTGAGACTGAACGAAGTCCGGACGAAGCCCCACGCTCCTCCCTGCCTTTGGGTAGTGGTTGCCTTCTTCGTTACAGTTGCTCTGCCTATTTACATCCTCTCGATACTGTTTTATCCAGTTCCAAGCCTCTGTCTCTAGAGAGAAAGAAAAACAAGTCCTCCTCCCCCAGATGAATGGCAGCCACGATCCAGTCCCCTGATCACTGGAAACAGGTTGCAGTCAGACGCAGGGCCGAAAAGGGAAAAGTCTTGTCCCACCGAACCCCAGTGATTCTAAGGGCTACTGATGTCAAGAAGAAGCCAGATTCTAAACCCACAACCACTGTCAAAGTTGCTTGTCCAGCAGCTCAAAGATGACGAGGGGGCGGCACAGGCTGCAAGGTCGATTGCCCCAGGGGAGAAGGGAGTCGCTGGGCGCAGCGGAGGAAGAGGGTGCTGGCCCTCAGTGGACTGTGTCGCCAGAGGAGCTCGTCCCTCCCACCGCGGGCGCAGCCCCTGCGGAGCGTGTGGTGCCTGGAACCGCCGCGGGCGAGGCAGTGCCTGGCCGGGAAGGGGGAGGTGGCCCGGTGTTTCCCCGCAGCTCCAGCCACTGCGCGCGCCCGCGTGCCCGAAGCTCCGCTGTTTGCCTCCTCCCTCTTCTCTTCCTCCACCAAGGGGCGATTCTGGCGTGTGGGGCACGGGATCCCCTGATGGTTTATCACTCACTAAACCCACGCACGTTTCATTCAAGCCATTTGGAGCAGAGAGGGAACGACAGCGAAGGAGCGGAGCCTCCCCGACTGTTGGGCCTGGGGGATGAACTCCCAGGTTAATTCCCCAGATAGAGGAACCAGCCTAACCGGTCCCGGGGCGGGGCTGGGGAGGGGAGCTGGGAGGAGTAGGGGACGGAAAGCTGGGGACCCGGAGGGAGGAAAGGGTGAGAGCCGCGAAGGCGGTGCGCATCCCCAGGCCTTAGACCTCAGAGAGTAGTAAAGTAAGGCGTCCAACTCCAGATATTACCCAGGGCTGAGACCCGAGCGGAGAGGATTCATCCAGGGAGAACGAGAGGGGGATGCAAAACAGGAGCAGCCAGGATGTACCACTGCCTTTATCACTGACTTAGGACGCATCCTACCAAGGGTTACTTCCAACCACCCAGAGCACAAGAAGTTTTGTTTGGTGAAGTCCAGAGAAATGACAGGAGGGGGAAATTTACTTCAACAGAACCCTAGCAAGCTATGTCTTCCAACCTTTATACTATCCCCATCGGTCTGTCATAGCTGCCGGGTTGGAGCTGATAAACAAGTATCGGACAAACTGGTGACGAGAAAATGATATAGGAAGAAATGAACAGTGCTGAAATTAAAAAATAAAGACAACACATCTAGAGATACAAGAGAAAATATAATGAAGAAATGTTAAATGTGGGCTTCCGAAGGACATCCATCCGCATCCTAATCCCTAATCCTTGTGAATACAGGACTTTTCGGATGATCTAGAGATGGAAAGAATACCATAGGCTATCCTGGTGGGTACATTATAATCATAAGGTTCCTGAAGTGGGAGGCCAGAGGGTCAGAGGGTCATATGAGCCATCTCTGGAAGCAGGAACAGGGAAAGAAGAGGCGCTGGCCCCCATTTGAGACTTCTGATCTATACATTTGGGTTGTTTTATGCCACTAAATTTGTGGTTGTTCATTTCAGCAGCAATGATAAACTAACACGCAACTTAATCTAAAAATGTAGGCATCAAGGACAGTTTTATAAGAAAATACAAATTACCAAAAAAATAGCTCAGGAAGATTTTCAGAAACCTAACAAAATTATAACATTAAAAGAATCAAATCATTTGTGGAGATCTATCCAAGAAACCACCAGACCTTGATATATCCCAAGGAATATACATCTATACAAAATGTTTGAAAGTTACCCAATGCATATTATAAAAACAGGATAACTTTAATATCAAAATCAGAAAAAGAAAGGAAAAAACATGAGCTAAAAACTCATATTCATTTATACCTTCATTTATTCATTTATATACATGAATTCTCTCAAATTTGTTAAATGATTAAAGAAATACTCTCCTCCAGTTACTTAAGGCAGAGCAATGAATAAAATGAAGTCCTACTCTCACTAAATTTATATTTTCCTGGGAGAGGCAGGCACTGAATGAATAAATAAATAATATTATGACAGATAAGAAGTGCTATGAAGGAAAGAATGGAGAGTAAGGAATAGAATGATCGATAGAGAGAGCCTGCCCTAAAGGAAAGACACCACTGTACCCTACCACATTTCAAGATTTTTATAGCTGTTGTGTTAAAAATAACCTGATGTTAGTACGAGATGCCTAAATAGACCAATAAGGTAGGACAGAAAACAATGAACTATGGGTAAACTTATGTGGGAATTTTACAAAGTAAGAGAACTGTCATAAATGGTAGGAACAGTTGCACCAGTCAATGAATGGTACAAGAGAAAGTTACCAATGCTGGTGGGAAAGATGAACTTACATTTGTCTCTCCATACTATATATATAAAACCAAGGTCAGATTAAGGATCTAAATATGAAAATTAAGTATTTAAAACTTTGAGGAGAAAATCTGGGGCAATATAATCAAGATATTAGAGTAGGAAACGTTTCCTACATAAGATTTAAAGAGCAAAAGCATAAAAGACAATAGTGATTAATAACACTATCTTAACATTTTAAGTTTCAGAACCAATAAGGAAACTACGGTCTGGCAACTGGCTGCAATCAGACTGTGGTATGAAAGTGTAATGAGATCTGGTGCTGCTAATTAGGAAAAAAGAGCCTGGCTTCAACTGGTCTTCTAAAAACACAAAATAATGGTATGGTGCAAGTTTACAATCACAAGAAAGATCTTACAAAATTAGTATGCAGTACACTTTTTTCAGAGCTGAGTTATTGTTGTATGTCATCATAACAAAATGACCTGATGTCTTCCGAATGGCGCTTTCAAAGAAGTGACCCAGTCATCCTGCATCTAATTGTGCAGTGTCTGGGGACGATCCTCTGAGGCCAAGAGAAGCAGGTGTCATGGAGATGCCTAGGAATGGTGTGGTCTTGAGGTGATTTACCACTATTGTGTCATATTCTTTCAAATAAGCCATATTCCACAGAGCTCTTTATAATTTTAATCTTATCTTATGAAGCCCAGACAAAAAGATTGGCATCCAATGTCTACAACAACATCTATAAATTGACATGAAAAATAAGTTGAAAATTTCTAGTTAAAAAATGATGGGCAGAATTTTGCTTTAGTTTTTTCATAGAAATAAGAAGACTGTTTTTAAAAAATATTTTCTTTGTTAATGTCTACTTGTATTACATTGAAATAAAGTTCAAAAAGTGACCAGCAAAGAATGAGACCAGAATTTACAGAAGAGAAAATACAAATGTATTAGTTACTTTCTTCTTGCTGGGATGAAAAACATGACACCTGCAATTTAAAGGAGGAGAAATTTAATTTGGCTCCCTTCAGAGTTTAGTCCATGCTCAGCTGGCACTAAGGGAGAAACATCATGGTAGAAGGGTGTGACAGAGAAAAGCTGCTCATCTCATGGCAGTCAGGAAGCGGACAGAGGAAGGAGGAGCCAAAAGCAAGAAAATACTCTTCCAGGTCACTCCCCAGTGACCTGCCTTTTCCAACTAGGTCTCACCTCCTAACATCACATTCTGCACATATGGTGCTCCCACAATCCAATCACCTTCCAAAAGTCCCAACTCCAAATACATGAGACTTTGGGGGGACACTTTTTTGGTTGTTTGAGACAAGGTCTTGCTATATAGTTCAGGGTGGCTTTTAGCTCACTAGATAGCCCAGGCTGGCCTTGAACTTGCAAGGATCTTCCTGCCTCAGCCTCCAGATTGCTGGGATTACAGGCATGTGCCACCATGCCCAGTTTGGGGGACATTTTAGATCTAAATCATAATGCCACGTGGCCAATAAAATGAGGAAAGATCCGCAATCTCACAAATAAATTAATCTCACAATCTCAATCTTATAAATTAGAACACTGATGAAAGAGAACGATATCCCACAATACAAGAGGATAGGAAATGAGAACTTTCATGTTCTGTTGTTCAAGAAAATAATTTGTCAATAATTTAAAAGTGTTGAAAGTTTATATTCTCTGAACCTGAAATACTGCTTACAAATATAAACCCTAGTGGAGCTCTTGCATGTGGCACAAGGAAACCTCCACACTTGCTTTTAAGAATAAAAAGGGATAGAAACAATAGAAATGTCAATCAGAGCAGGAATGGAAAATATAATTACAGTGTATTCCAAAACAGAACAAACAAGACTATGTATCTAACCAGACTGAATCACAGAATCATAAACAAGAAAAAAGCAGTTTATCTCTATTGTCCCACATTTTGTGTAACTCTTAAAATGCACACAAAATAAGTTACATAATATGACATGGTATCTGAATGGAAAAATACACATCAACTCCAGAATATTAATCATGTTATGAAAGAGAGGAATGGGAATGAGATGGGAGGAAGTTTTTATTATAACTGCAGTACTTTGTTTCTTTAAAAAGAATTCAGGATAGGTGTGGTGGCACAGGCCTATAATCCCAGAACTCCTGAAGGCAGGTGCATTGATCATTCCAGCCCACCCTGGGCAATTTAAAGGTTTAACAAGACCCTGTCTGAAAATAAAACAATTAAGAAATGCTTTTGATGTAGTTTATTGCAAAAGCCCTGAGTTCAATTTCCCCTGGGATGGGGGAGGATAGAGAAAGAGCTCTGTGTTGATTCTGAACAGGGGGAAAAAAGTTGCCAAAAAATGTTGATCCTGCTTCCCCTCTTATTTCATTAGTGTGGAGTTTGGGTTAGGTATGTCAGCTATTTTCCTATCCTTTTTAAATCTGGACACTTTAAGTGTAACACTTATTTCCACCCCTATCCAAGGAGGAATTAGAATCAAATTTGAACAGGGAAAAAATATCTGTACATCCTTCCTAGAAGCTCCTGTGCAAATTTCACTCTTGGCCTGAGCTGGGTATTATTCTCAAAGCGGGGGGCAAATGCACTCAAGGAACTAGCTTCCCAGAGTAGTTTTCAAAAATGCTGGAGGCAGGACTGGTTGTGTTCTTGGAGATGACACCTCTTTATTCTTAAGTAGCCTCCTCAAACTGAACAATGAAATCTTACTACTTGGATGGCTGCCATGTCCTGGCTCCTTAAGTACAAATTTGTTCTGACCATGAAAAAAAAAAAAAAACAACCCACAGGGACCTCCAGCCACACTATTGGAAACTAGCACAATTATTTTTCTTTCTATAAATACAATTTTCTAATCTTTAAAATAAGGATAGTCATACATGCCCTTAGCTCTGCCTACTTAAGTCATTATTTTAAAGAGATATGAAGATTTCATAAAGTGTAAAATATTAATTGTTGTTACATTTAGTAGTTCAACTGCTTGTGGTTTTTAGCAGAAGTTAAATGCCATTAAGAACATGCAAGTCTTGAAGGAGATTATGTTTGATAAATAAAATTCTAAATTAATAACTTTCTATAAAAATGTATAGTGTATTCACCACAAAAAAAGAAAAACAAATGTCTTTCCTAAGCTTATCTCAGAGTTGCTATAATTTTTTTAAATAGAAATAATTACAACTCATCCATTTCTGTAGTTTTTACTTTAAAAATATAGATCAGAAAAGAAGTTAGCTAATCATTTTCTGGTTTAGATCTGAGGTCATTTATCTGTACAAAAAGAACAGATTGAAACATGGATTCTTCTGTGTCAGTGTTTCACGGGGTTTATATTACATAACATTGATTTTTTTTTTACACAAAGAAAACATGTAAATTATTACCTGTCTTGGCACTTCTGTGAAATCTGTTATACTCCATTTAGTGTTTGGTATGCTGAAATAAGACACATTACAGGTTCAAAGAAATGACCATTTCAAGTTTTAAGATGCTCATTGAACAGGAGAAATTTTACCCAGTGGTCAATTCACTTCTCAAACAATTAGACAGTTTCTTTTTACCTTCAGAGAATTCAAAAGGACCGTATTTCAAAAAGACATTGTGCTTTGTAATCAGTAGATTATTATTTTCTGAGACTCAAAGTGTACCTTTTTTTAAACAGTTCTCTGTTGTTAATCTCTCCATCCCTCAATGTCTAATTGTTTTTGAATTCCTACATTGCCCACCTATTCTGTCTCATACACATGAGAGCCTAATTAGATGAAATGGGGGTAAATGGTACTGTGAAAAATATGTTCAGTGGCGCGGCACCTGCCTGGCAAGCACAAGGTCCTGAGTTCGATACCGATAACAAAAAAAGAATAAAAATGTTATGTCTATTTTAAAAACCAAATATCAAAATCAAAGTATTTAAATTTAAAAATAAAACAATAATTAAAATAGTCCTTAATTTATGGCAGTAAAATTGCAATTTGAGGGCTGTATGAAATATGTTTGGACAAAACTTGGGCTAGTTATAGTATGTTGTATAGCCAAATTTCCTTTAAAAAAACTGAAAGGAACGTGGAATGAAAAAGGAAGCAAAACTGAAGATAAATTAACACATACATAACTAAACATTCCAGACCTTTCTTAGCTTTTTATGCATGTAAATGCTGATGGAATGCAGTTTCATCTTTTTGATGAAAATCCCTTGAGAAGCACAATCTAATACTCAGTGTTCAGCCAATAATGATGTACCAGGAGACCAGTGCTTCTTCAGTCTGTCATGGCTTTTCAAACAATGTATTTTCTCTAACAATTATATTACTTTAATTTTAGATTTTGTAAATAATCATAATAACCAGAACTTTCCAAGGATTATCCAGAAGAAATGCGAAGAAAGTGAAGGTTTCAGAAGAGATTTTAAAAAGAGAATACACCATTGATTTGGCTCTCTTGACAATCTATTAAATTTTGGCTCCAGTAAGGAAATCAAGTCAATGGACGCATCTAAGCCTTGAGTCCTGGCACTTTGAGTAATTATTTCCTTGATCCATAGTTAAAAAATAAATGGTATCAAAACAAGATTTCCTTTGTGAGGTTTTTGCTTTGAGGTTTATAAAACTCTATCCTAAATAGTGATCAACGAAAAGAACTTTTCGAGTATAGCCTTCTGATTTGTTTGTATTCACATTTTAGGATCTTCTGCAGAGAATATTTTGTCTGCTGGGATTAAGTTCCAGAAAGAATAAAAATACTGCTTCCTCTTGGAAGGAAATCTGCACCATATTTATTTTTAACCCCCTCAGAAGAATATGGAGACTGAGTATTATCCTCACAACAAAATGATCTGCTAACATAGAAAATTTTGAATGATAAAATTGGTAACATTTTAAAATTTGTCTGACAGCAATCAAATTTGGATACTTGAGATTACTACTAGAAGGTAGATCTTTAGAGATAGGGAAGAGGACTAAGTGGAGGAGGAAAGAGACTTGGATAATGAGGATTAAAATATTATATGCATGTGCCAGTATATCAAAATAAACTTCATTATTCAGTACTATTAATAATAATCATCAATAATAATGATAATAATAATAGTAGAATACTAATTTCTAGTGTTGTCATCTTTAGATTTCCATTGTACTCACTCTATGCTGGTCTATGGAGGGCTTTTGTAGGAGTAGCATCCTGCTCCTTTTTCTGTGAACTCGATAGCCTTTCCAGAATATTCACCATTAGAAGCTAGAAAAGCTTTTGCTTAGACTCTCAGACAATAAGTGGATTTTTTCCTCTTACATGAGAGAAACAATATGTCATGATATGACTGAGGACTTTAATGATCTACCTTTTAAGGAAACCCCTCCTGGTGACTCCTTCTGGGCATTATAGGGTTGAGTAGTTTCTTTTCCATGATTTCTTGATGTTTTTGACCCTACTGTAGGAAAAAAAAAAAGACTCATTTGACCTCGACACAACTGCCATTACTGTAAATATTAGACCTCAAAAACAAATTTTATTTGTAAAGTTAGAGGATTTGACAGCTAAAGAGAAATTAAGGATCAATAATCCAGTACAACACATTTGTTTTACAAATAAGTAAATTGACCTAAGTGGCTGAAGTTATTTGTACTATATCATGTGGTTCCTCAGAAAGAGTGAAGGGGAGGAGGAACTAGTCAGTTTCAGAGAGGCTTCCTAAAGGAGAAGGACAGAGCTAGATGTTGAAATGGAAAGAGGAAAAGTCCATCTTGCAAATAGAAGAATTGACTCCGGTAAAGATTGGAAGAGAAAAAGGATGTCATATGTGAAACTAAAAGCAATTTGGTGTTCTAGGAATAATGTTAGAGAATTTTCATTTTTTTTTAAAGGTTACTATCTGTGATAGTTGTCATATGTCAAATCGACTGAAGAAAAAGTCATCTAGCAGATTAGTACATCCTGGTTGTGTCTGTTAACATGTAAGTTAGTAAACTGAGCGGGAAGTCCCAGCCCAGATGTAGGTGGCACCAAATTTGTAGCGCGGACAAAATAAAAAGAGAAAAAAGAAGGAAGTGTTTCCCGTTCTTCAGAGGAGCTTGGATCTTCACCATTCCCTTTACTTGTTGATGTCCAGTTCCTTCAGTCTTCTGGTACAGACTCACCCACATTTCAATGCACACTCTACTTTTCTGACACAGACTTGCCCCAGGGACTCTGCAGTGAACTTCCAGGTCTTTGACCCTCAACTGCTACTAGATCCTCATGCTCTCAAATGCTCAGATAACCATATTAGATTCTTCCATCTGTATTCCAGCAGACAACCATTGAGACTTAATTCTGATTCTGTAAGCCTACCAATAAATCCCTTGTATAATCACACATATATTTTATATTGAATCAATCCCTCTAGAGAACCATAAGTAATAAACTGTCCTAGTTTTTAAAGAGTTGCTTAACTATGACATTAACTGGCTCATTATTTTATTTTAACTCTTAATAATCTATTGGTATAGGTTAATCTCTTTATTCAATACTTTCTACCTGCTATGTACCAGCTCCTGTGTTTTGTGCACTAGATATACATGGCAAACAAAGCGGGTATGGCTCATCTTCTGAAGGAACTCACACTGTAATAGAGAATTCAATCAAGGAAAAAAAAGCAATTTCATTAAATTATATTTCCTGTGTAACAGGAGATGTAGGGAAGACAAAAGGAGATCTTACACAGTCTAGGAGGGGGGTCAAAGTAGATATACTTAAAGAGGAAAGTTTTACACTGAGGCCTGTGAGTAAAGGTGAGAGGCCAGAGGAGGAGGGGAGAGTTGGACTTACAAATGATGCTAGGAAAAAGCTGAGATTTGACATGATAAGCTTAAAAAGGTGGCAGTAGTGCAGAGAGGCTGGGAGTAGTATTTAAAATAGAAGGAGAAGAGATGGGTCAGAGAGTCAAGAAAGGGATACTTCATGAATGGACTTAACAGGCAGTGCTGTCCAAACTGAAGTACCAGCTGCTTTGAGGTCTTACAGAATATGCTCCAGGAGTAATAGGAAAGTAAAGGGAAGTGCAGGAAACTCATCAGAACCATAATCTGTCTTTGTTTCTGTTTCCTTCTCCCATTAAGCATTTTCCTTCCTCTCTTCATCTCAGCTTCCTTTGCATCCCAAACATTTGATGAAACACATTTGCCAAAACTTTACACATTGACAAGTCAATTATTAGGAGATAAAGGAAGGCCTTCTTTTTTTAGTTTCAATATCTCAGGAAGGGACACAACATGGGCAGATGACCATATGGGGGCCTCTCACCTGTGGTCAGAGGAAATGTGCAAATTAAAACAGCACCCAGCATTCTCAGATACCCCGAAGGTATATTATGCAGAGAAGTGAGTTCACAGAACAATTGTGCAGACTTTTCCCAGCATGAGAAGAGGTTCTCAGCAGGAAAAGGCATGTGTTCACTTCCTTGACTCAGAACATTGTTGTAAAGATTAAAAGGTATAATCAAAGAGCAGGTGACACACAATTGGTGCTCAGTAAGAGATTGTTGTGTAGCTGACTTTTTGTCACTCAAATAGCAATGAAGAGATAAAAGTCATTCCAAGTACCCCTTGTTGAGACTTAACATTAACAAGAGGACTTGGATCCACTCTTTCCCTAGCACACTTTTCTGGGAAGTGAGAACACACCAAGAATTTATTGTCCTAGTCTTTGTCAGATCTACCAAATTTTGGCCAGTGAGTCTCATCCCCAAAACTTTTTCCACCTATGACAGAAACAAAGAGTGTGAAGAGTTGCTCCACTTTAGACTAAACTTGGGAGCTGTTAGTAATGTGTTTCCAATAAGGATAAAGACACATAGGGAAGACTTTATAGCTAGGATGGAAAATGCAGGAGTTTCAGAAAGAGAACTCATCAGAACTCCAGAGAATGGTTCTGTGCCTGAGATTCAGCTGATTCTCAGGTCTTAATTTAGGTTGAATTTTGATTTAGTTACTTGTGATTCACTCTGTCATTGTTAATACCTATTCCCTGCCCATAGATATCTTATTACACTTTTCCCTGCTCCAATTCCCCAAATTTAAGAAAAAAAAAGTTTTAAGTGCAATCACTGCAGTGAGTAATATTCAACATTTTAAACCTAGGAAATAACTACAAGTATATCCTCAACAATAGGAGAGTTTCTACAAAATTATAAGCTCTTCTAGATCTTGGAGTTTCTAATCTATAGGAAGCTTTTGCTTGCTTTTAAGCAGCAAACAGGAATATGGTTTCTCTATAACCCATGCACGCTTTTATACATGAACAGATTTCTCTGTAGGTCAAATATAGTAGAAGGAAAAGATAGTTATACCCTTTCACACCTCTACCTGCTAATTTGTCAAAGATCAGTTTGAAGCATAACCTTCCCATGGATCTGTTACAGGAAGGTGAACTGTATTTGTCCCCTTTTCCCCTGGGTGACATGGAAGGACAAATACAGAATGAAAAGACCTGTACCTGGGGTTTTTAGTTCTGGAGAACAGTTTTACCTGACTCTAGAACAGAATATGAAAGGTGGGTAGTGAAAGCATTTCTCCTCTCTGGGTTTGAGATGAGGAGAAAGGAAGCAAGCATAATACTCAAGAAACACTTGCAGATCACACAAAAGAGAAAAAGTGATTAAATGATCAACTAATAATCACCAAATGCCATCCTGCATGAGGCATTATCTGGGGTGCTTGACAAAGTAAACCAAGCCTAGGCAGTATTGTCTCATTTTTATTTTTATTTCATCCCAATTTTTATTTTATTTTTTAAAATCTTTGACTGATAAACAAAAGTTGTCCATATTTATGGAGTTCTATGTGATGTTTCAACACATGTAGACTTCATGTAGTGTTCACATTAGAGATAGCATTTCTATATCTTCATTAATGTTTATGATTTCTTTATGGAGAAAGCATTAAAAATCCTTTCTTCTAGCTTTTTAAACTATACAATATATTTTCATTGTCTATAGAAACATGATTGTACAATGACACACCAAGATCTTGTTTCTCCCATTTAACTGAAGCTCAGTAACCTTTCCCCACAGCTTCCTCCACTATACTCTCTCCAACCTGTGGATAACTGATTCTACTCTCAACTTCCATCAGATGAGTGAGATCATGCAATACTTGTATTTCTCCCAGGGCAGTTCTTAATTTTGAGTTATCACCTAAAACTGGACTTCAAAATTACACACAGGACTTTGGGCCAAAACTGATGCAAGGCATTTTTATTTCTAAGAAGTTCTAAAATTCCTTTCACTTCGGGTATCATTTTGACAAAAGCAATGCAGAATTTAGTTGTTTGAGGACTGAAGCAATTCGGGTAAAGTGTTAACTTGATTGGCTTTGGGGTCCACCCTGGAAGGATTGGTAGAGCCCACTTCCAGGTACGTGTAGGTGGGTCAGGGATGTACGGCCTTAGGCTATACTTCTGTCCTCAATCTGTCTTCTCTGGCACTGTTTCCCTGTGCTGCTTTCAGCCACCATGAACTGAAGATCTTTGCTCCGTGCCCTTCTACTATGATGTTCCTTCCTCGGAGACAGCTGGCCACAGACTGAATCCCATGAAACCATGAGCCAAATCAAATCTTCTCTTTTGAATTGTGGGTGTCGCATACTCTGGCTCAATGATGGGACTGTTTCCTAATACAAAGACATGTTGTTTCTGTTTTGTAATTGCTTATAAAGAAATTGCTGTGATTTTAATTATTAATGGAAATATACTTAAAAGATATTTGAAATTTGTCACTGTAGTTGGAGAAACTATGCTGGTTGTGGTGGGGCACTCCTGTAATCCCACCTCTTGGGAGGCTGAGGCAGGAGGCTGGCCTGGAATAAACAGTAAGACTCTGTTTCAAAAATGAAGAAATTGAAGGACATCCACTTGGGAAGAAAATATTCCCCCAGACCACCACTTAGATCAAAATGACTATACTTTATTCAGATACCTATAAATTTTACAGTCTTGAAAAGATACCTGGATCATAATCCTGACTTCTCCATTGACTACAGAGCAGGTTAATCTTTGAGTTGTCTCTAATCTTTCTATACTTACATATCCTTATTTGGAGATGATTAAGGCAGTTTTGAACTATATGATACTCAAACAATAATAAATATTTTAAATGTCCAGATATTTGCATATCTACATTTTACATTGTTTATAAAAATCTTTTGCAGAGGTCATTTATGGGACAGAAGGAAATCTAAAAACTCTAGTTTTAGTTCCAACATTGGCATTAATATTCATGAGTTATAACAAGAAAAATCGCTCGTTATAAAAGCGTAGAGTTATATTTTATGTATTACATGCAACATTAGCTAAAAACATGGACTCTGTTTAAAGCTATTGTGTTGTAACTGGTTCATGCACGTAAGAATATTGTGCATTAAGAGGGATTGCAGAAATGATTGAATATTTGTAGTGATATTCCAGCTGGTGCATGTGTTATTTTCAAATTCCTATAATAAACATGTTGTCATTAAAATAAGGAAAATGCAAAATTTTTCAAGAAAATTGTTCATTTAGAATTACCCAATTTGTGCACTGTCCAATCACAGCTAGTTACTCAGTAGCAAACTCAGGCACTTTTTGTATCCAAACCTGTCCTTCAACTGTGTTGCCTACAAATGTCAAAATCATTTGAGCTTCTTCCTTTATCTGTGAAAGCCAGTTGTACTTGTCACTGTGATTATGTAAATTAATGTTACATAAAGAGAGATGATGTGATTATGGAAATAAAGAGTTGTTCTTTAACTGTTTCATAAACACTGCTAAATTACCTGTTAGAGCGAAAACTATAAAATATTATGATAAAAAGTTTAAAATGCTTATACCTTTACAAAGTTCTATGTTCTTATTCTATTGAGACGTAGACCAGAAATATAACTATGTTATGGGTGTGGTTTGAACAAGAACACATTCATTCAACCAGCACCACTCATGTTCTTAGCCTCCTCTCAAAAGATTGGTGACTAGGGCTGGGGATTTAGCTCAGTGGTTCTGATGCCTGCCCCACAAGCATAGGCACCCGAGTTTGATCACCAGTACCAAAAAAAAAAATTGGTGACTAAACAATAATAATATGGTTTCAGATTAAAAATAAGAGAGTTAGGTATATATTATTTTTAATAATTCCTCACTGTCACTTTTTAAAATTATGTAAAAAATTACAAATTCTAATAAAGTTAGATAAGAAAATTTCTACTTCCACTTTACTTGGTTTGTTTATATATAGCTTCTTTCATACTACATCTTCTATTTAAACCTCAAACCCTTCTATTCCCCTAAATTCCTTTCTTAATGGTCAACAAAGTGTAGATACCCCTGAACTATAACAACCTGAAAGAAAATAACCTGAAAACAATTATATATACCCATTAACAAATTTACCTTCAATTCTGTCTATTGTTCTAATTACTGTACTGTCATTTTTATAGAGAATTCATTGCTTGGTCAAATCTACTCATTTATACAACTGTGTGACTCCCATGTAGAACATAAGATTATTACTCTAGTTTATTATTTTTAAAAAAGTATGTCTCAATCAAACAAAATAAAGTGTTACTAAATAAAGTGATTTGTGAAGAAAAAATACATAACTATTTTAAGTGCTTATTAATTCAACAAACATTCACTATATTTATGCAAAAGACAATAGAGTGTAGGTATATAAAAAAGAAACAAAAAAATCTTGCATAAGGAAGCTTGATAACCCTATTGTCCTAGCTACAGGGAAAGCTTCTTTTGACAGTTTAAAATGAAGAAGTATAAAATAGACTATGTAAAAAGGGATGTGAAATCCAATAGTATAGCTTAAATAATCTTACATGAAAATATTTTCCTTCAAGATTATGAGAGCAAATGAGTTAATTTTAAAGAGATAGGCACAAAAAATTGAAATGATAAAGAAAATTCTGAGGTTTTAGGCAAAAGTTTGTTGTTTTAATCTATAGTCAATACCTTGAAAATCCTTCATGGTTTTCACTAAAATCTGTACATTGAGATAATCCCTGACATCTTTCTCACTGCATGTCTTCGGCAATGCATGGCTGCTAATGACTGCATTTGCTCATGAGCCTGCCCTTTAGGAGATGTAGCCTTTGGGGTGGGGAACTTCCTGTAACAGCAGACCTGCCATAGCTGATCTGTCAGAACGAGTCAGACAGGCATTCCACTCCCTGAGGTTGGTGAGAAAACAAACAAAAGTCACAACATGCAAACATCTACATTGAAAGCACTTGACAAATTAGTAAAAGTACTCTACAGAATTGAAAGTAAGAGTAGAAATATTCATTGCAGTCTTTCGATTTCAACATTCCAAACAGATAAGTGAAGCCATGTATATGTCCTCAGATTATTCAATTCCACCAGTGTATGAGCTTGTAACACTGCTCATATTTTTTTCATTTTTTTCTACAAATATTTATCAAGTTTCTTCTACTCTAAATCGCATGTTAGGCACTAGAGAATGTAATGGTGGGCAGAAACTGATGAGGACTCTTTCTTACAGAGCTCAGTTTAATGGGGATGGGCAGGCAGCCTAGTAATTAAGTGTCAACATAAGCAAATGTAAATTGCAATGGAGACAAATCTGATGAAGGAGAGTTATGTGATTGGTTGGAATCTATGATTCTTTCTTCCTCATTCAGAAGGTTGAACACAGTTTCTATAAGGAAGTTCTGAAGAATTCTTGGATAACTATTCACCAACAGGAGAGACACAAATTCCAGGCAGAGGAAATACCCATGTCCAAAGACATTGTGGCAGGAGAAAATGTGATCAGTTAAGAGAATGAAATGATATCCTTGGGGTTAAAACAGAATGCCAACCTGCTGTAACATGAGATCTGGGAGGCAGTGCCTGAAGGGATTGTACATATGATAGAGTTTTAATTTTTCATGAGAAATATATAAAATCAGCGAGGTATTTAAGAGGGTGTGTGTGTGTGTATTTGCTGATAGTGGTAGTGTCCTGCTGTTTAAGTGGCATGACATGATCAAGTGAATACTTATGTCACTTTTACCAACAGACAGCTGACCTTCTTGACAGTTTATGGATAGGTAAGAGTAATATGGGTTGAAAATAAAGTGGTTTTTCATATAGATTGTGGGAAACACAAATACAGTATCATATATAAGAAAATATTTAACAAGTTTATATAAAAACACAATCACAAGGTTTTTGTTTTCATAGATAATAATCAGAATAGATTTTTTAAATATAATGGACTTATATTTGGAAATACTATAATTTGTTATTCTTATAAGGAGAATCGAGAGAAAGCTTAATCTGACTAAAACCAATAAAATATTTGAATAATCACCTTAAAACACATACAATGACTTTCCTAAGCAATGTAAGGAATAACCTATTTTATACTCACCAATATTAGTTACATGCTAAAGTGATTAGTGACCTTTTTGGGAGAAACTTAGGATATAGTACATGCACAAAAGGTTAGGAATATAAAAATTCTGAATAAATATTGAATAGAAAATACTGAATAATATGGTGAATGATAATATACACAATAAAATAACTTGCTGTTATGAATGACATTAGCAATGAAGAGAACTTATGTTATAGGATATTATCTCTTAAAGTCAGTCTAGGAATATTATACCTGTAGAATTATGGGCAATGTTGCACATGTCACAGAATTCCAGCTTTTAGCTAACTCCATGTGGTAGACTGAATGCTTTCAATATTTCCATATTGCATCTTTGTGAGCTAGTTTTTTGCAAGAAGGGTCCTCATGGAGCTGGAAGCCCAGGCCTGCTGAAGACTGATTCTGGGTAATAGAGCCTCACTTCATCCCACCCACATGTAAACACTTGGGAAGGTGCTAATTTTGTTTTGCACTAGTTATTTGCACCTAGTGAGGAGGCAGGCATGTAGCCAGTCTCCAGAGCAGCTGGTTGATATCAGTAGGGGGCGTGTGTGTGTGTAGCTATCTCCTGCTTTATGTAACTCTTCTGTGATTTTTCTCTCTAAATTTCCTAACCATTTGCCATTAAAACCTCATATCTTTCTGTTGATTCATATTATCATTCATTATGTCAAAGCGAGAATTATTGCATTCACTTTAGAAATGAAGAAACCGAGGCTCTGAATAGTACAATCACTCATTTGCATGAAGAAAAGTAATGCTGAGGTTCTGGTAAACCCATCTGTGTCTCTGGAGAATACAATCATTAGAATAGGGCAGGGAGGATGATGGAGCAGTTACAGGATGAAGAGAAAAAAAATCAGATCCATGAACGTGTAATTGTGACACTAAGTGAAGAACTCTAGATTCTTCCCGTGTTACACATGAAAGTGATAACGTGATCTCATGCTTGCTGCCTGAGTATAAATAAGCTTTATGATTAAAGGAAGTCTGTTTATTCACCCATGTAAGACTAAGCAAAGAGCTGTGCACATAATAGCCACTCAATCAACACTTACATTTTTAAATTTTCAAAATGCCTTTTGATCTGAATTACTTCATTGTTTAATTAAAATGAAAAGATGTAGTTTGCCTATTGGGGGATATATAATAAGTGACGGAAGGCATTTCTGGATGAGCTTTACATACAAATCTGTAGTCTTTGAGTAATGCAGATTTCCCTCTATGAGGGGGGCGAACCTCGCGCAGTCAGTTGAAGGCCTGACTAGAGCTAAAGTTTGAGGGGAGGACACACTGGCTTTGGCCTTGGATTACAATGTCAGTTTTTCCCTAGGTCTGCAGCCTGTCAGCCAACCCTGCATATTTTGAATTTGCCAGATTCTAGAATTGTATAGTGAAGTCTACAAATTTAGAGTAGAAAAAGCATGGAGTAGGAAAGTCATAGGGTCAAGCTCTGAATGTTTTCATTCAACACTCCTTCATTCATTTATCAAATACTCCCTAAGATTCCATAAAAACTGCAGTCATCATTCCAGGACCTGAGGGTGAGGTGAGGAATCTTTCCTCTTAGCTCCTTCCATTTTCATGCAATAGATAGACCATATATAAGTAAACAAGTAAACAACAAATGAAGCAGCTACTTTCAGAAAGGGGCAGTTATTATTAGGAAGAATATGAGAAGATATGGTAGAAAGTTCTTAGATTAGGTGAACAGGGAATGTTCTCTAGAGGAGTTGTTTGTTTATGTAGAAAGTTTGATGAAAGTACAGAGCCTATTGTGCCAGGACCTGGAAAAAGAGCATATCAGGTAGAGGAGGCAACTGCAAAGTGGGAGAGCATTTACTCAAAGGACTTTATATAAATGACTTGTCCTCTCAGAGCCATAGTGTTCTGATCTGTAAAGTAGGAGTGATGAGAAGTCCTTACAAGCTTTCAAAATTAGAGATGATGTTCAGAATGTCCAAAGTACAATTGTGGCACATAACAGACATTTAAGAAATGGTAGTTATTAAGAGAATACAGTAGAAGGGGAATGATTTAGACTAGTAGAGGAGCATAAAAAAAATATTTACAAGAACATTTGAACTAAACATTACCAACCCAACAGGAGAACCAGGCAAAAATTCTAAGCTAGGAGATAAGCATGAGAAAAGGCGCAAAACATGAAGTACATGGAGAGAACGACAGACAAATCAACAATGAAAAATTATAATTAAACAATTGTTTGTTTGTTCTGTACTGAAAAGATTCCTTTATATTAGACAAAGATATTCATGTAGCTCAAGAATTCCCTTTATAACTTGCACATTTGGAAGCTTTGAGGCAAAAGTTCTTAAGTTCCTCAGATATAGCTTTTCTGATCCCTCTGTTTCTCAACATTGCCCTTTATCACATGTATATTTTCATATTATAATCATCTGATTTTGAAGTAGAAAGGTAATGATAGCAAATTAAGTGAATTTAATCGGTCTCCCTCCAGGGCAGTGCTTTCAGCCTTGCTTACACGTTGGGGTCTCCAGGGGACCATCAAGATTTGCATGTGCATGAGTCACAGGGCCAGAGACTCCAGGTCTGTGGCCTGGACATGGAGATTGTTTCTAAAGATCTAAATACTAGCACATTTCTTTATAGAATAAGAATGTTTGTGTTTTTTTGAAGCTAAGTATTTTGAATAATTTTAAACTTGAAATGTACTGTACTTAATAGTTTACAAAAGAAACCAGGCTTTCTCATTCTATCCAGAGAGATTTGACATTTTAGTTTCTCATCTCTTCTAAGACCTTTTTGTAGGTGTGAGGGGGGAGAGAGAGAGAGAGAGAGAGAGAGAGAGCTGAATGGCTGGATAAAATACTAAAATTATTTTCTTCTCCAATAATGGCATTGTTTATTAATGGTTTCTACATTAGAATTTCTAATATATACTGAAAAATAATATATATATATGTACAAACATATGCACACAAACACATCTTTTGTGTTAAAATCCATATAATAAAAATTCACCATCATAAACATTTTAAAGTGTAAGGTCAGCGAATGTAAGTGTAGGCACATTGTTGTAAAACCGATCTCCAGAACTTTCTCACCTTGCAAAATTGAAACTCTATACTCATTAAAAACAATTTCTCATTACCTCCTTCCCTTGCCCTTGGAAACCACCATCTGCTTTCTGTTTCTATGAACTTGATTACTTGACATATCTCATTTCAGTTGGGTCGTACAGTATTTATCTCTTTGTGAGTACTCTAATTCACTTAGCATAATGTCTTCAAGGTTCACCCATGTAGCATGTGTCTGCAGCACGCATGTGTAACCTTTTTCTTTTTAATGCTGAATTGTATGTAGATATCGCATTTTATTATCTCTCTGTAGACACTTGGTTTGTTTCCATGTCTTCGCTATTGTAGGCAAAGTTCCTATGAATGTACATGTGCAAATATCTCTGTGACCCTGCTTTTAGTTATTTTAGATATTTATCCAGAAGTAAAACTGCTGTGCCATATGGTAAATCTATATTTCATTTTGGCCATATGGTTTTCTGTAGTTCCTGTGCCCTTTTACATTCTCTGATGAGAGAAATTCATTAGGTGTTCATGTATTTAAGTAACGTGAACCTCCTACAAAGAAATTATGACCATTTTAGATTTTACCTTCTCTAAATAAAGTAATCTAGTCAAACAAGTACATCCACAAGAAGGCCCACATGATATTGCCTACACTTGTTTGGAGCAGTCTATGTGGAGAGGATTTTAGAGGACTAGACCACTGCCTCCACATGAGTGTCTCCAGCCAGGTGGAACTCACTGGCAGGTAATTACTATGTCCTTATCCAAAAATGCCTACACCTGCTACTCCCAAGTGTTCTTCAACAAAGTATCAATCAGGAAGTGTGCAAATGAGCAAAAGCAACATTTACAGTATGTTAAGAGACATTTATGTTAAGTTTAGCTAGATTATGTCACATATCAAGTGAGAACAAAGAAAAATCCATCAATTTTGACCACTCACAGAGGTGGAGGTACATTTCTATTCTAAATTTTGATCTTGCTTGGCATTGTGGTGCCTGTCTATAATCCCAGGACTTAGGAGGCTAAGGCAGGAAGATTGCTGTGAATTCAAGGCCAGCCTGAACTACACTTCGAGACCCTATCTCAGTCAGCCAATCAATCAATCTATTTGTTTTAATCTTTATGAGGCCAAAGGCTGTATTTTACCCTTGAAAGTATATTCAATATCTGGCTCTTTGTGAACACTGAAGAAATAGTTGTTAAAAAAACAAATGAATAAATGAATGAATGTTTCTCTGTCCACCAAGTTTCCAATAGAGAACATAAAACACACTCAAACTAGGAAATTTGAGGAGGGCTCATTTATCAAGGGTCTAATTAGGAGGTGTAGGCAGAATTCTGGGGAAGTAAAATAACAGTGCAAGAACCCAAGCTACACAGACACAGAAAGTTGAGGCTACTGGGATTATAAAGTGTAGACCAACCTGAACAGAGCTCCAACCTTCCTCCTATGCCCTTCCATGATTCCCCATGTGCTAATTCTTAGGTCAGAGAACAGGATCTTCATTTTGTTTGTTTATTTCAACAGCTTTATTGAGGTACAATCAATATACAAAAATCTCCCACATTTAATGTATGCTGTTTGATGGGCTTGGACCCATTGGATATACCCATGAAACCTTTACCATAAACAGCATTATTACCACATTGCTGTTGATAGAATTCACACACATTATCACCCAGGGGTGGACAACAGCGGAGAATAGTTGAGAGTGGATCTAGAAAGGAATGCAGAAGGCAGCTGGCACTGTGGTCTCAGTGGTACCACTGCACAGATCTGATCAGCTGAGCAATAATACATAGGGACAGACACAGAATCATATACATATGAACATTACATCCCATCACACACACACACACACACACACCCATCCTTACTGCACTACGATTTGATGTTTAGAAAAAAACAGATACGATTATAATTATCCAATCTTGCAATGAGATCAGAAACACAACATTTTATTATGCAAATACCATATCTTAAGCAGATCCATTTCGTATTGCTCTCAATGATGGAAAGAAAAGGGATAAAGAGAAAGCAAGAGAGGATAAAAATGACCCTGAAAGATGGACAGAAAAACCAAGAAGCTCTTAAAGAAAGATGATGGAAAAGAAAAATGGATGAAGAGACATCCAGGGAGGGAAAAATAGCATGGTCCTTCAGAGAGATGGGAAAGGGGAGAGGAAGTGAGGCAGAAGAGGAGGAGGAAGAGAAGGAATAGGAGGAAAAGGACAAAAAAGAGGCCGCAGCAGCTACAAAAGACACATCCTGGGACTCAAGGAATAAACGAGCTAGGTGTGGGGAGCTGTTCAGGCTGAGGGCAAAACTTCAGCATGTTAAACTTGAAAAGATACTGGTAAAACAATTCTTACAAAAATGAATGCAGTAGTTTCTGAAAAAAATTATCCTTGATCTGCTGACTTAACTAATTAATGTTCTTTATTCAATTTGGAAATGAAAATAATTGTTCCCATGGAACAAAAATATTTCTTATATAATAGTGTTTTTTCTTTCAACTCAAGAAACTCGAAAGCAACTCTGCTATGAGAAAACTAGAAGAGAATTATTGCTAGCTCATCACCCCAAGACCGTTTTTTTCCTTTTTTATTTTATTGTCCATTTTACCATCCTGTCTTAGCTGGCAATGTATATGTGTCCATCTATGTCTACATCTATACTTATGATATAGTCACTAGTTTTTATCTATCTGTTATGGCTTATACCTAGATGTTACCCCAAAAGCCTTATGTTCTTAGAGCTGGGGCTTTTGGAAGGTGATTGAATTGTGGGAAGCTATAGCTTATTCGCTGTTAGGAGCTGGGGTCTGGTCTGGAAGCCAGGTAGCTGAGCACCTAACCTGGAATGACATCCCTGCCTTCTCATCTGCTTCCCGAATGCCATGGGATGAGCAGCTTGCCTGGCCCAGGTCTTTCCACCGTGCTATTTTTTGCCTTTAAATCTACCAAACATGAGCTGAAACTTCTCAAACCTCGAACCAAAATAAGCCTTTCTTCCTTTAAGTTGTGGGTGTCAGGTATTCTGACCCAGCAACAAGGAAAGTAACCAAGATGCTATCTATGCAGACATAGGTATAGAAGCATATGTACATACATAATATATATAGTTTCATTTTTGATAAATATTTTCTACTGTGAATAATATTTATACCTCTGCTATGCCCCATCCTGCACATTTGACAACTCTGTAGCCTGAGACTCAAAGTCTGAAATAAGCACTGTATTGATAGATCCAATAAACAGTGAGCACAGGATCCAGATTTCTTTAGTTTCCTGCTCCTTCCTCTAGAGCCCCCGCCATCGCCTTAGCCAAAGATTTTAGTTGAATATCTAGATGTGAATTTACCAGTATCATTTGGGTCCCATTTTTCTTGCTTTCCTTAAAAACATACATACTCCTACCAATTATTTTGTAAATGTTAGAAAACTATTGAAAGATATAATTTCAATATGATTTATTTATGAGAACAAATTTAAGATAAACTATCAAAATTCATTATCTATTTTGCTTTGATTTTTGGTCCATTGCTGGAACTAAGAAATATTCAGTGGCTTGCTAAAAGGAATAGCAAAATCTTGTACTTTTGGCATTAATGACAGTGACTGGGATAAGATGAGCATCTCAAAGCCTCTCTCATGTAGCACAAATAATACTAATTCATAGGACAGGATTAAAAAGTTAGTTATTTTTAAAATATACCCAATATGGTATGGTCACTTTGTAGATAGACTTAAGGCTAGAGAAAAGCAACGTTCATTATCCTTGTTAATTAAACAAATAAATGCTTCTATAAAGTAGATAATACTTTTAGTAAAGAGGAGAGATTCACGATAACTACAATGCAAATCATAGCAGAGTAAAAGAATGCAGGAGGGTTCTAACCATTGAGTTTCCCCAAGCTCACAGGTAAAACCATTGTTTAAGGAGTGCAGGGTCAGTTCAAAGCTTCGAACTTCCAAAGATCATGAATTTTGATTTTTGTATTTCAGGATTCTTGAAAGATATGCGAAAGAAGAGATTCAGAATTCACAATCAAAGCCCATATTCAGAGCTATATTCAGAGTGGTATATTCAGAGTTGTGGCATCTTCCACTTCTTTAGGACTTGGGCCCCAATTCAGCAAACTTAATCGTCTCCTGGGAACCTGGTCAGAGGCCCCTGGCCCCGTCAATATCACTGGGCCCTGGTCACATTTGAGATGGCAGGCTGGGAGCCACTTGCACGGATTTACTGAGCTGAAAACCCTTCTTTTTCAGATCTGATTAGACACGATAACTTTGGTGTTCCCCCAGAACTACTTGGAGTCTCTGAAAATCTCTGCAGACTTGAGAAAGGACCTCCCCACCACCAGCTGTGACTGACTTAATTATGTTTCTCGCAGTCTCCAAATACGCATTTGCCAGGATGCTGATTGAACTTGCACTCTGTTTTTTCTCACTGGCCTAGCTTCTCATACTTGATTTATTTTTGGAGGATTAGTCAGAATACCGCAGGGAAGAGCTCCCTCGTCTGCCTTGCCTGAGGTACTGCCGCTGTGTACAGTTCCAGGAAGAATTCATTAAAGGTTGTTGGCAGCCGAGCTGTTTAACTTGATTGTGTGAAGTTCCCGCTTTAGTTCGGCGTGTATCTTTTCTGTATTTACAGTCCTTGATCTGTAAATCCAAGTTTTATGTACAAACAAACACACAGTCAAACATCCATTATAGATTACATGTTTACACGAAAAGTATAATTTGCACGTCTACTAGAGATTTTCTTTGGAAAAACAACAATTATTTCGTATGAGCTTTTGGTATGAGTAGAAATCTGTTTGATTGTGATTTATATACACTTCCAGATCTGAGACGGTTATAGAGAAAATTGTGGCATTTAATCAACATGCAAATGGCATGTTTATGTATGATTTAAAATGAATTTTGACAGATGTGTGAATAGCAAAAATTAAAATTTAAAGTTTGAGCTTTTCAAGGAAAATGAAACTATGGAAAGATCTGCTTACCCATAGGAGTAGTATTGAAATAAGGAATTTTAATGAATATTTGCCAGAATAATGTGTTTCAATTATTGATAACAGATGCAATATGAAACATGAATACTCAACATGCTGGAACATACTGTTCTCAAAACCTCACTTGTTACCCCCATCAACAAACATACTGTTGTATTATTAATTCCAGTCAATAGAGTTTTAAAATATATCTTCAGAATTAAAATTAGTATATCTCACTATTCTTAGAATTATTTTCTCTATTCCCAAATATCTGAAAATGTACTACGATTTCTGAATCTCAAAACCAAAGTTCTTTACACCTTTGTTAGAAAATTTACAAGGTTTTAAATAAAAGGAAAGAATTACTATGAAAAACCATGAGATGAAAATACAAAAACGCTGGTAGTTAAAATAATTTTCAGTAATGTCACTGGTGCTTTATTTAATTCTTGTCACTCATTTGTAAATTCATATGAATTAATGTTTATCTTAACATTTATCATGTGTTCCAAAAATGTTAATTTATGTACTAGGCATTGTGCTGACGTTTTTACATTTTTTTAACCCCTCTAACCTGTGAGATTTCAAGAAAAATGTAGGCAAACTGAAGCTAAAAGGATTAAATAACTATATCAAGCTCCACTCTCAGGAAGTAGTGGATCTGTTTTTAATTCAGGAGTGGCTCTAGGCCCCATGGGATAACTACTATATGGTATATATCAGACTAAATCATTTACTTACGCTTTCTCCCACATTCTTCGTCATTTCCTTGGTGTACTAATAGTGAATGAATGTGGTGTGGAACTCAAGTGATAGCTAACAGATCTAGGGTCTCACTGACAATGCTTTAAAAGAGTCCAAAAGATGAAATACTACTTTTTGATGTGAGCAATAACAGAAAGTTGAGGTTAAACATCAGATTAGTGAATTTAGACAGATCTAGGAAGACATTGGTTTTTACCAATATCACCTTCAGTGAAATAGCATAATATAAATAGAGAATGAGTGGTGTGAGAAAATTTAGAATGTATATTAGAGAAATGTATTTGTGAAGTGAAGAAGAAAAATGAAACAATAATTGAAAAGGAAAGATGCAAATAAGGAAAAGAAGGGAACAAGTGAAATGAAGGAACAGAATCTGAAATGATTTTAGGTTCTCCCATGAGACAATCAGTTTTATACATGACACTCCGTTTAATTTTCTTATTTACAGGTCCAAACACATAATATCTTAGAATATTTTTTCTCATTTTTGTAGATGAAAGCAGTAAACAACATTTTTAAGAGCATTTAGCTTGTATAGTTGAAGATCAAGACTGGAACTGACATCCTTTGATTCTCATGCTGCCTTATGTTTAAGGTCTAATAAAGAGAAATGTTTGGATTAGTTTAGGAAATAGTGCTGAAAAATCAACAAATGGAATCATATCAAATTAGAAAGCTTCTACACAGCAAAAGAAACAATCAACACAGTGAAAGACAATTTACAGAGTGGAAAAAATTTTCCCAGCTATTCCTCAGACAGAGGACTAATATGTAGAATATATAAAAAAACTCAAAAAACTTGGACCCTCCAAAAAATAAAAGATACAATTTAAAAATGAGCAACTAAAATGAATAGATACTTCACAGAAAAAGAACAAATAGCCAATAAATATGTGAAAAAATGTTCAGTATCAGGGCCATTAAAGAAATGAAAATTAAAAACAACAATTAGATTCCATCTTAGCACAAAAAAGAATAGCTATCAACTAGAAATCAATAATAACAAATTCTGGCATGGCTGCAGGTAAAAAGGAACCCTACTAAACTGTTGGTGGAAATGTAAATTAGTACAGCCACTATGGAAATCAATATGGAGCTTCCTCCAAAATCTAAAAATAGAAGTTTCATTTGAAGAGCTGTTTCATTCCAGTTATCTTCCTGAAAGAGTTCTACATCGTACTACAATGATACATGCTTACCCATGTTTCTAGCAGCACAATTTAAAACACCTGAATCTATATAATCATCAAAAGATGTATGGATAAAGAAAATGTGGTGTTTACACACAATGAAGTACTAGTCTGCCATAAAGAAAGATAAATTTGAGTCATTTGTAGGAAAACAGATGCACCTTGGGACCACAGTGTTGGGTGAGCTGAATTAGATGTACAGACTTGGGTATCACATAGTTTTTTCTATATGGAAAGCCCCAAATAAAGAGCAAGATGGAAGATGGAGAGTGGGGAAAAGGGAGAAGCATATTTTGCAGAGGGGAAGGGGACAAAGAGATGGAGGGAGGAGAGAGGGAGAAGAGGAGAAAGGGATGAAGAAATGAAATGTGTAGTGTGCATGCCCCAACTCCCCACGAGAGGAATATAATCATTGTGTACTCCAAACAAGTTGAAAGGATGAAAATGGAAAAAAAGAAAGTAAAGGAAGGAAAGTAAAATACAATGATGGACAAAACAAAAAAAAAATTTCAAAGACAAATCTTAGTGTTAAGAAACTCACTAGGATTGTTCAGGAGATTTCCACAGCTGAAAGAGAATGATTGAATGTGGAGGGAAAAGAAACTATCGGGAATGTGAAGAGTAAGAAAATGGAAAGATAAAGTAAGATGAATATGCAACTATTCAAAGTTCCAGAAAGAATATCAGAGATATAAGAGACTTAAGATTTTCCAGAACCGGCAAGGGACACATTAATATTTAAACTCACATCTTAATCTTAATGAATCAGTAAATAATGCTCAAAAACATTACTATAAAATGTGCAGGAATCCCTAAAGGCAGAGAGATAAGCTGTAGCTTTCACCACCTGCAGATATGAAAAGCTCCTACCTTCTCTGTTTCATAGTATTAACTTTTGTAATTGAGAGACCCTTGTGGTAATTGTTTCTGTAGGTTCCCCTCCTCCGTGCCCCTGCCATTGTTAATACAAAGATTGATACCTGCAGACCTAGATTTTATTCTGGATTTAGAGAAGTCTTGAGAATCCAGAACTGCAAACATGGCAGACTCTCCAAAACAGGGAAGACACTGAACATCCTCATTAGTGCTGCGGTTTGTAAGCCTCTAACTTCTTAAGTTGTCAATCACTAATGCTTAGCTGAGTCCACAGTATCAACATGTACTGCTTCTGTGGACTTAGCTAACCTCTCAGCACATGACTCACTGTTTTTCTCTCTTGGATCCAGAGGATCATCATTTCTCTGAGGCAAAAATGGAGCACAGAAGTCATATAGGCAGAATAACCATTATCCTCTTCCTCATGCACATAAGCATAAACACACACACACAAACACGAAGATACACAGGCATACACAAAAGCACACGTGCTTGCATACATTTCTAAGGCACCATAAATGTTAGGATAAAGGAAACCATTGGGAAGAACACATAAGAACTGCAATTTAAAGCCACTGTACAACCTGAATATAAAGGGCCCACATAACTAGAATTCAAAAGGATTATATAACTGAAGTTCAAAGGGACCGTGTATCAGTGAATCAGCAGAGGTCAACTGAGGTAGAATGATCCCAAGGATGCAGCTACAAAGTAAGAGCAACTACTGTGCTATTGAGCTTCTCTCTGGGAGATCTGGCGAGCTACTAGAAACTGTCACTGAAACTTTCTTCCACCTGTTTCTATGAGTAATACAGACAGATCCATTTATTAAGACAGCATTTAGTCTATAATAACCTCTTCTCTTTACCTCTGTCATCACCTGACCTGGTAATTCCCTCTCATTTACTGAAGCCTTCAGTATCCAACTTACAGTTTTCATCTCTGCCTCCATTTCCATTTCAAATTTTTAAAAATTATGTGGAACTCAATCCAGTGCTTCACCTTCTGCCTCCCTGGCTGTCTATCTCTAGAGCTCTTCAACTCCATCAGCTTCAGTGATGGCTTCTCCATGCCCCAGCCTGAGATTTATCATTACCTGACACTTGTCCACCTCTGCAGTCTTAACTTCAGAGATGCATTCTTTGTGCACAAATTCTTATTCTTTCAGCTTTCTCACTCTGTTACTGCCATTAAACGTGAATTTTTACTTCAGAGTGATCTCAGTTCTCTTGAATCCACTTCTATGAACACTTTTTTGGGGATCAATATCCTGTACCCATCTATTCCAATCTCAAAGGAAGGAGTTTGTATTCTAAATTTTATAATTCTGCCTCTTAAATATTTCAGACCCCATGCTCATGTCTCTATCCCCATTGTCCTCACCCTAGTTTAAGGCCCCATTATCTTTCACATGGATTGTCTCAAAAATATCCTCACTGGTCTTACTGACCACATGCTTCCAAACTCACCCACAACACATTCTCTTCATTGCAGTTAGAATGAACATTGTATAATGCAAATCTGACCATACCGTTCCTCTTTTTGAAACACTTCAATATCTTTTAGTTGGCTCTGGTATAAACTACAAATTCATAAATATCACTTGTAAATTTTCCATGACCTGCAATCTGGTTCACTCACAGGGCCCTCTCAACCTTCTTACACCATCCGACTCCGTATTTCAAGTGGGCTGAGTTACTTTGGGTGTAATAAGTTTGTCATGCTCTCTGCCTCCACATGTTGATTCCTCTTTCTGAAACATTTTTATGTCCTTCATCCTTTTCTTCCTTTACTAATCATTCATCCAGACTCAGCTCTGATGTCACATCTTTTAGAAAGCTTTCCCTAAATTCCTGTCTGAATTATTTCTAATATGCTTGAAATTCATAATCATTGCACTTAACGCAGTATCTCATAACTGTTTCTCTAAATGTGTGTAACCTTCATTCAGTTGACCTATGTAAGCACATCATATCACAGAGCCTAAAAGACATTGGCTACTCAAAAAATTGAAGGAACGAAAAGGAAATCCCCACTCAGGTAGTAAAATGTAGAGAAATTAGGCATAACTTTAAATCAGGGTACTAATTGAGAAGTTAGAATATTTCTATCAGATTATATATTTGGAGAACATGGAACTTTATCCATCATCATGGAAAGTTCCTGGAAAATAATGTGTTTCTAATATTATTAGAGGTTTTGTGATATTAAACTAAATATATGGATTTATAATCTATAAAATCTATACATTTCATGCGTGTTATGATTTGCACATGTAATCTCCACATTCACAACTTTAAATTGTTTTCCTGATTTCAAATCAGTATATCTTTTGAATAGTTTCCCTCTGCTTTTTGCCTCTTACATAACGGAAGATAACTTTTTTTTAAAATTCTTTTATTGGTACATTTTAGGTGTACAACACATTTACATTTCTCATTGGGAACTTGTACCTTTACATGATGCATCTTGGTTCTTATTTTTTCCCCATTCCTAGCCCTCCCTTCATCCCCTCCACCCTTCCCTACTTACAAAAACTTTATTTCCATTTTTTCCATTTCTCATCATTTTTCTTTTCCCTTCTTTCCTTTCCCCTGCCCCTCCCACTACCCCTACCCCTTTGAACCTTTTCTTCCTATTTTACATTATCGATTATTCATTCTAATCATTGGTACATTTTAGGCATACAATATAATGACATTCATCATTGGAAATTTGCACCTTTACATAATCTCTCTTGGTTCTTATTTTTCACCCTTGCCCAGCCCTCCCTCCAACCCCTCAATCCCTCCCTGTTTACAAAGATTTTGTTGCTATTTTTCCATTCTCATATTAATTCCGTTCCCTTCTTTCCTTTCCCCTCCCCCTCCCACTTCCTTCCCCTTTGCCCCTTTTCTTCCTATTTCACATTACTTATTATACATTTTAGTCCTTATTTACACTTTCAGTTTCTCATACCAGAGAAACTATTCAGTATTTATACATCTGTGTCCTATTTATTTCACTTAAGAGTATCACCTCAATGTGCATCCATTTAACTATAAATGTCTCTAATTTATCATTTCTTATGGCTGAGTAGTGCTCCATTTAAAAAAAAAAAAAAAAACAAAAAAACACATTTTCTTTATCCAGTCTCCAGTTGATGGGCATTTGGGCTGTTTCCAAGTTTTAGCTATCACAAACTGGGCTGCTATGAACATGGGTGCACATATATCACTGTAGTATGATTCTTTTAATTCTTTCGGGAAGATCCCCAGCAGTGGGATAGTGGGGTCAAATGGGACTTCCAGTCCTAGTTCTTTGAGGTATCTCCATACTGATTTCCACAGTGTTTGAACCAGTCAATACTCCCACCAGCAGTGGAGCAGGGTTCCCTTTCCCCACAGCCCCACCAGCATTTGTTACTGGTTGATTTCATGATAGCAGCCATTCTTTCTGGAGTGAGGTGGAATCTCAGCATTGTTTTCATTTGCATCTCTCAAATGACTAGTGATGTTGAACATTTTTTCAAGTATTTATTTGCTATTTCTACTTCTTTGTCTGAGAAATGTCTGTTCATTTCAGATGCCCATTTTCAGATTGGGTCTTTAAATTTGGGAGGTCTGATCTTTTTAAATTCTTTAAAGATTTGAGATAGTAGACCTTTGTCTGAGGAAAAGCAGGTGAAGATTTTTTCCCACATTGTGGGTTGTCTCTTCACACTACTGGTGGTTTCTCTTGCTGTGCAGAAGCATTTTAATAAGAAGAGATCCCATTTGTTGATTGTTTGTGCTAGTTCACAGGCAACTGAGGTTTTGTTCCTAAAATCTTTTCCTACACCAATCCATGTCTTCAAGAGTTCTACCTAACCTCTGTTCCAGCTGGATCAGCATTTCTATTTTAATATTTAGATCTTTCATCCATTTCAGTTTTAGTTTAGTGCATGGCGAAAGATATAGGTCTAGTTTTAATCTTTGGCAAGTTGAAACTCAATTTTTCCAGCCCCATTTATTAAAGAGGCTATCTTTCCTTCAGTGAGGGTGTTTGGCTCCTTTATCAAAGATGAGATGGCTGAGGGTGTCTGGTGTTGTTTCTGCATCTTCTAATCTGTTCCACTGGTCCTCAGGTCTGTTTCTTTGCCAGTACCTTGCTGTTTTTATCACAGTAGCTTTGCAGTATAGTTGCAAGTTGGGGATTGTGATACCCCCTGCCATGTCTCTATTACCTAGAATTGCTTTTGCTATTCTGGGTCTCTTCTTGCTCCAAATGAATTTTTGGATTGTTTTCTCAAGGTCCATGAAGTATGCTGCTGGGATCTCAATTGGAATTGCATTGAATCTATATAGCAGTTTTGGAAGTATGGTCATTTTTACTATTTTAATCCTTCCTACCCAGGAGCAGGGGATGCCTGTCCATTTTCTGATATCATCTTCAATCTCTCTTCTCAGAGTGCCATAGTTTTCAGAGAAGAGGTCTTTGATTTCTTTCATTAGGTTGATTGCTAGGTATTTCAGTTTTTTGGATGCTATTGTGAAAGGAATAATTTGCCCTATTTCTCTATCAGTGAGTCTGTTGTTGGTGTAGAGGAAAGCTATTGATTTTTGTGTGTTGACCTTGTAACCAGCTACTTGACTGGATTTGGTTATTAAGTCTAGAAGACTTTTGGTGGAGTTCTTGGGGTCTTCTATATACGGTATCATGTCATCTGCAAATAATGACAGTTTGACTTCTTCATTTCCTATCTTTATTCCTTTTATTTCTTTCTCTTGTCTAATTGCCATGGCTAATGTTTCCAAAACTATATTGAACAAGAGTGGTGATGGTGAACATCCTTGTCTTGTTCTTGATTTTAGTGTGAAGGATTTCAGTTTTTGACCATTTAGTATGATATTGGCTGTTGGTTTTTCATAGATGGCTTTAATCAGTTTGAGGTAGAGACCATCTATTCCAATTTTTTGTAGGGTTTTTATCATAAATGCATGTTGGATTTTGTCAAATGCTTTTTCTGCATCTATAGAGATAATCATATGGTTTTTGTCCTTGGTTCTATTGATGTAGGGTATTACATGGATTGATTTGCATATGTTGAACCATCCTTGCATCCCTGGGATGAATCCCACTTGATCAGGGTGTATGATCTTCTTGATGATCTTCTGCATTCTGTTTGCCATTATCTTATTAAGGATTTTTGCATCTATGTTCATTAGTGAGATTGGCCTATAGTTCTCTTTTTTGGTTGGGTCTTTCTCTGCTTTGGGGATCAAGGTGATGCTTGCTTCCAGGAATGAATTTGGGAGTATTGCTTCCCTTTCAATTTCATTGAAGAGTTTAAACAGTAGTGGCAGCAGCTCCTCTCTAAATGTCTTGTAGAATTCAGCAGTGAAGCCATCAGGGCCCAGGCTTTTCTTAGTTGATAAGTTTTTAATTCTGTTTTCAATTTCATTGGTTGATATGGGGTTGTTCAGAATTTTTAGGTCTTCTTCGTTCAAGTTTGGTAATTCATATGTATCTAGGAATCTGTCCATTTCTTCTGTGTTGTCCATCTTATTGGCGTATAGGTTCTGGATGTAGGTATTGATGATCCTCTGGATTTCTGCTGGGGCTGTTGTAATTTCACCCTTTTCATTCCTCATTGCATGGATTTGGGCCTTTCCTTTTTCTGACAAGGTTGCCTAAAGGTTGGTCAATTTTGTTGATTCTTTCAACTAACCAACTCTTGGCTTCATTGATTTTTTGTATCATTCTCTTAGTCTCCATTGCATTGATTTCTCCTCTGATCTTTATAATTTCCTCCCTTGTATGTGCTTTGAGGTTGTCCTGCTCTTCTTTTTCTAGAAGCTTAAGGTTCAGCATCAGGTTGTTTAATTGGGCTCGTTCTGTTTTCCTAATATGCATACTCACTGCTATGAATTTCCCTCATAAGACTGTTTTCATTGTGTCCCATAGATTCTGGTATGTTGTATTGTCATTGTCATTTAATTGAAGGAACTATCTGATTTCTTCTTTAATTTCCTCTGTGACCCATTGGTTATTCAGAGGTGTGTTGTTCAATTTCCACGTGTTTATGAAATTTTTTGAGTTTCTTTTGCTATGGATCTCCAATTTCATCCCACTATGGTCTGATAATATACAGGGGATAACTTAATTCCTTTGTACTTACTTAAACATGTTCTATGTGTGAGTATGTGGTCAATTTTGGAGAATGACCCATGTGCAGCTGAGAAGAATATGTATTCTGATTTTGTGGGGTGGAAGACTGTAAACATCTGTTAAGTTCATTTGTTCAAGAGTTTGATTGAGTTCTAGTATTTCATTACTTATTGTTTGTCTAGTTGATCTATCTATTTGTGACAGTGGGGTGTTGAGGTCCCCACTACAATTGTATTAGAGTGTTTATGACTTTTCATGCCCATTAGTATTTGTTTTATATAGTTGGGTACACTAGTGTTTGGTGCATAGATATTTATGATTGTCATTCCTCCTCTTGAATTTTTCCCTTTACAAGGATGTAGTGTCCTTCTTTGTCTCTCTTAATCAGTGTTGGTTTGAAATCGACTTGATGTGCAAAGAGGATAGCTACTCCTGCTTTTTTTTGGGTTCCTGTCTCATGGAGTATTGTTTTCCACCCTTTAACTTTCAGTTTATGAGTTTCATTTTGAATTAAGTGTGTTTCTTGTATGCAGCATATTGTTGGATTTTGCTTCTTGACCCATTCTGCCAGTCTATTTCTTTTTATTGGTGAATTGAGACCATTAATGATGATGATTAAAACTGAAATGTATTGACTTATCATTGCCATGACTTTTTCTTTTTGTTGGGTCTTCCCCCTTTACATTTAATTTCTTGTCATGCCAGATGGGTTCATTCTGCTTTGCTTCCTGGGGTTGTGATCCTCAATGTCTGTTCCTAGGATATCGTGTAAAATTCTTTGGAGTGCCAGTTTAGTTTTCATGAAGTTCCTAAGGTGCTCTTTGTCATGAAAGTATCTTATTTCTCCATCAATTTTGAAAGATAGTTTTGCAGGGTACATCAATCTGGGTTGGAGGCTGTTTTCTTTTAGGGCTTGGAATATGTCACTCCAAGCTCTTCTTCCCTTGATGATTTGTATTGAGAAGTCTGCTGTGATTCTGATGGGCTTTCCTTTGTATGTGATTTGTTTCTTTTCTCTAACTGCTTGCAGAACTTTGTTCTTCTGTTGAGTTTCTGGAATCTTAAAAATTATATGCCTATGTGTAGATTTTTACTTTGATCAAGGCTATTTGGAGTCCTATATGCCTCACTTTATCTGTATGTCAAGTTCTTTTCCCCTGCTTGGGAAATTTTCTGCCATTACTTCTGGGAAGACTTTTTTTATGTCATCTGCATGCTCTCCTGTTTCTTCATTGACTCCAATCAGTCTTATGTTATTCTTCTTTGCATCATCTAGCAGCTGCTGGATTGATTTCTCACATTCCCTTATAATTTTGAATCAATTTTTCTTTTCCTTGTCATTAATTGCAATCTTATCTTCTGTATCTGAAATTCTGTCCTCACATTGGCTCATTCTGCTGTGTAGACTTTCAATGGAGTTTTTCATCTCCTGGAAATCTATTTGCATCTGTTCTATGGATTCCATTTGTTTCCTATGTTGGGATTCCATCATGTTCCTGATCTCCTCTCTAGATTTATTAATCATGTCTTGCACTATTAGCACAATCTCTCCTGTTATCTGAGAAATTATTTCTGATTTCATTTTTTCCAGATCCCCTTTTGTTGCCAGTTCAGTAGGTCCAGGTTGTTGAGTATCAGAGTGTTCCATCTCATTTCCCTTTGGGGTTGCTGTAGGTGATCTGGAAGTCTGGTTTTGAGACTTATTTAAGTGTCTTCTCATTTTGATTGGGGGGGGTGCTGTTGGGGCCTTGGGGATCACCTCCTCTGAGCTGGGAGAGGTGGGACAGGGGCTGGAACAGCAGAAGGGATGGTGGCTGGGAAGCCCCTTCCTCTGGGCCGAGAGCAGCAGGCTAGATGGTGGCTCAGAAGCCACTTCTTCTGGACCAGGAGCAGTGGCATGGCAATTCCAAAGACCCTACCTTTGGGCCAGGAGCAGTGGAATGGATGGCACCCTGGAAGCCCCTTCCTCTGGGCCGGGAGCAGCTGGACAGGTGGTGGCCCAAAAAACCCTTTCCTCTGGGCCAGGAGTGGTGGGACAGAAGGTGGCCCAGAAGCCCCTTCCTCTCGGATGATTTCTTTTTGAGACACAAGAAACAGGTTTAGACCAAGTTTTCCTTGACTTGCTTGATAATGTACTACAGGACTAATTGGGCTCTCCAGATTTGCTGACAGATTTCCCACCTTTCTCACAGCACTGGCTTTATATAAATACAGTATCTCCCACCAACTTCTCTCATTAAAACCTCAATGCCAAATTTGCTTTGGCCATAAGTGTGTGAGTTGACAGAGAACATTGAGATTCCCATGGAAGTCTACTTTTCTCATAAAATGCAGTGTCGGATTATGATAATTCTGTCTCCATCAAATGCCTATAAAAGGCAGAAAAATTGAGGGAAAAGTTAGTGAGAGGTATACAAGAATAAAAGAAAATAGCAAGCTATTCAACTCTCCAAGTTTTTCACAACTGCTGTCATTCTGATAACATAGTTCTTAAAGATCATTTGGGTGCCAGCTCCTTCTAGCTGACACACTGAGTTCCTGCTACTCTAACAAGTGAGCAATGGGTTTGTATGGAGGAGAGCTTAGTCTCACCAGAGGTTTTGTACATGTGAAATGTGGAACATGGGAACATTGGTAAGGCTTATCACATCAGTAGTTTCAAACATGGGTGATAATCACAATAAGGGGAATATGTTATAAAATTTAAACTCCTGATTCCCACTCCTAATGTTCAAATCTACTAGGTCTATTTTTATTCATTTTGTTTTACATTTTTCTTATGTTTTACTAGGCTAAAAATTTATATACAATGAAATACATAGATCCCTTTTCTTCTCTCTTTTGGCATTTCATTTTGAGTCTTTAGTGTTTTTTTGGGGGGGAAGGCTTTTACTTTAACTTCTTGATTGATTTTTTAAAAATAATTTGTAGATAATTACCACATGCATTTTTAAATTTATCACAGTCTAGTATTTTTGCATTTGACCTAGAATACTAGGGCTTAAGATTATGATTCTACTTGCTCTGCATTATTGTCACATATTTTAAATCTAGATGCATTAGTTGTCAATACAATCAATACAATCCAATAATATTTGCATTAAAATGTAGTTGTCTTTTAAAGACATTAAAAGGAAAAATATGTTATTTTAGGTCTACCCACATATTTATCTTTTCTTTTTGCCCTTGAACCTTTCCTGGACATCTAAGTTCCCCAGACTTTAGGATTCTGAATACATACACACACACACAAACACACACACACACACACACACACACACAAATCCATTAGCATTCCTTGTGATATAAGTTTTCTGCTAATAAATCATCAGCTTTTATATATTTTAAAAGTCCTGTTTTTTCTTTCTTCTTGAAAAGATACTCTTTCTGAAAATAGAATTCTGAGTTGAGGGAACTTTCAGTAAAGTAAAAATTTTGTTTCATTGTCCCTCTGTCCTCCACTATATTTGGTGAAAAATGAATTACTTTTGTGTGGTTCATAATCAGTGATTCATAAAATAAAAAGTGAATCATAAAATAAAAAGTGATTCATAAAATAAAAAGTGAATCAAAAGTGATTCATAATCTTCCACCATACTCTTCACCCAATACAAACTTATACTAATTTTTAATTTTTTATATTCTTGGTTATCAGCAATTTGATTATAAAGCATATAATTTTGGTTTTCTATGTATTAATTCAACTAAAGATCCTCTGAGGTTTTTAAATGTGAAGGTTATGAATTTTTGCCAACTTGAAGAATTTAAATTATTATATTTTCAATTTTTATTTCTCCCATTTTATCTCTCTCCTTGTCAGCTGAGATTCCACATATTAGAGTGCTTAATATGACTCACACAACTTTGAATGTTTCTTGTCTTCAATCTTTTCTCTCTATGTTCTTCACATCAGTTTTGTTTTTATTCACTAAGTTTATTGGTACAAGGGAATGGAGAAAATGGATATTTTTTATCTACCTTCAAGTTCAACTATTTCTTCTGTTATCTCCAATGTAGTGTTATGACTATCATGTGGCATTTTCACTTCAGGTATTTTAATTTTCAGCTCTAGAATTTGTATTATTTTTTGTTTTATTGCTTGCATTTCTATGCTGAGATTCTCTATGTATTCATTCAATATGAAATTCTTTGCTTCTGGTCCTTAGACAGTTATAATAGTGGCTTAAAGAAATTATCAGCCAATTCCAGCATCTAATGTGGATTTGTTGTCCTGTTTCTATTAAATTTCTTTTCTTCCTCTTTCTCTTCCTTCTCCTCCCCCTCCTTGTCCTCCTCCTCCTCCTCTTCCTTCTTCTTTCTTTGTACCAGGGATCAAACTCAGGACCTTCTGCTTGCCAGGCAGGCACTGTGCCGCTGAGCTACATCCCTGGCCTCAAACTGCTTTTCTTCTTGATACAGTGTCATAGTTTTATTTTATGTTTTTAATAATTATTATGTTCTAGACATGGTGACTTATACTATGGAGAGATGCTGGATTCAATTATGTTCTCTGAGTGTTATGGATTTTTTGGGGGGATTTTTTTTTCTGCTAGCACATTTTAAAATTACTAGCTGCTCACCTTCAACTTGTGAGGGCTTGCTTTTACGTATTGTTGAAGTAGACCTATTTTTAGATTGTCCATATCTTTAAGACAAATCCCATAGGGCAAAGCCTGTGATACAGTCTTTAAACCAAAAGCATGGTGTTTCAAAGGAAAAACCCAAAGTATTTATCAAGCCCTTTAACTTTTTCCTGACTATACCCTGAATGTTTGCCTTCCCTGAAGTGGGCAGCCTCTAAAATCTTCTTTGAACCTTTTAAATTTCCAAGCTACAGATTCCACTTAGCTTTTTGGATTCTTTTTTAGATTTACACAGTCACCAAGGGTGTGAGAGAAATTTATACTGTGGGGCTCCAATCTCTATAACTCTTTCCTTACCCAGGAGAAATTCTTAGCTACTTTAGGCAGCCCTAAATTCTGTCCTTTGGCAACTCAAACCAAAAATGCTACAATTTTCTGCTTGAGTTCTTGCTTCCCTTTACTACACAAACTGAGATGCAAAAGCACAGTAAGTGCAGTTCCTTTATGAGCAAGATCAAATTCTGATTTTGGTTATTCTCTGGTGCCTTCATGTTTTCTGTCAGATTTTAATGCTACCTGAGTGAGGGAAAGAAGGAATGTTAAAGGACTGTAAATAACCTCACAATTATCAGAACCAGAACACCTGTTTGTGTGTCTGCCTGGTTAATTTTTAAGTAAAGCCCCTCTGTACTTCATTCAACAAACAAATATTTATCAGTGGAACAAGTTCAGACACTCTTCAAGACCATTGACAATGCAACAGTGAGCAAAACATGAATTCCTCATCTTCAGGGAACTTAAACTCTAGTAAAATAGGGAATATATATATATTATGTATTATACATATATATATTTCATATTTTGATAAGTTCTATGAAAAAGTTAGAAAAAGGGTGTAGAGTGTGTCCAGGATAACATTTGAACAGGCTCATTAGAGGAAGGAAGCCTCTCTAAAGACTTTGCCATGTGAACAGAGGCCTCAGTGGGAGGAAGCCATCATGGGAATATTTGAAGAAAGACTGCTTTAGGCTGAAGAAGCAACAGTAAACTCAAAGACTTTAGAAAGGCATTTGGTGGCATGTTCTAGAAATAAGAGTGTTGGTTCATCTGGAGAGAGATAACATATGGTAGGTAGAGAAGCCACTCCAGCCAGCTCACAGAGAGCTTTGTAAAGAGTGTGTATTTTAATGAATGCAATGGAAAGGCAGGCTTTGATTTGGAGAATAGATGGGGGAGGAGTGAAATGATTTTCCCCTGATCACTCATAAATGGATTTGGGAATGCAGCACTGCAGATGCAGCAAGAAGATGCTACCTTGTTGCTTTAGTGTTTACATTGATGTTTCAATGTATGGTCAGAACAGCAGCATCTGCAACCACTGAAGAGTCAGTTTCAGACTCCACCTCAGAACTACCTTTTTTTCTTGTTAGAATTTCTGTTTCCACCTAATAATACCTTACCAATCATTTCTGGCCATATCCATCAGAACACACTTCCAGGAAGATGTGAGTTGCTTTGTTCTGTTAATGTTATCCTCCACTCCTAGTTCCTATATCATTCCAACTTCATACATACATATTTGTCTAAGTAGTCAACATAGGTCAGTGTAAAGAGGGAACAATGAACTGCAGCACATATTCAGTCTATCAACTGGTTTGAGAATACCTTCCAGAAAACAGTCACAGAAGTTTTGTTTGTGTGTATGTATGTATGTAGTGGAGGGCAGATCTGCCTGTAAGTCGACACTGTGTGGTTCTCTCCTCTCCCAAAAGCCTCCCTCACACCATCCAAACTACCTAGCTCCATGTGCAAATACATAATAACTAGTTAAATATTTTACTTTACAAGCTTTTTTTGGCATTGACCATTCATAAACTTGGAAGAAAATACTGCAGCAAAACGGAGTAGTAGTTTCTGATTTAAAAATTTATTTTAAAATGGCTAGGGATTTAGCACAGTGGCACCGCACCTGCCTTGCAAGTGCAAGGTCCTGAGTTTGATCCCTGGTACCGCAAAAAAAAAAAAAAAGTTTATTTAAAAATGAATACCAATCTAATTTAAGGAGATGATAAATTTAAGACATTTATTTTCAAGAAATATTCTTCCTCCTTGGTCTTCAGTATTAAAATTGCAGTTGTTTTCCAATAAGAATAATGACATTATTTTGCAGGGTTTCTTGTAAAGATTAATGATTTATAACTAGCAAGTAATTATATTGTTTAAAAACAAAAATTAGCACTTGATTATAGTGAATATTTAGGAAAAATATTTTAGATATTATATTTCTTAAAAACTTGCCAACAATTGACAAAATTTTGATGTGATTGTTTATTCCTCTCCTTCCTTCAAATGATTTAAAGTATATATTTAAAACATAAAAATCATTCCAATAAAAGTAAAAATATAAATAATAAGAAAAGTGCATGGTATTATTTAAATCAAAACAGGAGCTATTCTGTAATCTAACATTGTACCATAATTTACAGATATTTTATTTTCTTACCTTGCCTGGTGCCTTCCCTGTGTTGGGCCTCATGGAGTTGTGACCTTCATTGCCTTTTTCTAGGATATTGTTTAGAATTGTTTGGAGAGCTAGTTTGGTGTTCATGAAATTTCTCAGGTGTCCTTTGTTGTGGAAATATCTAATTTCCCCATCAATTTTGAAAGATAATTTTGCAGTATACAACAGTCTAGGTTGGAAGTTATTTTCTTTTAGGGCTTTAAATACTTCACTTCAGGCTCTCTTTAACTTGAGGGTTTGTGTTGAGAAGCCTGCTGTGATTCTGATGGGCTTTCCTTTGTATGTGATTTGTTTCTTTTCTCTAACTGCTTGTAGGATTTTGTTCTTCTGTTGGGTTTCTGGGATCTTGACTATTATATGTCTAGGTGTAGCTTTTTTTTTATTGTGGCTAGTTGGAGTTCTATATGCCTCACTTATCTGTTTGTCAAATTCTCTGCCTCTGTCTGGGAAGTTTTCTATTACTTCTGTGAACAGTATTTTTATGTCAATTTTACTTTCTCCTGTTTTTTCATGGACTCCTATCAGTCTTATGTTATTCTTCTTTGCATCATCTAGCAGCTGCTGGATTGATTTCTCATGGTTCCTTACTATTTTGAAGAAATCTGTTTTCATGGTCACTAACTGCAATCCCGTCTTCTATATCTGATATTCTATCTTCACATTTGCTCAATCTGCTGTGAATACTTTCAGTGGAGTTTTTGATCTCCTGAATATCTGTTTGAATCTGTTTCATGGATTCCATTTCTTTCCTATGTTGGGCGATCATGGTTTCCAATTCTTTCTTATGCTGGGCATTCATGGCTTCCAGCATGTTTCTGAGCTCACCTATTTGTTTTTATCTGTTTCTGTTCTAGAGCCTCTAATCATATCTTTCACTCTGCTCACCATCTCTGTAGTTATCTGGGCAATTATTTCTGTTTTGAATTTTTCTAGAGCCTCATTCATTTGTTTTGTTACTTCATGTGCTATCAGTTCAGGATGTCCAGGTGATTGGTTATCATACTCTTCCACCTCGTTTCCTCCAGAATTTGCCTTTGGTGAACTGGAAGTCTGTGTTTGTGTCCTACCAAGGTGTCTTCTCATTTTTAATTCTGTTGTTGGTGCTGTTTTTTGCTTTAATTCCTGGGCTGATACTCCAATATTTCTTATTTGAATATCTTTATTACTGGTGCTTAGAGCCCCTATGGAGTGATTGCTTCTCAGAGATATCTTCCAGGTTTAGTTGGAGTTTTTAGGCTTTGAGTCTCTAATGACTCTTAGGCAATCTGTTTTCAGTATACCAGAGAGGACAACTGATTAAATCAATCACAACACCTTAGCCCAATTGACACAATCAGCATCAAACCCAGCTTAGAAAATAACAATTTGAGGTAGCAGTTAATCTGTCACCTTTAACCTTGCCAGTTAGATCAAAATCTAGGGCCAACACAAAATATGTTTGTAGTAAGTAGACCCTTCATTATGGCAAATTTACCCTTCAGGATAAGGATTTAGGAGGGGTTGGCAAGGGAGGGGTAGAGAGAGAGAGAGGGAAATGTTAGAGGTGAGGCTAGAGGTCATGGGAAGATCATGCAAATTGTGGGGATCTGTTGAAGACAGGAGGAGAAGACAGAGTGAAAGAACAGAGACAAGTACAGAACAAACTGACAACAATAGGAAAGCTAGAAATTGTACTCACCTTCCTATAAAAGTGACAGTCGAGAGAATAGAGAGAAAAAAATTCACAATGGGACAGGAACAGGAACAAAGAGGGAGAGGAATATAGAGCCAGAAGGTATAGAGAGAGAAAAAAAGAAAAGAAAAGAAAAATATATATATATATATGGCAAACAAACAAACAAACAAACAAAAAGGTCTCCCTCAGGATATGTCTCTACTGTCCTGGAAGGCAATGTGGGCAGCAGTGTGTGGGTCTAAGTCAATTAGTCTCAGCAAGCCAGCTGTAGTCTACTGAGATTTAGAATGATTTCTGGCTACAAGGTCCAAATTCAGGTCCCTGACCTCCTGCAGGATTAAACTCTGCAAGGTTCTAATGCAGGTGCCAGCTGTCCTCCCCCTTATTCAAGTCCAGGTTTCTATGGGAGGTGCTGATCCCACCAACTTACCAACCACGATGGCCCAGTGTGCTTTTATTGACTTTTCCAATGGGCTTCAATTTTCATTGAGGAGCATCAGAAAGGCCCTCTCTATTGTTCACTTCTGCTCTATCTTCTGGGGCTCCTAACCATGGCCTTTATGTTCCCCCTGGCACCTCTGCTGTGTGGAATTCAGATGCCTTGCGGCCCCTTGTCCGCGCTACCAGAGGTCTCCGGCAGGGCACTTCGCTTTGATTTATGTCTCACTTCTCAAGTTCTTCACTTTTAGCACAATTTAACTGTTCTCTGTATTTTCACTTTCATTAGCTCAATAGTTCTTTGTGTCTATATACATAAAACTATGCATAAGAAGCAACTATGAAGAAAAGTAATGAATAAATATCTTATCTTTTGTACTACCATTTGTTCCAAAAGAATTCCCCATGGCTATGACTAAAATGCATAGCAAAGTGGCAACATGTTTCTTTTCCAAAAATAAGCTTTGAAAAATATATCATTTTCTGTGTGGCCTGGTTTGTTCAAGAGCATGTAATAATGGGTCAGTGAGACAAGTGTCACTGATTTAAGCCTCTGGAGACTCTGATGTCATCAGTGTGTGCCATGCTGTTGATGTCTCACTGGATGAGAACAGTGAGAGTACAGGGTAGGACTGGCAAAATAAACAGAACAGACAGTTCCATGCAAACCCAGCCCTACATCCAGGAACAACCCGAACTGCACACTCTCACTGTCTCTCTCGGTCATGTTTGCCTTTTTTCTTCTCAGCTCTGTTATGTTGCCTGGGGATGACCTTGCAGTATGTATTTCCAAGCTCCAAATACCATCAGTTGGTAAGAGCATAGGAGAAAAGGAGAAGCTAGAGTACATCAACTTCTGCATTTGGCAGTAGCTACTATGTCTTTAGAAAAGTTCACTGGGTTCCAAATTTCATGCAGCAGGCCAAGGTCATGCTTGCCATCACACCTCCTGCTCTTTTGTCATTTCTTCCATCTACATATGGCAGAAACTTTCTGTTTTGTCAATTTTTAGATAGCCTCATTGTCCTTCTTCAATTAGCTTCTGAACTTCTTCCATTACCCCCAAAGCCATTTCTGACATTAAATTCCTCATATTAAATGCTCTGTTTTTCTTTCTGGATCCCAAGTAATTATACCTTGCTAATAGAGGGTCAGTAGCACTGTTGCTTAAGGTCAATGCACTTTGATCACACTGAATTCTATAATTAGACATATACAAGATGTTCGTGAGAAAGAAAATTATAAAGTCATAAGTATTACAGTTGTTGGAATAGATCCAAAGCAAAAACTGGAAGATGTTCTACAGATTCAAGCGGTTCAAACAGAAATCTTAGATTTATGGCCAAATGCATTCACTTAATCATTAAAAGAGATTTAAATTACAACACAACATGATAGTTTTCTTAAGATATTTGCATGATCCAGAAGTCTGAATACAATTCTTGAATTTTAAACAGATGGTTAGTTTACAGGTAAGTGAATACAAAGTCTCTCCAGAGAGAAACCATAGCCTTTTCATTGAATTGGCAATGGAATAAAGAACCCTGAAATAATCGTGCAAGCCCCAGTTCAAAGGAGATTGAAACCATAATATATAACATGGTGTCATCTCTTCCTTTCTTAAAAGGTTTTATATTCTATTTGCTTAAATGGATTATGAGATTACATATTATTAACATTTTCATTTCTTTTTATAATCTATTACACAATTTGATTTTGTTGTGGTTTTGTTTTGTTTTTTGATTGAACTCAGGACCTTGTGCTTACAAGGCAGGTGCTGGCGTCACTGAGCTAAATCCCCGGCCCTTTAACAGAGAGATGCTATAGTATGTGTTTACTAATACATGATTCAGTAAATAAGCCAACATGAAGTATTAGTCAGCTTTTAATCAACTGGGACACAATAGCTAAAACCCACAATATAAAGGAGAGAAGGTATAGTTCGGCTCGCAGTTTCAGAGGTTTTCAGTCCATGGCTGGTTGACTCCAAGGCAGGAATGTCATGTACAGTGGAGCAAAGATGCTTGATTCACCATGTTTGGGAAGCAAAGCAGGGCAGCAGTGCCAAATAGTAAGGGGTGAGAAAGCAGACATAGACCCCAAGGCCGCACCACCATAACCCCCTCAGACACACCCGGAAGTGGCTCCACCAGTCTCCTGGGGCAGAGCCCACAGCTATCATGTTGACTATCCTCCCCAACCACCACATCCCACCCCTTGTCAAAGTCACACTCAAACACATCATTTTAAACCACATCTAAGCATTTAAATAAAATTACGAAAGAAATAGATTTTTCCGAGAGGCCTAAGAATGATATAAATATCATAGGATAATGAATTATAAAATATATTATGGATAACTTTGACTTTCTAACTACAAAATGATTTTGCACAACAAAAAGTAAAACACCCATGCAAAGTAAAAATGGAAAGTGACATAAATCAAAGAGCGGATGAGCTTTGGTTCCATTCATAATCATAGAAATGCCCTAGTAGGAAAATGGGAAGGTATGTGATACTGACAAACACATTTGAAAAGAATTTTAACCTCATAGCAAATCAAATATAAGTAAAAATGAGCTTCTTGTGACTCATAAAAATTATCATCATTAAATACTTTAATATAACTGACATTATTTGAATCCTAGCATTTCTATTTACTAGTTATACAAAACTAACAAGAACATTTCTGAGCATCGTTTTCTTCTATTAATCTGTCCAGTCACACAGAGAATCAAGCTGCTTTTCCCACGTGTTAGCATGTTATCTATAATAAACTTTTTTTTCATTCACCTCATGGCTGTCGTGTGGATTAAGTTAGTTAATACATGTAAAATATTTAGCATAGTGTCCGGAACACTTAAGTATACAATTAATCACAGATTAAAAAGAAGTTCAAAGTTATAAATTGATTGTGGATAGATTCAGATACCAAAAATAAAGGTTTAAGCCAAGAGGGCCTCATGTTTCATACAGAACAAAGAGCCCAGTGATGGGAGAGGAAGTTAGTTCCGCTTCTTAAAATACTAAGTATAATTTTCTCCATTATCTTCACAGTGAAGTTTTCTGTATGCACACCTATTGCTTTCTAATGATACGCTGATTCTGTAACTATCAGTATCTGCATTCCAGGAGGAAAAAGAAGAAAAAACAAATGTCATGAAATTTTGACCTAGGTGCCAGCTCAACCTCTTTTATTTTCAGGCACACAAATCTCTTACACAGCAGTTTCAGTATTACAGGTCACCACTAGCTGAAATATCACTACAGAGAAGGGACGTGTTTGCCAGAAATAGTAACAATGAAAAAAATTAAGAGACTTAGCAGTGGCTTTTACCTTTACGTTCTTACTGAAAATCTTCATTGTTTTTTAACAAGAAAAGCTAATTATTAAAACAAAAAACTTATACATTCTCTATTACCCAACGTTCTCCTACCCCCTCACATTCACCTACAGAAGAGGGAGAATGAGGAAAATATGTTGTGAGCATGCTAGTATTTTAAAAATCATTTTGGCACTTGAAGAATTTCATAAATTTCCATGTCTGCATTGCCTTTAGCGTCCTATTGGTGTGTGTGTGTGTGTGTCTGTGTGTGTGTGTGTAATAAGGAAAGGAGAAACTAATCCATTGGACCACACATGTACATCTTTTCTCCCTTATAAAATTTTTTGAGAAAAAAAGGAAAAGAAGCTGCACATTATCAACTGATTTCTTTACTAAAGTTTCCTTCTGTTACCAATACCCATGTCAAGGACCTGAGGAATTTCATAACTAAACATTAAATAAGAATTGGATAAGATTATAGGATTCAGTTTCTCACACAAAATATTAAACTGATTTGTTTTAATCAGATAATCTCTCCTGTTTAACCAAAGATTGTGACAGTAGAAAATGACTTACTGGAGATAACCAGAGCTTGGAAGTAAACACAGTGAGGGACAGGAGAGATATCTCATAAATGTCACATGTAGTGCAAAAGATATAAAACATTATCAAAAAGACAGGAAAAAAGCATCAAACCAATATCTCTGCTTTTGCTTTTTAAAAATAAAGTATTTATTAAACAAAGCAACCCTCTTGACACAAATTTTTTTATCTGACACTACACACCCATAAAATATTTATTTTGATGCATTTGCTACTATGGAAGAAAAGCAAAGTTTGATATTTAAGAAAAAATTGCAGGTGACCATTGCTATTTTGATATAAATTGTGGAGGAAATTTAAAGGCCAAATTTGTTAATAACAGGCCTTAGTAATAGGTCTGAGGAACAAAATAGCATGCTTTGCCAGTTACAGTTAAGTGAAGACACAAAGATTATAATACATTTATAATCATTTGTTAGGTCTCAGAGCCAGAACGACCCCATGGAGCACAGTGACATTTGAAGGCCATACATTGTGCACATTCCTCTGACACAGAGCTGTGTGTCTCCAGAATGAGCCACACAGCACACTTGGTTGCCACAGACTGTGGCCCAATGATGTCGGAAAGAGAAATGTCCTTTAAAGAGCCTTCTTCCTCCTTGGGCCGAGACCTGATTTAGATTAGAACTGTTTCTTTGCCGACATCTTTCCTAGGTGTTGTACATGATTAAGGTTTCATCTGGGAACACTGACCATCTGAAAGGGAGGAAGACATTTTGCAATTTGAAAGTAAACACTAAGGAAACTGTCCATAAGAACATAATATCATGGAAATAAAAAATAATCACAATAGTTCCCTGACCCCCAGGAGTAACTCTTGTGCACGTAAAAGATATCCAAAGTCCTACCTGATGCACTTTCATCTGGTGCTTTCTCCTGTAAACTGAGCCTGAGCTTGTTTCACCTTTAGTAATCACAAATTCCAGTTCTCCCCTCACAAGAGCTCATAAAAACACCAGTCCTAAACCATAATGTGACTCCTTTTTTTTTGAGACAAGGTTTTTTTGTTATGTGGTTGAAGGTGGCCTTGAACTTGTGGCAATCCTCTTCCCTCAGCCTCTTGAGTGCTGAGATTATGGGTGTCCACCACCACGTCTGGGAATGGTCCTCTAGTGAGGGCCTACAGTCTTCTCTCTGAGTGTGTACTCTTTTAATTCTTCCTAACATGCCTTTTTAATGCATCATACTGATGTGTCCTGCAATTCTTCTCTGTGTCGTAAGTCGACAAGCCTACAACCCGCCGTGTGGGTGTGGCAAGCTGTGGCCCCCAGCACCTCTTTGGGAGACAGTCTTGGACTTCATATGGTTAATGCTTTGGAGTTGATCACACTGTAAGGTAATCCTGGATCATTAAAATACTGAAGTCCACCTGACAGTTGTAAGAACATCCTGCCTAATGAATATTTCCATTCTTATTCAGAATGATCTTGATAATCCTATCGGTTTACGAATTACTGTTACATAGTAGATATTTATGCATGTATGTTGAATAAATGAACAGAACTCCTTCCTGAATGAACTATACATGACTCAATAAAATTCACTGTTGAATCATGAAGAAACAACTTTCAGATGAAATTTTCCTGAACTCATTTGAATTTATTTCTGGTTTTCAACTTTTAGACAAATACTGGTTTTTGAACAAATACAGGTGTTTTAGCCTAGCCTACTTGTCCTATTAGGGTAAGTCAAGACAAAACCAAAGACAGTGTGGTTTGTATTTCATGCAAGGTTAATCTCATAGAATTTTATTTTTGATAACTTTACTCAGATTTATTTGAGATCAAAAGTCATTGCTTTTTAAACTGACATGAACAGTGGCCATACACACCAAAAAACTAGTTAGTATTCTGAGCTTCTCCCATACAGGCAAGACTTGGATGTTATGCACTGGGCACAAAGTCAGTATTTTGGGCTGTTGAAATCTAAAACACATCCTTGTAATAAATATGGTAAGCTTTCTTAATATTAACAACCTATATTTTCCTTTAGCAATGCAGTTTTTACTATTGAGTAAATATTTCAAATGAATTTCTGATGAAAGGACAAACAAGTCCAACTACACAAATCACTTTTTCTCAAAGTGGGTGAAATAGAAAAAATGAGTATTGCAGAGACAATATATGAGTTATTTTCTATTAAAGCCAAAGCCATTTAAATGAAGCAAATTCCATACATCAATTAATTTTATGCCTCTTAAATGGTCTGTTTCCAGAAGAAATTTGAATTTCCTTGGTTATTTCAAGTGTGTTATTTTCTCTGCAGCATGATTTTTATATCGATTAAGAGTATAGCTAGATTTGATCACTAAAATCATGGTCTAATTCACTAAGAAAAAACAGCATGAACTGTAAAATCTTTTAACATTAATTTGAAATTCTTAACATATAAAGCCTTAAAAACTAACTTCTCGTCACTAGAGGCATGAGAAATAATGAATTCTGTGTAATATGAGGCTTATAGAAGATGGAACAGATTTACTTTGATGTTAACTTAAAATCAGCAATAGTTTTTTTTGAATTATGCATTACATCTGAAAACTGAGGAAAATCAAAACTTTTTGCAATTATAAATTGATATTTAAACTACTTAGTGACACCTTTTAATAGAATTTTTAGCATTAATTAAAAGTGACACAGTGTTCTACTTTATTGAATAAGTATCGAATAACTTCATACAAACCCTAAATAACAGAAGTATTTATTTATTGTAGATACAGAAGGAACCTCACATTTTAGTTTTGAATTCTCCCTGGAAACATTTGACTAGGTTTTTAAATTGTATCTCTCTTAATTGCAACATGGAAATGCTAGAAAAGTGTGCTGTCTTCATTAGTTTCCCTCCTTATTCTAGAGTTTAACAACATGTAAGGCTATCATAAACACTATGATATAAAGAGACTGATTTTCATGAGCTTGCTTTAAAAAGAAACTACTTTCATTCTGGTAGGATTTTCCTCACCTATGCATGAGGTGAAATGAGTGATGTACCATTATAAAAATATACTTCTGCTTTTATGGGAGATCATATAGGAAGATTGAACCTTAATTGGACTTCTCAGTGAGCACTGAGGAGAAAGAGGGCACGCAAGTGTGCTGACACACCGCAGGGAAAAGTAAAAACACCTGAGATCCTGTTGTTCACCTGGACACATACCATGGACACGTACACAAATGAACTCTGTGTAACTCTAATTGCTTGTGCCTGTGTCTGGGTGAATAGAGCCAAGGTGTGCGAGTCACTCAAGGCTCTATACCAAAGAGAGACAAGAGCCCCGGGCCCTCCACATTTTAACCCAATACTGTTTCTCTTTACTTTTCATCCTTGTTACCCCTTGGTCAGGTTTGAGCTCATAGGCTGGTTCCTACATGTTTTTCCTGAATATGAATTTATATATCCTCTCAATAGGATTCTGGAAGCTACAGATGGGTCCAAGAAAGGAAAGATCCCAAAATCTATTTATTAGATCATCACTCCCAGCAGTCTGATTACTTCTGCTTGAAGACTTGGCTTGCATGTGATCTTTAGGGAAAGCGGTGTCTTGTTTATTGCTGCTTTCCCAGTTCTCATCCTAGTGCTCTGAACTGAGTAGGAACTCAATAATTACTATCTGCTTTATAAAAATGTTTTTAAAACCTGCTTTTGGGCTATGTAAAGATAAACATATTGAAATGGAATCACATTGTTATTTTATTTTTCTTTTTCAGGTAACAATAAATATAAGAATGTTCCCATGTTCTTAAATGCTCTTCTAAAATAAGATATGTGAAAATAGTATTATATTCTTTTTCAAAAATCAATGATTTATCAATCAATATTTTGCAACACTATGGTTGTTTCTACTTTTTCTAAACATGTGTTTGTTTTTCTGTTCCTGTCTTTTTTTTTTAATTGTGCTGGGGATCAAACCCAGGCAACCACTCTACCATTGAGCTGCACCCCAGCCCTTTTTACTTTTCATTTTGAGACAGGCTTGCTGAATTACTCAGGCTGGCTTTGAACTTGGGATCACTCTGTCTCAGCCTTTCAATAAGCTGGGATTGCAGCCATGTGGTTCGAAGTATCTTTTGGCATGAAATTATTCTCAAATTTCTCATAGTTTATAAAAGGGAAAACTGGTATAAAGAGAAATAGTTTTTTTTTAACAGTATTTATTTGTGGCACTAAATAACTTTTCAAAATACAAAGGTTTTTTTTTATTTTTATGTTTGCCATGCATAGTAATTGTAACCATCTTGATGAATTATTATGTATACATACAGCATCTTGACCATTTTTACTCCCACCCCACCCCTGCCTTTCCCTCTTCCTAATTCCTCAGGTCCCCTTTCCCCTTCCCACATCCACAGAGTCTACCTCCCTGTTTTCTATCACCTCTCTTTTAATTTGCTCATAAAATCACAGCATTTATATTCTAGGTTTCCCATATAAGAAAAACTACATGATATTTAGCCTTCTGTGTCTGATTTATTTCACTTAGCATTATGTTTTTTTAATCTGTCTTCAAAATAAATATTTTAAAATTCCCTTATATCATATATAAAATAGCATTGTTTTGCAATGGATTAATCATGCAATTGAGCGTTTGGACTTATTTTTCTGTGAATTATTTTGTTGTAACCATTAGTATGTTGTATTAATTACAAAAATTTTTGTAGTGGAGCATTTTCTTTATATTTTTGGTCTAATGTGTAAAAATTTTTACCTTAAGGAATGTAATAAGTATAATTTTAAAAGAAGTTTAATGTGATAATTTTCTGATTATAAGTATAACACAGGATTATTGCAGAAAATTTGGTGAGAACAAACGTACAATTAAAGTTTTTCAGTATTCTAACATATAAAGGTATTACTAGTGAATTTGCTTTTAATCATTTTGCTATGCATTTTGAAATATGTGAAAAGTTGATCATAGATTTTAGATGACATATATAAAATAGATTGTGCTATATTAAAATTAGTCATAAATGACGTACACATAATCCAAATAATTATAGTTTATATCACATTTAAATCAAACCTTACATTGAATGATCTTAGTTCACAAGTTTAAAATCTAGTATTTTCCAGAACTTCTAAATGCAGTGCGGACAATTTAAGGATTGATTGTAGTAGTGTTATCTGAAAATCAAGAGATGGAATCTTTTATATATTTCTTTTTAAACACACAAGAATTCATATTTTTGGAGAAATTCCCTTAAGATGATGATGTCTAAAATATCATTCCAGGGTGACTTTATTGTTTAAGAAGTTATGAGGCTTCCCGTTAACTTAGAATGTTAACTAGCTCACCTCACTAAATCAGGTTGAGGCCCTACTTTTGGGTACAACCCAATTAGGAAACCTATGCTATCATTAGAAGGGAGATACCATTCTCATGTTAAAACTTTACAGTTTCTCCAGCTAGAAGGTCACGCGGTGTCTGACAGATGTTTCTCTGGGTAACTGAAGACATCCTGGCCATCCCGTGTGATTGCTGTGGTGTCCTGGGATGTTTCAGCTTCATCGGTTTTGGGTCCATAACTGTATGTGGGCAAAAAGAAGTATAAGGTAGAGGACGAAAGTGCTTCAATAGCTAAATGATGGCCATTTATTAATTTATGTAAAATTTAAACAAATGCATAATTGATTAACCAGCTATTTTAAAAATTAAAGGGAATTTTGGGAGATTTTGACATCATGGAAAATACCAAACCCCTTTTATCTTTTGGTTTAGATATCACCGGGAGCACATAGAATTTAACAAGGCTATATATTAGTTTAACACACTATGTGGATTCAAATAATTTGGGATGGCTGGATACAATTCATTTCATAAAACTTTAAGACACAAATCTTAAGGTTAATCAAACTAGATCACGTATTAGTCAGATGAAAGATTTCACATTAAAGCAATTCTTTAAAATACAGAAAAAACAAGTTGACAGACTAGTCTTTGTTCTTTGCCTATTCTATTCCTAATTTATTTACAGTCACTACCTATTTTTACAATAAACTTCATATACTATTTTTGTGGCTTCATTTCTTTAACTATTGATTTCTTAAGAGAATTTGCAGTCCAAATATATTGAACACATTTTTGTTGTTGGTGGGACATATTTTAATGACTGTTTTTGTGGATATCGGACCTTTAATCATCTTATGAAAGATATATTGAGTTATAATGGTTTTCCATTACTAGAAAATATCCTGTTTTAAGTAAATTAATAATATTATACAGTGAAAAAATGCAAATGAACAGTAACATACAGTTAGTTCTAGGTCAGTGTCTGGTTACATCAAGGTTTCATCTTTCAATTTACTAAGGTGAGCAGGGGATGTTTCAGTTGGTCTGAGATTATTTGTGAATTAGAATTTCTACAATGGACTGAATGTTCATGATGCCCAAAAATGTATACATTGGATACCTAACTCACAAGGTGACGGCATTAGGAGACAGGACCTTCATAAAGGCCTTGTGAGTTATAGTAAAAAACAAAACAAAACAGCTATCTATGAAACAAGAAGTCAGCCCTCAACTAGAGATCGCATCTACAAAGCCCTTGTCTTAGACTTAGCCTCCAGCACTGTGAAAAATAAATTTCTGCTGTGCGATTTTATTAGAGCAGCCCAGGTAGACAATGGGCTGCTGTATCATTGTCTATGGCTTTCTCTTACAGCAGCCTCTATCAGTAAGGGTTCACTAGAGAAACTGAATATATATGATCTATGGCCTCTCTCTATATATGTGGTATATGATATCATAATATAAATGATATATGATTTAGTAAGTATGTCTACAATGGCTGCCAACAGAGTTAGGGGTAGAAGTCAAAAGTTGAAGGCCCAGAGCTCACTGCGGGGTCATGTGCAAGTCTATGTCAGAAAGCCAAAGCGTCTGCATTGGAAGGCTGGAGGGTCTGGACAGTAAGCCTGAAGGTACTGGAGGAGACAAAAGGGGATGGCGAAGACTGGGGCTTCTCTGAAGAAGCAAAAGGGAAGGTTTCTTTCCATGTTTATTTCATCCAGGCTAAAAGCCTATTTGTTGGTACCACCACATGCAGGGTGAGTCTTCCCTCTTCAGTTTTCTGCTTATGTATCAATCACCTAGACATGCCTAGAATTGTGCTGTGCTAATCTACTAGGCATTTATCAATTTGTTCAAGATCACAATTACTACCATACAGCCAAAATGGGCAAAGATAGCCTCCAGAGGGGTAAAACCCCTCAGGTATAATTTTCTGTTTTCCTAGAAAGATAGTGGAATCTCTATTTAAAAGGTTGTTGTTAAGAAGACCATACTATAAAGCATAATCAATAAAGGTGCTATTATGAAGGCACTGACTATTTTTATATGTTATTAACTTATTTTTTGGTGTTTAAAATAATTCCTTTGACATTTTTTAGTCATTAACAATCTGCCTTAGATTAGCCAAAAATATTGCAATTCAAGTATCTCATATGAAAAGGTCTTTTCCTCCAATGATTGTTAGTTTTGTCTTTTAACACATCAAGAATGCACAAAAGAGTATGGTAGTTTTCATCTATTGTCCTAGAAGTATAACGTTTAAGGTTTTCAAGTGATAGCCCTTACCTGGAGGTAGTAACTTTAAATGAAGTCTGATATCATGCTGATCCTATTTAATTCATATTATATACAGTCAGCCCTTTGTATCCACAGGTTCTACATCCACAGATTAAAGCAACCACAGATAAAAATATAGTATTAAAATTACATCTGTACTGAATACTTTTTTCTTGTTATTTACTAAACAGTGTGGTATAATAACTATTTACAAAGCATTTACATTATATTACAGTCATCTAGAGATGATGCAAAATATATGAGAGAATATGTGTAGGTTTTATCCAAATACTGCACCACTTAATATGAAGGACATGAACATGCATAGATGTTGGTATCCATGGGGGATCCTGGACCTAATCTCTCAGGGGCAGGGACAACTAGACATGGAATTTTTTATTTGTGAGTACTCTTTACAAAGAGGAAAAAATGAACCACCTACTTCTACCAATGACATAAAATTATTTTTAATGATTTTGAAAGATTTTGATATTAGAATAATTTGTTGGGTATTACAAAAATCACATTTATTGATGACATTTAATCTTCATGGATTCTTTACAGATTGTTTATTCAAACCTGACTTGTGTCTGAGTACTGGTGGAAAGGTTAATAGTGCACTAAACGATGCAGGCCATCTGCATTCAACTTTTAAACTGTTCTATATGCATCTCCTGTATTCACTTTCTTTCATTCTAAAGTGCTTGTCTTCTGATTCATTGTTGGTAAAGGAAATGGGCTTATCTGACATTAACCTGGAACTACTATAATTACTCCTACATAGCGGGACTCAGTGCACCTCGAGACCATAATGTTAAATGAAATAAATCAGGCATACAAACTTAAATATTGCATGGCTTCTCTAATTTGAGAAACTCAAAAGTATAAAGGAATTAGGGAGTAAAATAAAAGATAGGTAATATAAAACAGGAAGATAGATCCTTTGCAAAAGGGAAGGAGACCAAGAGATGTGGGAGGTGAAAAAAGAATTAAAATGTGTTATGTACATGCACCATCTCCCCATGATGAATGTAATTATTATGTGCTGCAAACATGTACTAATAAAAAATAAAATAAATATGAAAGAGACAATTTAAAATGAGCTCCATTTACCCCAAGTAATACAACTGGTATGAATTTGTGGTAGCTTGGGGCTGCAGATTTTGAATCTGTTCTCCTGGAGGAAGTTGTAGAAATGTTAGAAGAATCATCTGAGAAGCCTTTAAAACTATACACTGATCTTCACCCTCAACTACCGAAATACCTTGGTTCATGAATGTTTCCGTTTGCAGGCAATTCGGTTCGCAAATAAAAGCATTTGGCAAAATTTTGTTTCTGTGTGCAAACTCTGCATAGGGTGACAAAAACCACGGCCATCTTTCCCACACAAAGGCAAACACAACCATCTTCGCCAAAATCGTAAAACAAATCAAGTTCTTGAACCATATACTTCAAGATGGGAAGAAGAATGTAAGAATTCAAAACAGATTAAAATACCAACCCAGAATTCCTGGAAGTACAATAAGAATTTTAAAGAGTCATTCAAATTTATGTTCTTTCAGAGGAATTTCCTATTTTAAAATGTCATGCACTTCTTAAACTTACAGAAATTTAAAGAATATTAGTGGTTAGTTTTTTTTCTAGAATACTAGTGTTTGACTTGCTACAGTTTGAAATTAATAGTAAACAACAAAGGTCCCATAACAGTTCATTCAGACCAAGAATGCATTAAGCAATAAATTTTTCTCTTTCTTAAAACATGAAATGGAACATGGGCAATCTACAGTTCTCTAAGATGAAACTGAAAAGGCTTTTTTCTTTTTTTTTATTCATTAAGCTTATTGGTACATTTTAGGTATACAATATGATGACATTCATCATTGGGAACTTGTACCTGTACATGAAATATCTTGGTTCTTATTTCTTCCTCATTCCCCTGCCCTTCCTATTTACAAGGACTTTGTTTCCATTTTTTTCATTTTCTCATATTTATTCCTTTTCCTTCTTTCCTTTTACCTACCCCTTTGGACCCCTTCCTTTTCTCCTTTCCCCTTCCCCTTTGGACCTTTTCTTCCTATTTCACTTTACCTATTATACATTTTGATCTTTATTTACACTGTTAAATTTCTCACACTGGAGAAACTATTCAGCTTCTTTCAGATGCCAAAGGAGAATTCTTACTTTGGAAGAAGAAAGAAACCCAACAGGAAGAAAACTGTGAGTAAAGATCAGCAATGATTCTGGACTGGTGGTAATATTTTTTATTCGTTTTACCTTTCCTTTTAGGCTGCTGAAAAGTTTCTTGTTTTCAAACGATATCCAAAAGACAGTGTATGATGCAGTTCTCAATCATTTCTTTACTCTTTCCACTGAAAAATACTCGTTAAATTAAGCCTTTCAGATACATGGCATGACATTTTGTTACTGGACAACATGCTATTTTAAGGCCATCAATACCAGCTGGATACAAGGGAAATATTTCTGGGCCCAATTAAAGAATTGACCATTAAATGAAAGTAATGTCAGAAGTAGGAGGGATATTAAAGGTTCACTGGTATACATTCCAAATTTCTGAACTACTGGAGTCTTTCAAGGAGCAATGGGCAGAACCAAAGTTCTTTTCAATATATCAACAAGACAAATTTCACAGCTCAAACTTTTCAAGCTAATCTGTGGTGAGAACTTGGAATCAAACAGTTGGTTTTACAGATGAGAGTCCAGATAAGAGATTGCTCAGGATTAACTGGTTTAGTGTGAAGGCTGGTAAAGGCACTCCCAGCAATGAGGGTTGGTGTCAGCAACCTCATTTTCTAGCTCGGCCACCACCTCATTGAGGCTGGTGCCAATCACACTGTCCTCTACAAGGAATGACTTGTGTGATGTGGCCTTCTCACATATGTACTTGGTAGTCCTGTAAAGTCTTCTATTTAAAAAAAAAATCACTCATGATTTTATACTAATTTAAATATTGATATCAACAAAAGTTCTGTATTCTTCTGCATTGATTTCTATGTTATGAAGGCTTAAGTCTTAAACCACAGAATTGAAGCTCTTCCAAGAGAGATTCGCTCTCTCCCTAGGTGTTCTTTTGGCAGAGAGGAATTTTGGGCAGAGAGCCAATTACTCAGGCAAGTGTGAATGGATTTTCTTAACTTTGCAAAAGAACACTGATCTAGAGTGGAACTGGAGAAATCATGTCTTAAATGTCTGTAGAATTGGCTTACACTATAAAGGAAATAAAAACATTGGGCCACATGGTTTAATCTTCTTTGCCATGATCCTGTAGATACAGTATTAATCTGAAAGATTTGTTTTATTGTTGTATTAGGATAACCAAGCGTAGTGTCCTAAAGACTGAGAAATACACTGAAACCAGTTTTCAGTTAATTTGAAATACCTAATATGTGTGTTCTTTTCTAAGAATGAAAGCTTCTTTTTTGTTCAGTACCAGGGATCAAACTCAGGACCTTGTGCTTGCAAGGCAGGCACCGGAACCACTGAGCTAATCTCCGGCCCCTGAAAGGTTATTTTCTGAGGCAATGAATTATGGGATGTGTCATGCACCTTTTTTGTGATCTTAGGATACAAAGTAATTTTATAAATTCATTATTGGAAAGTCAGTGCTTTCAAATAGATGTCAGTTACAGTCTGTGGAATTAGCAAATAAGTATTACAATATCTTACAATATCCCAGCATAAAAATTGCATTCTGATTTGCATTCCAATTCAGATAAAACCATACAGACTCAACACTAGTAGTATTACATCATTACTCTCTGTTTAAATCTCTATTATAAGAAGAAACAAGTACAATGAGTCATCTAAGCCTGTTCCAAAATTAGATCACACCAAATAAGCTGAAAAATGAAATCTTGGTGGCTTTGAAAAAGAAATGGCTACTCACTGATTTTTGCATATAAACACTTTTGAGTGATAATAGCATTGGAAATTCTAGGGTTTTTTTTTTAGAGATTTTTATGAACCAGTTACATTGCAAAAATAATTCCCAATAAAATTTGCAAATGATTTTCTTCCTTTCTAACATTTTTTCAGAGTTGTATTTTTAATCAGAAAGCATATTTTCATTCTCAATCCTTGTACTCTATTTTCAGATTCCTCCTGGATAACTTTCCTTATTCTAGCTTTCATCTATTATAAATATCAGCCCCATAAGCACATAGCGATTGCTAGTTATCTTGAGTTTTTCTCTGTTGTATTTTTTTCATGATGGGAATGAGATATTGAGAAAACAGAATTTAAAATCATAATACTATCCAAGATAACCATTTTAGGAGAGGGTTCTTTGCTCAACTGATCCAATAATATTCAGTCCATTTCACTCCTATTTTTGTAATAGCCTCACTACATTGGGCCTGAAATGACTTGGGGTGTGTAGTTATTTCTCTTTGTTACCCAAAACAGCACAGCTTGCTGGGATGTTAAGACATCAGCGAAATAAGAGGATGAAAAACATTTTAAATCTTCTATTGATGAGAGTAGCAATAAAAATGACTTTTTTTTCACCAAAGTTTAATACCATCTAATCCTTTATGGGATTTCTTTCATGACAGCTCTTAGCATATTTAGTCCTCCCTGCTCCTCGTGGCAATTGAAATTGGGCACCATTATAATTCCAAGTTTTCAAAAGACTTGCTTTCAAGTCAACTTGCTTATCCAGGCAGTTAGCTATGCAGCCAGCAGGTGAATCCATGCAGTCCTGAACAAGAATCCAGGGTGACACCTCAAGATCTGATACTTTTAAAGCTCCCTCTTCAGGTGATTGTAATGTGAAGACATAAGAGATAAGATTCACTGACTGATCCAGATTCTAGCTCAAGGTCAAACACAGGTTTGAATCAGAAACAAACTACATACTCTGTGATGGTTAAGTTTGTCAACTTGAATGGCTTGGGAACCAGCTAGATTAGTAGAGCACACTTCTGGGTGTGTCTGAGTGGGCCATGTAAGCATGACTTTGGGTACTGTATCTGGCCCCTTACCTCTTCTTCTCTGGCCCTATTCCACTGATCTTCTCAGCCACCATGAACTAAGCAGCTTTATTCCATCATGCCTTCTGCCAGCGTCCCTGCCTAGGAGCCAACTGGCCATGGACTGAATTCCCTTAAAACAGGTGCCACTGTAACTCATTTCTCCTTTAAGTTGTGTATCTTGGGTAATGTGTCCCAGAAATGGGAAAGTTAATCCACTACCTTCTAAAAGTGTGTGTCTTAGTCAGTTTCTTGTTACAGACACAATACCTGACACTCACAACAAGGAGAGACTTATTTTGGCTCACAGTTTGTAGAGATTTCAGCCCAAGGATGACTGGTTCCAAGGAAGGATAGCAATGCACAGGGGCATGGTATTCAGGAAGCTGAAGGCCAAAGGAGGAGCCAGGAATACAGATTTAGCCTTCCAGGCCATGTCCCCAATGAACTGCTTCCTCTGACTAGATCCCACCTCCTAATAGCAAGTTAGTTATAAACCCCCATAATCCAGTCACCTTCTAAAAGACACCTGAGAGTGCATGATACCTTTGGGGGACATCTAGATATAAATCATAACAATGGGCCTGACTCTTTTATGAGAGGAGAAATTACCTGGAACATTATTAAAAATGTAAATTACTGAGCATCACACTTAGGGAATCTTGGTTTAATCTGGATCAAAATGACCAAGTTTTTATTTCTAAATGGAAATATCCAGGTCTTGGGATTTGCTGCTCTAAAATCACTTTAGGTGTTAATACATTTTAGTATTCTTAGATTTTGGAAGAGGGCTCTCAAATATGAGATGATCACTTTATTCATTCTAGAAATATTTACTGAGCACATATTGTGTGTCAACAACTTCAAGACACTAGGAAACAAACAACAAATGAATCAAAGTCCCTGTCTCTAAAGAGCCAATATTCTATTGGGAAAGGAAAACAGAATGTATGAGCAAACAAATATGTCAGATGGGCAACTGCAAAGCAGAAAAATCAAGTAAGGGTAGGGAAATGAAGCATGAGGTAGTAGGGTGACTTTTCATTTGTTCCAGGTGATTTTTCTAATTAAATCACTTTGATATCAAAGAAGTCAGGAGTTAATCGTGGAACACAGAACTAACCAGAATGTAGTTACAATATTAAATATAAAGGCCCGGAGGGAGACTTTGTTTGCCTGGCATGTTGGACAAATGAAAAGGAGATCAATGTTTGGAAAGGAGTAAGATTAGAGGAAGCCGTAGCCAAAGACATCAGAGATAGTAAAGGAATTGGATCACACTGGGTGGAGAAGGCCAGGTACCCTCACATTTGGTTAGAGTGAAAAACACGAAAAGGACAATATCTGCCTTGAGTTTTAATAGATCAGCCCCAGTACTGAGCATATAATGTAGGAGGAAACTGTGGAAGGTAGAAGATACAGTTGGTGGGCTACAGCCTACAGTCCTGGCAAGAGTAGATGACAGAAAGGCAATTATTGTAGCATAGGAACTGGTAAGAAGTAATCAAATTCTAGACATATTTTCAAGAATAAACCATGATTATTTTTATAATGGATTCAATGTGGGCTACAAAAGAAAGAGTGTCATCAGGATGACTAAATTAGTGTTTGGACACTTGGAGGTCAGTAAATTTGGTATATATAAAATTCACTTCCAACAAATTTCCAGGTGGGCACCAGTGTGAAGCTTGTTTGACGTGACCAAGGGAACATCTTACATGGAGAACTGAAGGTAAAAAACCTGAATGCACATCTGAAATGACCTTGATTCATTAAAACTTGTATTCTTCCTGACATGAAACATAGAATACAAGACATGTACCTCTCTATCTATAACCAGAAAAGGTAAAAGAGCTAGTATTCTCTGACATCTGTGCCAGAATGGAATAGAATTTTTAACATCAGAAAAATATTTATGATTTTATCACACTAATTTGTTTTTAATAATTTTTAATATCCAGACATCTTAGACTCTTAAAACAAAACAGTGACTCCTATTTGAGCCAAAAGATAGACAACTAGTGAAAAATACCCCTGCTCTATTTCTTCCATCTTTAGAACTCACTTCCTGTTATTTTGGATTAAATTTTTGCATTTTACAATAACTATTGATTATATGAATCAATCTGCTAATCAGTGTGTTTAATATAAAAATCTACCTTGTTATTCTTCATATGGAGACAGAAATGGTCCGTTTTAAAAGCATAATGCAATAAATTTTGTTAGTTAATAAGAGCAATATATACTGTTACATCTTCATGTATAAGTTTTGTTCAAAACCTGTAACATTACTTAAGTTAGGATTTTGAATTGTTTTAATACTCCCCACTCTTTATTTGGCTTGTATTTTCTTGCCTTATTTATAAAGGTGTGTTCCATGTTTGTCTTTTATTGAAAATCATATTAAATCCTTTGGATACCAACACTAAGTGAGTAATAAATGAATGTAAATGTTGACTTTTAAATATCCATTTTGTACTTTATAGTCTTTATCTTAACCTCCATTTAAACTTTGTTCCTTGTGCAGAAATATTTTTCAATGATTCTAAAATTTAAGGACAAGTTTATTCGAGAAACTTATCTAATGAAGAATAAACATAAAAGTTCTATCAAAAAATAAAATTGACAAATATGCGTATCTACTAGAAGCTATGTTTTCATTTGAATCCACAGGTAAATAATTTTATTTTAAAATGCCTTACTTTCTCTGCAGAACTATATAAGGCTCATTACACTGACTATGTATATATGAACTGCTATGGAATCTTGAGGCTCAAAGTCATTCACGAAGCAGGTAAACTGGCAGGAGACTTTATGTTCCAGGACTTTGCTTTCTAATGGAGGACAAAAATTTGCTGAGAATTAGAATATTTAAAAAGACCAATTGGCTTTTTTTTGGGAAGTCATATTTCAAAGAAGGGAAAGGCCATTCTAAAAGTATAGAAGAATCGGTTAAAAGATACTTATTAGAAACTGCAACAGTATTTGATGTAGTATTTGGTTAAAAGATGAAAAGAAGGCTAAAGATTTTAATAGACACATGTTCCAAACCTTCAAAATACTATGGACAAATAGACAAAATAAATTTTGTAAAACTTGAAAACAGCTTTCTTTTGTAGTTGTGGATTGTCAGGTAACTTCCATTATACTACTCTGCAAAGAGAACGCAAAACAGAGAATAAAAGCCAGGATACCCCCCCCCCCCAACACACACACAAACACAACCAAGGTGTCTTTGTGGCTTAGATTTCAAGTAAAAAAAAAAACACACTAATATGTTACTATAGTTTTAAAAGTAGCAGAGTAGTCTTTGAACTATACATGTTTCACAATTGACACTTGGGAGGAAGAGGGCCCACAGATACTGATACACTGTCCTTATCATTGTAATAGAAGCCTAATGCTTCTCAGTCATCAAATACAGGACTGAATAGAAGGAACATTTATCTCCATTTAAGAAGATCACTTTGAAACCCTAACTGACCTCAAATTTCCTAACAGCTTAAATCACAATACTGCAGGGAAAAATAATACACAGCAAGCATTACTGATTAATGTTTTCACCTGCAAACGAAGATATGATTTTAAATGCCTGAATAAACTGGTGAGTTCCTGCTCAGTGAGTTCTGATGCTACTTCCAAGTATCAGAGGAAAAAGTCTGGATTTTACAAGCGGACTAGGTCCTTTTTTCCTAGGATGGTGACAAAAAGAATTTAAAACTATCCAGGGATCCTGAGGGACCAATACAGGAAGACATTTTTTATTTCCTCTAAAATGATGTTCTAGAAGTGTGACTCACTATAGTCTTCACAGAACTTAAGTTTTCTAATGAAAAGCATTCTAGAAGGTACTCCTTTTTACATTAATATTCTTTTCATCATGAATTTGTTAAAGCATGAAACAAACATTCCAAGACTGGCACAATAGAGCATTTAGACAAAAACAAAAGAACGAAATAATCAGAGAATTACCACTGAAAATTATACTAATTATGACCAATAAATTTCTTCCTCTATGTATAATGACATGAAAAATAAACGCAATGTAAAAAATGACAAAAGAAAAAATGCAGAACTATATTTAGAATATATATGCTATGGCTTGTATTTAGATGTCTCCCCAAATCCTCATGCTTTTTCAGAGGTGACTAAATTTAGAGTGTGTGATTGATTCACAGTGGGGCTAGGCTCAAGGACACTAGGATTAAGGATGTGAGTGCTACTGCCTTAAGTAGTCTGAATAAAATAAAATGGCCAGAAAGATACTGTTAAGGTTCCTTATTGCTTTTGCTGTCTTCCACTGCCATGAACTGTTGATCCTCTGCCACCCTGCCTTGCAGCCAGCTGATTATGGACTGAAACCTTTATAAACTGTAAGCTAAATAAACCTTTTCCCCCTTTAATTTTGGGTGTCAGTTATTTTGTCTCAGCAACGAGAGAATATTATCTAAGAAATCTGGTGGCAGAGAAGTGGGGTCATTGCTGTGACATTACCTGGCCATGTGGCTCAAGAGACTTTGGAACTGGCTTAGGGAAGAGAAAGAGTTAGGAAAGGTTCAGAGGTGTCAGCTAAAGAAGCAGAGCTGGAATGTCTTAGGCTGTTCTACATGGGAGATTCTGGTCAGAGCCCAGAACACCAGAAAGCCAGGGAAGACCAGGCTTGGGAGGTTTCTGCTAGGAAGAAGGACAGCAGAGGCTGTTGGGTTGCAGACAATGTTATGCCTTGGCAGAAAGTTGACTGGCATTTTGCTCATGTCCAGAGACTTTGCCTGAGACTAAGGGTGGCGGACTAATTAATCTCACAGAAGAAATTTCTAGGCAGTCCAATGTTGACACCCTGGGATGGCTACTGTTGGGGGCTTTAAGCCAGATTTATGTTGAGAATCAAGAGCAAAGAGCAGATGAAAAATGTTTTGAGTTTGGCCAGAAAGGAAGCTCCAGTAAAGTTGTGGCCTGCAATGATAGAACAGATGAGACTATGATTGCTGAGAAGGAACAGGAGAATAGAAAAGATGGCCTGAGGACATCACAAGAAGCAGCAGGACACCACCTTTTGCAGCCTCAAAATTGCAGAAAATGAAGGACTTTACTTTGAGAAGAGAGCCCCAGAGTACCGTGTTCCAGAATGGTAGCCTAGGGAAGTTGTTCCTCAGGATTTCGTTCACAGACACTGGACCCCTACAGCCAAGAGAGAAGGAAGCCTGGCTACAGCTCTAGCTGGCAGCAAATCTAGGGATCAACCACATGGTGCTGATTTTAGGTGCATGAAAAAGGCAAGAGTTGTGGGGTCAGGAAGGCTTCCATTCAGGTTTCAGAAGAAGGCCTGGGGGGCGAGGCAGTGTGCTCCTGAGAGGGCAGTGTGTGAAGCTGTGAGTGTGAAGCCAAAGGTGCAGTGGTGACCCCAGAAGTTTGGAGAAGCCAGGACCATGAATCCTCTGAAGAAAATTGCAAAGAGGGAGCAGAGACAGCCCCTGAGAGAAGCTGTGGGAGCTAGAATCATCTGGAATGCTGTAGGGGCGGAGCCACCCATGCCCTTGGAGCTCACAATTTGCCACAGATTTCCAGGGATACTGGAAGTAGAACTGCAGGATTTAATGTTTGCCTTGCTGGATTTTAGACTTGCTTTGGTCTCATTCCTTTGTATCCCTGTTGGTAACTTTTGGAATGGAAATGTCAATCTTGTGCCATTCAATGTTGGAAGTGTTTAACTTTGTCTTTATTTGTACAGGGGCTTGCAGCTAAGAGTTTGCCTTAAATCTCAGAGAAGACTTCAGACTTGGACTTTTCAGCAACTGAAATTGTTAAGACTTTGCTTTGGCAACTCTTGAGGAGATGAAATAAATGCTTTTTTACATAAAGGGTCATGCATGAGTCTTTGGGGGGCCAGGGGCGGAATGTTATGGCTTATGTTTAGATGTCCCCTCAAACCTCATGCTTTTTTTTAGAGGTGGCTGAATCTAGAGTGTGTGACTGCTTCATGGTGGGGCTAGGTTCTAGGACAATAGAATTAAGGACGTGTGTGCTACCCACCCTAAGTAGTCTGAAAAAGAAAAGAGGACAAAAAGACATTGTTAAGGTCTCTTGTTGCATTTGCTGTCTTTCATTACCATGAACTATTGACCCTCTGCCACCCAGCCTTGGAGTCAGCCGATTACGGACTGAAACCTCTACAAATTGAGCTAAATAAACCTTTTCCCCTTTAACTTTGGGTGTCAGGTATTTTATCTCAGCAATGAGAGAAACGTAACTAACACAATATATATAATCTATATACACACATGTTCTTAGGAAAACGTCTGGACACTTATACATCAGACTATTAAAAGTGGCTTCTTTGGGGCTATGAGCTAGGGTAGGAATTAAACTTTACATATGCTATATTAAGATTTTATTAGTATACATTACTTTTGATGAAATGCAAGGCCACAACTTAAAACAACACTAAAAATAATCAAAACAATTTGGCAATTTTTCCTAGATACAAAGAAAAAGTGCCAGAAAGTACAGAAGAGAAATGGCTAGATTTAATCACAATTATCAACAAATTCATGGTTTGCTTCTGAAACAGAACTGCATGGGTGGAAAGGCAGTGGGAAAGGAAGAAATTCTGGCCTGTTCCTGTGACTTGCAAGTAGCTAAGGCATAGGATCTGTGCCAGTTGCAAACCTGGGCATGCAGTCCCCCTCTACTGTACAAAGATGTAAAACGGCTGTTTTGTTTGTTTGTTTTGAGACAAGGTTTTGCTGCGCAGCCCAGGTTGGTCTCAAATTCAATATTCCCTCTGCCTTAGGCTTCAGAGTGGGGGTGTGAAGATGGTGTTTTAAGGTAAACAGAGACACCTTCACAATCTTCTGTCTCATCAATGCCAATCTTTCTGTATTCACTAAGAAACAACTTCCAGTGTACAGCACCACCAAAGGTAAAACAAAAAACACAAAAAAACGAGATATATAATTGAGAGAATGACATATTGTGTCTTGGCATATATAGATCTCTCAGATAAAGCAGTAAAATTGAGGGTGGATACAAAATGAACCTATGAGCAGTACATTTTTATTACCACACCTTAAGAATAGATTGCTTCTGATTTTTTAAGACCTGTACTTTCTTCCTGTGAGGAATGCACGGACAGAAGATAATCTAGCACTGTCTAAAAAATAGATGCTTCAGAAATTGAAAATTGAAATTTATGCAATTTTAAATCTAATAGGAAGATTCTTTCAGTATTCACTTACAAGGGACAGAGATCAAGTCTGGACGTAATGAACTCCAATCTTGTTGCTCTAGAAATGAAATTTTCTTAAGGCTCTGGGTTCCTGATTAGGGTATTGTACATACACTGCCACTGGATAAATGCTGGGCATTAATAGAACTCTTCTTTTTCAACACTGGGAAGAAGGAAAAGAAAAAAGATAAAACACCACAATAAACCAAATGAAGTCATGATAATGGGAGGATTTATTTAAAAAAAAAAAAAAAAACAACCTAGTGCTATGGTTTATACTCTCAAAGCCTCATGTGCTCATATGTGGGGCTTTGGGGATGTGAATGGACCCTAGGGGCATGATACTTATTGGTGGGTTGCTCCTCTGATGACTTGGGATGTGAAGCCTGGTTGGAAGAGGTGGGTCACTGGAGGCACTGCCTGGCAAGTCTGTCTCCCTCCCTCCTCCCCTGATCGCTTTGCTTCCTTCTTCCATGTCATGTGCTGTTCTCCTCTGCCATGCTCTTCTGCCTCGGAGGCAGCCAACCATGGACTGAAACCTCTATGAAAGAACTGTGAGCCAAAACAAGCCTTTCCTCTTTTAAGTTGTGGATGTCAGGTATATTGTCCCAGAGACAAGAAAGTAAGATACCTAGCAACAGGGAGACTCATAGGAAGAATTTTCCTTTGTAAACATGGGGATCTCACAATTCATGGTGTGAACACACAGCCCTGTGACTAAAACATTTAGAGTGGATGCTTCCCGATGGCAAAGATGATGTTGCTCTCACCTTTGCATCTCTACATCATCAGTACTAAAGCACATCTGTTCAACTGAATGGTTTTACAATTTTTTGCCTGAAAATGTTTTGAACCAAGACTTTATATCCCTAAAACAGCAGCATCAGTCTGTTTCAAAACAAGGGCAGTTTGTTGTTAGGTGTTGGGATGTATTAATGTACCCAGGAACTAGAATTTAGGATTATGAAGAGGGAAAATAAATTATCCAATTCTTTTCCAAATAACATATTAAAAGTTTTTTGATAGGGCAGGGCAATATCCTTACTCCTTTGATTATCTATTTCTAATGTAAATTCAGATATTTAAAACAAGACTCATATGCAGAATATCTCATGTTATATTTTGTTCCACATTACCTGCATTGAAGTACTATTGTTAGAAATTATGTGAACTTACTTCAGTTAGCTTACCAACCAAGCCTCAGTTTTCTTATCCAGAAAATGGGTTGTAAGATACAAATACATGTTAAGTAATGATCATAGTACCTGGTATGCAGACAGCTACCCATATCTAATATGGTACTATATTTGCTTTGCTACATCATATCATTCTACCACTCAACATATGGCCCAAGAAATAACACCAAGAATCAACAAATGGGATCATATCAAATTAAGCACTTACCAGCTTATCCTGAGTGTCACTGAGGAATTGCGTTTGTTTACATACTGACTATCCTGAGTGTTACTCAGGTAGGTGTAATTTCAACTAGTTGATTCTTCCACTAAATAAATTTGATAAAACTGTTATTTTTATATTTCCTGTTATATTATCTTATAAAAATTAACTACTCAATTTTAGTCATTCTGTATTCAAATAATTGGACTGGTAATTAAAATGCTTCTGTACAGCAAAGGAAACAGATTTAAAGAGACAATCTACAGAATAGGAAAAACAGTTTCACCAAGTACTCCTTAGGCAGAAGGCTAATATGTAGAAAATATAAAGAACTCAAACATATTAGACCTCCCAAAATAAAAGACCCAATCAAAAAATAGGCAAATGAAATGAATAGACACTTCACAGCATAAGTGCAAATGGCCAGTAAGTATATGAAAAAAGTTCAACATCTTTGATCATTAGAAAAACAAATGCTGTTGAGGTTGTGGGGAAAGGGAACATTTTTTCATTGTTGGTGGGAATATAAACTAGTATGATCACTATGGAAATCAGTATGGAGATTCTTCAAAAACTAAAAATTTAAATTCCAGTCGACCCAGCTATTCTTCTGGTATCTTCCTCAAAGAGTTAAAGACATCATATTACAGTGCTCCACACATACTCATGTCTACAGTAGCAAAATTTATAATAGCTAAATCTTAGATATGGCATATATATCCATCAGTAGATGAATGGATAAAGAAAACACAGTATTTATACACAATGGAGTTCTACTCTTCCATAAAAAAGAAGTTTGAGTCACTTGTAAGAAACTCTATGCACTACTGGACCATAATGCTAAGTGAAATAAATCAAACACAGAAAGTTATTTGCACGCTTTCTCTTGTATGAGAAACTCAAAATATAAATAATTAAAAAAGCAAAATAAAAGATGATAGGAAGCAGGGAAGTAGATTTTGCAGACGAGATGAAGAGCTGGGAGTGGGGGAGGGCAGAAAGGCATGTAAAAAGCACTCAGATGTGATATGTGCATGCACCAACTCCCCGCAATGAATGTATTCATTATGTACTGCAAACCTGCAATAATAATGATTAAAAAAAGGAAAATTAAACAGAACCAGGAGCTACTATGTGCTGTGCTCCAAGTAAAAGCTGAGAGATTAAAAGTAAGGACATTTTCTACTTCCATACCATGCTAACATCACCAATTTTGCTGGTGTAAAAACACGGGCAAGGAAAGAAGCTCAACTAGGGGTGGTGGTTGGCAGAGAAATCAGTGGCTGACACAGGGGCCAACCCACAGGAAAAGTGATTGTAGTGCTGGGTAACAAAATATCTTCTCTTAAAGAGCTCAGAGCCATTGACAATGCAGTCCTTATTTATTCAAAATACCTTTTCTTTTTTATCTCTGGAATTCATCATGGTGGACATTTTGAGCAATCAGAAGATTTTTAACATATTTACAAAAAGGCATTAAGGTAACACAATGTCTGTTTATTTTAAAGAAAAACTGTGGTTAAAATTAAATTGTGACTGGTATTTAGCTAAATCTCTTAAGTGTTTTATAATAATCTAATAGGAAGTAATAGTTTCCTGAAATTACAATATTTCACACATGCTAGTTTGAATGGCAATATTAGATAACATCATCTGCAACTGTAGTGTCAAAAATCTGATAGCAAATTTGCTGCTCCATTCCATTTGTAACATTATATGACTTGATAACACATTCCATCCATGGATATGCATCTACAAATCAAAAAGAAAATGATATTTAGCCATTAAAACTAAACAGATAACTAGTAATCATTACTAATTTGAACTTTTCATGAACAACAGACAAAAATGATTGGATTTTCAAAATGTTTTGACAACAAAGGCACTGCAATCATCTCATCGCCAATTGGTATTCCTTTGTCCCCTGTTCATTGTCCAATATTATACAGTAGTACTTCACTTCTCAAATTTAATTCTTTCACAATTTCTGGTCACAAAATGAATGAAGTTAATCAAATATCCCAATAAGGTCAACATTGAACCTAATCAACGAATTTGATTAGTTTCTTGTCCAACTTGGCTTGCGACCAAAAGTGGAAAGAGTTAAGTTCGGGAACCAAGGTATCACCGTACCTTGTGTTTTTGTTTGTTTGTTTTTTTCTTCTTGATTGAAAAGAAATGGAACTTGAACTCCAAAATAGCTCCAGCCTTACTGCTGTCCTGCTGGAACACCCATGGGGAGCAGAGATGGAGCCCAGACAAGTTGGCGGACATAAATGTCATTTCTAGGGCTTGGTTCTGATCACAGTAAATTCATTTATAATTTGAAGAAAAGGCTCTTATGATTTTTCACATTCAAGACTGAAAGGCATTTAATTTAGCAAGGGAAAAGGTTGATAGACACCTCTCCTATACTGCTGGCAGAAGTATAAATAAAATAGTTATAGAAAAATAATCTAATAGTACACATCAAAAGCTACCAGTCCAGGAGTTTTACTCCCAGAAATAAACCCAAAATAATTCAAACTGCCAAGACAAGTTAAAACTGACAACAAACAAAGGTATACAAGTTATACTTTGTTACAGATGAACAGAAACTATCAATTGCAGAACTGTTAATTAAAGTGCAGTGATTGAGTAGGTAAAAGTAAAGTCCGGTTAAAAATAACCTATAAAAGTTAAGAAGCTAAATTTCCAACAGGTAAAATTTACTGATAAAAACTATTAGGAGAAATAAATTGTCTTTTCATTGAGATCTGCAAATTTGAATACAAACAGAAATAATGGTCTCAGAAGGAAAATTCTGTGGCAGCAGGAATAATACCTACAATGTGATTTGATGAAAGCCTGGTTGATTAACTGAATGTTTACACAGAAAATTGCTAAAGTACATTAAAATTATTAACTAAAAACTTAAATGCTTCTTGTCAATATTTCATCCCTTTTGGAATAATTTCAAGTAAAACGTGCTCATGTAAAAACAGCGCTAAGTATGTTTGTAATCAAAAGTGCTTCTTTTATTATATAAGGTATGATACAAACTACAGTGAATGACTAAATTCTAAAAAAATTTATTACAGTAAAAGGAATTAGTCCCTCTCAAATTGAATACATTTATGCCATTACTTCTGCTGCTTTCTGAAGCATTTCTGGAAGTCCTCTTTCACATCTTTAATTTTTCTGTTGTGGCTGCCTCCATGTCCTGAGTTGATTCAAAATGTTTACCTTTCATGGTTATATTTTGACCTTGGGGAAGAGCCAGAAGTCTCACGATGCCAGATCCAGTAAATAAGGTAGATGAAGACACACTGTACTGTTTTAATTGATGAAATTGTCCTAAAAATTCTGAATTAATTCAGGACTTGAGGTACCCATGAAAGTGCAATTAAAGATACTCACAAAAATGACTTTCAGAATTGCTTCAGAAAGTGGCAAGAACAATGGGATAAATATATTTGAAGTGAGAGGGAGTATTTCGAGTGTGTAACCTAAACATTCACTGCATTTTTTGATCATACTTCCTATTTTGAAGTATTTGTAAGATCTTTTTCTTTTTTACCTACTTTATATCTGCTACTATCTCATCAAAAGGTTGATGATACAGTGGATCAATCACTTTGGACTAAAATATTTCAGAGTTCTAAAGTACACAGATTACATACAAATATGTTGCTATTTCGAGAAAAAGAGGGATATTGTTAAAATCATATTGCCTACCAATTTTTGTTCCTGGAGGACAAAACATATCCATGATCAAATCCATATTTCTCTGAAGGTCATCATCACGTAGGACTTCTGATGCTGGAATTTGAAAGAATTTGTCCTTCAAAAAATTATGACAGAAAAAGAAAATGTTATTGAATTTTTTAAAACTATAATTAATGTAGAAGTATTTTAAGAACATCATTTAAGTTATTAACTAAAAAAAATCTGTACTATTTCACTCCATGAAGACTGTAGAATTCGTGAACTGGAGTACTGGCCTGAACTCAAATAACTGATTTACTACACAGTCCTAAAACTTGACACAATATCTATTTGCTAACAAAAAATAACTTTGCTTCCTCTAATATGAAATGTGGATATTTAGAAATTATTGTCAACTGGTTATAAATAATGTCTACATAATGTGGACATCTCTGCTCTTTGTCCCTGGAGTAGTAGAATTTTCATATGGTAAAAAGAATGACTCAGCCATCCACTTGTATTTCTAAATTCTTCATTTTTTGATTATGATTTACAAGATGAAATGAAAAGAGATACATACAATTTAGATTTATATGCTTACATTTGATTTATAGTTTTACGGTGCCTTATGTTCTTTTAGGAAGAAGGCAGGCATGAGTAAATTAATTTTTTAACATATTAGTTTATAATTAGAAACATCTTTTACTAGCCCTGTTACTTACAGAATCCATGAGATAAGCTTCTAATACTCCTGTTCCATCATCAAGTGTAAATGTCATAACAAATACATGCTGCAGGGGTACAATACCCAATACTAATGAGGAAAAAAAGACCAAATCACATGAGTTTTTATAAAGATAAAATTAACTGTATGTACATACGAATATTGTTTACTGAAATAATTTAAGCAACAAAGAAAATCTTACACATGTGACTTTTGCTCTCTACTATCAATTTGTTGCACTCACTTGGAATACTCCATTACCTTTACATAGGGATAATGTTTCATGATATTATATGCAATTGAATCTTTTTGATTAAAAACTATTGTATCTTCAGCATGAGTTGATATCTTGAAAGAAACCACAAAAAGTGATTTATAAAATGCAATTTGTTATATGCTAATCATATGAAAGATAAAATTAAGATACTAGAATGTTCTAAAAATAGCATATAGTTAAGTGTTTTTTAACATATCTTTCTTTTCCTATTACAAGTGTCAGTGACATCCTATTATTTTTAAGAGATATCATCTGGTTAAATGGACAAAAATGTCACAATCTAGGATTTCATAATTTTGTAAGATGAGGAAAAAAGAAATTGGCGATACTAAATACATGAGAATTCAGGACAAGAAGACTTTGTTTGGAAGCAGAAGATACTCAATATGTTTACAGAATGCTGTATTAGCTTCCATCTATGGGATCTATATATAAACAGTAGTACTAAGGATACAAATAATAAATTAGGGCACACTGATATGAATTTAAGCATACTACATGCTACTAATATTAGAGGAACTGATTTTCAGACTTCAAAAGTTCTCAACAGGTTAAAAGTGTGCACTAAAACCCAGAAGGATGAGACCTGAGAGAGCTAAGAGACCACACAGACAAGCAAAGAAAACTGCTTTAAGAGTATGATGGGGAACAAGACTTGGTATCAAGAAGTTTATGTGAAAGCTAACAGGAGACTTCACAGGACCACAAACAAAATACAGATAATAATGTGGGAGAGCTAGATTAAAAGAAGAAAGAAAACACGGCTAAGTATACAAGTCAATATCCATACAATGAAATTTCAGGCTAGTAGACTCTAAGTGGTTAGTGTAAGAAAAATAATTTTCCTTATATTCTGAATTTGCCAAGCTATATCTGCAGCTCTATGTCCAGCTTTGAAAGCCAAATTCTAAAAAGAACATGAGTAACCTGGAATGTTCACTGAAGAGGAGAAACAACATAGTAAGGAATATGTGAGAGTACTGAAGGAAGGGAGGCTACCTGCTTGAAGCAATAAAGATTCAATGGAGGCTGGACAAGTATCGTCAAATGAACAAAGTCTGACTACCACACAGAAGAGGAAATATGTCCTCTGAGTAGCATACAGAATTCGGCCTATACTGAAGTTGCATGTAGGCAAATTGAAGACTAAAACTTAAGGGTACATGCTACCTTTCACTGCAACAAGTACCCCATCACAGAAAGAGTTTCCATCATGGGCTGGGTGCCAGTTAAAAATGCAATTAAGAAGATTCTTGTGCTTCTAGGTAGATGGATGTTTGGAGAAAAGTTGTAGCAACTCTCTCTAAAATCCTTTTCAACCTCAGGATATCCTGAGCTACTGAGATCTTTCAGAAGCTACATCTACGATCAAAGGTTAACAGGAAAACAAAGGACTGAATACTAAAATACACATTATGATTAAAAATACTGGAAGATGAAAGGGATATTTTGCAAATATTTTAAAAACTTAATGTGTTCTCACTGTAAGCTGTGTAAATAGTTTTTACTTAAGAACAGTTATAACTCAGTCTTATACATCCAGAAATTATGAAATATAAATTACTGATATGACTTTATATACAGAGTTAAAAATCAATGGAAATTTAGTTAACCTTCTGCCACAGAAGAGGGAATCCATGATGTCTCACCAACAAGGGAATTTAAATTTTGTACTGGTTTCAAACTAGAACACTGCTTACACCTGAAATTAATAAAAGAAATAATTATATTTAAAATAATTTAATCCATTTAATGACTATTATAACATTTTTGCTGTTTAAGCAAGTCATAAAGTAAATTACTAAACAGAAGATACTGTACCTTTTATATTTGTTTCAAAAGAGAATTATCAAAAAGTAAGCTTTTTACATAAATCAACAGAAAGATACTATGGGGTACAGAATGAACAACTTTAAATTGAAAATGAAGGACAGGATTTCAGGTCCAAGTCAGCAATTAATTAGGATCTAATGAATTTACTAATTCATTAAAATAAAAAAGTTGATTTCTAAGAATTTTTCTAGTTATAGCTTATGATTAATAGCTAATGACAGTCCAGACAAATATAAGCATTAGGAGAAAATTATCCTAACTAAAGCAGTCAGGAGTAGGAAATTTTGGTTAATTAATACCTTAAATAAGCACATATTAAGAGGTTTATAGTTTATGATGCCTAATGCTATAGTTATCTTTTGAAAAGTAAATACATCTAAAACTATATAATTATTAATGTAGTACATTATTGAGTATACATAATTTTGCTTTTTATATGGCAACATATTTCAAATATGAGTAGCTTAGTTTTTATTATGCATAAATGACATGTTTACAGGATGTGATAGGTGATAATAAAATGTACCTGGAAAAATGTTCTTGAATAAAATTATAATAATTCAAATTAAAAAGACTCCATTTACACATTGGGGAAAACAGAGGGGTTAACTATATTAGATTTATATTTTACCACCTGATTATCAAATATAAAAATGTTTCTCTTCTAAGAAAAAAGATGAACGAAAGAATGTTATTAACTAAAAAAGGACTGTGATATAAACTAGAATGAATTATTGGTAAAGTAAATGTATTGATTAAAAATTAAGGGTAATAAGCCTACATCAGAGAATTCATTACAGAAGTATTATCAAAGCAGTAAAAAGTGAAAAAGGAGAAAATTAGAAACATTAAATAAATCCAACACAAGGCTGGAAAGAAAAATACAATTTTTTAAGAAGGGTAAAATACAGTATAAAATGTGGTAAGCAGAAAAGAACAAAAATGTAGAAATATATACTAAATAAATGTCAATAATTAAAACTATATTTAAATTCATCTATTAAAAATAACTAAAATGTAGCATCTTTCATTTATAAGTAACATTAAAATAAGATGTCAAAAACTTGAAAGAAATGAAAATAAGATAACACACAATTACTATCTTATAAACAATTAAAAGCTTTAGAAAAATATTAGCAAAAATAAATCTTGAGGTAGAAAGTTGTGGTTAGGAATGCTGTCTTTAAGTGAGGATATACAGAACAATGAATTCATAGAAAGACAAGCAATGCTGAACCTAAATGAACCAACAAAAGAGTCTCAAAATATATAAAGCAAATGACAGAATAAAAGATTATAAGCACAAAATCATAGATTATTTTTACATATACATACTTATTTAAGAAAATGACTAAAGAGACAAGATCACAAAAGAAATAGAAGTTTTGATTATGATTAACAAAACTGGTCTAATAGACAACCTGTATAAAAAACCCTAACTCAACTATTTTGGAATGCATATTCTTTTTATACAGACATGCAAGACACACAAATGTGAAAATACAGATTCTATTTTAGGATAAAGGAAAGTTGAATAAATTCCAAATAATCATTTTGAAATGTTGCACAGTATTCAGCTAAAATATAATCTAAATAAAATATAAATGAAACATAGTACCCAAAATACACATGTGAAAAAATTCTGAATACACATTTAAATGATTAGTAGGTCAAAAAGGACTTATGAAACATTTAGAACTCAATGGTAAGAAAAATAATATATTCCAAAACTTGGAACAAGTCAATGACAAAATTGCCAGAAGGAATATTTTAGACTTTAAATATTAAAAATATATTAAAATTTATTAGGCAAATGAGGTAAACATTCAATTTAATAAGTCTGAAAAAACTAAGAGGAGCGAAAGAACATAAAGACAAAGATAAGATTAACAATAAAATTAATAGCATCACCAAGAACAAAAGCTCATTGTTTTGATAAAGAAAGGATAGGGTGGGAGGAAACAATGTCACAAAGAAATAATATTAAAAGAAATAATATTTCAAGACTATTAAAGAATATTAGATTCAAGAAAAAAGCTGAATTTTAAAAACCATCAAAATACGATGCACAATTACATGTCAATAATAAATTTTTTAAGCGCATAAAGTTAATACTTTTTAAGAAAAGTCTCACTAGTAATATATAACCCTTAGAATATGTATAACCATTAAGGAAACAAATTGAACACTAGCCTATATTCTATTTTAAAAAATCAGGTTCAAAAAAATTTTTTTTTGCGACAGGGTCTCACTATGTAGTTCTGGCTGGCCTTAAACTCACTACGCAGTACAGGGCAGCCTTGAACTTGAAGCAATCCTCCTGCCTCAGCCTCCTCAGTGCTGGTATTACAGGTGTGTAACCATCATGCCTATGCTTCAAAAAATTTAAGGAAAACATTTAAAAACATTGGTTTTAGAAAGCACTGTGGTTAACATGACTATATTAACAGTTAAAAAATCTATAAAATAAAAGGAGTCATAAAATTAGAAAGGTACAGGATATACAAGAAGTATGGCTATAACTGATGAAAGATGAGTATCTCTAAAAAGCAAGAATTCTTACAATTGCTCATGTGCACATTTTAACCAAAGAAGATTATTAACCACACAGAAAAACAAGCAAATGATACGAACATGGAATAGAACAGAATATCAGTATAGCTAATAAGCATAAATGTTGCTTAAAGCCACTAATTACCTAGGAAATAACAAAATCTTCATGGACACCATTTGACACTCACTAGCCTGAAAAAGTTACGACATAGACACTCTTCCAAGTGTTGGAGAGAATGTGATAGAAATTGAATTTTTTTTATATTATTGCTGATTTTTATTGCTATTGCCAAGGTGGTATAGTTATTGCTGTTAATTGATTCTCTCTGTATACCAATATCTGGATTGCCTTTGTGTCATTAACAATACTGTCGTCCAAGGCATATAAAAACCTACGTAGCCACAATCAGAAAAGAACATCATGACACATTATAGAAAATGCCCAAAGAGCTAATTGAACAAATACTGTACACTAGGCAGGGTGAGCAGCTAAGGAGGAGAGAAACAATAAGGGAATCAGCAACAGGGAAATAGGGCAATGACAAGAATAATTCAATACCTTTCAGTAATAACTCTCAGTGTGAATGGTCTCAATTCTCTAATCAAAAGACACAGATTAGCAGAATGGATCAAGAAACAAATCCAATACTATGCTATATACAAAAAACATGTTCAACCCCAAAAAGAAATCTATACACTAAAAATCAAAGGATGGAAAGCAATATTCCATGAAATAAGAACCTAAAAAGCCAGCAGGACTTACTATCCCATTTTCCAATAAAGTGGACTTAAAGCCAAAACCAATCAGAAGAGGCAAAGAAAAGTCACTACATATTGGTTTAAGGAACAGTTCAACAGGATAACAATTATAAACATATATGTATCAGTCACATCCAAATTCATAAAACAAACACTATGGACATAAAAAATAAAAAAATCAACACAATTATAGTGGAGAACCTTAATACTCCATCAGCACAATTAGATCAACTAGACAAAAAATTAACAAAGAGTATCAGAGTTGAACCAAAACCTCAGAACAAATAGACTTACTAGACATTTCAAGAGTGTTCTACTCAACAACAGAATACACATTTTTTCTCAGCAGCATATGGAATTTTCTCCAAAATAGACCATACACTAGCCCATGAAGCATGCTTAAGTAAATGCAAAAGAAATAAAATTATCCCATGCATATTACCAGATTATAGCACAATGAAACTAGAAATCAATGGCAAAAAAATACACAGAAATTATGCAAATGCATGGAAATTAAACAATATCAATGGATCACAGAAGAAATCCAGGAAGAAATTTGACAGCTCCTAGAATAAAATGATAATGCTAGTATAACATAACAGGACATAAAACTCAATAGCGTTAGTCCTGGTCTGTATTACAGGCATCTGCGCTGGCCCCTTGTTATATTTCTTTCACTGTAGATTACAAGAAGGTTGTTACATCTTCCACGCCCTACGCAGCTCACAACTCAATTCTTCCTCCTTCCCCACTTGCCTTTATGCTCTCGTTCTTCCTCCCTATTCCAGGCATTTTAATTCATATTCACTTGACAACTTTCACTTTCCTTGGAAAAGCTGCCTTAGGTAATTATCTGAGAAGGAGTAACAACCAGCCAAGGATAAACATTTTTAAACCATGGCAAAATTAACAGAACAACAACTGTTGTTTCAAGCTTTCTCTAGATTATTTATGTAATTCATTCTAGTGGCTTTCAGTGATCACATTTCCCCCCTCTAAGTTCTGTTAATGAACCCATAGTAGTATTCTATCACTCATACAGGTCTCAGAGTAAAAAAAAAAGTACATAAACCATCGGTACATAAACCACTGGTACATAAAGAACCAATGCTGCTGAAATATCTGCTCTCTTTCCTTTTTCGTTTTCATGCTTCATCTGATTTTTTGTTTGTTCTATTTGTTTGTTTTTTTGTTTGTTTGGTACCAGGGATCAAACTTAGGTCCTTGCACTTGGGAGGCAGGCACTGTGCCACTGAACTAAATCCCCGGCCTCATCTGTGTTTTTTTTTTCAATCACAGCTAAGATAAAAGGTTAGAAATAAAAATGTTATTAGTTATCATAAGCATCTTAGTAATATATTGGCTTTTAAATTATGCATGTGTATTACTTTAGTAAAAATATTAAGTTTTAGAAAACTGAAGTATAACTATCCAGGACTGTGTTTAGCACTACATGGAAAAATTAATCTCAGCCAGTATACTTCTAGATTTATAATATATGCTAGGGAAACATAATATGAGCTCAGATGGATAGCTTAAAATAGGCAGTAAATTATACCAATATATCAAATACTCCAAATAAGTACAATTATATCATACAAATGAGTAAAAATGTAGAATTTCGTAAGTGTAGAGTAGGCAGAGGAATATTTGTTTCTGCGTCCTCCTACACAGAAATAACAGTCATCTTCTACTAAATTCCTCCATTGTGTGATACACTTACACTTCACATACATTAGCAGTACTCTTCACAAACCTAGGGTAGATATTACCATCTATATTTCACAAATGAGTAAGAGTGTACCAGAATTTTTATATAAGGCTATCTGACTCCAAGTCCATATTCTTTCCATTATAAAAAATTCACTTTCAATTTAAATTTAGGAAGGAAAATATATGCTTTTTGCTCTTTTTCTATCTTAACAGTGGCTCATTTTTACCCTTCATCAAGGCTGACATTAGCTCATGTGTTCTTATGTGACATAAGGACTGAAAGCTGTTCTGATTAATTAAGTATCTGTTCTGCTTGATTGGTGTCTATGCCGTACTTATTATATATCTTGGATATCACACCTGTGGATGGCACAGAACTCTGAGTTTTTAATTAAATATTTATTCAGACACTTGAAATAATAAAAAACAACTTTTATAACATACATATTTCTTTTGTACCTAGAGGCATTCCAGGTCAACTTCTATGCAAAATTTGTCTGGTTCCTCCCTCTAAAGAACAAGCCAAGAGTTCCAATTTCAGTAGAAGCCTAACCTTTGCCATATTAATATATGCCAAAGCATAGGACACACCTTTAAATCAGCAGTAAAAAATTACTACACTCTAGGTTTTGCCAGAAATTAACCTTGAAATAAATCTACCTTTCTTCTCAAGGCAGGTGTGTAGAATTTGTTATTTGGGCAGTCAGCCTACAAGAAAAATACTATGCTCGCCATCTTCAGTTCTTGCCATCAAATTAAATTACCAGAAAAGAATGTATCTAGACATTAGCTTATGTCCTTAAAATACCTATACAATTTTACACTAAGTTATAATTTGGATTTTATCGAAATTCAATATAAGAAATGACCATACTGAAAAAATAAAGCAATAATATAAATGTTTCAAGGACAAACCTAAATATCATCATAACAAAATTGCTGTTATTTAGTTCTGAGAGCTTTACATGCTGGTTTTATTTATAATTATGCCAAAACCAGTTTGCTCAACCAATATATGGACACTGTTGTACAAGCTCCCTCAACTGGTTAAAATATAGAACTACCAAAAAACATGTTCCATTAGGTTCACTTTTTCATCTTCAGAAATTTCTGAAACTCCAACCTGAGATCAAAGAATGGACATGACGTCATTAGATAATTTGTTAAAGCCATTCTGTGAACATATATCTGCCAAGTCTTGCCATGTTTCTAGCAAGCAAAATGAATCACTCAACATAAGATGTTCTACTGCATCTTTCCCACCTTTATTTCTTTAAGTAGTTTAATGCCAACTTCTTTCATATTTCCAGAGAACAGATCAAGTATAATAAGCCCAAAAGATAAAAATGGTGGTTTCCCATTGCTTTCTTTAGTGAGAGAATTAGTTCAGCTTGGGGACATATGTTATTAGCTGCATCAGGTCACCTGAAGTAAAGTCCTTAAACTGCTGTAGGTATTCCATGGCCCTATGAATCTGACCCTGTTTGCACAGGCATAGAAGAGCTTTCTTATGAAGGCCACTTTTGCTGTAGATAATTTGAGCTAAAGCCAAACACTTGGCCTTGTTAAAAGTATCCTGCTCCCCATAATCACTAATCACATCACCAGCCTCCTCAGAAAATGTTAGCTTTTCTTGGGTGACCCAGTTGATAACTAAATCAAACTTTTTTTCAGACAGTCCACATTTGATTCCTTCCAAAGTTAGATATGCATCAACAGGATATTTAAAAGCATGACTTGTGCTATATATAGCCTCAAAAAATAAGAGTAATGGAAGAGGATTTCCTCTTATTTTCCCAACAGCCTTAAATTTGTTCATTATATTCATGTTTCGAAGAATTCTTCTAGGACTATTTGCTGCAAAACAAGCTGCCTTTTCATATTCACCAAGTGAGATTAATTCATTGAACCTTTCAGTGTAGTACAGCACAACTGCAGCACAGCACAATTGCAGCATCTTTTGCCCTGCTTGGATCATCTTCAAGCAGTTCTTCAACAATGCCTTGGTCACCTGTAAATACTTTGGTTTTCTGAATTTGGTCCACAAGGTCTTGAAATGAGCTGCTCATATCAGATTTTACCCATGAAGTAAGTGCATGTAAAACAATCTGTAGTCTTTGATAACGAAACTGTAATTCTTTGTTCAGATTTTCAGCTACATCTCGCCTTTTTAATAACACAATCATTTCCTTATCTAAATCAGCCTTCTTTTGAGCTGGTACAAAGTTTATTGACATGGCTTGTTTAATTTCTACATCTTCACGATGTTTCATATATTTACTGAGAGCATCTAAACTGACAGATTCATGGAGAGTCATACCTGGAATAGGTTTTGCAGGATTTTTGATGAAAGTACAGTATTTTACTTCTTTAACATCATACTCTGCCCTAAGCTGTTTCAGTTGATCTATTTGCAATTGAATCTTCAAGGAATTATTTTTAATAATCCTTATTTTTTCCTTGAGTTGGATTGTTCTTCTCTGGTGATATACCAAAGCTGTAGGCTCTGCTGCCAAAGCCTTAAGTTTCCCATGAAGATAAAATGCAGTTCTCTGGCTTTTCTTTATTGTCTCAATAAAGGCATCATATTCTTTTTTGACTGAAGTAAGAATGGATTTATATGTGGTAACATACTCTATGACCTCCTCGAGTCCTCACTTGGATCCCCGTCTCAGAAATTGAATTTTTATAAATTATTAAGGGAATCATGAATTATTAAAACCATGAAAGCAACTATTTGTTTTTTTCTCTCAAAAAGCAAAAATATGTATACAGTAATACTACTTTATGATCCATTAGTTCCAATTCTAGATAAATACCTCAGTAGTAACTTTCAAACACTTTTGGCAAAGACAGTAAAAATTAATTTAAACCATGTCACAGTACATACAGGTACACATACAACTAAAATAAACCTTTCGGGAGTAACACTGAACCTTCCTAGATAAAATGTTCTCTATTACCCATTTTGTCTTGTTCCATTTCATAATATAACCACACTGTAACACAGAAAAAAAATAGCCAGTCAGGATTCACTAAATTTTATGACAAAGGAAATATACAAGTAAACATATCACACCACATTAGCATCATCATCTATAAATGAAATTGAAATAAGATGTATCCATTCATAGGAAAATGGATTAAAATTATGATAAATTTATAAAATATTCTATAATTATCAAAATAATCTAAATCTAGATGTATCAATATAGATAAATTTTGAAAATAACATTGAGTGAATAGGGCAAGCTGAAAAAGAAGAATCATAATATGAGTTTATACAAATTTAGAAAACAAAAATCAATATGCTATACTGCTCAAGAATTCATATGATATAAGCATAAAAGCACTGATGAGAAGGACTGACTTCAAGTTTTAGAAAGTAGTTACCTCTGAGAAGGAAGTGTTAAGAATGGGGCTAATTTAAAGATGTGTTCCTTTTCTGTAAAATTTAATTTTTTAAACATAAAGTTCTGAAAATGTTAAAATATTAACATTTGTTAAATCTAAGTAGTGGGCACATACCTGTATGATGCAAATTTTGATACTTGTAAGTTAAAATTATTTTTAAAGGAAAAAAATAAATTAAAAGATATGTTGCCTTTTGTGATGACATTAAAGTACCAGCAAATCTAAACATGTCTTAAAATGTGAAGTATAAACAAAATTTATGTCTTAGTTCATGCTGAAACTGGTAAAAAGATTGACAGCCTTAAAATAACTTTTTCTTAACAGCTGGTAGGAAATGAATAAGTTACATTTTGAAGTTTATAACTAATATTTTCTTTCCTTCTTTAGACTGAGCAAGGTACATGATACCAAGAAGGCAAGGTACAAAGAAGACAAGGAAAGGAGAAAGAGAGACTGAGAGAATGAGGATGAGGATTAAAAAAAAAAGTCTGTTAGTGAATTTTTCAAAAGAAACAAAGAGAAGTGATAGGTTTTTTCTTTTTAATTAACTAGTGGATAAATCTCAAAGAAGATGACTTGGAGATCATGAGTCCAAAGACAGGTATGAGGGTACTGGGGACAGCAGAGTAAAAACAGTGATAAACCTAGGGATTCCACTTAGTGGTACACTAGTCCCACTTTATGGTTGAAGCTTTTTGATGTGCTATATATGGGACAGAACCCAGAGCAGTATCCACTTAATGACTCTTAGAGGTCATAATCAGGGAGACACGGTAATTGATTCAGTGAAAATCAAGATTTATACATTATAATTAGGACTAACAATTGCTACAAATTTAGGAGGAAAAGGAGAGGGTTAGATAGTATGACAAGATGTATCTGTTATAGTTTATATTCAGATGTTCCCCCAGAGCTTCATGTGCTCACAGGTGGGGATTTCGGGAGGTGATTGGGCATGTTACTCATCAATGGATTAGTTCACTGATGAGTTTATAGCTAAATATGATGTTGGGAGGTAAAGCCTGGTTGGAAAAGACTGTCACTGGGGGTGTGGACCGGCAGGGTGTATTTCCTTCCCTCATCTTGGTCACACTCTGCTTTCTGCCACCATGTCAAAAGCAAACCTCCTCTGCCATGCCCTTCCACCACGCCACCCTGCCTTGGACCCAGGCGACTATGGACGGAGACCTCTACAAATTGCGAGCTGAAATAAACTTGTCCTCCCTTAACTTGTGGATGTTGGGCTTTTTGTCCCAGTGATGAGAGAAGCAACTAAGACACCACCCTATAAATCTAAGGATTTTCAAGGCAGACCCTTTCTACAGTGATTATATATCATCAAGTAGTCAAAGAAATATTTTTTTTATCCCTATCTGCTCCTCCCACACCTAAAAATCTCTTTGTAGATCATAATCTTCCAATTTTCAGTGGCAGCAAACTAAATACTTTAGTGAGTCAGCAATTCCAGAACTTAATCACTTAATTGTTACTAGGTTTGCAGTTTTGAATTTAGTATCTAAATTCTTGTCATGCTAGAAAACAAGTATCAGAATCTGGTTGAGGAACAAAATGATGGTAGCGTCACATCTCCCACACAGTGTAAACATATATGTGCTTATCAAAACAACATATATACCACAGAAATGTAGTTTAGATGGGGTTACATCCTTACAAACTCTTGGTAAATTTAAAATATCTTAAATCAAAATGCATTTGATACACACAGCCCACAGAACATAGTACAGCTTAGTAAGACAATACACTATAGAATATCACTTGTTTACCCTCATGATCTTGTGGCTGACTTGAGAATTCTGGCTTCCTCCTCATGAGAGGAGCACTGTACCTCATATCTCTAGGCCAGGAAAAAGATCAAAAGTCAAGCATGGTTTCTATAGAATGCGTATAATTTTTGTACCACTGTGAAACTGAAAAATCATAAATCCCATCATTTTATGTCAGGAATTGTTTGTACATGTAAATTGGTACTCAATAAATATCTGTTACTATTTTATCCAACATAGTAACCAATCAGATAAAATGTTAAATATACAGTTTTTAATTCCAAGAAATCCTCAGAGTGAAAACATACCCATAGTGATACAGTCTTCCTTGTACAAGAAATGGTACGGAAAGGTCTAGGAGCTCCAGGTCTTTAGGGCCAGATTTCACAGGAATTATGCTATGAAACTCACTTGAAAGTTTACAGATTTCACCAACCGTACCTCCTGTTAAAAAAGAATAAACAAATTCAAGTAGTAAAATATGAGTTAGGTAAAATGGAGTACCTGAGAGACAGAAAATACTAGAGACTGAAAGATAAAAATAACAAAAGTCATAAACTTAGAGATTCGATACATTTATTTTGAAAAACATTAATTTGTAAATTTAGGATACAATACATTAACTAAAGAAATCACTGAACAAAAAATGCTGAGACATGAATAAAATACAAAACTTGTGCAATCTTAATTATCTTCTTAAATTTAAACAAACTGCTGCCAGGAACATTTTAGTTCAAGTAATCAAAAGAGAATACAATGAAAAGCAAAGTATGGTATGATTCTCACTGTTAAATTTGCTATATTACTAATGCTCAAATAATTTCAATTTTGAGTTTGAAAAGAATCTTTTAAAGTTTTAGGTCAATGTTAAATATAGAAACCAAGAAAAGTTCATGTTAATATATACTCTGTAGTATTTATTGTTCTTGGAAAAATCATGAAAATTCTCCTAAATCTATGATAGAGGAAGCATTAAAACCACCAAGTCTGCTAATAAACAGTATGCCCAATGGCGCACCATTATTAGATTTATATGTATCCAAAATTACCCGTATCTATGATATACTGTGACAGACAGACAGCTGTGTTCCACCTATTCACCTCTCCCTATCATCCAAAATCTGCAACCACTGATCTACTGTCTTCATAGTTTTGCCTTTTCCAAAATGTCATACAGTAGGAATCATTCACTAGTAGCCTAACTGACTACTTTCACTGTAGTAATATGCATTTAAATTTCCATCATGGGTTTTTATGGCTTGGGAATTCAGTTTTTAGTGCTGAATAATATTCAACTGTCTGGATAAACCATGGTTTATTTAACCAATCACATATAAAAGGACATCTTGGAAGCTTCTAGGTTTTGGCACTTATGAATGAAATTGCTGTAAACATTTGTGTTCAGATGTGCAGATTATTTTCAACTTCTTTGGGTAAATATCAAATATCATATGGTTGCTCAATCACATGGAAAGACTATGTCTAACTTTACAAAAACTGCTAAAATGTCTTCCAAAGTGGCTGTTCCATTTTGCACTGACTGAGAGTTTCTGTTGTTACATATTTTGACCAATGTTTGGTGTTGTCAAGGTTTTGGATATCAGTATTCTAACAGGCATGTAATAGTATCTCCTTGTCATTTTAATCTGCAATTCTCTACGGACATAATTAACATTTTTTCTAATGGTTCAATATCATTTGTATGTTGACTTTAGGTCTTTAGGCTATTCTTTAAAAACTGGGTTGTTTGTTTTCTAATTGTTGAAATTTAAGAGACCTTTGTGTATTTTGCATAAAAGTCATTTATATGCTAAGTTTTTTGCAAATATTTTTTTCTCCAACTGTGCTTGTCTTTTTTTTTTTTTGGCACCGGGGATCGAACTCAGGTCCTTGAGCTTGTGAAGCAGGCGTCGGAAACACTGAACTAAATCCCCAGCTCTAACTGTGCTTGTCTTTACATTCTCTTGACAGTTTTATTTCTCAGAGCAGAAGTTTCTGATTTTAATAAAACCTACCTTACCAATTATTTCTTTCATGGATTATGCTTTCATGCTGAATCTATAAAGCACTGCAATAGCAAGATCATATAGATTTTCATGCATGTTATATCCTAGGAGTTTTACATAAATTCTCATTTTATTTTCATTAAAAGTTCTTTAAGATAAAGTTGTAACTCTAGATGTACTGATTTATAAAATAAATATTTACTGAGAGCTAATCATATGCCAAGAGGATATGCAGATTAAAATAAACATGTATCCTGCCCTTATGGAGTTATAATCTAACAGGCAAACAAAACTATAAACAGATAAGTATAAAACAAATATAATACAAAAGAAATGTGATCTGCTAATAATATGTAGTGTATTAAGAACAGACACTAACAAGAACCACTTATACCTGGCTTGCAGGTCAAGAAAAGTACTTGGTAAATGTACACACTTATTGAATATTTGACATGAATTACTAAATAAAAAGAATTACTGAATTAACTTCTGAAGCAGTACTACAGTACTAGCAGCATTGCTGTTCTAAGGAAGAGAACAGCAATGAAATGCAAAAGAGGCACAGATAAACCGACTGGGTTTAGGTTTAGGAAAGTGACAACAAAATGTTATGTCTGGAGGGTAGAACAGAAATGGACAATGGTAGGAGATAAGACTGGAAGTTTGTGGAATGAGTACTATTTAAAGACAGAATTGGTGCTAAGGAGATTCCCTTACTCAAATGTCCTGTGGACCCTGAAGGACAGCTTGGCTTCAATCCAGAATTCTGGTAGAGGCAGTAGAACAGAATAGGACCCTAAGGCCTACCTGACATATTCTTTAATTGGTCTTAAGAGAAAAGCTCTTATGGAATCTGAAAGAATCAGTCTATTTCATATTTTAGGAGTGTATATAGGTTTACTCTTTTTTTCGGGGGGGGGTCTACATTTTTATTTTTCCTTTTATATTTATCTCCTAGTACAGATTAAAATATTGCTAAGAAAATAAGATACTACCTTTCATCTACCAAAGTGGTCAAGTGTGATGGTTAATTTTATATGTCAACTTGACAGGGCTAGAGGGTATCCACATATGTATCTGGTAAAACATTATTCTGAGCCTTTTGGTAAGGGTGTTTTAGAATGAGATAGTATTTCAATGGGAAGAATGAGCAAAGTAGGTTGCCCTCCCTTAAGTGAGTGGACCACATCCATTCAATGGAAGATGTGAATCATAAAAGCAACCCTCTGTGTGAGAGAGAATCCCATCTGTCTGACTGGTTTTGATCTGGACATCAGCTCTTTTTGGGTCTCCAGCTAGCTATGTTTTAGACTAATTATAACATGGCTTGTCCAGGCCTCCAGTGTGCTGACTCAGCCTATAGATTTTGGGACTTATCAGCTTCCATAATCATGTGATCCAATTCCTAGTAATACAACTCTTTATATATGTATCTGTATTCGATTGGTTCTCTTTCTTTGAAAAACCTTGATAACCCACTAAGTTTTAAAATGTGCTATTATATTTTGGTAAGGGTAGGGGAATAAGAACTCTGGTTTGTTACTGAAAGCGTGTATACACTAGAATAACTTAAGAGAGCAACATTTGTTGTGATGATTAAATGAAATGAACACAGATACTCTATAGAGTAGTTTCTGCCACACCGTCATTATATTTAAAGAAAAGGGTCATGAAAATGTCAATGTTTATATACACATGTATTCATGTGTATATATATATATATGATTATATATCACTTCTCTGAATAAAAAACATCAGCGATAAAAATAATACAACAAAGATAAGTTCATTCATAATATGAAAGCGAGTGTTTTTCAAATGCATATTAAATTTTCCTCTTATTATGAAAGGAGGAAAAGTCTGGATAAAAATAATGAAACTTTAAACTTGGCCTGAGGAAAAAAATGTGTGATGTATATATTAATATTACATGAAAATTAGACAAAAATGGAAATGATAAAAGAAAACATAATAAAATTTCATTCTTTTAAATCTTGTCAAGTGATCTTATTTATAAATAGTCTCTTCCTTGATTTAGATTTCAACCTGGGTTTCATCCTGTTTGTACGAAACAACAGTGACATCCAGTGGCCAAGACAATAGCAGCTGTACATAAGCAATCATCATCTCTATTTTTAATCCACTTGGAAGAGACAAGATTATATGCAGAAATCCACCAAGATGAATAAATGTAAATACCTGAGTTTAATGTATAAATTAAAAATGTAATTCAGATAAATATATGTGTATATATTTGAATGTTGTTCACATATTCCAGGTTGTAAAATTTCAATTGGTATTTTTACTTTATATGTACTACTAGGTTACCCATAAAATATATTGCAGAGCAATGTATTTGAAAAAATGTGCAAAAACAGTATTCTAAAAAGATGGTAACTTAAATATCTTACCTTCTATCAAAATTAGACATTCATTTGACAGTGGGAGAATACCATTATATTTTACAAAATGAATAACGACTTTTCGTCCTCCTTGATCTTCAGTGGTCCAGATTTGTGAATCATATAAGGGCGTATTTTGTAATTTGGTATCTGGGGTTTTAGTTGCACCATCTCGTAAAACTGCATCCAAATTGTCCTCATGTGGCACTTCTTGCCTAAAAATTGACATGAAGTATTAGAAAACTATTTTTATGTAATCTAGAAAATTCCAATTTAACAAATTATCCAATTAAAATATCATTTTTATATTCTACTTTTTCTTAAACTAAGGAGAGAATTCACTTTGCAAACTATATGACTTTTATTCAATAGATAAATATTTGATATTTTGTAGCTCAGTAGGTCTATGTCATAATTACATTAACCACTGACAATTTCCATGCCTGGTTCTGATACCAAAGTTACTTGTAACTATTTCTAGTACTGATCTGCTTTCCTGGATAAAAAAAGTAAACCTTCTTAGTGGGAAAAAACTTCAGCAGCTCCCTTTCTTCACTCTAGTTAATCTCACTTTCAGAGGGCACTTAATGTAAACCAGTATTAATTTCAATTCCTTTTAATAATAATTTGAAAAATCACACAGATAAAGTATCAGAATACAAATGGCATGGTTTGGGATCAAAAAGTTTATTATCTTAGTTTTGGTTCTGTCTCTGTCCTTGGGTAATCTCTTAACTTCTCTGAGATGCTTTTCTTGTTTGTTTAACAGGACATCAGAGAAGAGTGGTTTTATTTTATAAACCGTATGATTTTATAGAATTTAATGAACTAAAATTTGACAATACTTCAAAAACTAAAATTATTACATGTCTTTAATCCTTACTACCTTTTCAAATTGAAATAGGTAAAAATACAGGTCCCTTAACATTTTATTTAGTGATTTGGGGTTCAGAAGTCTCCTCAAACAGTATTATACTTGAATTTTGGATGAATAGATATAATATTAATATTTAAAAATATTCATGAATATTATGTAAATATACAAATACATGGAGGTATCTAGATACAGCTACACAGTACAGCACACTATAGTGAAAAGTTGATTTGTGGCATTCAGATGTACATATACATCAATTACCTAAATTTTCTAAAATATCATTTTATAGTTAGAGGGAAGATAGGCAAGTTACAATAAAAAGATGAATTTGTCTTGATCTATGTGCATATTAGTAAGATTGTAAAACAGGTCTATAAATTTACTTATATATTTATATAAGATGCGGTATTTGGAATAAAGACTTCAAGGCACTGAAATATTCTCTATTACTAAGAAAAATTTAAGTTGTGCTTACTATTCATCTACTGTAGTTCTCAAGCAGGACAGAAGTATTTCCAACAAGTCTTCTGTATCAGTTAATTAGAACACTCAACTACTTAGAATTCTCTTTTAAAAAACAATTTTGTGACAAGGAAGGAAGTCTCCTCAAGTAATGTACTATTCCTAATTTGCATTTATTAGAGCTACTAGCCCAAATTTCAGATCTGAAAATCTTGTTTTTATTTATTATTACTAAGAATGAATTGGAAGGATTTACTAAGAATTTAATACCTTCCCTTTAAATTTTAACCATTCTTCCAAAATACTATACACAAGTCATTTATACATTTTCAAGACTTAAAACTATATGTGCAAGTATATACACAAATACTGTAATATGAAATGAAAATTTCTGTTTTATTTTGGAAAATACTTACAGTGAATGACATTTAGGACAATAAAGTTTAACAGACTGAAAAAGTCTTTTGGGCTTATATGATCTTAGTTTTGCTCGGATTCGATATTGCTGAGGAGCTTTTTGTTTCAGAATGGCACATAATGGTGTCTTCTCCAAATACTGATGGTCAGTAAGTACTGTAAAGAATTTTTATATTAAATCAGAATAAATAATGTCTACAAGGTTTAAGTGTAATCATGACTCATTTCTGTTAACCAAATATATACTACAAAATCTAATTAAGCTGTAGTAACTGTTAATTCCACAAAAGCAAAGGTTACATAAGCAAGGCTCATGAACACAAAGTGAGGCACACAGTGGGTACCTAACAAATCTACTGAATACATGGTGAATAATTTGTGATGGCTCATTTATTTATTGGTACCGGGGATCGAACTCAGGACCTTGCACTTGTGAGGCAACCGGTGGAACCACTGAGCTAAATCCCCAGCCCACATAGTGAATAATTTGGGCAAGAAAGAACTAATTGTCTACAAAGTGTAAGTAAGTATTTTTATATGGGACAAATAGATATTTCCTGTCTAAACTTAAGGAAAACGGCAAGTTTTATATCACCAAGTAAACAGATTGGTTACCCGAGAAATATTTTCAAATATTCACTAAAAAGATTTTTCTGAAAAAATAGTTTTATTTTAGCTGAAGGAACGACCACTGATTACATTAAAGTTTTGAGGCGTATTGGAAGGCACTCCTTTATGTGCACACTGTTCAACACATAGTGGGAGTTGGTTACAAATAATGTCATATAGCATATTTTATATTCTCAAACTAAAAGATAAGCCCCAATGTACTTTAAGTATACAATGCTATATTTTATAAATCTTAGAGACACATGTCTTAGAGTACATATTCAATGTAGAGACATGTATCTGTACGGGTTGCACTTAGGCCAGTATAGGACAAGGCAGAGAAATATTAAATACAGACATATTTTTGCCCTCATGGATATCTCCTGTCACTATTAAGTAAAATGAGATTAGTTGGTAAGTATAAAGGACAAACTTTAATAAGCTCATTACTATACTATCTTTTATCTTATCTCAAAAATGGTAAAGAAGGAAAAAGAAAAAAATATAAGAAAAGGAAAAAATGGAAACAAAGTCTGTGTAAATGGGGAAGGGTAGGGCGGGTGAAGGGAGGCCAGAAAAATGGGGAAAAAATAAGAACCAAGATACATCATGTAAAGGTACAAGATCCCAATGACGAATGTAACTGTATTGTATACCTAAAATGTACAATAAACTTAATGAGGAAAAGAAACAAAAACAAAAACAAAAAAATGATATGTGGTCTTACTTGTAGCTGACAGTTGTTGACATCTTTCTACCTCATACAATGATACTGATCCAGAGCCTAGAGGATGGAGAAAAAAATATTACACTGCTTTAAAGTCCGCTACAAATTTAATGTGGCACTAAAAACAATAAAACACTGTTGAAAGAAACCAGATAATATCTAAATAAATGTTGAGATATGCTATCTTCATAACTTAGAAGGCTCCACATTGTTAAGACATTATCCCAAAATTAATCTGTATTGTCAATACAATCATAATTTAAAAAGCACAGGCAATATGTAATAAGAGAAACTGACAAGTATATTTTATCACTTAAGTGAAGATACAAAGAATCTAGGATACTGAGTAAAGTCTTGAAAAAGAAGAACACAAGAGGATGTACATTACATGACTTACTATAAAACTACAGTAATCAGAACAATATAATACTGATAAAAAGACTGGCCCTGCAACTACTAGAAATTAGTACAGGGAAAATGCATATTCTACTCTATACTGATCAGTAATGAATGGAAAAATACAGGAAAAACCCATTATTTACATCCACTTGATATTTGACAAAGATACCAAGACCATCTGTACATCTATATGGCATTTATGTGGTATTATAAAACTAGAAATTTCTATTTATAAGAAAAATATCTACCTCATATTATATCACAAAGCATTAAAAGAGAACAAACTACTGATAAATGCAACAGTGTAGGTCAATCTCAGAAACATAGTCTGCACAAAAGAGTACACACTATTCCATTTAGTTGGGAGTTCTGAAACAAGAAAAGCTAAAGGGCTCTAGATTACACAAATTTATGTATTGGTCAAAATTTATGGAATGGTTCATTACATGTAACTTAATGGTTATGACTGCATGTAATTTCACTGTAGTTAATAATATCCATACAATCTAAGAGATTTACTAACATCTGTAACTTTTTTGAAATATACCATTAAAGTAATATGAGTTGATGACTGAAAAGATAAATACAGAGATAGATACATAAGAAGCAAAACAAATAGAGTAAAATGTGAATTGAAGAATCTAGGTGGTGGATATGAGTGTTGAGTGAGCAACTGCTTTAACTTTTCTGCACGTTTCAACATTTTTTATTACATTCCAAAATACACTATGACAGAAATAAATGCAGAAGTGCATAAATACTAAACTTATTAAAAGCAATAAAGTGAGGGCCAGGGATTTAGCTCAGTGGTTTTGCCACCTGCTGCACAAGCTCAAAGACCTGAGTTCGATCCCCAGTACCAAAAAAAAAAAAAAAAAAAAAAAAGCAATACAGTGACCCAATGAACAGCAGGATTTTACTTAAACATGAAAGTAAAAGTAGAAATCATAGCAATAATTTGTTTTCTGATTTACAAAGAATTTAAAACTTGAAAATGTGTTTTCCAACTGATTTAGCATATATTCTATTATTTATAGTAATACATTATGTTTTTATAATTTATGCAATATTATACATGCAATACATACATGATTAGATCTTCTTCAGCATCAGTCATAAATGGTATAAGAACCCAAAGCAAGAGAACTTAGAGGGATACCGCAAGCTACACCAACACGGTACAATTTCAATGAATCTGACTTAGTATCTACTTAGATAACTACTACGCTATCATGAGGTAGAATCCATACAGAAACCAGAATTGTAGTAAAATAAGAAAATACATGTAAAATATATACATGGTCTCTCATAAATAGAAAGAAAAAGGTAAAGGATCTAACACAAAATCAGATAAAGATTAAGAAAAGATAATTCAAAGCAAAAAGAATTTAAAAAGCTGCTTAATATATGAGATTTTCAAGTATCCAAGTAGTCTGGAAAATTTGGAAAGGTATTACATTTTATTTGTCAAAAATGTCAAAAAGTTACAGACATTGTTAATTTCCAGCATTACAAGGGTGTGAGTAAAGGATGTCTTACACTGCTATTCAGGAATAAATCCCGATGACCTTTTGTGGAAATAATCTGAAAACATCTATAAAAGAAAATATATGCCTATACTTTGCTACATCAACCTCACTTTTAGGAATTTTTTAAGAAAATAAAAGCACAGAAATACATAGGTCCAGTGATTATTAAAACATTCCCTGTAAAAGGAAACACACTGCTGACAACTTAAATGCCTGAGTTGGAGAATCCCTGAGTAATGCTATGCCCATATAACAAAATATCAAGGAATTATTAAAATAATAAGTTTGGGCTGTATCAATCAGCTCAGAAAGAGGTCTATATTTTTAAGGAAAACAACTAATATAGTATGATTCCATTTTGATAAAGAAAAGTTATATATATATATACACACATGTTATCTTGTTTGTGTATACACACACACACACAGATTATGTCTGTAGAAACATGAAGGTTCTGAAGGAATCGCCTTATGGTTTACCTCATTTCAAGAAGTAAGTAGAGGGCCTATAGGCATAGGCATACAGAAAACTATTCCACTTGATAGGAATTATGACATGTGTTACTTTATAATTTAAAAATTATAATCTTTTTAAAAAGAGAAAAAAAATTGTGAAAAATATAATTACAAATTATACTGTCTCTAAATGATTGTTAATTGGATTAAACTGATATCCTAATAGTAGTGCATATAATCATGTTTCAGGCTAAAATACCATCACCAAAGTGCTACAAAATGGGAAGTTTAAAAATAGAATGAGGAAATAAATTTAAAATATAAATAAAAAGTACCTGCATCTGAATTTGACTTGCTTTGTCATCAACTGACAGCTAAGTAACTGTGAGCAAATGATATGATGGTCATCACTCATAGCCTGTTTCCTTGCAGTTAAAGGGAGAAAATAATACATCTTATGGGAGTGCTATTAGGGTTAAATAATGCATACAGGCATTTACTTAGTGCCTACCAAGAAATTCATGTTAATTTTCATGTTTACATTACTGCTATTGGAAAGAGAAAAGACACCCATAAAATGGTTTTCTGGATCACAGGAGGGTATGAGTTAAATTGTAAAAAAAAAAAAATAATGAGATTAAAAACATAACAGATTCAAGGATTCAGAATGTATAACTAGATATTAAGATAAGTGTAAAAAAAGAAAAATGGTTGTACATTGAGAGTTTCAAAGTTTAGATTTGAATAGTCACCCACTTAAGACAATAAGGTAAATATACATGTCACCGTTTGTTAATACCTTATAATTAGGTAGTTGATTAATTCAATAACTTGAAACTATGTGCCTTTCTCATCTGTGTATGAGTAAAAAATACCTGGAATATTTAAAATAAAACAGCACAAACATTCTTTCTCTTAGAAGCTGACTAGTAAAATAGTTACCTAGGAAATTATAAAGATTTACAAATACATATGAATTACATATAATCATAAATCAAGTAACACTACTACTCTAATTTGAAAATGCAATTATATATTTAGAGAGGCACCATGTTTACCTTTGCATAAAATATATGTGAGGTGTTCCTTTACAACATATAGATATGAATTAAAATAGTGAGATAGAGGAAGACATTAAAGGGAATTTTGTTGAGAAAGCCATTTTATTTAGCAGGAATTAAATCACAATAATAAAAACTGTTTACTTGAAAGGGTGAGATAGCTGTCCTCGTGGTCTGACTGATAGAGGCCGTCTGAATGCTGAGCAGCTGTCAAATCTGCAGTTTCTAAAGCTCTAAAAGTAAAAGAATACAATTTCAAATCACTCAACACTAAGCACAGTAAGTACGCACAAAATTCAAGAGTTTAATGAAACTGTTTATAAAATTATCTGTATTCTTTTTTTTTTGGTAGCAGGGATCAAACTCGGGCCCTCGCGGTTGTGAGGCCGGCGGCAGAACCACTGGGCTAAATCCCTGGCCCAAATTATCTGTATTCTTTAGCATATAGTCTATAACTTTATTGGATTACATGAAGGATCCAAGGTCCTCAAGCTACAAACTTGAGGTTAAAAACATACGAACAGGGCTGGGGATTTAGCTCAGTGACACTGAGCCTGCCTCGCGAGCACGAGGTCCTAAGTTGACTCCCGGGTACCAAAAAAACCCCACATAAGAGTAGAACAGTTAGACAGTAAAATATTGCAAACAAGAATAAGCTGGGATTTTTAATGGGTGAAATTCTGAGTCAGAACAATCTCACTGTAGATACAAGAAATGAAGTTCTAAGCTGCTACGAATTGCAATGTGAGTGAAAATGAGAAGAAATTAGTAAAATGAAGCTTTTTTAGTTATTTCAATTTGTGGAAGAGTATGTATTTTATCTGTTTGTATATACACACACACACACACACACACACACATTTTATATATATATATATTTATTTTAGAATACTGGTGAAAATGTTTCTGTACCTACTAAGAATTCAAGTACCTCAAGAAAAACAAAAATATACAGCAATTTTTTGTTTGTTTTTTGAGATAGGGTCTTGTTACATATTTAAGGCTGGCCTCAAGCTCACTATGTAGCCCAGTATGGTTTGGAATTCACAGCAATCCCCTGCCTCAGCCTCCTGAGTGCTGAGATTACAGATGTGCATCATCATGCCTAGCTCAAGATTTAGGATATTTAACTTTGCAAACACATCTGAACATTTAAAACATGTTTTATAAAAGTTTAATAAAAGTGACATGTTAAAATACTTCTATTATTTATTTAATCAAAGCCATTTCAAAAAATAATACACTTTTTCTCCCATGATATGATTAAGCATTTTTGGAATTCAAGGTAGAAATTAAGTTTTCCAAACTCTGGCTAAAATTGAATTAACACTGTGTGTTGCTGTATTAAATGTGACAAATGACAGAAAAAGAGCAAGATTGTAAAAGGTTTTAACTGTTGAAAAACTTAGGATACAACTCTGACTCTGATGCTAATTAATGACCTCAACTTAAAATAATCTGATTTGTTTCATTAGGCTTATCTATTCAAAAATAATGGAGAATGCTCGCTTTGGCAGCACATATACTAAAAAATAATGGAGAATGGCATAGAAACCTGTGAGGATCAAATAAGAAACTTATCAGAGACCTCCAGAAACAATACTATCTTGGAAATTTACTTAATGAATACTTTATACACATTTACTAAATAGGTATATAAAATGCTTACTTTTTCAGTTGATCCACATCAGAATTACTTTCAGGCAAGACTGTGACTCCCCGCCCGTAACTGGTACCTCCGTGGAGATGAAACTCTAGACTTAATGGTGCCTGGCTTTCAGAAGTCACTGACTGTAGTTTGGTATGGAGGCTGTAGATTCTAAGAAAGCTTCCAATCTGAAAACAGATAATTCATTATTTAGAAAAAAAAAGGACAGAACAAATTTCTGATATTTGAAATTTTACAACCAACGTGAGCCAATGGCCTATTAGGGTTTAACCAGAAAAGACACTAGGTTATACCAGTGTGAATGAACATCAGCTGCAAGGATGCTATAACAAAATCAAAACATACATGTACATTATGTACACACACCTACACACACATGCACACACACTGTGAAACACTGTCCCATTTCTGACATTCTAAAAGGTGCAAAAAAAATTGTCATAGCATCAATTAAATATAGTAGTAGTTAAACCCATTACTTAAGTGCAATCTAAGACTTCTATTCCATAGCATTTAAAAAAATACCTTCCTATGATTTAAAGTAGGGTTAATTAAATATGATCCTTAAATACTCTATACAAAGCAAGACAATTTAAAAGTACAACTATATCAAAATTATAAACATTTCTCTATCTCACAAGTTCATGGAAGGGAAGCTTGTATAAAGCATTTGTAGGGTAGCACCACACCTCTAATTCCAATACTAAGAGAGCCTGAGGGAAAAGGATCATAAATCCAAGTCCGACCTGGACAATCAGCAAGATCATATCACAAAATAAAGGAGGATAAAACGAGTCATTTGTAGGAAAATGGTTACACTTCCAGACCACAATGTGAAGTAAAATAAATCAGACACAGAAACTTTTGGAGAAATCTAAAATAAAAGAGCAAAATAAATAGGGAGATAGATAGATCTTTTGCAAAAGGGAAAGAGACCAAGATATGGAGGGAGGGGGGAGACAGAAGAGGGGAACAGGATGAAAAAGAATTAAGATGTGTTATATACATGAACCAATTCCCAAAATGCAATGGAGTCAATGTGTACTGTAAACATGTATTAACAGAAAAATAAAAATTGAAAAAAAATGGACTGGATATTTAGCTCAGTGATAGAGGGCTGTCCCTAGGACCACAAACAAAGACCACTGTAATTCAAACATAGAATTAAATCGGTGTTTTGAATTGAAGTTTTTATTTTTCCAATATGAGGAATGAAACCAGTGGTGCTCTACCAGTGAGCTACATTCCTTCCAGTCTATTTTTTATTTTATTTTTATTATGAGAAAGGGTTTGCCAAGTTCTCCAGGCAGGAATGTAACTTGAAATCTCCTGTCTCAGCCTCCTTCAGTGCTGAGATTATAGGCATGAGCTGGCACACCTGTTTTGAAGTTAATATTCTGCAGTTAATCTGAGATGTTTCACTAACTGTCTAAAAACATCCCCAATTATAATTTGGTATTTCTTTCAACGAAGATTTCAAATAAGAAATGTAGAATGCTATTCAAATATACTGACATCTACCTAAAGAGAGAAGCAATATAACATTATATTTATTTTTATAAAGATTCATACACAAAAAGTCTTACAAACTAGGAAGCTTAATTCACTTGCATAACTATATCGCTCCTGACTCTTTGATGACTGAGAAGCTACTTTTCTCTTTTTATCCTACAACTTCACCATAACAGAGGCAAAATCATATGTAACAGAAAAGCTATATAAGAGAGAATACTACAACAACTAAAAAGATGAGTAGCAAATCAACCTTCCAACTCTGCTTATTATAGAGAAAACACAAAAAGAAAAAAACAAGAGAAGATAACACTTATTTTTCGCATGGTCTCCAAAATGAGACTGGTAGAAAAAATAAAAATGTCTATTTTTTAATCATTCTTTTTGAAAGTTTATTAGTTTATAATATATAATATATATTTACATAGATATTTACATATATGTGTGTATATAAAACACTAGTACAACAGTCTATAATCTACAAAGGGTTTGAACCAAAGCCTAAACATACAGAGAAAGACCACACACTCATAGACAAAGGGATTTGATGTAATAAACATCATAATTTTAAATTCAGTACAGTTTCCATCAAATTTCTCAGTGTCTTTCATGGACTTTGAAAAGCTAATCTAAAAATGTATATCAAAGAGAACAGCCAAATCAAGTCAAAGGACAGGAGGAGTGAGGGCCTCGCCCTATTGAAATGTCCATAATTGTCCATCCATAAACACAGGAGTATATCCTCACATGTTCACAAAGAGAGAGCCTTGAGAAGTGCAAAAGTGAGATCAAGCAGTGATACAAAGAAGGTTCAATATGCAGAGTTTTATTTTAAAAGTACATGAAACAAACGTGGCAAAACATTTAGAATAAGTTTAAATGGTGCATGTAGGTGTTTATTACAGTATCTTCTCTACTGTTATACTTATTTAAAAAGGTAAAGGCAAGGATAAAATTCATTTGCATGAATAGGCAATAAAGGTGACAAACTGTTATAATAAGAAATTCCTTCTGGGGGCAGCATTGCATTTTTTTTTAAAGCTTAAACATATTTTGAAATGTACTTGAAGCTCTATTACCAAAAGACTTTGTCTCGCTTTGTCTCGCCAGTAATGCAATAAAATTCCAAAAATACAAGTCAAGGAATGATATTAAAAATTATAAAAATATAATTTAAAAAACTTACTAAAAAGTCAATTTCAAAACAGAAACACACACACAAAAGCAAACCATGTATGGCTACTAAGAAGGCATTATTCCTAGAGAAATAATCAAAATATGTTTTTCTTTTAGTTTAATATCTTTAGTTTCCTGTATACAACTCAAAATAGCCAAACTATAGCTAATAGATCACCAAAGACCAAACATTAATCATAACTATATACAAACCGTGTTTGAAAAATATACTGAAAGACACTGCCAAGAATAACAGGATAAATGTGTTAGAAGTAAGGGGAGTATTTTGAGGATTAATGGTAATGTGTGTTGTGCTATAATACATTAAAAATTTTTAATTCACTGTATTTTTTGATCACGCTTTGTATATTTCATAATTATTTTCAAAATTATCAGTATGAGAACAAGGACTTAAAATTACGATTTTAACTTCCACACAAAAAGTTTGAAATGTCATTTTGTGTCTGCAAAATTTTTGAGAATGACATAAAAATCATACTTAAAAATTAAGACTTAGAAAAGAATTAAAGGTTATTTAAGCTTTAAAATGAATTGCTAAGTAGAAATTGATTATATTTTACTGTGTAATTGCATTAATTAACCCCTTTATAAAAAAACACTTTTCCTGCTCCTATGCAACACACTTTGAATTGGTCCCAAGTATTCTGATATAAGAATGCAAATTTAAATATTTGTCTTGAATAAAAATTCATTTGTATCACTGTCATGTAACAGATTTCCTAAATTATTGTGTTACAGAGGCTGTCAGAAAATGTGATGTCCATGTACATTAGCTAACAGTCTAAAGTTATATCACAGAAAGTTACACACAGTTCCATGTAGAAAATCTTTTTAGTTTTATACTGCACTGCATATATATAATATAATGCTGTCTTTAGAAAGAAACAATGTGCTGTAAATACTTTCTTAATTGTGAATGCTTATAATATCCTCTAGTGGATAGACAATTTAAAAAAGACCTCTAGAATTCACAGGACTCACTGATTTCAGCAACAGGTATCATATCATACTTATTTATATGGAAAGTGCTATGCCATGTTCTTTTCATAGCTTGGACAAGCAAAACAAGACAAGTAGGGAAACAGAAAGACCCATGATAAGAGCATAAAAAAATTTAAAAGGTCAAAGTAGATAATGCAGAGTGTGGAACTGAGGTATTTCTAAGTTGTAAATCATTTTTTAGAAGAACTTGTGTAAAAAATAAAATTTAGAATTAGATGAATCATTTTTTTCTTTTGAAGTAAATTAATAATGCTAATAGTACTTTTCAGAAGAAAAATAGTAAAAGTATATCTTGAAAATTTTCTCCTGATATGTCATGTATATACATCTGTACATGCACACACATTTGTAAAAGACAAAAAAGTGTACTTATTATCTTCCTGGCCACTGGCTTTAACCTAATTTATTGATTTGAATTGTGTGAGCTTATTTATAATAGAATGTAGGGTGGAAGTATTTTCTTCTTCTGAGCATTTGTTTTACAAAAGAAACGTGGGCACCAAAATGAAGATTTGAATTATTTTAACTACCCACTATTTCTTTTAACTAAGTAGGCTGAAAGATATTTGCAATAAAGAAGATTCTTTCCTTTCAATGCACAAAAAAATTATCTCTAGAAACACTCATTGTGTATTCATCACTGGCATCACCCAATAGTTGCAGAATCTTGGGACAATTCACTTAAGGCTTCACTTTCTCATGTATAAAATGAGCTGATGACAGGGACTCTCCATAGGATAGTACCTAATATGATGATGTGCCCAGCAAATGTTATGATTATTTGTAATACTATTATTTGCTACAAAGGACACTTTCAAATAAAAGATACAATAAAAGGCAGAAAAAGTATTCCTTACAATCTCTGTTCCTAATTCATTAAGAACTGTCATACCTAACCTGTAAAACATTAAATTAAAAATTTTAATCAAATTCTCAAAAACAGTAAGCAAATTCCATAACTATACAGTACACACATTACTCTAATTCATAGTATGCATGAGAGCCAATTTAATAATTTCTTCAACAGTACAAAGTTACCATATATTTTATTAAACCAATTAAAATAGCTTAAGTTAACAAGATTTTATATATTCTTTATCATTTTAAAGCACTGTTTCTCACATGAAAAAATGTTTCTTTACTATTCACAGTGAAGCTGTGTATGGATATAAAATGTTCAGAAAAGATTCTTCAGTTTTTTTAAAAAAATGTCCCTTTCATTATATCTTACAATGATATACTTGGATAAACATTTTATAATTTAATAATTCCAGAAAAAATAAATTTGAAGTAAATTTCTAGACTCCAAGTATCATCTATAAATATAATCATTTATCACCAAAAATTGTATGACCAGCAATCACAAAAGTAAAAAATATATAAAAACATAAAGGAGTAAACATTTATTCTACTCAGTATCACCTTCAGGGATTTTGCCACTTGAACATGGTTATCATAGACTAAAATGTCTATTGTAAGATTCTGTAGCCGACGAATGTGATTTAAGTCACCCTCAAGAACGTGGTCTTCAATGGAGACTCTCCAAGATGGAAATGGTGTCCTGGTGCCATCCCATACCTGCCACAAGGGAAGAGTAGAATTTAAGAATCTTTATAAAAAAAAAAAACACTACCATAAGGGTATTTTTAAAGATAACTAACTATATGACTTTAAATATCTGTTAAACATTAAATGTGAACTATGAGTAATGAAAAAAAACTAGAAGAATGTAAAGAAAAGGTCACCCTCCTATGAACCTACACAAAATATTAACGTATTGCTGACTTCATCTTTTTTCTTCTGGTTGCATACAGAATACATGTATTTGAAACAAATTATATTCTGCATCACTCCTTTTAGTTTAATGCTGAATACTTTATCAGGCAACAAATAGTATTCTAAAGTATGATTTTCAATATTTTAATATCATTTTATGATACAGGTACAAATTTAGCAGTCTTTATTAGAAAACTGGGTTTTTAAAAATGTTTTACTATTTTAAGTAGTTTAGGACCTGGATATATAATTTAGTGGTAGGGCACTTGGGTAACATGTGTGAGGCCCCGGTTTCAATTCCCAGAACGGCAAAATAGTTAACTCAGGAATTGCCATGCTGTATATAAACCCTTTTCAGTACCTCTGCTAAGTTTAAGTTCTTAGCCTGCTAGAAATGTATTCTGAATTTTGCAAATTTTTCACTTTATTCTGATTTAGAAAAGCTCTATTTTAAAAAAAAGAACATATATTTTGTTTACATTTGATTTTAAGGATAGAAATGAATGAAAATAACAGGTGCTGAAAAAGGAAATGTATGCTGAACTGTCACAGAAGCTACACTGAGATGCTGGGAACAAAGACACAGAATAAATACGCACTTCCTTATGGCATGAGCCAGCCTGGGCTGTGTTTGGGTTTTAACAGATGACATGCTGTGCTACAAGGGGTGTGACAAAGGACAATGGAGTGAGGTAGAAATGTCTCTGCATGTAAGAAAAAGCTTGAATCAACAAGAACAAACAGGCTATTTGAATGAAAAACACTAGATTTTTGTAGAAAAGGTCAGATCAGCGACAGATCAGTGTCAGGTCACAGGGGAAGTATAATCTTGGCAGAGCAGGAAGTTGCAAATAAACAACTATGTCATGATCAATAATGTTACAAGCATTTTTCTCCATTTAGACTTCATTCTTTGAATACAGTGTTTTTTGACTGTAACATTTTGGACTTCACAGACCAATCCAAGAGACTTTGGGGATGGGCTGAAAGGCTGAAGGGCTTCTGCTATATTGATTTTATGGTCTAGTTGTAATTGTCTAGAAATCCTAAACTCAACAAATACACATGCACAGTTGACCCTTGAAAAACACAGGTCCCATTTGAAAAAACTTGCACATCAACCACATACACTAGAAATTCACACGTATAAACTACATATATCATTGGATATTATTAATTCAAACAGCTTTTCAGTTAACTATTTAAGTTTTACATCTTAAAAAAACTACACTTTTTCTTTTTTCAAGAGTTAAATCTTTCATTTCTTACTTTATTGAATTCATGGAGACTTCTTGAATAATACCACAAATAGAGAAAACAGTAAAAACTTTTGTCTTTTTTCACTCATTAAAGACTCTACAGTTACACCAATACATATGTTTGGCTTAAAGTAGATGTTGCTTACTCAGGTAAGGAGATATATTTCTAATATGGTTCTGCTAAACGTTTTCATAAGTATTTTTTTTTTTTGGTACCTGGGATCAAACTCGGGACCTTGCACTTGCGAGGGAGGCGGCAGAACCACTGAGCTAAATCCCCAGCCCTCATAAGTATTTTTTAACATTCTTTGAAATGCTCATATGATTTTTAACATCCACGAACATGCTCTAAAATTTTCTTGTCATTAAACCTTTTCTCAATTCTAAAAATAAATTGTGGTAGATTATACATTTCCAGGGGTTTTTTTTGGCACCGGTGATCGAACTTGGGACCTTGTGCTTGCAAGGCAGGCATCCAAACCACTGAGCTAAATCCCCAGCCCTGTGGTAGATTATAGAATATTATCCATTTACTATTATTATTGATTTGATCAAGATTTTTGTTTTCTGTATTTATAAGTGAAACTGAGATATTGCATTATTATGTAGTATCAGTCTGCTTTTGATATAATTCACTTTGAAAAAGTTTATTATCTAGGCTCAATACCCTTTAATTGTTAAGGTAATAATTTTGACAATGCACAAATACTCTGTATTTTCATATTTACCAGCATGAGAGCTGAATGTAATTTTTTCTGATGTCTTTGTTTAGAAAACCCCCTTTTCTACCTTTTATAAAATTAGAATTGGCCAAACTTTTAAGTAAACCTTTTGGTTTAATAATTTTTATCCTTTTCTACTTAAAAGTCATTAATTATGTATAATAATTCCTACAAACTTTATAGTTCGATGACAGGTACTTTCATATACTGTTAGGAATTGTTTGAAGGGGGACAAGCTCTATGAAGAGTATTTTAGCAAATGTCATCAAAATTTAAAGTCCAGGTATGTCTTGACCAAAATCTGAGGACGCTAACATTCTTTGTAATAAATGGGGTAATATTTGCACTAAAACTTATACACATCCTTTTAAATATTATAAAGTTCTCTCTGGATGACTTTATAATACCCAGTATCATGTAAATGCTATATCAATAGTTAGTATTCTTACTGTTTAGAAAATGACAAAAAGAAAAAGTCTATAATACAAAAATTCTCATATTAAAATATTTTTGTATATAAATATACCTACCTAAAATATGGATGCTTCTAAAATCATAATAGTGATTTATTTGACATTAATAAAATTATTTATTAAAGATTGTCTAATTCTTTGTTATCCAGCATTCCTCTCATGTTTTTATACAAAGGAATAAATGTTAGAAATTGGACTAATTCCTATTGATGTTTTTCTGACTCACGTTATTTTCTGTTTTCCAAACCATATGACTGATCAAACATAGAAATGATCCACCAGCTCTGGCTATGTACGACTTCTGGTTATTTACAACAAAACAAAAACATAAAAGAAAAACACTAAAAAGATATAGTGTCAACACTGTAGATGTTAAGAAAACAATATGCTTAGAGAAAATTTGATTTAAAAATATTGTTCAGAAGATGTATAAGCAGAATAGAAAGTAGTGGAATAATGATATCTATTGCACTTTTAATGCAAATCACTGGTAAACATGACAACCGAAACATTAAAATGAATGTATTGTGATTATTGAAAAAGAGAATATTGTTATTCTCTTTCCTTTGAAAAAGGAAGTAATTATACTATACTGCATGTAGCCCAAATATCATTTAGATAAAGTCTGCTTCCTCCTACTTTGATAAAAATAATTTTAAAAATTATTTTTGATGAAGCCTAAGAAAATCAACCTCATATAAATCAGTTATAATTCCACTTTCTAGATAGCAACAGTAAAATATTGCTATATATTTTCCAATATATTTTGCTATGCTTATGACTTTTAATATATAAGTGAAACTATATTCCTTACTAAATAGACTCATGAAAGCCTATCTCAACAAATGTCTCCAATGTCATCTTACAGTCAGAAACTATTCTACTTTACATAGACAAAAAATTTTCTATTGCTATTTGAAGTTTCCTCCAATTTCAGTATTTTAAGATAGTCTTTTAAATGTATTTTTGTGCATATTTAAAAATTATTTTTTAAAAACAAATTTATGAAAATAACACTGTTGTGTCAAAAGGTATATGAAGAGTTTTGAGACTTTTTACTAATTTTTACTACTGTACTTATTAATTTTATTTAAATTCACTTCTCAGTGCTGTATTTTAAAATGACAGTTACTTGAGAGCAGTTGTTACATATCTAAAAAACTGTGCATTAAAATGTGAAGCAGGCAAATCTTGTTTCTTTAGAGAGAAAATGTAGATTCTATTATTAGCTAAAGAATACTAGATTTTATCTCAGCATTTAAGAATATTCTAACACCAGAGCAGTCAAAAGATACCTGTACACACAGAATCTTTGTCACTGGAAGTGTTTGGAGGTTAAGAAATGTTTCTTTCTTCAGGATGTCACTTTGGCTAGACAGCATTCCCAGTTATGTAGGATTCTTTCTAATTTCCATTGCTGCAGTTTCAGCTTTGTCATATTGGCTTATTTACTTAACTTTGCTTATAGTATGTGTTTGCTTTGTCATAGTAGTCCTAAGGTGCTAGTTTCAATTTCAGAAACTTCATATTTTATGCAGTGATTTGTTTTTCACTCATTGTTTCTTAAAATGAGATATTACACATATCATCATTAAACCAAAAGATGTGTCCAAGCACCATTATACTTCGTTCTTTACCCTGTTATTACAAACAGATAGCAGAGAAATAAACACAGGACCACAGCTTAAGCAGTGCTATTCAAATACATCCTCCTTGAATGATAATGCAAGGAAAATATCAAGTATCTTTTCAACAAGTTATTCATGAGCAAAGCTGGAAAACATGTAAATAAAGATTAGATGGATCTTACGTTAATTTTTTCCCAACTTCTTTAAAAAAATTAATAATAATCATAAATATTTCAAAATTATCCAAGACATACCAATGAAGCAAGAAGAAAAGGATATGGGAAAGAAACCCCAACATGAATGGGCGATCAAAGTAAATGAGTAACAAAGTAAATGATCTTGACAAGGAAACAGAAAATTCATATACAAAATTGCAACTTAAAATATAACAGCAGAAAATAAGCCTATATTTTATTCCTAATAATAAAGCATATTATATTTAAAATACAGATCTCATGATACTGTTTTTCTCTCTGAAAGGAAAGTAAAAAAGTGCAAAAGTAGAGTTGAATGAATATTGAGTGTCATCAAAAATGATAGGTTAAAATTTAAGTTCTTAGTATGATATATGTATGCAAACACATTCCATTAGAATACTACAAGCTCTTTATAGACATGCAGGTAGTACTAAAATTAAAATTTCAAGTATTTGAAAATGTACCTTTAGGAGAAATGATGCTCCATCTACTTGCGCTTTGCCCAAGAGCTGACAAGTCAGATCAAAATACTGCATTGGCTGAACATCACACAACTGTACTAAGGTTGAAGAAGGTGAAATGTGTGTAGAGGACCAAATTCGTAAGGCTTCTACCATTTTGTGGTCTGCAGCAGTGAAATGAAAACACTTGCTTGAAGTACGAGGTATGACAGGAGCTCCCAAGGTTCCCTCAAAGGTCAAAGATGCAAAGCCCGAGCTGGTGATACCTTGAGGCTCATTTTTATATACTTGGATCTAAGAAAGTTAGGTAAAGTAGAAAACAGATACAAACAATATAGCTTACTGATAAAGAACCCAGGAACCAAGGAAACTTAAGAGATTTAAACTTTTCCAGCATTACTAACAGTGAATGTAAGTTTTTCCTTTTTCATTTGATTAGCACATGAAACTATGAAATCCACTGGTGCTATACTAAGGCACATAAGTATCACATAAATTTCAAAACACTCTACAAAATTTAAAAGCTAGGAAGTAGTCATCCTATTCCAATCAAGCTTGTGCTTTTTGTATTGTATGTGATTTTCTATAAAGGTACAATTTACATGAGGAAGAAAGGAAAGCAACAATTATGAGTGTTTTACTATAAACTAGAACACTTAAAATATGAATATGTGAAATAATAAATACAGCTTGAAACTAAGGTTTAATCAATCTGACAGAGAGTTAAGATATGCCAGGAGGATTTTTTCTTTCTGAATTTGGGGGTTCATTTAATAGACAGAGAGTTGATAATTCTTTGTGATTATTATATTTTGATGAGGCTACTCTTTTGACCTTAAGAAATGTCCTTATGAAATTTACCTTATTTGGGTGAATCTGTTTGCAAAGTGAGTCCTAAAGGTAAAAGATTCTTTGTAAAACTTGTAGGTTTTCCAAGAATATGTATAAAATATGTGTAAAGTCTTATTTTTGGATAATGTCCTCTGTGAGGCAGGACTCTGTGTTTTCTGAGCTGCATATCCAAAGTCTAAGAGGTATCAGCAAAGTCATCCCCAACCAGCCTAGACATCCATCATCCTCCCATTGCTTGAACTCTAGTATCTGTTTCCTATTCAATCACACAGGTAGTTCTTGATATCCTTAAGCACAGATTTCAATCAGGTGTTCATAGGTAACAACCCATCCTTACCGTTGGTAGATTTTTGGACAGGTATTTCCATGTAGCTCTTTCTTCTCCAGTGCCTTGACTTGTGGGTGCCCTGAAGTTTGATATTCACCCCCTTAACTTGGTGGGATTACAGTTTGTACGTCATGTTACTGTGCAATGGTTGAGAAACTGTCCTCAAACAGGCATGTGGTAATCATGTGGCTTACTACCTAAGTCTCTCCTCTCTTTTCTGATCATAGCTATTGCCCAACAAATGACAAGAGTTGTTTCACCTTCATAGCAACAGAGTTAGTCTAGTACCAAATAATTTTTTGCAGATGTAGTTCATTCTGCAGATTCTAATTTATACTTGACCTACAGATATCAATCAACTCATTTCACACATTTACTCATATATGTGTTTTGTTGGTGCTTTCTTTTACAGTTTAAGCTTTCCCCAAACATTTATGATTTTTGGTAAGGTGATCACCAATTCTATGCTCACTATTCTATTTTCCAGAGCTCATTTCTGCCAATTATCAGTGTAGACAAGAACAATCTGATAGAGTCCTATTGATAACTTGGTTTTACATCTAATTTATCAGCAAGTTATCTTTGGTTGACATTCAAAATATACTGAATTCTATTCCAATATACAGTATCAAATTGTTTCCACTAGGATCTGATTCCAAGCTATCCTCATCTCATGACATCACAGTAAAATAATCTCATAACTGATCTCTCTAATACTTGTCCTTCAACAACCCATTTTCTGTCCATGTTTGTCAGAATGTTTTTTAAAAAATATTATCCAAGTCATTTTATTTTTAATTTAAAATTCTCTAATGACTTCTCAATGTATCTAGAATAAAATCTAAACGATTTACCTACCATAAGACTATAAAGGGATAACCAAAACATACAGTGAATGTTTAAATTTTTAAAAATTACAGTAAAAGACATTACTATTAATCACTCTTAAAAGACTTCCCCCCCTTACTTTGAACACACTTATCCCACCATTTTTGTCATTTTCTGAAGCAGTTCTGAAAGTCCTATTTCATGAGTATCTTTACAAGGTATGATCAAAAATACAATGTTGTCAAGTGCCATCCAATGGAAAGGCAGACTTCTAAAAACACTATGGTGCACCCAATCTTCGTTTTTCACTGGTTCTGGCACTATGAAACTTCTGGCTCTTTCCTAGTCATAATGACCAAGAAAGGTAAATGTTTTGAATTGATTTAGGACAGAGAGGTAGCTATGAGAGAGCAATTTAAGACATGAAAGAGGACTTTCAGAACTTCTGAAAGTGCCAAGAACAACGGGCTGTGTAGGAAGAGGGATTATTTTAAGGGGAATCAATAGCAACATGTATTTTACTGTAATAATTTCTTTCTTTTTGGGGGAGGGGTTCTCAGACAAGGTCTCACTATGAAGTTCGGGTTGGCCTTGAACTTACTATGAAGCCCAGGTTGGCCTCAAACTCACGGTGATCCTCCTGCCTCAGTCTCCTGAGTGCTGAGATTACAGGTATGCACCATCTCGCTTGGCTTTATAGTAAGTTTTTAAAATTTGTATGTTCACTGTATTTTATTATCATTCCTGTCTACTTTTTTCTCTGGTTTCTTCTAACATCTCTCTCACAATTTAGTAGCATCCAGGCTGGCCTTCTTTTTGTGTCTCTAGTACTATACTTATTCCCATCCCAGAGTTTTGAGGTTAAAAATGGAAACGCAAGGAGTGGGAAAAGATGTTCATTATCTGTATGTCTGACAAAAAAAGATTCTTAGCCCAAATATACAAAGATTTTCTGAGAATAATTAAGAACAGGAAACAAAATCCATACAAAATGACCAAAATATCCAAACAGGTATTTTATATTTCAGAAGATATTAACATTTGAAAAAGTTCTCAACTTCATAAATTTTCAGGAAAATTCAAGTGAAAACCACAGTGATACTAATGAATACATATCCAAAAAAATTTTTAAATGGAAAATACTAAGTGTTGTGTGGACCAAACAGAATTCTCTGAAATTGTTAGTGATAGTAAATTGGTATAAAACATTTTGAAAAACTAAAGATGAACATAAACACATTCTAGGGCCTACCTAGCAACTACACTAAAGTACACTAAAGTATATTTAGTATGTGTATACTAAATAATACTAATATGGTGTATACTAAAGTACATATATATGTGTGGCTGTAGATATTCATATTTATATTCACTAAAAGACATACTAGACCGTTCGTATAACTATTTATAATATCCACAAAGTGGAAATACCTAAATGTTCAAGAACAGAATTAATATACAAATTATGATGTATTCACACTAAAAATCAGCAAAGTGAAACCATGCAAGCAATATGGCTGCTTCACACAAGCATGAGCCAGACATGTCAAAAAGAAAACCCAAACTACACACTGCTTAATCCAATCACAAAGGGAAAATAAAGAACAAACAGATGAAGCTGTTATAGAAGTTATGGGACTGAGCTGGGAATGGTGGCACACACCTATATTGGCCTGGACATTCAGGAAGCTGAGGGAGGAGGACTGTTTGAGCCCAAGAGTTTGAAGCCAGTCTAGGGAACAAAGCAAGACTCTGTCTCAGAAAAATAAATAAAAAAGAAATCACGAGATTGTTTACTAGTGTCCTTTATCAGGCTTCACATGGAAAACTTTTAGACCATCAATCTGTATTTGGAAGTGAGAAGATGGAATTTAACTAGTCTGAATCAGAGCATCTAGTACATTTCTGGGGAAGGCAGTTTATTTAAATAAAGACATGTCCCACCATTTACATTTCTTCTTAACATCTGAAATGCTTGGTGTCATGTTCTAACAAAGCGACCATATAATATATGCTAATAATAGAGAGTTCTCTTCAAATAAATATAAGTTCCAGAAGTATGAAGTATACCTTAAGTCTGTGAAAGCGAACAATGTCTCCAATTTTATAAATTCGTGGAAGGGCTTCATAGTTTCCACTGAAGAGTAGACAAGTTAACTTTACATTTGTTTGGTCCACAATTGTTACAACCGAGCAATAATCTGGAAAACACAAAAATATTTAACTTGACTTAAAAGTATTTCAAAGCATTTCATACAGTATGAATATGCTCACTTCAAAACACCAACCAAACTTTGTTCCTTCCTTTGATTAACTCTTCTAAGAAAAGGATGAAAAGAGACATTTTCTTGGCTCTCAAGATATTTTCTTGGTACTGCCAAATTAATCTACAAAAGTGTTGCACAAAAATTAATTTTACAATGTTTAGTAAAACCAAAATAAAAATACTGCTTTACTTTTTTGGAGAGATAATAACTTTTTTACTACTTCAAATATTTTAAATTGTTTAGCAGATGGAAATTTTCAAATAAACAAAACATAACTCATGAAATATGCATATTTACTTATTAAACTAAAGGTGAGTGATGGAGGTACAGCTCAGGATAGAGTGATGGCCTAGCATACAAAAGCCCCTGGGTTCAATCTCCAACACTGCAAAATAAATTCAAAGAGTAAACAAAAGTTATTTACAGCAAATGTGACAGAGTCATATCTGTATTGCATAAAGATGCTTATAGTAAATATATTATACATAAGACAGATGAACTTTTCATAGAAAACTGCATAACAGCAAAAAATTCAAAACAGTTAGTGACTCTTGCTAAACACCTGTAAAAGATTATACGTTAGAACAAGAGATTAAACTGGCCAAAATTACTAATTGGAGTTTGCACAAAACTGGTAAACTTAATATTATGTTGATAAAACTGAAATAGATAGTGCCTTTTAATATGTGTTTCAGAAAACTTCACTCTAAGAAAATGCACTGACTTCTTGTACTTTCCAGTACTCAATGAGGATGGTAAAAATAGTGAAGAAAAGAGAGGGGGAGAAGATATCAACTTATTTCTGGAAGGCAAGAAAGTAAATGGTTTGGTGAAATCCATAAGATAGTACAAGATGGCTACAGCGAAAGTGGGAACCGCTGGGACTGAGAGCGGTGAAAGTAAAGCTGAAATTAGGTCAGTTAAAGCGTTATAAACAGAACAAATGTTCATCAATCACCATCCACTCCTAACCCTCCACTCCTACACTAGGATGCAGCCAGGCACAGTATCTTAGTATTAATCACATGGTTTTTTTCCCAAGAAAGTTGTGTTGATTAACTGGGAAGTGGTAAGACATCTCGTGGGTGTTACCACCCAAAAGAAGTCCCTCTACTTCATCACATTAGGGAGCACACAGCCTGATGGGCAGTTCTCTTCTCACCTATCCAGTTCTGACACTTTTGAGCACTATGTCCAATGCAAGTACTATTTGTCTGCATCTGATTTCCCAATCAAAGGAGTGCATGCTGGAAAAACAAACTACTTATACAAAACAAAGAGACAAATGTTGACAAAACCATACATACATTCATAAATATAAAAAGATTATAAAAAGATAAAAAATATGAAAAGATAGCAAATAATTACCATGTATAGGTGCAAAAATGAAGAGGAGCTAGGGAAGAAAGATGGTAGGAAGAATAGGAAAGGGAAAGAAGAATGGGGGAAAGGAGAAAAGGGGAGGAGAAAAGGAGGAAAAACAAACTTGATTTTGTGAGGAGAGAAAATAACTCAGAGAATATTTAAGAAAACATCAAAATGAAATCAAAATCTTAAAAAGCATCTTCAAAAAGAAAAGATATTATATCCCCATCCTTTGATATGCTACCAGTATCCACTGGCCGAATTTTAGTTTTTAAATTTCCTTTTGCATTAGTTCTAATTATCTATAGGTACTGTCATTTCATAACATTTATTCTTTGAAGTCTTCCAATGATCAAGGATAAATTTTCTGTTTTTTAAAACATAGAATAGTACCACTGCCCCAGAATGCTGAAGAGGTGAGCCTCTCGGACAGCCATACCACCGTCCCAGAGGGCCGAGGGGGTGAGCCTCTCAGGGCGCCATACCACCTCCCCAGAGAACCAAGGTGAGCCTCTCAGTCCTACATACCACTGGCCCTGAGCACCAAGGAGGTGAGCCTCTCGGACCTCCACACCACCGCCCCAGAGTGTCAAGAAGGTGAGCCACGTGGGCGCCAGCGCACCCCCTGCCCCGGTGGTATAGAGGCATTATCTAGATCCACACCACAGAGTTGCAGGGGTCATAAAGGACATTGTTCTGAGCTTAGGAAGATAGAGTACAAGTGAACAACAGAAAGAGGGCCTCTCTGAGGCCCCTTGATGAAAATTAAAGCCCACTGGAAAAGTGAAGAAAATCTCTGCAATAAAAGCACAACAAACCTCCTTAGTTGGGGAGCAGCCTCCAGAGTGGACCAGAGCAGCGGGGCTGCAAGTAGATCCCAGCCAGGGCTCCACCATGACCCCAGAGGCTCAGGCACACTGGCCCAAGCCAAGGGGTCACCTGGAAAAGAGCTGCACAGGCACACAAGCAACAGAGGTTTGCCCCAGTACCATCAACAAGTGCGTGAGACCCTAGCCAGAAGCTTGGTCGCACAACAGGAACTAGGGTGCACAGCCCCCAGCCAAAGGCCCTCCCAGACAACAGCTACACAGGGGCCCTAGCCAGTGGCACATCTAGATATCATCCCAAGTGTGCACAGGCCCCAGCCAGAAGCCAACCCAGACAACAGGTCAGCTCAGGGATCCAGAAGGCCACCTTTCTGAACCCAGGAATTAGTGTACTGGTGAGCAGCAGAGAAAAGGCAGCTCTGTGGCTTGCTGAGAATTGAAGACCACTGGGTGAGCAAAAAGTTGCCTCAACAAAGGCACAGCAGGCTATATCTGTTGAAATGAGAAGACACATAAACAAGTCTCAAAACCAGACTTCCAGATCACCTAAGGCTATGCCAAAGGGAAACGAGATGGAACAATCTGATACTAAACCACCTGGAGTCCCTGAACTGGCAATGAAAGAGGATCTGGAAAAAATGAAATCAGAAATAATTTCTCAAATAACAGCAGAAATTGTGCCCATAGTGCAAGACATGATTAATAAATCTAGAGAGGACACAGATAAAAAAATAGAGGAGCTGAACAAAATGGAATCCCAACATAGGAAACAAATGGAATCCATAAAAGAGATGCAAACAGATTTCCAGGAGATTAAAAACTCCATTGAAAGTTTACATAGCAGAAAGAGCCAATGTGAGGACAGAATTTCAGATACAGAAGATAAAATTGCAATTAGTGACTAGGAAAAGAAAAATTTCTTTAAAATAGTAAGGGACCATGAGAAATCAATCAAGCAGATGAAGCAAAGAAGAATAACATAAGACTGATTGGAGTCAATGAAGAAAGAGGAAAGAGTGCAGATGACACAAAAAACCTGTTCACAGAAGTGATGGCAGAAAAATTCCCAAGCAGGGGAAAAGAATTTGACATACAGATAAAGTGAGGCATATAGGATTCCAACTAGCCATGATCAAAAAAAATCTACACATAGACATATAATAGTTAAGATTCCAGAAACCAAACAGAAGAACAAAATTCTACAAGCAGTGAGAGAAAAGAAACAAATCACATACAAAGGAAAGACCATCAGAATCACAGCAGACTTCTCAACGCAAACCCTCAAGGCACGAAGAGCTTGAGTGACGTATTTCAAGCCCTAAAGGAAAACAGCCTCCAACCCAGATTGATGTACACTGCAAAACTATCTTTCAAAATTGATGGAGAAATACTTTCATGACAAACAGCACCTTAGGAACTTCATGAATACCAAACCAGCACTCAAAAAAATTTTAGACAGTATCCTAGGAAAAGACAATGGGGATCACAACCCCAGGAAGCCCAGGAGAATGAATCCATCGGGCATGACAAGAAATTAAAGGCAAAGGGGGAGAATCCAACAAAAAGAAAAAGTAATGACAATGATAAGTCAGTATGTATCAGTTATAACCATCAATGTTAATGGTCTCAATTCAACAATCAAAAGAAATAGACTGGCAGAATGGGTCAAGAAGCAAGAACCAACAAGATGCTGCATACAAGAAACACACTTAATTTAAAAAGAAACTCATAGACTGAAAGTTAAAGGCTGGAAAACAATACTCCATGCAATAGGAACCTGAAAAAAAGCAGGAGTAGCTATCCTCTTTGCAGATCGAGTGGATTTCAAAATCTGAAACACTTCTGGTCCCAAGAATTTCAGATAAGGGACAGTCAACCTGTATGTAAAAATCTATTTTGAACATGTGTTTTTATTTCTCTTAAGTAAAAACTTAAGAACAGAACTACTGATTCTTAACAGTAATACAAGAAATTTCTATATTGTTTTCCAAAATGGTTTTATCACTTTACATTCACATTAGCAGTATTAGAAAGTTCTAACTGGTTCACACCTAAGCTGACATTTGTTCTTCTTAAACCTTTAACTTAATCTCCCTAATGAGTATATAATATGATCTTATTATACTGATTAGTACTTTTCTGATTTTAGTGTTGCACACCTTTCCTTGTGCTGTACTTGCTATTTATTATGTTTTGTGTCTACTTTTTAATTGGGTTGTCTATTAATGAGCTGTAATAGTTTTTTATATATTCTGGTCATAGGTTATATGTATTATAAATATGTTCTGGTTAAGGACTACTTTTCATTTTCTTTTTCTTTTTTTTTTTTTTTTTTTTGGTACTGGGGATCAGGACCTTGCACTTGTGAGGCAGGTGCCAGAACCACTGAACTAAAGGCCCGTCCCTACTTTTCATTTTCTTAATGATGTCTTTTAAAGTTCTAAACTTTGAAGGAAACTCATTTATTATTATTTTTTATACATCATGTTTTTCGTATCCTAGGAAATTCTTGCCTATCCTAAATACATAAACATTTTCCCTTACAATTTCTTCTTAAAGTTTTATTCTTTCATGTTTAGGTTCATAGATCCTTTCAAATTATTTTTATGTATGGAAATAAAGGGCTGAGGTTAATCTTTTACATATGGATACCAGATATTCTAGTACCATTTCTTGAAAACATCTTTTCCTCTGCAATTGAGTTGAGTTTATGTTCTATAAAATGTTAATGTTAAATAATCTTTCAAAAATTAGTGGACTATATATGTGTGGTTCTATTTCTAGATTCTCTGTTTTATTCCACTCATCTGTGTCTTTCCTTAAGCCAACATTGCCTTGACTACTGTAGCTGTAGAAGTCTTAAAATTAGGTAATAAATGTCTTCCAACACTGTTATTTTTTTTTATTTTTACTTTTCCAGGTCTGTTCTATTCCTACATACCTTTTAAATTTCAATATCCAATTCTTCATTTATAGCAAGTATACACAGATCTGAATTTTTATATATAACATGTGTTTTCTAATCCTGTTAAATTCAAATATAAGTTCTAGGGGCTCTTAGAGATTTCTTAGTATTTGCTCTGTAGATGATCATTTCATCTACATATAAAGATTTTGTTTCTACCTTGCCAATCCTATGCTATTTGTTTATTTTTATTGCCAAACTATTTTGGTTTGGGCCTATGTTTCAAAGTTTAATGGACAGATGAAGAGAGGGCATATCTGCCCTTGTTCCCCATCTTAGGGAGAAAGCATTGTATCTTTTCCATTCATATAAGGCATTTTTGCTGAAGTATGGAGTACATGTCTTTTATCTGTGGAGAAGCTTCTGTTCTACTTCTAGTCTCCTGATAGCTTTTACCATGAACGGCTGTAGAATTTAGTCCAATACTTTTTCTGCAACTGCTGATAGGATCGTATGGCTTTTTCCTTTCCTCTGTTAAAATGATGACTTATGGGGGTGGATCTTCCAATGCTGAACCAACATTGCCAGCCCTATAATAAAACCATTTACTACATACTGCCAGATCTGACTTCTAATAGTTTGTTTTGTTAAACAAATTTTTATTTCTGTTCATACTTTTCTCTTTTATTATCCTCTTTTTTTTTTTTTGGTACCAGGGACCATCTCTTCTATTATCTTTGTTCAGTTTTAGTATTAGCACAGTGTTGACTTCCTAAAATGAGGGGAGATGTGTTCCTTCTTTTTTCTGCTTTAAATGTTTGATATAATTTATCAGTTAAAATGTATATGAGCCTGTTGTTGTCATATAGGTAACTTTTCAAGCTAGGAATATACTTTCTTTAATAGGTGCTATTCAAACTTTATATTTCTTCCAGAGTCAGTTTCATTAATTTATCTTCCAAGGTACTTCATAGAAGTTGTCAAATTAATTTCAAAAAAGATTTCTGTAATATGCTTTCTATATCCTTTTAAAATCTGTAAAATCTGTGGTAATGTCCTCTAAATCTTGATATTGTAATTTTTAAAAATGTATAATTGGTACTGTGTAATAGGAAGGAAAGGTCTAAAGGAGTAGGGGAAGTGGGAGGGTAGGTGGAAAGGAAAGAAGGGAAAAGAAAAAATATGAGAAAAGGAAAAAAATGGAAACAAAGTCTTTGTAAATAGGGAAAGGTGGAGGGGGTGAAGGGAGGGCAGGGGTACGGGAAAAAAATAAGAACCAAGATATGTCACGTAAAGGTACAAGATCCCAATGATGAATGTAACTGTATTTTACACCTAAAGCGTACCAATAAACTTAATGGAAAAAAAAAACATAGAATAAACCACATTCTTATTAAGAATTATCATGTAATTCTATTATATCCTTTTACAAATTTAAAATATGTTATGGGAACTAATATTTTTCCTACATCTTGAAAGATAATGGTATTTATTGTCCTAATAATTATTGCATAATTATGCATCAGTTATTCATATTTATCTTTAAGAAGACTAAATTAATTTCAAGAAGGATGAGGGAATTGCCTAGAAGGATGATGCAAGAGTGAAATGAATGACAATGGAAGTCACTTCACCGTCATTACGTTACATGCAAAGCCAGACAACAGCACTTTAGATGATAAAATTGGTCCCCTATGTGAAATTTCATACTACTTATCTTTATATAATATCCTAAAGAAGATTCCTCTCTCAAGCTGAAAAACTGATACACAAAAATATATTTCTAGGGATCAAAGGAAAACACAAAATATTAGTACAGATAGGAAATATTATTTTCTTATTTAGTAAGTCATTTAACAGGAAGGAGTACAACACACAATAAACTATCTTTGTTAACTCTACAGTGCAATTTACATGTATATAATCAATTCTCCTACATGAACCACTTTTGTCACTAACCAGAACTATGAAGTCCCTCTGTAGTTCTGTTGCCTTTTTTCCATGTACAGTGATACAATTAACCAACTTCATAGTGAAACAGACCACTGATTTGCCAGAAAAAGACACAATGTGCTATGAATAAAGCATAAATATTGTGAAAATTTTAAGTTTTTAAAAATTTTATAATGGACAAATCACAAGGGTAATGTGGATTGTATAAAAAACTTCCCCAAAAGGCTCATTCATATGTTTGGAGGTGGGGCTTTTGGAAGGTGATTACACTGTGGGTTGCTAACTTCTACTGCTGAGGTTCATAGCTAAATTTGCTGTCAGGAGTGAGGATACTTGTAGGAAAGACTTATACCTGGAAGGGTGCATCTTCCTCTGGTTCTTTTGCTGCTCTCTGCTTTCTGGATGCCAAGAAGTTCAATTTTCTGCTATGCTCGTCCACCATGGTATTTCTGCCTTGGAGCTAGCAAACCATGGACTAAAACCTCTGCAACCATGAGCCAAAGAGAAACTTTTTCTCTTTGAATTTGTGTAGGTTAGATATTTTGTCCTAGTGACAGAAAAGCTGACTAATACAGGGAAAGAGATGAGTGATCTAACAAAATCCGCTGTAGGCAGACATTATCAGTCTTAGTCTTTTTACATGTTTGTTTCTTGGAAGCTTCTATAAAATTATATGGAACAGATTCATTTGTAATAGAATACCGAAACTCACATCTCATATTTGTATCAGAGAATTCTTCACTATTTCTATTTATAATGTCACTGTAAGCTGCAGTAATTCTACATTATTCCTTTCACTTTAAATATTTCAAAATAATCCACTTTTGTAAATTGGGAGATATAATGCAAGAACAAAATTACAAATTTAATGGCATAAATGGTAACTGAATTTAAATATTAGCCAAAATGAACTAACAGTCCAGTGCTTGTAGCGCTAAGATACTACTGAAGAATGTAATACCTTTAAAAAGGCACTGGGATTTTGGGTTTTAAAAAGCAGGCTTACCCTAAACTTCAAACTGAAAAAGGTTTCATACTCTTCCTCCACCTAAACAATCCCAACCTTCCAAAAGACAGCTTGATCCATTGGCAATAACACGGAGAAACACTGATGCGGGCCCATTATCTTCTGGAGGGTCACTACTAGTTTTTGTTGTACTTTGTGAAAATTTAAGACTCTTTTTTCAAATAAAAATACTACACAATCTAATCAATTGTATAAGAAAACTTTACTGAGCCAAGAGAGCATCCATTTTGGCAACACACACACACACACACACCCCACTGGATCCTGTCACACACATCCTCACAAACAGAAACATAATGCATATATTCAAAGCCCAGTAAACCTTCCTCCCTGTTCCCCAAAAGTGACTGTGTTAGCTTCAGAGTTAATGTGGGAATGGACTTCCAAAAGAAGTAACCTCAGGGGATCCCCAAACTGTAGTCATAGCTGTTATGCATACCAAGGAGTATAAATCTGCACGCCCAGCATTCTGTGTGTAAAAGACATTACAATATGTGCTGGTGTAAGTTTATGTGAGAGGGCACTCCTCTGAGGCAGCAAGACATGGCTAGGGGGCCTCAAATCCCCACGTGTGTGTTAGGTGTCTAAAAGGCTCTACATCTAGATGGAACGCTTCTGCACTATATATCTGCACCACCAAAATGCCAAGTCCCTGTTCTTAACTTTCTCTTGACGTTTTCTACTTGAAAGTACTTCTACCTGTGACTGTAAGCAAGTATAAACCAAAGAGTGTATTGCACTGCTTTTCAAAATAAGATTTTGTTAATACACATACAGGAAAGAAAGGAAGGGAGGGAGAGAAGGAAGAAGAAAAAAAGAAGATCTTTCCATAAAATAAGAGCCTCTCTGAAAACAAAAAAAATCTGTGTTATACAGATGGAATGGTAAACAAGAATTCATAGGCATATAAGATATTCTTGATTCAGTGAAGTGGTGGAAGTAGTGTGGATATTATGTGACAGAAGCACCTGAAATACTTATTATAGGAAAATGACCTTCATTGAATAGTCTGAATAAATGAACCTGAAATTTAAATTTCCTTAGGATTTCCCTCCACTACTCTACACTGTTAAAATATTTGTTCTGGCCAGTATGTTGCATTTAGAAGCAATGATCTTTTAGCCTTTGCATCACTATTTTCCAGTTCAATTGTTTTTTAAATATTAGTGCAAAAATGAATCTAAGATTATAACCACTATCCAGTAAGAATATTAAATAAACAAGGAATAGTTCCTTCCCACATGAAATTCATGTTTTCCTTATATTGACACATATTTTTATAAACTGATGTTATAATCTTAACTCATGTTATTTTATGTCAAAACTTGCTAGTATACAGACTTTATACTCCCTAAATATGCAATAACTCATTGTGATAAAAGCAGAGTTAATGATGCACGTGAAATTTTCCAGAGTAACTGGGAAGTGACATTTGAACTTGGCACAGATCAATTTAAGATGGTCTTAGACTCTAGCGTTACATTAAACATTCAAAAATGAAACAAAATGAAAACAGTACTTATGTTAAGTACTTCATTTCTACATCTTCAATTGTAGAAAAATGCATTATTTAGTCATTAGTTATTATTAAGGGCTTACTTTATACTAGGTAGTATGATAAGCTATACACACCCATTACGCCAGCAGTATGCTAAACTGTATGTGAATGTGTACATTTTCCTACTCACACATATACAAGAATTTCTTACATAATAGTATGCAACAGAAATCAATGCTTGCAGCTTTGAAACAAGGGAAATTATTTTCTTAAAAATGGTAAGTAAGGTGCCCACTTCTAACATCTTGTAGGTTACAGAGCTGGCGTGTGAATTTAGCATGTCTAATTCATGTCTTTAGATTTAACCAGGATACAACATTATCTCCATGCTTCATGTTTTTAAAAACATAAAAAATCATCCCCCAAAAGGAAAATATTATACTTTAGTTTGTGATTGAAACTTAAAAGGGTTTGCTAACCAGATAAAATTATGCCAAATCTGATCCATATTACAGATTTACTATTGCATGGATTTGTATTGTTAATTACTGAATAATTAATGTATCAGTACACTGAAATTTTAACTATATATTTACTCCACAGAAACAGACCCCATGAACATTGACATAGAAAGATTCTACTACAATTCATTCCAATGAAGCTTACAATGTATGCTATTTTTACACTGTGATAAATAAAATTTATTTTTTGGTTTGTAAACTAAATGAATAAAAGAAAATAAGAATAAGTAAAAAAAAAAAAAGGAACATTTCCTGAGATACATATAAGAACAAGAGTTAAATCTTAGGGAATAAAAACAAAGGTAATCCAAGATGTATGTTCTGGTGTGAGGCTATTCAAAGAAGAGTTAATTGTGAGTGGTTAAGAGGAAAAAGAGAAAGCAGCATGGAATTAAAAATCAGTTGTTGGCAAACCAAGGCTCCAGGTCAAAACTGCCCTACAGCTTGTTTATTACCTTTCCAAAGTCTTCAACTTAGTTTTTATAAATACAGTGTCTTCATATTCATCAGTTTATATAACATTTAAGTTACTGAATTAAAATAATAAGTAAAAATACCTACAGTTTTGTGAACACACAGAATTATAAAAATGCAATTCTTTTTATTTATTTGGTACTGGAGATTGAACTCGGGTCCTTGCGCTTGCACGGCAGGCGGCGGAACCACTGAGCTAAAACCCCGCCCCTAAAAATGCAACTCTTATAAGAATACAATTCTTGTACAAATACAGCTTCACTAGAGGAAGAAGAAGTGAGCATGTGCACTGATCAATTCCTAGTTGTGAGAGTTCATGGTAATAAAGCATCAATTACAAGGATTTACAGATTAGAGGACTGTTAAGGGAGTTTTAAATTCAAACAACTCAGCTGTGTGAAGATGTCTGTTATAGGGGCTGGGGATTTAGCTCAGTGATTCTGCCGCCTGCCTTGCAAGTGCAAGGACCCGAGTTCAATCCCCAGTACTAAAAAAAAAAAAAAAAAAAAAGATGTCTGTTATATAGCTTAAAAAATTACATATATCATATGTATGACAAATGTTATTGAGACCACATCAAATATTTTTCACATTACTAACTGAAGATACAAGATTTGTAAAGAATGACAGAGGGTGAGCAGGTACCTTTAAATAAGAAAAGGCAGACAGACAGGGTTCCAGATTTAGCATTAAGTCTTCGTAATTCATAGGATTTATAACACATCATTGATCCCTCCTCATGTTTACAAAATCAATACATGTCTTTACCTACAGTAAATATATGGCACTTGTAAAAGTCTTTTCCCGAAGCCTGTGACAATGAAATTTGTCTCAGTTTTCTGAAAAATAAGGATAATAATAGTATTCTCCCTACAGGTTTATTGTTATAAATTAAATAAGGGGTTACAGTGCTTCAAACAGCACCTAGCATGGTCAGTACCACATGCATACAAATGTGTCGTAGAGCAAAAGCAGCAGCAACAGTTATTTCCAATATTCTTCTTCCTAACACTCTTTTCTAAAAAAACTACATATGAACTTAAAATGTCTTAACAAAATATCTAGTATCTAAAAATACCTGGGCCGGGGATTTAGCTCAGTGGTTTCGCCGCCTGCTGCGCAAGCGGAAGGACCCGAGTTTGATCCCCGGTACCACAAACAAAAACAAAAAATAAAAATACTTAAGCCAAGATAATACCAATCTAATCAAGGTTGGCATGTGAAATTGAAAGCATAGATTTAAAGGACAACAAAGGAATTTCAATTTGAACTTCTACTGGAGTCCCAATTAGGTACTTTTCTTTTTTTTTCCTTTGGTACCGGGTATCGATCTCCGAACCTTGCGCTTGTGAGGCAGGCAGCGGAACCACTGAGCTAAATCTCCGGCCCCAAATAGGTACTTTTAAATGTGGTGCTATCAACCTTCAGAAAAGCAACTTCTCCTGGGAAAAAAAAAAAACAAAAAACAAACTAGGACCCAAAGAGAGAGACTTTACGAGAAGACAGAGTAGAAAATAACTATTAATCTGACTTGCCTTATTCATAAAATAAAATTTGAAGAGATAAAACAATGGCTCAAAAGTGTTATCAAGTCAAAAAGATCTAATATCTCACTTAAAATCTGGGATAACGAAACTTACCAAATAATATGAGTAAGGCAAACTGCCTAGATTTTACATAATTGCTCCAAGGATGTGTTCCACCAAAACAAAAAACAAAAACAAACTTTCAATTATGTTTCCACAAGATAATAAAATATTTATTTGCCCTGTGCCTTATTTTCATTCTTTACTACACGGAGACATGGAGCTAAAGGTAATTTAATCTATTTTCTTGATTGTTCACATCATCAGCGAAGGTGGGAAGAGTAAAAGAACTTTGATGGATCAGCATCCTTAAATTACCTAAGTAGTATAGTCTCTCAATATATGTGTTTACACTGTTGAGAAATGGTGACCTTAATGCTGCAGTACTACTTCATATTGAAACTGCTGACAAAAGTATTTAGTTTATACTATGTATAGCTTGATATAAATCTGGAAAAGATAACAAATTATAAATTAAGCCCTCTAGTCTACAATCTTGAGTAATTCACCTAATTTCCTCAGTATGATTAAGTGAAAATTGCCTTTGAGTTTTATTATAAGGGAAAACTGGTAGTTCATCTAAGCAAGGTCGTTAATCAAAGCAGCATGCACGCATAAATTATATAATCCACAAAAAAATCTCCATAAAAGCTGCTTCATCTTTTTATCTACTAGCGCACTGCTGTTTTTAAACCAATCAGAATTTCAATACTATTCCACTTGTATAAAAGTGTATTATGGAAACATTCTAGTAAAAGCTATGAAGGCAAATCAAAGGCCACAATATATGCTACGAATTTCTTTGACAAAGAAACTTACTATGTAATACACAAATAAGAATACTCTACTCTACACTGGTGTAAAGTTGTTTCCCTTCTTATTATTATACTACAAAAAAGCACAGAAGGTAGGAGAGAAAGTATACATATGATATAACAAATAGTAACAAGTTTATAATGACAAAGATTAGACAGAAGATATTGCATGAGTTCATAAATGTTATTCTGGAGATTTATATTTTATGCTATATATTGAGCAAGTCATCAAGAATATATACAGGCATAAGTTATTCTAAAGCAACAAGGTTCTCTACTTTCAATTTGTATGCGAGGTGAACAAATAATAACAATTTTAAAAAATAACTAGAAGACTTCAAAAGATACCCTGCAACAAAAATAAACACATGCTACAATACAGATGAACATCAAAAACCATTATGCTAAGGAAAAACCAGAAGCAAAAGTTTATACAATCTAGGATTCTATCTATATGCATCATTCAGCATCTACAGAAACATCACATACTAGAAGTTACCTAAGTCTGGCATGGGAATAAGACTATGAATAGAATGGGAATCTTTTCATGTGTTATTGTACCCAGAAAAATAAAATTCAGTCATCTTGGTTAAATCAGCATCAAACCATCCAAATGCTAGCATTGAAGTTTTCTTGTTATATCCTGTGAATTATTATTTCCTCTTCCATTCTATTTGACATTAAAAACTGTATTGTATTTTAACAACTCATTTCCACTACAACTTGGGAGACACCAAATATAAACACATGTGCTCTACCATCTAAGTACATCTTAAACTGGATGAAAATGAGAATCATACACATGATCAGAGGGCACCAAATCAGCTGTCCTTTGTTAAAAACTTTTATTATAACACATTTATTTGTATAGTGTCACATTACAAGGCACATGCAGTATCATTAACCGGTTTCATGGTATAAGGTGCATCCTTTTTGTATGTTTATCATTAATTCAGTTCTTAAAGGATCAGACAGGAAATATTTTAGGCTTTGTGGGACATAAAATTTCCATCACAAAATCAAAAATCGTAAGTGAAACCATTTTAAATTGGGGACAGTATGTACTGATACATGCTTCAAAATGTATCAATCTTCAAAACATTATGTTAACTGAAAAGACAAATACAAAAGACAGGTACTGAATGATTACATTTATGGGAAATGTCAAGAATAGGAAAATCTAGGATTTCCCAGACTCCAGAACTGTGAGAAATGAATTTCTGTTGTTTATGAGCTGACCAGTGTAATTATCACACTACAGCAGCCCAAACAGACACTCTTGCCTACCTCTGTATGAATGTGTGTGGGTGTGTGTGTGTGTGTGTGTGTGTGTCTGTGTGTGTGTGTTGCAACTTTTGAATAGGTGCATCAGTTAAAAAAATAAAGATGATCTCTGTTATAATGGCCCAATTTAAACTTTTTTCTGGGTACAGACCATTCTTTGAATTTTGTCTTTTCCAGGCAAGTGATATCTGGCATGATACTCTTTCATGATCTGTTCCAAGGCAGTGAATTCTGGCTCACAGTCAGTCACAGGACCACAAAAATACAGTATCTCAGAAAAAATTTCTCTCTGTATTGAACATAAACATACTTTTTCTTGTCATTATTCCTTAAACAATACAGTGTGATACTCATTTATATAGCATCTACATCATATCAGTATAAGTAATCTAGATATGATTTACAATATAAGGGAGAGTTATATACATTATGTATAAGTACTGCAACATTTTACAGAAGGAACTTGAGCATACACGTATTTTAGTATCCTTAGAAGTCCTGAAACCAATATCCCATGGATACAATGGGAAAAATGTCATTAGTTTATGATTTGAATTAAATTATATGTGTGTGTATATATATATATATATATATATATAGTTATTTTAAGACGTTGACAGCATTTTTCATAGCTTTAGAAAACTGGATCAGAACTGAGGGTTCAAATTTTATACAACTCCTAGATTAGTTTCAAATATTAGTTCCAAATATTTTAAGATCCAGACATTAGTTATGTATACTGCCAATATACCCTATATATTCAGATAAGCCACAAAATTATACTATGTTCATAAAGGAAGAAAGAAGAAAACTGAAATTCACAAAGAAATAATGTTGTTGTAAAGGAAATCAAGCTTGAGATTAACCCCCCCAAAAAAATCCTGCAGATAATAGAACAAAGTGTATTCCCAATGATTAAAAGTTGGATAACATCTGAACTGCCTCTTCTAATTGAAAAATCTATCAAAGGTCATACACCGAGATAAGAAAAATCCATCTCAGGCTCATTTTTTCCACATAACACTATATGCAAATATAGACAGATAGATATAGTGAGATACACACACATATATATATACATATATGTATATATACACATATATATATACACACACAAATATTTTGAAAAATCAGGTCAGTTACTAACAAAACATTAGATCATCTAATTCTATAAACAACACAACACTATGCTATATAAGCAACTTTTGTTTTAAAAAACATATATGAATTTTAAGGATACAGATGTCTATATTTTGCAGACTTTGGGATGGTAAAGCTTTTCCAAAGGAACATCCTCACCCCCCAAAAAACCCTTAACACTGTACAAATACTTTAAACATTTGTACCTCAAAAATTACTGGCAAAAAATCTAAACAGTATACAACAGCTGGGAAAAGCATTTCTAACATATATGACAGAAGACAGGTTACTATTAATACACAAAAAGATTCTAGAAATAACAGAAAAGGACAACTAAATAAAAAGGAAGAAAAAATATTTTGATTTTCTTAATGATATAGAAAGTGGGGGTATACTAAAGTAGAAGGAATACTCAAAAATGCATATGGCTTTCAAAGCAATTGTTAACTAGATAGTAATTTTTAAAAAATCAAATCTTATTAGAATCCATTTGACCTAAGAATATAACAAAACACTGACTGATACCACTTTAAAACCGTCTTATTTGTAATAAGACTCAGCACTAAACATGACGGCTCTATCATATAGATCAGTGGTGGCAATCCTATAGCATTTATGTCCCAGTGGGCTGGTTTGTATCAAGCACTGATACAGATGTTTTGAATAAATCACTTTTTCCATATTTTAAATTAAATACAAAAAATATAAATTAAATACAGAAAATATTTTTCACTTTGACCAAGAATATATACAATATAATCCACAAAGTGTCTTAGGTCTTTAAAATGATTCCTACAAAAAGACTTCTAAAAGAGTGTAACATTTTGTTTTAATATACTGCTGATATTCCATTGTTTAAAAACATATTTAAATCAACTTCTTCAGCATTAGCTTCTGAATCTGAAAAATTCACTGTTTTACTACAGAAATATGACAGCTTTCTCTATTTCTAAAGTTTGGAATGCTGGCCACTTCCTTCTCATTTATCAAAATCCAATTTATTCTTGAAGTTCAGCTCAAACACCAGATCTGTTAGATGTCTTTCCCCTGTTACCATTAATCTCTCCCTTTCCACTCCCAGAGCCCTTTGCTTGTTTCTTTCATTATGGCATACAACTAAACTTTGTATTAGCTAGTTCATTACATTTAGGTCTCCCTTGAAAACTGAGTCTGTCATTTTATCACAATGGACAACTAAATCCACTACAATGCTACAGAGTAGCAAAAAAACAAACAAAAAACCCTTCAACTGAATGAATAAAAGAACATATCACAAGTTTTAAGAAAATTGAGAAAAGTTTGAATTTTATGATTACAACAATCCAAGTTATAAACTGATAAAACATAACTCCTTAAATTAACAGGCTAATAATTTGCTAGAGGAAAAGGTCATAAATTATAGAGTACCAGGATAAGCACAAAAAACAGTGGAAGCTTCCAGCTTCATTCAAGAAGTCACTCCTAAATAGAAGAAAGAGAAAGCAATAGAAAGGTGCAGTGATGGGGAAGAAAAACATTTCTGCTGCCTCCATTCTTCTAGGTGGAAATGGACAGAAGAGTCAGAAAACAGTGTGAGTCAGCTAAAGAGGGGGAACTTAGCTCAGCTTTTTCAATTAAAGAGCTCAGTAATGATCAGCCATAACCTCTATGCCTTCCATTTCTGAACTTAAGACAGCCAAGCACCTGGGAAGAGTTTCACTTCACTCATCTAGAGACACTGTAATAATTCATTTTAACTCTTGATAAATGGAAAATACAGTGCTGCCTAGCCCCAAACTTCCACCATTATAATAAGCAAGTCATTATTCATCTTTAAAATACATTCAAAAAGCATGGACTAAACCAGGTTGTGACAAACACCTGTAATCCCAGCCGTCTGTGAGGCTGAGGCAGAAGGATCAAAACTTTGAGCCCAGTCTGTGTGACTTAGCAAGACTCTGTCTCAAAATTTTAAAAAAATTTTTTTCAAAAAGCAGCTGGGATGTAGGTCAGTGTGAAGGCCCTACGCTCAGTCCCCAGGACAGCATTAAAAAAAGTATATGAACTACACATAAGCTTTCAGAGCAAATCCCTACTATAAAATCTCCAAAGTCCTAAGAAGCCAACTGCTTTGGTTCCCTATATGAAGCAGATCATATTAGGTAACCTTGATGAATCAATTTTGATGATAAAATATTTTAATATATGGTAATTCTATAATCCTTGAGGAATTCTTTCTCTTTTCATGGTGAATCTTGTTACAATTGAGTAAAGTGTTGGTATCTATAGTAATATATGTCCCTTAACAGAACTGATAGACTTTTGAAAGAATAAAAAATGATACCATTTCCAGAACTGACTCTAAGGTTCAGGAAATGATGTATTTGCTATAGATGAAGACTGCTTACCAGAATTAAGATACTGTAGTTTGCTGCAGGTCATACATAATTATTAGTACTCGGGATAACAAGAATGTCTTCAAGAAAAATTTTAATCAAGGAGTAAGGATGCCAAATTATACCTAACTGCCTGTTCCACATTGAATTTAACATTAATGAAATGAATTTTAGTACAAAATTCTAACCAATGATGTGTAACATAATATGAATTTATCCCATATATTTACCAGTAAATTTGAGTTCATAAAGATGATTTTTCTCTACCTAACTGGTTAAATATATCTGGGTGTAACTGAAACTGTGGGTCTGTACTTGTGAAATAACACCGCTTTATGCAGTATTTGAGAAAAGTACAGCTGTGGACTGTTCCTACACATCTACACCAGTATTTTTCTGGGGTAACAGTAATGAAGTTGATCATTTTCTGAAAAGGAGAATCAGTGTTATTGTCTGAATCTCCTGCAGACTTTGCTCCTGTTGAAGAATGAGTTCTGTCAACAGAAATAAAAATGTAATTGTAACCAAAGCTATAAGATGGATAATTTTAAAATTTTACTGTCTCGGTACTGGTAAAGACATCTTGCTGTGTCTGAAAGATGGATTTTAAAGTTTCAATGACTATGTTCAGACAAAATTGATGACACTTGTTTAATTTAGTACCTATGAATAAACAAAGAAACATATTGTCTCTATAATAACAGACCGTTCATTACTAGCCATGAATTTTTTTTACTAAGACTGGATTCAACTGAACATATCTGATAGTAATATAACAGATGTATGCATAAACTAATAAATATTTGTTCTCTGTGGCTTTCATTTTATGCATGATTTAATAACATCAGAATAAAACATGGTGATATTGTCTAATAAAATGAAAATTAATAGTGTCAGTGTTTTAAAAGCAGGTATCATTTTATTCTATATTATCATTTTTAGATTGTTTTTCAAAATGACATATTTGAACAACTTATTTTTAAAGTTTCAAAGACAAGAATTAACAACATACCAGGTACAAAAAAAGTTTTTAAATTATATCATCTAACAAGCTAGATAGACAATAATAACAGTAATGTACCTTTTTCCTAAACTTGGCAGGCCAATCAAAGTCAACCAGGTAAAACTAACAATTTAATCTTTAAGAGGATCTATCACAATGATCATACCATTGTGTCTAATACTCGGAAGGACACATGTAAGATTTGAGGATAACTTTGAGAGAAGAAACTGCCAAAGTGAATTTAGGAGTCTATGTTGATAGTGTGTGGGAATGTACAGTTTGAGTAACAATAAACTTGGAATGAAAAAAGTTGAGAAAAATGTATTTATCTATTTTTTTTTTTTTTGACACAGGATCTCATTATGTATTCCGAGCTGGCCTTGAACTCAGTATGTAGTCCAGGCTGGGCTCAAACTCTCAGTGATACTCCTTCCCTCAGTCTCCCAAGTGCTGGGATCACAGGTCTGTGCTTTCCTGTCTGGCTGAGAAAAATATATTTAAACAAAAATATCTCTGCTTAGTTTTGATGTTTAATGTCTCCCTTTCTCCTCTTTGTTTTCTTCTGAGGGTTATTTTTATTAGTATATATTTGCAGTACATTATGACGATTTTCCTATCATAAGGATTTTCCAGACTTAATCTGAAATCCGTATCGTTTATCTCCAGACTAGTCTTCATACTGACATTTTCAGAACGTAGCTTTTACACTGTACCATTAATAAAGTATGTTGACCATATGAAAATGAGATTGCCTCTCAATCACCACACTCAAGAGTATCTTTCCAACTTATTCTTCAATAAAATATGCATATATTTATCTTTGAAAATAAAATGGTTTTGTAATATGAACTCACTGAGAACACTGTTGTGCACTCTGCATGAGAAGAGCTCCTGGCATGCAGTATACATGAAGACAGTATTTCATCAGCAGCAGCCATCATTTCACATTTTTAACATCTCTAAAATATGGGTTTCTCTCTTTTTTTTTTTAAAGGCTAGTTTAACTGGGAATATTTTCTGTTCTTAATGACACATAAAATAGTACCTTTAACCAATGATGGAATTTTAGAACAAGGTGAAATACTGGACTAAATTGAGAAGTGTGTTTTCCTGCTTGCTTTTTATCATCTCCTGATAAACTTGTCTATAGCCTTACATTATCATATAGTAAGCTATACTTTAATTTGAAAAGTACTCAGGCGTACATATCAAAGCTCATATGGAAGTCTAAACTCAACATTCTAATTTCTTCATTTATTCTTTTTGTGGGGTGGAGTAAAAAATAGGCAACATCACAATCCAATTTACATTTTAAGTTTAAAGCACAATGTTCTAGAGCACATCACTAAAACATTTTCACCATGCATAACACAAACTTTAAATCTACTGTACAGCAGCTACCCATTTCTCTCTCCCCTCAGCCCCTTGAAACAATTTTACTTTCTACTTCTTTGAGTCTGATTCAGATGTCTCATATCTGAGTGGCTTATTAGCATACAGCTCTCAAGGTTCATTCAAGTTGTTGCATATGACAGGACTTCCTTCTTTTGAGAAGCAGAACAACTTTCAACTCTACGTATGTGCCACATGTTCTTTTTCTATTTATCCCTGATGGACATTTACATTGCTGGCAGAGGTTGTTTACTGTGAATGATACTACAATGAATATGGATCCTAATTACAATTCTTTTGGATAAATATCCAGAAGTGTGACTTCTGGTGCTGAATCACAAGGTAATTCTATTTTTAAGAAAACTTAATTTGTTTTCTACAACGTCTTCACCATTTCACAGTCTCATAACAATGTATGAGGGTTCCAATTTCTCTATATCCTGGTCAACATCTGTTATTTTGATTCTGATGACCATGTTAACAGGAATAAAGTTGACACATCATCGCTGTCTTGATTTCCACTTCTGTTAATGATTAGCGATAGTAAGGATCTTTTCAGATTTCTGTTTGCTCTTTGTCTTCTTTGGAAAAATGTCTACTCAAATACTTAACCAGATTTTAACCAGGTTATTAGGTTTCTGGTTGGTTTTAGTTTCTGTGTTGTTGTATTTTACTGTTTATTACTGTTATTGTTTGTTGTTTGCTATTTAGTGACAGTTCTTTATATATTTTGGAGATTAACCCCTTAGATATATAGTTTGCAAATATTTTCTCCCATTCTATGTATTGCTTTTTCACTCTTTTATTATCTCCTTTGGTAAGCAAAAACTTTTTAATTTGATGTATTTCTGTCTAGTTTTGCTTTGGCTGCTGCACTTTTGGTGACATCCAAGAAATTGTTTCTAAAGCCAATGTCAAGAAACTATTTCCCTATGATTTATTAAAGGAGTTTCAGTTTAGGAGTATATGTTTAAATTTTAACTCACTTTGAAATAACTTTTATGCCAAATGATGTTCCAATTTCATTCTTTCGCATGTGGATATTCAGTATTTTCAGTACCATTTGTTAAAAGAGACTATCCTTTCCCTCACTACTTATTACTGGGACCCTTGTTGATAGTTGAACACATGGAGCTTTATTTCTTGGCTATTTCGTTTCACTGGTCTATATAACTGTACATCTTCTATTATCTTCTTTTATGTTTGGTTGAGTTTTTATAATGATATTCATTGATTTTTTTTCCTCATTTTCTTTTGTGTATTTTCCTGTTAGGGGTTTACCTTATTATTATAAAATATATTTTAAGCTCATATAAAAACTTCAATCACATAAAAAAATTCTACACTATTAATTCTCCTCTCATACTTTTAAGTCTTTGATGTCACAATTTACTTCTTTTATGTTGTGTAACCATTAACATATTTCTACAGCATTATTTTTAAAACATGTCTTTCAACTTCTGTACCAGAATTAAGTGATTTATGTACCACTATTACAATATCGCAATATTGTATATCTGTATGTATGAGTGTATACACACATACACACACACACACACACACATACAATGTATATACACACATTTACCAGCAAATTTTATACTTTCATATGCTTTTGTGTTGCTTGTTGGCATCCTCTGAAAAAATTTTTTCTTACCATATTATGAGATTCTAGAATCTAAAAACTGTATTTATTTTATAAAACAAAGATCAACAAAGAATATGCACATGTTTTGCTCAATTATAAATGAGACACGAGCTACTGTTGTAATAAGACTTAGGGTACTAAAGGAGTTGTGTTCTCGAAACAAGTAATGCAGTTCTAATCTATGAAAACTTTAACAAATTTAATACCTACCTGTTCCTTTGCTTAGATACGGGGGCTTAAAGAATTTCACAACACCATAGACATTGACAATTGTACCACCCTTAAGTTGATTCAGGGGTGTATATATATAATTTGTCACTGGAGTCTTAAAGAAAGAAAAGACAGTGAATATTTATTAAATATTTACATTTTAAGATCATATTAGCATCATGCTTATAAATTAGCAAATCTATATAACTGCATTTTATCTTATACAACTGCATTTTATCCTTAATCTTTTATGAAGACATAGACTAAAAAAAGGCAATGCACAGGACAGAAAACTTACTGTATAAACCAAGTATTTTCTTCAGAAATAACTGTTTATAAGTGGTATAACTGGCACACCAGCCCATAAAAACATAAAGAAACCAGAAAACAGCATATGAAAACATCAGTAATTAATGAATAAACTGAAGCAATAACAGGAAATGCTTTTAAAATATGTATATCTTCAATGTCTAAGAAAACAGTTTCACTAAAAGCAAAGGTATAATGACTAGGTATAATGAAACATTTCTGAGAGCCTTGAAAGGGTAATTAGAATATCGGTCCGATCGATAAAGAATTCCATGTCTTATAATTTCAAAAAAATTTTTCTATCTAGAATACTCCCAAAGTTATGAGAGATTCTAAGTAATTAAACAAATTTAGCTTTTTTTTTTTTTTTTTTTTTTTTTTGGTACCGGGGATTGAACTCAGGTCCTTGTGCTTGCAGGGCAGGCAACGCTGGAACAACTGAGCTAAATCCCCGGCCCAATTTAGCTATATTTTAAGTTAGCATTTCCCTAACATTTTTTTGGCAAAGAAGCCACAGAGTATAACAATTATAATGTTATCAGAAGGAATCCTAAAAAAAAGTTTGAAGGTATTTTATCTTTAATTTATCTTTAATGGCTTTTCTGGCTTTTATCTTCAATATCACTTCAAAACTTAAGTATAATTTCTGTTTTTCTCTATTCTGTTGTAAAGATTTTATTTGGGCATATATAGAGCTAGGTTCTGATTCATTATGGGATAAGGTTAAGAAAAACTGGTAATAAGAGAAAAGAAAGATCAGTTTACTGAAATAACTGTGCTTAAGTGTGGAAAGAGAAGAAAATGGTTTACAGGGCTCTCTTAGCCCTATAGACAGAAACACTATATTGACCCTGAGAAGGCTTCAGTTGGGTGGGTCCACCATCATCCACCCACCCACAGCCAAACGGGAAATAAAGTTATCTATCACTCTGAAAGATAAAACTTAAAAACTCAAATAAAAATGGATTAATTTTTAATGAAACTGATTCCTCAGGTTAAATACAGAAGAATAGGGCTTAGAAATCTAAACAAACTTTAATACAGAAAAAATCAGTAGCTCATCAATGATGGAAGAAGTATAATAGCATAAGGAACAGAAGAGAGAAGATTTGTGCCTCGCTGACAAGATAACTCCATCCAATATTCTATCCTAATAAGTACCTCTCTAAAACAGAGGAATAGGGAAGGCCAGCACAGCTCAAGATCGACCACTATTATCATCCATGTAACTGGACTTGCTAACTAATGACCAAAGAAACCAGATTATTAATTTAGCTTTCCATCATAAAATATGTCTCCTTTGTAGTCATTCGCTTACAAGTTTGTATAATATACTCTTGAATGAGCATATATTTGAGACTATGATAAACTTATATAATTCCCAATAAGTTCATGTATGTTGGCAGCCAATCTGTCTTGCTGACAATAAAGTACCACATTCCATAAAACAGGATTATGAAGGAGCACTCAATCCGTTTTAAACTAAGAGATAAATGTGTATTGGGGGGATATAGTAAGGGTAAAGTATTATGATCCAAATATGATGTAGCCCCTGAACTGAATTTTTATTTTTAATAAATACACATGCCTAGCTGCTACAATAATAGCTTATGTCCATAGACATGTGGCATAAGATATTAAAACATGTTCATGAGAAAACTGAGTTCATGAGAAAACTATGAATAAAGAGAATCTGATAGCATTTTCATAAGCCATTCAGCATGTAGATCACAAGATCCATATTTCACATAGACATGAATTTTTTTAATGTTCAGACAGTTGAAAAGGAAGCCTGTTATGGAATCAGTATAAATTCAATTCATTGATTTCTTTACTTTTTCCTTCCTTTTTTTCCTTCAACAATGGACCATGTATTATACACAGTGCTGAAAGCTAAATTTGTGAATAAAACACAACCAGTCCCTACACTAATGGAAGGACAGACCAAAAGAGAGGAGGGACGATGTAATAGATGGCTTTAGAAAGTTCCTTCCAGGGGCTGGAGTATGAAGTGGCAGAGTATTTGCAAAGAGTCTCCTCTTGAAAAGGTAAAGGAAGAAACCAATTAAGCGATAGAAACTGGAAATGAGATAAAGCACAATGTTCTAAACAGAAAATAACTCAACATTTGAAAATCCTTAAGAAGGTGTACACGCCAGAGTACAATAGCCAAAGGTGATCACATGATTAGGTTGGGTACAAATACTGGGCCTTCAGACCACATGACTTGGCCAGTGAAATGATTTTAAATTCTGAAGATAGGACTAGGTGAAATTATTGTCCTAAGTTGTTTGAAAAGGCAATCCTTTCATTCCTGGAAAATAAAATACTTTTCCTAAATTTTTAAAGCACTTCTGGTTCAAGGATAGACTGGTCACTTGGTAATATATTCCAAAGAAGAAAAATAATCTTTTCAGGGAAACAGTAAGAACCTCATAAACAATAACTGGATGTTTTATTGATAACAGCTGAAAGGTCCATGTTCAGTTTAAAAATGCAAAATGAGCATCCCAGAGCCAGAAAATAAAGTCCGAAAAAAATAAAACAAATTTATTTAATTTAGAATATCTGGACTTTGTGAAAACTATTTTGCCCAGTTCTGAGGCTTCTTCACGTTTGCCTTATTCACAGGTTTATAGATATGCCAAGTATTCGAACTCGATCAATCTACAACAATCTTGAGGAATACTAATGCCTAGGGTTAATTCCCATTCAAAAACCTTTATTAACCCTTTTATTGGTCAGTTTTCCCAAACACTAAATTTTAGTTACACTACAATTCAGAATTTAAAATTTGCATCTTAAAGTCATTGTCAACTACAAAAAAGTCCTTGTACTATTTTCCCATTAAAAACTAAAGGTTTAAACATATAAATAGAATACTGTATTAAACTTTATAAATATATTGTGTTCTTTATAGTTTAATTCAGCTGTATTTTTACAGTGCCTGTAAAAATGGTAAAATTTCCACTGCTATGAGATAATAAAATTTTATAGAAGTTTAAAACAATTATTTAAAAAAGCAAAATATATCAAAATACAGGCTGGCCTAGAACTCACAGTGATCCCCCTGTCTCAGCCTCCTGAGTGCTGGGAGTAACATGCTTATGCCTAGCTAAAAAATTTCTTTTTTTCAAAAAACTTGCCAAATCATAATTCAGCAATCTGTTTAAATACAAACTGATGAAAAACAAAAGAAATGACTTTCCACATAATTTAAAACTAATAATCTAATGTCTTCATGTAGTACAAACATTTTTAATTTAATTTTCTTGCATATGTATAGCTTATGCAAAACATCAGCAGATACTTCAGACAACAGAATAATCGGGTATTAATTACAGTACTAGGCAAATACATAACTCAAATGTAACACTATGAGATATAACAAAAAAGATTAGACTTTCCCATTGATGGGAAATCAGACTATGAAACAGACTAACTCAAAATCAAACTATAAAGTGGATATAAATGTATACATATCTATGTGTACATGTATGTGTAAGAATTGGAGTAAGTATTCTAAAATAAATATTGCCTTACCAAAGACATTGATTCTGTGGCAAAATCTTACAGGTTTAACATAAACCTGGAAAAAAAAAGAGAGGGCTTATTTGTATAAAAATTACTTCAAGTGTGATTACAGTGTTAAAATCATTCACAATTATATAATATTTAAAATGGCTACAAAGGCATTACATGGTACAGATTACATGTTAAGAGTGACATGTAAAGTTGTCTAGGCTACAATTAAAAATTAACAGATGTAAGTTCAAATGAAAATGGACTTTAAAAAACAGACAATAAATTGTAAGTACACCAATATTCAGTTTCTAGGACAGACTGTGAAAGACAAAAAACTATCAGTTGAAAGCAAGTAGAAAATCTGAGTTGATATTAAAAAATTTTCCTGCATAGAGCCCTGGACTTTTTCAAAAGGGAAAAGAAACAGAAATGTAGTAGTGATTAGTGTAAATCTCACCCATATTCAACCTAATGTATTAAATTAAATATCAAACAGATCTACTCCTACTTCTCATAATGCCTTCATCCGTACTAGAAAAAAAAATCAGACACATGTGGGCCTGTAGGTTCAGGGTTTGGTCAAATCTACCTAACAACCCTGACCAAAAGGGTGGTTTTCAAGTTGTGTGTAGCAGAAAGGAGCAGAAGAGGAAGAAGACAATAATCATTTTCACAAAGAATAAAATAGGAGAAAATTCATTGTACCTATAATACTGTTATTAATTTAAAATAAAATCCAGTAAAACTATCAAAAGTATCTGGATGCTATTATTACAAAGAACAGGATGAGGTATTCAGTGTCTATATGTCTCTGTAAGTTTCATTAATAAATAGTTATTTGCTAATAAGAATATTTCCATCAACAATAGATTGCATATACGATGGCAGTCCTATAACATTATTTCACCTAGTGACATAATAGCTATCCTAGTTCATTAAGTACACACTATGATCACACATTTCTTAGAACATTTCCCCATCATTAACAGATTTATGACTATCAATCATCATTAAGAGATTTATGATTGTATCTATAAAGGACCTTCTTTTGTATCAGAAGTTATTCTAAATAAAAAATCAAATTTAAAGTAATTGAACTTATTCAACAGCTAGGGCTGATAAAATGATACCCTATAATACACAACTTTGGACTTCAAACTGAGAACACCTAGGGAGCAACAAAAATGGCTTTCTCTGAGGTTCCCGTATGTAAATAAAGACCATGTCCACCAAAGAAGAATGTGACTGGCTTCAGATTTTCTTATGATAATTCCATTTACCAAGGATGATTAAACTGTTATCATAAAGGACGAGACTGATAAACAGCCCACAAATCCAGCACCCAGAAGAACTTTGTATTAGGATACTGTCTGTTCTCCAGACTCATTATTGCCTCTAAAAATCATTTGCTGCCACCCTAAAACTGTTGGTATCTCCCTTCTTACCCATAAAGAGGATACTGAAGTCTCAACTATCAGGCCTTTCTTTGAGTGTCTTACTGTGTAAGGCTCCTGTACATATATATACATTAATGAATTTGCTTTTTTCTCTTGTTAATCTTCCTACTGTCCATTTGTTTCAGTACATTCAATTATTGAACCTTCAGTGGGAAAGTTTGGACTAAAATAATTCAGTCAGGGTAAGTAGTTCTGTACTGATTTACAGAAATACTACTTTTATCTCATCTTTAATTTATTGAAAGAAAACTATGATGAGAAAATAAAAGTTGTACTTACATAAAGAGTTGAGGTCTTCAAATGCTTTCAATGTTTACCATCTTATAAAGATGCTGACAAAACAATAAATCCAGCCATTGCAATAGTGTCCTAGATAGAAAAAGAGTAAATCAATCACTAAATACCTGTAATTCTGAATGTCATATATCCTTACATTATTATTATATTATTTAAAAGCAGAAATTACTGCTATAAGAAGAAAACTGGTTAACCTAAACTGACTGATTTAATGCTTACAGAAAATATGATTCAGACTATCACTTCCTCTGAAAGAGCCAGAGTATGTTTCACTTCATAGACCAGAAAAACACGACGTAAATCACTGAAACGATTGTATTTAGTGAGACTTTAAAACTTAGTATTTTTCCCAGTTTATGTAAATATGTTGTAAGAACACAGTATGCCCCAGTGAAGATGTAGTTCAATTTGAGGCTTCACGTGTTCCTGGATTTTTCCTTAGAACCTAACTAATAACTGTTCGTGGAAACCCCTGTAATTTTGTGCAAACAACAAATATCCTCCACAATTATTTTTATGGCAGGAAGTCTGCAAGTAGCCAATGAGAAAGCATTATTCACTTCTCCTTGCTGCCAACTGGCTGCTGCCTTACAACCCATTTCCCATTTCAGCAGATTCGCCAGCATTCTCTCACCATAACAGGTTGCTATACCAGCTATAGCTATCTGGTTTTGTTCTTCTTAAAGCCCTAAGATCCCTAAGATGCCGCTAACATGAGCCACCATGTTCAGCAATTCTGTGATTAAAAAAAAAAAACAAAAAGAAAACTTATACAATAGTTTCAAAAAATCCTTATATTAAAACCTCATTTTAAAAAGTGAAAGCTAAAACTGAAGCAAATGCCTTATATTTCTACAAAATGTTTCATTGTCTAGCAAACTAAAAATTAAAACCTTGTTGACATTACTTATAGTGTTTTAGGATTTTGACAAAAGAGAAAGGCATAAAAATCAAATTAGAAAAATTCATTCTTTTATGCAGGAAGTTTTACATTTGCTTTGCAACAATCTTTAATCATGATACTATAACTTCTAAAGTAAATACACAAAAAGCCCTCAAATGATCAATATTCATAGATTTTAAACTCAGGGTTTGAAGTAAACTGTAAACTGAGTTTTCTCATCACTGTATTTTAAGAAATAAAATCTTGACTTATGATCCTATTATTTGACAAGTACTAATTAGTCGCTATACGTCTATTTGGATGACCACCTATTTAATATTTATTTCAATAGTAGAAAACATTTTTCACATTCAGTTCAGTAGCATATATTAAATACCTAATATGTTGTACATGTTTTGTAGATGCATTGTACGCATTTTACAAATCCATAACCCTCTTACATTGTTTCCCAAATAAATATTAAACAAATATAAGAATCCTAAAGAAATATTAAGATTAAAATGTACTAAAAATATAAGCAAATTAGTTCCTAATATTCAGTATCATGCATTTATTTTTGAAATGCTCACTAAGATGTCTAGGATAAAATAAGTGAAAAAACAATTTATAAAACATGATTAGTATAAAGTCATCTGGTGAAAACAGGCATATGGAGGTTTATACTTACACAAACACACACGTGCAGATGTATGTAGACACACATGTAAGCTAGAAGGATACAAATTAAATCATAGCAGTGACTTTACCTATAGAATGGGCTGGGAGACGGCAATGGGTTCAGAGGGGAAGAGGAGACTTGCTTTTTAGATTACATCCTTTCACATTGCTTGAATGTTTTTAAAAGCATGACCACACAAAAACAACAAAATTTTCTAAGATAATATTTGCAAGACCTTATTCAAATTCATAATAATTTTCTCCTTGAGGTAGGAAAGAAAAATAGTCATGGAGATAGATTCTTCACTTACTACAAGTTCTTTAGCCTTAGAGTGGTTGTCTCAATAATAAAAATACAGTAAAAAAATCAAAAGGAGTTAATAAAGGCTTAAATGAGAAACACATGGAAGGTTTTTCCAATCTATAAAATTCCATACAAATTTAGTATCATTTTAGTAATAAGATTTAATTTATTATTAAAAACTAGTTAAATGTTAGATACTGGTTATAATAAATATTTGAAAAAGAAACAATACTTTTTTACCACCTATTCTTTGGACAAAATCTACCTCACAGCCTTTTAAATTCAGTCATATCATTTGCTACTGAGCTATGTAAAATTAAAAAAAGGGTGACAGGAAAAGGAACAGAAAAGTTCTTTAGTTTCCTTAATCCACCAGAAATTAGACTTTATCACTTTATCTCTTTACATCATCCCACTTCAAAATATCCAAATGTGTTGCCCAGAAAATTCTTTAAAAATTATGAATTAAAAAAACACCACACTCTCATGAACACATTCACAGATAAACCTCATGAGGAAAAGGAATTACAAGACCTTCAGGCTCTCAGTTAAGCAACTTTATGTAGAAACAAACAATACATACGTACCTCTCTCATAGCAATTCTACATAAAAAATTTTCTCCAAAGATTTTTTCTCATTTTTCTTAAAAAGTCTCTGCATTCATATTAATACCTGACTCTCACAAACATTTTTTTTCTAAAAATAATGCAAGATTTTTATAAGCTACCAACTTCTAATATCAAATCATTATTTCTGGGTAATGTGGCCTCAGAGTTAATTATTTTTAGAGGTTAATATTAAATTTAGCTATAAAACTATGATAGAATCACATGAAATTCTGTCCTTAAAGAGCAGTGTGTGATAAGTATGGGTTCACAGATCTCTTAATAATGAAATAAAATTCATGGATGATTTCTTCAGAAAAGAAAATATATACATACACTTACATATTTTTAGTCACTCTGAGAACCTCTTACATCCCTTTACACCTAGTATGAGCTATAGTCATCTAGACTATAGCCTGATGGTCCTTTCAGGTAAATTAAGTAAACATTTTAATCGGTATTTAACTCTTGAAATAGGATGTTAGAGCCTCTTCTTGATCATTCATTAAAATGGATGCTGCTCCTTTGAAGAAATTAGAAGTGGGTAGTTCAATGTCTTACTTATTTACAATGTCTTACTTATTTAAAAATGTCAGGAGAGATGAAAGGAAAAGCAAATCATCTTAGCAAGTTAATCATCTTAGCAAGTTGAAAGGGCTCAGACCACAATTTCTGGCCTAGATTCTTGATATCAAAAGTGTGTATCTTTAAAGAAAGAGTTAATATGAAATAAGAACAAAAACTACTTGTCTCGTATACTACAGCCCATAAAAGTTAAATATTAGGAATTCAAAGTATTGTTTAAAAAACTGCTTATGGACACCTAGCCAACTGAAAAATTGGTATGAATAACATTTGTTTGATGTCATGGTGTGTCTCCTCAATAGTAGGTTGAAATTTAATTACCATTGTAACAGTTTTAGGAAGTAGGGCCTTTAAAAGAGGGGGCTTTACCTCATGAGAGAGATTAAGGCCTAGTATGAGCTCAGCACTCCCTGTCTTCTCACTTCCCACTATGTAAAGCATAGTATGAAGCATTCAAGGCATCACATCAGAACCACAAGGCCAACCCTGCCAGCACTTGCATTATGTACATCCCTGTCTCAAGAACCATGAACCAATACCTTTCTGTTCACAAAAATTATCCAGTCTTGTACTCTGTTACAAGAGATTAAGACATTTGTTTTTAAACTAATTCTTTTTTGATAGGGGAATGATGAGGTATTAGATGAGGTATCTTTTGAAACTCAGTATCTACATTCAATTGAGTCATTAAGCAACATTTAAAAAATGTTCTCTATTGGAACAAAACACAGTAATAGTCTCTAGTTCAAATAAATAATGATATATGAGTTAACTTTCTAAAGAAGTGACCCTGTTCCTGTTAAACACCTATTTATATTCTAATTTTTATTCATTGTCTTTCTTCTGTCCTTTCTTATTCTCATCATTCACAAAGGATATCTTCCTAAAACAAATGGCGTGAGTTCAGGTCATCATAAACACTGAATTCTTAAGCACAATGGTCATCATTTCAAGAATTAATTAAACTGATACCAGCCATGTATTCAAGAGAAGGAAGAATAATAGTAATGAAGGCAGGCCTTTACTAGAGCTACCCACCAAGAAGAGTGCCTCATCAAAGTAGTTATATGGGGACTTGTTTAGAGCTACTGATTCCTACTCTAAATCCCTCAAGCAGGATTGTATGTGAGCATATGCTTTCTTCTATTTTATTTCCTAGTCCCCTTCTCTTTTGCTTTGTTCAAAGTAGAAATTAGGAAAAATTTAACTGATTACCACCTCTTCACAGAAGTTCTGACTCAAAAAAGAAAAAGATAAAATTTGACTCTGGTAATGTATTCGAGAGGGAGGGAGGGAGGGACAGAGAGAGAGAGGAGGGAGGGAGAGGGAGAGAGAGGGAGGGAGGGAGGGAGGGAGAGAGGGAGGGAGGGAGGGAGAGAGGGAGGGAGGGAGGGAGGGAGGGAGAGAGGGAGGGAGGGAGGGAGAGAGAGGGATAGAGGTTCTAAAGATCCTTGAAATGAGTATTTAATCTAGACTCTCAAGACAGATTCTGCAAAAATAGTGCCATTTATAAATCATCACAATTTCTGCAACTATAGTACATCAGAACTATACAGAATTATCAGCTAACGTAACATTAAATTTACATTAAATTTCAATCTGGAGACATTCACTGTTACTCAAAGCATAGTAACTGTAGAAAAGTAAGATGAGAAGCCAAACTCCTGGGCTCAGATGCCCAATTGCTATTTCTCTGCCCTTTTCTCCTTATTTGGTCTGTTATCTACATACAAATAAACAACAATAACAACAGTCAGGTACTGAGCTCCTCCTATGTGCCAATAGCAGATATGTCTAATACTGACAATAAATCAGAAAGGTATTATTATACAAAGATGAATAATAAGAAGGGCTTTGCCTTAGAGATTCAGATAGCCTGGGATTTAGACATTCTAACCTTCTTGCAGTACCCAAAACACACACTCATCCTTCAGAACATTTTGTACTTGCTAATTCCTGTCTAGAGCACTATTACTTCAGGTATCTGAAGGATCACTTCATTACTTCTTTTAAGTCTCTGGTCAAATGTTACTTCAATCTTTCCTTCATCACCAGATAAAAACATACCTTTCTTTCCTTCTCATATACCGTAGTTTATCTCTTCTCCACTGCTTTGTTTTCCACAAAGCTGTTGTCACTTGAATAAGAATGTATTCATTTATCTATTATTGTCTGTCTTCCATTAAAAAGTAAGCAGTATAACTATAACTTTGTCTGTCTAGATCACCAGTGCTGAGGAACAGGCCCTGGCTCCTAACTGGCATTAAAAATATTGTGGAATAAATACCTGAGTGACTGAGTGATGACACTAATTCTCTTAGATTCTCTTCTACAAAACTAAGATGTATTCAGGAATAATATTTAAAATATTTTAAATTTTAATGAGACTGGAAGATGGTGCTTCATTTTGCCTCAAAAGAATTTAGGAATTACCTTTTTTTTTTTTACAGCAACAAAAAAAAAGGCTATGATTAAGGATAATTTTGTTTTGGAGCAATCTTTCCAATATCACTTCCTTTTTCTCCCTATGGCAGCAATTTGACACAATATTTCTCTAAATAATTTAGGATACAGAATTTAAATGATTTTTCAAAAAACAAAAACAAAAACTCTTACTGATCAAGAAATACAATGAAATATACAGAATATACTGATAGGGCATTTCCTTCCAAAAGCTGCAGAATTTAATTCCCTAAGTAATGCACTTCAGAATTCCAAATAAACACACATTATACTAGATTAACAAAATTTATAGGGAGCACATAATACACAATAACAGCTGTTTTTATGCAAATATTTACTTATTGTAGAAAAAAGTAGGAAAAATTAATATTCAGCTTTTTTAAAAATTCAAATTAAAAATTTAGGAAACAGATGTTCTTAGAGACATTTGTGTTGTTTCAAAAACTGAAAACTTAAGCCCCCACTCATCATACATACACATCTGCACACTTAACTAATCCTCATACATAACTAATTAATTTCAGACCAGTTGTATCAATGTTTTAGTTTTGATCATTCAGGATAGTTCTTCAATTTCTATAAAGCCTTCACAGTGATTTCCCTACACAAATAAAAAATAATTCATAAAATGACTGGGGAAGAAGGAACACTGACCTGGTTGATTATATAAAGAAACTATTGTTACTTTAAATGTAATAATGGAATTGTGCTTGTGCATAATATTCAAAAAAATAGGAAGGTAAGAGAGGTATGTCGATAATATATATATTTTTTTTCATATTTAGAAATTGATGCTAATATTCAGGCAATATAATGGTATTATGGCATGTACACACATACACACAAACACATATATACATAATGTTTGTAGTCTTTCTGTTTTATGTACTGAAATATTATTATTTAAATTTTATAATTATTGATATTTGACTCAAAATAATATAGTAAAATGAGTTGAAGCTGGAACAGTGAAATAAACTCAATAACTATTTAAGTAAGATGTTGAATATACAAACATTCATTAAATAATTTTCAGTACTTTGGTATATTTGAAAATTTTTCACAATAAAATTTTAAAGACTATTAAATAAAAAAAAGTTGCACTAAAAAAGAAGCCATCTGCTATCTGATGTTTTGCTCAAATTTTCCAAGCAGATTTATAGTTTACTGAAGCTGCTACAATAGCTCTATTATAGATTCCACCATTAAGTAATTTCCCATTAAAGTAGATAGTGAGTTCCATAGGCCAAGTACTGCATCTTATTAATTTTAGTTTCTCCAGAGTCTAGCATAGCATCTGCAGTCAAAATGTTCTACCACTGAGCTATATCCCCTCTACTAGCACATTATCTATCAAAATGTCAATCTTTAATAAATGTTTACTGAGGCTGAATGAATGCAAATGAAGAAAGAGACAAAGCATGGACAATCTCATTTCACTGTGTAGAAGGGAGAGTTTTCTCCCCACATATCATTTACTTGTTAGTAACAATCCTAATCATACGGGATTGGACTCATGGCCTTGCAGACTCTCTAGTAAGGAGCTACATCCCCAGACCTGAAATCTATTTCTAATATTCTTGGCAACGCTGTTTTAGAAAAAAGGTCTAAGGCTAAACAAGCTATTTGGAGACTTACTGCTGACACAACAATGTATTTACTAGCTACATGGGTTGATAGCCTTATCTGTCAGATCTGTTTTAGAAGATTTCCAACTTACATTAAAGGTATTGTATAATTCTTAAGACAATCAATTTTAAATAATTTTAATATAATTGCAGAAAAATATGTAAGATTATACATCAGGTAGTAGTTAATCTCTGGAGATGTGCTGTCCAATATAGTATAAACTAGAAATATGTAACTACTTAAATTTAAATTGTGAAAGGTTTAAAAACTTGGCCACACTTGCTACATTACAAATGCTCAGTAGCTACATAATGCATTAGTAGTACTACACTGGCAGTGCAGATATGTAACATTTCTATCATTGCAGACAATTCCATTGGATGTCACTACTTTTTATGGTCTTTATCTAGATGTTTCCCCAAAGCCTCATGTGCTTATATAGGTGGGGCTTTTAGGAGGTGAATGGATCATGGGGGTGTGTTGCACATCAGTGGATTACTTCACTGATTAGTTTATAGCTAAATGTGGGCTTAGGAGGTGAAGCCTGGTCAGAGAAGGTGGGTCACTGGGAATATGGCCTGCAAGGGTCTCTCTACCTTCCTTCTCCCTTGATCTCTCTCTGCTTCCTGCCTGCCATGCCATGCCATGATCTGTTTCTCCTCTGTCAGACCCCTCTACCTTGGAACACGCTGACCATGGACTGAAACCTCTACACACTGTGAGGCAAAATAAACCTTTTCTCCTTACAGGTGTGGGTGTTGGGTATTGTTATCTCAGCATCAAAAAAGTAACTAAGACACTATTTAGCACTAGGGAAGCTGTGTCAGGAGGATCACCATGAGTTTGAGGCCAGCCTGGGCTACATAGTGAGTCCAGGGCCTATTCAATGAGATTTTTCAGTTAGACTGTCATTTCCTTTTTTTTTTTTTTTTTGGTTGAGACAGGGTCTTGCTATGTAGTTCAGGCTGGCCTTGAATTCTAGTTTTCTGAATGTTTTTATCTTGGAAGGTATATTTTATCGAGTATGTTTTCTGCATTAACTGATATGATCATGTGTGTCTGTGTGTGTGTGTTTCCCACTTTTCCTCTAATTAACATGATATATTGCAAGGACTGATTTCCTTATGTTGAACCTCATTTGCTTTCCTGGAAAACTTCTAATCAGGCATGGTGTCTAATCTTTTTCATGTGCTATCGGACTTGGCTACTATTATGCTGAGCATTTCATATTGGCACGTATTTTTAATATAATTATTACATAACACTGTAAGCATATAGAGTTATAGCTCATATTTTAATCAGAACTAGGCTTACTTGAGGGAGAAATGTATATAATTTTAAACATTCTGTTGAGTACTAAAAACTAAAATGAAGTGAGAGGACAAATTATTTCTCTGTGGATCAGTGATCAGTTTTAATCATTCTTAGAACTGTTGCAATTTTATAGATGCCTTTTTTTTAAGGTATTGTTTTTTACTACCTGAAAATATTGACAAAATCTCAAAAAAAGAGTTTATACAGCATCACTATTAACACTAATTCTGTTTCTAGAACAATCCAGGAATATTGTAACCAGCATCTCAAAATAAAACTTTAAAAGTTAGATTTTTTTTTTCCCTTTAGAGACAAGTGGCTTCTCTGACTTCCTCAGGCCTACCTAGGGTATACACAACTACCCACACCTCTCCTCAGCCCAGATGAACAGAGAAGCACCTGATGCTAGGACCAGGAGGTAAAGTCCAATTTCCTTTCCTTAGGCAAGGGAGGAAGAGGTCTGGATCCAGAAAGGGATGGAACAAGCATTAATATATTTATTTTGTCTCATTTTATCCTCTCCCTACACTGATCCAATTATACCAAATGAGAGAAGTTTCATTCATGTTAGTTTTCAAACAGTATTCCAAAAACCTCTATTATTAGATTTTCATGCATCTATTTAAGAAGCATATGAAAGATCTTTTCAAAATCTGTAGACTTCACTATGTGACTTAGAACTATTGCAATCTTTTTATTACCTCTTTAATCAAGCCCTTCAAAACAAGTATAAATGCACATTAAAACATTATTGTTTCTCAAATGCAAGTCAAAGTGCCTACTTATCAAAACCTAACACATATGTAACTATTAAATGACCTACAGGACTTTTATTTCTGAAGTAGTAGGGATGAGATTACTGCCTAGCATTAAAACAGGAAATCAAGGAAAAAATATATGAAACAACAGTTTTCAAACAGTAAACAAGAGAAAATGATTTCTTTGAGAAAGAAATAAAAGTGATAATCCTAGCTGACTTCCTGGAGAGTTTACAGGAAGTGAAAAATGGTGGATAAATCCAAGCAGACACATGGGCTCACTGAGTTAAGTTCAGAGTCTAAGGCTGTCACAATGCCTTAGAATTGTCAGGACAGAGGGTTGAAAGGGAAAGACTGCACAATGAGGGCTGGGAATATTTTAGAGGTATCCTCCAGTCTGTGAAGAATTCATCTCTAAATATGTGGGTAGAAAGTATTCTAAGAAAGAGAAAAGCCAACTAAGAAGAGTTGCACAGAATAACCCTGAGATTCACAAAGGGCTGGGAATTATTCTGGTTAATAGCTAGAATAGAAAGACTTCCTTATATAGAGAGCACAGAATAGAATCTTCAAAAAGATATTCCTTTAGTAAGAAAGAAAAATTAGTCTCAGAATAAAAGTTACTTTGCACCCACCTTAACAAAGTTAATCAATCGTGATTGTAACAAGATTAAATGCACCTCCAAACACCAACAATATGTAAAGGATGACAACTCCAATATTTGATTATATAAAATTCTTAATAGATAGCAGCCAGCAGGACTGCTAGGCAAGCAAAAAGGAAGTACAAGAACATAAAGGTGGAAGAAATAAAATCAATAGAAGGAATAAGGATGAAGCTCAGTTGTAGATAACTTGCCTAGCAGGTGCAAGGTTGTGGATCTGATCCTTAGCACTGCCCACCCTCCAACCAGACAATTAAAGGACAGGGCAACAGCACTAGCAGAGAAGATTTTTAAATAGATTAAAAAACAACAACTATGCTCTGGAGACAGTGAAAAACATGAGTACAATGAAGAGAAATGATAGGTATGAAAAAGACTCAACCAACTGGAACTTTGGCTGAAAAAAATACTGGAAGTTGATAGTATACTGAACGGTGTTACCAGTAAATTAACACAGAAGAGTGTTACAGAAAATTTAAAAAAAAGAAACAAACGAAAAGCAAATATCTGTAAAGATCAATAAAATAGACCTCTTGCTAGAAATGATCAGGAAAAAAGCATGACAGTAGGCATAAATTACCAAGCTGAAAACTAGAAAAGAGACTCCACTAGAGATTCTACCAACATTAGGAATATAAAAGAAATATTATGAGTAACTTTGTCATTGATACATTGAAATATATTGAAAATATAAAAAATGGACAATTTCCTCTAAAAGCACAAACTACTAAAGTTTCCTCAAAACAAAATAGCTTTAAAAGTCCTATATTAATTAAAGACATGAGACTTAGTCTTTAAAGCTTCCCTATAAAAATATCCCCAGAAACTGGTCAATTCTACACGAGTTTAAGAAAGAAGTTACAATTCTCCAAACTATTCCAAAAGTAGAAGACAAGTGACAACTGATCTCATGAGAACAGCATTATCATACCCAAACTCTTCAAAATCATTAAAAGAAAGTGTGAAACAAACATCATTCATAAGTACAGATCTAAAAATATTTAACAAACGATGAGCAAATGAAACCCAATAATACATAAAAAAGGACAATACACCGGAATTAAGTAAGTTATCCTCAAAATACAAAATTACTTTAACATGGGCAAAATCAATCAATATATCTACATATTTATAGACTAAAATAAGAAAAACTATGATGATTAATAGAGGCAAATGACATAATTAGCAAACTCTAATACACAATCATAATAAATTTTGAAGAAGCAAGGGGAATTTCCTCAATCTGATAGAGGACAATTACAAAAAAACTACAGCTAACCCATGGTACTGATAAAAGAACAAGTGCTTTTGCCCTTAGTTTTGAAGAAGGAAAAAGAATGAATGATTTGACCTCTGTTATTCAGGAGAAATCTTAACCAGTGTAGTAAACAACGAAAAATAAAAAAGCTTTTTGGTAAGAAGGAAAGACTAGTTATCATTCACTATGACATAAAGGTCTATGCAAAAAATCGTCAGGATCTACAAGATTTACTAGAAATAATAACAGAATAAACAAGAATGGAGGACACATGATCAGCATACAAAAATAAACTATATTTCTATATTCGGGCAATAAACAACTGGGAATTAGAACCTAAAAAATTAAATTGGATCAAAAAGCATGAAAAACTCTGACCTATAGTAACAAAATATGTGCAAGAGCCATAAACTGAAAATTGTAAACATTATTAAAAAATATTAATGAACAAAATATTGGACCATTAGGAAGAGCTAGTGGATCAAAAAAACATGATCGTCAAATCTCCCTAGATGATCTATAGATTTATTGCAATAGCAATCAAAATCCTATTGGCTGCTGCTGGTATATAGAGAAAAAATTTATATTTTTTTTACTGGCCATATAGTCAGCAACCTCACTACATCTGCTTATTAAATCTTGTATTTTTCCATAGATGACTTGAGATATCTCACACTTACAGTAATGTCATCTGTCAGTAATTGTGTTAGTAATTCCTTTTGCTCTGTATATTTTTTAATTCTTCTGTTTTTACTTAATGTAAGATGAGGACCTCTCATACAATGCTGAGTACAAGTGGTAAAAATATGCATCCTCACTATACTGCTGATCTCCGGCCAAAGTTTAAACATTTTACCATTAAATAGACATTTGCCTTAGAATTTTTTGAAGATATTCTTTATCAGATTAAGAAAGTCTCTTCATATTCCTAGTTGTCCAAATGTTTTGATCATGAACTGGTATTACATATATATGAGGCAAAATAAATTTTACAAATGAAAATATGAAGTACTGATGGCAATGCGAAATAACCAAAATTCTCACACACTACTTATGGAAATATGAGCTTGTGCAAATACTTTGGAAAAATGTCAATATCTTACCAAAAATGAACAGATGTATACTCTACAACACAGTACTTCCACTACTCGGTATTTACACGTATGATTAAAGAAAATGCATGCATTTACCAAAAACATGTACAGGTATATTTAGTACAGCCAAAACACAAAACTGCTTTTTTCAACAGCAGAAAAGACAAACTAATATATTCACACAATGGAATAGTAGATAGCAATGAAACAGAATGCACTAAAATATTACTATTGGTCAAATCTCATTAACATGTTCAGTGAAAACAGTCATGTGCAAGAGAGACAATTCTATAAAATTGAATGTGTATAAATTTAAAAAACAAACTAATCTATGGCATTATAAGGAGATTAGTTACCCTCAGAATTACAGTGACTAGAAGTGGGTAGGAGGATTCTGATCATGGTCTTTTCTGGATATAGAAGCTAATTACAAATGTGTTCCTTCTGTAAAAAATCATTACGTGTGATTTGTTCAATACTCTATATGTATGCTATGTATATTTGCTAAAAAAAAAAACCAAACAGTGTCCCAAGGAAATGAAAGTCGATGAAGTGAAATTCTGGATGCTTTTCTTTCTCTTCTCAAGGAATGGATGACCTCTAATAAAATCTCACACAGAATGTTTGAAATTGTCCCTTTCATTTACTAATAAATCTATTGTCCTGCCCAACCCTTATAGTTCATATAAGAGTTACCAACTTTCTGCTATGTGTAAGATTAACCATTGGAAATTAAAAAAAAAAAGATCTTGTACGGACATAATTAAACATTCTGCCAATATCTGTTACTTGACAAATGTTTTATTAATTTCCTCAGAAAACTAATGTATTTAGAATATCTCTACGCTCTATTAATTTGCTTTTTAAGACCACATTTGCACCAACTATTATTTTGTAATTATTCATTGCATTTTTTCAAATCCCCTAAAATATAAAATCTATGAAAACAGCAGTTAGGTTTTGGTTAATGTAACCCTAGTACCGAAAACTATGTTTGGTATGTGGCTAGTTTTTTAGCAGTTGTGTAATATTTCAGTTCCCAGTCTGTTTCCCATTCACTACTCTTGACTTTTTGAATTACAAGGTTTAAAGGAGCTCTACCTTATAATAAAATCTCTAAGTGTTCCAAGCTATTCTTTCTAGCTCACCAAGATTATCTGAGGGTTACTAAGTAAAGGAAATTCTTGTGTAAGAATACTTACATAAGAAGCAACATGCTGAAAGCAAACTTTTAAGAAGGTAATTTAGTGAAACTAGCAAGAGAGACCAGTTAGCTATTGTAACAGTCTAAATATGAGAGTAAGGGAATCATAAGTAAAATTAAAAAGGCAGGAGAGAGAGGGAGAGGGATACCAGGAATAAATAAATGAATGAATAAAAACATAAATAAGCAAACAAAGCCAGCCAGTGGACATTATGGAGGAAGAGCTCCCACGTTTGATACCCTTATAGTTACTATCAGAAGACTGCCAGAACCATAATCTTGCACAAAGCCCACCTCAAATTTACACACACACACAAATACTTCTGTGAAAACACCTGTCCATAAACTTTCTGTTCAACCTTAGAGGACTTGCGCCACCCTCATTATTAATTTCTATGGTCAGGGACTACTGTCACAAAATATATTATGTCTTCTTCCCCATTTTTGCATTTAAAATTTCCCTTGCCTCAACCTCTCTGAATACACTCACTTTACTATAGCATTCTTTTTTCCCACTGTATATATTTCTTGCTATAATCACAACCTGGCTGTGAGGATCTGAAATATACTTTGTAAGATTTACTCAGCAGCTGAACTTCACAGGCACCTCACTGACTTTCTTAATTTAAGTGGCACAGCATTTCTGCTTCAGTGATGCCCAAAGAAAATTCTACCAGGGCAGTTGACAGTTGAGGCTGAAGACACGAGGACCCGTGTTTTACCCAAAATACAGTCAATTAATTTGCTTTAAGTCTCTTCGATTTGGTTTCCCTATTCCTTTCTTTAATAAGCTAGTCAGCACTGCTGAAGTTGGGGGAAGAGGTGCCAGGCGGATGGATTATTTTGTAACTTTATTACAATTATCAATATGTAACATTTAAAAAAACCTGAAAATCATTTTCTATTTTCTTTTCTGTATTAAGTATCCATGAAAGCCAATCTTAAGATCTGGAAAAATTTCTCTTACAAGCTTTACCACTGTTCTTTAAAATGCAAAAACAATTGGGAAGGAGGGAGCTGAAAAGCTGTGGTTTTGATTTTGCATCCTTTTGATAGGTGACGTTTTCCTAAGCAAACCATTCAACGAAAGCTTCTTGCTGGAGAGATCTGTTCTTAATAATCGAAGAAAACACAATGATGTTAATTTATACACTGTAGGTTGAATCTTACTTCTCCAACACTTTCCAAGGGATATTTCCTAGTGTGGCTATTTAATGTGTACGCACTAACCTTCCACTGGGCACTCGAGGTCCATGAGGGCGGGGACTTGGATTTACTAACATCTATTTCCCCTAAATCGCCAGGTGAGCTGCTGAACACCGCAGATCCACGACAGAGACCTACGTAGGGTTTTTAAGCGATAACTACACCGAATGTTGATCTAAACTAAATCGAGCCTCTTATTACACATACCCCTGAAGTACCTTGTACTTACGCACCAAATTCCAAACCCAATTAAAAACTCACCCGAACCGGGAACAGTCCAGACAAGCACGCCCGTGACGTCACATGCGCGCAACAGTTCAGCTCTGCGCATGCGTGCATTTGCGGAGGCTAAATCGCGCGTTATTTCCCTGTTATAAGTAGCCCGGGAGTTCCAGCGAAGTACTGTGTAGAAAAAGGTTTTGTAGCCTCCGTGCTGCTCGGATGGGGTCACTTCCCCCTGGAATTGTAGCCTCTCCCCTTAACCCCGCCCTTCGTCAGTTTCCCGCATTTTGGTCCCCGAGTTCAAAAGCAACATTGCCAGAACCAGGGCTGGATGTGAGATTCTGGATGGAAGATCTTCGGGACTGGGCTCTTTTAACCCCTCGGAAACAAGTACCCAAATGCAATTTTTTCAAAGAACTATTTACAGAAATAATAATGTTTGATAGCTTTATAATGCATTAGCACAGTTCTACTAATGAGTTATGCTTATTTCAGACAAGTTTAGTTTACAAGGATATAATTTTGTGATACAGTCAATAAGCCATATTGTTAAATGTGAATCTTCTGCGAATTTCTAATATTTCTCTAATCATTTAATGTTAGTGAAACTGCCTCAGTGTGAAACTGTAATGTGATAAATACACGAATATTCAAGAATTATAGTATCAGCTTTAAGTACACATTTCCAGGAAGAAATGGCTATTTGTAAAATACTTCTTTTTTTCAACAGGAAGCATTCAGTGTCAGCCCATCTTCCCTGGCTCCTTCCCACCTCTGCATTCTTGTGCCCTGAATAAACCACGGGTAACCACTGAGTCTGAGCTCAGGAGCTGTCAGGCTTAGGCCATAATCATGTTCCTCTTCTGGCCTCATCCAGTAGGGGTGAAATACTGAAATACGAAATACTATTTCAATACTGAAATACTCTTCTTCCTCCCTAAATGATACCCTTCTCCTAGGCTTTAGAACCTGACCCTTTTAATCTCACTTTCATTGACAGTAATAACTTCTCCCAACATGTTTTAAACTTTCCCTTATCCATTCTTCCCTATCAGGATTGTAATACATTCTTCTAAGTAGCCTAAGCTTATTAAGAGTAGAATTGTTTACTATTAAATCCATGGATCCTATGCAGTGTCTGATAATGCTGTAGGTTCTAAGTATTTGATGAAAAATACTCAGTAAAAAATGTTTCTCTCTTTCCCCACGTATAACTTCCACTCTTCCATCCCACCCCCAGCTGCATCCCTTTACACTGAAACCTAGACAAAACACTGAGGTTTGCCAGGCAAGCACGATGATACTGAGCTAAATCCCTGACCATAGACTCACCTTTGGAAAGCAGTTTCATTTTGCTATTACATGGTCCTAGTTTTCTCCTTTTTGTCTATCAATTTAATCTAAGAGTTTTATTCTTTCCCTAGCCTATAGCCTGTATAGCCTCAGTAGCCTATATGTCTACGTTTTTTTAAGATGGGATGGAAATACATAACAAAATTGTACACAACTGCTTTTTTTTTGCTTTTGATTATGGTGTGGGTTCTGAGTTTCTCAGGGATGCAAACACTTAACATACATTCAAGTAACTTTCATTCCTCACCTTAGCAGTTAGTTCCTAGAGATGAAGAAAATTGAACAGGAATATACATTACAGTTTAACATAATGAGGGAGGGAAGGTAGATTGAATCAACTAGAGAAGGCACTAAAGACATGTTAATACAAAAACAATCGATTACTATTTTTCTATACCTGATGAAGTAGCATAAAACAGCTATTGCAAGATTAACAATGTAATTACTGTTACAAGTTACAACTTGTAAAGGCACATGAAAAAGTTTTAATATAAAATCTATAGTTTAAAGATACTCCTTTTTAAGAAAACTTAAAACTGAGCTTCTCACTAATAAATAATGACCAACAAAAGAGTAGTAGGTATTATTATTAGGTAATACATAAGTGTAAGTAAGGAATAAGTGTAGTTCTAAGTAATAAAGGTAGAATTTATGTGCAAATTTCTGGTGCTTCTCTCTTAGCATTTTCAAATTGTTCTTTATTTTCTAATGTCTGAATGTTGAGTTAAATTGCTTCTAATTCATTTATTTGCAGTAACTGTGAGGTCATTATCCTATATTTGCCATCTACATGTCTCAAAGACTGTTGTCATTGTGTTGCATCCCTACATACACCCCAACAATATCATCATTTACTTCTGAGATTTTTCTAGCAGGGATAGGCTGTTAGTTGGAATTCATTTCCTTGTTTTTAATAACATTTCTGTTCAATTCCACTGAACAACTAGATTGATTTATAAAATATTTCACTAAATCATCATGTTTTTACATTATTACATAGTTGGACTAGTGTATATTTCATGCATAAATTTATATCAAATTTATATTTAAATTATAATTTTAAATGATAATGAATGCAATCACTCAATGAATATTAGCAAGACAAAGATATTTTTAAAACATAATATTGTAAACCACAAATTGAGAAAAAATCAGATTGTATTTTAGTAGTATTTTTAAATTATCCTGTATTTTTGTTACCTTCAATTCTACTCATTTTTTAAATTCTTTGCTAAGAAAAAATAGATATTCCTGTTTTAGTTGGAAATCAATTAGTTTATAGTGTATTGATTTATATAGGTAAATTATAAATATGATTTTTGCCATGTTCAAAGACTAAGAAATGTATGACTTACCAATAAAAAGTAAAATAAATATTTTTATTTATACATAGTAGTTTTTAACGTGTAAAAAAACTCAAAAGGCATTATGTAAACTCAACTCATTCAACCAAAGTTCAGAGAATATTGATCACATACTTAAGATTGAGCAGAACCCTGAAGCAATAAATTAACCATACCCAAGCCTGGTCTCTACTCATCTGGAACTTTCAATGAAGACAGAATCTTTTTTAAAATGCAGAGAAATCAACACAAAACTTACATTGCAATTTTATGTACAAGCAATAGTTTGTATTAACAGACAACTATATAATGGAAGAAACTGATTTTATTACTCCATTATATAGGCTTCCTGAAGAACTGAGAATTAATCAAAAGTGATAATATAGCAAAGTATTAGAGGCAAATTGATACTTTAAATTTCATTCCTATTGCAATATATAGTTTCAAGCATAAAAATACTCTGAATCAATTAATGCATTGTTAGTCTTTTTCCTGTTAATATTCTCTAAACCCTTTGCTCAAGTCAAACTCATCATTTTTTATATTTCAAACCTATTGACTGGCACAGATATAACCATCATACTAGCAATAATTTTATGTAGTAATACTCAGATATTAAATATGAAAACATAGAATGAGGTGCTGGTTAAGTTGGCACACATTAAACCAATACTCTGATATAAAAACATGAATGAATTAAATTCCAACCAAAAGTTTAAAATTATTAGCTCTATTTACTTAAATGTGTTATATTAATAGTACTACTTATAAAAATCCAAATTGTGAACTCTCTGTTGTGGGAAGAAGCTAAAATTTCAACAAAGTGAGTCTATTTCGTGATCCTACTGCCTAACATAGTTGAATTATATGTGTCTGATGTAACAGTTCAGCATAGGGCTTGTGGATCCTCCTTTGTTTGGTCTACAGCACTATCTCCCTAAATATTTGGCTCTCAAATGGTATTTTTTTCAGGCACTTACTCTTCTTCAAATGTGTTCTATTTTGTTTCTCAGTGTTTTCTTTTTTTTCCTGTGCCTTGATTTGGATTAGAAGTAAGTTACAAGTACAGTCTCTGTGTTACTGAGAAGTGTCTAGCTGTGATATGTCACTTTCCTCAGTTTTTTTCAGAATTTGTGAAATTTAAAACTGTGTAAATCACTATAATCTCCTGTCCTTCTGAAAACTTAGTTTGGGCTCTCTTTTCTATCTTCTAATCTAAAGCATATAATCTAATTTTTCTAGATATATGTGCACTTCTTTCAAAGCACAGACAAAGCGTTCAAGGCCTGTCAGTGAATTTAATGTTCTGCTACTGAAAACCATGCTGAGCCCAATGAGGATTGAGTCTTGGGTGTTTCCCTGAGAATAAGTGAAAGGCCAAGGGTTATCTATCTCAGTACTGTAACAAGAATTGATACTTTTTTCTTCCAGTTTCTTTTCTCTTAGCTCAGATAATTCTTATAAGAATTTATGTGTCTGTCTTTTGGAGAGAAAAAAAATGTATCTAACATTCAACTATACCTTCAATTTTACTTCAATTGTTTTCTCTTTTGAATAGTTCAAATAAAATTAGATTATACCGTTATTTTAAAATATCATTTATATTATGATTCCTTTCTTTCATGTTAATTCTGTCCAGCTATTCAGGTACTTTCATTCTGATTCTATTTAAGCATATGGAGATGTCAAAAATGATATTAATAAAGTATTAAAATCGCTGTTATTAGCTAAAGCTTGCAAACAGCCCAAGTGCCCTTCAACTGGAAACTGGATAAAGAAGATGTGGGTTATTTTATAAAATGGAGTACTACTCAGCCATAAAGAATGAGAAACTAGAGACATTTATAGCTAAATGGATGCATGTTGAGGCTATAAGTGAAATAAATAGGACACACGTGTAAATACCGAATAGTTTCTCTAGTGTGAGAAACAAAGTGTAAATAAGGATTAAAATAATTAAAATGAATAATTGATAATTTGAAATAGGAAGAAAAGGTCCAAAAGGGTAGGGGAAGTGGGAGGGGAAAGGAAAGGAAAAATTGTGAGAAATAGAAAAAATGGAAACAAAGTCTTTGTAAATAGGGAAGGGAGCACAGGGAATGGGGAAAAAATAAGAACCAAGATACATCATGTACAGGTACAAGCACCCAATGATAAATGTAAGCGTATTGTATACCTAAAATGTACCAATAAAATAATTTAAGCAAAACAATAAATAAATAAATAAAATGGCTATTATTGAATGCAGGATTTGAGTGACTAGTTGCTCTCTGTTTTGGAAATTAAAAAATTACTTTTTTCATCATTTATCCATGTAAATAAAAATAACTAAGCCAAAATAATTGTTTTTTCAGACTTGATATTGTATTTAAGTACTGTTACAGCTAAGATTATCTGCTAACCATGGATATAACATTTCAGACATGTATACAGTTCATAAGCCCATGCTTTAAGAGCTGCCATCCCCCCACACAAAAGTCTAACTATACAACTATGCTAATATAACATGATCAGTTTCCACTTTGACTATAGAGGGGCCCAGAAGATCATTTGATCTCTTAACTCATAAGGAAGCCAATCTCTTGACTGGCCTGAGCCAGTGAGATTTTTCTCTTAGGAAGATGGAATTGGCATTTGTACCCAAACCAGTGGCTTTGAATTTCAAGGACTATCAGTCAGCTAAGGTAGTCATTTTCTGCAAGAAAAAGCAGAGAAAAACAAATTTCAAATAAAAATGAGGTATGAATCAGATGTACAAAAAGCGACAAATCATACACTATGAAACCCTGGAGAAAAAGAGTGGTTTCCTTATTTCTTACTATCTTCAATATAGTTCTTCATAAAGAGTCAGTGGTCTTGCTCTTGGGTTCTATGTCATGATTTTGAACTGCAAAAGAATTCCAGATGGTTTCTATTTGTTTTTTGTCACCTGCTACTAATAGGATGGTGATGAACATCACTCAGAAATTCTATTGGCTGCTCCTTTAAAATATATATGGAATCAGACCACTGGATATCACCTCTACCACTACCCTGAAGATGCAAATCAGATACAAGAGTTTTGCAATAATATCCTGGAGGGTCTCCTTGATTCTTTATTCCCCACTTCCTGCCTACAAACATCCAGTGCTCCATTCTCAACAAAAACAATGATTTGCACCACTTGCTCCTCGCTGAAAACACTGCAAGGACTCTGAAGTGCTTTAAAAGTAAAAATCAAAGTCCTTTAAATACCCTAAAAAGCAACATATGGTAGGATGCCTCAGCTGTCCTTCTGATTTTAACTCTTCCTGTCCACTCATTTCTGATAAAGTAGCTTCCTTGATGTTTATGTGGAACTTAGAGCACACAGTATTAGAATTCTCTTTCCTGACTAATTCCTTCAAGTCTGTTAAGTATTTCCTCAAATACAGTCTATTCAAAGAAGTCAAATTGACCATTGTACTTCATATTACACACACACACACCTCTGCACTTTTTTCTAGAACACTAATGACCTAACATACTATAAGATTCAGTTATTTAATTTTGTTTTACACTAGAATATAAGCTCCACAGGAGCACAGACCTCAGGCTGTTTTGTTCATATGTCAGTAAACAAAGAAATAAGACATCATGCCTAATGATACAGTAATCAGTTTTCTTTCCTGTGGTGCATAAACCCTGTAGATAGCATTTTTCACTATCTCCAAATTACCAATGCTTGAAAATCATCAGTAGAATTGATAGAAAGAAAAACACTGAAGACAACAGCAAAATTATATGTGACTAAGAAAAATAGACAAGTTTCTTATCTATGCTGAAGAAGTCGAGAAGCTATTTTGTAAACGTGTGTGTGTGTGTGTGTGTGTGTGTGTGTGTGTGTGTATAAAGTTTAGCCTAGGAATAACATGAGGAATCCATAAAGCCTACCAGTAGTTGAAGGACCATACTCTTTGACTTACAGGTAAAAAGAGAAAGACCTTTGAGTGTAATAACTGTTGGTTAAAATTTAAGTATTGAAAATTCACCTAGGTTAATAGAGATAAGGGATTTCTAAGTAGAATTAGTAATTAGAATATCTCTTTTATTTTGAGACTGGATCTCTTATGTTGCCCAGGCAGACTCCAATTTCCTGAGCTCAAGAAATCTTCCTGTTTCAGCCTTCTCAGTAGCTAGGATTACACGTGTATGCCACCATACCTAGCTTAAATTAAAATATTTCTAATTGTAATACTTAAATAAGACATGCATTTTCAATATTCTTTGAAGCTGAAGATTGTTTTATTCCACCTTTTCCATCAGCCACATAGAATTATTTTTCATCAGTTAAGGTCACTCTCTTTTCAGCTTCCACCTCCTTTCCTCTGGGGCATAGACAGTTGGAGTGGAGTAAAGTAAATTCAGTGAGAAGTCCTGTTTATGAGGAATATTAAAGAGACAAGTCATGCTCAAAGAGAAAAGTGGCTAAAAATAGAAAAAAAATGTTTGCGTCACAGCACAACAGGGGATTCAAATGTGCTGAGCAAGGACAAATTTTGCATCATGGAGGAGAGGAATAGGTCATTCTTTCATTTTAACCATGACATATGACACAGAGGTGACTCAGTATATGAAAAGCACAGAGTTGAAGTAAACTGTCTCAACAGAGATAATTTTTGATTAAATTACACCAAAGATACATATTGATAGGAGGAAGAAAACTATGTTCAGGAAAACTATTGAGTGAAAACTCTTCTGAGTGTTCATCCAGAAAAAAAATTTCTTTGGGAAACTTTCTTGTAGTAAAAACCAAGAAACCCACCTCCCTTCTAGGTATGTGTGGGGGCGTTCTTTTGGGTTTATCTGTAGAAATGGAGAAGAAAGGGGAAAAAAAGTAGAACCAGTTAAAAGCCAGAGGATTTATGTGGTTCCCAGAAGAGATGGCACTCTTTGATGCCTATGCTGCTCCCATTCACATACTAAAAAAACAGTTTTATTAAAGTTATTGAGGTCAAAACTTTTGAGAATAAGTGAAGTTTTGGGGAAGCTTGGTTTATGTTCAGATTGATACATGAATAATTGAAGCAGCATACCCAGAAGCATGAAAAAAATAGAAAAAATAGATCTACTAAAAACAGACATGGAGGACAAATTATTCAGACAGGGTCTTTTAAGTTCTTAACACTGGAAGCAGGGTTTTATGTCTTGCATTCAGGGTCCCTTTCACTTCCATGTCTCACATTTTATATCATGAATAGGTATCCTGGAAAATCCTGCATACATACAGTTTCATTTCATATTCATTTCATATTTCAGTTACATTTCATGTAATCTACACTAAAACAGTAGAAGTGTTGTTTGTTTTTTTTTAAATGATGGTTGAACTCTAAAAGTCAGAGCACACAGTAGCAGGCAGCAATTTATTACCCCAGATTTTTCTCTTTCTTTTTTTTTTTTGAGTGATCAAATGTTGTGCAATTTTAGAATCTTTGTAATGAATAGTTTTGGAAAATGGAAAGTTGATTAAGAGTTTGCATGTTTTTAAATTTTATAATGGTTATTTGGAGTAATGGGGAACAATTTGTTTTAGGTTCAAAATACATTTTAAAACAGGATGACATTCTGTCAGAACTTTCTACTAGTTAAATTGAATCTACATCTATTCATTATGTTCACACATTTTTACAGGAAATGGGATAGAAAATATATAGAGTCCCAATAATGAAAATTGAAAGTAGTTTATTCATTTTTCACTCTTATGCAAAAGCAATGAACTTTATAAAGCTAAGTGTGATTTTTCCTCTCTGCTACTGTATATTGTTGGTATGATAGGTTATAGCTATTATATTAATTAAAGAATAAAGTATCATTGGGGTTCTTTTATTTAATCCTCAATGGTGAAAATTAGTTCTAGATCTATTTCTCTCATGATTCGAGTACAGTAGAAATGATTGCCATGTAATCACTTTTGAAACACTTCAGTTTAATTAGGGTATAATCTACCTCAAACTTGAGGTCTTAGGAACAGTCATGCAACTCTATGCAGCCAGAAATGTAAAGAAATACTTGCTGGCACTTGTAGATTGATTTCTCTCTAGAGATATCATGCAAAATTAGTCTGCTATCTTCCTGATAGCAAATGAAGAAACATGTGTACCTACAACTACTGGCAGCCATCCCATGACCCAAAAGGAACCAAATTTAAGAAAAAGTCAGTTTCCTGACTGAGTGAGTGGAACATCAGGTTAAAAATAAGATAAAATAAAAAATCAGCGGGCTGGGGGGTTTAGCTCAGTGGCACCATGCCTGCCTTGTAAACGCAAGGTCCTGAGTTCGATCCCCGGTACCGCAAAAAAAAAAAAAAATCGACAACCTTGATAATAATGGTAAACTCTTAATTCGCATTCAATCTCATTTGTCTCTGAATTTCTAGTTATGTGACCTGCCATATAACTATGGTTTCTTGTGGTTTAAGTCATTTTGAGTTTTTCTTTTTCTATTGCTAGTAATAAGAGTCTTCTTTCCATCGAACATCTGGGAATTCATAGATGTACAACATCTAATGTCACTAATAGTCTCAGAGTTAACAAAAACTTATAAAATATGAAAGGATAAAGTAAAAAGTGCATAGCTTCTAAGAGTTCTGTAATTCTTTTTCATACACCATCCAGCAACATTTTCATACAGCTTTCGTGAATTATTCCCTCACCACTCTCAGTCAGTTACGTGCTTATGGCTTCTTAATTTTATATCTTCAGTTCCAGATTTGTATTTCTCATAAATTCCAAACTTGTATTTTCAACCTCATACTAAATATTTGCATTTGGAGGTTTTCAGTATCAGTTAACAATTACAAAACAGATCTCTTAATTCTATGAAATCTAAAATTATTCCTCTCTTTTTTTTTTCTTTTTCTGGTACTGGGCTTGAACTCAGGGCCTTCACACTGAGCTACATTCCCACATGTTTTGTTATTTTTTAATTTGAGACAAGGTCTTGCTGAGTAATTAATCTGTCCCAGGTAGGTTCCAGATCTCAATCCTCTTGCCCTCAGCCTCACAGATTGGCAGAATTACAAGTGAGCATCACCATGCTCAGCTATAAATTACTCCTTTTTAAAGGACTCCATCTCAGTCAATGACACCACCTTTATCCAGTTACTTAGGCTGTTGTGGACTGAATCTTTGTCATCTCACCCTATCCTGGTCCCCATCCCCCAAATTCATACGGTGAAGACCTAGTCCTATGATATTGGAAAATAAAGCTGTGGGAGGTAATTAGGTCATGAAGGTGGGGCCTCCATAATGAAGTTAGAGGGTTTTTTTTCCTTTTTCTTCAATTTGTCATATATTAGGTTTTTATCTACAACGTGCATTGTAAAGTTTACATATATTAAAAGTCAATCAAGTTTGCCTAAAATGTTGACCTGGCTACATAGCACATTTGATATTATTGCACACATGAAAAGTGAAAATAAATGGATTTACAGTAATTTTTGGCTGTCTGGATTCTGAGTCATATACCAACACATTTAAACAAAATGCTTCTGAAAACTAATGTTTCCAGATCATGCAGTTAAATTAACTATATATTTCTAGTATGTTTATTCTTACAGTTTACAACCCTGACCAGAAAGTAAATTCTATTATGGCAGAGATTTTATTAATGATTACTTTTCTATCACTTAGGAAAGTACCTCTACCCAGTAGTTACTTAGTAAATGTTAATTGACTGAATAAATGTTGTTTTAGCTGTCAATCCTACTCCCCATTCTTATGACAAGGCATTAATTTGCTATAATAAATCCAGACACACTGATTCATGTTTAAAAACAAGTACAAAGCCCAGGTTTTCCCAATTAAAAGAATTACAAACACATTTTATAATAATTAAAAAATGGGGCCGGGCATTTAGCTCAGTGGTTTCGCCGCCTGCTGTGCAAGCGCAAGGACCCGAGTTCGATCCCTGGTACCAAAAAAATAAATAAATAAATAAATAAATAAATAAACAAACAATTGAAAAATGTTCTGTTTATATTTTGCTTGATGTCATAAAAATATTTTAAGCTCAGATGTAAATTCACCCATGAAGTGCAAAGACCTTCATTAGAATGAAATCCCTCCAAACACAAGAGAAAAGAGTATAAGGAGAAGGTAGAGAAAGGGGGCTGAGTAAAAGTGAATGACTGTGTACACATGAGCGAACAACGATGTTGGAGCTCCCCATCTGCTGTGACCCGGCCACCTACTCTTGAGTTTTCAGCTATAAGAGCTAATCTATTTTCACTGTGACAATTTGGCTTGAGTTTCTTTCACTTATAACAAAATGATTAAATGAGATCCTGATTTATTGTCCATGAGCCAACGTCTCTTCTTGGATGCATTATTTGAACCCCACTATTTAAACTCTTACCATCTCCTTTCACAGTGGCAGTGTTCTTTCCATGGTGGGATGTCAGCCCATCTGTACCAACACAACTCAGTAAAGCTGTAGACCACCTTCAACAGCAGCAAGAAGAAATAGTTTCTGAATTTCAAGAGAAAGTCCTGTAGTGAGGACTGAAACGACCTTCAGGGGAGTGATGTAGCCAGCCTCAGGCCACCCACAAACCCACGTTACTTCACATATTTCCCTGGCTCCCCCAAGGCAAGGTCTGGGGCAATGAGGTGCTCTGCACAGGGCAGCCTCTTGACACAGACAGCAGGTCCCACGACAAATGAAGGGGCTTTTTAGGAGCCTGGATTCTGTGCTTTGAAATCAAGTTTATAATGACCCAATTTCAGAACACAGAATTGGGAAGTAAAGCACTATCTCTTAGAAATTACTCAATTAAAAAAAGAAATAGAAGTCCAGCCAGTGAGTGTCTCAAGGCAATACAAACCTTACTCAAACTGTTTGGTTTTTGAGGGTAATCTACACTGAATTATTAATCTGATTCCAGTTTCTCAGAAGCCCTTTGGTAAATATAGCTGTATATCACCATAACTGAGCACTACTGTAAATCCCAGGAAGCCTGTGAAAAACTTAAAATATTAATATAAAGATGAAATATTAAAATTGTAGCACTCACCCCAGACATTTTATATGGAATATTTTCTATAGAACTATATAAACTCTATAATTTCCCAGCTTTTGAAATTTCATTTCTAGAATGAAATAAATACAGTACTACAGGTAGGGTAATTTTTGTTAATCTATTATACTTAAAATTGCCTAATTTGATTATATTCAGATAGCTTCAAGCTTTAACATGAGACTTTACACATTATCTTTAGCATATTCTCTCAATTGCTCATTAAAAGCAAATATAAATACATAGAATGTTAGTAGAGTTATTTAATTTAGAGGGCAAATATCTGCATTTTACATAGATTCACTTCTGCTCTGCCTGTACCCCGATATTTGCATTCTGTGTGATAACCACCACAGATAAAAGCATAAGCACCAATACATTTTAAAAAGTCTCCAAATGATACAAATTGTAAGTTAAAAACATTTAATTAGGATCATTAGATAATAAATATATAATGATATTTGGATATTTTATCATGGATTATTGCATTTTAATGTCAATAATACTGAACCATTTCTTCTATCATTATGGCCTTAAAAATCTGCTTCATTCATTAAACACATGGAGGAAACATTCTGCAATTGAAAAAAATTCCTCCTCCAAAAACAAAGAAACAAAAACCATTAGAACAAGTCCTTGAATATCTAGAACAGATAATTTCACACAGATACTGCATTGCTTTCTTAGAAATGTTTAACACAGGTCAGAAAAACAAATGCAAATCAGAAATCACAGAAAATTTTCAAGAAAGATATTGAGTGAAAACAGCTGACTGAAAACATATGACTCCTCTCCAACCGAACTTATCTTTCAAATGGCTATATATATTTTACAAAATAAGTCTAAATTGGTGCCAGAAAACTAGAATTTTTTTAATCAAGTAACCATATAGTTTGAGATATTCACTGACACACAAAAGGGGAAAGAGTTCAGATGAACCATAGCCCAAAGGACATAAAAGAGGATTGTGTGGCATGCTACCAAAGGATGCTTAAATCCCAGAGCCGACACACACAAACAGTTTGGGAGAACCCCAAGAAGAGGAATTATCTGGGTGAGTGCTTTTTCTTCCCAGGACACCAGCTGCCTTCTCCCTCAGAGGAAGCTGGTCAGGGTGAGCACTTGTATCACTGAAGCCAGACACAGACAAAAAATTTCTGGCACAAATTACCTGCATTCTACTTCCACAATCAGGTCTGATGTTAGAACAAACACACACAGCCAGGAATCATCAAACAAAAGCGTCAGTGTTAAAACAGCAACAGAATTTTGGGGAAAAAAATGCATTCTTGACTTAAGTCACCAGTTTGTCAAGAAACTAATTCCAAACTAATTAGAAACTAATTAGAAAGCCACAAAACACTTCAAAATATAATGAATAACTGCTGAGTAAATATGACAAAAATAGAATTAAGGGCCTATTACAGATGTGGAATATTAAAAAGTATCAAATAATCAATGGAGGTAATTGGGGCTTGGGTGCTCAAATAATTGGGGCTTGAGTTCCCAGAAATAATTATTTCAGAACACGCTGATGGTTCAGTTAAGTTCTGGGATGCTTCTGCAATAACGCTACAAGTATTACATAAATTAAACACATCTAAAGTATTTGAAAAGTCGAGAAATAAAGAAGACAGACCAAACACAGATATTGTAGATGAAGATCCGTATGCTATTCAGATCATTTCCTGGTGTCCAGAAAGTAGAATGTTGTGCAAAGCTGGAGTTTCAGCCTGTGTCATTATTTATAGATTCAGCAAACAGGAAATGGTTACAGAAGTCATTCCAATGCTTGAAGTTCGATTGTTATATGAGATAAATAATGTGGAATCTCCAGAGTGAGCAGCCACCACCTTTGTCAACACCTGTGGGAGGCTCCAGTCCTCAGCCCATTCCTCCTCAGTCCCACCCATCCACCAGTAGCAGTTCATCTGATGGTCTTCATGATAATGTACCTTGTTTAAAAGTTAAGAATTCAGGGCTTAAACAATCACCGGGTTATCAGACAGAACTAATTATTCAGTTGGTATGGGTGGGTGGGGAACTACCACAACAAATAACCAGCCTGGCAGTCTATTCATCATATAGACTGGTGGGTTTTGGCAATTGTAGGCATTGTTATGGTTGACTACCTACAGAAAGCAGTGCTGCTCAACTTGGGCACCAATGAATTATATAGCTCTAATGACACTCACCGGGGAGAACCCTGATCTCATAAATCTTGACAACTGTTCGGAACAGGTCTATGTGATATTAGTGAAGGGAGTTTAGTCCCAGAGGATCGCTGCAAATCTCCAACTCTATGTAGGGGAAAATAAAGCAAATGAAACTCAGACTTTAAAGACAAAAATAAAAAGAAAGAGTTTTTAAATAAAGAAAATTCCATAAAATTCAGTGGACATTGTGTACCAATAAAAATTTACTCAGATTTATTAACACTAGCTCCCTGGCTTTAAGCTAAAGAAAGATTTGCTAGCTTGCAAACCACCAAAACTATATAAAATAAGTAAAAAGTAAACTTACCTTAACAGGCACTTGTCCAGTTTAGTTTTAACTTTTTCTATAGCCTTTTTCAGCATCAGAAGGAAGAAACGCCCCCAAGAAAAGCAACCATTACTCAAATATTTTGTACTGCTTTGTATTTTTATCTATAAAGGTAACTGACAGATATTTTGAAATATTCAAGAATTCAGGTGAGATAATTTTTACAAAGCCTTTCTTGAAGAAATTACTAGAGGATACATTTTAATTAGTCAAGAAATAAATTGAAGGGTTGCAGTTAAGCACAAAATAATGTAAATGCTGAAGTAAGAATTTAACATTTAGGGAGGCTGTAGTTACAGAACAAATTCTATGCTAATGCAGAAGTAATATAAATGTTTGGTTGTAGAGGGGAAAAGACAGATACATACTGATTTCAGAAAAGAAACATACAAATTTCATACTTTTTAATTGTGGTATTACAGTTTCCAAAGACACTTAACATCTAATTAATAGTAACAGTAGCTTAAAAAATATATAGGGTAAATTTATTTACTAGAAAAATAAAGAATTTGTAAGTATTATAAAGTATTGTAACTAATATTAACTAGGTGGTAGATGTAAAGGACTAGAGTCAGAATAGTAGAAGTAAACTACTATTATAATGTTTCATAGTGACAATTCAATAGTTGAATAAGAAAAAGGAAATTGTTATATAAATTTATGATTATAAAAATTCCAATTAATCAGAAGAATACTTCACACAAGTAAATACAAAGCATGAGAAAATACAGATTTCATATTGAAAGATGAAAAAATCAAAACATCTGCTACCTGTTCATGCCAAAATGATCCAAAATGATAAGAAGTGACAGATTTTGGAGAAAAGGAAACCCTTTTATGCTGTTGGCAAGAATGTTCAATTGGATACAGCTGTTAATGACAGGTAAGAACTTTTCTGCCTGTTTTACTCCAAGAACATGACAGATAATCTTGGTAGAAAGAAAGATTTATTCAAAGCTACCTTTGAAAGAGACAAGGAGGCCTTTGTCTCAAATCTTTGTCTCCCTTTACTCCTGTGTGCAAGGGCTTTTATTGTGAAGGAGAGAGGAGGAATACAATGAGTCTGTAGCTGAGGACATTTCCTGTTTCATCCACCCCTTCACCTTTGGCTCCTTCCCTCCCCTATGGGAAAAGAAACTGCACCTTGACCTCAAAGGGCCAGTATCTGCATAGGCCTATTAGACTGGTACAATAGTTTTCTGACAGAGGCACTAGTTTCTCTATTCATCCGAGCTGAAGAGAGGAGAGAGTGGTAGTTTACATTCTCAGCAGTATTGCTTCTCGGCCTTTTGGCTAAGATCAAGTGTACATTCTCTCAGCATAAGAAAATTTGAGAAGCATCTTATCTCTAAAAGAAAAATTTCCTGATTTTTAAAGATTTTATCCTTTCATCTTGATCACATAGGTATAATGGAAAATAGTGTTCTTACAAGACAGGATCCACTGAGGTTCCCCAAAGAGAAAATTAGGACCTCAACTCACCCTATTTATGGGGCATGTTGTAAGTTCACCGACTTCAGCTACAGAAAAGGAATTTTTGGGATTAGTCAATAAGAATCACAGAAAGTTTATTATAATTAAAGAATTATACATTCAAAGAAAATAAGAATGCAGACCCTCATAAAAGAAACTCATTGTGTGGTCACGGGGTTGTCCTCAAAGGGGTGATTCAGGGTTTTGCTAGTGTCTGTTGGGTTGCCCTTTTGGTGGGCTGGGTTAAATGCAAGCTATCTGTATGCATTGAAGTTTAAGGAAATGCTACCTACTTAGTAATGTTGTCTCCGTGAGGGTGGAAGTCTGTGAGAGAAAAAGCATAGACCCAATTTATAGGTGAATAACATACTCCTAATCTATCATCTTTAAGACTCCTACAAATTTTATGGAGTGAAATTTTCCAGGAAAGGAAAATAGGTATTGCAACCATGGATAACTTTGGTTGTGTCCTTCAGTTTCCTTTAAAGTACAATCTTAAAATTTTGATTTTCTTTGTCTCCAGTCTACCTATCTTTATCTCTTCTATTCTACCTCAGTGTGAAGTTTCCTTAAATTTTTTAAAAAATAAAAGTATCACATGGCCGAGCAAACTGACTACTGAATTGGGAGAAGATGTTAGTTTTAATTATACTGTATTTAGCAAGCATTACTTTTGGTTGAAAACACACTGTATTAGCAGCCTGGAGATGGATATACCTAGAGACAAGACCTAGGAAAATAGAACATTCAGAAGGAGTCAATAGATGATGTCAGAGAATGAATGGGAGAGGGTTTACATGCAATAAATCTGTTGCGTATTTACAGATACAGAGAATGCATAGTTATGGTTGAGAGGGTACATACAGAGAAAACAGAACCTTTCTAAACTTGACAAGGAGGCAGCAAAGGATGGAAAAGATCACGTAAGTACAGAAAAGTGGAAAAAAGGCAGAAAAAGGCTTTAAAACACATAGTTTTAGATAGCTTTTAGTTTTTATTTCTTCTTAAAAGGAAATGGAAATGAAGAGAACTGAGAAATCTGTCACTGGGCACTTCAGGTAGATTTCAGTAGAGAAAATTTTGTTAAAATATGAGTCTTTAAGCATTTCCAAACTCCTGTTTTCAAAGTAATAAGAGCAAGGAATAATTCTTACCAATTGTATACAGCATAAGATATTGAATATAGCTATATATATGTATATATATTATATATATATACATATGTATATTCCCCTTTTTAGACCAAACTGCCTATTCAATTCACTGAAGTTTCCACTATCTAATTGTGCTAATACCTTCCACACTGTGTTAGTTACTTTTCTCTTGTTGCTGAGGCAAAATACCTGACACCCAAGTTGGAGGGGAAGAGTTCTATTTGGCTTACAGTCGGCAGAGATTTCACTCCATAATCAGGTGGCTCCAAGGCAGGATGGCAGCAGGGCAACAGTTCATGGCAGCAAGAAGCAGCAAAAGCAACAAGAGCAGCGGGAGGGGCACCACAGAGGAGAAACAACATGGCACTCATATGGTAGCAAAGGCAACAAGAGACCTTCACTGCATCTTTCTGCCTTTTGTCTCATCCAGACTACTGGGATGAAGGTGGTGCCAAACCACTCATGTGTAGTGGTTTAGTTATCACATGCCCTTAATCCCAGCATCACACAGTCTAGATTCAGCTACCTCTGACCAAGTGAAGCTTTGGGGGGACATCCAGACCCCGAACCATAACACACATATATTTCAGATAGTAAATACCAGCCTTAAAATATATTGTCTAGTCTTTTCTAATGTTTCAGAAATACTAAGGCTTGTCCAGATTACAGTATAACTTTTTAAAAAATTGACACTACATATTTATTGACTTAGCATAAGGTTTAATAGTTATTTTGGGAGCTATGGTTGGTTAATTTTGAATTTGTTATTTGATAAAACATAACACTTATGTTAAACTAAATTTCTGCACTGTAGACTTAAAATATAAGCTGGATGTGGTGGTACAAACCTGTACTCCCTGTATTCTGCAAGGCATGAGGACTGTGAATTTGATCCTATTTTTGGCAGTGTAGCAAGACTCAGTCTCAAAAATAACAAAAAATAATGCCTGGGGTTATAGCTCAGTGCAAAGGTCCTTGGGTTCAATCCTCAGTATGCACCCCACCCTGTACTTTATTTTTTTTCTATTCAGATTTATCTGGATAACTTCATCACAGTGTTTCTAGCTGGCTGTTTTGAATGTCAATGTATTATCCAAACTATTAGCTAGTCTCTCAATTTTGGGTTATTAACAAATTTGTTAAGTATAGCTTTTATTTTTCCTCAGTGTCAAAGATTGATTTGTATTAGTTATTCTTCAGAAAAATCCAATATCCTGAAAGATAGCTAACATCACAAAATTGAGAATGTTTATTAATCTATACATGATAATAATACGTTATTAGATCAAACATTTCTTAAAGTCCTTTGTAGTATTTATATGTGCTAGGCATTGTTCTAAATAGAAATATCAACCCAGTTACCTTTCATCACAGCCCAAGGAGATGGAACTATTAACATTTACAGTTGACTGAACAGAAGCAAAGATTGAGTATGCAATTTTCCCCAACTTAATCTTAGATGAAAAGTAGTAAAGCCAAGATGAGAACCCAGAAAATCTGTTGCAGACTTAGTGCTTTACAACCAAGTTCAATCACTGTTTTGTGCCAATGTATAAGTGCACAGCATCAGACATCTTTTACAAATTCAGTACTATTATTAATACTGATAGACAAATCCAGTGTTATTGATAGTATTGATAAAATAGTTGGTATTTTACTAAAATGATATTGATATTGATGTTCATAAATTTAGTTTGCCAATTATTTTCATCAGTTCTATAGAATACATAGTTTTCATAGTTGTAATGAAATAGCAGTGTGTAAGAAAGGCATTGAGAAATCAACAGTGATTTAATTAAGTTTCCATAACTAGATTTGAGTTTTGAAATATAACTGATAGTATATAAATATTTTGAAGATAATACTTTATTAAGATGAATAGAGAAAATTCACACTTCTCTTGCTGTTAAATTGTTCCAAATGCTCTGACTTCATAGCAGTTTACAAGAAGCTAGTACAATGATGGATAGCAGGACGGTTATCTTTTCTACCAGAGAGGCTAGCTTTTTTATTATTTGGTGGCTGGAATTGTAGATTGCAAAAACACAGTAAAATCTACAATGAGAAGCGTTTGCTTTTACAATCCAATTTTAATATACAGAGCTCAGTAAAATTTAAAGTGAATCATCTAAAAAATACAGGTAGCGTTAATGGAATCACATTTAGTATTCTCTGTTCAGGCATTATCTCAGACTGATATTCAAAGTGTTTTTGTAAACACAGCTATATCAGAAAATCTATGCAGTAAATTTTAACACCAATGAGAATCTTTATAGAAAATTTAAATATATTAAGTGACAAATGTATACAATGTATTTGTACTTAACATTGTCCTTGTCATTATTTAATTTATTTTAAAGTGCATAAGAATTATTTGATAGTTAGTTTCCAAGGAAATTAAGTCATTATTTTCAAAATATCTACTGTTATCACTATAAATTTAACTTTTCACTCTGAAATTTCACCTCTCAACTATGAAAAATGCAAACAAGGGAAATGTTTTTCCCCTTTACTTTAACAAAAAGTTTTCAGATAAATACAGAGAAGTTTCCTTTTTGTTTCCTGATATTTTGGAGAGAATAAATTTTTTATCACTAACTAATTGAAAAACTATTTGTTCTCATATATCTTTAATGAAAACCCTTATATTTATTTTATGGCTTGGTTGTTACTTGCCATCCAACAACACAAAGGAAATTCTTAAATTATGGATGATATAAAAGCAAATAAAATACTGAAAAAGATATGTTAAAGTAAAAGTCTTTCTTTTGTTTTTTGAGACAGGGTCTCACTATGTTGTTCAGGCTGGCCTTGAACTCACTATGTAGCCCAGGCCGGCTTCCAACTCACAGTGATTCTTCTGCCTCTGTCTCCTGAGTGCTGGGATTACAGGAGTGCACTACCATGTCTGGCCTAAAAGTCTTATATTTTCATCTAAATGCAAAAATGACTAAATTATTTCCACAGGAAAAAATGTTCTTCAGAAAGTAATTAATGTAATAATAAAACAACGCATATAAATACTTTAAAAGATTGAATTATGAGCAAATGAGATTAACATTTATTGGAAAATACAAAATGATTCCTTATGAAATAAACTCACTGATAAAGCAAACAGTGCAGCTATTAATTTTGTTGAAAAATCACCTGTTGAAAATTTTAACATACTATCAGACATATAGAATTATGTAATAACAAATATCAATGTTAATTAATTGGTATGTGAAATAGAAAAAAAGGTGCAAAAGGGAAAGGGAAATGGAGGCGTGGGGAAAAGGAAAAAAGGGAATGGAATTAACATGAGAAAATGAAAAAATGGAAACAAAGTCTTTGTAAATAGAGAGGGGTGGAGGGCTTGAAGGGAGGGCAGAGGAATAAGGAAAAAATAAGAACCAAGAGAGATTATGTAAAGGTACAAATCTCCAATGATGAATGTCATTATATTGTATTCCTAAAATGTACCAATAAAATTAATTAAAAAAAATTGAGTCCTACTTAACCTGTTCAAGTTCTGTTCCTAAAAATACCAACAAAGACAAAAAACAAAAAATTGGACCAATTTTTATTCAAAATATAAATTCAGAAATATATGAAATAATTTTCTTGTTTCAAAATAAAAAACAAAGTTTTCATTCACTTCTAGAAAGCTTTCCTGTTGAAACTAAAAAGAATTATAATTTAGAAGTTTAAAGTTTTAGTTTAAAAATGTGCATCACAGATGAACTTTTAAAATAACAGGATAACCAATGTGAATAAAATCAGAAATTTAAAATGAAAATATTAGAAATAAGTGTTTCTTTTTATTGCCCTGTCATTAGCAAATGAAAAACAGGTAATTCTGTTCAAGCATTCAAGATAAATGTTTTTAATTTTATTGTACTGTATTATGTTCCGCTCTGTACTGATAATTGAAATTGAAGTTTCCTATTAATTAGAAATTGCTGACTATTTTCAGGAATAAAATTCTGGTTTTCATAAGAGAATAAGTTCCATATTTTAATTTGTTCAATTCTTTTTGAATTTTAATGTGTTGCAATATGTGACCCTGGCAGCACAGATGAAAATTACTTGGATCAAAGTTCAGTTTAAACTGCAAGAAACCCAGACAGACTGCTTCACTGGAACTCATCAATGTGAAAAAATTTCAGGAAACAGCAGCTAGCTGAGAAACTTATGACCTTTTATTTGTAATGCAAGGACATGCGAACAAGGATGCAAAAGATATACATTTATATAGGAGTTTTGGTCAAGAGACAAGGAAGAAACAGGATGGTCTGCTACATTACATATGTCTACTTAATCTAAGCAAGATTATCCAGGCAAGAGGAACAGAATGCTCTGAGCAAACATCTCTAGGAATACTTGTTGATTCTATTTAGCTGTTGCCCTGCAGACCTGTTCTAATTTTTAACCATGTATTCCAGGAGCTTCGTGCTGTTACTCCAAGGTCCCTTCATTTTCATTCATTTCAGTCACACCTCCAGCCAGAGTTTCCCCACAGTAATGTAGATATTTAAGGTTGTCACACAAAACAATATTTAATCTCAGTTTCTAGCAAAGGCGACTCATAATAATGTGTGTGTGTGTGTATACTGTTCAATGAACAAATGAAAAACAGTATCAAAAGTAAAGAAAGAAAAGTTAAGAACATAAGTTGATACTGGTCATCTGGGAGGAATATATCAAGTTCAGAAAACATTACAATGCCCAAATGCTTGAGTTTTAATGCCCATTCAGAAACAAAAGATGACTCTTTTGGGCCAATTAAGGGAATTGGAGGTAAAGCCTCCGTAAGATCTAGTATCCTCTGCTTTTCCACCTCTGGTGATAAATGGATTAGGAGATGCTTCCACTGACCTAATATGGAACAAGTTTTTGTACTTATGCTCAGTTGTCTGGATTATGGACAGAAATATGTCATGAGAGTTTAAAACCAAGTGTTTACTGTGAACTGGTTTCAATATAATTCTAAAGTACTTGTTTATGTGAATTTTATATGTATAAAGATTGAAATAGCAAATAAGTATTAAATTTGTTACTGGGATCATAAAGATAGACCTACAGATAAATGGAATAGAATTGAAAGTACAAAAATAAACTCTTACCTTTAAGGTCAATTTATTTTTGACAATTGTTCTGTATTAGTGAGGGATTCTCCAAAGAAACAGACTCAGCAGATTCACAGCTTCAACAATGCAAATGGACAGAGAGAGAGAGAGAGAGAGAGAGAGAGAGATTAAGGAACTGATGTAATTGTATTGTACAGGGTTGCCAAGACCAAAATCTGAAAGGTAGGCCACCAGGATATAGACTAGAGAATAGTTGCAGTTTGAATTCAATGACATTCTGGTGATAGAATTTCTTTTCTCTTAGAAGTCAGTCTTTGTTCAGTTCAAGCCTTCAAATGACCAGATGAGGGCTACTCAGATTATAAAAGTTAATTTGCTTTACCTAAAGTCCACCAATACAAATGTAAATCTCATCCACAAACACACCTTTACAGAATCACCCAGAGCAGTGTTGGACCAACTATCTGGCCTTGTGGACCAGTCAATTAGATACTCAAAATTAATCATCACAAGTCACAAGATAATTCATTGAGTAAAAATTCTTTTTAAAATATAGCAATGGAGGGCCAGGGATTTAGCTCAGTGGTTCCGCCACCTGGCTTCAAAGCACAAGGTCCAGAGTTCTATCCCCAGTACCAAAAAAAAAAGAAAAAAAAATATATATTTATGAGTGGAAAAATTGAGTATACTCAGGCAAAAGAATGAAGGTCACCCCTTCTTTAAATCTCAATGAAGAATGAACTCAAAGTGGATCATAGACTAAGTGTAAGAGTTGAAACTGTAAAACTCCTAGGAGAGAACAGTAATAAATCTTCATGAATTTAGATTGTGTAATGTTTTATTAGATTTGATGTCACAAAATTAAAAATTGAAAAATTATATGTATGAAAATGTTAAAGCTTATACTGCAAGTAATACCATCAAGTAAGTGAAAGAACAATCCATGGAATGGGAGAAAATATTTGAAAATCATTTATATGATAAATAACTATTATATAGAATGTATAAATGCTTATAACTCAATAATAAAAAGAAAAATGACAAATTTTAAAATGAGATAAAGATCAAATAGATTTATTTACAGATAATATACAAAAAATTTTAATAAGCACATAAGGATGCTCAATGTAATTATATATTATGGGAATGCAAACAAAAACCATAATGTGATACTACTTCCCATGCACTACAATGATTATAAAAGAAGATAGATCATAACAAGTGTTCATCAGGATATGGAATAAGGGAATGTAAAATATTGCAAACACTGTGGGGAACAGTCAATATCTTAAAATGTTAAACATAAGAGATACCATATATTACAATTATTCCTGCCCTGGGTGTCTATCTAAGGAGACGTGAAAGCATATATCCACACAAAAACTTGTATATGGATGTCCATAGCTGCATTATTCATAATAGTCAAAAGTAGAAAGGATCCAAATGTTGATCAACTGTTGAAAGAATAAACAAAATGTGATATATCTATACAATGGAATAGTATAGTAGAAATACAAAAGAATGCAGAATGATACTTGCTACAACATAGATGAGTCTTTAAAACATCATGGAGAATGTAAAAATTCAGTCACAAAAACAAATATTATGTGATCTCCTTTGTATAAAATGTCCAGAATAGACAAATCTATAGAAGCAGGAAATAGAATACCAGTTTCTTTGGTGAAGGAGAGAGTGAGGAGTGACTTCTGGGTACTTAGGGGAGATAAAATGTTCTAAACTTACGTTGTGTTATGGTTACAGAACTCTGTGAATATATGGAAGCCACTGAAGCGCACAATTTAAATTGGTCAAATTTATAACATACCAACTGTATCTTTTTTTTTGGTACTGGGGAACAAACTCAGGACCTTGTGCTTGTGAGGCAGAGATGGTGCCACTGAATTAAATCCTCAACCCACATATGAACTATATCTTATTAAAGATGTTAAAGATTGTTTCAGAGACAGTAATGTTAATGATAATATCTGGAAAGATAAATGTAAAAGTACTTTGGAGATATACTTTTGAAATCTATACTGCATAAAATGCCTGTGGAATAAATAATTACTATGAAAAATACGATCATAACTCTACTTAAAAATTGCAAGAAAATGATGCACTCAAGATCTAAAAAGATGACCTATTTACATGAGCCAGTGTAAGAAGGTAATAGGTCAATCTGAAACAGACAATAAAACAATTATATTTAATATAGTTAAGGCCATATATAACGAATCCTTATGGAAAGATTAAAGTACTATGTTGATTTGAAAAATCATCAGGAAAAATTCTAGACTTCAGAAAATTTTTATGATTTTTGAAATAAAATAACTAATGTACTGACAAAACAGCAGACTAAATAACGTTGATAAGAGAATGTTGAATTAGTTGACTGTTGAAATTTCCCAGAATGTGCCCATATAGATGCCAAGGGTAAACACATGATGATACTAAATATATATATATATATATATATATATATATATATATATGAAAGCCTAATCATATTAGGCCTTAAAAGAAGATATATATAAAATAATAGGCATGAATTACATGGAAGAGTGTTGTAAATTATTGTCCTTATATGGAATAGGAGTAAAAATGTATGTAATATCAGACTCTATCAGGTAAGAAATTTAAAAGAAAAACTGAAATAACAGTAAAAATAATGTATAGCATCTAATAATTCAGAAGAGGAAAATGGCAGAGACAATTTTCCAGTCCAATTGAAGATAGTAAACAGGAGGAAAAGAATATAAAAATCAAAAGGAAGGTGGTATAAATAAAACACAAAGAATCATGATAAGGGGAAATGGAATAAACTTGACAAGTGAAAGATGGAAATTCTATGATTGGATTACAAATTTCCAGCTAGCTGCTGTTTTAAAAGACACATAGTCATATGATAAAATTGAGAAGAACAGGAAGAGAAAGGATGTACTTGACAGATATTATCCCCAAGAAGCTAGAGTAGGTTTATAATGCAGAGAAAACAATCTAAGGGGGAAGCACTTTGTTAAGGTTAAAGAGAGTCTTTGTATAAAAATAAACGCTAGGTTGATATAAGAAGAGAAAGATATAGAAATTCATCTTCTTATTATTTATGCATGTACAGTTCTCAAAAGGTTTAAAACTAAATTATTTTCACTTGAACAAACTTCCTTGTATTCCTTGACATAGCTCTCCATAAAAGTTTAGAACACATTTCTTTCACTAAGTCTTCCAGTAATGATTTTTTCCAACTGTTCTACCTCCCCTTTTGCTGTTGTACAGTGTAGTGTATATTGAGTTAGCTGGAAACCTCACAGGAACTTTTTGTCTTTTATGCGTTTGTAAGTGCCATGTACCCTTACAACTATTATAAATAAATAATAATCATCATCTTGGGATGAAAATAAAACATAAAAATGTCAACCTTTCAAGGAAAAATGAGTTACTTTCCTCTCTTTAACTATACCTTAGAGATGCATTCTTATACAATTCTAGAAACTTTTTCTACAAGTATACGATTTAAGTTAAAAAAGAAAAAAATAATGCTGCTTCAGTCTTGAGTAAGCAACTTTTCTAGTTTGTCTTATTTTAGCACTGAAAGTCTTACATTCCAGAAAAACTCTCAGTTCTAAATAACCTGGAATAGAATAGTCAATCGTCCAATATCACTCTTCCTTTGTTAAAGGAATATACTGCACACTTTATATCTTTTATTGCAAATTACATCTAAGAGCATTTTCAAGCAAAAGACAAAATGTTAATATCCACAATGGGGAAAATATTGTTTTCTTAATGTCCTGTATTTCTATTGTTGAAAAATAAAATACATACTTTCTTGTAACTTAAGTATGTCTTCCAAATTTGAATAAATATATAGCATCTTACTAAGTAAAAATATTGCAAACATGTGGAAATTAATATTTGTTGTTGAGAAATCTCTGAATTGCTGAAATCTTTGTTAAGTGATGTAAAGAAAGTTTCAACCATTTCAAGGACCAAACCATCTGATAAGTTGAAGAAAATGAGGGCAATTATAGAGCTAATCCTCACTTCTTGGAAAGAATACTTTGGAGATGTTTCATAGCCTTGTGTTTGTCTTTTCTAAACAGGTAATTTCTTAACCGAGTTAGTGATAAAGATAAAATTCTTACTTAAATTATGTATTTCCATAAGCAAATGATGAATAACCCTGCTGTCTGGATTAGAAAGAAGTATATTTTCCATATTTGATAAAATGTGAAATACAAATTTTCAAATTGGATCAAAATGAGAAATGGCTCTATAAGACTAAAGAAAATGTTCATTATTTACAAAATTACACTATGTGAGTGGCCTAGAGTTATATAGAGGAATAATATATGACTCAACTTCAAGGAGTTTATAATTTTAGAGGTGCAAAGAAAACATGTGTTTATTAAAGGAGCATATTATATATGAAAGATGCCATCATTATACTGAGAAATAATTTACTAAGGTATAACTAAAAATTTAATTCAATATTGAGTTTATTTATTCATTGATTCATTCTTCAAAATTTTTAGACCTCAATTTTGTACCAGACATTGTGTGTGCTAAATGCTGGCTATAGTAACAGCCACATACAAGAAAGAAAGGCTCTAAACATCATATAACAGACATTCTGTTAGAAAAGAGAGACTATGAACATGTTCATAAATAAATAAGAAACATGAACTACAGTTAATGGCAAGTGTTAACAAAGATATAAGCTGGTGGTATGAGAGAAGTGACTAGATGGATTAGGAGGAGTGCTCTAGAGTAGTCCAAGTAGATGGAGTGGGGCTGGGCAAGGGCATTTTAAAGGAAAGATCCTGTTAAGCTGCCTGCTTCCTTTCTACAACACACAGTTAACACTCCACATATGGAGTCACCAACATCCTTGCACTTTTCTTGGTAACTATGTTCAAAAGCAAATACTGATTATTATGTCCTCTCATTCTAATTTATGTTTAATCTTTCACGATTTTGACCTCAGACTGATTTTCCTATTGATTACTTTGCCAGACTTATTTAAAACTATTTGGCTACCTGCAGTCCTTCTTTTTTTCTTTTGACTCTAATTCCATCATTGCTTCTGACTTAGTCAGAGGCAAAGGGAGTCTGAAGATAAAAATATTAAGTCAGAAGGCCAACTCTTCTATAATTTCTAGGATTACTGAACGTAGGATGAGGAATAGCTAAACAAAGTCCAGAAGAGAAGTGAAAAGAGGGACGGGAAAAGAAAGGGAAGAGAAGAGAAGGACAAGGAATTAGATCCAGATATTTTTCTATTAAGAAGAATGAAAGAATTGCACCTTACTGGATGCAAAAATGGGAGTGAGTCAGATTCAGATAAAGGCTTAGGATAGCTAGAAATATACGAATATTTTTACAAACTTGGGACCAGTTCCCTGGCTCAGTAGGAGTTGCAAAAGTGATGAATCTAAGCAATCTTAATGACTAGAAGGCCCAATCAATGTAGATCTGTGCATTCTCCACTGTTTCTTGTTAAACCCAGTCCGCTGTGGAATATTCTAAGCAGACTAATAATGTATCCCAACAACTACAAATGGAGAGTTAATAGTGTATACAGTATATGAGGGCTTATATGCCTACTGCCATAAATGGATATTTTAGTGCCAAAATGTAAAACATGATCATATTTCCAACCCCTTGGGCTATACTTTGACCATACACTGAGCAACTTCCATTGATAGCAATTGCTTTGACAGAAGAGTTTAGCAGGTTATGAAAATTTTATCATTATTATTTTTTAAGGTATTTCTATGTTTGTTATTAAAATGGCCTCACTTGAATAAAATTGCAAAATGATCCACAACCTCATTAGTGATTGTAATACTTTTTAACCTTCTTTAGACTGTTGGTGTCTTCATTTTAGGAATGGGACAGAAATTCTTTTGGAGATTGTCATTTTCATCACATACTTTAGAAGCCTGAAAAAAATCTGTTTAAAATGAGATAGCTTGGTTTGTTTCCCAATTATCCTTTCCTTTCATTTAGTGTTACACTAATTGGTTCAGCACTATTGTCCAACTGTCAGATCATACTTAATTCAATTAATTTCATCTCTACCCAGCACCCTTATGTACATATGAACAATAGCTTGTAAGGAGTTTTTCATAAATAATTTGTTATAGTGACTGCTTATATTCAGGTGTAGCATTTTTTACCTTGGGAGATAAAAGTTCTGTGTACATATTCAGACATGTAAATACCAATTTGCTCATACATTCTAGCAAAAATATTATTGATTTTAGTAATTAACTATTTTACAAACAAAGAATTTTTATTATTTAACTTTTTATGTGTCATTGGATGTATTTTATTTTGACTTTCTAAATGAGGGAGAACAGGCCATTTTCTTCCATTAAAACCTGAAATTATTTGAATATAGTTTCACTGCACATTTAACACAATTATTTGCTCTGAATACCTAAAAATTATATATAATTAATCTGTGGCATGACAGTTTAATAGTCAATTAAATTTCGAAGATGGTGTTCTTTCATAAGGGGAAGAATCAGTTATAAAAGATGCATTCCGCACTCAGTTATTATGTACAGGATCCATTTAAGGACATAGTTATTCTTCTGGATGTAATTTCACTTCCATGCTCTTGAGATACTACTAATATACACGTACATAAAAGGAGATGAATATTTGAAAATGCTTTTAAATTTTTCCTCTATTTCAATATTACTTGGTTCCCACATATGTCCTAATTTTAGGTGCATCTGGATAAAGACATCCAGGTAAATAAGCAGACAGGACTAAAAAGTTGACTGATATTTTGGACCAGAGAGAAAGGGATTTGTTAACCTCCCACTTACCCTTTAAGCCTTAAACTTCAAACTAAATTTCCTCAAAAAAATTTCCTCATTCCTTCTAATGATACCATATACAACTATTTTATATAGAATATTTCATTTGTACTTTTCTAGGAAGTTTTTGTTTTGTTTTGTTTTTTAGATACAGGGTCTCTCTGTGTAGCTCAGGCTGGCCTTGAACTCATTATGTAGCCCACACTGGCCTCAGATTTGTGGGTTTCCTCCTGACTCAGCCTCCTGAATGCTGGGATTACAGGCATGTGCCATCACACCCAGCTTTGGGCAGCTTTTTTAATAGTAAGTTCTTTAACATTTAATTAGTCTACATCTAAATTAAAATTTCCCTGAAGGGATAATTTGGTCTTCTAGAATTTTATAACCCTCCGCTGCTCTTAAAACAATACTTTATAATGTATAGGGCCAGGGATTTAGCTCAGTGTTTTCGCCCCCTGCTGCACAAGCACAAGGACCTGAGTTCTATCCCTGGTACCAAAAAAACAAATGAGCCAACAAGAAAACCCCAAAACAATACTTTATAATGTATAGGATTGTAAATATATGTTGGATAAAATGAAAGCTCGTCATAATGGTACAAATGACAAACTATTTGCAGTTATGGCTAACAAAATAAGCAAAGCAATTAATTTCTACTAATACACAAAAGACCCAAGACTTTCAGATTTTTTTTTTGATGAGAAACAGGCAGAGTAAGTTATCAAAACTTCATGTTGCAGGAGCAGAGGGGACACAGTTACATGAAATCAGAAATTCTAATAATATTTAATAGTTGTAAATTTCTGCTAACCAATGTGACCAACCAGCCTATTGCCTTTGTTAGGGCTGAATTGTGTTCCCCAACAAGGTATGCCTGAAGCCTAATTCCCAGTACTTCAGAATGTGACTTTATTGGGAAATAAGATTGTTGAAAATGTAATTAGTTTAAGATGAGTTCATAGTGGAGTAAGATAGTTTCCTAATCCCACTTAACTGAAAAGAAACAGAGAAGAAAAGACACAGGCACAGAGACTTGCAAGAAGCACACCACCGTGTGATGATAGAGGCAAAGATTGGAGTGATGCATCTACAAACAAGGAACCCCAAAGACTTCTGACAACCCCCAGAGCTGGGAAAGAGGCGTGGAGCAGGTTTTCTCCTTCAGTCTCCAGTAGGAACAAATCCGGTCAGCACCTTGGTTTGGGACTCCTAGGCTCCAGAATTGTGAGAAATTAAATTTGTTTATTTACCAGTTGGTGGTAATTTGCCATGCAGTCCTGGATTAGGAATGCACCATTCTTCTGTTTCTATTTCTTAGAGGGAAAATTTTAAATTCATTGCTTTTAAAAAGTTGAGTGACAGCTGGTATTTGAGAAAAGTTGAAAATGTGAAAACTATAAATTGTGATTTCCTTTTCAGGCAGTGGGTAGAGAAGCACCCTGATGAGAATCATGGTAAGGGAAGTAGAACACAGAGAAACATGGTACGTCCAGGCAAGAGGCTATCCAATGCCAGGTAGGTAGATAAAAGAGACACTGCTGAGCAAGAGGCCCTAGGTTCACGTAAATAACCTGCAGGTAAATGATCTGAAAACACTGAAGCCGCAGCAGGAGATAGGTTGGTTAAAGATATCTGACAAATCAGATATCTTTGCGAACTGAAGAAGCAAGGACAACATAACATGAAAATAGAGATACAGTCAGGGTAATGGAGAAAGGAAAAGAAGAACCCAGAAGCTGAGGGTACTCCCCGCACTCCAGCTTCCTTTGTTCCTGTTTCTCAAAAGGAGCTGCAGTCCTCAGCCACTCTTGCCTTAACACCTATAGGTCTTAAAATCTAAAACAAACAGCTGACTCCTGTAGTATTGTTAGAGCAGGGTGCAGACACAATTTTCAGGTAGTGGTATTTCTTCTATTGATCATTTAAGCTAGTCTCTTCATAAAATATTAACATTACAAGGCTTAGTTAGAAGATATTAACTGCTGAGAGCCTCTGGTGAGACCTGAGTTTATGTTGGACTATCGCCCCAACATAATACTCTTCTTTTAAATCAGTAAACACAATGATATTTTTCTTTTTAGCTACATAGGAAAATTCAGAATGTTTTTTGCGGAACACCCTGCAGTTACTGCTCAGCAAAGAAAAACTTCTCATTTTGGTTTAGCACTTGAACTCTACGTATACACATATATAAAAGTTATTATCAATATCGCCTGCCTCCAACTTCAATTTTCAGCATTCAGAGTGCAGTCAGTGTGATGTTTTGCCCAGAGACTGTTGTAATCCCCAATGAGAAAGAAATGTGTAGTGCTATTAGAATGAATACATAATGCTATGCTCAGGCATCAAGAGATAAATATGCACCATGAGACTAAGAAGAATTTTTCATAGATATATTACTGCCCTAGAGTAATATTTGGTGCTTGCCAAAATGACAAGGGGCAGAAATATATCAGGGGATATTTTTCTAAATTATATAAGATGGGAAGGCAAGGTCTTTAAAGACCTTCTGAAATAGTCTCGCGGAACACGACGAATCAGCCCTCTGCAGACAGGCAGCCACCTGGTTCCACACTACAAAGACGCAGAGGACACCAGACAACCAGACCACGATACCGAGTCCCGCAGTTCCCGGCCCAGAAGTAGGGGCTTCTGAGCCGCCATCTCACTGCTCCTGGTCCAGAGGAAGGGGCTTCCTGGCCACCATCCCTCCCACTGCTCCCAGCCGAGAGGAAAGGGCTTTTGGGCCACCATCCCTACCACTGCTTCCAGCCCCTGTCCCACCTCTCCCAGCTCAGAGGAGGTAATCCATGCAGGCGCCAAGAGCCTCCCCCCTCGCCCCGTCCAAAGAGGAAAACAAGTAAATAAGTCTCAAAAACAGACTTCCAGATCACCTACAGCAACCCCAAAGGGAAATGAGATGGAATACTCTGATACTCAACAACCTGGACCCACTGAACTGGCAACAAAAAGGGATCTGGAAAAACTGAAATCAGAAATAATTTCTCAGATAACAGGAGAAATTGTGCTCCTAATGCAAGACATGATTAATAAATCTAGAGAGGAGATCAGGAACATGATGGAATCCCAACATAGGAAACAAATGGAATCCATAAAACAGATGCAAATAGATTTTCAGGAGATGAAAAACTCCATTGAAAGTCTACACAGCAGAATGAGCCAATGTGAGGACAGAATTTCAGATACAGAAGATAAGATTGCAATTAGTGACCAGGAAAAGAAAAATTGCTTCAGAATTATACGGGACCATGAGAAATCAATCCAGCAGCTGCTAGATGTTGCAAAAAAGAATAACATAAGACTGATTGGAGTCAATGAAGAAACAGGAGAGCATGCAGATGACATAAAAAAACTCGTCACAGAAATAATGGCAGAAAACTTCCCAAGCAGGGGAAAAGAACTTGACATACAGATAAGTGAGGCATACAGGACTCCAAATAGCCTTGATCAAAAAAAAATCTACACATAGGCATATAATTGTTAAGATTCCAGAAACTCAACAGAAGAACAAAGTTCTACAAGCAGTTAGAGAAAAGAAACAAGTCACATACAAAGGAAAGTCCATCAGAATCACAGCAGACTTCTCAACACAAACTATCAAGGCAAGAAGAGCTTGGAGTGACATATTCCAAGCCCTAAAAGAAAACAGCCTCCAACCCAGATTGATGTACCCTGCAAAACTATCTTTCAAAATTGATGGAGAAGTAAGATACTTTCATGACAAAGAGTACCTTAGGAACTTCGTGAATACCAACACAGCACTCCAAAGAATTTTACACAATATCCTAGGAACAGACATTGAGGACCACAACCCCAGGAAGCAAAGCAGGATGAACCCATCTGGCAGGACAAGAAATCAAATGTAAAGGGGGAGAACCCAACAAAAAGAAAAAGTCATGGCAATGACAAGTCAATATATTTCAGTTATAACCATCAATGTAAATGGTCTCAATTCACCAATCAAAAGAAATAGACTGGCAGAATGGATCAAGAAGCAAAATCCAACAATATGCTGCATACAAGAAACACACTTAATTCAAAAGGAAACTCATAGACTGGAAGTTAAAGGGTGGAAAACAATACTCCATGCCACAGGAACCCCAAAAAAAGCAGGAGTAGCTATCCTCTTAGCAGATCAAGTAGATTTCAAACCAATACTGATTAAGAGAGACAAAGAAGGACACTACATCCTTGAAAAGGGAAGAATCTAAGAGGAAGAGATGACAATCATAAATATCTATGCACCAAACACTAGTGCACCCAACTATATAAAACAAATACTAATGGACATGAAAAGTCATATATGCACTAACACAATTGTACTGGGGGACCTCAACACCCCACTGTCACAAATAGATAGATCAACTAGACAAAAAATAAGTAATGAAATACAAGAACTCAATCGAACTCTTGAACAAATGAACTTAACAGATGTTTACAGAGTCTTCCACCCCACAAAATCAGAATACACATTCTTCTCAGCTGCACATAGGTCATTCTCAAAAATAGACCACATACTCACACATAGAACATGTTTAAGTAAGTGCAAAGGAATTGAAGATATCCCCTGTATATTATCAGACCATAGTGCGATGAAATTGGAGATCCATAGCAAAAGAAACTCAAAAAATTCCATAAACACGTGAAAATTGAACAACACACTTCTGAATAACCAATGGGTCACAGAGGAAATTAAAGAAGAAATCAGACAGTTCCTTCAATTAAATGACAATGACAATACAACATATTGGAATCTATGGGACACAATGAAAGCAGTCTTATGAGGGAAATTTATAGCAGTGAATATGCATATTAGGAAAACAGAACGAGCACAATTAAACAACCTGATGCTGAACCTCAAGCTTTTAGAAAAAGAAGTGCAGGACAACCCCAGAGCTCATACAAGGGAGGAAATTATAAAGATCAGAGGAGAAATCAGTGCAATGGAGACTAAGAGAATGATACAAAAAATCAATGAAGCCAAGAGTTGGTTCTTCGAAAGAATCAACAAAATTGACAAACTCTTAGCCAACCTTATCAGAAAAAGGAAAGAAAAGGCCCAAATCCATGCAATTAGGAATGAAAAGGGTGAAATTACAACAGACCCAGCAGAAATCCAGAGGATCATCAATACTTACTTCCAGAACCTATACACCAATAAGATGGACAACACAGAAGAAATGGACAGATTCCTAGATACATATGAGTTACCAAAGTTGAACAAAGAAGACCTAAAAATTCTGAACAACCCAATATCAACCAATGAAATTGAAAATGTAATTAAAAACTTATCAACTAAGAAAAGCCTGGGCCCTGATGGCTTCACTGCTGAATTCTACAAGACATTTAGAGAGGAACTGCTGCCACTACTGTTTAAACTCTTCAGTGAAATTGAAAGGGAAGCAATACTCCCAAATTCATTCCTGGAAGCAAGCATCACCTTGATCCCCAAAGCAGAGAAAGACCCAACCGAAAAAGAGAACTATAGGCCAATCTCACTAATGAACATAGATGCAAAAATCCTTAATAAGATAATGGCAAACAGAATGCAGAAGATCATCAAGAAGATCATACACCCTGATCAAGTGGGATTCATCCCAGGGATGCAAGGATGGTTCAACATATGCAAATCAATCAATGTAATACACTATATCAATAGAGCCAAGGACAAAAACCATATGATTATCTCCATAGATGCAGAAAAAGCATTTGACAAAATCCAACATGCATTTATGATAAAAACCCTACAAAAAATTGGAATAGATGGTCTCTACCTCAAACTGATAGAAGTCATCTATGAAAAACCAACAGCCAATATCATACTAAATGGTCAAAAGCTGAAATCCTTCACACTAAAATCAGGAACAAGACAAGGATGTCCACTATCACCACTCTTGTTCAATATAGTTCTGGAAACATTAGCCACAGCAATTAGACAAGAGAAAGAAATAAAAGGAATAAAGATAGGAAATGAAGAAGTCAAATTGTCATTATTTGCAGATGACATGATACTGTATATAGAAGACCCCAAGAACTCCACCAAAAGTCTTCTAGACTTAATAACCAAATTCAGTCAAGTAGCTGGTTACAAGGTCAACACACAAAAATCAATAGCTTTCCTCTGCATGAGTGACAGACTCACTGATAGAGAAATAGGGCAAATTATTCCTTTCACAATAGTATCCAAAAAACTGAAATACCTAGGAATCAATCTAACGAAAGAAATCAAAGACCTCTTCTCTGAAAACTATGGCACTCTGAAAAGAGAGATTGAAGATGGTATCAGAAAATGAACAGACATCCCCTGCTCCTGGATAGGAAGGATTAATATAGTGAAAATGGCCATACTTCCAAAACTGCTATATAGATTTAATGCAATTCCAATTGAGATCCCAGCAGCATACTTCATGGACCCTGAGAAAACAATCCAAAAATTCATTTGGAACAAGAAGAGACCCAGAATAGCGAAAGCAATTCTAGGTAACAGTGACCTGGCAGGAGGTATCACAATCCCCAACCTGCAACTCTACTACAAAGCTACTGTGATAAAAACAGCAAGGTACTGGCAAAGAAACAGACCTGAGGACCAGTGGGACAGATTAGAAGATGCAGAAACAATGCCAGACACCCTCAGCCATCTCATCTTCGATAAAGGACCCAAACACCCTCACTGGAGGGAAGATAGCCTCTTCAATAAATGGTGCTGGAAAAATTGGGCTTCAACTTCCAAAGATTAAAACTAGACCTATATCTCTCGCCATGCACTAAACTAAAATCAAAATAGGTTAAAGATGTAAATATTAAAATAGAAACTCTGAACCAGTTGGAACAGAGGTTAGGTAGAACTCTTGAAGACATCGGTGTAGGAAAAGATTTTAGGAACAAAACCTCAGTTGCCTGTGAACTAGCACAAACGATCAACAAGTGGGATCTCTTCTTATTAAAAAGCTTCAGCACAGCAAGAGAAACCACCAGCAGTGTGAAGAGACAATCCACAATGTGGGAAAAAATCTTCACCTGTTCTTCCTCAGACAAAGGTCTACTATCTCGAATCTATAAAGAACTTAAAAAGATCAGACTTCCCAAATTTAAAGACCCTATCAAAAATGGGCATCTGAAATGAAGAGACATTTCTCAGACAAAGAAGTAGAAATAGAAAATAAATACATGAAAAAATGTTCAACATCACTGGTTGTTTGAGTGATGCAAATGAAAACAACACTGAGATTCCACTTCACTCCAGAAAGAATGGCTGCTATCATGAAATCAACCAATAACAAATGTTGGTGTGGCTGCGGGCAAAGGGGAACCCTGCTCCACTGCTGGTGGGAGTGTTGACTGGTGGAACCACTGTGGAAATCAGTATGGAGACACCTCAAAGAACTAGGACTGGAAGTCCCATTTGACCCTGCTATTCCACTGCTGGGAATCTTCCCCAAAGAATTAAAAGACATACCACAGTGATATATGTGCACGATGTTCATAGCAGCACAGTTTGTGATAGGTAAAACATAGAAACAGCCCAAATGCCCATCAACTGGAGACTGGATAAAGAAAATGTGTTTTTTAAAATAAAATGGAGTACTAATCAGCCATAAAAAATGAGAAATTAGAGACATTTATAGCTAAGTGGATGCTCATTGAGGCAATACTCTTAAGTGCAATAAATAGGACACCCATATATAAATTCCGAATAGTTTCTCTGGTGTGAGAAACTGAAAGTGTAAATAGGGACTAAAATGTACAGTAGGTAATGTGAAATAGGAAGAAAAGGGGCAAAGGGGAAGGAAGTGGGAGGGCTAGGGGAAAGGATAGAAGGGAATGGGATTAATATGAGAAAATGGAAAAATAGGAACAAAATCTTTGTAAATATGGAGGAATGGAGGGGTTGAAGGGAGGGCTGGGCAAGGGTGAAAAATAAGAACCAAGAGAGATTATGTAAAAGTGCAAATTTCCAATGATGAATGTCATTATATTGTATACCTAAAATGTACCAATGATTAGAATGAATAATCAATAATGTAAAATAGGAAGGAAAGGTCCAAAGGGGTAGGGCTAGTCAGAGGGGCAGGGGAAAGGAAAGAAGCAAAAGGAAAAATGCTGAGAAATGGAAAAAATGGAAATAAAGTCTTTGTAAATGGGGAAGGGTGGAGGGGGTGAAGGGAGGGATAGGAATGGGGAAAAAGTAAGAACCAAGATGCATTATGTAAAGGTACAATTCCCAATGAGAAATGTAATTGTGTTGTATACCTACAATGTACCAATAAAACAATTTAACAACAACAAAAAAGACCTTCTGAAATTTTAGTTTGTTTTTATAAAGTATATTTAAATGTTACATTACCCAGGATTTCCTAACCTCTTTGTTAATTGATTTAGTTAAGTTGCACAAACCTTTCACATATAAATGGTTACAGAAAGAATAATATAGCATCTGTACTTTATGAGTACATATGTAGAAGTGACAGATATGTATAATCAATTGTAATTCATGGCAGAATATGGTGAATCAGTTATAGATTCAAAACAATATCTATATGTATACAAGATGGCATAATTTTTACTAAGTAATTAGAGGTGTTTTATTGGAAAAATATGCTGGCTGCTAGCTATTCTGGCACTGGGAGCCCAGTTGATCTGGGGGCTATCAGAACAATAAGAAGCAGAGAGATGCGAGTGGAGAAGCACATAAGCTCAGGATCACCAAGAGCCTGCAATGCCAACAGCTAACCTAGTTGCATAATATTCCTTTAAAAATTCCAATCATAAAAACGTGGATTATAAACTAGGGTTTTTAAAAATCATGTTCTACTCAACATGTCTACTGTACAATATCTCACTACTCAGATGACAGATTGCCAGTTTTAACCTACTTTCAGAAAATTATCCTTCTTTCGCTATTTCTTGGCAGATGTTCTCTTTAGATTCTAACTTTTGACATTTGAAATATGAATCTTTGAAATAGAGAGTTTGCACTAAAATATTCGATCAAGGCATTAACTTGTATTTGTTTATCACCAATAATTTGTTTCCTTTGTAAAGCAATAATTTATGTTAAAATTTTGATATGTCATCACTGTTCCAATAATGTTAACTATCTCTTTCAAAATCAGTCTGAATCACTTCACTTTAACCTAATTTCTAGCTTAAGAGTCACAGAGATCACTGAACTAGCATCAAAATATTAAATATTAAAGCTGCTCAACTCAACACGTTCTGGGAGGCAACATGGTTTAATGGATTGAGCAACAAAGAAAGTTTAGAATCTAAATATCTGTTTCTTCTTTTTTCTTCATAACTTTAGAGGATTTTACTTCACTTCTATCTACATTCTCTTTTCCAAGTCTTAAATATTCTTGAAACTATTTGGTATCTGTTATTTGAAAGATGATGTTAGTGTACAATATGTATTCTATAGGACAGAGCATTGGTTCTAAAAGTTTTGAGGAAGCTATTAATTGGACCAATACATACCCTATCTTTTATCTTCCAGTTCTTATACTATGATTCCTTGCACAGCTCCTAATTAAACAGTTTCTCTGTCCTCTTGTTAAAATGCTTGTCATGTTTTGCTTTTGTTGTTAAGATACGAGGTCTGTCAAAATGAAATGTTCTGTATTATGCTTTTATTTCTTCAGGACAAAAAATGAAATTTGTATTATTTATAGAGGAAGATAATTGCTTTCATTTTCACATAACACCTCTACTCCAATAGGGGCTCATATATTTATTTTTTAATCTTGTTTTTCTTGTTGGTAGAATTATTTGGAAGTTCAATGCCACTTATTGAAAGTACACGAGAAGCAACAAATTTAATAGTAATTTGAGTGCAATTCAATCTTTATTACCACAAAAATAATTTCACTTAATTTTAATATACATATCAACTTACCTCCAAGGAACAAGATAGTTTATTATTTTCGACAAGGACTTTGATATGTGAAAATATAATGATAAATGAGAAGTTGCTTTTCAATTATATATTCCCATACAGATTTTTATTGTTAACTACTCTTATTTTAAATTATTTTGTTGTAAGTCTTTTTATTAAAGAAAGAATTACCTATCAGGATTCAGAGATCAAGATAAAATAGTAAACAAAAAAACATGAAATATTCACAAGAATAGAAGATAGAAGCAGTCAGATGTGATTCTTCTTACTAAAGAGTGGATGATTGCTAGGAATTGACTTGCAATCTATGATGTAATTATTTATGAATTAATTTCTTCTTAGTCTTTTAAGAGAAAGGCAAAAATTTTACATTTCTGTAATAATTAAATTATTTTTCATTGATTTTATGAGTAAGCAAATTGAGTCCTTTTTATTGAATTAAGAAGACTGACTTCTATGTGGACATTGAAAATGCCACTATTGACAGATTTGGCTTTTATTCTTCAATGTCAATTCTAAAAACTCGAAACCAGCTCTATTGCTGCTGGGAAAGTGGCTTTCTAAAAAGTTTAGATACTTAGTTCTTCTGAAAAGATTTAAATATCACTAGTATTAGACTTGACTCTTGCCCTATCTTTCTGCACTTTAGAATAAAATAATTACATTGGGTGTGTGCTCTGGGGTCTCTAATAATATGCATTTCAAACTGGCCATTGGATATAAAATTTCTGTCTGATAATATTTTTTAAAGTTTTAATAACCAAAAATTCTCAGAGGATAAGAAGATGCTGTTACAAGTAGAAAGATCAGTGTGTCATAAAACTAATGAACAATACAAAGAAACTGAGATTATATTAGTCCATATCTCAAATATTCACAAAAGTTATTTAAAGTGTTTAAATGGACAGTGCTGTAATACATCAGACTTTCAATTAAACCTGTTGAATAAATGAGTAAACTTTCAATAAAATCTTGCACTTATTTTTTAAAAATTTGAATTTCTGTGATGTAATATTAAAACATTTTACCACCTCCTCAAATGCCCAGATGATTCTATTAGTTTGCCAAAGGGAGTTTTTCAATAATTAATCTGATTTTTTTGACAAATAGATCCCAAAGTGTTCACACTCAGAAGGCATAAAATTAAATCATAAATCTAATGGAACTAGTCACATTCTAAAAAACATGTTTCAAACTAGTCCACACAGTTTCTCTAAAATTTTGAATATATATCCACTATTTCAAAATTTTCTTAAATACTCTAATAATTACCTAGACAATATTTCTGCTATCTGAAATGATTATAATTATAAAAACATGCCCATAATAATAAAGAAAAATATTATTTGTAAGAAGGAATTTTTATAGTTAGTGTGAAAAGTGAGAAATAACACATGTAAGGGATATAGATATTATTTCTCTGATAAAGTATGTAGGCAAAGTATTTGTTCATTATTATGTCCTATTATATATTCTTTTATTTTAGTGATTTGTATTATACATACCTTATATTTCAGTGATTTTCTATTATATATTCCCCTTAGCACATGACATCATTTAAAATTCCAGAGTGAATTTACTTCTCTCAAAGAAAACTTTCCCATTTCACATTATCTATTATACATTTTGATCCTCATTTAAACGTTCTGTTTCTCACATCAGAGAAGCTATTCGGTGTGTCCCATTTATTTCACTTATAAGTATGGCCTTGATGTGCACCCATTTAGCTATAAATGTCTCTAGTTTCTCATTCTTTATGGCTGAGTAGTACTCCATTTTGTATAAAAAAAACAAACCCCACATCTTCTTTTTTTTGTTGTTTGTTTTTTTGGTATCAGGGATCGAACTCAGGTCTTTGCGCCTGTGCAGCAGGCAGTGAAACCACTGAGCTAAATCCCCGGCCCTCCCACATCTTCTTTGTAGGAAGAAAAGATCCAAAAGGGAAGGGGAAGGGGAAGCGGGAGGGTTAGGGGAAAGGAAAGAAGGCAAAGGAATAAATATGAGAAAAGTAAAAAACAGAAACAAAGTCTTTGTAAATAGGGAGGGGTGGAGGGGTTGAAGGGTGAGCAGGGGAAGGGGGCAAAAAATAAGAACCAAGATATATCATGTAAAGGTACAAATTCGCAGTGATGAATGTCATCATATTGCATACCTAAAATGTACCAATAAACTTAATGAATTTAAAATAAACCTTCCCAGATTTTCACATTATAGAGCATGATCAAAACATTTTACAGTTGAGTAAACCTTAAAAGTAACATATCTTACCTCCTACTTTCTCTTTCTCCTTTTTTGCTATTCACATTTTGCACATGGATAAATTGAGGATAGAAGGAATTACATGGATTGAAGATAATCCTATGACTAGCAATGGGAAAAAGATCAGAATCTTTTGAATCCAAATATTTTAGGTTTTCCCCACTATGCTATTCTGCTTCTCCCCAAAATTTGGGCTCTTATACTAGAGTGGTTTAGGGTGAAACCCAAGTCCATCTAAGCACAGTTTTTCACTTAGTTCCTTTTTAGTTCAGCGTGAATTGTTTAAAAATGGTTGAGTACAATAAGCATTCACAAAGTTTAAGAGACCCATTTAAGACTGTGCATGCATTTAGTATAAAGCCCAGAACAATAAACCTAACCTAAAATTCTATATTCAGTATATTTTTCATGAGGTCAAAAAGCTAGTTTAAATATGCATCCCAGACAGAGAATCACCTTGCTGGGAGAAAAGACAGACAGGTTATGCCCAAAATATGTAAATGAGCACATGCTGAAGACCACCAGAACCATCTGCTCCTTGGATTCACACACCCATTTCTGACCTGTGTGTGTTAGCTTTGCCCGTCAGTTGTTCAGGACATGGAGAGAGGTCCACATTTCCTAACTGGATTATCAGTCATTAGCAATCACTGAGATAATCTCATTTAATGAACTTGTCAAAGAAGTGCTTGCTTTATTTAGTGAACCAGTACCCTCAACTACTTGAAGACCTAGTCAGCATGAACTTTAAGTATTTTCAAATACTTAAAGTTGAACCTATGGATTCTGAGTCAGAAAACAGTATTCATCCCAGCATTGGTTCTTTCTCTGACTTACAATTCCAGGATCCTTTAGAAGCTCAATCAAGTATCAGTGTACTCCAGTGAAATTTTTCTTAGTTCCATTAGTGTCTACTAAAAAGTTCTTTTAGTAAGTAGATCATGCATTTGACATTGACATTACAAACGTAATACATAGTCACATAGAAATTTTGAAATATACAGGAGGAAAAATGGAAATAAAAGACAGAAATAATCACTCAGATGCAATTGCTCATTTTATTCTCTCTATTATATATATATTATACATATATACACATATATAATACATAGATTATATTCTCTCTATATAATAGATACATACATATATTTAAAAATACAAATAATTTGAAGTGTACATTATTTATATATATTCAAAACATAGATAAACCATCTCAGATATACAAATTTTTACCATTTAATGTGCTCATTAAGAACCTGCAAACATTGTCATTTTCTATCTGAATTTGATGCTTTACTCTTGAGCAGAGCTGACTTCTAAAAAATATTAATGGAATTAAGTATACTAACAAATAAAGAAACATTATAAAGTCGAATTTGGGTGTTGCTTATGAACTACCATTAGTATGTAGGAAAACCTGTTGTATTACATATGTGTACTGTATGTGTGCATTACTTGTAGGTAATATAATTTGATGTATTACATATTCAAACCATGTAACAACAAAATATTTTGTAACGGATTCCGTTACATTAGTTAGCAATTATGTTTTACCTATAGTAAAAATAAATTTGGGGAATATGGTTTTTTAATACTAAATCAATTTATTCTATTTTTCAGTTTTATATTTCTAGTTAGGCTTTCAAATACTTTGTTTTAGTATGTTATATTAAATATCTATGCTTGTTAGTAGATAACAATAAATATTTATTGGTGACTTCTTTACCAGTAACTGTGTTAATAGAAATAATTTTATTATGCAGTCCTTATTTAAATAAAGATCAATAATATATCTGAAAACAGAGATAATAAATAAGGTTCTTCAATACATATACAATTTGTATGTAGGTTTAGTTCTACATTCTCAAGCACTATTTACTCACAACTGTAAGAAAGTATATTTATTACGTAATTGAAAAGGTAGCTGAACAAATTCTCAATTCTCTTGGGACTTCCTCTTTAATCAATCATGTTTCTTTAATTAAAAAGAAAAAAGCTATCACTCAGACCCACAATAACATTTTGTGGTTAACCATTTACAGTATTACTGCACCGCAAATAACACTTTTCAAGTTATTTTTGACACTTTCAGTGGATCTCTAAACTTTTAATAAGAGCAGGCTTTAGTTTGATTATCTAGACTTGTTAACCAACTGTCACTGAGAGTGTAATGAAAGGCTTTTATGGGTTTGGAGAGGGAGAACATGCTGGCAGAGCAATTTATCACTTAGTCCCACAAGCCAAGAGACTCTCTGGCTCTCTTCAAAGCACTTTGAGAGCTACATTGAAAACAAACTATTTGCTAGTGTCACAGGTGTAGAAATTACATCTTTTAATTCTGCAGTTTATTTTTATTTTTTCTAAGGATTTAGCACAGTTTCAGGTTTGTTTAGGCCACCTTCTATTTGGGGAGGGACTTAATCTCTCAATCTCTTACCTGCTAGTATTTAGCAGTAAGTATTATGATGGTCATATTTTTTCTCCAAACAACTTTTTCATTATATTTATGGCAATAAAAACAAATTTACAGTTTTAGCTTAATACTAGAAACCCAGGGTACCATATTATTTCACAAATTAGTGATTTTTTTAAATGCACCAAATTATTAGAATCTTTTGGAACATGAAAAACAGCTTATCAAGGTTGAGATCAGCTTATTTTCTACTGAAACCTACTAGGTTTAAACCATCAGTTATCCAATAATCTCCCTAGTGGTGTGTCAGCTGTGTGAGTCCTACATTTTTATATTTCCAACAGTTGGTGTAGTCATGGAGAATCACTGAATAACTAAGCTGGAAGGGATTTTTAAAAATTTATTTGGCTCCAGCCAATTTTGTCCTGTTCCACTGAAATATTTCCTAATTGTCATCAAACCATGATTATAAATTCTCCTGTTTTGTTGAGGTAATAAGTGATCAACAAGCGTTTATTAAATAAACTACTTATATTTTTGTATAGACTTAATTCCTCCCCTTTGCTTTTAAGTGTTACTTTTAAATGTTAAAATAATGACTTTCATTTCACTTAGATTGATACCACACATTCTTAAAATGATCTTTGAGGAACTGTGTTATATAGTTCCTACCCAGTAGTGTTAAGGAAATAGGTAAGTTCGTAAAGCCTAAATTTTCAGCTTTTTATAAACTTTCAGTTGTATGAATATATGTATATATATATATATAATACATATACATAATAGAGAGAAAAGGGTTATTTCTATTTATTATGTCTGAATTTTATTGTGTCATGGAAATCATTTATTGTAGTGCAATTGGAAGCTCTTTGCAATAGTGATATTATGTTGGTAGACAGAAGCTGGGCTTGGTGAGAATATTTACACCAGAGAATTTGGCAAATGATAAAAACCAAAACATAATTTTCTGTTTTATAGATTACGTAGACCTAAGAATGTGATGAAGAAAATGTTAATATAAATTAAAATTTAAAAATATCATTCTATACCTTTTACATTGTGAATATCACAAAAAGAATTATGAAAATATTCTTGTAGTTTGGGAAGAGTTTATAATTTAACGAAGTCATGTCATTGGCCAACAAGGAAGATTCAGACATATTATCTTCATTGTTTCACTTTTGCCGTACTTGTTCAAGGAAATGAAAATATCAGCCAATATTGATGTTGAGGATACACTAACTTGTAAATTTCACCTCTATAGGCATAAGAATTCAGTAAAAATCTATAAAATCATTCTGTGTAAAGCATCTGTATATTTTCTTTGTAAATTTTTGCAAATATGTGAATTTCCTCCTGAAAGTCAATTCAGAAATCAGGGAAAAGAGTATACCAGCCCTTGCTTTTCTCATTGTCATCACTAAACTCTAGGCAAATTTCACTTCTTTGAATATATTAAGCTTCTTTTCACTTTCTTACATATTGTTTCCTCAGAAAAGATTTTTCTTAACTCCTTATGTGACCAATGTCTGCTCATCCTTAAAAATGTAAACTATCAGCATACATAAGTGTAAAAACAGCTAGGTAGAAATGAAGAATTTCAGGCCCTACTTCAGACCAACTAAATCACAATCTACATCTTATCAAAACATCCAGTCGATATACAGAGACATCAAGATTTGAAAAACATTATCTACAGCAGTAACTCTTAAACTGCAGTTTATAGATATCTGGGGTAGTCTAGGGCCATTCTATGTGTTCTATGATAACAAAAGTATTTTCATAATTATAATAAAGCATTGTTTGCCCTATCTAGAGTACCTGGTAACACAATTGTCCTCATCATCTTAGAAACAATGCTGTAAGGGGTACATAGATTAATAATGACTATGAAACTTTTTCTCTTCTTACTCTAAGGTGGACCTATTTGATTTTATTTTATTTGTACTATTATTTTTGGTTCCTCTTAAGCCAATAATGTGATTGTACTTGGGAGGATCTTCTCTTAGTCCATGTGATTTGGATATGATTTCTTGCTCTTTTGCTCTCTCTCCAGGGATGGAGATATAACCTGCCTGACAAATTAACTCATGTAATTCTCTTTGGAAGAGCAATTGGTTCAGGAGTTGACGTGATCCAGCTGGTGCCTTCAGAAGAAATATTGACACTTCTTTCCCCCGAAACATTTGGAACAAAACGAGAAGCTCTCTTTATAGTGATTTCACTTATAAAAGCAAAAGTTCAAGTTAGTTTTTTTTTTTTTTCTTTTGTACCAGGGATCAAACTCAGGACCTTGCACTTACGAGGCAGGCATGGTGCCACTGAGGTAAATTCCTGGCCCTCAAGTTATTTTTGATAGGGAATACTTTTGCAGAGGCTTTCCTATGATAGGTAGGTATAGAAATTAGGCCTAAAACAATTTTTCTCAGAATCTTGGAGCATATGCTATTTTCTTTCAGGCTGCAACTATTTTGTGAAGCAAAGGCAAGGTATGACACTAACTGTAACACTGGAAATGTACATTTACTTTCATTTCTATCCAGACACTGATATGGATTTTTGTGAATGTTAACAATTGATAAGATTGAAATAATATTTTTTCTTTATTTTCATGAATATTTGAGTGACATTTTGGTAGGCATACCATATAAAGACAAATATTTTGGTACCAGGGAATGAACATAGGACCTTCACATTGAGCTACACCCCAGTCTTTTTATAATTTTATTTTGAGACAGGATCTCTCTAAGTGGCCAAATTGCCCTAGTTGGCTCAAACTTGTGATCTTTCTGTTTCAGTGTCCCGGGGTGCTGGGTCCTGAAATTACAGGCAGGCACCACTATGTCTGCCTTCTCAGATGCATAGTTAACAGAGAGTTCTAGCAACCCTTCCTTACTCATCTTTCAATTCTTATTACCTAGCACCCTGTCTGCTCTTTAGATACTGCCAAAATAAAAAGTGGCTTTTGAATATAGGCACTGTAATTACAAATTTTTCCTTCACTACACAGAGCAAGTGTGTTATTAATTTTGTAAGAAGGTGAAAATATTTTTTTCAAAGTTGGTATCATATATTGTTATAAGGATCTTCAACTATAATTTGACTTCCAAAGCTTTAAAGAACATTGGAATAAAAAGTATAGGAAACCTTTTCTTGTAATTTAATGAATACTTATTCTGTGCCTAATATTGTCTGAGGCTTTCGCTGGTTGATAAAATATAGTCTACATCATCTATGCTGAAAGAGAGCCTTGTTTAATAGGTGAGATAGATATAAATATTTTAAATATGCTGTAAATAATTTTTTAAATATGCTGTAAGAGCAGATGTAAAGTATGGAAGAGATTAATTTTAATTTTGAGTTTTAGAGAAGTTAAATTGAAGAATGTCATGAAGTTGGGGGATATTGCTGGTTGTCTTAGCCACTTAGTCACTGGTAGTTTGGATACAATACTGGAAATTTAAAGGAGGAGTATTTTGTTTTGACTTTTGTTCTTTTGAGATTTCAGTCCTTAATAGACTGGGTTCAGGGCAGAAGTGGAGTGGAGGAAAAACCTGCTGTGGAGGAAATTGGCCTGTCATGGCAGCCAGAAAGCAAAGTAGAAGGGAGGAAGATGCACCCCTTCATGTCTCACCCAGTGGTGACGCATCTCTTCCAATCAGACAACTATAGCACTCCTGTGATTTAATCACCTTTCAAAAGCCTCGCCTATGAGTGATGAGGCTTTGGGGAAACATCTAGGTGTAAACCATCATACTGGTTAAGAAAGACATGTTCAAATGCACAAGCATTTGATGCACTAATATTTGGGAGAACTATAAACAGTTGAGAATTGTTTGAATTTGGGAAGGTAGATGCAAAACTAAAAAGGTGCTGAGTCCAAATTAAGAACTTTATATTCTATATCAAGGTAATTTGACTTTATATCCTTGACCTCTGTTACTTAAGTTTAAAGAAAATCCATTAAAAACATAATGTAATCCCTTCTAAAACAGTTTGTGTTTATGGTAGCTTGCACGTTCCTCCTTCCCTGCAAATCGTGTATTTAGACAAAGGAGATCACCTTAAATGTATTACAGAGACAGAGAATGTTTAGGAAATGATAGGGAGCTGGAATAGATTATAGACACAAAAGCCAAACTTACAGCAGTGACTATGTGAATAGGAGGAGCAACAGATTTAAGAAACTTGAGGAGTTGAAGGAAGATTTCTCATATGTGTTGAGGCTTTGATCCAACTTATTTACTTATATTTAAGTGAGAAGAAAGCTTTAAAGAAACCTTCCTTGAGAATTCCATGAACATATCAGTGGATTTCAGATTTGATAATATATGTCATTTAACTTTACAAATATAGATGCTACTTATGGTTCTTTTAGGTAATTATGATTATAAACATACTAAACAAAGGGGAAGGGGAAGGTGCCTCATAAGCTAAAATGATGAATTTATACCTTCCATTTAAGGTTTTGATGAAAGAGGCCCTTACTTCATTTTAGATTTGATGCTATGTTCATTTGTGTCTTTATACTCCCTAAAATAGTCTAATGTCTATTGGTTCCAATTTTCTACAGATAATATTAAATTACTTTTGATAATCTAAAAGCTCTTAAACATTTGTCATGACTTTTGCCTAATTTTTTACTGTTCTTTAATTTACTTATTTCCTTACTTACATTGTAACATTTTCATATCTGATTTTATAACTTGGTAAATAAAGCAATACTTGCTAATTTCTTTTATATTCTGGGATAGATAGAAAATGACATGCATAATGGATAAAGTTGTTTGCTTTTGGAGACCACAAGTTAGGTGTTGTAGCTTCCCATGCCTTTTATTAGACTTCTCTAAAGCTGGAAGAAATTTCTATTTCCTCCCACTCACATTTGTAATGCATTCCAAATGGTTGAGATGCTCTGAATTATTGAATGGAACTTAAAGAGCTCATAATAATGAGATGGAAGTCTGTATTGTATTCAACAAGTATAGTTATGGCTTTTGACATGCTACATGGAAAAAATATCTATTGGTTCAAAACCAATTACAAGTGATCATATGGAGATTTTGCAACATTGTATGTGTAACTCAGGATAACTGACAATCATTACTGAGAACTTTATTAAGAGTACATGTTTTATTGATATAGATTCAGTCTTTTTTTTTTTTGGTACCACAGATCATACTTGGGTCCTTGAGCTTGCACAGCAGGAGGCAAAACCACTGGGCTAAATCCCCTGCCCTAGATTCAGTCTTTTTTTTGGGGGGGGTTATGGGGATCGAACTTGGGACCTTGCACCTGCAAGGCAGGTGCCGGAACCACTGAGCTAAATCCCCGGCCCTAGATTCAGTCTTTGATAGGATACTAGAAATTCATTTTAAAAAATTTTATAGTAAGAACATCTAACATCTAAGGCAAAAGAAATTCTGTGTCTTTGACAGAAAGATGAACGACTTGAATAGAGTTTAAATGACTGGAACGTACACTTTGTGAAATCAGGGACATTTCTCTGTTTGGTTAACTACTATCTATATCCCAATGTCTGGTAGAGTGTATACCACATGACAGAAATTTCCTACAATTTTGTCAAGTAAATGAATGAATGAACAAATGAATAAATTTGCCACGGTGTCACATAGTGGTACAGTCAAAATGAGAGTTACAATGTTTCAGCTCCTAGTTCAATGCTTTGATCCATTGTGTGCAGGGATACCCCTCACATAATTGTCAATGCCTGAGAATAATTCATTATACAGCACAAGGCACAAAAGGGCATAGACACTTTCTAGAATTGAGTTTAAAGATTTACTTTAATTTTGTAGTATTTCCCATCCATCATATTTATAAATGGAATGTAAAATGTTTGAGTTGTCATAGCTTATTTTTATCTTAATATATTTCTGTAAATATGTAGGTGTTTTAAAAGTCAAAAAGTTGGGTTTAAGTGAGATTTAGAAACATTTATTTGTGATTATAGTATCTTGTCATTTTCTTCAGAAATTGAATATATTCAAGCTTTATTTCTCATTAATTAAATGAGAGCTAAACTTTAAATAAGTAATTATCAATATGTTCTATATGCAAGCATTAAAATCGAAGAGAAAAATGTCAATGAGAGCTTATGCCACTCAAAAATCCATGAAACATTCATTAGCCTCACCTAAGGTACAGGTGTCCTTATTTACATATTTGAAGATCTGCATATGCATGCCCTGTGCAAGATTTTTAAAATGTTAATTTTCCTATGACCACCTTAATTATGAATCCCCAAAATAAATACTTGTGAAATCTTTACCGCATGGTGTTATTAGCTCATTACTGTTAGTCTTTCACATTAACTAATAGTGATATACAGAGATATTTTTTGGGGAATGCTAAATTCAATTATTGATTATAATAAAATTCAATATGTAAGTTTCCATAAAATATAGCTCAAGAATCACTACAAACTTGACAGACTGATACGAAATATACTGTCTTCTTTTTAAACATTTCTCCAGACAGGCTGTTGTGTTTACAAAGCAGACAGTATCTTAAAGATTTAACAGTTTCCTCATTGTGATATTTTAGATATACAGAAAAAGTGAGTTTAAAGAATTGAGGGAAAGCCTTGAATAATTTGATGTTTTCTAAAAATCTTTGTGGGGCCTGGGTTACATTAAAGAAATGTTATTTTATTCACATACGGAAAGGAGTACATTAATTAGCTTGAGTTAGTATGTAGTCATTTAGAATAAACCTAGCCAAAAAATCTTCATTTAACCTTTTGACAGAGTTCTACTAGTACAGCAGAGGCAGTGCATCAAATATTTCACTAATTCTTTACATTTTTAGTACCTTAAGACAAAGTGGAGATGTACAGGCAAGATGGTTCTAAAGAAGAGTATATTTTTAGTTATGCAAATGTAACAAGAATTTCCACATAGAAGTTGAGCCAACATTTCACAACCTTTCTATTTGAAATTTATTAATAACCTAAGACACAGGAGCATATTTATAAAACTGATCAACCAACATTCATCTAGTATTGCAAAATTAATAGCTAGTATAATCTGAAATAGACTCAGAATCCAAAGATAACTCTAAGTTGGAAATAATAGCTGAAATAAATAGAATTTATGTGAAATGTATTTGCATGAAATGTTTAAAATAGGCAAATCTATGAAGACAGCAGGTAGATTAGTAGTTACCAGGGGCTGGGGGAAGTGGGGGATGGGATTGATCACAACTGAATGTTAATTTTTGGCTTGACACAGTGGTTTGGAATTAGAGGTAATGGTTGTACAACTTTGTGACTATAATAAAATCTACTAAATTGTACGCTTTAAAATTTTGTATTCTGTGGTATATGAATTATACCTGAAAAAAGTTAAAAAGGTATTTGTATGTAATAAGCTGGGAATAGAAGAAAACTTAAGACAAGCAGAAACTGACTATAGAAAAATAATTTTCATCTTGCACATGTAGCCACTTGAAACTGTAGTTACATCCTCATTAATCCATGTATTTAAAAATGAGTAAGTTCCGAGTTCGATCCTGGGTACCAAAAAGAAAAAAAAAATGAGTAAGTGTAGAATCACATTATTCTACATTATTATTTAGCATTGGTTAATATTTTTAAACTAGTGTGCATGTTCTGAACATTGTAACATGACATCTGTCAGCATATTAAAATATTAATATTAAGAGAAGCCAATATTGTATTCAATGAAGGTGATTTGATTGTCTGTATAGAACACACATTTTAAATAAAAACAATTACATTGGGAAGAACTCAGTAAAGCTGGATAAAAAGGGATGGTTAAAAAATGCTGAGTTTGCTTGTGTATTATCAACAAACAAATATACAATGGAAAGTCCATTCACAATGCTAATTGAAATTATAAAATACTCAGAAGGTAAATTCTAACATATGTTTGAAGACAAAAATACAGGTTTCAGAGAGGGGCTAATTGTAGGAAATTGAATGAAAGCAATTTTTAGGAAAGAAACGCCAATTGTCAATAGGGATATAAATGTTCAAATGTACAGGTAATAAAAGGAATTAAAATATGAAAGTCTGATAAGGCCTAGTAATTAAATGAGCTTTCCTTTCAGAGACTAATGACCAGGGTCTAAATTTTCATGGTGCTGCTGCATAGCAATTTGCCAATATCTTTCAAAACCCTTGACTGTTGCATAGTGTTTGGTGCAGGAATCATTGTTCTCAGAATATGTCCTAGGGAAATAATTGTGTGAGTACTCAGAAATGTATACTCAAGACGTTTTATTGGTTCATATTAATTATACACAATAATGGATTTCATTTTGGCATATTTATACATGGATATATGAGTAACACCATTTGAGATTGATTTGCTCCTTTTCTAACAGTGAAAATTTTAAACAGTATTGAATAGGATAAATGAGTTATGACTGTGGTTTCCCAAAATATTCCATAAGAATATTTTCATTACTAGCCTTGCTTCTCTCCCATATAATAGCTGGATCTATTTCCTATCTTGAACCTAGGCAGTTTTGTGATTCAATCAACAGAAAATGATAAAAGTAACATTGAATTGCTTTCAAAAGTAGGTCCTAAAAAAGCAACATGACTTTCATTTGGCTTTTTGGAGGTTTTTCTCTTTTGAAACCCAGCTATCACACTGCAAGGAAGCTCATGTCACATGGCAAGATCATAGATAGGTATTCTAGCAAAAAGCCCCAGCTAAAGTCTCTGCCAACAGCCAGCATCTACAAGTCATGTGGGGAAATGTGATTTCAGATAATTCCTGCCTCCAGCCTTAAGCCACTGCAATTGATTATAAGTAGAGCAGAAGAAAGTTGTTGAGCTCCGCCAAACTACAGATTTGTGAGCAAAATGAATGTTGTCATTAAGTTACTACCTTTTGTAGTGGTTTGTTACATAACCATTTTAAGTGTAACAATGGCACATCTAAAAATGGAGTGGTTCTGAAACCATTTCAGATGGAAATACAGATAAACGAATACATGTTTTATAACATTTAAAGAATTACAAAGTACAACCTAGCAAAAGTGTAGACATAAGAATATATATCTTGTGCGTGAGCACAAAAATCCAACAGCGAGCATATGAGTGTATAGCAAAGAAGATTTCAATGTTTATATAAAAAGAAAAAAGCAGTTACCTCCACAAGTTTGAAATAAATGGATGGCTTATACTTAATTTCTTGTTCATCTTGTTTAACTTTTTCTATTTTTAAATTTTACTATAAGTAGAAAGAGAACATTTGTTCAATAAGGATGACTTTTTAGATTTCAAAAGCAAATGACAAATGACAGAATACAGAGGAATCTGGCATGGTAGCTGTTTGTAAGAAAAAGATGGGTGTTTTTATGTGATTGCAAATTCAAAACCAATCAACACATTTTATAACTGGCAAAATGTTATATATAAATGTTATACATATAAATGGTAAACACAGGCAGCAATTACTAAAACTTAGATTCCAGAGAATAGGGGGAAAAACTCCTGCTGTTTAACACACTGAATAGATCACGTTTTGAAGCACCACAGTTTAAAGGCAGCAACTAGATTTTTTCTGGAAGACTGACTGAAATACTAGTAGGTTAAACTATTAGAGTTATCAAGAAGAAAAACAATAGAAAATTGGAATAATTTCAGAAAGTAAGCTTTACAAAATAAATAAAACTTCCAAGAGTCAGACTTGGCTCAGTTTAACATAATACTTTCAATTAAATTGAGCTATTCAAAAATTGGTCAGACAGCCACAGGACTTTGTAAGATTTCTTGTGTCTGGTCTTGTGGTTCCCAGATGTCAGGATGTTTGAAGAACATTGTCCTTCGTAGAAAATCTAGCAGGGGATCATTTAAAGTCTGAACTTGCCCAAATCAAAAAAGTCTCTTCTCAGATTAGAGCCTCAACAGTACGCTATTTGGGCCGGTACTCTTGTAAAGTCGCCCTTTAACATGTTTTTTTCTAACAGCCTGGTTTTTTGAATTCCCAGTCTTTGCTAATTAGCTCAGTTGAGCTTAGTTTGGCAATGATTTTCTCAGAAATAAAGACTCATAATTCTAAAGATGATATATGTCTTAATTAAGTCTCCTCATTAAAATCCCCTTGCTTTGATTGTCAGTGTATGTCTCTACAGAGCACAAAGTAGATTATGGCTGTTTCTCATGTAATTTGATTAATGTAGACAACTCATCTTAATCGTTTTAGCATGCAAGGTGAAGTTTTAGGTTCTTTTGTTGAGGTAGACTGAGGATAGATGTGTTTCTTCTAAGCTTATTTTTCTGTGGGATTCCTGGCATATCTGGAATTCTATTAGAAGTAAATAAATTATTTTATCAAGTTTTTTCTACCAGGAATTATTAGAAACTGATTTAAATAGAGCACTAGAAAGAAAAATAATGTCCTGCGTGAGTGTTGCTGAAACTCAAGCAATTTTCCTTTTCTGAGAATCATTACCTCTCGCCCTGTCTCCTCCCTATCACATGCAGCTAGCTCTGATGGATTTGAAGAATAGTCTACATTTAAAGTTCACCTTGCTTTACTTTGTTAAAACACAGGCCCAGGTTTCTAAACTCATGATAATTGGGGGCAATGGCCCTTCATTTCCCTTTGTCTTAAAATAAAATAGGAGTTTAGAGGTGTTACGGGGAGCACAATTACAGAAACAATTTTTACTACTTTGACTTTCATCTATATATGCTCAAATAATTATACTATACCCAGTATGTGGCACTGCATACACAGAGAAACTGTGAGTATAATATTTGGGAGAAAATAGAGGTACATAATCAATATCTTTGGAAGATATTTTTTAGTATATGTGCTGCCGAAGTGAGCACATGGAAGATATTTTTTTTAAAAAGCAGTTGCAGTAGAAATATAAGAATAAAATTTTCACTCAAAAATAGATGAAAAAAGAACTGAAGAAAGAGGTATATGAATATATGATATAAATGTTAATAATTTTGAAAGTCTTTTAAGCCAAAGTCACTATTCAAAGTATTTTCTGATTATCTGTATTGTTTATTACCAGCTAAACATTAATAAATTTCAAATAAAATTATATCTAATAAGGAATGATATATATATGATTAACTTTTGCTATACTAGCTGTGCAAACACTTGAACAACTTGAGAAGTGAATGTAATGTGCTTTTTCTTATAGAAAAAATACAGAAAAGCATGGGAGGGAGGAGGACTTGCAGTGATTCTTTTATGTCCTTTTAAGTGGAACCAAGTTAGTGACCTCTGTTCACTTGGTTGGCAGTATACAAATGCCATTACATGCTGTTGATTAGGCACCAAAGAAATATCCCTCCCAATGAAATATCTGAATAGTATATAGAAATAAAAACAAATACTCTATCTTCCTAAAAAAGAAAAAGATAATGTACACTTTAGATTAATAGTGTTTTCTAAATGTAAAGGTCTAAAAGATGAACATAGTCATAGAACATGAAATTTCCTTCACTTTTACAAGGGAAGATATATTTAAGGAGATGAAAGATATAAGTATTTGAGTATTATATATTTACCCACATTATGGATTGAGTATTGGCTTTGAGAAAGCCATACATTTAAAGGTCAAACTTATAGTTTTTGTTTTTGTTTTTGTTTTTTTGGTACCAGGGATCGAACTCGGGTCCTTGTGCTTGTGCAGCAGGCAGTGAAACCACTGAGCTAAATCCCCAGCCCAAACTTACAGTTTTTATAAAATACATTGAGAAGCCACGACATGCTTTTAGATTTTATCACATTCTTTGTGGCTCCATCCTTAGTTACCTCATTCTATGATACGGTGAGGTAATGGTTGAATTTCATGGGCTTGGGAATATAACAATCTCAATTTTATCATTTTCCATTTGACGTTAGCAAATTATTTCATATTTTTAATGTTCTGAATTTTTTGCTTTTGAAGTGGGCGAATACTACAAACCCTATGATTCTGCGAGGTTTTAACAAATTGATGTAAAGCCATATACATAGTGGAGGAATCAAAATCACAGCTGCTATTGCTAGTATGACTTTAACAGTGTTTGGGATGCACAAAAGAAAGAAAAAGAAGTAGCAAAGTTTTTTCTTGCACTGATTCTGCTCTTCATTACTTCACATCTGATTGAGCAGAAATTTTCTTTTCTGTGTATTCTGTGTTGCTATTGTTCATTTTTATACATTTCTTCCATCTTTGCAGGAGAATAATGTATCAGTCTTGAAGATTCACTCATAAAAGTGGCATCTACCAGCCATCTTGCTAGAACATGGTTCTAATTTACAGGAACCAAGTGTCTGAAATTTGAAAAGTAAACTACTTCAAGAAGGATTCTTTAGTGACAGAAAATTTTCTCTTTCTAGAGAAAGTATTTCAGAGAAACCTAGAGAATAATTTCATCTCTCTTAGAAAGTATTTTAAACTTTTATTTTCTTTTGTTCTAAGAACATTTGACTGTTATTTGAGAGAGCAAGATTAAGTGAAGAATCTAGATTCAATTATAAACTTGATAATATCTGTGGCTCCCAAACCTGGTGATATTATGGGATGCTTTCAGAAGTAAAGCATCCTGGATCTAGGGACATAGCTTAGTGGTAGAATGTTTGCTTAGCTTGTTCAAAGCCCTGGCTTCCATACCCAGAATGAAGGAAAGGAAGAAAAAAGAAAGAAAGAAAGGCGTCCTGTTAAAATATGGTCCATTCAAAGTTAATGAGGTGTAAGACGAAGTGATGCTCTATTTGTAGTGTGGGCTAATGAACAGCTTGTATTTGGGCAGGAATGGGGTGAAAGTACTAGAAAATGACTGAAGCCAAAATTATATAAATTATGGGATGCCTAGAGTTGGCACATCTATCCCGTTTAAGTGGTGCTTTGAGATTCATTTTGACTCCTTGGTATTTTCTTTGAAAGAACATTTAGCAAAGATATAAACAGTTAATTAATGTTCTATTTGTCAATCGTTTTGCAATTGTCATCAACATATCCCCAAAGGGTTAGAATACTTGGGCTCTGAGAGAATTTTGCCCCAGAAGCTGTATGAGAGACCAAGGGACACACAGTCCCCTGGGCAAATACTTTTGATTTGACCAATATAGTCAGTGAATAGGTTTCCTTTAAGGATCTGGCTTTAACATCACCGAATTCATTCTGAGAATGTGGATAATTTAGGGAGGCTTAAAAGGATTATTCTAGCTCTGAGAGTCTATTTTACATAATCTCCAAGCTTTCAGCATTCTTTAATATTTTGAGGTTCTGATCTGGTTTTTAAAAATATTTTTGTAATTCTAAGAACTATTTTTAAAGTCAGAAGGCAGTAGAACAGCCTTTGCTTTGTACTTGGAAAGGAGGTATATATGCTTTAATTTTACTTATTTTAATAAGTGCAGGATGATCATGCATTCCAGCATGTTGGTGCTGTAGACTGCAAACATGGATACAATATTTTGCAGTTATTCCAATCAAAAAGTAGAATCTGATTTCTCATTCTTTAAATCTGGACCTGACGTTGTGACTTTCTTTGATACATGAAATACAATAGAATCGATAGGCTACATGTTCCATGAGTTATAAGCCCATACCTCAAGGAGCCTGTACCTTTGAGTTTTATTCTTGAAGATCCTTGTGGTTTTAAGATCCTTGATGGATACTGAGACCAGTGACACATTTACTTTTGCACTACAGGCTGATACAGCAAGACCGATGAATTAAGAGTGACCCAGAAGGCCTCTTAGATCATTCAGCTACCAAATGACTGCATTCTATCTGTGAGTACAGGGAAATGAGTCAGATAGGGTCACACTACAAAACCTGTAGAACTGGACCATAGAATTCTTATCTTAGAAATCGTTTTTGTTTGTTTTTGTTTAAATCCACCAGTAATATGTAAGGCTGCAGAGCCAACTGATATACTTGGAACAGTACTAGTTTAGTTATGTGTTTTATTAGCAATGCCTTTTTTACTTGATCATGGATAATTTAAACATTCAGGCTAATTAAACAGTATCACAACCTACTTCTTTACCTGGAAAATTTTACATTTAAAAATATAAGTTACAGCTCCTTTCTCATTTAAACCCCTTCTATGAATTCCTATACCCCACAAAATTCAAACATTTTCATGACCTAGAGTCATATAATCTGGTCCCATTCTTACTTCTATGGATTTAATTTATGGCATCCTCCTCTTGTTTCAGAATCCAGTACGCTAGCCTCCTTTTGTTTCTCAAACATATTACTATTTCCTAAAACCTGGGGATCTAGATTTTCCTGTTGCTTCCAATGTTCTTTCTCCTGGTTGCTGTGATCAACTTCTTATCCTTTGGGACTGAGTTTAGTGCCACATTCTCTGAAGGCTTTATGGTCTTCCTACCTTTAGCTAAAAGAGGGGTTACTCTAATCTTAAATCACAACATTACCTTAATTTGCAGTATACAACTTACTTTAAGATATAATTTCAAATAAATTAATGCATTTGAAATTATTAGTCTCTCCCACTACAAGGTAAGCTCCCTGAGAGAACTGCACCCCATGGCCTCCACAGAGCACCTGGTGGAGAAGAGTGAAGTGAGATAGATGAATAGATGCTGTGTGATCAACTCTGGGTAGAAATGGGAAGTCCTGAACTTAAATTTTTATTGTTTCTAGGCTGTTTTATTCTGAGTAAGTCATGCATTCTCTATGACACTTTTTTCATCCTATTGAACATTTATAAAATGAAATCTTAGAGCAAAGCATGGCGGCACATGCCTGCTATCTCAGCACTCTGGAAGACAGAGGCAAGAGGATTGCTAGTTTCATCTCAGCTTGGGTAACTTATTGACTTCATTAAGACCTTGTTTCAAAATAAAAGGAAAAAGAGCTGGGGATATAAATCAGTGTGAAAGATTGGGGGATCAATCTCCAGTCCCCAAAAATAGAAAAGAGAAAGCATAAATGTGACAATGGTTGTAAGCATATAAGGTAAATTGCAATGTGTTATTAACTGTCACTTATCAACATTTATCTCCAAATAATACACTTTTCATATTAAATATACAGTTGTATAAAATATATGGTAAAGATTGAGTTCTTTGTATAAAGTTCAAGGTCTCTGCCTGATTCTACTTATCTCAAGGGTGAGAAAGACACTGCCAATCCTAGCAAAATCTAACCAATGTCCTGTGAATTATTAATTTTTGGTGAATCTAAATGAGTTGAAGACAAAATCACAGCAGTGAGTTATCACACTGAAAGTCTCATCTTCTGTTATTTATTTCATGTATTTCAGGTTACAGATTCTTAAAAGAAAAATTATTTTTAAACACGCCATCAGAGAGATTCTCTTTACGAGTGTTTTCCTGACAAGGGAACAGTATCTTACGATGATATCTAACTATGAACTCTCAGTGTTGCTTTGAAAATGAGATTGCCGTCTGACTTGATGTTGAATGATAAGACTTGTGGGGACTGAGAAGCCAATGCTGTTTTCAAAGACATATGCTGAGTATCAAGGAATGTAGATAAAGCACAATTAATTACTTTATTAATACAGTGACTAACACAGTCATATATTACAGCAGGAGTACATTTCTTTAGAGTCGTCTCAACTGAATTAATATATGAAATAATTCCAATGAAAGAAAATGAACTATACTATAATTTATAGTATATGTTTCTCCAAAGTCATAAAATACATATTTTTATGCTTTTATGTTACTGTAAATACTTTCTTTTTAAAATAGGGCTGGCCATATGCAAGACTGCCATATTGGCAGTTTGGGCCTTGGCTTTTTGCTCTTTAGTTAATGTCTTTTGATGAATGGAACCTAACACGTATTCTGGTTAGGTAATATTTGCTTTCTCTGTTTCTCTCTTTTTCTTTTAACTGAAAGTGTAACATGCACATAGTAAACCTTTCAAGCAGTACATAGGTCTTCATACTATAGATTCAATGCAATTCCAATTGAGATCCCAGCAGCATACTTCACAGACTTTGAGAAAACAATTCAAAAATTCATTTGGAACAAGAAGAAACTCAGAATAGCAAAAGCAATTCTAGGTAACAGAGACATGGCAGGAGGTATCACAATCCTCAACTTGCAACTATACTACAAAGCTACCATGATAAAAACAGCAAGGTACTGGCAAAGAAACAGACCTGAGGACCAGTGGGACAGATTAGAAGATGCAGAAACAATGCCAGACACACTCAGCCATCTCATCTTTGATAAAGGAGACAAACACTCTAACTGGAGGAAAGATAGCCTCTTTAATAAGTGGTGCTGGAAAAATTGGGTTTTGACTTGCCAAAGATTAAAACTAGACCTATATCTCTCACCATGCACTAAACTAAAATCAAAATGGATGAAAGATCTAAATATTAAAATAGAAATGCTGATCCAGCTGGAACAGAGGTTAGGTAGAACTCTTGAAGACATTGATTGGTGTAGGAAAAGATTTTAGAAACAAAACCTCAGTTGCCTGTGAACTAGCACAAACAATCAACAAGTGGGATCTCTTCTTATTAAAAAGCTTCAGCACAGCAAGAGAAACCACCAGCAGTGTGAAGAGACAACCCACAATGTGGGAAAAAATCTTCACCTGCTGTTCCTTAGACAAAGGTCTACTATCTCGAATCTATAAAGAACTTAAAAAGATCAGACCTCCCAAATTTAAAGACTCAATCCAAAAATGGGCATCTGAAATGAACAGACATTTCTCAGACAAAGAAGTAGAAATAGAAAATAAATACTTGGAAAAAATGTTCAACATCACTGGTCATTCCAGAGATGCAAATGAAAACAATGCTGAGATTCCACCTCACTCCAGAAAGAATGGCTGCTATCATGAAATCAACCAATAACAAATGCTGGCGGGGCTGTGGGGAAAGAGGAACCCTGCTCCACTGCTGGTGGGAGTGTCGACTGGTGGAACCACTGTGGAAGTCAGTATGGAGATACCTCAAAGAACTAGGACTGGAAGTCCCATTTGACCCAGCTATTCCCCTGCTGGGGCTCTTCCCCAAAGAATTAAAAGAATCATACCACAGTGATATATGCGGACCTATGTTTGTAGCAGCACAATTTGTTATAGCTAAAACTTGGAAACAGCTCAAATGCCCATCAACTGGAGACTCCATAAAGAAAGTGTGGTTCTTTAATAAAATGGTTTACTACTCAGCCATAAAAAAATGATAAATTAGAGATATTTATAGCTAAATGGATGCACATTGAGGCAATACTCTTAAGTGAAATAAATAGGACACACATGCGTAAATACCGAATAGTTTCTCTAGTGTGAGAAACTGAAAGTGTAAATAAGGACTAAAAGGTATAATAGATAATGTGAAATAAGAAGAAAAGGGGCAAAGGGGAAGGGCAAGTGGGAGGGGTAGGGGAAAGGAAAGAAGGGAGTGGAATTAATATGAGAAAATTGAAAAATGGAAACAAAGTATTTGTAAATAGGGAGGGATTGAGGGGTTGAAGGAAGGGCAGGGGCAGGGTGCAAAATAAGAACCAAGAGAGATTATGTAAAAGTGCAAATTTCCAATGATGAATGTCATTATATTGTATAACTAAAACGTACCAATGATTAGAATGAATAATTGATAATGTGAAATAGGAAGAAAAGGTCCAAAGGGGTAGGGGTAGTGGAGGTGTAGGGGAAAAGAAAGAAAGGAAAGGAAAAATGATGAGAAATGGAAAAAATGGAAACAGTGTTTGTAAACAGGAAAGGGTGGAGGGGGTGAAGGGAGAGCTAGGAATGGGGAAAAAATAAGAACCAAGATGTATCATGGAAAGGTACAAGTTCCCAATGAGAAATGTAAATGTGTTGTATACCTAAAATGGACCAATAAAAGAATTTAAGTAATTAAAAAAAAGAAAAGTAAAAAAATTATATTGGATACATTTTCAAATAAAATCTCACCTGCTTAAAAAAAAATAAAACATGCTCTCTCTCTCTCTCGTAGCTGTTCAATCCTCCAGTGCTGCCTAGTTATTGCATTATATTATATTGTATATTATATATCTATAATTTTTCCTTAAACACTAAGAAGAGTCTCTTTGTCCCACATGGACTTTTCACTTTGGACAACTTTTTAAACCTCTGCATGTTTCAGATACCTCACTTTCTTAACCTCTGCATGTTTCAGATGCCTCATCAACAAAATTAACCCAACATTACAGGGTTAACTACCGATTAATTGGTTGTTATGCATAAAGCTCCCGTAAAGCATTAGGCACAAAAGAAGCACTTGCTATTAACTGTTATTGCAAGTCACTATTTTGGCCAGGCTCTTTTATCACTAATTAGTATAATTATATTTTAATAGGAGTATTTAAATTTTGAATCCAATGACTCCAATTTAAAAAATATTCTATGATGAAATCTATAAACAGTTTATACATGCATGTATTCTTACCAATTTACAGGAGGATTCATAATTTTTTAAGTGTATACTACAGGTATACAGCTTCTTCTTTACTCCGGAACAAATTTCCCTTTCCTTGGATGGCTTTGCTTTAAAGACAGCTATCAGAATAAAATGAATCAGTAAATGCAGGGGCTTTGTGTATCCCTTTAAACTTACCCATGTTCATTTGAAAATTATTTATTATACAGTGCAATATTTACTCTTTTTTTTATAGACACCAAATTTACTACATCAGACACAAGTCTAGGGGAAGAAAATGCAAATAAGGTTTGCCCCGTTACTATTTGCATAGAATTTACAGCATATGGATAAGAAACTTTTTGTGGAATAATTGCATATATAATAGTGTAATAAAAGGTGAAATGCAAGAGGGATGTGTGTGAGAGAGACACAGAGAGACAGAGAGAAACAGAGACAGAGACAGAGAGATAGACAGCGACAGAGAAAGAATGCATATAAAGTTTGGGTAGAGCCCTTCCATGAATTTCCGATGTCTAGAAGATTCAAGAAAATGTTTCTAGGGAAAAAAAAAATGTCTAAATTGAGCTTCAAATCAAAGAGTGTTTTAAGTTGAAGTAATTCTTCATGACAATTTCTGTAGGTAAAGGAGGGGAAAATCTAGGTATTGATAGATCAGTGTTTTATTTCCATTTTATGAATTTATAAATAGAGTGAATTTGCAAAGATATAATCTCTTGGCTGACGTTCCTATCAGAATTTGATCAAATTCTTTCTTTGGAGAATTCTTGGTAGATAATATCTGTTCTTTTATTCGTAGTGACTATCCTGTTATACGTAATTTTCCAAAAGGGTTCTTCATGTCTTTGCCTCACATCAGTACAACTTTGAGGTTGAAATATCTGGAGACTGGTGTGAAAGCAGTTGTCGAGACCCTTCAGTGTTATCCCTTTTAAAGCTTTATTTTATGTCCTTACTCATGGTTTCTTGAAATAAATTGCATATTTCACAATATTGGTTACTATTAATTCTTTATTTGTAATTGTTATTTTTGTAAGACTATATTAATTTTTCCAATATATTTTCTGTGTACCCCCAAATTCTACAAGGAATGACACTATTTTTCCCTCATGAGTCTAAGAGCTACCAATTAAGTATGCATATTATGGAATCCACAGGACAAATGTCCAGCTTGCCAGCTGAAGGATAGTATTTATGCTGCCTTGCTAGATGCTTTAGAGAAGGTTCACAATCATTAACTAACCTATCATATTTAACCAATGTTAAATTCTTGTTATAATTAAATCCTTGGTGTATTTCCTTTTATGTATACTAAGGAAAACATATTTTGGCAGCTGTAAATGCATGTTTTTGCTATTTTTAGAATTGAAACTATAGCTTGTTTACTTAAATGGTTTGGCAAGAGCAAAACTGTTAAAAGGAAAACAGCGCAACTAATCCATGGTCTTTTCATATTTACCCTGTGCTTCTGAGTGCAAGTGGTTGATTCTTTTTGTGACTGAGACGCACACCCATGGAAACTAGAAATTAGCAAATGGTAATGAATTGCAAGTTGTAGTGTAAATCCTTAGAGTGAAGTTAGAATAAGAGAAAAATGTAATAAATATAAATTAAACTGCTAAAAAAAACCCCTCATTCTATTTTTCAAAAGCATTATGGCAAATGAAGAAAAGCGGAAGCGGGTAATATTTTATTCCTATGAACTTAGGTTCTAAAACCCTTTAGTGTTAAACTGGGAAAAGATAAAAGAGGCAACAAAAGTAATTACTTGTTTGATACGCCAAATTAGCTTTCTGCTACTGAGTCGGTTAGGTGTTTGAAGCTCTTTTTCTCATGTGACTTTCATAGTTTCCTATGAAGTAGGTGATGTAAGATTCTCTGACTGGGTTTCCAGCCTTCCTAACTCATTCCCTGTTTTTCTGGTGATTATCTTTTCCCAAACTTTCTTTGTTTATGTTGCCTAGTGTGGTGTTTAGGAAATGCTTGTTGTTTAAATTCAAATTCTTACCAGCGGTGTGAACAGGTTATTTTATGTCTGGCTTCAATTTCTTCACCTGAAAGTGGGGGTGATAATAACTAGAATTAACTTCATAGACATGCTAAGAGAATATCTATCTATCTATCTATCTATCTATCTATCTTATTATCTAATTATCTATCATCTATCAATCAATCTATTATCTGTGTATCTTTCTTCTATTTCCTCATCTATCCATTCACCTAGTTACTCATCCATCCTTCTACCTATCCATCCGATAGCACTGTGATGTATTTATTATCACTATTATTTACTTTATGAAAAGTTTATAATCAATAAAGCCTTCAGCCTATTTTTCATCAGAAACACTCATGCCTTCTTTACCACAGCAAGCACTGAATGCAAGTGATGACAGCATGGACGCAACCAGTCCATTACTCATTTGCACTATTATGACAGTGGTCTCATGTCAACGCCCTTTAAATTTTCCTGTAACTTTGCCCCATCTAACCTCAGGAGCCACATGCAATTTTCTGGATGGTCCTATTGAAGATCTTCTAAATATACTTACGGTTAAAAGCAGGCCCTACATCGGTCTGGAAGTCAGTGGAATGTGCTTTAAATTAAAAATTTAAATTAAAATTTGAAAAAGAACAGAAATTTCTCATTTCATATAACATGAATCTGAAGCAAACAAATCTGAAACAAACAAAACTCATTACAGTTGAAAGGTCTATTTAATTTTTTTCTGTATAATTCCACTGGTTAGAGAATCCAGTATGAGATTAAGTAGATATAGTGATAGTGGCCATCCATATTTTATTTCATATAATCTGTCTTGTTTGTTTGTTTTTTATAGAAGCTTTTCAGTTATAAATTCACTTAGTTTAACCAATAAAGGCCTAATGAGATTTTGGAAACTAGGCTGCAAAGTATTTTTTCCAGTTCCTACACATTTTCAAACTTATTGACATAAAGTTCTTATAGTTTTTAGTATTGTACTATCTGCAGTGTTGCTTTCCATCCATGTATTTTTTCCTTGGGTAGTTATATCAGAAGTTGATAATTTTAGGAGTAATTTTAAAAAGAACACAGGCAATCTTGATTTTTCTCTATTCTGTGTTTTCTATTTTATTCATTTTTTTTTTAGTTTTAATGCTCTATTATTTATTATTTCTTCAATTCTGTTTAAAATTCTATTTTATTTGAGAATAACCATGTATATATGTGTAGAGTCATCAAATTTTATATTACACACATATTTATTACTAATTGTCCTAGAAATTTTTAAAGTCTAATTTTTATTAATATTTTACCATTTCCTCAACAATACAATGACTTCACAAATTTTAAGTCTATTTATTTGTCTGTGTTCTGTACTTTGTGCTATTATTGTTACATGTTTTAATTTCACATTATGTATACACATTTTATATATGTATACACACAAACACACAAATATATATATAAAATACATATGCATATACCTATGTACACAAGCGCAACAATAAGTCCCTGATTTACAAACATTTGAGTTACAAACTTTCACAGGAGTACTGTATAAGACTCACTTTTTTGGTTTATAAATGAATCCAACTTACAAACAATTGTCCCAGAACAAAACTCATTTGTAAGTTGATGACTTGCATACATATCACACCATCACACCAGTCCCTCTACACTCCAAACTCTGTAAGACTTTATTATTTAGAACAGCAAATATGCACTTGGATTTCTATGCTTTCCATAATAATCAATCCTATAACATTACTATGCTTCTACTTCCTAAATAACTCTTTTATGGTTTTAGTGCAGTAATCATTGAAGTTACTTTTCTCAGTTTATCAGAAAAACTCTTTATCTCATCCTCATTTAAAGGATATTTTCATTGGGTATAGGAGTTTAGATTGGGATTGTTTTCAGTACTTCAAAGCTGCCGTTTCGTTGTCTTCTGCATTGTATCCTATCAGCTCAAGTGAGCTGTCAGATTTAGACTCTTGCCTCTCTACTTTCTTTTAAGTTTTCAGTAGATATATAGTCCATATACTGATTGTAGTTTTTCATTTATCTTCCTTGATCTTAGAGCTTTTTGATATCTTTTTACAGGTTTGATGCATTAGTTGGATTTATCAATTTGGAGAAATTTCTGCCCAATATAATTTCAAATATTCTGTCTTTGTTCCTTTTTTAGAGTTCAATTTCAAGCATGTTTCATATTTTCAATTATTATTCTTATTCTCTTAATATATTTTTAACTTCCTTTCAAACTTTGTACTTTAATCTGTTTTTTTTTAGTTAAAAACATCTTTTTTAGTATTTCATCATTTGTTAAATAAACCTATTAAATTCAGAATTCAATTTATTTTATTTTTATTTTCTAGAATTTGAAATGATTAATAGATTTTTGTTTTCTACTATAATTTTCCAGCATCGTTTTTTATCTTTAATATATTAACCATAGTTATTTTCAAATCCCTATTTGATTACTCTGATACATAAATGGTCTGGCTGTTTATAGATCTATTTCTTTACCTGGCTTTTGAACATGGTTTATTGTCACTTGACGAATGCCATCATTTTTAAAGAAAAGTTACAGTCTCTAGATTATGTTATTTTCTTCCAGAAACAATTACATTTTCCTCTTGTAGGCAAAAAGTTCCCCTATATCTATGGATGGATTAAAATAATTTCATTTTTCTGTGTGTGCTGTTTGAGCTCCAGTTTTTCATACCTCTTTGTGGCCTGCAAGTGAAAATACTAAGTCTTTGCCATAGACCTCTCCACTTGGAGAACCCTGAACTCCAATTTTTATGATCCCATAATTGGGAATCTACCAAAATATCGAGGTAGCTTTTCAGTCTTATTTTTTTGATTATTCTTCACATTTATGTTCAGATTAGTTCTTAGACTATCTCAGAGGAGATTTTTATGTTATTTTGCACTTACTTTTATTTTGGTATCCGTTATTTCATATCTTGACTGGTTGAGTAATTGGCTTCCTTGGTAGTTTTGTTGCCAAAAAAGCCTTCTAATTGATTGTAAGATTGAGGAGGGTATTCCAACTATTTCACAGAACACACTGTAGAGTGCTCTTCAGCCAAGCACTCCTTAAGAATTTGTTGTTATTTAAAAGAAAAAGTCTTAGGTATATTAACTAGCTATTTAAAATAAAATTTTTTTTAACATAATTTAAAATTAATGAACAAAATAAATACAAATTAAATTGGAATTTGCAGTTGTCTTGCAGTATGAAAAATTGTATGAACAGCTTAAAATAATATAAATTCCTAAAATAGCTTTTAAAAAATAAAATTAATGTCAGGTACTAATTAAGTCCATGCCATATGCTACCTCTCATGCTGTGTATTTTCCCTAGTGGTAGTCTGTGACCAAAGTACTCTGTCCAATGTGTTACTATTTTACAGAAAAGGAATAGAACTTCAAGAATTTATCAAAGTCACAGAGTAAGTGACAGAACTAAGTTTTGATTTGATTCCAGAACTTTTGCTTTTCTTCATGTTAATTTTGCAATTAACTATAACATTATTTAGTGATTTCTATTTTATTTTATGAATATTTTTCCATATAGTGAAGTTTACGATTGTGTTTCTGTGCTGTTATATGTTTAAGTATACATGAGATGTTTAGAAAAAGTATAAACATTTTAGATTAGAAAATATGCTACTTGAAGTTTTAAAAAGGTACATTATGAGGTCTTAGGTGATTGTGTAGTCTTTTGCAATCTCTTAAACTTTTAGAACATTATTAAATAATTTACATGTATATGAAATTTTATGGAAAGCTCAATATATTAGTTTTTCAGTTGGTTATATCTTTGTTTTATTTGTAATGATTTCTATCATTTTCCATTTTGTAAAATAAAATGGCCAGAGAGTGGATATTGTTGGATCTGCTAAGGTAAGAGCTTGGATGATAATACCTGTGAGCTTTTTTATCCCAGTTTTGATACAAATAATTTTATGAAAGTTTATTCAACTTTCACCCTTGAGTTAAAGCTTTATACAGTGTAGACTGAAGCTGATTCACCTGGGAAGGATCTATTTCGAAAACATATACAATTTTACACATTTTAGTAATATGATTTAGAGACTAATCTACGTTTGTGACCCAAGATATACTCTTGATATGTGAAGAGTAGAGAACAAAATGTCTGAAAAGTGGTCAATCTGAAAAATTTATTGAGGAAAAGTTGTAAAACTCACTCATCTTTTTCTTTAATGCAAGGATGGATTTATTTGGTAAGAGAATAGGGCAGATCAATGTGCTATATATTATGAATTGAATAAGTTGTTTGATGAAAGGCCATACAGCAATAGCACAAAAAATATCGATTTTAAAATATCAGGGTTTACATGATATTTATTTAAAAGTCAAGAAATGTCACATAAAAGAGAGATCAAATACAAAAGTCCCTCTAAGCTGGTCAGCAGGTAATCTCTGTCCTTCTGTGCTTTCTGTCATACTATATACCTTATTATGGCCTAAGGATAGTAAACGAGTTACTGGTCATTTTCTTCATGATCCGTCAGATCAGCCAACTATATTTACTCATCCCTGGATCTGCAGTGCTTAATAAGATGCAAAGCATATTTAGGTATTCCTTTATTATTTCATGCAAATGGTCAATTTCATAATTAGCAAAATACACTAATTTTAATTTTAAGTTGGGTCAAAAATACTCAAACGTTTTGAAGTCATGTAAATTCTAATGTGCGTAATATTTAAAAATGTTATTTCTCTAAGAAAAGCCATATTACTCATGAAAAAATCTGGTTTAAGATTTTTTTCTTGGATGATGAGAAGCCAAGAGGATAGAAGTTACTTACTATGGGGAAGAAGTCTGCAATTTATTTATTTGGTAAATAGATAATTGCACTAGGGTCAATAGTTCTAAAATTTTTGTTTTGTTTTGAAAATATTCATATATCAGCTTTCCCTACTGTAATATATTAGGTATGGTGTTTAGGGTTAAGGATATAGAGTTGAAATCTTTGCCTACAGATTCATCCTACCAGTTAGTGTAGTGAATTTGCTAAGATAAGAATTAATGAAAGTAAGAGCTACTTAAAAGCTGTATGATTGTAAATCTGACCATATAAAATGTCCTCTAAATTGTGTAAAAGAAAAATGTAGTATGTGCTTGAAATATTGTTGGCTTCTCAGGGTGTGCCTTCTTTATAGTTAAAATTCTGTTATAAAAAGTTAATTGACCCAGAAGGATTTATGCTTAAATATGTTTCATAAAACCTATCAAGGCAATTTGATATTAATTGCAAATACTTCAGATATAAGAGCTTCAGGCATATAACTAACTTACCTACCAGATGACAATAATTTTTGTATACTTTAGGAAACATAAGATCGCCCTGTTGAGAATATAAACCCTGAAAACGCAGAGCAGGAACCATGGAGTAGATGAATATAAATTAAAACTGCATAATAAAAGAATTTTGGAGACTCTTGTGAAAGCCATTGCACATGAAATACTTTCACTATTCTTTCCCAAACTAGTTGTGGTATGCTGAGAAAATTATTCCCACAAATATAATCATAAGAATGCTAGTAATTATCATATACATCAGAAAAATAAATTTAAGATGTTTCAATTTTTTGTGTACTTACTAAAACTTGCTTCATAAAACTAATCACATAAAATCCTGCATGTTAAAAAATACTGAACATATTTCACAATATCAATTATACATTTTGATCCTTATTTACACTTTTAGTTTTTCATACCAGAGAAACTATTCAGAATTTGCCAAAATGTACCAATAAACTTAATGGAAAAAAATACTGAACACAAAACAAATGTACAAGTGTTGCTTCTTATAAAATTTCTTCCATAATTATGAATTTTCACTAATTGAAACTAATCTGCCTTCTTTTTTAGTTCATATGGTCTTGAACTCTTGGTTCTTTTGCCTCAGCCTCCCCAGTGCTGGGATTATAGGCATGTACTATCACGCCCTGCTCTCCTCTTCATTCTTAATACAAAGTCGCAAGATGCATAAAGTAAAAGTTAAAATATGGAAAATGTGTTTATTTATTTACAAATGTATATGAAGTAATCTCAAACCAAGCCATGAAGTCATAACAAATATTCAAGGTGCAACTGAGGGGAAATATTTGCTGATACATTTTTTAGGCGGGATGCTTACCTGATTTGCTGCTTAAAGTTTGTCACTGGACAACCAGACAGTGACTAACTCATACAAAAGAATTTCATTATTTGAAATAGCCATTTTATAAAAAACTTAATTCAAGGACCAATAAATAACAATAGAGATAATTGCTTATCTGAACTAATTTTAAACATGCTATGAAATTTGTCCAGAGTTTTGCAAGTCATTGAGTCAAAAGTGTTAACTGTGAAAAGATAAAGTTCTGTGATTAACAATTTAAGAGAAATACATTCTATTTTTTCCTAATATGAGTTAAAAGTCCATTGGGATTTATTTTCTGTGTATTTGACTTTCATCTAAGGTTTGAGGTCAGAGGATAAAATAATTGGAAAAACTTCAAACCACTGGCCAACAGAGCTGGTTACTTAGCAATATAGAATATGAAGAATAGTATAGCAAGAAGAAATAAAGTTAAGAGAAGTAAAGGGGGGAGAAAAATAGAAGGTAATGAAATACAAATAATACAATATGAGCATTAAATAGGAATCCTTTGCAATAGACTGTACATATTAAAAAGTAGCCTTTGCACTCTTTGAGAAATACAGTCTATAACTTAGGTAGTCCTCAGAATTCAAGTGCATTTATTTTCTTTTTCACTACAGCTGGGATACTGTTTCCTTACTTACTGCCAGTATTCCAAACTACCATGTGATAGGTACTCCTTAAAGAAAGCAACACCATTTATATTTTACAAAATGCATTTATGTGCATATATTGGGTACCCACTTAATATTATACATTTATTTATTACCTCATTTAAAGTATTTTATCTAAAAATACAATTTCATAAAGAGATGATCCAAATTCAGTTCCAGTGACAAGACTTTTTATTTCTACTACTATTTGCTCTGATATTTGTTTAGTAAGTAAAGATAATGAGTAATATTTAAAAACAAGAAATAAATTTCTTTTTTAAGAAAGTAATGTTGCTGTCTTGCTCAAGAAGTGAATGGTATAAGTGTACAATTGTAAGAGAGAGGGAATTTACAGAATGTTGCAAATTTTATAAGTCATGAGGAGATATTCTTGTGTCAAAGTTAGCAATATCCTTGTGTTTAAAATGAACATGGAATGTCCTCAGAAGATCCTTATAAGTGAGATTAGGATGTAGATAGACACAAAACTTAAGCTATTTCCCCATTTTAGACTGAATTAAAGTTCCAAGAAGCGTAGACTAATGTATCTCTCCTAATTTACTTTTATGTGTGAAAGGCAAAATATAATGAAAATATTAGATATTAAAGTAGTATTTTCTTAATGACCTTTATAAGTAGGGTAACTATATTCCCTTAAATATAATGACTGTGCATAAGTAAAAATTTCAGTAAAATTGCTATTTAAATTATAGTCTCCCAAAAGAATAAATGTGGAAAATATCCAACAATCTCACTAACGTTCATTAAGGTGATGAAATGGATAAAGGTAATCTTTGTCCTTTACACTTTAAATTCCATCTTAGTTTACTTTAGGAATGTTCAGAAGATCTATGCTATTTTGTAAGTTACAAGAAGCGCATTTTTTAGCTTTTAACATCTGTGTAGTGGAAGTACAATTTAAGTCAATGTGATTTAAAAATGTCATTATTATTATCATGCTTAATTGGTATTTGTAGTGGTATGCAAAATACTAGTGCATTTTAACACTTAATGATATATTATATTTAGTGAATTTCAGTATAAAGCATAGCATTCACAAAAGAGATGTCTTCCTGGAGATACATCCAAATGTTCAATGATACTTAAATTGAACACATTAGGCATTATTCTTCGTATACATGTGTATAGTTTCTAAAGTGAAAATAAAAAAGCAAAGAAGTAAATTTAGAACACAAAGAATAATTTACTAAAGCATTGTGATAGTTGCTGGATAATGTATTTTTCTCAGGATCTCCTTCTGACACCAGTCTAATTTCTTCCACTTATTCTAGTCTTAGTTTTTGGATTCATTAACTGTATGAACATGACCAAAAATTTAGCCCCTTTGAAGCACAAGTCCTTTGTCTGTAAAACGGAGTTATATGCTCTGACTTGTAGAACAATAAAGGAAACAACATTTAATGGCAGCTATAAAGAAGTAGTGTAGTATCCAGAACATAAATGAATAAAAAAGTTTTTTCTTTACCGGTAACCTCAAAATAAACGATATCCTGAAAATTGAAATGTGTCAGAAGTTTTAGAAAGTCTCCGGATTATTGGGTCAATGTGACTGCAAACGATATAGATAAAATGTGTTTGAAGTAGACACTGTTAAAGCAGGATGGAGGATGAATGTCCTCTGCTCATTTTAGTGTGTGATTAGCAGGACACAACAGGATGAAGAATGGAAAACAAAACTCCTATTTTAAAGAGACTGCATTCATCAATCATAGGTCTCTGCCAAAGTCTCTAAAACAGAAGGTGTGAGCACCATATTGGGAACACCACACTGTGAGACAGCAATGCAGAATGCTTTTCACATTTAACACTAGGTGACTATAAGCCATAGTCCTGCATAGGTATACAGTTAATTATTTATTAATCCAGTTCGAATATCTCCTCCAACTGTCTCAGAGTTTGAAATCCTTTCCAATAGAGTCATTTTGGTCTAAATACATGATATGTACAAGGATTCTGAAAAGTGCACAACTATCACACAGAAAGGACAGACATATTTTATTGACACATTAGCATGAGTTAGTGTATTATATTAGATACAGAAGGAAAGACAAATCGAGGCAAGTAAGATTATAGGAGGTGAGAAAAATTTTGATAGTCTCAGGACAAGGAGGACAAACACTAGCAGCAGGAAAACAAAGTGAATTATTTGGACAGATGGAAGACTCTAGGAACTTTGTTACTGGGAAAAGAATATGCATTAAATTAAAGTTCTGAAAAACAAAACATCTACTGATATTTCATTGCTCTGTCTTTAGTTTCTGGCACATGACATGGCACAAAATAAATCTTCAATAAATATCTGTTGAAGGAAGAAATGGACAAATGATATATTTTTAAAATATATATATATTTTACTGATTATATATTGGCAAAATGTGACTGAGTGAAAAGTGAATTTTATTTTTGTATGTTCACTTCCAGCAAGATCATCACAGAACATGGATGATTCATGTTATATCAGGTTTTTGTTGATTTCAAGAACGTAAGACAAGATATAAAGTATTTAAAACTATGCAGTAAAAAAAAGACTTGATGTGTTACATCTTAATAAGCACAGTCCATTCATCCTTTCATATTTGTAATCCCAGTGCTTATTCTATTGCATAAAATATGATAGGTATTCAATAATCATTGGATAAATTAATGGGATCCTAATATACACAGCTAATCATCGAAAAGCTTTGTGCATATTTTGACTAATAATCCAGAAAATTGAATAGTTATGCAGACAGTCAATAGCATGCCTTTCTCATCTATAGATGGGTTATAATTTTGCTCGTTTAATTGTGTTTGTGTTTTACTGTGTTGTATTTTCTTTGTGAGAATATGTTTGCTCTTCTGCCAAAGTTTTTCTCAACCACATTTACATGTGTACTGACAAATTAGTATATTTCAGTAGCCTTATGTTTCTATTGAACAGGCAAGAGACATTTTATTTTCAGCATCTGCGGATTTTAAAATATTCTGTCTAGGAGATGCCAATTTTTCATGTAAATGAAAATTTTAAAATGAGATTAAAACATTGGTAAAATAAAAGAGAGTCTATGGAGTTGTCTCTAAATATGTTTCCTAGTCATTTCTTAGAGATTCTAATTTAGTTTTGTGGGGGGAACAAGAGTGAGAAAAGTAGAATATACTATGCAATTTCAGTCTTTGAACTCATATATAACCTTTTCATTCCCATTTTGCTACTGTAAATTTTATCAGGAGGGGCCTAACTGGAATTGGGAAAAATATTCATGCTTCAACTATCTCCTATTGACTTAACCTATGCCCTTTCATTCTCATTTGTAACCTCTTAATATTCACTTATATATATATATATATATTTGTGATCTTATAACATTTAAAATGCTTGTTAACCTCCATTAATTGCTATTGAAACTTATGCTCTCATTATAGTTGTATTTCCAAGTCCATTTGAATAGAGTCTAAATGAAGAAATTTTGAAACTGGATTCAAAATCTCCAGGCCAGTGTGAATTGGCAAAGGTCTCATTGTGAAATTCAAGCTAACAGACTTTCAATTAAACTAATTATGTCTTTCTGGTTAAAAAAAACTGAAAGAATTTTCAGCTTCATGATTTTATACACAAAGAAGAATTTTGTTGTATTGCTAGAAAATAGCGCTTTTCAAACTATATGGGAACAAAGACCCCTTTGTTAAACTCACATAAGTTTTCTTTTATAATATTGACTAAAACTTAGAGCTACCCACTTTTATTTTCTATTTTACAACTGTCTGGACAGATTAAATGATAAGAGCAAAATTATTACCTATAAACTGATAATTACTTGAATATTTTTAAAACAAAGTGGATCAGTTAGTAATGGTGTAAAAGAGCCAAAACAGTCAGTATTTTTACAAACATATTAACAACGTAGATGACAGTTTGCCTACAGAAACAAATTTGGGGAACAAGGGAGTTAGACATTAACTTCTTATTATAGAATACTGGTATTTGGAATATAATGAACACTGTAAGAAATATTATGGAAATTTATTATTAAACTTTTTGAGAATAAATACTTACAGTCTTGGATTTTAATTAATTTTACCTGTTTTAAATATGGGAATAAATGGAAAGGACTACCCTGGTGCTTAGAAGAGTTCCAAGTACATAAAATTCTATGTATTTGCTGAGTAATTAAACTTACAAATAGATATTTTAGACATGTTACAGATATTGTGGACACTGAAAATCCAATATCTTTATCTCCCATGCATTGTGACTTGCATTAACATTTCTTCAGTTTGTTACTCTTCACTCATAAATAACAAGGAAGCCTTATATTACCACGATGATTCAATACTAATATTTTGATATTAGTTATATTTGGAGCCAGTAACTGATTCTTGTTCTTCTAGAGAAGTAGTGTCAGTTCTAATGATGATTAATTCATAAGTTTTCCATAAGACATAGTGTTTTTAAGGAGAGAGAGGGAGAGAGAGAGAGAGAGAGGCAGACAAGTGATAGGCAGAATGATTCTGTGTCATCTAACTTAACTAAGAGGACTTTACTTTACCATTCCGAGGTCATTGTCCCCAAAGTTAACAAACATCCAAGACAGACATGTGGACAAATTTGTGTCTTTGTTTCAGGAAAAGGTATTTGTGCATGATAAGGAAATGATTTGGTTATTGATTTTATTTGGACATCCTTAAATGAAAGTATCTTAATTAATGTAGCATGACTAAAATGTTGGGTGTGGATTGAGTGTTTATCAGCATTATAGGGCAATTTGAGAAGTTTTGCAAAAATTAAAAATTACTACGTGATTTTTACTGGTGTTTCTTTGGATGAGGAGAGGATAGAGGCTTTGCAAATGATGGTATATTTTCTGTTATTCAAATTACAAATACTTTAAGCACAACCCCATTCTGATTACAAAGGACACCATTCTAAGATAAGAAGAGGCTTTAAAAAGAAAAAAAAATCCAATTTTTTCAGAAACAACACTGCTCAGTCTTTGCCTTTCATTTCAGAACTATGGAACCAAATAATTCTTCTATGCTGCCAAGGTTCCAGGAATCTTCTCTGTGAGGTGGTGCTGTAAGCAGTATATGCTGAAAAAATGTATTTCTCCATTATCTAAATGGCAGAAAGACTGGGCTCATGATTAGTGGGGTGATTTTCTAGCTCATATCAGATAAGTAGAAAAATAAAAACTAAGTTTATGATTCTTAGGAAGCATATGATAAAATGATTATGTTCTAATTAGCATGCAAGTATGGCCTATAAATTGCAGAAGTAATGCTGTCTTACTGATGATGGGATATGAAAATAAATCAATAAGAGATTTTATTGCCTGGTTTTGAAGATTTTTCCCCTTTGATTTATGATCGTTTGGATATTCAGGGATATGATGTCACTTTACCCTGTCCTTAACAGTTTACAATACATGTATATGTCTAAGAAATTATATAGAAATGCCACTTTTACTTTATCTATGAGGAAACCGAGGCTCAGAGAGCTTTCACGCCCTAATTCTCGTTTCATTGTTATTCATGCTAGAGTCTGACATGGTGCATAGTCTTCACTTCTACATCTTGTTCAATATCTCCGTCTGTAAGAAAATAGAGAATGTTTTGGCTGCATTTTTTTCTCCTTACCCCGCTTAAGTTTTATCCCTGATAATTTATGTCTTTCTGGTGTACTAATAGTTACACAGAACACTCTGTACATCTATATGCTCTAATTTTCTAACAGCAGAAGCAGAAATATTGCAGTAATTTAAATAAAACTATCTTCCAAGAATTATTTAACTATTATTATTTATTTCTCTTGTAAACTTGATGGTCACTAAAAGTAGGGGCTAGTTTTAGCTCATCAATATTTCCAATATGTAATATATTACAGATTGTCATTAAATATATACTAAGTAAATCTACTGATTATAATCAAACTATTTGAAGCCATCAGTTTCCCATCTTGTGTGTGTGGTGTTTTAAGGTAAGAAAATACTCATTTACATATAGACATTGCAGCGTTTGGAGGCATAGGGGTACTTTTCTTTCACTGAAACTCTCACTAAGCAAAGCTTTCTCCTTTAATATGTATTTACCAAGTGTCCATCCATATCCTTAGCCCCAGATTAGGTATTGTTAAATTAGCAGGAACAGCCTGTGAAGCATGTTATTTTTCTTCACTGCCTCCGAATAAACTCTCTAATGAAAGCAAAGCCATACTTGAGTTATTTCAGAGAAAACTATTCAGAAAGACAGTTCCGTATTTTCAGGCAACTTAGCAGGTCCGATGCCTTTGGGTTCTTTGCATGACTGAGTTAAAGCACTAGAATGTATATAAAAGCTTAGTGAGTTGTGTTTGCAATTTCATTGAACAGCCATAGGTAATACCTCACTTTGTTCAGTTTCGAGTATAGCCCCCAGTGTGATCTCTTGTGATTGAACTGTAACTTTGTGGAAGTATTTCAGTGAAGTTGCCCAAGTTGCTAGTGTGAAATCTATGAGTCACAGCTTGGTTTTTATTTTTGTCCACATGAAGACTCTACACATATCTAGCACTCTCAGATATAATACCAAACTAGGATATAAAATTAAATTCTTACTGCTAACAAAACAAAACTTTGACCTATGATAAAACAAATTCCCTTATCCTATATTGATAGAAAATTTATCCCCAATCCCCCAAATTTTAGATTTATTATATTGATAATAATCAATATCAATTATTGTTAAAATAATTAATAGAAACACTTTTTCGTGAACCACTGGAGTATATAAGGATGCCAGTAAAAGTGAAAGTTTTTAAGGCACAGATTCTCTTATTGCTGCTGAAACACAAATTAGCATAGAATTATAAACATTTAGCACTTGCTGATATATCATGTGGGACATATTTTCCTCAGCCTATGCTTTTTGCCACTGCTGGATGAATAGTCCATAATTATTATTTGGTATCACACATTTTCCAGAAACTGTCAGAACATGCAATTAGTCAGGAATGATAAAGTGGCAATAAAAGAGTTAGGGGTAATGAATTGGCAATATAAGTCATCAATATGTGATACATAAATTTCATAAAATATTTCCTAGCCTACTGTTTATTAAGTGTGGACATAGCTGATAAAAGTAGATGAATTTTGATTTAGGGGCTTGAAAAATGGTTAAATCTTACTGAAAGTGGACCATAGTTTCTTGATTATCTTGCCCTTAACTATAGAATAAGCCACTATAAAACTCCATGTAAGGAAATCCAATCTAGATCTGAGACTATAGTCTGAAGGCATTTATTACAGAAAGTTGTACAAATGCCTCAGCTATAATATGATTTCACAGCATGGATGCCATGAACACTGTCTCCAGAGAAACTATAAAACGTTTGCAGCAGCTGAGCTCTAAGATTAGAGTTTAAGACACAATTGACTGCAAAACTTTAACTTCTGATGTAACTTTTGACAATTTAGCACATAACTTGAGTGGTTGAAGAATGCTAAAAACAATTCTAGCTAATAATTATTTTTTATTTTTTGCAAATAAACATAAATAATAACAAAAGATGACTGTATACACTCCTTTATTATCAATACACACTCTTGTATTTTTTACTTTGTAAAACTGTAGGTATATAGATATGTAGCTATAATTTAGACTGTTCTTCTAAAAAGAGGCCATTGCACTTCTCATTTTGAAAAATATTCAAGCTTATAAGATGCAACAATTGATATCATCAATTAGTAAGAAGTTATGATCTGTTATGCTCCTTTTCACCTTTGATTGTTGAAATCACACCCTAGAGGTAACCACATTATAGTGATAGATAAAGTATTTGGGAAGTTTCTGTGAGCCAGAGTTTACGGCATGCAAAAAGAATATTTTACAGGCATGTAAGCAAAGGAGAGTGTTTTAACATAATATTTCCCATCTTCTAGCTCATATTACACTGACTAGAAGAAGAGAACTGCTCATTTATAAATTCTTGAAGGTGGTGACATCTGACATATATCTGAAATGCAAAACTGAATTTAATATCCGTAATTAAGTGTCAACATTCATGCTTCACCCTCATACTTGGCAACATTATATTGACATTACAGAAGAGTGGTACAGAACTAGCTGCTATGTAGCAGATTTTTAAATGAGCATATTTCAAACCTCTGTATGAAGTAATGAAATAGAAATTGGTTTTAAATTCAACTTGCTTGGCAGCTATTATTTGGTACCCACAGCTCATGAGACAGTAGTATATTCTTGACCAATAGCTACTAAGAATTCTGTATAGCATTATATGGTGACATTAAAAATAATTCTTAAGTTTTTTGTTTGAATCAAAAATTTTTGAGGATTTACTTTCATATTTAGGCTGGAGTCTCACAGAACTATTTTGGGACATGTAGTATTCAGAATAAGTGGATATGATTTTTACCTTATCCAGTGGGATTTATGACTGAAAGTACCAGAAGTATCTCATTGTAACAAAGCTTCTTTTATAATAGAGTCCCATGGCATAGATCCTGTGAATAGCACTGCAGTCCAGTTCCAGGTATCTAGGACAAAAGAAAGCAATCATATGTAAATGACATATAAACATTTTAAACATGGATGATTAATTATGCACAGTAATGCCTTTTTTTTTGGTACCGGGGATCAAACTCAGGTCCTTGCGTTTGTGCAGCAGGCAGTGAAACAACTGAGCTATATCCCTGGCCACAGTAATGCCCTTTAAGCAAAATCAGTTTAGTTAAGCTATGCTGAGCACACTACAGGACATTGATAAATATTTGTTATATATTGAAACCTTAAGGTATATGAATCTGTAGCACATTTCAAATTCTGTTTCTGAAAATGCCAAGAGCATGGTATCATAAAGCTTCCCAATTATTTTCCATTCTGCAATTTCAAAAGATTGGGTTTCCACTTCAGAAACATATAATGTTCAATTCCTATCACGATGTAGCTATCATTAATGGATCTGAATTCTCTTTGAATTTTTATTTGTCTACACATTGATTTATATATTTCATTTTATTTTTAGCTGTCAAACCTCTCGTTTTCATTCCCCAGGGTATAAATGCTGTTTTCTTTCATATTACCTGCTACCACTTCACTCAGCCATTTTGGGATAGTCTCAAAATTCTTTTAGCCTGAGTTTTTTATTTTTACTAGAAATGTCATAATAGCCAGTTTTATTCTCAAAGTAGGATGGAATAAACTATATATTATTTTTTTTTTGAGACAGAGTCTCACAGTATTGTTCAGGCTGGCCTTGAACTCACTATGGACTTTGCTATGGGAGCCCAGGCTGACCACAGCGATCCTCCTGCCTCAGCCTCCTGAGTGCTGGCATTACTATTTGATAGCACACAGAAGGTTCTAATCAGTCCCCAAATCCATTACTTCTATGTTACATCCTTATATAGAATTAAATTGATATACCCTTTAAACTTACCTTTAAACTTACCTTTTTTGAGATTGATGAATCTCATTCTTAATATGGATATTTCTATGTAGTCTTGATGTTAACTCTCTCTTGCCTCTTTTTCAAATTTTATACTGTAATTTTATGGCTATGGCATTGGAATTTCACCCAAGTTCAGCTTTTCAATCAGTTTTTATGATCAGTATCTTGGTCTGTTTCATGTACTTACAACAAAATAACTGAGACTGGGTACTTTATAAGGAAAAGAGATTTATTTTTGGCTCACAGTTTCGGAGGTTGAAAGATTGGATGACCACTTCCGGTAAAAGTGTCATACTGTATCACAACATGGTGAATGGCATCACATGGTTGAAAGGTATAAAAATAGCAAGTTGTGCATTTAGAGGAGAGATTCAGGCTGTGCCTTGCACTCATAACAGTACTCTCTCTGGAGTAGTAAGTGCTATGAGAGTGAGAACTCCCAGGACAGTTTCAATCCCTTTTGAGAGTGGTTCCCTTAGTGACTTAATCATCATTCAGCCCCACCTTTTGCAGGTTGCACTGCCTATCAGCATTGTTCTACTGAGGACCGAGCTTCCAACACTTGAGACTCTAGGGGGTAAAACATATCCAGTCCTAGCAATCAGTTTCCTCTAATAGGTTATGTTTCAAAAGGATAGCAAAATCATGTTGCATCTGGACAGGATGAGGAGTTGCTCACTGTGCATCTCTTACCATATAGAAGCTGGGTTGGGATGATAACATCATCTGGGTGGACTCATGAATCACTGTGCCTTTTTTCTTTTTCTTTTCTTTTCTTCTTTCCTTCCTTTTTATTTTTCTTAGGTTCTGGACTTGAACCCAGCTACTCTATCTAAATTATTACTATGATCTTATCTAGCATTGTGGTAGATAAGCATAGAAGGGTGACAAAAAGATGCATTGGGCCAAATAATTCAGTGTTTTAGGTGAATGTTGTTCACAAAAGCATTATTTCACTGTATGTTTGATTTAACTACTGGGTACTGACGTTACTTCGACTGAAATAATTGATTCAAATTTTATTTAAAGCTATGACATACACATTTATTCCTTTATTTCTTGAATCATCCTTTTTGTTTTCAAACCTACTGAGCTGTATACTGTTTTACCTTATGCTTAAATTACCTCGGTACTTCTTGTTTCCCTAGTTTTATTCCCCTTATTCATTTTACACAGAGCTATTATATTAATCTTTGTAAAATATTTTTTCTTTATGCTCCTTTCATACATTGCTGGATGATATGGTGTGAGTATGTTTTCAATTAGTATAAACATTCTGCTAAATAAATACATTGAAATTTATATAATAATCCTCTATTTTAAGATGTATACATTGTAAAGGTTTCCTACAAACATAAGCAAACCTAAAATTATTACAGTCTCCTTTAAATACATTCCTCACAAGCGTGATTATTTATTTGATATATATATAAATATATATATTTAAATGAGTTCATTTGGTATATTTTGCTAAAAGATTCTTCAGAAATATGGCATAAGTTTATATATCTGAAGAAATTTATTAATAATATATTTTTTCAAATTGAAGTTAAAATTCTTCCTTTTGTCTTTTTTAGCTTAATAATTCATCACATATGAAGATGAAAATGTTTTAGGATTTTGTTATTTGTTCAATTTTGTTTGTTTAATGTTCATTTCTTCAGTCCTAAAGTTTTATCTAATTTCCTCATTGTTCATTGTTGTAGTCACTTTTTTATTGATTGATTAGAATTAATGACATACTAAAGAAGTTGCTAGCATATGTCATTCATGTTGATTATTATGGCAATATTTTAGAGTCATTGGCTCTTTTTCTTTTATATTGTTGATAATTTTTCTTTTCTTTCATTTGGATCTTATCTTTTGATAAGATGTATTTAGAAAAGTTGTCCATTTCTGTCTGATGTGTTATTTTTCTAATACTGTTAATGCTGATCAGTTCTTATCTCCTTGGTCTTGTTTATCAATAAAATGACATTTTAAAATCTATAGACAGTACAAGAAATTACTGTTTTTCATGATTATATGAATATATTTCGTTTTTATATGTGTATGCATTGTGTATAATATTTATATAGTTTTATAGTATATGTATGCATATATTTGGTAAACCTTTTTATAAAATAGCCCAATTGAATATATACCATGGTGTGGCAATTTGACAATTTGAAACTTCTTGTAAGAGTTAGAAATCAAGGTTAAGAGGTAGAAAATTAATGTAACACTAAACTGTTAAGATAGCCCTGTAAAATGCAATTCTAGACATTTGTTACAAAGAATCAATTTTTCATTAAATCCTTTAAATGATTTCAATATTTTTAGTATAAAACCAACTGCCTTTCTTAGTATTTGCCAGAAGATGGCGCTATATTAATAAACTAAAAGCTATTTTAGGCGATGCAGATAAATTTTGCCAAAGTATTAAAATTAATTCATTAGGCTTAACAAATAACTTTAAAGATATTCTCACCTTATTTTTAATTCTTATAAATGTAAGGTAAAGGTTTTCTAGGCTTTTGGAAAGAGCTTAAAAAGTATAATATTTCATCATATTTTCATTGTTTTTCCTTTTAAAATTATAAGAATAACTTGGGCATAAAAAGCTGCTAATTAGTGGAATTTTAAATGAAAGCTACATTAATAGATATGAAATCATTTTAAAGTTGTATGTTCAAAAAGCACACACCCCCACATGCCTGCACACAGTTAATTTTGTGCTACAACTAAAAAAAGTGGAACAAAAGAAATGAAAATCAAAATGTGAAATTGTTATGAGACTAACCCCCAAAAGGGTGTCTCTATATTTACTAATGTTTACATTGAAGATTAATCAACTAAAACCCAATTCTGGGGTATATTTAACTGAATTTTATTTATAGCAAGAAACAGTCCTTCATAAGAGGATGTGTAACAGACCAAGGATCCTTTCAACCACTGGTTCCATTTTTTAATTCATTAATTTTATTGGTACATTTTAGGTATACAACATGCTAACATTCATCATTGGGAATTTGTACCTTTACATAATATATCTTCGTTCTTATTTTTTCCCCAGTTCCCTTCCCTCCCTTCAACCTCTCCAACCCTCCCTATTTACAAAGACTTTGTTTCCATTTTTTTCCTCTTTTCATATTTATTCCTTTCCTTTCCCCTATCCCTCCCACTTCCTTTTCTCCTTTGGTTCCATTTTGAGTCATTAGAATATAGATGTCTTTAAAAAGGCAGCTAATTGAGTAACGTGAAATGTCTCAATGTATGCTAATAATAGGTCTTTTGTTCAGTATAAAATAAATGAACCTTAATAAACCCTTTCCCTTCTATTTTGCTCTTGGCTCTAGAAATTTCTAATGAGTAGCAACAGGAGCTCAGCGACCACTAACAGGTTGCTTAACCTGACAGTAATTGTGTCTAATAAGTAGACAGACCAGAGTATTCAGCAAAACTTCTATTGAGATACCCAATTTAACCTTCCTAATTCTTACTGATGGATAATTGGGAAAGAAATTGTGTGTCATGATACTGTCCATGGAACAGTGGTGCAAGTTCTATAGGCGAGAAAGCACCAAAAATATAAAATACAAATTTACCAATGCATAGGAGTATCATTGGTATACATTTTATTTGTTTTGATTTTCATATGATTTCTGCCAAATCTTCTCAATCCATATAAATATATAGCTTTAGAAACATTTCATTCTGTTCTCTGTAATATATAGATGGCTAGTTATCTATTACATCTAGTGAGTTCCTTCTATGAGCAGGGTATCTTCAAATTATTCAGAACTAAAGAGTGCATTAAAGCAATAGAAAAGAATGTTTTTTGGAAATAGTCATTTAAGTAGGGGGATAGGACAAACATTCATTCAGAAAATAGCAAAAAGTCCACATTTTATAGTACGAAGTAATATAAAATGAGTATGGAATTGACTAGTGCCTATTTGATTTCTGAGCAATGCTTTTGTGAGAATATAAAAACCAAACCAAACCAAAACCTAAACTAAATATGTGAGAATAACAAAAATTCTGTGGCTTCATTATCTTATCTTTCTGATAGGTGAGGAAAGCAAGTCCTGCAGAGGTTGGCCCGTTTACCCATTCACACAGTTAACAGGCCATGAACAAGACTTAGGCCCAGATCTGCTGTCTCCAGATCCGGAGCTCTTTCCACTGAGTCAAATAGAATTCAAATCCTTTTATGACACTTCTGGCCCCTGCTTAAGCTCACACCCATTTTGTCTAGCTCTTAATGTGAAATTTTAGGTCACCCATCTTTACTCTCTTTTAAAAAATTCCACAGAAAAATATTCAGAGTCAGAGTTGAGATTGATTTCTGTGATTCATTTGTCACTGTGAAAAGAGATTAGAGTTGAAAGAAAAGTGACTTATATGATGGGTCGTGTTCACTGCTGCATGACTGTCAGCTTCTAGAACAGAAAAACATTTTCTTTCCTTTGAGGAGTAAGCAGCATGAGACCTTTTCATTCAGTAGAGCTGAGCACAATTTTTCTGTATGTTGGGCATCCCAGTTCTCTCAGGAACACTGTTATATTCCTATGTCTGTAAAATATCAAGATAATCTTGCAAAAAGGAATGAGCTCTCTTTTTGCAATAGCTTGAATTGTTTGTATCTCATCTAATACTTTCTACAAAATTATATTAAATACTAGGTTTTTAGAAAATAGAAATTGCTCTCTGAAATCTCCAAAAGCAGAACAATTAAAGTATTCCCTCATTTGATTTTGTCCATACCTTGAAAAATTGATTAAATTGGTTCTTTTTCAACAGTTCTCAGATTGTATGCGTGATTTGTCCTCAGATCGCACATACAATTTGAAATTTGTTAAAAGTTTATTACTTTGTCAACTATTTAAAGAGGACGTAACATTATTAAAAAGTATTTTGCCTGATTTTGCACTTATCTGTATTACCAGTGTTAATTCACAGTTTCTAGTAAATGGAGACAAGAACAGTTTGGGATAATAATTCATGATTACTCCAGAAATTGCATCTCTAATTCATTGATGAAACTGTCTATTAATCAAGTTATCATCAACAAATGCATAGACTTTTTGAGTTATGAATAAATCTATGCAGGAAGACAGTATCACAGAAGAACTGAAATAAAGTTTTGGAGTCAGACGAATCTGAGCATAAATCACATTTAAAGATTTGTAAGTTACTAAATTATCTTGCTTTATTTTTTTCTGATTAGTTTCTTTAAAAAATCTTCATAAAGGTTAAGTTACATTACATATGTATGGGGAGGCTACTATATATTTATACATATATATTATTTAGCATATTATTTGACACTTATTAAGGACTCAACAGGTAAAGTTGTTATGCTTTGAGTTTTTCTTTCTTTTCATGATTTCAAGTCATTATTCACAAACCTGAGACTTTTCTCCAGTCCTTTCATCAACATGTTCAGTTTCTATACAGAATAAACAACCACTACAAAAGAACAGTGTATCAAGCTACTAAAATATTAAATGACATCAACAATAATAATTTATCTTTGCTTACAAGTCTTTGGCTTGGCATTTCTGCTGATCTGGCGGGCTGGGTCTAATCTCTATTGCTGGAAACTGAGCCCACTCACATTGGGTGAGGGTGAATCCTTTTTACTGTTTACTAATTTAAATGCCAATCTTTTCTAGCAACACTTGGAAAAAAATCTCTTGCCAGCACCTGGGGATCCCTTAATCTAGTCAAGTTGGCACCTAAAATGAATCACCATAGATGCTAATATATTTTTCACATTGTGTGTTGTGTATGTGTGTGTGGGTGTCTGTCTCTTTCAGGTTCTCAATGATTTTTAGTGAATATTAGTGGAAACTACTATTTTATATAAATAATTGACAGCTATTACTGGCTATGAACAATGTTCTAGGTGTATTGGCATTTTACATACCTTTTCTTATTTAATCTTTTCAGCTACACTTTAAAATAGACATCATCCTTTTTAAAGAAAATAATGAGTCTTAGAGGAATAAGTAATTTATTCATGTCTAGAGAATTAAGGAACAGAGCCAGCACTAGAATTCAGATAGCTTATGTTATGGAACTTACTAGGCAGTACCCTCCTCCATTAATTCTATTTATTGTAGCTTGCATGTGTCAGTCAAAACAAAGAAAAAAAACTGCACTAACCAGTTAGGTGACTGACATTATTAAATACAAATATATTAATTCCTGTTAGAAGCAATAATTTTGAGCCATGGGTATTTTATATACAATTATTATAAGAAGTAAACTGAAAAGTACCTTAATGTTTTCTGTAACCTTATACATTCATATTTTATATTCTAATTGGTAGCCTCGTTCCCACAGTAGAATCGACCTATTAGCTAAGTTTCCATCCAGTTTCCTGGTGAAATGTCAGGACTAAAACAAGATTCATTTAAAGGCACACAATAATAAATGGGATCTATTTAAAATAAGGGACTCTCAGCTGTATTTCTAATTAGAAAATGGAAAAGATTGCTATTCCTGAAATTGCAACATGTTCTTAACATTTGTCTAGTTTTATTAGATGCTCTGATATCTAATATCACCTCAGATACGAAGGCCCTTTTTTGAAGGTTTTCCAGTACGTGAAAGAAACATCATACAGAATAAAAATAAATGGCTTTGACACATATGAGCTACATATAAATTGAAAGGTATCTGCTAACCTAAGTTCCCTTACAAACCTAAGAATGATTCTTGGTTTCTCACTTCCTTTGACTTCCATCACTCCTCTCCACCCTCTCTCCCTAGCACCAGTTTCTCAATATATGTTTATAAATGTGTACATGAAATCCCTTTCATCTTTTCTCTTTTTTCCATTGTTCCTGTCACTGCCTTGGCCTTGACTTTCATTATCTTTCTTTTGGAATGCGGTGCTAAGTATTAACAGGTTTTCTTGTCTTCCATCCCTCTTTCACTCACACCAATTCTAGTTAAGTTTATCAAGATAAATGCCCACAATCTCTTCATTTTAACATGGTTTTAGGTACTCTTATTATCAATTAGTTTCATCTTCTGGAATTGTTTCTCACATTATTAGACAGCTTGGAGAGCTCTATACCTCTGGTGGAAAAATCTCTATCTCAGTCCTATCAAGTTTAGTTGACAATAGCACCAGTTTGGGAAGTAGCGTTTTGTCAGGAAAAGAATAGCCTGATCTGTCATTCTAATCAGGTATCCAAGGTTTTGACTGCCACTCACCACATCATGGGGGATCAGATGGATGCTATAGGTCAGGTAAGTTACAGACTACATTTGGGGAAAACAACTGATATTTGGAGGATGAGTGCTAAAAATACAGTTTCATATAGACCTTATACAATGGTCTAGTATGAATCAGTTCAAGAGGCACAAGACAAAGGGTAGTTTGGTCAGCTTTCTACTGCCGGAACAAAATACTTGACAACTGAAACTTAAAGGAGGAGAAGTTACTTCAGTTCTCTCACCGCATCAGAGGTTTCAATCCATGGTCAAATGGATCCAAAGCAGAAGGAGATGATGGAGGAAAGCTGTCCAATTCATGGCACCAGCAAAAGAGCCAGAGAGGAAGCAGCCAGGGACCAAGTATAGTCTTCAAAATCACACCTGCAAGACCCACTTCCTCCAACTAGGCTTTGCCTCTTAAGAGCAGGTTCTTCTTTTACTCACTAATGGGTTAATCCATTAGTGAGGTTAGCACCTTCATCATCCAATCCCCTCTCCAGAAATGTGTTAATCCAGTCAAGCTGACAATCAAGATTAACTGGCAAGTAATAAACCTCACTTCCCAAAACCTTCGTGCAAAGTTAGAACTTCTTTTTGAAGATCACGGGAAAGATGATAGCTGGTATAAAATTGCTTAGCCAGATCTATGCTGTTTGTGTGACCAGGTTCCCTAATTCATCACCAATTTCTTAATGTTTCCATTTGACTTTTGCAGAAGAAACTTTTGTGGTGCATTTCTTTCTAGCACCAGCAGGTTTAAAGCTACAGAAAATGACAAACATTAAAAAAAAATAGAAAAATAAGCTATGAAAATTGTTACCATTAATCCTGACATGTCTATTTCATTGATATAAGAAATGCCTAGCAAGTCAGTAAAGCATGCTTCTGGGGCTCCTGGATGTATGTAGTTGGTTATGGAGATATAGTCTTGACACAGTACATGATCACTGGTCTGTTTTTCTCTGGCCCTGCTCTGCTGCTCTGCTCCCTGGCCTCCATGAACTAAGCAGCTTTCCTCTACCATGGTCTTTTGGTATGCTTCTATCTTGGAGCCAGCTATTGATAGAATCTAAATTAAACCTTTCCTCCTTTAAATTGTGAATGTTGGGTATTGTGTCCGGCATTGAGAAAGCTAATTAAAATAAAAATGATCATTATAGGTAAAAACAATTCAACCTCATAAAGAACTAAAATTAGAAATGAGAAAAATTTCATTAGTAAAGATAAAAAGGATAAAATGATTTAAAATTAGTGTTAAAAAAGATGGACATATATATTGTTTTGTGATGTTGAAGTAGAATTTCTAACCACACTTATTGAAGTTTTGAGAAGTTCAACTTTAGTCCTAGCTCCTACAGTGCTGGAAAATTTTGTACAAAAATATAATATTTGGGCTTTATTATGTTTAATTAAAACTTAAATATCTGTATCTTTTGATCCAATAATTCTAATTATTTCTTCCATCAAAATAATTGATATTGTTCATAAACAGATACAAATAAGAACTTTCATTATAGTGTTATAAAGAAGAGTAACTTGGGAAAACCCTTGAATACACAGCAATATAGAATTAGTTAAATACATGCCAATACATCAAATGTAGTGGGCAACCATTAAGAATTATGTTGTAGGGAGCTGGGGATTTAGCTCAGTGGTTTTGCTGCCTGCTGTGCAAGCGCAAGGACCCATGTTCAATCCCCGGTACCAAAAAAAAAAAAAGAATTATGTTGTAGGATATTTAATGAAAGAGAATAAATAATTATAAATGTTTGTTGTGATCTAACAGCAAATTAAACAGTTGTGTTTTATTAAAATTATATAAGTTTAAGAAGATTCTTGGAAGGCTATACAAGTATACAGAAATATTCTTAGTAATTATCATTGAGGATGAAATTGCTTGGGACATTTATTTCTTTATTTGTGTTTTCATATATTAAAAATATTTAGTGTTTACTTTTTGTAATCAGAAGGAAATCTATATGTTTTATTTTAAAGCTTTGACTAAGATATTTTATATTTGCTCATATTAATAAATACGATTTTTTTCTTCTTGTTTGTGCTTGTCTGAAGTTTTTTAAATGAAGGACTATATTATTTTAATACATATATGTCTTTATTTTAATACTAATTATTTGAATGATAATATCACTATTTAGTCATTAACACATTTAAGAAATTACCTTAGGATGAAAATTATGCATAGGAACACAAAGATATCAGGAGGAAAGCGAAGCTATAAAAGGAGTCACAGTCATGCCACTAAGGGCTTCTTAGCTAACCTCCTAAGTTTCCCATCAATATCTGAAAAATCAATTTTCTAACTCTTAGATTTATTTCAAGTCTTATAACTAAGACTAACTTTAAACTGGATGAGGTAGGATGTCTGGGGAGTATTATCTTATGAGGGTAAGTTTATTCCTGGTGATGCCTGAATTTTTATAAAAGTATGCAAACTTAAAATTATAAAACTGGGTAGAAATGTTTGATACTTATTAATTTAATGAAAGAGAGATTTAGTGACTCTTTATTCTGTTACAATATTCACACAGATAATTTTTGAAAAAATTTTAGTCATTCTCAGGGCCATTCCATTCAGCAATGTTTTAGATACCTCCAGAAAAGTTTGATACACAGAGAAACAACAGAAGGTAGTTATACTGGTTATGATTTAGTTACATCAATGGATGTATTAGTCTTTGAAATAAGCTCCAAACTGATCTTGAAGGAACTGTACACTTTTATTTATAAAAGGCATCTGGCCTCAGACTGTCAGGCTGCAAGAGAAAGCCTTGCTGTTGAGAATGCTGCTCAATATTATTGAGTTTTTTAGAGATAGTTAAGAAAATAATCATGATAACTCTTGGATATACAAAGCCCCGAAACCACCACTACTGCTTATGCCTAGATACTATTTTCAAATAGATTTGAGAGTTCAGCCTATATTTCTTTGAAAATCTAATTTAAGTAACTCTTTGAATAGGACTTTTAATAAGTGAAGAAGTCAAGTGAACAAAAGTAAACTCTTAGGTTGAACCAAGTGTATTTGAGCATACTTATCATCACTGAAGTAAAAAGTCATAATTTGTTCTTTAAAATTTTATTAATTTCTGGCAACATTTCATCATCTCTGATTAGCTTACCATATAAAGTCATCATATATGTAAGAGTGCTAAACCATTTAATGCTAGGTAAACGTGCTTATTTTTGTTATGCTCAGATATCAAAACAGAAATAAACGAAAATAAAATATTTTAAGTTCTAAATATGTAAAACTATATGTCTGATTTTTCTGTAATGTTCTTGAAAAAGTTGTTTTTGAAACTGACATTAGATGGAGAAATAATCATGGGCATCTGAACAAGTTTTCATCGTAAGAGTAAAAATAGTAAACTTTCCAAACATTACAAATTATAATACCTCTTTAGATATTTGATCTAGTAAAGGCATTATAACATGATATTTAAGGGTTTATATGTACAGTATCAGAAAACCATTCACAATAATAAAATGTCCTTTCTTATGCGATTACAGAGAGTTTTAGTAACCCTTACTAAACTATCAGGACAAGTAATTTTATTGTTTGTTAAAGAGGACATTTGGGAACCTCCAATTTGCATGGTATCTGGATGACTGGCTGTTTAATGGAATGAAGAATTTCACCACACTTTAATCAAATGATATAAATTGCTAAGGATTTTATAATGGGGTCAAAAGTTTCATTGGATTTATTTTCCTTTCAAAGTTATTAAATTGGTCTTTGCTGCTCAATATCCTGCTAAGGATAAAAAGATCAAAATTATAAGATTGGTGTGTTGTACTAGAAGTGAGCTTTAACAAGACTACAGCCAGTGGCCTTGCAGTTATTTCAGAGGTAACAGGGCCATGATCAGATGATCAACTTTGCCCTGCACCATCCGTCCTGCTCTCCTGAGCTCAACTGACACCACATTTCTGCACACTTTGATGGGCATTGCTACAGACTCTCATTCATCATTCAATTAAAATTTAGAATAATGAGCTACCTTTCTACATAGGACCTAATATGTTAAGAAATAGGAAAGCCTTGTAGATTATAGTTCATGTCTTAACAGGGAGTAAATGGAGAAAACTCTCATTTCATTTGTATAATTATTAATGATTCTAGTTTTGGACATTTCAATCCAAATCATGGTAGACCAAGAGGGAAGATGCTTTCATATATTTATTCTTTGGCAAACGTGCACACACATTTATTAATTTAATATCTATCGGACTTCAGGCATAGTCCTATTGGGAGTATATTGAAGAACAAAAATAATATGCCATTTTTGCCCTTTGGAAGTTCACTGTGTGGGGTGGGATAGGCATTTCAAAAATAATATAATAATTCAAAACTGGGACAAGTGCAGTAAATTGCTGAGTGATGCTATGAAGGTCTATGATTAGAAATTTAGCTGAATTAGGAGTTGTGGTGACTGAACTGGGAGAACAATAAATAGATGTTAACCAGACAAAGGTGGGCGTGATGGTGAAATATGATAGGAAGAGTCACCAGAAAGGGCAAAATCTTTTTGAGGATCATGTGTCTGTGTGAGTCACCTCTACTTCAAAGTGCTATTCCTTTCCTTTACATGCCAAAGTGTTAGGGTTTGGAAAAATGCCTTCCAGCAAGTGTTATGTGCACAGAAGTGGGGCTTTCTGAAGGTGATTGAATCCTGGGGGGAAGGGGGATGCTATCTTCTGATTGATCCATCATTGAGCTCATATTTGAATGGGCTGTTGAGGAATAGGGCCTGCATGAAGGACTGGGTCACTAGGGCATACCTCACAGTGATTCTTCCTGTTCTCTCTGTGTCCTGGCTGTCATGAGTTGAGCAGCTTTCCTCCAGATACACTGCTCTGCCTTGGGGCCAGTGGACCATAGACTGAGAAATTTCAAATCATAAGCTAAAACAAACCTCTCCTTCTTTAAGTTGTATATTTCAGGTATTTTGTACCAGTGAAAGAAGAGTGACTAGTACACACAATTTTTCCACATGGGGCATCACATTTAAATCTCCTTCCATAATTCTATCTCAAGACTGCAGGAAAGATAAAAAAATGCGAAACAAAGCAAAATAACACAATATAACAACTTATTTGAACAGTAACTATGATAAGTGAAATTCAATTTGGTAGATTCTTTAGGTAAAGATCTTTAATAACTTAAAACTTTGTATGTAACACTGATTATTTCCAATCATTTACCAATAAATCAGTTAAATGCTATGCTCTAACTTCTGAAGCGTAGGTCTATACAACTGATAAGGAATTTAGAGCTTTATCAATAATATGATTACTAGCATAAATCTATTTGGATACTTAATATTTCTTTGACATTTTTCACATGTTAAGTTTTTGACTAAAAAAAAAGTTTTTTATGGAGAACATAGAAAAGTTATAAATCTTACAGCAACAGTAGTTAATTCTCTGGCAACATCGCATCATTTGCTTTATCTGTTGTAATACAAGGTTGATGTAGTGGACCATTTACTAAGTTATACACATAAAACACCAAGACATCATGAAAGGAAGATCCAAAAGCTCCTAGATGACTTTTAAAGAACACTTTGAGACTACCTGTGTTGAGTAAGAATTATAAAAAGAAACTAAAAGCATAAAATAATTTACAATGGACACTTGACTTAGGAACTCAATTCATTCATGAGGGCTGTTTGTAGCTCAAGTTGGTGAATGAAGGCTCAGGCTCCTCTACACAGCCTTCAAAGTCTCTCTCCTGTATGCAGGCAGATTTTAGTGTACTTAGAGAGACATTGGCCCAGGATTTCTCAGTTAATCCCACATGGGAAAGGATGTTGCAATGTTCCTTCCAGAACTCTTTAAGGGTCATATTTATCTGAGACCATCTGGAAGCACAAGCACCCAGCATTTGGGTTGTAACTCAAAACTTTGTTCATAAGTTAAAACTAAAATTCTAGTCATGACTCAAGTTGGTCATATGTCAGGCCAGTCATAACTTGAGGGTCCATTGCATTTGCCAAAATTATTGAAGAAATTTTTCAAATCTAGGGAATGAAATGGATACTCTGGTAAATAAGTCATTTAAAATCCCAAATAGACTGGGCCAGCAAAGAATCTCTCCATGACACATCAAAACTCCAGAAATTCAGAACAAAGAACACTAAGAGCTGTGAGAGAAACAAACAACCAAACAACAAAAAAGGTAACTTTTGGAAGACAAGCCTTCCAAAAAAGTTGATTTTCAACAGAAATCTTAAAGAAGAGCTTGGAAAGAAACAGACCTGAGGACCAGTGGAACAGATTAGAAGATGGCGAAACAACACCAGACACCCTCAGCCATCTCATCTTTGATAAAGGAGCCAAACACCTTCACTGGAGGAAAAATAGGCTCTTTAATAAATGGTGCTGGAAAAATTGGGTTTCAACTTGCCAAAGTTTAAAACTAGACCTCTATCTCTTACTATGCACTAAACTAAAATTGAAATGGATTAAAGATCTAAATATTAAAATAGAAACTCTGAACCAGCTGGAACAGAGGTTAGGTAGAACTCTTGAAGACATTGGTGTAGGAAAAGATTTTAGGAACAAAACCTCAGTTGCCTGTGAACTAGTACAAACCATTAACAAGCGGGATCTCTTCTTATTAAAAAGCTTCTAGACAACAAGAGAAACCACCAGTAGTGTGAAGAGACAATCCACAATGTGGGAAATAATCTTCACCTGCTCTTCCTCAGACAAAGGTCTACTATCTCGAATCTATAAAGAACTTAAAAAGATCAGACCTCCCAAATTTAAAGACCCAATCTGAAAATGGGCATCTGAAATGAACAGATATTTCTCAGACAAAGAAGTAGAAATAGAAAATAAATACATGAAAAAATGTTCAACATCACTCATTCGAGAGATGCAAATAAAAACAATGCTGAGATTCCACCTCACTCCAGAAAGAATGGCTGCTATCATGAAATCAACCAACAACAAATGCTGGCGGGGCTGTGGGGAAAGAGGAACCCTGCTCCACCGCTGGTGGGAGTGTAGACTGGTGCAACCACTGTGGAAATCAGTATGGAGTTACCTCAAAAAACTAGGACTGGAAGTCCCATTTGACCCAGCTATTCCCCTGCTGGGGCTCTTCCCCAAAGAATTAAAAGAATCATACCACAGTGATATATGTGTGCCCATGTTCATAGCAGCACAGTTTGTAATAGGTAAAACTTGGAAACAGCCCAAATGCCCATCAACTGGAGACTGGATAAAGAAAATGTGTTTTTTTAATAAAATGGAGTACTACTCAGCCATAAAAAATGAGAAATTAGAGACATTTATAGCTAAGTGGATGCACATTGTGGTGATACTCTTAAGTGAAATAAATAGGACACACATGTATAAATACCGAATAGTTTCTCTGGTGTGAGAAACTGAAAGTGTAAATAAGGACTAAATGTATAATAGGTAATGTGAAATAGGAAGAAAAGGGGCAAAGGGGAAGGAAGTGGGAGGGCTAGGGGAAAGGATAGAAGGGAAAGGGATTAATATGAGAAAATGGAAAAATAGGAACAAAATCTTTGTAAATATGGAGGAATGGAGGGGTTGAAGGGAGGGCTGGGCAAGGGTGAAAAATAAGAACCAAGAGAGACTATGTAAAGGTGGAAATTTCCAATGATGAATGTCATTATATTGTATACCTAAAATGTACCAATGATTAGAATGAATAATCAATAATGCAAAATAGGAAGAAAAGGTCCAAAGGGGTAGGGGTAATGGGAGGGGCAGGGGAAAGGAAAGAAGCAAAAGGAAAAATGCTGAGAGATGGAAAAAAATGGAAATAAAGTCTTTGTAAATAGGGAAGGGTGGAGGGGATGAAGGGAGGGCTAGGAATGGGGAAAAAATAAGAACCAAGATGCATTATGTAAAGGTACAATTCCCAATGAGAAATGTAATTGTGTTGTATACCTACAATGTACCAATAAAGGAATTTAATAAAAAAATAATTTCACATAATAATGCATACTTTATTCGTAAGGTGTATGTAGGTACTTAAATTGAACTCGAACACTATGATTCTTCCTTGAACCCTAACTGAAACCAGGGGGTCATTCTCAATGAGTCAGAGATGAAGTTTGGAGGATAATGAGAAGAAAGTACAATGTACAAAATAGTTCTTGCAAGGCTCTTTACAAATTCAGCTCCCTCCATATGGACAAGATAATCAGCCTCTTTTTTTTTATTATGTTCTAAACACTGATTGTCTCTGCCTAGGAATCTAGACCAGATCACATTCTAGCCACTGATATATAGAATATTTTGTATTCAATCCTGCAAAAGATATCCTTCTCAAAGATATAAAATGTCCAACACAACATTGATTTTTCTCAAGGTGTTTTGCTGTGGAGATATCCATTTCCTTCGTGGGGAATCTCTTATCCGGCTCCGGGGTATATGATACAGTCCTTTAGCTCTAACAAGACAGTAAAGTAAAAGTGTGGTAAACTAAGTTCAAAGAACACCACACATGTTATAACCAGAACAGGTGCATATTGTGAAGCTGAGTTCAGTTCTTTCTCAATGTCTTAAAAATCTTTTAGTGTTATATTGAGTAACTCGATATATTGAAAACCATACGCTCTTTCTGTATTCACAGTATTTTTCACACTCCTAAAAATACTGAAATGTATGACACAATAAGAGTGTGAAAAATACTGTAAATACAGCAATAGTGTATGGTTTTCAAACTGTATTCTAGTATCATCAGCATCATTTGGCAATTTATAGGAAATGCAAATTCTCAAGCCCGTCTGAAGACATAGTGGAATTAAGCTCAAGATGGAGCCCCACAATACATTTTTAAAAATTTATTAATTTTATTGGTACATTTGAGGTATATAATATGTTGACATTCATTATCGGAAATTGGTACCTTTGCATACTATATCTTGGTTCTTATTTTTTTCCTCATTCCCCTGCCCTCCCTTGAACCCCTCCATCTCTCCCTGTTTACAACGACTTTGCTTCCATTTTTTTCTCATATTCATTCCCTTTCTTTCTTTCCTTTCCCCTACCCCTCCCACTTCCCCTTCGGACCATTTCTTCCTATTTCACATTATCTCTTATACATTTTGATCCTTATTTACACTTTCAGTTTCTCACACCAGAGAAACTATTCAATATTTACACGTGTGTCCTATTTATTTCACTCAAGGGTATAGCCTCAATGTACATCCATTTAGCTATAAATGTCTCTAGTTTCTCATTCTTAATGGCTGAGTAGTACTCTAGGACTCAGCAAGCCCTGTCTGGGATTGTGATTCATGCTGAAGTTTGAGAACAATTAGCACAGATTAAGAAGGAGGAGGAGATGATGGTAAAAGTCTTAAGGCATTCAAATTTAAGGTCAACAAAGTGAGCTGACCAAAACAAACAAGAGTACCATATATGAAAGAAGGATTTAGTGCATGGGACACTAATTTATTTCTACATATTTAAATGAATCTTGACAGCCTTCATTCATAGAATGCCTCAGGTTATAATTGGTCATACTTGAGCAATCTACAAGACCCATTCCCTGTGCTGTTTACTTTGCTATACTCAATTATTTTCATTTTTTGTGGTTGTTGTTGGTACTGGGGATCAAACTCAGGACCTTGCACTTGCAAGGCAGGCAGGGGCACCACTGAGCTAAATCCTTGGCCTGCTATACTCAATTATATTATCTCTAAACTGCATATTCATAAACCACTTGAATCCTTTGGAGTCAATGGGCCATCATTGTAAAATAAGAACATAGACCATATGTGAACATTTCACAGAATAGAGACTGTGCCTCTATTGGCACTATTGATTTTCTTAATGAATTAAAAATATGTAAAGCTCATACACAGGCTTACTGAACATCTAATCCAACCTGTTTATTTTATACATGAAGAAAATGAGGTTGAGAGAAGCTAAGCAACAAGCTGAAGATGAATCAGTGCCCGGTTGTAATAAAGCAAGTGTGGTAGTACTGAGTGTATGTGAGAATCATATGCATGCTTATGACACATCAAAAAAACCTGTGTGCTTTTTGAAATTAATATTAAAATTATAAATTATGATTATATAACATGTAGGAAACAAGATTTCTTCATAAGAATATGTCTGTGAAATTATATTAAGGGCAGTGTAAAATAATTCACTATTCACTTCATGAAATGGTAGGTATAAGGAATTAAATATTTGTATTAGATTTAAAAACCTTTTGAATATGTGCAGCATGAGTCATGACAAAGTAAGTCAGTTTTATTTATTTTATTTATTCTGATTCTTTTATCCATAGATTATAGATTAGACTTATATATACTTGCAGCTCCCTTCACTATATGAAAGATTTATAAGAGAAAGGTTCCTGTTTGCTAAGTTTCGGCTGTATCCCACTTTCCATAGCTCTTGGTGCACTGTCATTTCTCAATAAATATTTGTAGAATAAATGAAAGTGAAGACAAGTTATTCAATTTTCTTGCCTCACACATCACTTTTTCTGACATTATGCTCTCCTAGTCCTACCTGTGTATACAGCAAGGCCTGTAATTCTACCCTTTCCACCATGTCTGATGGAATGCATAATTGATGAAACTAGGGATAAATTTGGCCAATTACTTCTCTGTCCTGGAAATGTGGAACTGGGACATAGAGATTTCAAGAAGCTGTGTTAAGCATTTGAACTGAATGATTAGATTGGCTATTTTCTCTGAATTTTTAATGGGCAAGTACTGTAATTATTGAGTAACTACTATCTCTTAGGTGATAATGCTGCAGGAAATAAAACATGCCTTTATATTAGCATTTATAAGCATAATGTGGATTATTAAAACTTTTAAAAAAATAATGTTAAGAAGAAATTAGTGTCAGGATGGAAAATAAAACAGGATAAGGTAAAGGCAAAGGGAGATATTTTAAATAAGGTAGTCAGGGACCTACTAATTGAGGTAGTCACCTTTGATTAGAGATATGAGTGAAATGAAGAGCACATCTCATTAAGAGTTGGATAAATAGTGATTCAGGCAAGGAAAATAGCAAGAACCAAAACTCAAAAGAAATAAATATAGCGAAAGTGAGAAAGGTAGATGATAGTAGGAAATGAAACTGGAGATCCATTTGGTAGTCAAAGCTTTTGGAAGTGGAAGGTCAGAGTAATGATGTCAGAAAAATATTCTAAGAGCACTTTAAAACATTGGGAGAGTTTTAGGAAAAGTGGTGATTTATGTTGCTAAATGATCATTCTTGTGCAAAAAGAAAAAATGAAACAGATATCAGTTAAGGTGTTACGTTGATCAGTAAGAAGACAATGGCTTGGATTAAGGTGGTAGTGGTAGATATGCTGATACTATTTACATTCAGGATATTTTGATAGCTGACTTGAGATGATTTGCTGATAGTTTGCATGAGAGAAGTTAACTAAAGATCGAATTTACTGGATTAATTCACCAGGCAATTGTGGTTACAGAAATAGGAACCTTTGGACAAGCAAGTTAGTTTGGGGTTGAAGTGGGCAACAGAATGAAAATTTTAGTTTGGAAAATGCTAAATTTAGGATGCCTATTAGACATGGAGATGAATACAGAGTAGATACCAGAATATGTAGCTAGAGTTTAGCAGAGTGCTTAGCAAAGACAATTTTACTTTTAAGAAAAAATAAGAAGCAAAGAAGTAGCAACGATGGATATAGACAACACCTGTCATGAGTTTTTAAGAGCGGAGATGGAGAGAGTGTAAACTATAAGGAGATTGTGGGACAATGAGTTTTTTTAAGATGGGATATGTCAAAGTATTATATATAGAATATATATGCAACTATAGGAACAATCTAGGGGACATTGGAAAACCCTGATTGATACAAATGAGAGGGTGGTTGTAGGACTGATGTCCTTGGGGAGGTGAGACAGAAGTTGCCTAGTTCACTAATAAAGGAGTTGACTCTAGGTAGGAAACAATTTGTCTATTGTACCAAGAAAGAAGTCAGTGTGTAGAGGGACAGATTTAGGTCAGTTGAGAAGCATGATGGTAAAGAAATATGTAAGTGCTTTTTTTCTTATTTTAATTTTTCAGTGAAACATAAGGTAAGGTTACCAATTGAGAATAGGTGAGCCAGGTCGTTGGAGGTTTTGGGAGACAGGAGGTGTAAAAGTGTCATTCAAACTATGTAAGAATGAATAAATTAGGAAAAAACTTTCCAAACAAGAGAAAGATTAAAGAGCAACACATCTGTAATTTGGAAAGACCACGTGGTATGAGAGAGAAAGAGATTCTAGTCTTGGATTCTAGTCCCAAGAAAGTCTCATTATACCACTTGCCCTAGGGGAGGTCTTTTTTTCAAAAGTTCATTCCCTTCCCTGATATTGTTTTCTGCATCTGCTTAGAAAATATTTCAATTTACCCACAACAATTACTTATTCTTTAGAAGGCACTGTATATAGGAGGTAGGCTATTATTGTGACAACAAACGGATGTGTATTTCATCAGTGATATTTCCTTCAAGGTCCTGACAACTTTCTTCATTCAGTTAGGAACAATTTTGCCTCATAAAAGAATATGACAAAAGATTCAATATTTTAGACAAACAGAGTAGCTTGTGCCATTAGAAGATAATTTTGGAAAGTACAAATGCAGTTAGAGTCAGTGTGTTTGTTTTTTTATCCCCTTCAGTCTCCATCCTAGGTAAAGATCTCACTGGTCCAGGAAGGTGGAAAGAGTTGCATATGATTACTTCCAAATGTTTAAAAATTCATGAAATTCATAAAATATTTAAAATATGTGTAGAAAAAACTGACTGAGGGAGAATTCAGCCAGCTTGAGTCAAAGAATGAGGGTGTCTCAATCCACTTTATTTTGCTACACCAGATACCTTAGACTGCATAAGTTCTACACAAAAAAGAGGTTTATTTAGATCACCATTTTGGAGGCAGGAAGTTCAAACAGGCAAGACCCTCATGCTACATCCTAATATCATAGATGATATCACAAGGTGGGAGTGCATGAGAAAGACAAAGATACAGAGAGAAGCAACACATGGCCAGAGACAAAGTCAGAGAACCAATCTCTGAACCAGTTGGAACAGAGGTTAGGTAGAACCCTGAAGACATCGGTGTAGGAAAAGATTTTAGGAACAAAACCTCAGTTGCCTGTGAACTAGCACAAACAATCAACAAATGGGATCTCTTCTTATTAAAAGGCTTCTGCACAGCAAGAGAAACCACCAGTAGTGTGAAGAGACAACCCACAATGTGGGAAAAAATCTTCACCTGCTCTTCCTCAGACAAAGGTCTACTATCTCGAATCTATAAAGAACTTAAAAAGATCAGACTTCCCAAATTTAAAGACCCAATCCAAAAATGGCCATCTGAAATGAACAGACATTTCTCAGACAAAGAAGTAGAAATAGAAAATAAATACATGAAAAAATGTTCAACATCACTGGTCATTTGAGAGATGCAAATGAAAACAATGCTGAGATTCCACTTCACTCCAGAAAGAATGGCTGCTATCATGAAATCCACCAATAACATATGCTGGCGGGGCTGTGGGGAAAGAGGAACCCTGCTCCACTGCTGGTGGGAGTGTAAGACTGGTGCAACCACTGTGGAAATCAGTATGGAGATACCTCAAAGAACTAGGACTGGAAGTCCCATTTGACCCAGGTATTTCCATGCTGGGGCTCTTCCCCAAAGAATTAAAAGAATCATACCACAGTGATATATGTGCACCCATGTTCATAGCAGCACAGTTTGTAATAGGTAAAACTTGGAAACAGCCCAAATGCCCATCAACTGGAGACTGGATAAAGAAAATGTGGTTTTTTAAATAAAATGGAGTACTACTCAGCCATAAAAAATGAGAAATTAGAGACATTTATAGCTAAGTGGATGCACATTGTGGTGATACTCTTAAGTGAAATAAATAGGACACACATGTATAAATACCGAATAGTTTCTCTGGTGTGAGAAACTGAAAGTGTAAATAAAGGCTAAATGTATAATAGGTAATGTGAAATAGGAAGAAAAGGGGCAAAGGGGAAGGAATGGGAGGGCTAGGGGAAAGGATAGAAGGGAATGGGATTAATAGAGAAAATGGAAAAATAGGAACAAAATCTTTGTAAATATGGAGGAATGGAGGGGTTGAAGGGAGGGCTGGGCAAGGGTGAAAAATAAGAACCAAGAGAGACTATGTAAAGGTGGAAATTTCCAATGATGAATGTCATTATATTGTATACCTAAAATGTACCAATGACTAGAATGAATAATCGATAACGCAAAATAGGAAGAAAAGATTCAAAGGGGTAGGGGTAGTGGGAGGACCAGGGGAAAGGAAAGAAGGGAAAGAAAAAATGCTGAGAGATGGAAAAAATGGAAATAAAGTCTTTGTAAATAGGATAGTTTGGAGGGGGTGAAGGGAGGGTTAGGAATGGGGAAAAAATAAGAACCAAGATGCATTATGTAAAGGTACAATTCCCAATGAGAAATGTAATTGTGTTTTATACCTACAATGTACAAATGAAAGAATTTAATTAAAAAAAAGAAAGAAAGAAAAAATAAGCCATGGGCCGGGGATTTAGCTCAGTGGTTTCACTGCCTTCTACGCAAGCACAAGGACCTGAGTTTGATCCCCAGTACCAAAAAAAAAAAAAAAAAGAAAGAAAGAAAAAGAAAAATAAGCCAGGTAGAGAAAGACAAATATGTGTTCTCACACAGGTGTAGAAGCTAAAAATGTTGGTCATATAGCAGCAGAGAGTAGAACAATGTGTACTTAACAGGAAAATAAAAATCAATAAAATATTAAATTTTTAATATGCAAAAAAAAAAAAAAGAATGCTTAACTCACTTCCCAGCAATTTGCTCTCACAGTAACTTATATAACCTTGAGACACCTAATCCCTTCTGAGGGTAGTGTCCACAGGATCTAATCACTTTCTGCCTGATCCAGCTTTTAATTACCCCACTGTATTTCAGCATTATTACACTGGAATCAAGCTTCCAGCACAAGAAAATTGGAGGAGGGGGAATGCAAACCATAGCAGAGGGAATCGGTATTTTCTGACACTTGGTACCTATTTGCAGCACAAGTACAGTGTGTCGCACCTAATAGGGAATTCTTGGAGAAAGGAGAGAAAATATATTAGTTCATGCCTACTGCAGTGTTCTGGAAAGACTGAGTTCCAGTTCTTCCACATGTATACTTCTAACCTCATACCTATGTGAGGGCGGGGGGAGAGAGAGAGAGAATATTTTATAAGTTTATGGACAGGTAATAAAGTCTGGCTTTTTTATCTTTCACCCTCCTCTCCAAATGCATCCGTTCCAGGATCACATGACACCAGGCTTTCCTTCCTCTCACAGAAAGCACTGATATGCACTATACTGTACCACTGAAAGAAGTAGGGATTGAAGACAATGCCTGAAAGGAGCTGGTCCACAGACAGGGCATATTTGCTTTAGAAACTTGTCAAATGATTTAAGTAGCTGAAACTTTAAAGAGTAGAATAGCTCAAAAATTTCAAACTGGGAATGATTTATTCCCATTGACACATATTTAAGCTTCTTCTTATTGATTTCAACTTTTTATTTCTGCATGCTTTAAAAGTGCAATCAAATAAATTTATGGAGCTATTCACACCCTAGTAATTGCCTTTACAGTGGGAATTTGTTTTACTCTTTTCAGAAGCTTTATCTGGGATATGAATTTATTTGGTTGAAAATTGTAAACATTGAAAGAGTTAAGTACAATTAGTAACAGGAATGCTAGTAATAAACTACCTTTAAGCTACAAAATCAGTAAAATGGTTAGAATGTGTTAGGGGATGGAACTTTCCTAAATGACTTACAGTAAGTAGTAAGAAATATATCACATCATGTGGCTGCTTGGGATGCAAATAAGAAGGAACGTAAGTAGGTCATTACTATATTGGTAGGGATTTGAGGATGGGAACTCTCCTAAGAAGTCTACTTAGTGCAATATTTTATCAGAAATCTTGGTTGTAGAAAAAGTAGAACAGTTTAATAAGTAAATAGGAAGAAGAATCTATGTTCGTAATGCTGTATTGCTTTCTTTTAACAGGTGAATTATAAACCTGACTGATTTTGTTTGTGACACAAAATTTTAAAAGTAGATCTTGGAGGGACTTAAGTGTGATTTCTAGGAGTGTGAGATGTATAGCTGAGGTTCACACACACACACACACATGCACACACACACGCGCACATGAATACAGTCAGATGAGTACTGAGGGGAGAAACCTGAAGACTTGGGTTGGCAAACATAAGCAGAAACTAGAATAAGATTATAGGAGAAATCTGAGATTCTAACATCTCATTGTTAAAATATATTCAATTTATTGAGAAATTTGAAGATATTTTTGTCATATTTTCCCATTAATGATCAAAATAAGAGATGAAATTTAGAAATGTTTTTACATACACTCTTTCCAGATAAACTGCAGAAATCTGACTGTCTGTTTGTTAAACTGTGAATAATCTTTTATAGCTTGTCTTCTGTTGTGTTAATTTGGTGTGACAAAGTAGACAGCCTTCTGTTCTTTTGTTTACAGGGTCTCTTAGCTTTGTGACTCCCTTGCTAGTAATTCATTTTTTGCTAAAAGGTAACAGAGTTGGAAGTGCAAAACATTTATTTAATGTTTTGAGATTTATAAATCCATGCCCATTGTCTAAAGCTTTGGGGGTATGAAACAGATAAGAACATATGGAATAATCTATTATTTTCTCAATTCTAGTTATGTGGAAAGGCATTGTTTAAATGTCAATGAGGAAATCTCAAATTGCTCTCCTTGGAACAGTGATTTCTTGGATAATGTTCAGTTAAATTTAATAAAAGGACATCTTATTTTCTTTAAGTAATGCACTCTGGGTCTTGTTTTCAGTCTTTTTAGAATAGTAAGATGTATTCAGAATTCTTTTCTACTCTTGGAAGTTCAATTAACCTATTGGCTTTTGTTGTAGGGCATATTATTTTTAAATATGGTATAGTGTACTTTAAGCAAATTTATAGTGTATTCAGATTGCCAACAGCCATAACATTTTTCAACACTAGTAATTTTAATTCTTAAATGAAAATTAATTTAAAAAATGGAAAATCAGAGAATATGTTTTTAAAGAGTACAGCTTTGTTCATGTTGTTTGTATTACCAAGATTAATGTTGATAGAATGCTTACAATTTTTAAGTAGTAAAAAAGGGACAATACCAAAGAGGAAAAGAATAAGTGATTTTGCCAAGTCAAAGTATTTGAAAATTGATGTTCTTATCTTTTTTTATATATATAACAGAAGTCAAATCCAGAAAACATGGATTTAGGATTCATCTCTATGGCCAGCACTACAGGCAAAGAATAATATACTTTTTCAGAAAGTTCTGCTTTGATGTATTATTAAGTGATCAACAACATTTATGCAACGTGGAACTGATTTACTCAATTTCTATCTATATTTCTTTCCTTCCAAGTACACACACACACACACACACACACACACACACACAAATTTCAGTTTATTTTCCATTGATAGGGTGGGAGAATTATTGCTTTCTCTTTCAATTTGCATCTCAAGTTTTAGGAATATTTTTATCAAGAAGCATTTGCTAACATTAGGTATACTCACATTTTAGGGATTTGCCCAATTTTGCCCAGAAAAATTTAATATCATCAATAATCTCAAATGTTACGTTATCCTTCCTCTGCTTTCATGCTTTCACAGCCAGATCCAAATGGTGTGTTAACAATCTTTGAAGAGATCTTCTATTTAGAGAAAACTCCATATGATATATACTGTTAACACAGAATCTGTCAAGAAATGTGATATATCTTGGAGAATTACAGCATCAGTCCCTGAAAAATTGGTTACCAACACTTTTCTCACTTAACCAGAACTATTAACAACAGGAATCCAAAACTTGGATGAAGTCAGGAGAAAAAAGCTACGAAGAAAATGTAGGAATATTTATTTAAAAGAAATTGGAATGAATGTTTACTGTTTCTATAGTTCATTTGCATGCTTTTATTTATCACTAATGTTTTTAATGGAGTTATTTGGATAACAGACTTAGCGAAAGACTATAACACTCCCTGGTACTTAATAAGGAATTTCATATGGGCTCAAATCATTTTATACCTAAAGAGTTACTTGCTCCATATATCACAGCGAGAGGGTAGATCTATGGAGTTGTGGCTTTCTCAACAGTATGCCAGACCACATGTCTGCTGAAGCTCCACATCTGAGCTGGTCACCTCAAGTTGGTCATTGTACAGAGAACTAAAACTCAGCATCAATAGAAATGTTTACCTTCTTAAATCTTATTTTTGTATTTCTCATCTCATGAAATGTATGGTCTACTCCATCTTCTTCTGTACCATGATAATGAATCAATGACAGACCTTTTGATTCTGCCTTCTTAATATCTCTGATGCAATTAATATCCATATTGTCACTACTTTCTCCTGTTTCTTTTTTCCCCTCACTGCTAGATTTTAGCAACATGTTCATAGTTCTTTTTCCTGGCAATAACTTACAATACTCCAATTTGTCAAAGTAATTTTACGAAATGTCAACCTGAACCTGATAAAACATGCTTAAAATCCTTCAATGGCTTCCTACTGCCCTCATTATGAAATCCTAACACTTCAGGATAGACTATAAGGTCATTAGTAAAATAACTTTGGCTCACTTCTCCACTATCATTGTTTAGCTTCACAAAATAGTCAATGTATCATTATTTATTATAGTCACCATTACATGGAACAGATCACTGAAGCTTGTTCCTGCTGTCTAACTGAAACTTTGGGCCCTTTGATCATCATCTCTCCACCTTCCTCATTCATCCTCCTCTCACAGGCTTAGTAACCAGCATTCTACTCTCTACTGCTGTGAGTTCAACATTTTTAGATTCTACATGTATGTGAGCAAGTGAGATCATATGATATTTTTTTTTCTGTGCCTGGCTTATTTAATTTAGCATAATCCCCTCCAGGTCCACTTATGTTTTCAGAAATGACAGAATTTCCTCTTTTGATTTTTTTTTTCAGCAGGAGCTTTCTATTGTGCACATATACCACATTGTTTTTATCCATTTGTTGGATGACAGACACTGAGATGACTGCCATGTCTTAGCTACTGTGAATAGTGCTGTATGAACATGAGCATAAAGAGATGTGTTTGGCACACTAATTTTTTCTTTGGATATGCAGTATACTCAAATGGGAAGTTACTGGATCATACAGCAGTTCTATTTTTAGTTTTCTGAGAAACTTTCATACTGTTTTTCATAATGGCTGTATTAATTAACATTCCCACCAACAGTGACTATAAGAAATATGAATGCAGCATATATTTCAAAATTGCTAAAAGAATGCATTTTAAATGTTTCCACAACAAATATAATATGTATGTGAGAGGAAAGATTTTTTGATTAGACTGATTAAATTACCACACATGGTAAACATATATCAAAACATTATTTTCTATTCTATTTTATAATTACTATTTTTCAGTTGAAAATAAAAAAGACTCATCAGTAGTCTTAAGTGGACAGTTTTAAAATTATTATAGTGTTATTTCAACAGTTTTATGAGAGAAATAGCTTTACACTGAGTGTCTGAGGTAATCAATGTACCTCCAGCTATTAAGGACAAATACCTAAACTCACTTAATGTGTGAAGATGACACATCATAGCCTTTGTGGAAATTACTTCAATATTAATGATTTTTTAATTTTAAAGGATATTTATATGCACTTTAATTCTATAGCATATACTTGTTTTTGAATCTTTTGATTTTGATGTATATAATTTCAAAATTACAAGAATAGAAACTTCCAGCAGGCAGTTTTCAATTGTTCACATTTTTCCTCCATTTGCTTTATTTATTATTCCTTTTCTCTCTCAGTCTCTCTTGCTCTCGTAGATGTATACAGATGCACTATTTTTCCTAAAAAATTTTAGAGTAAGATTGGAATATAATGCTAATTATTTTAATATGCATTTCCTAAGAGCAAGGAATACAGTGTGCTTATCAAAGTCAGTATTGAAACAAAACTATTGATGTAAATTACAACTATTACTCAATTTTCTCAATTATCTCAATAAAATCACATAGAATGGACACTAATTTGCTCAGTTTATTTTGCACAGTAAAATGTTAGTGTCATTTATCTTATTGTTTGTATAAGTAGCTTTCTCTTTTTTATTGAGTAATATTTCACTAGTGTATCGCTGTTTGTTTATTCATGGCCGTGTATAGTTGAGTTGCTTCATTTTCAGCGATTATCATATGAGCTACTATGAACATTCCTTTTCATATTTTTTTGAGGACTAAAGTTTCTTATTTCTCTTGGGAAACATGTATGACCGGAAATCCTGGGCAACAGTATAGATCTAAAGATTAACTTTGTAAGATGCTATCAGAGACCACTGCACTAGATCCCAATCTCCTGCTATGATGCATGACTAGAAGAAAGACTTAGAGACAGAATTAAAGAAACAGAGATAGGAACTGGGACGACCAGTGCTTGAACAAACAAGGCTTGAGCAAGCAAAGGTCCTGAATAGCCAGAACTGAGGTATTTATTGGCAACACAATCATTGTTAAGTTGGAGTAAAGGGGCTACGTCTAGATGGTAGGGATACGTTGCTGATGCAGGCAAGCCTTTGTAAAAGAGACAAAGCATTCTTGGGTTAGGCTGAGAACAGACTTTGGGCAAGGGTCACTACACTTAATGGCTGTGTGTTTGTTATATGCTTTGGTCAGACTCACTTCTTAAAATAAGCCAATTGCAGGGTTAACTGTTGAGTCTGCCCTGCTTACAGCCTGCTTTAGGGATAATCAATGGGGGAGTCTGCCACAGACACTGACTCGAAGCATTTCTACCATTTTACACCACATCCAAGAGTTTATTAAAGTGTCAATAGCTCTACATCATTTCTAATGTTTATTGCTACCAGATGCTTTATTTAGTTTTAAGCATTTTAGTCATTATTTATTGATCTCTCCTTGTGGTTTTAATTTGTATTTCTACAGACTAATGATTGAGCACTTTTTGCATGTACTTATCATCCACTATATTTGTTTATTTCTTTTATTTTTGCTGATAGGGATTTGAACCCAAGGCCTCTTACTGAGCTACATTTCTAGCACCTTTTTATTTTTTTTTAAATTTTGGGACAGAGTACGAGTAAGTTACTAAATTGTACAGGCTGAGCTTGAGCTTAAGATGCTCCTTCTTCAGATTCTCAGAGTTGTATTTCATTTTTCCAAGTGTCCTTTCAAGTTTTCCCTCCATTTATATTATTATATATATTTTTTGATGATGAGCTTTATATACTTTATATATCATGAGTATAAGCCATTGTCAGTAACCTATTTTGTGTCTGTTTTATTTTTCTGCCAGGCTTTCATATTCATCTTCATATCTTTTTTGTTGAGCATATAGTTTTCATTTTAATGAAGAACAATTTTTTATTCATTAATTTTATTGGTACCTTTTACATATACATTATGATCACATTCTAATGAAGAAGAATTTAACATTTTAAAATTTTTATAGCTGTGTTTTCGTGTTCTGTATAAAAAATCAATATTTAACCCTAATCCTTGAAGATTTCTCCTATTTTTTCTTAAGGTTATTTAAGACTTTAACTTTCTCATTTAGATTTATGCTCATAATTTATCTCAAGTTGATTTTGTATGTAATGTGAAATAATGGCTGAGCTTTTTAAAATATGAATATTCTATTACCTCAAAACCATCTGCTGAAAAGACTTTCCCAATTTAATTACTTGGGCACCTTTGTTGAAAATTATTTGAATGACGTTTGATTCTACGAGGCATATAAACAACTATCTTGTCCATTCTAGCAAGTATAAGTGATTGTACATAGCATACAATCATAACTTTTTAGCTTGTCACAGAGCGAAGCAACCACATAACATGGAGTACAATGTCAAAATGGTCTGTTTGGATACTCATAGCCCATTGAGAATGGCTTCTCTTTCTGTGGTAGATTCTGGAAGGAAGATTTGTTATCAGCCAAGCAGATAAGAGTCAGTTACTTCTTCTGAGAAGTATCTGCTCACTTTGGTTGCCCAATTTTTGATTGGATCTTTTATTTGGGGGGAGGTCTAATTATTTTGAGTTCTTTATATATTCTCAATGCTAGTCTTCTGTCTGAGGCCAAAGTTTTTTGTTTTTGTTTTTTTTTCAATTTTGTTGGTTGTCTCTTCGTTCTGTTGGTTGCATCCTTTGCTGTACAGTAGCTTTACAATTTGGTATGATCCCATCTGTTGATTCTTGGTACTATTTCTTTTGTCACTGGGGTTCTGTTCAGAAAGTCCTTGTCTACATCTATGTCTTCAAGATTATCTTCCAGTAGATTACATGAATTTGTTTTATATGAAAAAAATGCTCACTATCTCCGGCCATCAGAGAAATGCAAATTCAAACTACACTGAGATACCATCTTACCCCAAAAGAATGGGTATCATAAAAAAACTAACAATAACAAATTCTGGTGAGGTTGTGAGGGAAAAAGAATTTATTACATTGTTGGTGGAATGTTAACTTCTATGTACTATATAATTGGTGGAATGTAACTCAGTATAACCACTATGGAAATCAGTGTGGAGATACCACAAAAAAACCATAAAACCAAAACCAAAAAACTCCTAAAATGGATACTCTATTTGATGTAGCTATCACTTTTCTAGGTATTTTTCCAAGTTAAAGACATCATATTACAAGGATACATGCATACCCATGTTTATAGCAGCACAATTTATTATAGCTAGATCTTGGAAACAGCATTATTTTCATCAACACATAAATGTATAAGGAAATGTATTTATATACAGTGGAGTACTATGGTACCATAAAGAAAGATAAACTTGAGGCATTTATAGGTAAATGGATGCAATTCAAGAATTTAATCTTAAGTGAAATGAGTCAGACTTACAAATTCAATTATTACATGGTTTCTCTTATATAAGAAACAAATAGCAGAATAGAAGAGATATAAATAGGAAATAAAGAGAAGTTCATATACTTCCCCAAATTACAAATTCCATTTCTTTAAAGATAGAAAAGAAAGATTTGTATTATTTTCTGTTTATTTCTTTTTTGTGTCTTTTTGGTGTATGGCTTGTGCTCTAACTGCTATGAAGATAATAACAGATGTTGTAATAATTATTGTATTCTATTATTATTTGTTTATGACATTTTATTTTATTTTTCATAAGATAAAAAGTACAAAAAGAAGAATCATGTAAAAATTTAATATAATATTGGAGGCCAGGTCTGGGAGTTTCATGCCGAGTGTGCACTGTAAGATATGGTTAAATATTGATGGAATCCCATGCAAAATTTCCACAGCTCTCTTTTGCAGTAGACTCTAGCCAGACTGCCAACTGTGGTCTCTTTTCCTTCTTCTCCACCTTATTGGGACCCTGTGCCCTGTTTGGGTTCCATAACTCCACACTGCAGTCTGGAAAATGTTTCCAGGAAAAGAAGCCAGTGTGATTGTTAGGTTTACCTCTGTATTTCCTTACCTGCTGTTCTGTTCTCTACCTATTGTCCTCTGAAAAGAGTTGCGTTGTATATTTTATGAAGTTTTACAGTTGATTTTGACCAGAGGGCTAGTCTGCCACAATGTTACACTGTCATGGTTAGAGTACTTTATTTTCAAAACCTTGCGGTTAAAAAGCTACAGATGTACTGAAATATATATACAATTTCAACACAGAGTAAAAAGTCTTTTTTTTAATCAGAATGGTAAAATACATTTTAATCTTTTAAAACTAAATCACATGAAAGATAAATTCGGAATTTGTAAGGTTGATTTTTAAAATTTGTACCTTTTTGTATATTCAACTTAGTTTTATCTTATTGTACTATTTTCTGCATTGTGCTCTTACCTTTTCTTTTCTCTTGACAGAGTATTTTAGATTGCCTGTCATGTTACATTCAATCCAGGGTCCATCTCCTAGGACAGGGTGAATCCCATTCGGTATAAGCAATTTGAATTTTAAAAACTGTTTTACGAAATATATGGACCCTTTTGAGGCATAGTGATTTATTGGTGATAATTTACAAATATAGTTAGAGAAGTACTGATATATTTGTCTATTGTTTGACCACTGCACAATAAATTGCTTCAAAGTGTGCAGCCACCTTCTTTTGTTGCTCACACCCAGAAATCATCTTTTTTATTATTTTTATTTTCAAAATTCCATACCCATTTATATTTCTCCTACCATGTCATGATAAAACAGTTAAGAATGCTGTTCTCAAAATGCTACAGCTCTTTGAAAATTATTGGTGTTGAAATAATATAGGTCTTTTGGCCTTTGTAGTTAATTGTCTGTTTTCATTCACATCACGTTGATTTCATCAGTACTATTCATGCTCTATCATCACTTGTGCTGCCCAAGAGCACTGGTTTCCAAGGTTGTTGCTAGGTCCCATTAATAATACTTATCAGAGTATGCAGGAAAATCTGAATAATAATTCACTATCATGTTAAATTTATCATTCACACAATTCCAGAAGGCAATTTTTCAATGTTGACCACATTTCTTCCTTCCACACACTGCACCTAGTGAACCTGATAGAGAAGAATCCTAATATTCATCCCTGTCTGATACAGCTTAAGATTGACCTTCTAGATCTTAAAACACTTCTACGTTGATCAGCAAAAAGATAAGACAAAAGGAGAGCTTTGTAGGAGGTAGTGGCTGACTTGTGGTGAGGGAATGAAGTAACTCTGTGGATATCAGCAGGAAGGGCATGTAGGGCAAATCATCTGCCACTACTTCTGACATCATTGGAGGGTGCACGGTAGGAACAAGATCCAAGAGCCAGTGTATCAGTTATATACATACATGTGATGTGTGTGACTGAATTCCAAGGGGTAGTGGTGGTCCAGCAGTCCAGGGACATTAACTCACCCTTCATAAAGTGTGAGTGAGGGTCACCCAAGTCAATGTGAACACTACTATGGCAACCCAGTTTTGTGAGATCCCACAAAATAAACACCTTGCCAAGCAGTTGGAGCAATTCTCTTGACAGGTTGTCTTCTGCTATAAAAGACAAAACCATATCATTTGTAGGAAAATGGATGGAATTGCAGACAGTTATGTTAAGCAAAATAAGCCAGATTCAGAAAGATAAGTATCACATATTTTCTCTCATGTGTGATCTAGACAAAGAAAGAAACCTAAAACAACAAGAGACTATAAGGGTGCCCTTTGAAGAAGTGGAAGAGGATCAGGGAGGGCGGGTAGATAAAGGAGAACAATGCGGTGTACACAAAGTATTTTATGTTACATGCATGTATGAAAATGTCACAAGGAAGTTCATTACTCTGTATAATTAGTATGTACAAAAAGGTAGATCTAGGTACCAATAGATAGATTAAATACATTAAACCTCTCCAACTCTGTTTGTAAGAGAATAAACTGAGTGAAATTGATGTTGAATTTTGCCATAAGATTAAGATGAAATGAAATTTTCAAAGTGACAAACTCCTCAGTCGAAATGAATCTGATGCTTGTCAGAAATTGTTAAGAAAATCTGACTCACTCTTATGGTCTCTTGAAACCTTAACAAGATACCATAACTATTTCAGTATCTCTGAAATAGACAATATGAATTTCTCTAATTTAATTTAATTTTTATATTAGTACATGTTTGCAATAGGTAATGATTACATTCATTATTTTTTCAGCCCTTTCCCTCTCTCTTTTTCCCCCTCCCAACATATCTTGGTCCCCTTCCTATTGCAAAAGATCTATGTCCCTGTTTTTTATAATCTATCTGTTATTTTACTCCTTAATGTATTTATATTTTGGATTGATTTGTATAGAAAATAGAAACAAATAACTTAAAGTGATTATGAAGTAAAAATCAGGCACAGAAGCTTACATATTGGATGGTTGTTTTACATGAGAAACCAAAAATAAAAATAAAGCAAAAAATAAAAAAAGATAATAGGAAATAAGGAGATAGACCTTTTGAAAAATGGAAGGAGATCAAGAAACAGAGGGAGTGGGGAAGGCAGGCAGGAAGGAAGGGAATGTACCTATACCAACTCCTCACAAGGAATGTACTCATTATGTACCGAAAACATGTAGAAATATGAAGTAAAAATTGAAAAAATATCACAAAGACTTTTCAAGAAATGGATCTGGCTCACTAAATGATTTCTCTGCTCAAGCAGGGAGTGAAACTTCTAGACTTATTTGGGTTATTCCTGTATCTAGATTCCTGATTCACTAGGAGATTTTCTTTTAAATACTAATACATTTTTATTAGTAAAATTTAAGTTTCTTAATATTCCAGAAGATGGACACTTTATACACATGCATTCATTTACCTTATTGCAGTGATATTCCAATTTTTAAGTGATTTGTCTTTTTTGAGAATTCAAACCTTTCAGAATAAATCTCCAACTTTTTAGGTAAAGGGTAAGAAAATAAATAAAAATGGAAAAGCCCATGGCAAAAGGAAAACTATTTTTGTACTATTAAAATCAATGAAAATATGGGTGTTTCAGGCTGATCAATAATAATGGTAATAATTATCACATGTCACGGTATTCACTAATGTCAGAAATACTGAATTCTCATCGGGCTATCCATTATCAATAATTATAGTAAATTCAGCATCTATAGATAGAATTAAAGGCTTTAAAATATTTGGACCTAAGGTAGAAAAAAATAAATAGGAATGATTTTCCTTCTTTTCCCCAAATATTTCTATTGTAACTCATAACCAAAATAAAGTTGAAATAAGATGAAGCATTCTATTCCAGATTATTTTTCACAAACTAAGTGGAAGAAATTTAAAACACTCTGGAAATTGGGAATGATTCCTCTCTTATTCTATGCTCCTCAAGTCCCCACACATCTGTTTATCCAAAAATTTTCAGCTCCATTTTTCATACATTGTGTTTATGTAAGAATTTCAGCAACTATTGAGAATCCAGGAGTCTTATAAACCAGGTTTGCTCTACTTTAGTACTATTGATGCTAGTGCTGGATATGTCTGCTCTGGGGTAATGCTCTGCATTGTGCTAGCAGCCCTATTTTTCACTCACCAGATGCTAATAACACTCATTGCTCACCGCCTACCCCATTGTGCCAACCAAAAATATTCCATAGATAGAAATTATCTCCATTTGAGACCCAATGCTATGAACTAAACCTATACAGTGTTTGTAGGGTTTTTTTGTTCACAAAGAGGACTGCAGGATTTTTTTTATTTCCCAGAAAAACAAACATTTTAACAGGTGGGAGAACACAAAGAATGACAGAATTGTACACATGCCACCGATTATGACTGTGTAGCACAGAAGCAAAAAGCCGAAAGACTGAGCACACAAATGCGTGTCACTTAATTTAACAAGTAACACTCTTGTTAGTGAAGTTATTTTTTGCTTATTAAGTTTGAATTAGTTGCCACCATTTAGAATTGGAATATTTCATTGAAATGCTTTGCTTTGATTATGACTTCCCTTGGAAAATTAACAGTTCTAGCAAAACCATTTCCAAGTTCCCCAAAGAATAATGAACTGGGTGTTGTTGTTTTAAATAGGATGTGTACTCTCTGTTATAATATGTGACCTGTTCTTTCAAATTTGTTTTATATTAACTATTTAGTCCTTACAATCATTTGGACTTAAAAATCTAGTAAGTCAATAAATTTAATGTTTAATCAAAGGGCCACATAACTCTAAGGAATTGGTTCTAAATTCTAAAAGTTAAGAAAAAACAGAGCTTTAGAGGAGAGAGGCAACAGTATCAGGAAGAGGGAGAATGATTTATTGCTTTCTGCGATGCAATAGATGTAGGTGTCAGGTATTGCTAGTGACTTGCAGCACATTAATTTCCTTATTAGGAAATCCTTTGAGATTTTCAATAACTGTTTTTAAACTTGAAGAAAAATAACAAAGACAGCATACAAATATCAGAGCTGCAATCATAATACTGAAAATATCAGATGACTCAATCTGTGGCCTCATTGGGAGTCTCCATCTTTAACAAGTAAATGGAAACTATGTGTTACTTCTCCACATCACCTCAGGATCACGCATTTCTCTCTGAAAATTTATAGTGGAATGGTTGTATAGTATTATGAATATATATTCATTATTAGTCATGAATATGATGCAAATAATCGTCAACAAGCAATCATCTCCTTTTGTTATTTTATTTTAGAATCCAAATGTGAAAAGTTGTGCCTAAATAATATATTCTCTTTATCAGATTCTTTTGAAACTAACCATAGATATTTACAAACATGAGCATAGAGTTGTAGTCTGGGGCTATGGACTTTGGTTTGGTTTCATTAGTTCTATTTTCAAATTAGTACTCCCCTCTAAAACTACCTTCAAAATCATGATTAACAGAGATTTCTTCATTGATTCAAATTGTTCCAAATAAGCATGAGTATGGTGTTTAGAGAAAAATTTTAAAATACTACTTTTTTTGTGGAACCAAGAATTCTGAGATAATAATTCTATGCCTCTGAGAGGTTTAAAAGAGATATAAATTCTTATCTACAAACTACAGTACATAGTAGTCCCTGGATGCATTTTATTTTCATTTAGCACATACTATCCTACTCCTATGAAGAAAGAAAAATTGTGTGCTTTTTGGAATAATTAAACAGTCTTTGCTATTTTCATCTACTTACAAAAAGCATATATTGAAATATTTCAAAATATTAATGCAAAAATAACTTGAAGACAAAAGTAGCCATTAATGATGAATTACCTACCAAAAATGAATAAATATTTAAAGCAAGAACATTATGTACCAAGCTTTAGAATTTTTAGGATATTTTCCTTTAAAAAATCAAATTTAAACACTAGACATTTTTAGGCAGAAAGAAGAAATATTTCAATTTTCTTTTGGGGGTAAAATTATATCTTAATGTTTAAAAAAAGCATTAAGAAATTATGTTTAAAAAACTAATGAATGTGGATTCCATATATAACCATGAAAATACTTTTACTGTTTTGATGAGCTTTTTAATATTTATAATTCACAGTAGATTGAAAACTAATTGATTTCTTGATTATTTGTTTTGTTAAATATTTTTAGTTGTGAGAGACTTTCTACAATGGACAAAAGCCAAAGTATTCAAATCTACTGGTTTTTTTTTGTTCTTTTTGGTTTTTCAATATCTTAGTATTAGCAATAAGTTCTCCTTATCTAACAGCAAATTAAATAAATCAGAGTTTGTTTTTTTTCCCCAGTGCTGTCTGGATGATTTCTTTGAATGGCAATGGATCACTTCTGCATTTAATGCACAAAAGGTGGAAAATACAGTGCCAGACACATTTTCTTCTTTTCCCTAAGAATGTGAAAAGCTCTTTTATTCTTCCTCTTTTGTCCCATCAGCCAAGACTCCATCAGGTGGCATTCTTAGCTGTAAAGGACTCTAGGGAATTGAATATTTATATTACTAAACCTTTATAGTAATAGGCACTTTGAGAGGAAAGGTTGGCTTAATCTATGTCTAAGGATTAATTTAGTTTGTTGATAGAATCATATTTCATGTCAATGAAATGGTAGATCCAATATTTTAAAGAAGTCAGTTTTTCCTCAATACACTTAAATCACAGTGGCAGCAGATTTTCGGGATGAAAATTCCCAATATTTCTAATATTTTTATGGAAAACCAAGACAATCTAGAACAAGAAAAAAGCTATAGGATTTCTACAACAAATAAAGATTTAGAAAAACAAGATTACTTATATAACTATGGTAGTTAAGACTAAAGTATTTAGTAGAAGGACAGCTGAATAGAGCAATGAAGCAGAATAGTAAATTCAAAAACCAATCACTTGTATATGATCTCTTGATTTATGAAAAAGCCTAGTAAATTCCACAGATGATGTTGGGTTAGTTAAAAATCTAGATGGGCATGAAACTAAACCATGATTTCCATCTTATATCATACTCAGGAAATCAGTTCAAGGTGCATTGTAGATTTATTACGAAAGCTACAATAGAAATGCTTTTGGGAATTTTCAGAATTCTTTCTATCCTTCTCTCTCTGATAATTTCTCTATTATTTTTTCAGTATCACTCTACTTCATACCTTTAAGAAGTTTCTTAAAATTGAAGTCCCTAGTCATTTTGTTAGAAGGAAGAAGATTTAGCTTTTTATAAAGTGCATAATTAATTGCTTGTGTTATGAGATTCGGATTGGTCTGAGAGGAATTCACATGGAATAGGTCTCTAACATCAGTGTATTGATCTCTTGTAGGAAAGTTGTCAGCCGTCTCTTTTATTTTACTTCAATTTCCTATCTATGGAATTAGACAGGAGATTTTGCAGTGCTTGTATGACCTCGGATGATCACAGATATCTGAAGCCGGTTTGTTTACTAAAGTTTTTATGATATATTCAAGACATATTTTACAAAATTTACTTTTGTCCTTTCTTCTTGTGATTACCACATGAATGTGTAGATTTCTTGGGGGGTTGTGTTTCCCTAGAGATTAAATAAATGTAATTAATTTATTTATAAAATAATGCTTTTTTAAAAAATGTACAAAATGTAAGGCTCCTTCCTTTGTGTAGGGATTCTGAGTCGAGAAGTACAAGATGGAAAATGATTAGTACTATTGTTGGGGTCACATAGCTAAAATATTGTATGATATCAGGGAAAGGAGAAATTCCTTCCACTTGTGATCAGTGGTTATGGCTTTCCTTACACTTTCTGAAAATCGGTAGTTTTCTATGATAGGTAGGGAGGATTTGAAACCATAGAGTTTTAGTTCGAGATATTACTGTCAGTGAAAAGATGCCAAGCAGAGTGACACAAATTAATATTTTCTAATCACCAGGTATAATTTAAATAATTGAGTAAACCAGTTAGAATTATTATATGGGAAGCCCATAGATTATTGTAACAAAATTATAGAAATAAATGAGAAAATTATTTTTTAATAAAGGAAAAAGATTTAAACTACAACAAAATGTCAGCTGGAATTTCTGTGATTAAACTGCAGAAGAAAAATAAAGGTTGGCTTTATTCACAATTGTTTAAAAATGCAAGCTATTTAGAAATCATTCTCTAAGCACCTTTTCTAATAAATATAATCCTTCATATAAAATTCTATACTGAAAAATAAATATCATGATAAAAATTGCACATATTAGTTTATAGCACATTTATTTAAAGTAGTATGATTATGTACTCTTGTAGTTTCTCTAATTAAAAAATCCATCCAGAAAAACTCAAAATAAAAGTAGATTGCAAAAGACCAAAAAGGATTTTATATCATCTGGCACTTGCTGATATAGTAACCAAACTTTATTTAATATGAACTAGGTCATTTTGTGCATATATATATGTATGTATATATGTGTACTGTCTCCTTTGACATACATGTCACATTGGCTGTTTTTTTTGGTACTGGGAATCGAACTCGGGTCCTTGCACTTGCACAGCAGGCGGCAAAACCACTGGGCTAAATCCCGGGCCCAACATTGGCTGCTTGATGTCATATTTTTTTCTCTAGTTCTCAGAAATTTTTCTGCCACTTCAGTTTGTAAAATTGGAGATTTACTTCTACTATCTTATAGATTAATAACATCCATGTTTACTTCATTGCCTGTAATTATCTATTTTTAACATCTGTAGACATCAATTTTTCATTTTATATTTCATTTGGAAGCTTATTATAAATAAGCATTTATTTATAGCATTATATTTATCTTTTTAAAAAGTTTTATGAATTAGGCCAAAAAGAAAGGAAAAATTACTCAATAAGAAGTATGAAGACAATATTAGTTTAGCAAAAAATAAATTATATAGAATTCACTGGACCTCTTCTATCTCACTGTTTCTTTTTAAATAGTTTTCTTATTATTGCTAGATATATACAACTAAGATAGATGGAATATATTACTGACATTTTATAAATAGGCCAGGTTTTTGAAGAAGGCACTAATATGTCAGGAGGATAGGTATAATTAGGAAATTAAAGTTGCGTGAGGGAAGTAAGTAAAAGTTTGTACACACAGAAATAAGACACCAGAGCTTCTGAAATGGTTGCATTCTTGCATAGCATTTTGTTTTCCTTGAGTTGAGTAATTTTCCTTTGTCTTCTTTATATAATTATATATGTATAAATTAATCATCTCTCAACTCATCCTTAGAAATGCAAATGTCTTCTAATTTTTTTAACCTTCACCTTATGTCCCTGGAGCCTACTTTTCTTATCATTCTGGGCTTTTGTTTTATTTTCTCCCATATAGTAACCCTGATGCTCTGAATCCTTTCTCTATTTAGTTCATTTTTGTTGAAATATATCCAGTGAATCTTCCTGATAAAAGGCACTAGAGAAGTAAATTTACTGATAATTTGAAAATTACATGTTCAAAAGTATGTATATTGTACTCTTGTATTAGACTGAGAGTACTATTTGAGAATCTAAGTTGAAGATCATATTCTAGTAGTGACTGAAAGCATGCTGCTTGGCTCTGTTGTCTTTCTTGGGCTGTAACTGTTGAATGATCCAATGTCATTTCTCTTTTGAACTTTGGTGGCCATTCCTAGTCGTAAATCTTTTTCCATTTTTTTACTGAGGTCTTGACGGTTTTTCTAATCATAAATCTCACATCCTTTAATATCCTTCTAGAATTTGGGAGGGAATTATTTTCTTCTCTTATTTCTTCTGTTCCTTATTTCTGAGACTGTTCTTACTCACATATTCCATGACCTGAACTGATCCATTTGCCATTTTGTCATTTCCTTTTCTTCCTAATTTCTCAGACTTTTCTCAGCTATATATGTTGAATACCATTTTTATGCAATCATGACTTTTAAAATTAGCAAGACTGCAGTGTTTTCATACCAAAATAAATAGCCAATAACTTGTAAGATATTTCATAGTTAATAATTAATTAGAATGCATCAATTCAGTCTGTTTTAGAAAAGTTTTCCTACAGAGCTTCAGTGGGAGATTCTCATGCAAGTTGGTTACTTAGTGTGCACTCTCTTGAGAAAGACAATAATAAGGTAGCATAGTTCAGGAAGAGGTAAACAAGATGGCTGTTCAGTTGAAGGCTCCTTTAGTCTCATCCCTTTTCCTGGGACTTTGACCCTCCCTGGTGTCCAACTGAATCTATGGATAGGAATAAGCACATAGTTTCCATCTTGAGACAAGGCACCTGCCAATTAGTTACTGGTTATAAAAATGGAAAGGGAAGCCAGACAGGATGTTTGACCTAAGGCAGTTCTCTGAAGGAAAAGAAAATCTGGGGTTAGCAACCAACATTCAGACCAACAGGGGATATATGAATTTGCCTGATCAATGGACATGGTGGCACACCCATGTCTGTGATCTCAGCACTCAGGAGGCTGAGACAGGAGGATTGCCACAAGTTCTAGGCCACATCTTGTCTAAAAAAATTGAAAATAAAACAAAAAAAAACAAAAAAATGATTTTCCTGATGAAAGATACTGGTATTGAGCAAAACAGCATCTGCTACATATCTTTAAATACAAATACTATTTGAGATGATTGAGTATATCCATCTGGCACTCCTTACTGAAAATTGCTTTAATAATTATCAGATGGCCTGAAACAAAGGAAAATATTAAATTTTACCTGTTTGATTTTGCAAAGACTAATCTTAGTAAATATAAAATTTGAATATTTAGTATGGTATTTGCAATGATGTTCGTAATTCAGCAAACTTAGAGCTTACTCAGTTGTGCATAAAAAACAGTTTAACCTTTAAGGAAACTTGTTTAATTTTTATTGCTTTGTTATTTTTTATTAATGCATATTTGAGATATATAATGAATACATTAGTTGTGACAATAAACATATGACATCTTAATCCTTTTTACTTCTGCTTTCCTATTCTTCCTTGCCTTTAACTTATTTGTTGATTTACTCAAAGTGATTTTCTGACTTGACCATTTTGCATTTAATATGCTAGCTGTTCATGCTTAACCACTAGGCATATTAGGGAATTCCAGATGAATAATAACCCAATGTCTGAATAAGTGAATGACATAGCAACAAATTTACTACCCAAAACTAGAAGACATTGAAGATTTCCTTCATTCTCAGATACTTATGAAACATTATGACCCTGTGAAGTACTAGGGATTCAGATATGAAAGACAGTCTTGATTTCAAGAAGTTTATAATAGAGCATATATGAATGTGTGTTGGAGAAATACAAGTTGGCAAGTATGATTTAATAACCTAAGTGCTATCAAGTGTGTTATAGAACTAAAAAGGGTCAACAGTTATAGTCCCAGAATGGGACTATGAAATAAAAGCACACATCTGTGAGTAACTGACATCTATTCTGAGTTTTAAATAATGATAATTTAGCTGTGAAATTGTGGTTTTGTGCAATGGATATTATGTTGTAGCAACAGGAATCATGAAAAAATTTTGCGCAGATGAGGGTCACGATGATATTTGTAGTTTGGAAAATATTTTGCATTCCTTATTTTAATCTATCTACATTAAGCGAAAAGTTTAGAACCTCATGTTTGTGTGATCATTCTTTCTAAACCCCTTTGGGAATAAGACAATAGCCAGAATGGATGAATATATTTGATGTAATTAGTAACAAGCAGTTTTCCCGTGATATCTTCAGTTGTGTGTTTGTTATTGCTGTTGTTGCTGTTGTTATCTTGTCTGAGTTTCTCATGGTTTCTTAATTGGTATTTCAGTTTGGGCTGGTAAATCAGAATAAAGTGAGTGGCTTAAACAACAGGTATTTATTTCTCATAGTTCTGGAGACTGGTAGTTTGAAATAAGGGTGCCAACATGATCAAGATTTGGTTAGAGCCCTCTTATTATTTTACATGGCGAGAGATAGGGAGAGAGGGAGAGAGAGAATATCTGTGTTCTTTTTCTAATAAGGAAATTAATATATCATGAGGACCTCCTAAACTTGTCATAACCTAATTGTTTCCCAAAGACCCTACCTCCAAATACTATCACATCGAGGGCTGTATACAAAAAATTTCAACATACAAATTTTGATGGGACACAAATATTCAGTCCATGATGATTGATACTACAAAATTCTCAGTCACAATCTCCTTAAATATTTCAACTCTATTATTTCTCTTTTCTCTTCCTGAGACTCCAGTTTCCTCTCCATGCTTCTTATCTTCTGTAGTGTATTTTTACCATGCTTAAATATATCTTCCATTCCTTCCTACACCAAAATAGAACAAATCATTAAGTTGTGTTGTAGTCATAGAATCAAATATTTTATGAAGTTTAAAAGAGTAAACAATAGCCATCAGAGCCATCCTGTGAACATTTTGAGATAATATGGACATATCCTATTTGTTGTAATAAAATGTGTTCATACAAGAATGCTTATGGTATAATTTATTGTGTACAAGTTTCAAGAAAAACCAAATGTTAAATAATAGGTATGCTTGATTATTTATAGATGTTAGAACTAAAAAATAAATGAAAATCATAGGCATAGTGTGGGGTGGAGTTTCTCCTAGAGGATGTGATAAGAATGGATATGCAACAGGTTTTTAAACACCATTAAGATGTGTTTCTTGCACACTGGTCATATCGGCACTCTGGGAGGCTGAGACATGATGATCACAAGTTTAAAACAACCTGGGCAACTCAGCAATTTAGAAGACCTTGTCTCAGCCGGAGATGTAGCTCAATGTAAAGGTCCTAAGTTCAATCTCCATTATGGCTTCATCAAAACCTATTTCTTAACAAAGTGGTGAGTACATGCAGAAATAGTGTAAACATTTAATCCGTATGATCTATTTTTCTACAAATTGAAAGAAAACAAAGAAACTGAGGGACTGAAATGTTTCAAGTGTGGGAGGAAGATAATAAAAGAACAATGATTACAGGTATTGTAAGGAAGAAAATGGGAAGGAAACTTCCAGAAGGAATGAGCTATAATGTAGCAGGGCTTTATGTAAAACTTTCTGCACACTTAAGTAGAAAGCAAGCACATTGACTCCATCACCTTACAGGGGGTAAGAAGGAATAAAAATCCACTTAAAAGTTATATAGGAAAATCTAGGCTGTCAAGGTTATATTTTGAAAGTTTATCAGTTGCATAACTAACGTAATGTAGGAAAATAGTATTTTGGGAAATGATACATGGGTGGCTTAAACTTGTTCTAGGATTTATAATCAATAGCAGGATAATATGCAATTGACTATATCAGATTTTGGCTCTGACTTATAGTGAAGCCCATGTTTAGATTGGAGGAAAGTGAACATTTCTTTTTTCTCTAATGATCAGCTCAGCGGAAGCAGATGATAGCAAAAGTGACCACTCATTGGATGTTTCTCTGAAAAAGGATGAATGAGTTTTAACCTTCTTCTAAGCTTATGAGTGTCTCTCCAACTGAGCATTTGTTTCTCATGGGCCCGGTGAGCTGGTGATGCTGCTGAATTTCTATTTCTGACACTGGTGTATTTCTCAGAATTTGTAATCAGTGCATATACAAGGACTATAATCAATCAAAGTTTTCACAGTTTTGATCTAAGCTGTTAGGATATCTCTAGGAGGACAACTGATTTGGTTACATTTCTGCCCTCCCATAGCCTTTTGTTTGAAAAAAGAGGTGTCAGAGAGTATCAACAGAAATATCTCCTCCACTTTTTACTCAACAAAATTCCTGTTCACTTTATAAAACTCCATCAAGAAAATTCTCTTCTTCTCTCATGTGTGATTATCTACTCCTCATGTTCTCTATCATGATTCTGTCTCTCCTTTCACAACATGAATCACACTCAACTGCCATTGTTGGGTCAGCAATGATACTTCAATGTGTAGTTGAAATCCTCCAGGTAACTTAAAATATTCTTCCCAAGTAGCCATGGACTTCTGCAATCCCAGGAAACACTGTTATCAAATATTTTATTAATGCCCTTCTCTGCACAACGCTGAATTTGACAACTTTATCACATCCCACTTGAGAAGTTTTCCTTTTATGATTGGCAGCTAAAGGCTGACAGGGACCAGCCAACCAGTCCACACTGACTCGTTTAAAAAATAACTTCATATTGAACAATTGAGAAGAGGTGACAGGAATATGTTTCCATACTATTAATATGTTAAGAGAAGGCAAGTAGGATTTCTTTCCAAGTTAAGGCAATAAAACTAAAATACTAAGCATATCAGGCTCAGCTAAGCAGGAGTACCCTGGGTCATTATTTGGTGATATCTCTGAGGAATACCTTCTGTAGAATAGCTATTTGAAAAAGAAATTCATCACTATGAGTATCTTTGAGCCAGTTCTGAACTAACCTTCTGACCAAATGTTAAAGAAATGCTGTACCATTAGAAATCCTGCCTTAACAATGCTTCATATATTTAGTCTACTATATATGTGATTATTATTCATCATGGGATACTTTTACTTTCCCACATAAGGTCAAATATCCTCTGAGTCATAGAAGTAGGTGACATTCAACTAAAAATTTTAAGAGAAAGCAGTTTAAAATTCAATCAGTAAGGGAGAAATTTATACTATATTGTCTTCATTCTCCTGACACCTTTCATAGATGTTCTGAAGTAGGAAGGCAAAAATAAAGGACAAATATCTCGTGCCAGAAAGGGAAAGGTAGCAATATCATATAAAAATCATAAATGCCTGAAAATGTTGAGGGAAGGAAAATCCACCAAACTGAGTATTTGTTACCTCAGGTGAAAAGTAAAATGAAAGTAAACTTTCTTTTGAAAAGACTAAACAGAACAATTTAAAATTAGCCATATATTTAGTAATACATAAATAAATGAATATGTCAAGTAGTGATTTATATTCCTGTGAAGGGGGAACAATATTTATATGTAAGTGTTTAAAATTTTCATCCTCCTCACCCAGGAAAGCTTCCCTCCTTGACTTGAGTTTCCTTGTTGACCTAGATGCTGACCAAGAAGAGAAGGCAGGATTACCCCGGAGCAGTACCTTCAAGCCAATGGCAGCTAACTCAGGACTGATTCTAAGGAGGATGGAGAAACATTGGTAGAGGTCCTAAGGTTGAAAAGACTCAACTGACAGACCTTAAATTGAGAAGAGGTTCTCTTCCAGTGGGAGGCAAGAATGGAGTGGGAATATGTGCTTGCAAGAGGGACTAGGGAGAATATGTGCATGGCCTGAAAGTAAGGGAAACAGGAACAGGTGAACTTGACATGTAAATTCTTTGACAGAAAAGGATTCATGACATCAGTGTAGCATAAGTTAAGATGAGTTTTCAATACATTTTGGCTATCAGCCTGGTGAGTTTTAGACTCTTTGTTCTTAACCCAAAAGTGTGTGGAGATTGGCATAGAGGAAGTGGTTATATTCCCAGGTGATAGTCAAACTAATACACATGGGCATAGATCAATACAGAGTCACCTGACAACCTGAATTGACACCAGTCATTATACAAAATTGGTGTGAACCCCTTCACTGTCAATTCTGGATTTTCACTGAGTATTTTGAACCCTTAAAATATGGTATTTCCTTTTTAGTTACTTTAAACAAAGTGAAACAAAATAATGAATATTTTAATTTTATATATCACATGATCCATATATTATTTATTATAGATAGCCATTAGGAATTTGAGGTCACATAATGAAAGAAAACTGCAGTAATTACAGGTGCTATAATGTTATATTAGGGCATATCATAACATCGAGAATAAATTTTAAAGATGTAGAAGATATAGTCAGATTTGAATTGTTACCCTTGATAATTTTTTCAGATACTAAAAATGTTAATATTTAAAAAGGACTATTTCAAAGAGAATCGGTAGAACAATGGCAAAAGGAAATTCACTAATTTTCTTTTTTCTTTTAAATAAGTTCCTATAATTTTTAAATAAAACAAATTTATTTTTTAAATATAATTAGCTTATTATATTTAATACAAATATTTAGAATAAAAGTATTTCACATTATTAGCTAATCCATTAATAGAATAATTTTAAAATTTAAATTATTTTGAATGAAAACTTTCCATGTCCTACCGCAAACAGGTTTATCACCTAAAAATGTACTATTAGTAAAAGAAAAAATGAAGAAGTAATGACTGTCATTATTGTTTCCTAGAAAAAAATTTGCAACTATAATATTATCCTAGAATTTTAATTACTAACAAAACTTCAGTGATGAATAAAATTAAGTTTTTAATTAAATAAAAATACACGATTACTTAAAATATAACATTGTACAATATTTTTTAAAGGAGCTTATTTAGTGTTGATTTAATCATAAATGTTTTGAGCCTAAAATTTAATTGTATAAGCAAATATATGCTATTAAAATGGTATTAAAATTTTTAACAACTTTTTTGTGGATGGTAGAAAAACTCTTAAAATATTTTATGAAAAGTTAATGAAAATATGTCAAAAATTTCTAAAAAAATAAATATATAAGTTTTAAGAAATCCATTAACATTGTATCTTTGTGATTGTATATCTATAATTGAGATATCTAACTCTGTAGATATGTCATGTGGCCCTAAATGCTAATTAAGGCAAAAGGGTAGTAAGTGAGAAGAAGAAAACTTTTTTGGGGGGGCATTTGGTAACATTTATGTAGTTCATTTATTTTGTCAAATTTCACAATTCATTTTATCTTTAAGGATTGATTAACTGACATTTGAGCAAACTATACTGGAAGATAAGTCGTTAATGTGGCCTATTTATAAAGCAAAGAGAGTAGTTTTGCCCAAAAACATTTGATCAGTCTTAAATTATAAATGAAATTCACAAACAACATAGTGTAAAAGCACAGCTTATACAGCAAAACAAAAGAGAGACTTATAGTCTTTTCTTTTGACATTCCTATTTACCTTCCTTTATTTCTATGTGTATAAGTAGTAATGAAATCCAGTAGAAAATTCCATGAAATTCTTGATTTTCTTTTTCTTTTTTTTTTAAAGTCTATGGGTACATTTTAGGTATACAATGTAATGACATTTGTTATTGGAAATTTGTACCTTTACATGATATATCTTGGTTCTTATTTGTTTCCCCATTCCCCTGCCCTCTATTTAACCCCTCCAGGCCTCCCTGTTTATAAAGACTTCATTTTCACTTTTTCCTTTTCCCATATTTATTCCTTTCCCTTCTTTCCTTTCCTACCCCTCCCGTATACTCTTCCCCTTTGGACCTTTTCTTCCTGTTTCACAATGTCAATTATACATTTTAATCTTTACACTTTCAGTTTCTCACACCAGAGAAACAATTTGGTATTTACATGTGTCTGTCCTATTTGATTTTCTTCTAAACCACAGTAAATACTATTAAATACTGTTATTTCTGGCCCCAGTCTTTGGGCAATAAGTTGAAATTTGGTGGTACTTCATCCTTATGTTTGTTTTTCTTAATACAAAAATCAGAGGTTAAGAGTACCATAACAAAAATAATGGATTTTGAGCTTGTATTTCCACTGAGGATAAGTAATTTTTAAGAATCATATTGATCTGGGCCAAAGTTAGAGTAAAATAGAAATCTAATATGTATTATTTAATCCATAGAGTCAGACTTCAAAAAAAAAGTAATTTAACTTTAAGATAATCTTTAATCTTAAATCAAGCCCTAAACAAAACAACGTCTAATTTATAATTTATGAAAAACATAAAGTAACAAAGAGATTCCTCTATCATCAGTTCAAACTGCATTTTGTGGCCAAGGACATTTTATGGCTTGCAAGTTTGAGGCATGAACTCAGGAACTTTTAGTGAGGTGAGAACTCAAGAACAAGATCTGATTTGCCTATTTGGGTCATACAGGAACTCAGCATTCTATGTATTTTCCTGCCAGCATATTCTTCCACTGCGTTAAAGTTAATGCACCATTTTTCTGCTCCTCAGCCACTGTCAATGAAAAGTGTTGATCTCATGTATCTTTGAGACAGGCCGTTTCGCTTTTGATCCCAAATGAGAGGAAAAGACTCTTGTGCCTATGACTAGTTCCTGCTACTCTTAGTAAGAAATGGTTATTTAAGAGAAGAAAGCTTTGTTATTCACTCTACTTTTTACACTATTGAAAAACCACAGCCTATAATTATGGAATCCATTTTTCCCCTTAATTTTTACATGCTGCCAGAGGCAACAGAGCATTATTGTGGGTAGTTAATCATTGGAGTCTCTTGTAATATAGCTCTCAGATAGTTTTCTGAGTAGAAATGAAATAAACTCACTTCTTACTGGTAAAAATAATTTTCACTTCTTTCTTATAACAGATACAAATATGAACACTCTATTCTATAATAAATTATACTCTTCCTATGCATGATTAATAATTTTGATATCAGAGAAATGATATAAGAAGTATATGTATACAGTCAATCCACTCTAAAAATGAGAAGGATTAGTTACTACTGAAAATGCAAATTATATGCTAGAATAATGCCAGCTGCATTATAAGCCCAACATTCTGACCTTCGGAGCTTGATCAAGAGGAATCACTGTTGAGAGTGGTGTTCAGAGACAGGGATGGTCAGAAAAATCAGAGTCAAAAGCAAAGAGGAAAAGACAATGAGGTTGAAAAGTGAGTGTGGGAAGAAAATCTGCTGAGACTACTTGGGCTGGGGAAGGTGGCTTTCATGTATGAGGAAATGCTCTATTCTTAAGGTTCATGCGTCAGTGTTCAAGTAATTGTACTACAGTTTTTCTAGATCAGCCCTCTTCATTAATAACATTTAAATACATTTATTCAACCACATCTATTTTGCTAGATGTGAAGAAGATAATTCCACTCTGACCGAGTATGTGTGCAGCCATCAAGGACTGCCATTGAAACATTATGACAGCAAACTGTTTGGCTTGCTATACATGGATTTACCTATAAACATGGGTAAATTAATTTTAGAGGCTACTACCTCAAATGTTTGTTAAATGTATTATAACTGACTAAATGGGAGCTGTATCTTCAACACTATAATATTTAAATTATTTTAGAAATAGATAACTGTATAATATCTTCTCAGAAGTCCTTAAACCAAAGGTAGGAATGAAGTGTAAGAAATAGCAGAATACAAAACAATATGTATGGAGGATCTAGAAGTTAGAATCTGTGTCACATGATTTTCCTATTAATGAGGAAATATGTGAAATCTAGAGGTACTGCTTACAGAGATGAATTTAAAAATCTTATGCAAATACTTAGGCACAGAGGAGATAGAAGGTCTTGTGATGCAACATTCAAATTCAAATTACCTAGATTTGCAGCTATGAACAAGTGAACCAGAATAAGAACAATAGCCTGGATAGAAGAACTAGAAATAGGAAGTGACCAAACATCCTTAGATAGGACAAAGGAAAACTAAGGATAAAAGGAAAATTGAAACAATGAGGCCAAGGATGAGTGTAAGAGGCCAAAGACCATAATTATACTGGGAAGACATCACAATTCTGCATGAACACTGGTCGTTGAAGGCCCTTCTCCTCCATCCTCATCCTTGAACAACGTCTACACTGTACATGCTGCTATACTGACCTGCCCTGGCAACAAACATCAGTTCTATTGATTCTCACAAACAAACTTTTGGCCATGTCTACATCTAATATTACAGTACCAGATCAATCAAAATCAACCAAAGTCAGTCAGTGATTTTAAAGCACTTCAAGTTTAAAACACACCATGTATTTACCCTGGATAATTACCAGAAAGAACAAGTGACACATGATGAAAAGTACTTTAAAGTATGTACACACAAAGAAGGCCACAGTCACTATTCTTACTTTGCACACTATGTGATTTCATTCTCTTTCTTTCTTTAATCATTATGACATAAATTCAGGAAACTTATGAGAAACTAATATGAAAAATTTTCAATCCTGCTTAATTTCTAATATGCTATTAGCTACATTTTCACTCTCAATTTCTCTTTCTTTCTTTCTTTTTCTTTCTCTTTCTCTCTCTCTTTCTTTCTCTCTCTTTCTCTCTCTCTCCCTCCCTCCCTTCCTTCCTTCCTTCCTTCTTCCCTCCCTCCATTTCTTCCTTCCTTCCTGTCTCTTTCTTTCTTTCTCTAGTATTTTATCTATTTTCTAAGTCTAAATGGTCAAATAGGGAATTACAATTTTGGAAACATTGTGACTGTATTTTGCTAAGAAATTCTTTGTAGGAAAACAGTAATTGTTGGGAAATACTGAGACTGAAATTGCTAGAGCTCATTTTGAGAGAGATTCAAGGTCACTTAGTGTAGTTCTTCTTTTACTGGGGTCCCTCCCTCCACTTTGGGACTTTTATCATTTTTACATTCATTCCTTTCATACAGCAGGCCCTTACGATACTATGAAAAATACATCAATTGCCCAACAAGCATTGTGCCTTCAAATCTTTCTCAAATTGCTTTCATTCAGTAAGCTTATATAAACCTTAGATATTATTCCTTTAAGATCACAAGTGATGATGATGTATTCAATATATTTATCCCCTCCTTTTTAATATTTATATGTAACCATTATTTTGAATTTATATAGTGAAAAAAACAAACCAGTCCAGGGATATGAAACAGCAAAAATTACATTTTGTAAGCAGCACCCTGGTCATTATATATATATTTTAATATTTAAAAGATCATAATGATTAAAATATACATATGTGCTTAAATGAAGAATATAATACAAAAATTGTGGACAATCTGCATTTAGTGCTAGATTGGTAATTGGGTTGTGAAATTTAAAAAATTCTTATAGGATAGTCTTGACAAGAAATGAAATGTAATAAAGACCAACATAAATAAGTTCAAATTTGTGCTTACAGACTGAAAACTATCTCAATGAGATGATTCAAGAATCAGGAAATAACTTCATGTATTTTTGGAGTTGGACAAAACTCTATATGTGTATATGTGTGTGTGTGTGTGTGTGTGTGTGTATCTGCTGACAGTTTTTGCTATTAATGTCTCAGTAATCAATTTTACTGTTAGTAATTCAATTAAGTATTTAAATGCTAATAATGAAGGAGTGATGAAAGAAGGAGAAGAGGAGAGAGAAAAGAGAAGAGAAACAGGGAAAGGAGTGGGAAGCAATGTCTCCCCATGGATGGGAGAATGGAAGATATCTCTATCCACACCATGGCACTGCTGCTCTCCCAGAAGCCGGTGCAATTATGTAGCATCTCCAAGGATTTCCTGCCAAGTGCTGCATTCTCTTGTAATAAAACTGTACACCAAGATGCCAATGTGTCTAACTGTTCAGATGTGCTTCTTCTCTACCTTCCAAATTTTGTATGTTTTTCATTGTCAAGTTACAACCTATACTGCACAACAAAGAGGGTGTTTGGAAATGTATCCCTTAACTTTCCTCTGTGATTGTTTGGTTGTTAAAGGAATGAGTAGTAAAGTACTACTGATAAGAGTTCAGCACATTGTGAAGCTTGTGCTTTGGATGGCTAGTATTCATCCACTTGAGAATGAAAGGATCAACAGAGTGAACCAATAAGGAGAGATAATGAGAAAAAGAAAAAGCAGGAAGGGGAAGGTGTAATTAATTGCATATACTAAATCAGAATAGATTTTCTGTTATTTTAGAAGTCACGGTTAGTCTTTAGGAGAGATGGTTAGTATTTTGTGTCTCTTTTCAAGTATAGATTACCTCTATTTCTCATTTTTTGTTATAATTTATTTGTGGAAGAAACTATGTCAATTTTGACTTGTAGGCTTCCCTAGAGTATGCTTGGGCTTATTAAATCTCCATGGAATACTTTAACTTATGCCTATATCCTCTGTACTAGAAACTGGATTTAGAAATTTGACTCTACTTATGTTAAATTTATCGGGCAAGACTAATTCATAGTAGTATTATTAGTCAGCTTTCCCCTTGCTAGACACAACAGCAGACACTCTGAACCTGAAGGAGGAAATGCTTAATTTATCTCATGGTTTCAGGAGATTCAGTACATGATTGGCAGGCACCAAGGCAGAAACATCATGGTGGAAGGATGTGGCAGAGCAAATTTGCTTAGTTATGGCAGCTGGGAAGCATATTAGGGGAACGATGCCAGAGAGGAATGGGCCAAGGACCATACAATGGACTCAAGTCCATGCCTTCATGGCCCACCTAGACACACCCAAGATCATGCATTATTAATATTTTAGCCACTTCTTAATCCAAAGAAGTAGACAAACCAAGAGTAATGATCACAGTAGTATTGTGTTTATCTTTCAGGAGAAAAAATTCTTTGGATTTTTATCTTTTGGATGTCAGTATAGATGGTCAATATTTATATTTATTTTCACTAAAATAGTTATTTGTTAATGTGATGGTTCTTAAAGGTAAATTTTTCCTCTTATAGAACACAAGCATATATGATAACTAAAAAAGTTTATTTCCTACAAACTCCCACAGCACATTAATGCATTGTTTAAAGTATAACTTTTAAAGTTTAAAATTTTAAAGAGATATCTCAAAAAGAAATATTATAAATATTTAACCTTTCAGTACATACATAAAACCAGGTTAGAAATCTATGACTAGAACTACTATCTCATTAATCCTTTGTTAGCTATCATTTATTTGAACTTTATTTTTATATCCCAAGTTCTAGTTCTTTAATCACTCAAAGTGAATTTGTGTTTTTCATGAGAGATAAAATGAAAGTGATATTGTAGAGGTGGAAAACTTTTTTCTCACTCTATTTCTTGCATTTATCCTCCTCTCCTAAATGTGAATATAGTTAAATACATAGAATATTTTTTAATAAAATATATTTTAATAAATAGACCAATGCATTAGTCAGCTTCTTGCTCCTGTAACAAAATACTTGAGATAAATTACTTAAACAGAGGAAAAATTCATTTAGGCTCACAGTTTTGAAAGTTTCAGTGTACAATCAATTGTAATCATTGTTTTGGGGACTGTGCTGATGCACTGCATCACTGTGAGGATATGTGGTGGAGCAAAACTATTTACTTTAAGGTTGTCAGGAAGTAAAAAAGATAGAGCAAGTAGCTGGGTTCCTGATGTGCCCTAAGAGGGCATACTTCTGATGACCTAACTTCCTCTCACTGGGACTAATCTTTTAAGAGTTATGCCATCTTCAAATAGTGCCACAGGCGGGAGATCAAGCCTTTGGAAATAAGCCAGTGGGGGATATTCTAGATTCACATGATAGCACCCAATAATGTAGCTTTACAAATGTGTTCTACATTAATTCTCTTTTTTTGGTACGGGGGATTGAACTCGGGTGTGCTTGAGCTTGTGCAGCAGGCAGCAAAACCACTGAGCTAAATCCCTGGCCCTTTACATTAATTCTTAATGTTGTTAAAGGAACAGCCTCCTGCTTCAACCACTAAAAACATGGGTACCACTAGAGAGCATTTCCACTATTTAAGATGATCTACCTTTAATTTGGGGAGAAATTTATGGAGAATGTATTGCAAACTGTAGAGTGTAGAGATTACTTTTGTTTTGATCACCCCAAGGCACTCAATCATCTCTGGAATCATCCACAGACAAGGAATTGCAGAGGAAGTCAGTGACTCTGCCTGGAAACAAAGAATTTATTCTTAGGAGAATAGCATTGACTACACAATTTTGAAATTAATTTTTTTTGGTTTAGAATTTTATGACTATATTTACAATCTAAAATTCACTGCTTAGGGTTCTTAGAAAACAAGTCTGCCACATTTTATCTGTGATTGCCTTGTGCAATTTTTTTCCCTTCACCACCAAAGTATGCAGGTAAAAAAAAAAGTACCTGAGAGAAATTTTCACTGTTGTTATTCAAAGCATCAAAAATTTAAAAAGGTTTTGGAAAGGAAGATAGAAAGTGAGAGTCTCTAGCATATGGTATAATTTGCCTATGCAGCTCACTGCTTATCATCTGAAAGTATATTAGTTTTAATCAATTTTTGTTAAGAATCATTTCTCTAAGTCAAGGATTACATTAACCTGCAAGGCAATGATATATTTATCCTCCAGGTAATTTTACTGATAAGGTATAACAATAGCACATTTAAGAACCTATACATTTAGATTTTCTTTGTAAATTTAGATGTGATTTAGATGTGATTAATATTCAGCTAAGATTCAATGGTTAGCACATTACAGATGTTCTGCTTTTCAGATATTTGGGGCAATCATTTATTTTAGACATCTGAACATTAGTAAAACTTGTCATAAAAATATATATTTCAGAATAGCTTGTGTTCCAAACCTGTTTTAATCTTTTTTTCTGATATCCCTCCACTCTTCTTTTGTGGGATAAACAAAATAGGAATTCACTTATGTTTGGAAGGTGAAAACAACACCTACATAGGTGTTATTAAGCAGGTTCAGCTTTATACTTGTGAAGAAAGGCAGAGTTTGTTTTAACTCAGTGCCTGCACATTTATTTTCAGGCTGTTGAATGATTCCCTTGGCCAGAGTTTTATGCTCTGGTGGAGCAGGCCTTTCAGGTAAGCTCTCAAGGCAAGGGTGCTTTCCAGAGAGAGGGTAGGTCACATATGTGAAGTGAGGGATATACAAGCAAACTTGATAAGCCCATGCACACGTGGGTGCCGGAGGCTGTTCATTTGCGAGAAACCATCTCTGCAAGTGTTCCCTGCTCTTAGTATGGTAAGACTCATCTGCTGAGCATGAAGGTATAGTAAGTTTCTTCAATAGTCAATCAAGTCTCTTGGTGAAGGACCCTAATTAAAATAACTTTAATTTTAGTAGGCAATGAACATAAAAATTTGCTTCTGAGTTTGGATTTCAGTTTATTATATGATTTGCTTAATACAGTCCCAAATATTTTGCAATACAAATCATGTCTTTCAAAGAGAAATAGATTGCAAAAATTAAAAAAAAAAACAACAATGGGGGGATTACTTTGTAATATATTAAGCGTGGTATGCCTTAAAATAACTTATTTTCCAAGTACATTTAAGGTAAGATAAATAAATTTGATTTGAGAATTATTTTTCAGTAATTGGCCTAAAGAATTCAGTAAGGCATTCAAAAAATTTTCATGACACTTTGATATATTAATAAAGAATATTAATAAAGCATTAATAAAGACTGGCATCAATCAGTCAACCTGTCTCTGATACAAGCCTGGTTATACCTATATTTTAAGAATCTATTGTACAAGGCTGAAATTCATTAATGAATTCTGTAGCTGTAAATTATACCAGAGATTTCATATGAAGTTCGAAAACTTAAAGTGTAAAATGATCACACCATGTTAAATTGACAATTTAAAATGGAGATGAATGACAATATATTCCAGATTAAAAGTGCTTAGTCACAAAGGTTATGAAAACAGGGAATGTATGACTGCATTATAACATACACATCTCTGAGGATTCTCAGCAGAGATTTTAGGCCTGAGTTAAGCAGCGTTTAAAAATATCTCAGAAGAATAAAGGAAGAATCAATGGAATAATAATTTATGTTTTAGGATGAAAAGAGTTACCTTGCTGCATTCTGTAGTTTACCTGTGGGGCTTGTTATAATAGAAAAAAATAGTTTTGAGCTTTGTCCTACTTTCATTCATTCATTCAGTCAGTCAGTCATTCAGTCATTTATTTTAAGTTTGCCCTAGTCTGACATTCACTGAAACAAAGATTCTGTGAATGGACTTTCTGCATTGGCAAAAAACAAAACAAAACAAAACAAAATACAAACAAACTTGCTAACAAAACTCCAGATGAATATCAAGTCTGGTCACATTACTGCCAATGAATCTTCATTAATGATAATCATGAGAAATATCACTAAATAATGCAATTTTTAAAACTCAAGTTTTCAAGGAAGGAACACCTCAGGAATGAAGCAAAACAATAAAGATTAAGAACAAGAATAATAGATATGTGCTTCTCTGAGATACAACACACAGGAAAGAGTTGAAATTATTTCCCAAAGGTTGGCTTTACCTGATAAAACTATCTAACCAGGAAAGGAGCATGGGAGATGAGAAAGGGGGATAATTCATTGTAATATTCTTTTCACTACTAATAGTCAAATGTGAAAATAGAAATTTTCATCTACCGTAATTCTGAATAACACTAGTGTACTTTATTTCTTTTTATGTAAATATATTCTCTTCATGCACTAGAACTTAAGTAATTCATTTTTTAAATATTGAAAATAACCTGAATAAATTACATATAATTCTTGTGTTATGCTCACAGTTGTCATTGGTTATAATTCCTTGTTGTCTGTGGCTATGATCATCTATGATTACTTTCTTTTTAACAAGAGGCCAAGGACAATTCAGTGCCACCATTTCTTCTGGATCAGTTACCGTTAGTGACCTATGAATATGGTGAAATAAGTTACTATTATCTTGAGGCAGTAGAGTTTTATGAATCAGATTCCTTCTTTCTGCCCTTCATCCCCTCTCACCTGAGTGGAACGGAATGCCTCAGTACATTTTGTGACAACTTATATAGCTTGATGGGTTAATTTGCTCACTAGCTAATACAATTGCAGTAAGTCATACTTCATATTGTCCTACAAATGTCCTGGCCTGGGCTCCACTAGACATGTATTTCTTCACTTGAACTTCCAAGGCCCAAATCTCTTTTAAGACATCCATAAGTGACTCTCTTCAAAAATTACTACAGACATTTTCATATGAGATAACTGGAGGCCTTGTGCCTTTTCAGGAAAAAAGAAAAATGTCTTGCTGTGATTGTAGTGAAGTTGGAAGTTGCTATCTGTTGGCGCCAAGTATCACACTGAAAAGATTTTAGTTTGGATCTGGATCATTTCCATTCTATTAAATAAATCAACAAACACATCTTGGTGCCTCCATCTTTTCAAGCATGTGTACCACAGGGTTGCTTGAGTTGCTTAGCAACCACAAAATAGTGAGATAACAGGATTGAAGAACCCACTAAAATAAGCAGTTACGTTCACATACTTACAGTAAGAAGGAGCCTGCTGGTTTGGTCAGCCTACGGGTCTTTGAAACTTATCACATTCATCATTAAAATTGTGGGCCAATTTTACAATAGTATCCTTAAGTCATGTACAGCTCTGAGGAACACCATCTGCTGATTTCTTACACAGTCATTCATAATATTACTTCCTAGGCTTTGTAAATATTTCAAAGAACAGTTCACTGTTAAAATACACAGTGTACAGGAGAGACACAAATAGATTTCCCAATCATCTTTTCTCAACCATGTAACATTTAAAAATTTGCGGCAGGATTCATTTTTTTTTCCATTTGTGTCAAGAATTCTGTCTCAATGTTTTATGTGGGAAGCAATAAATATAATATGATTTAAAAGACATAATTGACACTTTTGTCTGTATAAATCAAGGATTGAAATATATCAGCTCACTTGTGGTAGCAAGTGTTCAGCAAATATAGCCTAATTAAATATATATATACATATATGTAGAATGTTAAGTGCATATTTATTTTATATATACAGTATATTTATGTTAAATATAGATATTTAATCACTGTATAGAATTGTGCCCCAATTGCATTAAGGAATATACATTGAGGTTGTTATGAAAGCAGAATCTAAATACTATAAATGGAGTTGCTTTCTGGGTGGCCTTTGAAACCTTTCATCCATCCATTTATTAAGTGCTTATTATTCACTTTTATACATTGGGCTGGGCACTACTAAAAGAAGAAAGAAGACCTTTTCCATCCAGAATCTCACAATATAATGAAAGCACTCATTTCCCTATATTAAATATGCACCATTTTAGAAGTACACACTCAACAGTTTGAGAATGTAGAAGAAGCAAGAATCTTCCCTGGAGGAACCTGAGGAGATCTCACTGAGGAGCTAGAGTCTCTTCTGGATACTTAGCAGTAACTGGAATTCAGAAGGCAGAGGAAATTGAGTGTGTTTGCCTGTAGATGGGCAATGGATGGTGTGTGTGCAGAAGTAGGCACTTCCAGCGAATAGCCAACGTGACCCAGTATGTCTGCATTTTAAATTGGGTCAAATGGAATGAAGACATAAATTTAGAGGTAAATTTAGTTCCGTTGGTTTTATAAAGCAATTATTCTGGAAAAAATAGAGTTAAACAATAAGCATCAAAAATAGTTCTAAGAGATTTGAATCTTCTCTAGTCTTCTATCCAGTCAGGCTTTCTTGACAACCCTTATTTGTCAACCACCATCTACACTGAATACTTATATAGAATGATTTGTACTTATATATCTGAAATTTGATTTGCAAAGAATTTTTCACGTCATTACTATTGCCACAACTGTCATGAATTCCAGCAAGTAATCTTCCCAAAATCTGTCAACTTTCATCTTCTAAATTTCCATCTTTCTGAGCTTCCATTTACAACTAGTTCAAAAAATAGGTAGCTATGCTTGACATCGTGGCACAGAGTGCTGTAATCCAAGCACTCTGGGAGGGTGAGGCAGAGGAAGCCCAAATTTGAGCCCAGTTTGGCCAATTTAGCAACTTAGACTCTGTCTCAAAAAAAAAAAAAAAAGCCAGATAGGTATCTCAGTGTGAAGGTCCTGAATTCAATCCCTAGTATGAAAGAGAGAAAGAGAGAGAGAGAGAGAGAGAGAGAGAGAGAGAGAGAGAGAGAGAGAGAGAGAGAGAGAGAGAGAGAGAGAGAAATTGAGAGAGAAAGTGTAGCTAATAGCATATTATAAATTAAGCAGGATTGAAAATTTTTCATATTAGTTTCTCACAAGTTTCCTGAATTTATGTCATAATGATTATAGAAGCACACACTCAACAGTTTGAGAATGTAGAAGATGCCATAATATGGTCTGGAGGAATCTCTATAAAATAACAAGTTTGACCTTTTGGGGAGTATCAGGTCTCAGCAAGAAATAAAGGCAATAGTGAAGCTGGAGGAGGTTGACGCGAATGTAATGGAGGGCATTATAAAAGTATGGACAGGTAGGGAAACCGTAGGGATGGGTTTGTGCCCTGGGATTGGTAAGAATAGGCAACCAGGCCTAAAGGGGCAAGGAGAGAGACTTACTTTTATGAATCCCTAGAGAGAGGCCACTAACAGGAATGGTAACTTCACTGGCGCCACTATGACATTTTTTCTTAAGCTATATCCATTAGCCTAAGTTTAACAATGACCTGGCTTACAGGGCTGAATACATATATCACACTTTCAAAATATTTGCATTAATTTTTACTTTTAAAAATGGGTTTGGATGTGTTATATTTTCAACTTAGAAATCCATTTTACCTATCCCATAATCCAAATTGGGAAGTAAGATTTAATTCTTCTCTGATTATTTTTTTCTTTCCAGATTAATTATTCCATGTGTGCCAGCAACTCTCTGAGGTAGCATCACTGGGGACTAACAGTGCCCAGATTATCTTCTGAATAATAGCCTTACCAAACTGAATATATGAAAGCTCTAACATATACGATAGAAGAGTTGTGAAAGGTATTGACATGGGAAAGTCAAATCAAGCAACTGCAAGCAATTGAGCTGAATAAAACCGATGACGAGAATACCATGAAATACTTCAAGACTTGATTCTGAGTGACATTAACATTTATTTCTAGGGAGTCACAGAAATAGGTGAATCAGTAACAAATTCCTTTAAACAAATAAAACATGAAACCAGGCAGTGAAGAAATAGAGCTATGATCAGCAGGACTGGAGCCGCAGGTTTATTTTGGCTTCACTCTTCTACCATGGAAGCCCTTTTGTCATCAGTGGTAATTTTGCAAATTTGGTAGCCAAGAACAAAAATAGGATATTGGCATATTGTAATGAATTCTTCTAAATGAGGAAGTTTGAAAAGAAACAAGTGGTTTTACAAAGTATTAGTAAATTCACATTTACTAGTTTGAATCCTGTATCTGAGGAGGAAGTGAATATTGTGACTCTTATGGTTTTTAGTAAATATTTTGATTTCAAGATTTACAGTAGTAAGTAGATTTACAGTAGTAAGAGTTAATACAGGGCTGTGGATTTAGCTCAGTGGTGCCATGCCTGCCTCACAAGTGCAAGGTTCAGAATTTGATCCCCAGTACGAAAAAAAAAATTAATAGAGATGTCTCCTCACATTGTGGGTTGTCTTTTCATGCTATTGGTGGTTTCTCTTGCTGCGCAGAAGCTTTTTAATAAGATGAGATCCCATTTGTTGATTCTTTGTGCTAGTTCACGTGCAACTGAGGTTTTGTTCATGACATCTTTTCCTATGCCAATGTCTTCAAGAGTTCTACCTAACCTCCCTTCCAGCTGCTTTAGTGTTTCTCTTTTAATATTTAGATCTTTAATCCATTTTGATTTTAGTTTAGTGCATGGTGAGAGATACAGGTCTAGTTTTAATCTTTGGCAAGTTGAAACCCAATTTTTCCAGCACCATTTATTAAAGAGGCTATCTTTCCTCCAGTGAGGGTGTTTGGCTGCTTTGTGAGGTGGCTGAGTATGTCTGGAGTTGTTTCTGTTGCTCAGACAAAAGTCAACTATCTAGAGTATATAAAAAACTTAAAAAACATCAGACCTCCCAAATTTAAAGACCCAATCGAAAAATGGGCAACTGAATTGAACAGACATTTCTCAGACAAAGAAGTAGAAATAGCAAATAAATACATGAAAAAGTTTTCAACATCACTGGTCATCTGACAAATGTAAGTAAAATAACTTGAGAATCCACCTCACCCCAGAAAGAATGGCTGCTACCATGATATCAACCAATAACAAATGCTGGCAGGGCTGTTGGGAAAAAGGGATCCTTCTCCACTATTGGTGGGAGTGTAGACTAGAGCAACCACTGTGGAAATCAGTATGGAGATACCTCAAAGAACTAGGATTAGAGATACCATTTGACCCAGATATTCCTCTCTTGGGTATCTTCCCAATAGAATTAAAAGAATCATACCACAGTAATATATGTGCACCATGTTCATAGCAGCACAGTTTGTAATAGCTAAAACTTGGAAACAGCCCAACTGCCCATCAACTGGAGACTGGATAAAGAAAAAAAATTTTAATATATGAAAAGGAGTACTACTCAGTCATAAAGAATGAGAAATTAGACACTATTATAGCTAAATGTATGCACATTGAGGCCATACTCTTAAGGGAAATAAATAGGACAGGCATGTATACATACTGATAGTTTCTCTGGTGTGAAAAACTGAAAGTGTAAATAAGGGTCAAAATGTAGAGCAGATAGTTTGAAATGGGAAGAAAAGGTCCAGGGGGGCGGGGGGATGGGAGGGAATGGGGAAAGGAAAGAAGGGAATAGAATTAATATGAGAAAATGAAAAACTGGAAACAAAGTCTTTGTAAATAGGGAGGGGTGGAGGGGTTGAAGGGAGGGCCGGGTAATGGGGGAAAAAAAATAAGAACCAAGATATATCATGTGAAGGTACAAATTTCCAATAATGAATGTCATTATATTGCATATCTAAAATGTACCAATAAAATTAATTTTTTAAAAAATACAGAGATGTCTTGTGCACTTTATGGAAACACCTTCCTAAACAATGATTAAATAACATAGTTAGCATACAAACCTGGATACTTCCAAGGTAAAGAGAATTTCCACCACCACAGGCATCCTCATGTTGCTTTTATAACCAGACTCTCTTCTGTCCTGCTCCTGTTCCCCCTTCATCTCTGAAAATCACTAGTCTCTTTTCTGTTTTATAATTTTGTCATCTCATACATTTTATATAAATAGAATGCATCGTATGCAAGTTTTTCTCTAAAGAGACCAGGAAGCTTACCATGGTGGTTCAATAGCTCTATTCTGTGGTATAAGCATTCATTCACTAAAGGACATCTTGGTTGCTTTCAAGTTTTATCAATTGTAATTAAAGCTGTTATAAATATTCATATACAGGGTTTTATGTGGACATATGTTTTCAACTTATTAAGGCAAGTACCAAAGAATCTTAATGTTCAATTGCATGCTGAGAATCTGTTTAGTTTTGTAAATGGTCTCCCAAAGTGCCATTGTTCATCACCATCCCCAATGGATGAGGGTTCCTGTTCCTTCACATCCTTCCCTTTGGGTTTGTCACTGTTTTAGGTTAGACATTCTAATAGGTGTGTATTAGTATCTCCTTACTGATTTACTTGGCAGTTCCCTAACAGGATATGATGTTCAACACATTTTTCTTATGCTAACTTGCCATCTGTATGGGTTTTTTTTTTTTTTGAGATATTTTTTCAAACATTTTGTCAATTTTTAATTGGGTTATTTTCTTACTTATTGGTGAATTTTAATAGATTGCTGTATATTTTGGATTCCAGTCCTTTATTAGATACTGATTTTTTAAAAACACTTTCTTTGCAATTTGTAGCTTTTCTTTTCATTCTTTTGATAATGTCTTTCGCAGAGTTCTTAATTTTAATGAAGTCTAACTTATAAATCTTTGGTTATGCTTTTGGTTTTGTAGCTTAAAAGTAATTACCAAACCTAAGGTCACCTGAATTTTCTCCTATCTTATCTTCTATGAGTTTTATACCTTTGTGCTTTACATTTAGGGTGGTTCTCTTTGAGGGTTTGTTTTGAAATGTGTAAGGTCTGTATTTAGATTCACTTTTGCTTATTGATTGCATGTGGATGCACAGTTTTTCCATTACCATTTGTAGAAAGGGCCACCATTTCTCCTTTGAGGGTGGATGTGCTCTTTTGTCAGAGATCAGCTGACAGAGCATTACAGTAAGTCTTATTAGGCAGGTGGTGTCAATACTATGATTTTATTCTTCTCTATTATTGTGTTGGCTGTTATGAGTCTTTTGCTCTTCTGTATAAACTTTGGAATCAGTTTGTCACTATCATGAACTAATAAAAGCTCACATTTTAGCTCATTTTCTCTGACACCATCCTCTTACCGCATTACTGCTTGGTGCACATGAAATCCAGTTTTACTGCAAGACCTCTATTCACTGGGCTTTTAGTCTTGCTCTCCATTTTTTCTCCTGATGCCAGTATGGCCCACGCTTTGTCATTTCTGGGTGATGATGATGGTGCTGTCTATTAATGAGCCTTTCTCTGTCATGATCTTGGCATGTGTGTTGGGAGCCTCGGTTTAGCCTCATGGATGTTAAAGTCTAAGCTCTCCACTCAACCTTTGCTGACGCAGAAGAAGGTAGAGTCACAGACATTTTCCTCTTCTATTTGGCTGGAATAGAATTTGACTGTTTGAGCCATGCATTAGTTGTCTTCCCCATGTCCTCTTCATGTCTAAAGATGTCTCTGAGTTTCTACATTATTCAGCTCTGGTCTACATGAAGCAAAAAGAGAGCCCAGAAATCTTAGTGATCTGTTTAGGGTCTTGAAGTCTGTAGCCATTCTGCTTTCTTATTTCTTCCTTTCAGTCATTTCTGATGTCATATATGAGACATATATATGATATATATGACACATATTTGAGACATATATGACATATATATGACACACATATGACACATATATGACATACATGGCATACATAGGGCATATACAAGACATACATATATGGCATATATATGACATACATATATACGACATATATGACCCTTAAGACCAGCCTGACATATGAACAAATTGGTTTAATTAGCTTAATGGACCTAATTCTGCCTCTTGCTATCATCTATAGTGCATGCAGCTGTACTGACTTACAACTAATTTGACTTACAACTGTAGGAATAGAGACCCGTAGGCAGGGAGAGATGAGGGACCCCCACACCCACCCCAACCTGCCTGCTGAAGGAGCTCAGATAGCTGGCAGAACAGGCTTAACCACCCATGAAAAGCTGACAGTCTGCAGTTGCACCTCCTCTTCACGCTGTACCCTGAAAAGCTTGGTTTGCTAAGATCAAACGGAAAAAGAACCTTGGCCCTAAGATGTAAAAAGCCCCCCAAAAGACCCTTCCCTGTTGTCCTTAGTAACGAGCTAAGTTAATTATTAACTAATCAAGTAGGGGCACCTTCAACCCAGAGCCAAGATAGGCCCCCACTGCTATGGCCTCCACTACTATAAAACCAGCATCTTGAGCTCTCCTTCAGCAGTGGCTCCTTTTGGGGGCCCCCTGCCTGTCTCTCTGAGAAGGCAGCTGTACTCTTGCATGCTTTCTGAATAAAAGTACAACTGTGCTTCTATGCTTTTGGTCTCTATCTGATTCTTCCACAACCTCCTGCATCATCAGGAGAGTCAGGCCCAGGACTGCGGGGACTCTCCACCTGTCTCCACCTGTGACATTTTGGGGGGCTTGTCTGGGATCAAGGTAGAGACTGACAAACAGCTTGAAGACATCAGACTCAGTCAGTATACTCAGCCTAAATGACAGTGGACATGGAGGGACACTCCATCCCTTTCTCGCCTCACTGCTTGGAGTAACCCCCCACCATGATCTAGCATAGTGGAATACTCAAAACTGGGCCCCTCTTCTGGGTGTCAGGGGACCCTGGGTCTGGAAGACTCATACCAGGTTCTAGACCATTCTGGAGGGGATCCAGATGCTCACTGAAAAACAACTTAGTGCCCAGAGGGTTGCTTAAGTGCCGAGCAGCCTATGTTAATGAGTGGCTCTTCCAGCTCGGTAGTTTAGAAAGACCACAGGGTGATTGGGAGGATGGCTGAGGACTCCTCATGTACCCCTTGACTCAGACATCCCATGAGAATGGTATGTCTGGGGGCCTCTAACCATATTCCACTGTTTTGACATCCTACAGTCTCCCTTTCCTTTGCTCATGGCCCTCCATTCATATCCTTATCACTTCTTTCTCCACAGACCAGGCAAAACTCTTAACCTCTTGTGCTAATTCCAGCACCAACTAGAGAGGCCACAAAGCCCAAGAGATTTGTCCCTTAGGGTCATACTCATCCCTTTAAAATTGAGGGCTTATTGGGAGCTCCATGCCTTTGAGTAATGGTGACATCAGATATATCTGGGATACAGAGGGAGCTAACTGGGGCCTGGCCCAGCCCCCACAGAGGGGAGAGGAAATCTGTCTGTTGCTGTACCCTTTTACTAGCATGGGACCCCGATTCCTGGCATCTGAAACTGGGATGTGGTCCAGGGACATTTTTGCCACAGGTCCTCATCCAGAACCCAGTCTGTCCCACCTAGGCCTGTTGGAGGAGACAGAATGGCTTTCTCCTGTCCAACCAGTTACAGGATAAGATTACTGATAATCTAAGTTGTGAATTCTACTTGGGAGAGTCAGTAGATCCCACCCAATTAGTTTCTCTTTCTTCTTTTCTTCTGTTTTCCTTTCCTTCTTGAGTCTAACTGTAAGTTCCCTCCATCTCTTTCCTCTCCTAGATGGGGGCTGAGTCCTCTGTTATCCTTCCATTTTCTCCTCTGGACTGTCTCCTTGAGCATTGGAAAGACCTAGATCCAGAGAATTTAAAGAAGAGGAGACGGATCTTTTTCTGTATTGAGGTATGGGGCCAATTTTCTTTTTTTTAAATTAATTTTATTGATGCGCTTAAGGTATACAATATAATGACATTCATCATTGGAAATTTGCACTTTTACATAATCTATCTTGGTTCTTATTTTTTCCCCATTCCCCTGCCCTCCCTTTAACCCCTCCACCCCTCCCTATCTACAAAGACTTTTGTTTCTATTTTTTCTTTTTTTCATATTAATTCTATTCCTGTCTTTCTTTTCCCCTACCCCTCCCACTTCCCCTTCCCCTTTGCACTTTTTCTTCCTATTTCACATTATTTATTATACCTTTTAGTCCTTATTTACACTTTCAGTTTCTCACACTAGAAAAACTATTCAGTATTTATACATGCGTGTCCTATTTATTTCACTTAAGAGTATTGCCTCATTGCGCATCCATTCAGCTATAAATGGGGGCCCAATATTCTTTGGGAGATGGAATTCAGTGGCCCACTAGGGGAAGCATAGAGTATAGTATCATCATACACCTAGACCTCTTTTGCAAGTGAGAGGAAAAGTGGAGTGATATCCCATATGTCCTGCTTTTTTTGTCCTGTGGGATCACCCAGAATGGTTCCAGGAGTGTCACATGGAGCCCACTTTACTGCTAAAGTGGCCCCCTGTTTTGCCCCAACTGGAGAAGCATGCACTCTGGGAAGGGACAAGTCAGGCACCCTCACCTTCTTACAAAGGAGAAACTCCTGTGCTGCCCTTGGCACCTCTGGAGGGTCTCTATCCCCTTCAGGAAGGGACTAATCAACAAGTCACTTTCACTTATTCAGCATTAGGGGATATAAAGAAGGACCTAGGCAATTTCACCGAGGACCCTGATACATAAGGTCCTTTAATGGGGTTACCACCTTCTTTAACTTAAACTGGGAGGATGTTATGTTTATCCTCAGGGAAACTCTTAGCATTGGCGATGTTGAGAGAGTTCTGGCAGCTGGAACTCCAGTGGCTAATTTCTATCATGAGATCCATAGAGGGATGACACTGGGCGGGGAGAATGTAAATATGCTCTTGTAGGAGATTCCTTGGGACAATCCCCATTGGGACAGACCTGACAAAGATGGCACCAAAAAGGAGGCCTGATTACATTTTTTTATATTACATCAAGGAAAGACTAAAAGCGGCTAAATTTAAGCCTATCAATTATGGAAAACTGAGCCAGATATTTCAGGAAAAGGAAGAATCCTCAACAGTTTTCTTCTAATGCCTCAGGGATGTCATGATCAAGTTCACTCATATTGATCCTGAAAGCCTGGAAGGAAAGTCCCTATTGTAGGATAAGTTAATAACCCAGTCTGCTCCCAATATCCACAGAAAACTTTAAAAGTTGATGCATGACCCAGAAAAGGAGCCCCCTGGGGTGGATGAGTTGATCAGGGAGGCTACCAAGACCTTCTACAAGGACATCAAAGTTAAACAAGAGAAGAGGGACAGACATAAGAACTGTTAGCAGCACTCAAGGAAGGAACACCTGATAAGGTGACTAGGGACCCTACAGGTTCACCACTCCAGAATCTAGATTTTGCAGGTCTCAAGATCATGTAAAGTGAAACTGCCCTCTCTGGAAGGCCAAGAGGCTCCCCAAACACTCCCAACCTTGTTTCAAGTGTGGAGAAACCTACTGGGCTGATGAATGCCCTCTAAGAGTCCAAGGCCTCAAAAGTCCCCAATGACATGCTGGGGTCTCGCAATTTAGTCCCACTCACTCCAATACTTCCAACAGATCCCCAGGTTACTTTGACAGTGGGGACACAGCCTGTGAGCTTTCTCTTGGACACAGACAACAGCTTCTCTGTTCTGCCTGAATCTTCTGAGCCTCTCTCCTCATGCTCAACCTTAGTTCAAGGAGTCTCAGGACCAACTGTCAAGAGGTTCTTTTCCAAACCTGTCTCCTGCTCTTAGGGAGACTTACACTTCTCCCATTCCTTTTTGATCATGCCAGAAACTCTCCCTTGTTGGAAAGGGACATCCTGGCCAAGGCCAGAGCTCAGCTTCTCCTACCCTTGGGGCTCAATATTCCCTGAGTATGTCCCCTACAAGAGGTAGATATTGACCTGAGCTTCTTGTCTGATGGCCGGTTGGTGGAAAGAGCTACAAAATCTACCCCAGTCACCATTCACATGAAAGATCCTCTCCACTTCCCTAGCCAGAAACAGTATGCACTTAAACCTGAGGTGAGGGAGGGGCTAATGCCAATCGTTCAAAACCTCTTACATCAGGGAATGCTAAGGGAAAAAGTAAGCCCATATAATGGTCCCATTCCTGGTGTCAAGAAGGGGCCTAACAAATGATTAGTTCAGGACCTGAGGCTTATAAATGAGGCTGTGATTCCATTGCATCCTGTGGTTTCCAATCCTTACACCCTGTTATCTCAAGTACCAGAAAATGCTAAATGGTTTTTAGTTTCAGATTTAAAGGATGCCTTCTTTTGCATTCCATTGGCTCAGGAAAGCCAAGACTACTTTGCATTTGAAAATCCCGTGTCAGTGGTGGGACAATTAACATGGACTGTCCTTCCCCAAGGGTTTAGAAACAGTTCCCATCTCTTTGGACTGGCTTCAGGCCAGGATTTGTTAGAATGAGAAAAGGAAAGTGTTACCTTGTTACAGTATGTGGATGACCTGATGTTATGTGGGGAACTTCAGGAAGCAGTAAGAGGGTCCACAAATTCCCTTCTCAATTATCTGGCACCTAGGGGATACAAAGTGTCCCATGAAAAGGCACAGATGTGCCAAGAGCAAGTTACCTACTTGGACTTCTTGATTTCACATGGCAAATGGGCACTAAAACCAGACAGAATTGAGCCAATTTTGGCTTTCCCCCAGCCTCAACATATTAGGCAACTCCAAGAAATTTTGGGCATTACTGGCTTTTGTTGGATTTGGATCCTGGGATATGCAGAAAAGGCCCAGCCATCATACCAGCTTCTCCAGGAGACACAAAAAGTCCAAACCCACATCCTCATTTGGAACCTTGAGACCAAGAAGGCCTTCAAGAAGCTAAAAGAGGCCCCAACCCTTGGACTCCCAAATCAAGAAAAATATACACTCTCCCTGACTGAGAGACAGGGGGTGGCCCTGGGAGTGTTAACCCAAACTCTGGGTCCAGACCCCCAACCCATAGCCTACCTGACTAAAGAACTAGATCCTGTCACCAAGGGGTGGCCAGGATGCCTGATGGCATTGGCAGCTGCAGGAATCCTGGTTCTGGAGGCACACATGCTCACCCAGGGAAGGAGACTCTTTGTCAAGTCCCCTCATGTTATTGGGTGGCTCTTAAGGGGTCACCTTCATCCTTGGGTTTCTGACACCCAGATCCTCAAATATCAGGTGTTGCTGTTAGAGAGCCCTGATGTGACCCTAGAAACTTGCCAGGGTCTTAACCATGCCACTTTCTTGCCAGACCCACATGACACAAATACTCATTATTGTGTTGAAGTTTTGATCCAAATTCAACTACTGATGCCTCTCCAGGATCCAGAGATAGAACTATTTACAGATGGGAATTCTTTCATATCCAATGGAGAGAGGAAAGCAGGGTATGCTGTGGTAACTGCCCATGAGGTTCTTGAAGCAAGCCTCCTCCCCCTTGGCACCAGTGCCCAGAAAGCAGAATTGAAGGCCCAGGCTAGAGCAATCCAACTGGCCAAAGATAAGAGAGTCAACATCTACATAGACTCTAAATATGTTTACCATATAGTTCACGCCCATGAGGCTATATGGAAGGAGAGGGAATTATTTTCTTCATAAGGATCTCCCATTAAACATGCCTCAGAGATCCTCTACCTAATTGAGTCCATTCACCTGCCACAGGGATATCTGTCATCCACTGCCCTGGACATCAGAAAGACCAAGGCCCTGTTGCCAAGGGAAATAACAGGGCTGACAGAGAGGCAAAAATAGCTGCCACCCAACATTTTGAAGGACCCCTTCTGTGATCAGCTAACTTGCTACCTCTTATTCCTCCTCAATATATTGACCAGGAGATACAGTATGCTTAAAAGCAGGAATGGAATCTGAATTCAGATGGGTGGTTGGTCACCTCCACCAATTGGCTTTTCTTACCAGCCACTTTGGCATGGCAAGTTATCAAAAGCCTTCATGACACTTGCCACCTAGCCCAAAAAACTATGTTTATGCTAGTCAAAAAGGCTTTCCAAAGAATGGAATTAGATCAGATAGCACAAGTTGCTAAGGGGTATGAAATCTGCCTGAGGACTAATCCACAAAACCAATGCATTCAAGTCCCTGGTCACCAATTTCATGGATCCTATCCAGGGGAGGACTGGTAGATTGACTTTACCCATATGCCAGGAAAACCCAACAAATACCTGTTGGTGTTCATGGATACCCACACTGGGTGGATCGAGGCCTTTCTGATTCAAACTGAAAGGGTGAAGGAGGTGGTCAAGGTCTTAGTCCAGTAAATCATCCTTCAGTTTAGGGTGCCATGGAGGCTGTAGAGGGACAAGGGGCTGGCATTCCAGTCCAAGGTCACTCAAGGGGGCCTCACCTCTGTTGTGCATGGAGGCCACAGTCCTCTGGACAGGTAGAATGGGTTAATAGGATTCTCAAACATCACCTGTTAAAGCTATCACTAGAATATAAGGGATCATGTAGACAACTCCTGCTGGTGGCTCTCATCCAGGCCAAAACAACTCCAAGGTTCCAAGGTTTGTCTCCCTTTGAACTCCTCTATGGGAGGCCTTTCCTTCAGAACGATTTTCTTATTAATGAGTAGACACACCAAGCCTTATGACAGGTGCAAGTCCTAGCTTAGTTCCAACAAATCCTGTCCATCCTGAGACAGACGGAACCTGGACCCACTCCCATAGGAGAACCTCTCTTTTGGCCAGGAACACTGGTGTTGGTAAAGTCTTTGGATACTCAGATTCTAGCCCAGCCCTGATGGGAAGGCCCCTATGTGGTCCTCTTATTCATACCCACAGCCGTCAAGGTTACAGGTCATGACACCTTGATCCACCATTCCTGGATCAAGCCATAGGCCACCCCCAGAGGGACTAGAGCTCATCCATCATCATCATTCCTCTAGGAACACCATCTCAGGCAGACATCCACTCTGTGCCTGATTCCTGTGAGCCTATGGAGGACCTCCATTTCCTCTTCAAATGGCATAAAGAAAAGTAATGCCAGTTGACCCACATGGATATAAGCACCCTTTGTTCTGGGTTTGTGTGTCACTTGGGATTGTCATCATTGTCCTACATTGTTTACAATCTTTTTGTCCCTTGCCCTCCTTTGCATATAAGGAGGATGACCACTCTACTCCTCCTACTGATATTGCTCCAGGCAAGCCATTAATCTTTAGAAAATCCCTGGAATAATAACTCTGTTGTAGGAAGGCACAATCCCTCCATCTGGATTCCTTTACTGCTGGCTATATTTCCCAGGGGGTCAAAACAGCAGGTCCCCTTACAACTTTCCAGCTCCTCAGTGTAGACAGCCCTGAGGAGGTAATCTTATTGTGAGGTCACTTAATTATTCCAACCCATTCATAGACCTCACCCATATACCCACTCCTCAAAAACTCTTGGGAGCTATGTCAAAGGATATTATTGGTACCTTATCCAATGAGCCCCAGATAAACCACCCTCTTCTAAGGACCTGACTTACCTGATGGAACCAGCACCAGAAGTTCCTCTCAGTCAGATTTTCTATTAGCATCACTGTTACCAGTGGCAGACAGCTAAACGCCAGGGATTTGGGGGAGAGGTTGGCTGGGTTAAATTCAGAGACATTGATCTCATACTTCTACAGGTCCAAATGTGCAAGACAGCAGAAGGCCCACACTTTACCAATTGGGTCCAGGCTATTAGAGGGGGACACAGGACCTTCAGAAGCAGCCTGCCCATCCAGTTACCATCCTTAACCCCTGACCACCTGATAGTCTACATTGACCTTCCTTGGGACAAAATAGAACCTAAGTACTGGAATTTGACAAAGATAACCACTAGAGGGTGGTTGTACACTTACTACCTCTCCCTTTCCTTTTGAGATCCATGTCATAAATGGCCCTAATTCTGCAAGGTGGACCAATACTTTATTCCTAAGAGCACCCAATAACAAAGCCCATCTCATATGTGCTCCACCTGGTTACTTATTCTATGGACTCCTATCCCAGCCCAATCAAGCCATAGGACTCCAATGCCTAGACCCATAAACCTGCTTTGGGGCTTGGGGATTTGTCCAACTGAGTCCTCATCCTGAAGGAATATTGGCTCTCAATCAGACTTTAGTCAATTCTCTATGGGAAGGGCTTCTTCACCTGGGAACAGAGGCTCACAGTCTGTCTTCCTGACAAAAGAGGGAACCTATAGCCCTTATTGTTCCAGGAATAACAGCTCTTGTGGCTGTCTTGGGAGGAATTATCTATGATGTGTTTGCCAACACAGTCCAAATCAAAAACCTTACTACCATAATGGCCAAGATTGCTGAGTCTATACAAAGCAGCTTCCTAGACCTTCAAAAGTCTCTGGACTCCCTGGCTGGGATAGTTCTGGAACATAGACAGGTTCTTGTCTGGATGCTTGCTAGTCAGGGAGGTGTATGTGCCATGCTAAATGGGTCTTGCTATATGTACATAAATAACTCTCTGGAGGTAGAAACCAGGACATCCATCATTTTGGACAGAACCAAATGGCTCTATAGTCAGGGAACAGTAGACCAATTCTCTTCCCAAGTTTTCACTCAGATCAAGGCCTAATTCCAACCCTCAAGTCCTGGGTCTTACCTCTCATAACACCCTTCCTCCTTAGCCTACTCATATGTCTGTTTGGCTCATGTATAATTAATTGCCTAACTTGCTTCATTGCAGACCACATCAAAGCTGTCAAGATGCAGATGGTCCTCCAGATGGAACCTAAAATGGACCTGTCCTCCTACTGGGGACCCCTCAGTTGATCTCCTGATAAATGTGCCACCCTGCTTCCTGCCAGTGCCCCCTTTCAGCAGGAAGTACCTCAAGCAGGCATCACCCAATGTGCCAACAGCAGTTGGTGGGGTCACTCAGAGGGGGGACTGTAGGGATAGAGACCAGTAGGCAGGGAGAGATGAGGGACTCCCTCCCCCTCCCGCTGAAGGAGTTCGGATAGCTGACAGAACAGGCTTAACCACCCGTGAAAAGCTGACAGTCTGTGGTTGTACCTCCTCTTCATGCTGTACCCTGCAAAGCTTTGTTTGCTGAGGTCAAAAGGAAAAAACCTTGGCCCTAAAATGTAAAAGGCCCCTGAAAAGACCCTTCCCTGTTATCCCTAGTAACAAGCTGAGTTAATCATTAACCAATCAAGTAGGGGTGCCCTCAGCCCAGAGCCAAGATAGGCCCCAACTACCATAAAACCAGCATCTTGAGCCCCGCTTCAAGAGTGGCTCCATTTCGGCCACCCCTGCCTGTCTCTCTGAGAGAAGGCAGCTGTACTCTTGCATGCTTGCTGAATAAAAATACAACCATGCTTCTGTGCTTTTGGTCTCTGATTCTTCCACAACCTTCTGCATTGTCAGGAGATTCAGGCCTGGGACTGCAGGGACTCTCCACCTGTCTTCACCTGAGAAACAATCAGCCCTCTGGAACTAATAAAGCTCTTAATTCAAGGGATTTAGTTGTAATTATGGGGAAAAATAAAGAAATGTACATTTGCTTCATCTTCTCAGAGTGGAAGTCTTCCCTTCCATATGTTTGAAATGCTACATATTTATCACAAGACAGAAAGGGGCTACATTTGGAAAAACTTTATTAAGAAATTACAACTAGGGCCGGGGATTAGCTCAGTAGTTCCACCACCTGCCTCGCAAGTGAAAGTACCCAAGTTTGATCTCCAGTACCAAAAAAACCCAAAACACAAATTACAACTAAATGAATAATTGATAGAAAACATTAGAATATATGGAAATGAGAAATGATAGGATGGAGTTAAGTTCTATAATTTTCTTCTGGCTCCAGTGTTTATTCTGTAGAATTAATTAGACAGAGACTCAAGAGGAAACCAAATTGATCAGGGAATTTTTTTTTTTTGCTTGAATTCTTTTATTGGTACATTTTAGTAAACAATACATTTACATTTATCATTGGGTGCTTGTACCTGTACATGATGTATCTTAGTTCTTATTTTTTTCCCATTACCTGTACAACATTCACACCTTCAACCCTTCCCTATTTATGTACTTTGTTTCCATTGTTTTTTTTTCCTCATAATTTTTCCTTTCCCTTCTTTCCTTTCTCCTTGCCCTCCCAACTACCCTAACCCTTTGCACTTTTTCTGCCTATTTCAAATTATCAATTATTCATTTTAATCATTTTAATCCTTACTTACATTTTCAGTTTCTCACACCAGAGAAACTATTTGCTATTTACATGTGTGTCCTATTTATTTCACTTAAGAGTATGGCCTCAAAAAAAAAAAAAAGAGTATGGCCGCAATATGCATCCATTTAGCTATAAATGTCCTAGTTTGTCATACTTTATGGCTGAGTAGTACTCCATTTTATAAAAAACACCGCGTCTTCTTTATCAAGTTTCCAGTTGATGGGCACTTGGGTTGTTTCCAAGGTTTCGCTATTATGAACTGTACCACTATAAAAATGGGTGCACATATATCACTGTGGTGATTCTTTTAATTCTTTGGGGAAGATACCCAGCACAGGAATACCTGGGTCAAATGAGACCTCTAGTCCTAGTTTTTTGAGGTATTGCCATACTGATTTCCACAGTGGTTGCACCAGTCTACACTACCACCAACAAGGGAGAATGGTTCCTTTCTCCCCACACCTCCAATAGCATTTGTTATTGGTTGATTTCTTGACAGCCAGGCATTCTTTCTGGGGTGGGGTGGCATCTCAGTTTTGTTTTCATCTGCATTTCTCGAATGACCAGTGATGTTGAACATTTTTTCATATGTTTATTTGCTGCTTTTACTTGTTTGAGAAATGTCTCCCCATTTTTTAATTGGATCTTTGAATTTGGGAATCTGATTTTTTTTCAGCTCCTTATATATTCTAGATAGTAGTCCTTTGTCTGAGGTACAGCTGCTGAAATTTTTTTCCCTCATTGTAGGTTGTCTCTTAGCTCTGTTGGTAGTTTCTCTTGCAGTGCAGAAGCTTTTTAATAAGATGAGATCCCAGTTGTTTATTCTTTGTGCTAGTTCCCATGCTACTGAGATTTTGTTCAAAAAGTCTTTTCCTATGCCAATGTCTTCAAGAGTTCTACCTAACTTATCTTCCAGCAATTTTAGTGTTTCTGTCTTAACATTTAGATCTTTAATCCACTTTGATCTTAATTTAGTGCATGGTGATAGATGTGGATATAGTTTTAATCTTTGGCAGGTTGAAATCCAGTTTTTCCAACACCATTTATTAAATAGGCTATCTTTCCTCCAATGAGGGTGGTTGGCTCCTTTGTCAAAGATGAGGTGGCTGGGTATGTCTGGAGTTGTTTCTGCATCTTGTAATCTATTCCACTGATCCTCAGGTCTGTTTCTTTGCCAGTACCATGCTGTTTTTATCACAGTAGCTTTGGAGTATAGTTTCAAGTTGGGGATTGTGATACCCACAGCCATGTCTCTGTTGCCTAGAATTGCTTTAGCTATTCTAGGTCTCTTCTGGATCCAAATGAATTTTTAGATTGTTTTCTCTAGTTCTGTGAAATATATTGTTGGAATTTCAATCAGCATTGCATTAAATCTATGTAGTAGTTTTGGAAGTATGGCCATTTTCACTATATTGATTCTTCCTACCCAGGAGGAAGGGATGCCTTTCATTTTCTTATATCTTCTTCCACCTCCTTTTTCAGAGTGTTGTAATTCTCAAAGTAGAAGTCTTTTGCTTCCTTTGTTAGCTTGATTCCTAAATATTTCATTTATTTGGATGCTATTGTAAAAGGAATTGTTTCCCTATTTTCTCTCTCAGTGAGTCTGTTATTTGTGATAAGAAGGCTATTGTTTTTGAGTGTTGACCTTATATCCAGCTACCTTACTGAATCTGTTAATTAAGTCTAGAAGTATTTTGGTGGAGTTTTTGGGTCATCTATGTAAAGTGTCATATCGTCAGCAAATAATGACAGCCTAACTTCTTCCTTTCCTATCTTTATTCCTTTTATTTCTTTCTCTTGTCTAATTGCTGTGGCTAATGTTTCCAGAACTATATTGCATGGGAGTGGTGATAGTGGGCATCCTTGTCTTGTTCCTGATTTTAGTGTGAAAGTTTTCAGTTTTTGACCATTTAGTATGTTGTTGGCTGTTGGTTTTTCATAGATAGCCTTAATCAGGTGAAGATAAAGACCTTCTATTTCAATTTTCTGTAGGGTTTTTATCATTAATTGGTGTTGACCTTTGTCAAATGCTTTTTCTGCATCTATTGAGACGATCTTATGTCTCTGTTAATATAGTGTATTACATTTATTGATTTATGAATGTTGAACCATCCTTGTATCCCTGGGATAAATCCGACTTGGTCAGGGTGTATGATCTTCTTGATGATCCTCTGTATTCTGTTTGCCAGTATCTTGTTGAGGATTTTTGCATCTATGTTCATTAGGGAGATTGCCCTGTAGTTCTCTTTTTTGGTTGGGTCTTTCGATCAGGGAACTATTGCAGCAAATAGTTTTTAAGGCTTCAGATTAGAACAATGATGGTGATAAAAATGTCAAAGAAAGAGTGAGTTCAAGTTATATTCTGTCATTAACAAATACTGCACTGCTGCTATGAGCAAGATACTGACAGAGATCATGGCCATAGAAGATGAAGAAGATGTGGGGTCCTTTGTCAGAGTTTATATCTAGCAGAGGAAATATTCATATAAGTATAGTAATGGACAGTTTGATGATAGATCAAAAGTATGAAAACTATGTTGACAGAAAAATGATTTCATGGTCAAAGAGAAAGAGAAATGTGAGAGAAGGGTAGCTTTTAAGAGGGAGATCAAGTTTTGGATATGTTGAGTTTGTTGTGATGTGAAATACAAATAAAGATAATCTGGGGCTGGGGATTTAGGTCAGTGGCACTGTGCCTGCCTCGAAAGTGCAAGGTCCTGAGTTTGATCCCCGGTGCTGCAAAACAAACAAACAAACAAACAAACAAAAAGTTAATCTAAAAACAGCTCACTTAGAAAAGATGGGAATTTACATTAGACATAATGGTCAGAATTAAAGTATATTTTCAATAGAAAAATTTTCCTCAAAGGCTATTTTGTAGTACCACTTGATCTTAGACTTTTAAAATAGAATAGGCCTACCTATACTGATTTCTTGGAAACTTGAATATGCCTGTAGGTGGAAAGAACATAAATTTTGGAGCCAGAATCAACTGAGTTAAATCCCCGATGTTTAGTTTGCTAACATTTGGTTTTAGAGACTCAATGGCATTTATGAAGTAAAATTCTATTACTAATTAGTTGATATTATGGGGATTAATTCACATGTGTATTATAATGCGTGCCACATAGAAAGAATGTGTAAGTATTGATTCTGTTTGCCTTTAATGACCTTAAGTTTTTCGAGAAGTAAATGCTACACTCAAAATTTGTGCTGAGTCTTTTTTTAAATGAAGTTCCTTTGTTTCACTGTTGATTATGGTTTCAAAAATGAAGTTAGAGGTGAAAAGGTTATTGATTGATTTTGGCCCATCAATTGACCTACCGTTTCTTATTCCACGATAATACCAAGCTGCACAATTTTACTATAGCAATATTAAATGCTTTATTTAAAAATTTGGAAGTAATTTACCTAGTATGCAGACATATGTATTAATTCTTAAATATTATGTCACTGGCATAATTTACAATGCAATTTTTGTCAAAGCTGATGGGTTGGTAAATGAGAATTTGATACAAAGAACAGAAAAAATTCAAGTAGCTTGAAGAAGAGATGCTTAATGAGGATTTTATGAGATAGGGGATACTTATGTTTTCTCTATTTTCTATAATTTGTCACATCTCATACTTCCTTTAGTCCCATAATCAAATTTCTCTTCTGTGACAGACACTTTCTTGGGTGCATCAAACACTCAAGTTCTTTCCTACATTTTTCAAATTCCCTTCTCATATAATCAGATCTTGGACACCATGCACAGAAGAGTTATAAACAATATCTAGGCCAAGTCTTTAAAAATATACCACACCTTATCTTGTTTTCTTCCACTGCTGTAAAAACCTCACTTGCCATTTGTTTCAGTGACCTTGTGAAAGATGCAGAGGGGCTGCCAAACTGGAAAGGAGCTCAGCATACAATTGTCCTTTAGAGAGGTCATGTTTAAAAGATGAGCCTTTTCTGAGTAAAGCCACTGGATATTGGAATGTATGTTTCTTATCCAGTTAAGTAAAACCTTCACCTATGCACTTCCACACACACTCAGCTCACTGAGTCAGCTCCTGGTAAAATCACTAGAGCCCAGATCTTGCTTCTGTGCTCATCTTTCTGAAATGTCAGTGTTCGACAGACTCCCAGTACACCCTTAGTGAAGTACTTTTCTTTTGACTTTCACATCATGGCTTTCTGTTTTTTCTCCAGTCTCACTGATAGTCTTCTTGGTTTCTATTGCATTTTCCTCCTTTCATCAGTAACATGTAACTGTTGGAGTGGGCCTCAGCTTGATCCTCTGTTATCTCCCTTTACAGCTCTATCTTGTCTCATCATTTGAAGTATCACATATAAGTTTATGATGTTCACATTTATACTTCTAATTTATGCTGGTATTTGAACTTTAAATTGGCATAGACAATTTTTTAGTTGAAATCTCTTCTAGGATGTCTAATAGGCATGTTAGAGTTAATATCGATAATAGAAATCTCTAAAACCCATTCATTACAATTTATTTCCTTCTCTTTTTTAAAACTCAGATTGCTCCACCATCCACTCACTTTCACAAACCAAAACCCTATAGGTCGTTCATTGACTTTCCATCTCTTCTCAGCCTATGACCCAGCCTCCCTGGAAATCATGCTCCTCACTCAGCCACTGCTGTCAGTCTGTTACAGCCTCTTCTCATTTCTCACCTGGTTTGACATGATTTCTCCCAAGTGCTCTCATTGCTTCTCTTACTTATCTGTCATAATTTTTCCATTCTCTAGACAGTCTACTCTTTTATAAAATATAAATAAAAATATGCCATTCTCCTATGAGAGCACAATTTTGTACCACCAGATTTTAAAATCAAATTTCCTAATGATGTTCTATGATCTTCATGTTTCTGATGATATTTGCATCCTATCTTCTTCACCAAGCTCATCTTCTTAATCCTCTTTATTCTCTGTACTCCAGCCATATGAATTCTGTCTTTTTCTCCAACCTACCTACCTATCAGTTATTTCCTGTACTTGGATTTCTCTCATTCACCATCTTCCTGTGTGAGGTGATTGCTCACATCTTAGGCTCAATCCTCAGGGAGGAATCATGTCTTAAGTATCAACCACATATGATTTAAATAATATTGAGACAAATCTCTGGACTTTAGACTTTGTAGTTGATGTTGGAATGAGCTAAGACTTGTGAGGCTATTGGAATGGAATAAATGTGTTTTCCACAGGAGAAGGACATAAATTGTGGGAGCCAAGGGTAGGATATTCTGATCTGAATATGTCACACTAAAATTGTATGTTGAATCCCAACCCACAGTGTAAGCATTAACAGGCAGAGTCTTTGGGAAATGGGGAAATCATGAGGGCTTGGTCATTATGGATGGGATTTGCACCTTTATAAAAAGACGCCCAAGGGAGCTTGCTTGCCATTTCACTCATGGGAGGATGTAGCAAAAGGGCACCAACTACAAAGTAGAGAGCAAGACCTCAACAGACAGTACACCTGCTGGCACCTTGATCTTGGATTTCCCAGCCTTAACTTCGACACTAAAATTCTGTGTTTTGTAAATTACCCACTCTAAGATATTTTGTTAGAGCAGTCTGGGTGGACACTCAAGAATATATAAGCTGTATTAAGAGCAAGAAGTTAGCTGTGTTTTTTTTTTTTTTAAACCAGGATATCCTCAGCTCCTTTAGTACCCCTGGAGATATATTTAATATGTGAATGAATAAAAGTAATTATCCTCTGCAAAATGGGTTTGGCACAGTAGTCTATACCATTAGTAGGTTAGATTTGGAGGCTTTAATTTTTAAAAATGTTCTTAAATAATTGTTTCCCACTCTTGTCATGCAATATTAATTATTGTAGCAGGAATACTTAAGTACTAAGTAGCTTGATTCCTAGGGGCAAAATAAGTGCTTTTCTTCTTTGTATCTTCTCTTGCTATAAAACTATGATATCGGGGTTTTCTGACATGAGAGACCTTGAGGAATCTTATCTTAGCTCTTCAGGGCAGGAACTATTTGTCAGTGTGTCCCAAAGGGAGAGTCTATGTAAGGGGCAGAGGAGACTTGTGTTTTCCTCAGGAGACTAATTCCTGAATTCTACATGAGGTAGAATTAAATCACACCAGACAAAAGAACTCTGTTCCCTGGCAATGTGTGTGCCTCAAATTAAAGGCCGTTTTTAAGGCTTCTCTGTCTGCATGATTTTATCCAGTGTTTAATGAAAAGTCAACAGTGCCTAGAAAATAAAAGCAAAAAATCTGAATGATTTTTTTTTATAAAAATAGATCTTTATCATTTCTCTGTTTCTTTTCAAAGCACTATTTTTCTTTGAAAGTGAAATATTCAGCAAGAGATAAATAAGCTCAATAGAAATTGGGAAGAAGCAGTAAAATATTTTCTGAGTGGAGCTACTTTATTGCTTTAATATATAATAATTTTAGAAGAATTTAGGCATTCTACTCTTCTGTACAGGCAGAGAGCAATGATATTGTGACTCATGCATATTTTTCCTAATCTCTGACTCTAACAAATGGTTTTGTTTGTTTGATGACCTTTCCTGAGAGCCTTTGATATTAAGGTTTAGAATTAAGACATCAGCAGACAGCAGCACACAGATGGGCTTTAGCTGATAGTTCACAAAAATAGTATTTTCATCCTCCAGCTATTCCTCCATAAGTCCAGGCCACCTTATGTTTCAAAAATAACTTGTTTTTTAATGCTGCTTCTATTTTTTTGCCATGATTATCCTACTACTTCTGTCCTCTGAGATATTGTATAAACAAAAGGTATAAGGTAGAAGTAACAAAAAAACTAGTATGAAGGGCAATACTTTTTCCAGATCAAATATTTTGAGTTTTTTGAGGGTCACTTTAAGTTTCTGGTGAGCTTCTTTACATTGTACCATCACAGGTCTAAAAATGCATTAACTGCTGCCTCGAGTCACTGAAATTAAGTTTCGGTGTTTGTACTATCTCTGGGGCTTGAGCAATAGGTTTCATTTTTGCTACAAGGAAAGTACACTACCAGAATTAAGGTTCTTCCTTCCATTGTTTTCCCTAGAGCTGTTTCAGGTGATCAAAAATAACTAATAAAGCAAGAGAGAGCATAAAACCTCAATTGCTCATGGCCATATAAAAATTAGGAGAAATCACGGGAAATTGGTCTGTGGGGTTAAACAAATGTTTGAGTCCAGTCTACTTCCAATTTTTTTTTTTGTGGTACTGGGGATTGAACTTGGGACTTTGTGTTTATGAGGCGGCAGCAGCACCACTGAGCTAAATTGTCAGTCTCCACTCTCAATTTTATTTATGTGCACTATAGTGGTCTCCCTCTCTCTCTCTCTCAAACATATCTGATTCCTTGAAATGACACAATAAACAAAAGATCATTATGTCATGAGTTTAAAAATTCCAGTTAGATTGGCCCTTTTTCAAATCTCCTTCAACTACCTATATTCCCCCGCACCCTGCCAACCACCTCCAGATTCCACCATCCCACTGAAGGAGTTCAGATAGCTGGCAGAACAGGCTTAACCACCCATGAAAAGCTGACAGTCTGTGGTTGCACCTCCTCTTCACACAGTGCCCTGCAAAGCTTGATTTGCTAAGATCAAAGGGAAAAAGAACCTTGGCCCTAAGATGTAAAAGTCCCCCCAAAAGACCCTTCCCCATTGTCTTTAGTAATGAGCTAAGTTAATCATTAACCAATCAAGTAGGGGCACCCTCAGCCAGAGGAAAGATAGGCCCCAATCACTATAAAACCAGCATCTTGAGCCCCCCTTCAATGGTGGCTCCGTTTCAGGGCCCCCTGCCTGTCTCTCTGAGAGAAGGCAGCTGTACTCTTGCATGCTTGCTGAATAAAAGTACGACTGTGCCTCTATGCTTTTGGTCTCTATCTGATTCTTCCACAACCTTCTGCATCATCGGGAGAGTCAGGCCTTCTTTTTAACATGTGTCAGGGCTTTTAATTCTACTCCTGGACTTCAAGATTAAAATGTAAAGCATTGATTTGAATTCATGTAATAGAGTAAGATAGCCTATATTAGTATTAAAAGAGCTCTCAATGGTAATGATTTTCACATATCTTTAATGATAATAATATGGCAAATATGTTAATATCCATTATTTCTGTTAAAACATAATACAATCCTGTGAATTTGGTGATCTTGTTTTGCTTTGAAGATATTGAGAAGAGAGGTGGATTACTGAGTTTCAGCTTTCAGGATTTCAACATTCAGGATGTTAACTTTTCGGATTGTGATTTTTGGGCTTTTAGACATTAGAGATTTTAGACTTTTAGGATTTTGATCTTTTAAGACTAATATTTGAGATTGTCTTTTGGGATTATGATTGGCTATAAACTTTTATTTTCCTTCAAATTTTAGTGCAACTTGTTTCACAATATGGTTTGAAATATATTTGGTTTTTTATTTCTAGAAAGTACTAATACAAGGTTTTGAACACATAAATTGATTTTTGACAGCACTCTCATACATACATGTATTTTTACATGAGATGTGAAAAAAACACGGTGAATTTTTAAATTTTTAAAAAGTTTATTACAGTAAAAGATACATTATATCATTACCTTAATTTCTTTCAAAATACCCTCATTTCTAACACACTTATCCCATCAATGCTGCCATTTTCTGAAGCGGTTCTGGGTGTTCTCTTTCATGAATATGTCTTTAGTTGTGCTGTTGTGGCTATCTGAATGTCCTGAAATGATTCAAAATGCTTACCTTTAATGGTCATTTTGACATTAGACAAGAGCCAGAACTCATATGTTGCCAGACCTAGAGTATAAGGAGATACCATGATGTTTTTCCTAGACTGCCTTTCCCCTGGATGGTGCTCAGTAGCAGCATTCCCTCTGTTTTGGATTACACTTCATAAAGATACTCATGAAAATAGATTTTCCAGAGCTGTTTCAGAAAGTGGCAAGAACAATGAGATGCATTCCAAATGGGGGGGTGTTTTGGAGGAGATTAATGTCGATGTGTCTCTTACTGTAATAGTTTTCTTAAATGTAAGCACTCACTATGTATTTTGATCATCCTTTGTATATTATTTTAATTATTTATTTAACAATGTGTTTATATACATGTATGAGTGTCTCTCCATTCTAATATTTCTCAACTGAGAAGGCCATACCTAGGGAGCAGCATATACTTCTTAACATCTTCTATAACATATTTCCATGTTTCTATACTCACTTAGTTTCCCATGGTGACTTTCATCACCTTGTCATTATGGTTTAATTTCTGTTCTCTCTAAAAAGTGTTATTCCCATGAAAGAGAGGTCATGACTATCTTATCCACTATAATATCACCAGCCTCCAACATAATGAGTGATATAGAGTAAGAGTTTAAGAAGTACTTAATGAATTGAATTGAAATTATAATTCACTACTCCACTGGTAAAATGTTAACATTCCTAGGATTAGAACATATTGTTCCATGTTCAACTAAAACTATACATATTTTTAGGCAATGTATTAGAAGCTATTTATCAGAAAGAAAGTAAAATGGTATAAAGACCCTGTTTCAAAAAGTAATTTTCTGAAATTCTAGTTTTGCTTAAAAGTAACTTGTATTTATAATATGGTTTATTCTCTTGGAAGTATCTTTGAACATCAAATATTCACCAAGCATTTTGATAAGTGATAAAGAGAGTTAAATAAAGTAGACTAATTAAGGGAATTAACTCTTCAGGAAGATCAGAAGGCTTTTAAAATGCATATTATTTAGACCAGTGTTGTTCATATTTTTTCCTCTGTACCCAATGAGTATTTTGAGTTAGGTTCCAATACCTATTTTAAAATAACTACCAAATATTTTAGTGTATACGTAAAAAGAAGTAAAGAATGTGGCTCTTAGCATTTTTAAACTTTTAAAAATACTGCATAAAACCATTATATTGTAGATTTTAGTGAAATGTAAATACTTTTATATACATACCCATTTAAAACTATATTAATAAGTTATGCCATAATCCTTATACATTTTATACTGTATCTTTTATTCTTTAATTTTATTTACATTTCACTTGCCTTATCTAGAGAATTGTATCCTAAAGTAATATCTCTTATTGATTACCCAATCAGTAAAATTACTTCATATTCTTCTGTAAGAAAATTGTGTTCATAAATTAAAGACCTATTTGTATTTTCTATGAACATAAAGTTCTATTTTCATCTTGTTTTGAGTTATAGTTATAACTTTAATTAATACAAAATTGATCAAGACAAAAGAAATATAAAAATATTTGTGAGTAATTATTTTTCAATAAATTATTAAGGGTGAATATTTATTAAAATATACCTATTAATATTAAAGGACTATATATTTCACATGTCCTAAAATTATTTTCTTGACATTATAAAACAAAATTAAAAATAAATTCTCTTTCAAATTTTATATAGATATTAACATAGAGAAATAAATTAGGAATTTCATTATAGTTCTAGCACACATTTCTTAAACTCCTAAATTTCAATATAAAGATCATTGTACTTGGTCTTTATTTTTGATGTTATATCATCTGATGTTTCAGTTATTTCTTCTTTGAGGAAAGCAAAGACTGGAATACTATTTGACTTGTTAAACATACCTTAAAAGTAAAAACATCTTGTTCCTCAATTTCTACAAAGAATATTGAAAGATTTCAACAAAAATCATTAATAGTATCACTGTATATTTACTTTTTTTAGTGCTAAAGATTGAATCCATGGGAATTCTACTCATAAGCAATATCCCCAACATTTTTTATTTTTAATTTTCAGACAGGTTCTTGCTTCAAGCTGAAGTCCTCCTACCTGAGGAGCTGTAATTACAGATGTGAGACAAAATGTCCACTTATATTTTTCTTTTAAACATGGAGCACCTTGTTTAACCTGATATACTCAGAAAAGTTCAAAAAAATTCAATTATTGTTATTGTCAACATTGAAAACTAAATATATTTTAAAATTATTTTAATTTTTTACAAAGTTATTATCAAGATCTTGAAGTTATCAATTCAGTTTACTTAATTTGTGGAAAATACCAAAAAATCATAGCAAAAAAAGCCAGTCCTGATTATCAAACTAATGTCTCAAGTATGTTACACCTTAGATGAATTAGACTCAAGGTTTTAGTATTTCTTTTGTTTTTAAGTTTCTCTATTGGATGAGTATTAACAATTTTATTTATTTATTTTCAGTTTCTGTTTTTATTAGTACATATTTGAATTTTACAATGCTTATATTCCTCAAGGGGAGTTGGTACATGTACATAACAAAACTCAATTCATTTTTATCTCCCTTCCCTTCCCTCAACCTCCATCTCTTGAACCCCTCCCCATTTAAAAAAGATCTATCTCCCTACTTTCTCTTTTTTATTATCTATGTTTTACGTATCTATGTTTTAGTTTGCTCTTTATGTATATTTTAGGTTTCCTCTATAAAAAACCATAATACTTAAACCTATGTGTCTAATTTATTTCATTTAACATTATGGTCTCAGTATACATCTATTTTCCTACAAATGACTCAAGTTTATCCTTCTTTCTGGCAAAAATAGTATTTCATTTTATATAAATACCACATTTTCTTTATTTATTCATCTGTTTATAAATATATAAGGTATTTCTAAAATTAGCTATTATAAATTTGTGTTGCTATAAACATGGGTATGCATGTATCACTGAAGTATGATGTCTTTAACCCTTTAGGGAAGATATCTAAAGAGAGAATAACTGGGTCAATACAATTTCTAGCTTCAGTTTTCTGAGGAATCTCCTTACTGACATCCATATTCATTGTACTTGTTTACATTCCCACCAACAACATAGAAGGGTTACTTTCTCTGCACAGTGTCTCCAGTGTTTATCATTATTTGATTTCTTGGTGATAGGCATTCTTTCTGGAGTAAGATGGAATCTTAGTATTTCTTAGCAATACCCCTCTTGTTTTAAATTTTGGATAAAGGAGTTTTGAATCCATTTTAGAAAAGAAAATGTAGAATTGAGGGACTGAAAACTAATTACCCTAGAACTATTGAGATTACAACTCTAGACTAATCCATAAATTCACTAATTCAAGTTTTCTGATGCATTGGGTCCTGTGTTTATCAAAGGAAATTCATAGATACTTACAGAATGATTTTTGTTTTTGTATTTTTGTTTTTTTGGTACCGGGGATCAAACTCGCAGAATGATTTTAAATATTGGATAAAAGATAATTTGCCCCTTTCCATTTTTTTCTTTCTGTTTTTTTAATGACTGGTGGGAGGTCATGAGATTCAAGAGGTCTTGAAAATAAAAAGTTATGTGTGTAAGAGTAGGGTGAATCATGAAATAAAAGAAGTGACATTAGAGACTTTCATGGATTATAGTTTTTGGAATACGCCCATCTTCCTTCCTTCCCTTCCTTCCTTCCTTCCTTCCTTCCTTCTTTCCTTCCTTTCTTCTTTCCTTCCTTCCATTACTTCTTTCCTTTTCCTTCCTTGTTTTCTTTTTATTTTTGTCCTTTCTTTATCATTTGCTGGTTTTGTAAAATGGAGAAACAATTATTATAACAGAAAAGTTCAAAGGTGAACATGAAATGAAACAAAAAGTAACCTGATTGCAGGGTCTTTTTCAGGTTTTAGAAATAGGATCTGAAATTAGAACCTTAAAATTCTCTAATTATTTCTTCACCTGTCTACATGTATTTCCAGGGCTCTGTTCAACCTAGATTGAACATCCTTTACCTCAGAAAAGAAATAATACCTGAGACAAAAAAATGTCAACCATAGTCTTCTTTCTGTAGTATGCTAAAACACAACTAGTTCTCAGAGAGGCCTGTCATCACTTTTGGAGAGAATCTGAGGGATTATCACCAGTCAGTTTTCCCTAAAGAGGAGATCAGGACCTCAACTTGCCATGCAGAGTAGGTTTTTGAACAATCATTGTAGAATAGCAATTTTAGGATGTGTCAGTGAGGAGCATTGTCGGGAGCAATGCTACATAATTTTAGGGAAAAATCATTTGGTTAGCCTAGTTCTCCTGCCTACAGCCCAGCTATGGAATTCCGAGACATAATTGCATTTTGGCCTCCGGTCCCAACTGAGACCTCAATGATCTGGTGATGCTGGGATTCTCCAGGACAAGAAACATCCTGGGAGTTGAAAACATCCTGGGAGAAACAAACATCTACTCAGTTCCTCCTTGTTCTTTGATTGTTACATCTTATTTACGCAGGATGTACTGAACTCTCTGCAAGTCATTTGTTACACTTTGTTTCTCCCGATGTACTGAATAAATGGTGCAGTAAGCAGGGGGCTTTCGTCTTTGCCGCCCAGAGCAGCACTGATCAGACCCAAAGCTCAGCTTCTTCTCAGTCTCATTTGTCTACCTTTCCTGTAATTTGCCGTGTGCTGCCGTGGCTCGCAGGAGACTAGGACTCACTGCAGAGGTTCTGGTAACGTTCCCTTCCCCTGTTCCCTACAGAGCACAGGCAAATTTATCAGGCGGAATTAGGAAGGAGGGGGACATAGGGAAGGAATCTCACCTTGAGGACATGAAGGGGGCAGAGTTCTGATGAAGAGGATTAGACTGTGCTGTGTACAAAGCAATGAGACCAGCTGTTACGAATTTGCTGGGATGGGCCAGGGTCTCATCCATCGTTCTATCAGCCTGACTTTGCAAGACAATACAAGGAGAAGACTTTATTGCTTGAAGAGCAATTAATTGTCCATGATTATTTTTCTTTCAGGCTGTCTCAGTTTTGTGGAGGCTTTGTTGGAGTTCAAGGTGGCTGTAGATTGAGGGCAATGACTACAAATTTCTGGGTGTTCATTGGTAATTGAATGTTCCTGTATATCTCATCTTGGTATCTTCATTCTTCATAGGGGATTGAGATAAGTTATGCAAATTCAGGGCTAATTAAAATATTTTGCCAACTTTTTAGACGGACATTTCCTAAATGATTAATATGCCTAAATGCAGAGCTGAGAAATGATTTGATCCAAAGATTTAAGGTGATGGGGCTGGAGATGTAGCTCAGCAGCACAGTGCCTGCCTGGCAAGTGCGAGGTCCTGAGTTAGATCTCTGGTCCCCCCCAAAATGCTCAAAGATTTAAGGTGATGGATACAGATACAAAATGAACATCAAGATTTTGCTTTTTTTAAGCTACCTATTGAATATCTGTAGGCCTGAGGGAAAGGTCAGTGTTCTTCAGCAAAAACAGTGCTCAAGTCCCTGATTGTCTCAGAAAAATAACACAAAGATGCTTTTAATGAGTAACAGATTAAGGGCTCTAGATGTTGGCTTCCTTCCTGTGGTGCTCTCCATGTCAGGATGGTGTTTCTACTTTGAGGGAAAGAGAACTGGTGGTCATTAGGAGGAAGTTCAGGTCACTATGTTGTGAGGCCTTGATGACTGGGTATATCAAGGGCACAGCCTGAAATAGGAAGGACTGATTAGAATGCAGTGTGGGATCTTAAGAACCGATACAGATGTACCGAATGGAAAATGTCATACCATAATTTACTATATATGTACTCTACTTATAACACTAGGGCCCCAATTTTTCAGCCCAAGTAATACCCAATGAAATCACTTCTAGTTACACTTGAATTGTAATTTAAATGTATTCAAGGAGGGAAATGAAAAAAGAAAACACAACAGAGGAAAAGTGCAAATGCAAAATTTTGTATTTACTAATTCAAAATTTATCTTTTAATCAACTTTCTGTTCATAAAATTGGCTGATCTCCTTGACCTCTACCCCAGGGCTTGCAGTATTATTTTCAGAGATGATCAACTGACCATGGTCTTAGAGTATCTAAGCAGGCTACCATGTGGGATGCTGCTTGACTTCTAGAGTAAAGTACTGCAAAATGAAAGACTATCATTGTATTTTTCACTATGTGACTAGATTTAGATGACCGTCCTAATTTTCATGGCACACAAATTTTTCTCCCAAATATTTTCCCAGTGTTGACCTTTTTCTAAATCCCTTGCAATCAAAGTAACAAGCAAAAGAACATAATATAAGGATTCTGTTACTTTCATTTACATGTTTCTGATGTTGATGTGGCTTTGGCAGATAAATAAAATGACAGGAGTGATAATTTCATGAAAAGCTCATGCTCATTCCCATGGAATATGTCATTTGGTTGGCACTCTTTTTTTAACTTAACAGATTTCTGGTCAGAATAGTACAGGCATGTGTCCTATTTCAAGTCTTGTAACTTGGACAACTGGAAAGGAAGTTAATGAAATAATTCATCAGAACATGATTCTCAGTTTCACTTATACAGAATTAAGGATAGTTGGATAATAGATTAATAAAGCAGCCTGTAATTAGAGTACTGACTCCAGTAAAACTCTGTCATTAAAACTTTAGCGTTGAGCCTGAAAATCTCTGTTCCTGTGATTAGGCAATTTACTCTTATTTCTACCCTTCTGTCTACCAAAACATTCAGCTGCAAAATGTGTTCCAATTTGCAAGAACCATAAAATGTTATTTTGAGGAAAAGAATAACAGAATGGATTATCTTCCTTAGCTATCCATCTTAATGCAATCAGAAAACACAAGAGAATTATAGATAATAATATAAAGATACAGTGTCAGTTCATTTCATTTAGATGGGTAAGAGGTAACAGACCTCTGCAGAGACTTCAAAGCCAGAGTGATAGTACCTTTATTCTTCAGTGTATGCAGATCAAATGATGCTTGATCAGCTAACAGTACGGTGGAGGGGATAAACTGGGCTTGCACTTTCACAAAGCCAGTGTTGCCAAGACCACAAAATGAACAATGCCCCAGTTCTCACATCTGTTTTTATGAATAATAGTTCTTTTCATTACCTTATAAGTATGTTTGATGCAGTAATGGATGGGCAGTGTTTTAAAGAATTTTTTATGAACAAAAATGTTATCTAACTTATAAACTCTGACTTTGAATTTCAAATGCACACTTAGCTGTATTGTGGTTTATGATGAAATGCAGTCAGCATGTAATTTTTGTACTTACTCTTTAAAGATGATAGTGAATCCAGCACAATATTTAATGGAGTTGTTGAGAGCTTTCTCTTTATATTTTTCATGAGAAGGTCAGAGGCTGCATTTTACTTACATTTGGAAAGGTTGGGCATGTCAGTCTTCAATCTTCTCATCTTATTTTGTAGATATAGATAGGAAGTCAGAAATAGAAACGCCAAGATATCATGGAATGAATAATCTCTCAAATGTTTTCTTTATCTGGTTTAGGTGAACCTGAGCAAAGATACTAAAGGAAAACTTGCTGATAGCTTGAAAATTAAGTGTAATAGATTTACCAATCATTTGCTTAATAATGCAAAGAAAACTCATTTTCATCATCCTTGTCCATCTGATTAGATGTTAGTCCTCAGCTCCTGGGAGAATGCTATGGCTGGAGAAAAATGAATAGCGAAGAAAAAAAGACCAGCCTGTAGTAGAACCAAGTCATAAATAATGAAGATGGAAGAAACATTTGCGAGAGATGACAAAGATATCAGTGTATGAAACACAGTTTCTTTTCTTCAGACCGAGGCCATTCTGAATTGTTTTATACAAGCTTTAACCTTTTCTGCAAAGATGTCTATAAAAGCGAGTGTTATTTGTGACCCTCATTCACAATGATTCTATAAATCAAGAAAATACCTTCAATAATGTCATCTGAAATGTTACATCTGCTTTTGAACCATGTTTAGTTATGTTTTCCATGCTTTTAGATCAAAGAATTTGTTCACCTCTAACCTGGCTTTGGAAACTATGTATACAACATTATATTTTGAAATGTTAGAGAGATTGTCACTAACAGGTATGCTGTTTTTAAAAGTACAATGTAATATTTAGTGTTTTGTGGCTGTTTCTTTCAGATCTGGTTTTAACAGAAAATGAAATAGAAAGATATACTATATATATTTTTAAATTAATGGATAACTTGGGTGAAATTATTTGTTTCTTATAATGAGAAATTGGCCTGCCTCTCAATTGCTTCATAAAAGCAATAGCAGAGAATGTGCATCAGATAGGAACAGGTGTATCTTTGATAATTAGAGGTACTCTTAGATGTTATTAAATAAAAATACCAATTCTCTGTAATATCAAATTCTCTGTCTTTGAGGGAAAAAATCCTACTCTTTCATATATTCTGTTTTGATATATTGTATATACATTGTGGAAGAAATGCTACATATAAAAAATAGGTACCAAAGTGAAGACTTCTCTTATTAATCCTAATGCTAATTACATTTTCTTAATATTAACGAGTGTCAATATGAACATACACCATAATATAAACTCAAATGTTGATGAGAGAAAAGTATAGGAGGAAATCAAAGATGACTGTAAAATAAGATGGAAATGTTAATATGATAAAATCAAAATATATACAGATATACAGAAAGAAAAATTAAGAGCATTTTGGGTAAGATGGCAGTAGTGGTATAGATTCAAATAAAAAATATAAGTAGGCTAATACAATACTCTAAATAATTTAGTATGTACTAAAATTGTTACGATTCCAAAAATCCAAATTATAAATATCCCAGCCCCTCACCAATAGCAATAATTTACATTTTTGTTATCAGATGTGTAAGAAGAAAGAAAAAGGAAATTTAAACAGGAAATCCTCCTCAAATCTTACTTACTATGGAAATTCAGTGGGCCAATTTCAGAAAATCATTAAAAACTGAGAAAGAGAGCCAAGACTTCAAGAAGAATGTGTATGGAATTGCCATCATAGTGTTAGAATTTAGCCTCAAAGTAAAAAAAATACTCTTCCAGCACAAAGTGCTGAGATTGGAGTTTTACATGAATGAAAAGAAACAAAGGAATGAAATCTTCCAGAAAAGAAGCCAACAAATGAGGCAAACACCTCTCACAGCCTATCTTTGAAGCTTTTGCAATACTAACATCAGAACCCAAGAGTCATGAATATTTGGAAGCTCTTCTGGCATAACATTCTCCATTATTAATGTATGAAAACATATCTTGCTAAAAACATAACCAACATAAAATGATTATAACAAAATCCTGTCTATGATTATGAGAAGTAAGATAATTATCATGATAAAATTCCTACAAATAATGAAATTATTTCAATAAGTGCTAAAAGAATTTAATAAATCAATAGAGCCTTTAAAATTTCAGGCTTTGATGAACAGAAAAGAGAAAAGATGGATACAGAAAGGGAAAATTTTTATTGTGATTTGGAAAAATTCACAAAAGAATAAAATTAAAAATCATTTAAGAAAAAAACTAAAAAAAATAAACTAAATTGGAATTCACAAAAGAGAAAATAAATACCTTGGACAATGCCTAAAGAGAATTAAAACCCCAATAAACTTGGTTTTTTTTCCAAATAAAAAAGTGTTTATTTAAATTATATACACAGAGTAGATGATACGTTTACTTGTTATATACAAATTCCACTTCTCAACTAGAAAGGTGTATGTACAGTATAAATAGCAGTAAGAGTTCTAGAAAGCCTTCTGTTGTCTTTAATCTTCCATCTGTTTCCTTCGCACAGCTTGACTGGGTGTTACAACCACACACGTTTATTAAGGCACCCCTGAAAAGCTATTGGTCCCACAGTACATCTAGCAAGTAAGTACCATTACTTGAGATTTAAGAAAATACAATGATAGTCAAAAGTTTTGATCTAATCTTTTAAACTTCATCAGCAATAGTTTATTCCACACACACAGCTTCCCTGGAATGGAAACTGTGCCAAGTTACTAAACATCATCTCTGGTTTTATCTTGGGAAGCTGCACCTATAGATAATAACCTTTGATTGGTCTTGGAGCAGTATGTTTTGAATTAAGCCTCCATCAATGCAGCTAAAATGAATTCAGATTAAAAGAGAAGGATTAGGGAGGGGATTTAGCTCAGTGGTTCTGGTGCCTGCCTCGCAAGCGCAGGGTCCTGAGTTCGATCCCCCATACAAGGAAAAAAAAAGAGAAGGATTAAAGCAATTATCTGTCCTCTGACAGTATACCACTTTAAATAATTTTGTTAGGTGTGGATTTGAGCAGCTGTCTTAACATCACAGAGTCTCACTTTCTTTGATAAGCAACTTCCTGTCTGTGTACTGGAAGGGCCGCCTCCCCTCATGGTAGCAGACTTCAAGGACTGCATGGAGAACAGCTAACCTTTCTTTCCCAGAAACACCCACTTGGGTTAGGATGTGAAGAACTATGCTGAGGGAGCCAGGGATGTAGCTCAGTGTTGCCGTGCCTGCCTGGCAAGTGTAAGGTCGTGAGTTCGATTCCAGGTACGAGAAAAAAAAACTGTGCTGAGTAGCAGCTGCCTGAGGATGAGGTGCACCTGTTCTCTGACTGCTCCCAGCAGCTGTCCACAGATCGCGCTGCACAGGGTCATAGTACAGTAGAAGGAGTTCCGTTCCAGGAGAACTATTCATAAGTCAGGGTCCTGCTGCACTTGGTGCCAAACGCAGAGGTGAATAAGTGGAAAAACAACTCCATGCTGACTTAAGGGTAATTCTGTCCATTTCAACACTGGGACAATTTTCCTACAGAATGCTAAAGGAAAAGGCCAAGAATATGCAACTTACATGAAAAATGGATATATGAACCAAAAGAGAAAGGCGACGTTGTTTAGCGGTGGAAGCCAGGTCGCCATGCTGGGCAGAGTGGCAGCGGCACATACTGAAGATGAGACAGCTCAGCAACCACTGTCCCCATCATGGCCGGGGATGGTTTCACATGGTGCAGTAGGTGAACAGAAGGTATGGGGCCATGAGCGAGTTCCTGCTGCTCTGATAAATGAGGGCCAGGTTGTAGTCAACATCTCTTCACAAGTCCACCTGCTCAACCTCTATCCCCTCTGCCTCCAACAGGGGGAGTCTCCTGGTAATAGTGGATGATGAAGTGAGTTAGCCCCAGCTGGTGAAGGGCTTGCCCCAAATTGTAGAGACTCTTGGCACTGTCTGCGCAGGCTGAGGTATCGATTAAGAAAGGCAAAGCCTTGCACAATGAGAGTATGTCTCTTTAACAGGAACTTCTGGGATGCCATGTGAATAAAAGTCAGGCCTATACACATGTTGTAGAGAGGTTCATCACAGCGAGCATGAAAGGCCTGAACGTACTGTGCAAGTGCGTGCTGAAAATTGCCAGACAGACACACATTGTGTCCATTCAAACCACACAGGGCACGCTTATCTGAGTTTTTCAGCATGAGGCGGAGACAGGAGTGATGATGTAGTACATCTTGGGAGTGCATGGTAACTTGGTTGAAACTACTCCAGAGCTGGAGTCCATTGACATTTTCCATTACCATTATCCTTTTGTAGTTGTATGCCTTTCTGAAATTTTTGTCCAGAATTGCAGCTGACTGACCAAAGTACTCTAGTTCTTTGCGATTTCGTCTGTCATCATAAAACGAGTAATATTCCAATGAAGAATCTGCCAGCAGCTCGGCCTCTTCAAAGAGGGTCAGGTCACATAAGGAGTAGATGGCCTTCAGCAGAAGGTTCCACCACACCAGTCATCCTCCAGCACGACACTCCTGAGCAGAGCAAATATTGCTTTTGCGTCACAATTTGCTGTCTCTTGGTCATTGCTGTCTGCTATTTTGTCTCGAGATACTTTCATAAGGTACAGATGTCTCTCTCCAGATTTGGAGCTGGATATCAAGCAGACCTGGGCTCTGTTCATAGCTACCTTCAGGAGCATGGCCAGCAAGGTGAGTGCGGTGTTCACGTAACCGCGCATCTTGCCTTGCGAGAACAGTAGCTTGGAGCGGTGCAGCATTTGCATCCTGGGCTAACGTGTCTGGGTCATACATCGGTTCCAGAGCTTCCAGCGCTTTCTCGGGACAGCCCAGCTGCTGCTGAAGGGTGGAAAGGGAAATCCTGACGTCCAAATGGAGCGGGGCCAGATCGACCACCTTGCTGTCGCTCTCAGCGGCACGCGCCATGTAGCCCAAGGCCTTCAGGCACTCTGCATGGTGGAGCCAAACCACCGCGAGGCTGAATCTCTCTGAGCAAACCAGGGGGCTGAGGAGCAGCAGCGCAGAGCCGTACTTCCCGATGTCCAGAAGTGCCTCCGCTATGTCCAGGTAGAGGCCACCCATGTCCTTGGGGTTCTGCTCCACTAGCGTCTTCAGGAGGGGATTCAGCGGCTTGAGGATGTGGAGATGCACCAGGCAGACCATCAGCTTCACCACGATGTTGATGCGTACGCCCTCGGGGATTGCGCAGGTGATGCCATCGCAGGCTTTATTCTCCTCTGAGGGGCCTCTTCTTACAAAGTTTGTTTTTCTAGCACAATTCCAGAAAAATCCATAATTACCTCCAAACCTTTGTCATACTGCTTGTTAGAAATGTATAGCTCAGCTGTGATATGGACATCCTCCATGGAGACCAGGGCCTGGTGTTTGGAGAAAGCTTCTTTGATTATGTTAATAGCTGCAGCACTGTCACTGGCTTCATAGTAACTCTCGACCATATCTCTAGCCAGCTGCATAACGCGCTCTCCAACAGATGCAGGAAAAGATTCAGGATTTGCCTGTACCCGTCCACTGCCATTTTATGGTTACCCATCTGTCCACACAGACTTGATCGATCCCACAGAAAACGGATATTAGTAGGTCCGTATTTAAGAGCTTTTGTATAGCATTAGATAGCCTGCTTAATATTGTCTTGTTCCAGAGACATTTCTGCCAATCTAACCCATTCTTCAGTGTCACTGGGATTTAAATGTGCGGCAGTCAATTTAAACTGCAAGGATTTCTCCATGTCACCTTGGTCCTCGTATACCACGGAAAGAGTAGAGAACGGCCCATGAGCCAGAGGAGCTTGTCGGATGATCTTCAGGCACATAAGGATGGCCTCTTCTGCTTCCCTCGCACAAAGCGGATGTTGGCTCCTCCTATGAGACCTCTCAGCGCCCTGGGAAGTTTACTCCAAGGCCTCTTCGCTTTCATCATTTTCTCGGTTTCACAATTGAGAACTAGCTCCAGTGCAAACACCTCACCCGCTGTGGGCTGCTCAGGCTTCTCCTCCCCTTCCTCTTGCTCCTCCTCTTCTTCCTCATCATCTTCAGTCTCTCCGAGCATGGAGTCAAAGACCTTCTGAACCGACTGACTCACCCCATCTGAAGTTTCTCCCTCACTGACATCTGTGGCGTGGGGTTTGGTTGAGTTAATCCCCGAGGATGAGGGAGCTTCAGTCATCCGGATTTTCTTCAGCTGCTAATTTTCCTTCTTCCCAAAGACTCTTCTTCTGCCGCATCTTCCTCTCCTCTCTTCGCCGCTCGAACTCCTCGAAGGAAACCTCCCCTTCCAGGTAGTCGATGAGCTCGGGGCTGAAGCCGGACATGCCTGCAGCACAGCACGGTTCGGGCAACCCCGGAAGCCCAACCGGGAAAGCGGAAGAGCACACGCGGACTACGCGGCGTCCTCCCGAGAACCCGGCGGAAACTTGTTTTTAATTGAGGAAAAAGTATCAGCAAATAAAAGCTAGATATAGAAGATTAGAAAGAAGATAAAACATATGTATAAAATAAATTTCCCCCTTAGAACCCAAAGCAATGAGAAAACACAAATTTTAAACTCAAGAAAAAAATTCATATTATAAAAAATGGTGATGAGAAAAGGAAAAAATGTAAACAAAGTCTTTGTAAATGGGGGGGGAGGGGTTGAAGGGAGAGGAGGGGAATGAGGAAAAAATAGGAACCAAGGTACATCATGTACAGGTACAAATTGCCAGTGATGAATGTCATCATATTATATACCTAAAATATATCAATAAACTTAATGAGTTTTAAAAAATAGGGTGAATTTACATATTAAAAGGAGCGGCCTCATCATTCTGAACAGTTTGTTCTTCTTGAAGGAACTTTATTCCATTTCAGTAAGAAATTTTTATTCTAATATAATAGATGTTTTTAGCAAATATTGTAATACAAGTACTATGTAACAGTTTATGCAAGTCAGTTTATATTGGTCAGATTTCTATAGCTGAGACAAAGTACCTAACAGAATTTAAAGGAGAAAACATCTATTTTGGGTATTTAAGAAGTTTCAGTCCATGGTCAGTTGGATCCAAGGAAGAAACAGGATAGCAGAGGAAAACTGCTCACTTCCTAGCAGCTAAGAAGGGAGGAAGGAAACAAAGAGAGAAGGAATCCAAGAAAAGATACACCCTTAATAGCCACACCCTGTGACTTAGTTCCTTCAGTTAGGCCTGCTTCCTAATAGTGCATTCATTTACAAACTTATCAATGAGTAAATCCATTGATGAAGTTAGTGCCTTCAGTATCCAGTCACTGCTTTTTTTTCCATTAAGTTTATTGATACATTTTAGGTATACAATAGAGTTACATTCATCATTGGGATCTTGTACCTTTACATGATATATTTTGGTTCTTATATTTTTCCCATTCCCCTGCCCTCCCTTCACCCCCTCCTCCCTTCCCTATTTACAAAGACATTGATTCCATTTTTTTCCTTTTCTTGTATTTTTTTCTTTTCCCTTGTTTTCTTATTCCTAGCCCTCCCACTTCCCCTACTCCTTTAGAACTATTCTTCCTATTCACAATATCAATTATACATTTTGATTCTTATTTACACTTTTAGTTTTTTACACCAGAGAAACTATTTGGTATTTATACATGTGCGTCCTATTTATTTCACTTAGGAGTATCACCTCAATGTTCATCCACTTAGCTATAAATGTCTCTGGTCTCATTCTTTATGGCTGAGTAGTACTCCTTATTAAAAAAAAACACACATCTTCTTTATCAATATGGGCAATTGGGCTGTTTCCAAGTTTTAGCTATTACAAACTGTGCTGCTATAAACATGGGTGAGCATATATCACTGCTTTATGATTTTTTTAAATTCTTTGGGGAAGATACCCAGCAGGGGAATAGCTGGGTCAAATGGGACTTCTAATCCTAATTGTTTGAGGTATCTCCATACTGATTTCCACAGTGGTTGCACCAGTCTACACTCCCACCAACAATGAAGAAGTGTTCCTTTCTACCCACACCATGCTGGCATTTTTTTTTCTCTTTTTTTTTTGGTATTGGGGATCGAACTCAGGATCTTGGGCTTTTGAGTCATGCGAGGTGCTGCTGAACTAAATCCCAAGCCCCTCGCCGGCATTTGTTATTGGTTGATTTCTTGATAGCAGCCATTCTTACTGGGGTGAGGTGGAATCTCAGCTTTGTTTTCATTTGCATCTCTCTAAGAACTAGTGATGTTCAACATTTTTTCTTATGTTTATTTGCTGCTTTTACTTCTTTGTCTGAGAAATGACTGTTCATTTCAGATGCCCATATTTATATTTGGGGGCTCTGTTTTTATATATTCTTGATAGTAGATATATTATAGATAGTCTAACTTTGTCTGAGAAACAGCTGCTAAAAATTTTTTCCCTCATTGTAGGTTGTATCTTAGCTCTGTTGGTGACTTCTCTTGCAGTGCAGACTCTTTTTAATAAGATGAGATCCCAGTTGTTGATTCGTTTTGCTAGTTCCCATGCTACTGAGGATTTGTTCCTAAAGTTTTTTCCTATGCCAATGTCTTCAAGAGTTCTACCTAATTTATCTTCCAGCAAGTTTAGTTTTTCTTTTTTAATATTTAGATCTTTCATTCACTTTGATTTTAGTTTAGTGCATTTTGAAAGATAGGGGTCTAGGATTAATCTTTGGCAAGTTGAAATCCAGTTTTTCCAACACCACTTATTAAAGAGGCTATCTTTCCTCCAGTGAGGATGGTGGCTCCTTTGTCAAAGATGAGGTAGCTGAGTATGAGTATGTCTCAAGTTGTTTCTGTATCTTCTAGTCTATTCCACTGATCCTTGGGTCTGTTTCTTTGCCAGTACTATGCTGTTTTTATCTTAGTAGCTTTGTAGTATAGTTTCTAGTTGGGGATTGTGATACTACCTGCCATGTCTCTGTTTCCTAGAATTGCTTTTGCTATTCTAAGTCTCTTCTGGCTCCAAAATAATTTTTGGATTGTTTTCTCTAGATCTGTGAAATATACTGTTGGGATTTCAATCAGGATTGCATTGAATCTGTATAGCAGCTTTGGAATTATGGCCATTTTCACTATATTGGTTCTTCCTACCCAGGAACAAGGGATGTCTTTTCATTTTCTTATATCCTCTTCAATAACTTTTTTCAGAGGGCAGCAGTTCTCAGTGTAGAGGTCTTTTGCCTCCTTCATTAGACTGATTCTGAGATATTTCATATTTTTTGGATGCTGATGTGAAAGGGATTGTTTCCCTAATTTTTCTCTCAATGGGACTGTTATTTGTGTACAAGAAGGCTATTCATCTTTGATTGTTTACCTTGTATCCAGCTACTCTACTGAATTTGTCAATTAAGTCTAGAAGTCTTTTGGTAGAGTTTTTTGGGTCTTCAGTGGAGAGTATCATATCATCAGCAAGTAATGACAGTTTAAATTCTTCCTTTCCTATTTTTATTCCTTTTATTTCCTTCTCTTGTCTAATTGCTGTGACTAATGTTTCCAATACTATATTGAACAGGAGTGGTGATAGTGGATATCCTTGTCTTGTTCCTGATTTTAGCCTGAAGATTTTCAGTTTTTGACCATTTAGCATGATGTTAGCTCTTGATTGTTCATAGATAGCCTTTATCAAGTTGAGATAAAGACACTTTATTCCAATTTTTTGCAGGGTTTTAAAAATCATGAATGGGTATTGAATTTTATCAAATGCTTTTTCTGCATCTATTGAGATGATCATATGGTTTTTGTCCTTGACTCTGTTAATATAGTGTATTACATTTATTGATTTACCAATGTTGAACCATCTTTGTATTCATGGCATAAATCCAACTTGGTCAGGGTGTATGATCTCTTGATGGCCCTCTGTATTCTGTTTGCCAGTATCTTTTTGTGGATTTTTGCAACTATGTTCACTAGGGAGATTGGCCTGTAGTTTTTTGAGTTGGGTCTTTCCCTGGTTTTGGAATCTAAGTAACACTTACTTCCAGAAATGAATTTGGAAGTATTGCTTCCTTTTCAATTTCACTGAAAAGTTTAAAAAGTGGTGGCAATAGTTCTTCTCTAAATGTCTTGTAGAATTCAGCAGTGAAGCCATCAGGACCTGGGCTTTTCATTGTTGGTAAATTTTTAATTATGTTTTCAATTTCACTGATTGTAATTGGGCTGTTTAGAATTTTTATTTCTTCTTCATTCAACTTTGTTAATTCGTATGTATCTAGAAATCTGTCCATTTCTTCTATGTTTTCCATTTTATTAGAGTACAGGTTCTCGAAGTAGATATTGATGATCCTCTGGATTTCTGCTGGATCTTTTGTGACTTCACCTTTTTTATTCCTAATTGCATGTATTTGAGTCTTTTCTTTCCTTTTTTTGATAAGGTTGGCTAAGGGTTTATCGATTTTATTTATTCTTTTAAAAAACCAGCTCTTTGATTTGTTGATTTTTTGTTTCATTCTTAGTCTCCATTACATTGATTTCTGCTCTGATCTTTATAATTTCCTCCCTTGTATGAGCTTTGGGTTTGTCTTGCTCTTCTTTTTCTAGGAGCCTAGGATTCAGCATTAGGTTGTTTATTTGAGCTCACTCTGTTTTCCTACTGTGGGCATTTACTGCTATGAATTTCCCTCATAGAAGTGCTTTCATTGTGTCCCACAAATTCCTGTATGTTGTACTGGCGTTATCACTTAATTACAAAAACTGTCTAATTTCTTCTTTAATTTCCTCTGTGACCAATTGTTTGTTCAAGGAAGTGTATTCAATTTCTACCTGTTTTTGAAGTTCTTGTGGTTTCTTATGCTATTGATCTCCAGTTTAACTGCACTATGGACTGATAATATACACGGGATAACTTCAATTCCTTTGCATTTACTTAAACATGTTCTATGAACTAGTATGTTGTCTATTTTAGAGAATGACCTGTGTGCAGCTGAAAAGAATGCATATTCTGATTTTTTTGGGTGGAACTCTCTGTAGATGTCTAGGAAGTCCATTTGTTCAAAAGCTTGGTTCAGTTTTAGAATTTCATTGTTGATTTTTTGTCTAGGTGATCTGTCCATTTGTGACAGTTGGGTATTGAGGTCCCCCATGACAACTGTATTAGTGCTTTTTTGGTTTTTCATGTCCCTTAATATTTGTTTTGTATAGTTGGGGGCATTCATATTTGGTGCATATATATTTATGATTGTCATCTTTTCTTCTTGGATTGTTCCCTCTACAAAGATGTAGTGACCTTCTTTGTCTCTCTTAATTAGTTTTGGTTTGAAATTTACTTTGTCTGTAAATAAGATAGCTATCCTGCTTTTTTTCTGGGTTCCTGTCACATGGAAGACTGTTTTCTGTCCTTTTTCTTTCAGTCTATGAGTTTCTTTTTGAACTGGGTGCATTTCTTGTATACAGCATATTGTTGGATTTTGCTTCTTAATCCATTCTGTGAGTCTGTTTCTTTTGATTGGTGATTTGAGGCCATTAACATTGATGGTTGTACCTGAAATGTATTGACTTATCATTGTCATGTTATTTTTCTGTTGTTGGCTCTTATTTGCTTTTTCCCCCTCTCCTTTTAATTTCTTGTCTTGTCTGATGCTGAAGGATTTGCTCTGTTGGGCCTCATGGAGTTGTGACCTTCATTGTATTTTTCTAGGCTATTTTTCAGAATTGTTTAGAGTGCTGGTGTGGTATTCATGAAGTTTCTCAGGTGTTCTTTGTCATGGAAGTATCTTATTTCCCCATCAATCTTGAAATAGTTTTGCAGGATACATCAGTCTAGGTTGAAAGTCGTTTTCTTTTAGTGCTTGAAATACCTCACCCCAGTCTCTTCTTGATTTGAGGGTTTGTGTTGAAAAGTCTTCTGTGATTCTGATGGATTTTCTTTGTATGTGATTTGTTTCTTTTTTCTAACTGCTTGTAGTATTTTGTTCTTCTGTTGGGTTTCTGGGACCCTGATTATTATATGTCTAGGTTTAGATTCTTTTTGATCTTGGCTAGTTGGAGTCCTATATTATAGCCTCACTCATCTGTATGTCAAATTCTTTTGCTCTGTTTGAAAAGTTTTCTGTCATTAATTCTGTGGACAGTTTTTAATGTCATTTTTACTTTCTCTTGCTTTTTTGTGGACTCCTATCAGTCTTATATTATTCTTCTTTGAGTCATCTAGGAGCTGTTGGATTGATTTCTCATGGTCCCTTACTAGTTTTAAGAGATCTTTCTTTTCATGGTCACTGACAGCCATCCTGTCTTCTATATCTGATATTCTGTCTTCAGATTGGCTCAGTCTGCTCTGTATACTTTTAATAGAGTTTTTAATCTCTTTGATAACTGTGTGAATTTGTTTCATGGATTCCATTTCTTTCCTATATTGGGTGCTCATAATTTCCATTTCTTTCCTATGCTTGGCATTCATGGCTCACATCATGGTCCTGAACTCATCTATTTTTTTTATCTGTTTCTTTTCTGGAGTCTCTATTCATGTCTTTCATTCTGTTCACCATCTCTGTAGTTATATGGGAAATTATTTCTGTTTTGAATTTTTCTAGAAGCCCATTCATCTGTTTTGTTACTTTCTGTGCTATCAGTTTAGCATGTCCACGTGGTTGATTATCAGACTTTTCCACATCATTTCCCCTAGAGTTTGCCTTTGGTGAGCTGGGAGTTTGGGATTGTGCCTTCCTTAAATGTCTTCTCATTTCTATTTTTGTTATTGGTACTGTCCTTGGTTTAGTTCCTGGGTTGATACTTTGATATTGCTTATTGTAGATCTTTGTTGCTTGTATTTAGAACCCTTATGGAATGGTTATTTCTCAGAGGTGTCTTCCAGATATAGCTGGTCTTAAGATTTTTAGTCTCTAATGACTCTGGGACAATCTCATTTTCATTATACCAGAAGGATAATTGATTAGATCGATCACAACACCTTAGCCCAAGTGATACAATCAGCAATAACAATAGTATAAAGTACAGCTTAGAAAATGACAATTTGTGGTAGTTATTAATCTATCACCTTTAACCGAGTGAATTAAATAAAACTTGAGGACCAGCCCAAAATATGTTTATAGGGAATAAACTCTTCAATATGGCAACTTTACCCTTCAGGATGGGGACTTAAAAGTTGGGGAGGGAGGGATAGAGAGATAGAAGGCTAAGGAAAGGTTAAAAGTGAGGCCAGAGGACACAGGAAGATCACACAAACTCTAGAAAAACTGTTGAAGACAAGAGGGAAAGACAGAATGAAAGAGCAAAGACAAGAACAAAACAACCTATCAGCAATAGGGAAGCTAAGAACTGTATTCACTTTCTTTTGAAACTAATGACAATTAGGAGAAGGATAAAGAGAGAAGAAAAGAAAAAAAAAGAAATCTCAATTAGGGCAAGAAGAGGAACAAAAAGGGAGATGAAGAATAATGTGGGAGAGAGAGAGTGAGAGAAAGAAAAGAAAAAAGAAATAGAAGAAAAAAATTGAAAAGAATAGAAAAAAATAACAACTAAAAATTAAAAATAAGAGAAAAAATAATTTTGAAAGCAAAAAATAAAAACGAAGGACCTCCTTTATGGTATGTCTCTGCTTTCACAATAGACAATGTGGGCAGCAGTGTGCAGATCTAAGTCAGTTAGTCTCAGCAAGCCAGCAGCAGATCCCTGAGATTCAGGATGCAAGACCCAATTAGAGCTCCCTGACTTCCTGAAGGGTTGAACTCTTCAAGGCTCCAGCTACCCTTCCCCTGAAGATAGTCCATTTTCTGATGGGAGGTGATGATCTCTCCAACTTACCAAGTATGGTGGTCTAGTGTGCCTTTATTGCAGATTCTCTTCACTTTTCTGGTGGGCTTCCATTTTCATCAAGGAGCCTGAGAGAGGCCCTCTTTCTGTTATTCACTTCAGCTCTATCTTCTGGAGCTCAGGACAATGACCTTTATGACACACTTTCCCTCTGGGGTGTGGCTCCAGGTACAGGCGAAACCAGGAGGTCAGAGGCAGGGGCTGAGGGGGTGAGGAGGAGCAGGCTGTGGTGCTGCTGCAGGTGCCCACATGGCTCCTCTCCTCACTGGTGCACCCCTGGCTGGGAGGCCCGCAAGGCAGTGGTGTAGCCATCAATATGTGACTTTTGGAAGACACCTCATATTTAATCCATGTCACCAGGCAACCTCATTGACTACATTCTTTAAGAGAATATAATTCAAATAAAGAAATAGTTTCAAGAAGTTTCAGTTCTTGATAACATATATGCTGTATTTGGTTACTTGGGGGGCAGGGAGGAGCTGGAGCATAGGAAGAACAGTTGATTCTCACTACGGAGAATACATGAGACATAAAATAAGTGGTACATGTAGAAAGAAAAAATAAAAATACAGGGTAATTAACAGCACAATATGCTGAGGGGAGAGTAAATATAAATAGAAATATTCATTGGAAAATTTATTTTGGGATTCCAAACTCTTTCAATAACTATGTGTTGAACAGAATTAGCAAAGTTAATGGATGGCGACATGGAAAGCTAATCACAATGGATTGAGGAATGGTTAGGAGTTAAAAAAAAACATTCAAGATTGACTAAAATCAAGAAGATACTTTTAAAATTATTTTAATTTTTTTATTAGAACATGTTAGTAGTACACAATGATCACGTTTATCAAAGGGGAGTTTGTCCATGTACATAACATATTTTAATTCCTTTTTTTCTCCTTCCCTAGCCATCATCCCTGCTAGGTATCTTCCTGAAAGAGTTTAAGACACATATTACAGGGCCACATGCATATTCATGTTTATAGCAGCACAATTCATAATGGCTAAATCTTGGAAGCAGCCTGTATGCCCATCAGCATGACTGGATAAAGAAAATGTGGTATTTGTGCATAATGGAGTATTACTCTGTCATAAAAAAACTTGATTTCTTTTGTTAGATTGATTCCTAGGTATTTCATTTTTTTTAGATGCTAATGTGAAAAGAGTTCTTTTTCCAGTTCCTCTTTCAGTGAGTCTATTGTTCGTGTACAGGAAAGCTATTGATTTTTGTGCATTGACCACGTGTCTGGCTACTCTACTGAATTTGGTTATTAAGTCTGGAAGCTTTTGGTGGAGTTCTTGGAATCTTCTATATAGAAGATAATGTCATCTGCAGATAACGACAATTTAACTTCTTCATTTCCTATCTTTATTCCGTTTATTTCTTTCTCTTGTCTAATTGCTGTGGCTAATGTTTCCAAAACTATATTGGACAGGAGTGGTGATAGTGGACATCCTTGCTTTGTTCTTAACCTTAGTATGAGGGATTTCAGCTTTTGACCATTTAGTGTGATATTGGCAGTTGGTTTTTCATAGATAGCTTTTATTGGGTTGAGATAGAGACTGTCTATTCCAATTTTCTGTATGGTTTTTATCATAAATCTGTGTTGGATTTTGTTGAATGCTTTTTCTACATCTAATGAGATGATCATATGACTTTTGTCCTTGGCTCTATTGAAAACTGTAGCACTCTGTAAAAAGAGATCAAAGAGGATATAAGAAAATGGAAAGACATCCCTTCCTCCTGGGTAGGAAGAACCAATATAGTGAAGTGGCCACACTTCCAAAACTGCTATGTAGATTCAGTGCAATCCCAATTGAAATTCCAGCAGCATGCTTCACAGAAGCAACACTAGGTAACAAAGACAAGGTAGGGGATATCAGAATCCCTAACTTGAAATTATACTAGAAAGCTACTGTGATAAAAACAGAATGGTACTGGCAAAGAAACAAACCTGAGGACCACTGGAACAGAGAAGATGCAGAAAAAACTCCAGACACACTCAGCCACCTCATCTTCGACAAAAGACCTAAGTGCCCTCACTGGAGGAAAGATAGCCTCTTTAATAAATGCTGCTGAAAAAACTAGGCTTCAACTTGCCAAAGATTAAAGCTAGACCTATATCTCCCACCATCACTAAACTAAAATTGAAATGGATTAAAGATCTAAATATTGAAACAGAAACACTAAAGCAGCTGGAAGGGAGGTTAGGTAAAACTCTTGAAGACATTGGCATAGGAAAAGATTTCATGAACAAAACTTTCGTTGCATGTAAAGTAGCACAAACAATGAACAAGTGGGATTTCTACTTATTAAAAAGGTTCTGCACAGGAATAGAAACCATCAACAGCTTGAAGAGACAACCCACAATGTGGGAAAAAAAACTTTTACCAACTGTTTCTTGGACAAAGGTCTACTATCTATAATATATACAGAACTTCAAAAAATCAGACCTCCCAAATTAAAGACCCAATCCAAAAATGGGTATCCAAAATGAACCAACATTTCTCAGACAGAGAAGTAGAAATAGCAAATAAACATATGAAAAAGTTTTTGATATCCCTGGTCATGTGACAGATCAAAATGAAAACAATGCTGAGATTCCACTTCACTCCAGAATGAATGGCTGCTATCAAGAAATCAACCAATAATGAATACTGGTTGGAATGTGGGGAAGAAAGGAAACCTTCTACACTGTTGGGAGTGTAGGCTTGTATAAGCACTGTGGAAATCATTATGGAGATACCTCGAAAAACTAGGATTAGAGGTCACATTTGACCCAGCTATTCCCCTGCTGGGTATCTTCCCAAAAGATTTAAAAGTATCATACCCCAGTGATATATGTGCATCCATGTTCATAGTGGCATAGCTTGTAACAGCTAAAAGTTGGAAATAGCCCAACTGCCCATCAACTGGAGACTGGATAAAGAAAATGTGTTTTTGTTTTGTTTTGTTTTTTGTTTTTTATAAAATGGAGTACTACTCAGGCATAAAGAATGAGAAATTTGAGACATTTATAACTAAATTGGATGCACATTGAGGCCATACTCTTAAGTGAAATAAATAGGGCAGGCCTTTGTAAATACTGAATAGTTTCTCTGGTGTAAGAAAATGAAAGTATAAATAAGGATCAAAAGGTATAATAGATCATGTGAAATAGGAAGAAAAGGAGCAAAGGGAACAGAAAGTGGGAGGGGTAAGGGAAAGGAAAGAAGAGAAAGGAATAAATATAAGAAAATGAAAAAATGGAAAAATGGAAAAAATGGAAAAATGGAAACAAAAATGTATATTGGGAGGGGTGGGGGGTTGAAGGGAGGGGAAGGGAATTGGGAAAAAAATAAGAACCAAGATATATTATGTAAAGGTACAAATTCCCAATAATGAATGTCAGCATATTGTGTACCCAAAATGTACCAATAAAATTAATGAATGAAAAATAAATAAATAAACAAATAAACTGGAGGTATCTGTAGGTAAATTGAAGCCATAATGTTAAGAGAAATAAATCAGTCACACAAGTTTAAACATTGCATGGTTTCTGTTATATGAGAAAGCCAAATATAAATAGAGAAGATATATTTTCTGTATTTATTAAATGTCTATATAATTTCCTATTGCCAAGTCCACTATAATTGTGAAACATTTTTTAATTAATTAGTGCAGAACACAGTTTTTCCTTTGATCCACAAAAGAAAATTGTGTATTGCTATTTAGCCTATTCTGTTCTGTATTATATGGTCTTTGTTATCTTAACAAGTAGAAATTCTTTTGTATATCTAAGATGGTTATTTAATAATGTAATAAATGTCTAAGGAAATCAATTTAATTAAAGAATTTTAATATCTGTGAAAGAACTTCTAATTTTACAGCTCCCAGAAGGTGGTTCTACAAATTTTCTTAAAGTAAATGAAAAATCTAATGTCTTTGTTTATATAACTATTTTGTTTATAATAAAGCCCAGTTATAATTGGCCCCATACTAATTTAAGAAGCTGCTAGCTGTTGATCAGCTATGAATTTTTACTTTTCTCAGTGATAGAGCTCTTTATAGTTGTGAATGTTCTTGTGTTCAGTGATGAACAAATAAAATTCTTAGTTTTTCTTGAATAAAATATAGGTAAAATTCTGATGTAGCCTCTAGGAAAGCTCCCTTTATTCTTTCTTCTGCTTGAGCTTTGGATGAGATGGTTGTACTTCCAAAACCATCTTACAACTGTGTGGTAAACTTGAGACATAATTCAAGTGCTAAGAAAAGACCCTGAGACCCAGCTTACCTCGAAGTTAACACACCAGATCTTAATTAGCTACTGTTGTATTTTATATGTATTAGAGAAAAATAAAGAGTCAATTTTATTTACCCCTCCTTCTGCCCATTTTAAAATTTGTAATCACTCCCTAGTCCTTTTGGAATGTTGATGTCCCCTTCCTTTTTCCAAGCATTTTAAATTTAAAAGTCTCATATAAATGGCTAAGGTATTAATTGATAAGTAATTTTTTTTTTTGATTTACAGAGCCCAGCACATCTGGTGACCTTTGTAACATCCCTCCTCAGTCTTTAGTTCTCTTTGTCAATTGACACTAAATATGTAGATCATTGCAAGGTTTAACATGCCGGAAAGTAAGTGAAATAAATAGAACACACATGTATGAATACTGAATAGTTTGACTAGTGTGAGAAACTGATAGTGTAAACAAGGGTTAAAATAATTAAAATGAAAAATTGATAATTTGAAACAGGAAAAAAGGTTCAAAGATGAAGGGGTGAAGGGAGGGGAAGGGGAAAGGAAAGGAGGGAAAAGAAAAACCATGAGAAAAGAAAAAAAAATGGAAATGATGTCTGTGTAAGTAGGGAAGGGTGGAGGGGGTGAAGGCCGCACAGGTAATGGGGAAAAAATTAAGAACCAAGATATATCATGTACAGGTACAAGTACCCAATGCTAAATGTAAACATATTGTATACCTAAAATGCACCAATAAAAGAACTTAGAAAAAAAAAAAGTAACATGTTTGTCTGAAGAGAACCATAGAAACTACCTTATGGAGGTCAAAGTCCACTGGGATGTTCCACAGAAGAAGAAACAAAGTGACACATGCTCTGGATGACAACAAAACCAGTTCAGAATATAGACTTCCTGCCTGCTCCTTTTTTCCTTTTTTGTAAAAGCCTAACGTATTCCCTGATCACTGCCCCACCGGTAACAAAAATTAGACAACAATTAGGATTCTATTAGGCAGTAAGGACAGTGGCCCTAAAATGGAGTTGAGAAGCCCAAAATGGAGTCAGCTGAGTCACAGCCCTCTAGGAATCTTAAAAAAAAATCTGCCAGGTTTCCTTGTACTGTTTGGACCCTCTGCAGAGCATGATTAGGCCAGCATTGGCTCAAGGGTACATGGGCCTTGTGTGGGCACGGCATGGACAGTGCAGAGATTGGACCCTGAAAAGTGCATAGTGTCCTATAAGATAGAGATTATATTGTTTACACAATATCCTGTGCTCACTTCCACACCCCTTAAAAATCTCAAGACTAAGAGTCTTCTTAGGTATCCTATTTAGAACCTCCTCCTAGCTAGTGCGAAGTTTACTTCTTTGTCTTTGTATCTTTTACTCCCTTGCCTTTAAATACCCCTACTATATATTTGAAGATATCAGAAATCAATTGTATTTTCCTTAGAATAATTGCTTCTAGTTCTTTAAGCCTTTTTTTTTTTTGTACTAGAGATCGAACTCGGGACCTTGTGCTTTCCAGGCAGGTGGCAGAAACACTGAGCTAAATCCCTGGCCCTTTAAGCCTTAATTTTATTATTAATTTATCAGCAATGAGCATTTCTAGATCTGTTCTCAGAATATACCCACTTTTTCACTTTGAAGACTGTTATGTAGGGATGTGAAGATATCAAAGTCTTTTATATATGGAAGAAATGTAAAAAGAGATGTGATGAGAATTATCTTAATTACTATGATCTGGATAGTATACTATTTATCTTCCAGGGATACAAGCAACAGTATGTAGCCCTTAAAGACAGAGAGGAAAATGCTGGACATGGTGGTCCATGTCTGTAATCCTAGCACTCAGGAGGCTGAGGCAAGAGGATTGCCAGGAGTTTGAGGCCAGCCAAGACTGCATAGGGAGACCCTCTCACAACCCCCTCCCCTCAAAAAAAGACAGAAAAACTAAGACATCTTTGAAAGTTAAAAACATAAACAATAACTATATAGTTAAATTAAATATATATTAAGTCTTGGAGAATGAAATTGAACATGAGTTAGGCCTGGATTGTAAATGTCATATTATTTCCTTTTAGTTGAGAACACTAGAATTGAATCCAGATGTTTCTAAGTATGTCCCTACAGAGCACTCAGACAGATTTCCCCTCTAAGTGTAGATTTTGTTGTTTTCTTTGTTTGAAGTTAATTAGATATTTTTCCATGCCACTATTCAATAAAACTACATTCTGGAAATACAGATTTGAGATTAGTTCATTCATACACACTAGTCAAGTTATAGATTAGTTTGCATTTAGATATTTTATTTTTGAAAAGGTTGGAATTTTACACAAAATATAAAAGAAACAAGATGTAGAGGAGGAAGATAGGGAAGAAAATTTCTATGTACACAAGATAATTAAAATACATTCAGAAAGAAGTCAGTTTTTTCAGTGCTAATGCCTGTTTAAAATTAGATTTGCTTTTTAAGGTTCAAAGTATTCTTTATAGGGTCATACAGGAGTCAATGAAATCTGTTAATGATTTTCATGTCTTTAACAAGGATGACATGGTTCTATTTCTATGAATTGTCATGCTTTTGGATTTGTATATTAAACATATTTTAATATCCTATTTGATGTAGGTTGCATAGGCTTCATTCTTTGGATTTGCAAAGCAGTTCTCAGAATAATCCTTCTGAGTCTGCCTCAGCAATAAATTTTCTAAGAACTTCTTTTTCCTCTCCTGGGGGACCATTCGAAAGCTGAGTATTCTTAGGAAAATATCTTCTATTTTCCTAAAATTGTTGGTTTAAGGTTTTGGAAAGAATGGTAAGAGGGCATGAAATGGGAGTTGAAACCAGACGCTAATGGGACTGCCTGCAGACTGTAGGGCTGGATCTTCCTGTAGAACTAATATAGATAGGCTCAAAAGAATTCTTATAGCTTTTTTTATATTCAGTTTTTCAAAATGAGAAGTTTTATGTTTTCCAATTGCAAAGAGCTAGCCTATAAAACGTCAGTCTTGTAGGTAAAATTGCGCAGTTGTAACATTATTTTTATTTTTAATGGTTTGTATTTTCAACACAGATTATATACTTTAAACTTGTTTGCTCAAATTTCCTCAAGTGTCATGTCCTTTGTCCAAATTTATTTACCTATAATACTAATGACCATGATAACTACCTCATTATGCTTTCTAAATAACAATTAAAATAAATTATTGCATTTACTGAATGATTTTTATTTTCCACACATTCTGGTGCTTGCTTTCTATGGAACGCCTCAATGAATTCTTCCAACAACCCTCTGAAGTAGATACTGTAATAATTTTAATGACAAGTGAAAAAAGACCTGTGCCTAAGAGAGATGAGATAATACCCCAAGACCATAAACTCACAAGTGGTAGATCTGGAATTTGTCCATGCGTAATATGACTTCAGAACTCATGCTTAACTTACATACCACAAAGTAAAGTGATATAATTTGTATTACAGGACCTTCACTGTGTAGTATAAATTGTTTAGATACGGAGATTACCTGAACAGGCGAGATGACTTTCACTGGGGGAGACCTTTGGATATTCAACAACTTCTATTTGTCACTTAGCAGTGTGAGGCAAAAATGTGGCTAGACTAGTACATGTTTAGCCTGTAGATGACTCCACCCTGAAGCCTGCTCTTATTCTTGAGAATATTATATGGGATGTAAAAATAATTTGATAAACACATTTTTGTAAAGCAGGTGAAATACTTTTTCTTAGCATAATTGGTATTGGAAAATGGAAGAATAAAATAATTGTAAAAATATCATGCTTTATTTTCTTCATTAAAAAACTCCACACATTGTTTGTGTGTTGCTATTAAAGACCAATGTTAAGTTTTGTGTATAATTAACCTTGACGTTTCAAGTTTCTTCCTGAGTTATGCTGTAAGCCTTGGCTGTGGATGAATTACAGTGAACAAATATCTATGTGCTAATTTTCTCATTAATTAGTATGCCCTCGGCATCTGGTACCATATGCTGCAATGTTCCAAAAAGATTACCATAGCATAACTTTATCACTGCAAATCATAACACTGGTGATGCATGATTTAGTGAGCACAATACTATTTGACAGAACCCTCTAACAATTATTACAACATATTTAGTATGCAGTTCATCACAGCCTCATTTAGAGTCTCATGGTAACTGATATAGTTTAACAAAAAGAACACTAAAGCCAGAAATATAGTTAATAATTGCTGTGCATAAGTATTCTCCATATGCTTTTCATTTCAGAAAAAAGTTTGCATCATTGTTTTCAGATATTTTTAAAAATGACTTTCTCCAAAATATAAGCTCACTTTACATCACAGAAAAAATTAAAATGTACATTTCCAAAATCATTCCCATTTGATACATATCCTTGAATTAATATCTATTACAATATATTTTCTTAAAAACACGTTTGGCTATTAATTTATTTTCCTCATACCTGTTAGATGTTTCCTTCAAGTATGTGTTTCTGTGCCTGTAGGAGACTGCCACCATTTATTCATGTTTTTAAGATATAAGATGCTATAGTTATCCAGTTTTTCATGTTCCACTTTCATAGGAACTTTGTTTCCTGTATGTTTCTGTATCTGGAGGAAGTGTGCCATTTCCTATTAACTTTTAAATGCAAAATCATTGAAATAAAGCCAAAAATTCTCTTAAAGGATACATTGTTTTATAAAAAGAAATGGTCTTGAGAATAATGAAGTTTTCCAGGCTAAATTTTTCCTAAGGGAAATAAAACCCACTGAGAGTCAGTGAAGTGTTGTTATACATCTCAAAATGAGAGACTTGAGACCAGAATTTGGATCTGATGTCATCTAACGATGCTTTTTGAACTGTGCCTGAGTTTTATTGTTCACTAAGGATGGAGGAGAACAAATCAAGGTGACGGGCATGAATATTTATTTTCTCCCAAGAAAGGGAACCGAAGGGTCTGAGGTGACATCTCTTTTCGACACTGCCTGCTGTTTGAACTCATTCTTTGAATAAAATATGAGAATGGCAATACATATTCCCTCAATTTTTTGTCTCTTTTTCAATCAATTCAGTGTATCACCTTCACCACTACATTCCAGTTTGATGGAATACATAAAAGTTCAGCATAATTTCAAACAAACTTTTATCAGTTATGTTTATGTAAATTTATTATTAAATTTATACAGATCTTTTTAAAGCAAATGTCCATGATTGTCCTAAAGTAGAACAAAATTGAAATCAATATTTATCGTAACACTAAATACAAAATTGACACAATGATAATGTGATAAAGTACACATACATAGAATGACTCTTGATTAATGGTAAAGCTATATTTCCAAACTAGTAAAAGGCTACTTTATCTGTAAATAGTACAGGGTCAAATATATATATATAAATATATATATAAATATATAAATATATATTTATAAATATATATAAATATATATAAATATATAAATATATATATTTATAAATATATATATAAATATATATATATACAAAGAGAGAGAGAAAATTTCAATCACCACTTGACATAGTGGACAAAATCCAATTCTAGGTGAACTGTGTGTTTTAATATGAATATTAAACAATAATTGTTCTTAACAATAATAATGAATAATTTTTAATGAAAGATCATAGAATAGGACATAAATAGCACTGTAAATAAAAGAAACTATCGGTATAATTAAGGATTTCTATTCATCAGAAGACACATATAGAGAATAAAAATCTAAGACATTAAGTAGATTAATATATTTGCAATTTATGTAATGGTTCGATAGTTCACATTCAATATGAAAAGATTTCCTAAGAACAAATAAAAACAAAAACAAAAAATATGTAAAAATTTTTTGAAATGTGGTCAAAAAATGTACTTGAGATAATTGACCATGCTTTTCACAATTGAGGATAATCACATAGCTAATAAGAATATTATTCACCAGAGAAATGCAACCTCTCTACAATATTACTGCATATCAGCATTATGATTGAAACTAAAAAATACTAATAATACCAAGTGTTCACAATAAAGGAGAACATTTCTATTCCTGACAGTACAGTAAATTATAAAATCTTTTTTGAAAACTCTTAGTGGTGTCTTCTGAAGTTTAACATACAAATCCTATAACTGAAGAATTTCATTTCCAATTACATATATCTCCAACAGAAAAGAGTATATAGGTTTACAAAATAAGCATACAAAAATGTTCAGAGTTGTAAGATTTTTATATGTTTATTTTGATAAAAAACACATAACGGTAAATTTATCAACTTAGCCATGTTAGCTGTATAGTTCAGTAGTGCTAAGTGTGTTTGTATTGTTGTAAAATACATCTTTAATATTTTAAAACTGAAATTCTACCCTGAAACACTAATTCTTCCCACTCCACCTATCTCTCCCTTACTTGTGGCAACCACATTTTTACTTTGTGTGTGTGTATTTGTGACTGCTATATAGCCTTCACACCAGTGGAACCATATGGTATTTTCCTTTTTTGTAACTGGCTTCATTTCTGCAGTATATTGCTGGATTTTCTTTCTTTTTAAGTTTGAATAATGTTCCATTATATATAAACACACCACATTTTCTTTGTCCATTCATCATGTGTCATGGGAAACTTGTTTCACTTTCACCTTTTAGCTATTGCAAATAATGTGGTGATGAATGTGAGTATTCACATATGCTTTCAAGAGACTGTTTTGGATTATTTTGGTATTTCAGAAGTGAGATTGCTCAATCTTATGATAATTCTATTTTTAATATTGTGAGCAACTTGTCTCCTGTTTTCCATAGTGATTGCATGACTTTACATTCCCATCTACTGTGTATAAGCATTACAGTTTTTCCATATCCTTACGAAACATATTTTCTCTCTTTAAACTCCTGATCATCTTAATATATGCGTAATATCTCATTGTAGTTTTGATTGAGAGTTCTACCATTGGTGATGTGAGGCATCTTCTGTTGGAAAGTTATTTATTCACATACTTTGCCCATTTTTATTTATATATTTATTTTTTTGTACCAGAGATCGAACTCAGGACCTTGCATTTGCAAGGCAGGCGTGGCCCCACTGAACTAAATCCCTAGACCCTTTTCCCATTTTAAATCAAATTATTTTGTTAATGCTTTTGGTAAATTGGTAAATACTAACTTTTTATAAATCTAAGATAATAACCTCTTATTGAATTCATGGTTGCAATATATTCTTTCTACTCATAGGTTACCTTTTCAATCTACTAATTATTTGCTTAGATGCATGAAAGTCTTTAAGTTTGTTGTAATTCCATTTTCTGAGAGCAGAATTATTTTCATTAATACCTAAGTGAAAATCTCCCAGATATCTGTCATTAGTGGAATAGATAAATAAAATGTGTCATATTCATATGTTACTATACTATAATGCAATAAATATGAAGTAACTACTGGTAATAGATAATATAGATTAATTCCACAAACATATATTGAATGAAAGAAACCAGTCTTACCTCCAGTGCATTCTGTATGTTTCATTCATTTGAAGTTCAAAATCAGGAAAGCCTAATGAAGACTGTTAGAATTCATACTGATGGTTACCTTTAGGAAGGAAAGGTAGTTATACAGGGCATGAAGGAAGTGTCTGTTGTACTTGAAGTGGCTTTTTTCTTTGATGGTAATCACATATGTATTTTTTTTTCAAAAAACCTAAACTCTTCACACATAATTTGAATGTAATTTTGTGTGTATGTTTCTCTTCACTAAAAAAGAAAAAAAAAGCTAATAAGAAAAGAGGGCTGGGGCACTATCTCCATAGCCTGCTCATAAACTCTGAGGCTTGAGTTCTTTCAATTCAGTTTTGAGCTTTGATTTGTTTTTATATTTTTACAACTACACCTTAAGTAAAATTAATACTGCTGCTATTTATTATCTACTATTATTAGCCAATTCATTATATCCCAGATATTTGTAGCACACAGATGAAAGTAGATTCTTAAGAATTTCTAGAGAAAAATTTCTTTAAACATACTTATTTTGCTTGGAAAAGAATATCAGAATTTCTGCATTAAGTCATCAACATGAGATAATTCATGGCCTAGAATGCTATTAAGCCAGCTTGCTGGATTTTTTAGTCACAGAAATCCAATAAACTTGGAGATGTAGAAGTGAGCTGAGAACCTTATTTCTTAAAGCTTTATTAATTATTAGACTCATTTCTTATGGGTTTGGCTGACTACTTGCTATAGGGAAAGTGGCTGAAGGAAATGACCTTTATTTTTCAACTATCTTTGAAATGGAATTAGGATGATGTTCTTTAGTTCGTCTTATATCTCCAGGCATCTAGAAATGATTCCTCTGAAGTAGCACCAAAGCAAAAATCAAATAAACTATCTTTCTTTAATTTTTGCATCTCAAATAACAATCCAAATGCACCCAAGTTTACATAAGAAATTTAAAAGCAATATTCAAGTCATCAATCAATATATGGATAAAGTTGCAACAACTAAGGCAACTTTTCTTGGCAAGCTTATTATATTATATATTGGTACATACATTTCTAACAATATGGGTAGAGATTTTGAATTTTGTTTTCATAGCTTCAGATAAGTGATGCTTTTCAATTTCTTTCAACAGTTCATGTCTGCTTTAATGGGTAAGTACATTTTTATACTTGTACTTTTGTAGAAATTATTAGAAGTATATATTAACTTTATATAGCTTATGTAGTCTCACATTTTGCTGCTTTATATTTCACCCCACTTCCTTCCACAAGCTAATAATACTTATATTTTTCTGTATTTTTTATGTTCTTTACGTAACAAGTAGTATTTTGTCAGAAAAATGGCACATATTCAAGCCAGTGTATGACAGTCAATATTTTGATACTCTATTGGATACATATCATTTAATAGAAGTAAAGAACAGTGTAATATTCTTAATAAAAATAAGTGACATTTTATTTCTCACACAGCTTGTTGTAAAGTGTCCTGCCCTTTAAAGCTTTTAAAACATCTAAATATTCTTTCCTTAATTTTATTAGTTATACTGCTTCCTTTTGTATAGCTTCAATTAAATAATTCATTTATAAAAAAAGAAAAATTAAAACTGTCTTTGTTATGTATAATTGTAAATGTGTATCTAAGGACATGGTACTTAAGTTCTTGAATATAGCAATTGGGGGTTTTATTAAATGACACATGGTAGTATTGGTATGTGATATAAATTTAAATGAGCAGTATATAAATTTTGTATAATTTTTTATGTGATCTTGGAAAGGAAATTCATTTAATGATATTATATCACATTCCTAACATATCAACTTATAAAAAATCTTACATCTAGCATATTGTCAACTGCATTGTATTTGAAAGATAATGACTAAAGAAAAATAGATATATATTTATTAAGGACAAAATCAATCAGGCTCTTTCTGTTGCAATATTAACAATAAAGTAGTCCTATGTTTGACTTTTGTAGAATTTGAATAGATTCTGTATCTTTCACTTATCACTCATATTACTTAAAAGATTTAATTTATTACGTACATTAAAATATATTTTCAAAAGAGTGAAATGCAAATATAAAATAAGTACTAGTCAAAAATTTTATTTAACTCATTAATTAGTGAAGAGGCCATGAAGATGTTATGACTGGTTTAGACAGTGCTTAAAAAGTTAGAATATTTGTAGGCAATTTAGTGGAAGAAATTTTAAGGTAATATTGCTGAGTTGGATATAAAACTCCTTAATACATAGTAGTTCATAAGTCTTTGAGATTATCTATCCAAGCAGATGGAAAGTATTTTCATTTTGGTTAGACAAAGTCTACAAATTAAGAAATAACAATCAAATGAATTAGAAACATTCTCTTAGATAATCTTTAGCTAGCTTTTGCCTCTTATAAGACAAAAGATTTGTAAGTCATATTATTTATTTCCAATATTTGCACACATTTTTATACAAAGAGATATGCAATTTATCCTCATATATGTAATATGGAATTTAAAATTGATGAACAGAGATTTCCCTACTGTGTTAATCAACTTTTTTTCACTGTGACCAAGTACCTGGGAAAAATAAAAGAGGAAAGATATGTTCTGACTCATAGTTTCTGAGGCTTCAGTCTGTGGTTAGCTGACTTAATTTGTTCTAAGCCTGTGATGAGACAGAAACATCATAGTGGAAGGGGATAAAAGAGGAAATCTGCTCACCTCATGGCATCTGGAAAATAGAGGGAGCAAGTGTGTGCCAGGATCTGGAGACCATGTATACTCCCCAAGGTATGCCCCCATAATCCACAACTGTCAACTAGGCCCCATCTCCTACTTCTATCACCTTCCAATAATGCTTTTAAATTACTTCACAAATGACTTAATTAATTGATGATGCACAGCCTTCATGGTCCATTCATCTTCCCAAAGCCCATTCTCTGAATACAAGACATTTTGGGGAGATATTGTATTTCTAACCCAAAACATCCACTTAAGGTCATAAAGGGTAAATTCATCCTCTAATTGAAGTGCCAGGCTGCAGATTATTAAATAATAAAAAAGAAGAGAGGTGCTTTCAAGAGTCGCAAAGAACTGTGGGCATTTATACTTGAAGTGATTTGATGAAATTGACTGTAACTAATAGAGTGTGAAATAGTCTTCCAAGTAACATAATGAAGTCCTAAAGAAAACAGTTTAAAACAGGAATGGTCAAAGGCCCTGAAAATACAGGCAAGGAAAATCTGTGTGTCAGAAGTTGATTTTTAAACTCTTACAGAGTGTTACTGCCTCTAATTTTGTTATTTTCATTCATGACTGGCCATGTGTCATCTTAGCGTTGATTCACTGAATTTACATGTACTCCAGAAAACAAAATGGAATCAGAAAATCAAAAGGTTATTGAATTCTGTTAATACAAATAAGGTACAGGAAATATTTGCTACTTAGGTAGATAGTGCTGTTTGGAGACATGCATTATGGAGAAAGTTGCTAAAGTGGTATCCCTATCAAATCTCAGTACTGATTTTATAGGTGATTGATATTCTAGTCATGAGTCTTGTTAAGCATACAAGATGGGATTATGGTTCTGTGCTGTGGACAATTACTTCTGAGGGTCTTCACTGAGAGTCTAAACTACTTTAGTAACTCATAGCAGTAAATATAAATGAATTTTGTTATAAATGACATGTTACATTAATTGACACAAACTGTACATTCTAATAAATATAATTGTAATAAATAGGAAGACATTTATAGACATTTAAATAAATGTAGACTTCTTCACATTTATTGTTATTACTTTACTAATATCATCCTAGAAGGATGGTTTCTATCATATATCAGTGTCTTTTAAAAAGCAAATGTCATTATCAGTTCAATTTTTCATCCTGTTTCTTTATTATACTTGTTTATTTCTCAAACATGTATTTAATGAATATTATCTACAATTTTGTCAGAGCTAAGTTAAGCATAAGAAATTGAATTCAAGCAAGGTATTAGTTTTATCAACAATGAGTTTCCTTAGTTTACCTATATTTAATTCTATTTGATCATTGATTGCAATTTTGCAGTAATTTCAAGAGAGTTGGCACTGTTTTTCACATTTGTTTATTTAAACTATAATAGACACTTATTAACATAAATGTATAGATTTGCATATTGAAGTGTCATGGAAATCCATTCTTTTACTTTCTGTTGTTGAGTACCGAATTTCTTTCTTTCTTTTTTTTTTTAGTTCTTTTATTGGTATATTTTAGGTATACAATTTGTTTACATTTATCATTGGGTGTTTGTACCTGTACATGACATATCTTGGTTCTTATCGTTTTCCCCATTACCTGTGTGCCCTTCAACCCTTCCACCCTTCCCTATTTACATAGATTTCATTTCCATTTTTTTTTCTTTTCTCATAGTTTTTCCTTTCCCTCTTTCCCTTTCCCCTTCCCTTCCCTTCACTCCTTCATCTTTGGACCTTTTTTCCTATTTCAAATTATCAGTTATTCTTTTAAATCATTTTAACCCTTGTTTACACTATCAGTTTCTCACACTAGAGAAACTATTGGGTATTTACACATGTGTGTCCTATTTATTTCACTTAAGAGGATGGCCTCGATATGCATCCATTTAGCTCTAAATGACTCTACCTTTTCATTCTTTATGGCTGAGCAATACTCCATTTTATTAAAAAAAACACATTTTCTTTATCCAGTTTCCAGTTGATGGGCACTTGGGCTGCTTCCAAGCTTTAACTATTACAAACTGTGCCGCTATGAACATGGGTGCACATATATCACTGTGGTATGATTCTTTTAATTCTTTTGGGAAGATACCCAGCAGGAGAATAGCTGGGTCAAATGGGACCTCTAGTCCTAGTTCTTTGAGGTATCTCAATACTGACTTCCACAGTGGTTGCACCAGTCTGCACTCCCACCAGCAAAGGAGAAGGGTTCCTTTCTCCCCACAACCCCACCAGCATTTGTTATTTGTTGATTACTTGATAGCAGCCATTCTTTCTGGGGTGAGGTGGAATCTCAGTGTTGTTTTAATCTGCATCTCTCAAATGACCAGTGATGTTGAAGATTTTTTCATATCTTTAGTGCTTTTATTTCTTTCTCTTTTCTAATTGCTGTGGCTAATCTTTCCAGAACTATATTGAACAGGAGTGGTGATACTAGACATCCTTGTCTTGTTCCTGTTTTTAGTGTGAAAGTTTTCAGTTTTTGACCATTGAGTGTGATGTTGGCTGTTGGTTTTTCATAGATAGTCTTAATCAGGTTAAGATAAAGACCTTCTATTTCAATTTTCTGTAGGGTTTTTTTTTTTTTTATCATGAATGGCTGTTGCATTTTGTCAAATGCCTTTTCTGCATCTATTGAGATGATCATGTGGTTTTTGTCCTTGACTCTGTTAATATGGTGTATTACATTTATTGATTTATGAATGTGAACTATCCTTGCATCCCTGGGATGAATCCGACTTGGTCAGAGTGTATCATCTTCTTGATGACCCTCTGTATTCTGATTGCCAGTATCTTGTTGAGGATTTTTGCATCTCTGTTCATTAGGGAGATTGGCCTGTAGTTCTCTTTTTGGGTTGGGTCTTTCCCTGGTTTTGGAATCAAAGTAACACTTGCTTCCAGGAATGAATTTGGAAGTATTGCTTCTGTTTCAATTTCCTTGTTGAGTTTAAAGAGTAATGGCATTAGTTCTTCTTTAAATGTCTTGTAAAATTCAGCAGTGAAGCCATCTGGAACTGGGCTTCTCTTTGTTGGTAAATATTTTATTACATTTTCAATTTCACTCATTGTGATTGGGGTGTTTAGAATTTTTATATCTTCTTCATTTAACTTTGGCAATTTGTATGTATCTAGGAATCTGCCAATTTCTTCTGTGTTTTCCATTTTATTGGAGTAGAGGTTCTCAAAGTAGGTATTGATGATCCTCTGGATTTCTGTTGGATCTGTTGTGACTTCACTTTTTTCATTCTTAATTGCATGTATTTGTGCATTTTCTTTCCTTTTTTTGATAAGGTTGGATAAAGGTTTGTCAATTTTATTTACCCTTTCAAAAAACCAAATCTTTGATTCATTGATATTTTGTATTATTCTCTTAGTCTCCATTGCATTGATTTTTGCCCTGATCTTTATAATTTCCTCTCTTGTACGAGCTTTGGATTTGTTATGCTCTTCTTTTTCTAGGAGCTTGAAGTTCTGCATTAGGTTATTTATCTGAGTTTTCTCTGTTTTCCTAATATGGGCATTCACTGCTATGAATTTCCCACTTAGAACTGCTTTCATTGTGTCCCATAGATTCCTGTATGTTGTACTGGCATTTTCATTTACTTGTAGAAAGTGTTTAATTTCTTCTTTAATTACTTCTGTGACCCAGTGGTTGTTCAAGAGGGTGTTATTCAATTTCCGTGTGTTTGTTGGGGTTTTGCGGTTTCTTATGTTATTGATCTCCAATTTTATTGCAATATGGCCTGATAATACACAGGGGGTAACTTCAATTCTTTTACATTTACTTATACATAGCCTTTGAGCTAGTATGTGGTCTATTCTGGAGAATGACCCATTTGCAGCCGAAAAGAATGTGTATTCAGATTTTGTGGAGTGGGACACTCTGTAAACATCTATTAAATCCATTTACTCAATAGCTTGGTTCAGTTCTAGAATTTCCTTGTTAACTTTTTGTCTAGATGACCTGTCTCTTTGTGATAGTGGGGTGTTGAGGTCCCCCACTACAATTGTGTTAGTGTTTATTTCATTCTTCATGTCTATTAATATTTGTTTTGTATAGTTGGGGGCATTCGTATTTGGTGCATATATATTTAGGATTGTCATCTCTTCCTCTTGGATTGTTCCCTTCACAAAGATGTAGTGACCATCTTTGTCTCTCTTAATTAGTTTTGGTTTGAAATCTACTTTGTCTGCAAATAAGATTGCTACTCCTGCTTTCTTCTGGGTTCCTGTTGCATGGAAAACTGTTTTCCATCATTTTACTTTCAGTCTATGAGTTTCTTTTTGAGTTAGGTGTGTTTCTTGTATACAGCATATTGTTGCATTTTCCTTTTTAATCCATTCTGCCAGTCTATTTCTTTAGATTGGTTAATTGAGGCCATTAACATTGATGGTTATAATTGATAGATATTGATTTATCCTTGTCATGATGTTTTACTTTTGTTGGCTCTTTTATTTCTTATTTTTTCCCCCTTTCCTTTTAGTGTCTTACCTTGCCTTGTGGCTTCCCTCTGTTTGGCCTCATGGAGTTGTGGCCTTCATTGCTTTTATCCAGGATATTGTTTAGAATTGCTTAGAGTACTGGTTTGGTGTTCATGAAATTTCTCAGGTGTTCTTTGTCATGGTGGTACCTAATTTCCCCATTGATTTTGAAAGATAATTTTGCAGGATACAACAGTCTAGTTCAGAAGTTATTTTCTTTTAGGGCTTGAAATACTTCACTCCAGGCTCTCCTTGATTTGAGGGTTTGTGTTGAGAAGTCTGCTGTGATTCTGATGGGCTTTCCTTTGTTTGTGATTTGTTTCTTTTCTCTAACTGCTTGTAGGATTTTGTTTTTCTGTTGTGTTTCTGGGATCTTGACTATTATATGTCTAGATGTAAATTCTTTTTGATCATGGCTAGTTGGAGTTCTATATGCCTCACTTATCTGTATGTCCAATTCTCTACCTCTGTCTGGGAAGTTTTCCACTATTACTTTTGTGAACAGTTTTTTAATGTCAATTGTGCTTTCTACTGTGTTTTTATGTACTCCTATCAGTCTTATGTTATTCTTCTTTGCATTGTCTAGCAGTTGTTGGATTGATTTCTCATGGTCCTTTACTATTTTTAAGAAATCTCTATTTTCATGGTCTCTAACCATGATCCTGTCTTCTATATCTGATATTCTATCTTCAGATTCCCTTAATCTGCTGTGGATACTTTCAGTGGAGCTTTTGATATCCTGAATATCTGTTTGAATCTGCTTCATGGATTCCATTGCTTTCTTATATTCAGCAATCATGGTTTCCATTTCTTTCTTATGCTGGTTATTCATGGCTTCCAGTATGTTTCCGAGCTCATCTATTTTTTTATCTGTTTCTGTTCTAGATCCTCTAATCATGTCTTTCACTCTGCTCACCATCTCTGTAGATATCTGGGAGATTATTTCTGCTTTGAATTTTTCTAGAGCCTCATTCATCTGTTTTGTTACTTCCTGTGCTATCAGTTCAGGGTATTCGGGTGGTTGGTTATGGGTCTTTTCCATCTCATTTCCCCCAGGATTTACCCTTGGTGGGGTGGAAGTCTGAGTTTGTGCCTTGCTTAAATGTCTTCTCATTTTTGTTTTTGGTACTGTCCTTGGTTTGACTCCTGAGTTGATAGTTTGAAATTGCTTATTGTAGTTATCTTTGTTCCTTGTATTTAGAGCCCTTATGGAATGATTTCTTCTAAAAGGTGTCTTCCAGATATAGCTGGTCTTTAAGTTTTGAGTCTCTAATGACTCTAAAGCTATCTCATTTTCCTTATACTAGGAAGGTTCATTGACTAGATCAATAACAACATCTTAGCCCAAGTGATACAATCAGCAACACCATTACATCAAGTACATCTTTGAAAATGACATTTTGTGGTAGTTACTAATCTATCACCTTTAGGTGTGTGAATTAAATCAAGATCGAGGACCAACCCAACATATAGTGAACAAACTCTTCAATATAACAACTTTACCCTTTGGGATGGGGAGTTAGAAGGGGTTGGGGAGGGAGGGACAGATGGGAAGAAGGATAGGGGAAGGTTAGCAGTGTGGCCAGAGGACACAGGTGAGAAGGAAAAAGAGAATAATAGGAAGATAAAGAAGAACTCTGAATGTGGACCAAAACAGAAACAAAAAGGGAAGATGAACAATGTGGGAGAGCAAGAGAGTGAGTGTAAGAGAGAAAGGAAAGAGAAAAGAAAGAAGAAAAGGAAAAAAAGGAGAGAAAAACAAATATTTGCAAAGAGTATGAAAAAAATTAAAGATAAGAGGAGCAAAGGAAAAGAAAAGAGAAAAAAATAATAAACTAATAATACTAATTCTGGGAATAAAAAATAATAATGAAGATGAAGGGCCTCTTTCAGGGTATATCTCCGCTGTCACAATAGACAATGTGGGTAGCAATGTGCAGATATAAGTCAATGAGTCTCAGCAAGCTAGTGCAGACCCATGAGATTCAGGCAGATTTCTGGCTGCAAGTCCCAAGTTGAGCTCCCTGTCCTCCTGTAGGTTTGAACTCTGCAGAGTTGTATTGCAGGTTCCAGCTGCCCTTCCCCTGAAGATAGTCCTGGTCCTGATGGGAGGTGAAGATGACTCCAACTTACCCAGTACAGTGAGTGGTTTGGTGGTCCGGTGTCCTCTGCATCTTTGTAGTGTGGAACCAGGTGGCTGTACAGAGAAGAGGCCAGGGGAGCAGCGGAGGCGGGGGGGTGTCCACTGGATTGCTGCCGGGTCACGGACTGATTCAGTGTGTTCCGTGCGACTTGTGACCTTGGTACAGCATCCACAGACCTGCCTGTCTGCAGCAGGGTGATTCAGCATGTTCCACCAACTCCCTGAATTTATTTCTTATTTACACAACTCTTACTCTTTACAAAATTAGTTATAGTCATGCCCATGAAAGTTCAACCTTTGGCATCTGAAAGCCACCATTATACATTTATTTCAAAAGGCCTCTGAAAATTTTAACATAAAGTGCTACGTTTTTTAAGGAGTACCCCACTATGCATTTTAACATTTAAGCTTACTTTTAATACAAATATTATGGAATTTATGAGTCACTAGATTTAACCCACATCATATTATAATTGCTTTTTGAATTTTTTTGTTTGTTTTATTTTGTTTTGCCAACTATATTAATCAGCTTTCCTGAGTGAGTCTTGAGTTTCCCTCCAGGCATCATTTGTGCTGTTCAGGTTCAAAGTACTTGGTGTCTTTTAAAAGCACTAATATTTTTAGCAACCACACCTTCCTCAGTCCCAAGTACATGGGCTTCTTTTCATGCCAAATTTTAAATTTTGTTGAGATTGGTCCAATTTTCACTGCTGATTCTCAGTGCACACCAGACTAAAAGCAGCTACCTGTACCTATGCCATAGCTTGAACACTGGGCTGCCTTCAAGTTTGCTCCACCAGATCAGTTAGTCCACCATCCTTTAACTGAGGCTTCTGCAAAGTCTCAGAATATAGACAATCTTTTTTGTTTTTTTTAAGCATATAGGATTCATGGTTTCTAGTCTAAGTCCTAGTAGAGTCCTCATTCCCAAATGATACTCCATGAACTTGGCCTTTCTCTATTTTTGTCTTCTGAGCTTTTACCAGAATGTCCATCAAGCTCTGCTTACAACATTCTAGGTTTTCTCTAGCTGGCATCTCTAACTATTTACCTACTCCACAAACTAGTTCCAAAAGCTTCTGAACCACATGATCAGGTAATGCCACCATACAGAAAAAACTTCATTTCTCTTGTATCAATTTTCTTTATTAAGCAGCTTTACCACTGCTGGAAAAAAACATATGACATTCAAAACTTAAAAGAGGAAAGATTTCTTTGACTTATGGTTTCAGAGGATTCATGCTGTGGTCAGCTCATCTGGCTACAGAGTAACCATCACAGTAGAAATGTATGGTGGAGCACACTTCATGTTGACCAGGAAGTAGAACACAAGGAAGAAGTGCTACAGATGAAGGACTCATGAACTAGATATAGACACCATGACCCACTCAAACACATCCAGAAGTGTGTAGTCCTCTAGGCTTCTCCCAAACCAATTGAGTTGATACATTTAAGCTTAACTGTCATAAGTGAGAGGCAGCTAGATCATGCGTATGTGATACCAAATTAAGTGTGTGATGACTGGATTATCCCACCGATGTGTTTAGCATTGTTATGGGTGTGGATAATGGGAAGACCCACCTTGGATGTGAGTGGCACAAAAGAATAGGCTTATAGCTTGAATGGAATAGAAAGAAAAAGGAAGGACCCCTGCTCATGGCTTCCTGCCTGCCATACCATGAGCTCTTTCTCCTCTGCCATCCTGCCTTGCCTCAGAACCAGCCAACTACAGACTAAATCCTCTACAAACTGAGCTTAAATAAACCTTTCCTCTCTTAACTTATGTGAGTGAGATATTTTGTCCCAGCAACAACAAAGTAAGACGATATTTAAGCAAATCAAATTACCTTTCTGAGGCTCAATTTTTAATCTGCAATATAGAAGTGTTCAGTATGTTGACTTCTGAAGACTTTGTCTTTCAGTTTTAAAAGTATAATATTTCATTAATTTCGTTCTACCCTTATGAAATGGCCTTTCATAAAATAGAGAAGGTTGTAAGACGAAACATCTTGGTGTTAATAACTCTGAAACCATTAGGTAAAATATGTTTATATTTGTTTGATTGCATACCTATTACTATTTATAATTTATTAACAAAGACAGAGAAATGGAATGAAAGATAAAGTATCAAAAAGAAAAGAGGCAAGATATTAACAGTTGATGAATATAAGTGAATAAAAGTTGGAATTTATCATGATACGTAGTATAAAAATTTTCCTGTCATAAACACAAAAGTCATAGCACAACAGCATAAAGATAAAAATATTTACTTAGAGATTATTCCCAAATAATGCTTAATTAATGATTCCTCTAAACCTTGAAACAACCTTTTTATGGACTGAGTGTTTCTTTTTCCCACACTTTCAGTTTGTATATTAAAACTCTAATCCTCAATGGGAGGTAAGTGGAACTTTGGAAGATAATTAGGGTTAGAGGAGATCATGAGGGCAGAGGATCAATGACTGAATTAGTGTTTTTATAAGAAGACTCATATATGAGTATACAAAAAAAGACCATCATCTGCAAAGCAGGAAGAGAATCTCTACAAGTTCCTAAAATCTGTTAGCATTGATCTTGGGCTTCTTAGCCTCCAGAATCATGAGAAATTAATTTCTGTTGGTTGAGCCATCTAGTCTATGGTATCTTGTTTTAGCAACCTGAGTTAATTAAGACAATATGGACCATTCTGTCTTTGAGATAAAATCCAAATGATGGGTATTGCTGCACTCTAGGCTACACTCTAATTGCTTATGTAAGGGGTAAGGAAAAAAGAGGACTAAGCATAATGACAAAACATGCTACTTGTGTCTCCTGCCTTGTCTTGGTCATTTGGTTCACAGAAGGGCTAAAGAGGCAATGGTATATTCTTTATATTTAAAGAAAGCATGGTTCCATTATAAACACACCCAATTAGTGTTCTACAATCTGGTTTACATTGTTCTTTCTCAGGGAGAAAGGAGATGAAATGAGGAAACAGAATTTCCTCACCTCCTAGAGTCAGCATCAGTGAACCATCTATTTATTGTGCTAGTGCTATAGCACCTATGTTAGTCCTTATGATATGCATAAACTAGAACAATTACTTATCTTCAAAAACTTCTGGAACATTTTGCTTTGTATTCAAGCACATTAGTTTATACTCAGTACAGAGTCAACCATAACTTTATATTTTCAACTCAAGTTACTCTAAGTTTAATCCTGATTTAAGTGCTCCCCTTGTCTTAAAATCACCTCTAACTTGTTAATATGTTTAACTAGAGTTTATTTCTAAAACACATTTCTCAGAAATTTTGAACAGTTCTCCTTTTCTGCAATCATGTAGTACTAGAGAAAGGCTGTTTTTCCCTTTGGCTTAATTTTTTTTTGGAAAAAAAAAAACATTAGAGACAACTTTACACATTTTTTGTGAAGTCTTTTTAAACATGTGTTGTTACTCAAATTGATGGAACAACTAGAGATTATACATGCTTGATTGCAACAGTTATAAACTTCTAAAATAGAACAATTTGTAGATAAGACATAATTGCAAGTACCTAAAACAATATTTCAGAGGTAACTTCTGATATAATGAATTCATCAGCATTTTGACTTCTCAAAGAAAACTGATATACTCAAGAATATATAGTTTGATCATAGGGAAAATATCTCTTCTAGGATTTAGGAATATATGAAATGCTTTGAGTATTGTTAGCTGAGGAATGCTAATTAATATGATGAAGTTTCTCTAATGTGCTTTTGTATCTAAGAAGGTGCCCTTCAGAATATTTGAAGAACTAGAGGACAACAAATAAATTATAATGTAACCATCACAAGGTAAGAGATTGTTCAAAGATCCAGAATTTTTACACTTCATGTATTGAGACGATTATTGTCAGTCAAAACCTAAACAGAACATTAAGGTAAAGACAATGGCATAGTTCTATGAAGAAGCTGAAGAAAACTTTTAAGGATGGGAAATTCCACTTTAAGGAAAAAAGAATATTCAGGCACATAACATTTATGTTAAAATAGTCTATATTAGGAGGCAGAGATGGAGAATCAGAGGACTAGGTTATTATGAGAGTGGGTTGGGAATTTTGGAAATTATCAACAATGATGCAAAATTTTATGACTATAAGGAGCTTATTGAAATTGTCAGATTAGTGTGAAAAGGAGAGAGACTGGAGTTAGCTTCCTTAGTTTTACACTCAGTAACAATCTGGGATGGTCTCTAAAGTCCCTAAATCACAGTAAAGGTCATAAAGATTAAGTTAAATAGTCCAAGGGTACTAACATCATTTTGTTTGACTACACACTCAACCAGTATCATTTCTGAGCAAGGTTTATTAGTTGAGTTTTATGTATAAAGACATTCAGACTTAAAAGATTTGTCCAAGGTTATACAATAACAAAGCAAGTATCCTAACATTCAGACCTACAGATGCTGAAAACAAGTTCAAGGGACTTTCTACCACATCAGAAGGGATAATTACCACTTCCCGGGTATTTCAGTTTTCAAGTAGCTTGATACTGATGTATCTAAAATGCTTTGTTTATTAATAGTGTGGTTTAATAATAAAAGTTTTGTAGCTACTTCGTAACTGATATTTGAAGGGCATTTTACTAAAATATATAAAGTCTGAATATACTTAACAATTCCTCAAGGCTAAATGGGACACTCTCTACCATGCGTAGTGTACAAAATAAAAGCTTTAAAGTTGGTGGCAAAGTAATTAAGTTGCATTGAGGAAGTAGTGTTGTAACCATTACCTGTCCCCATTTCCTTCCATTCATATTCCCAGTACTTTAGTTCATATCTAGTTTTAATATAAACCAATGTGTGAGGACAGCTTGTGCATCACTTGGAATCCTCTTGACTGCAACTGATGCTACAGCCCTTGCTATGGTGGCGTGTTCCTTGAGGGTGTCCCACAGCCTCACACAGGGGCAATCTGACAGTCTCTTCTTGGGCAAGGACTTTCTGTAGCTCTGCTCTAAGGTTTGAGGACACAAGTTGGAAGAGTAGAGACATCCTGACACTCACAGGTAGACAACTAAGAGTGGAATGTTGATGTCCATGAGGCTATTTGTATCCAAGACTGGATAGAAACTAACATTCAGACCTACAGCTACTGAAAACAAGTTCTGAAAAAATAGTCTTCCCTCTTATCCTCTAAACTGCATGTTCTGACATGCATCTCAGAAGCCCACTTAACAGTGTTCTGTAAGATCAAATACATAATTAGCCCTAGATTCAGTATTTATTTCCCTAATGAAACAATGCATCTTTTCATGTGTCTTTTTTTCCTGTTCAACTGTCCTCGCTCTCAAATTTTTGGTATCACATTACTTGCCTCACAAGCTATTGAAGAAACTCAAGCTTCAGAAGTACATATATAAAGAAGCAGCTCAATTTCTACAAATCTAGTGCACTGTTTCAATTGTCGTTAATGGAAAACCAAAGAACCAGAATACTGGGGCGAGTAATGAACATTTAATGAGCCTTGGCACTCATTAGATGTGAAACCCCAAGGAGAACTGGCTGGAGTGTCTGCCCATCAGGATCACAAGTTGGAAGAATTCCTGGCCCAGTACCAAGCATCTAGAGAGAAATAGAATGTGGATCAAATTCTATTTTCCTTTCTGTCCTCCAGGCACCTGCTTCCTTCTTTGCTCCAAGACTACTAGCTTGAATTGTCTGACTCTGAACTTAATAGAAAGCTTTGCCCTTGGAATTACATCTCAGAGCCAAAAGCAAAGCTAGTAATGAGCCCCAGATGGGATGCCCATTCGCTTCTCTGTTTCATGAGGAAACTGTGGCCAAATAATTTTATCTCATCCTCTCATGGTGTATTTTAAATATGAAGTTACTCTAAACTAAATTTTAGCTATTATTTTCTCCTGTATATTTTTCCTTTTGTGTATTTAAGTGTGAAGTCAATCATTTTTCATACAAGGAATTCTCATACATTTTCAGATTTCCACTCTAATGATCAAAATAATGTCCAATTTAATTACAGTAATTATGTGCAATAAGGGATCATTCTCACTATCTTTGGCAGATCTACTTTAATTTTTACCTAAAAAGGCATAATTCCCTTTATCAGAGATGATTGTTTTCAGTGTTCAGATTGATAGCATAGAATATATTTAAAATAGCACTTTTTAAAGTCTCATTTCATTTTTTAAGCTTGTCCTGGTAATGTGGAGGTTGGATTGTAAAGATAAAATTATTTTATAAAGTCAGCTACAAAATAGAATACTGTATTACCAAAGTAGTATCATTTTAATGAACAAGATGGCATAGCTGTAAAAAAATCATAGTATTAAGTTCTTTCCCTTCCTTTATATGGACCTATATAGTTTGGTTAAGACTTACTGCAGAAAACAACTGCTGATGCATCTGTTTTAATTTTTCTGAGCACTAAAGCATCCTGAAAGCAGATGCTTTGATGTACATTCCATATCCAGTTGAAAACTATACCTATAAGACTGCTGGCACAAGTGGGATGAGAAATTTGCTAATTAATTTATTAGTAGCTTAATTGCATTTCTGATATCATAACTCTAAATTTTTAAGTATTTCTTTGAAAATATATACATATTTAAATTGCATTTAAATTGAATTCCTTGATTGACAGTAAGAAAATGAGTAATGTGAAATATATTCATATCTAAGATTATTTTTTATTTTTTTTGGCCATTGCATACTTGTAGTACTCAAGATATCAACACTTTAGTATCCTATCACTTATTGATTCATAGAATGTTGCTAAACTTAAATATATTTTTTTAAAACTTAAATATTTTTTACTTTCAAAAATAGTATTTGAATTTTATTTATGGATCTTATTATAGTGCTTCTTCACTTTGTATGTAGGCTATCCTCTGATCATTTTCTCTTAAGATTCACACACATAAAATAAATTTTAAGCTTGAGGGCTGCATAATATTAAACTATACAATAATGTTTAAATTCTCATGGAAATTGTTCTCCAGTTCTTTCTCTCAGATATGTTTAATGCCATATAACTAGTCTTAGATTCTGTTTTTATTGCCCTAATGTAATTTCAATGGTAATAAAGTATAGTGCTTATGAAACTAAAGTCATATTTCAAATCTGGAGCTGTCTCTTAGCATTGTAAAGTGCTCTAACTGACATTACCAACTGCTACCTCAACTCTGCAGGTGTAAAACCACACCACAGATTATAAAGACTATTGTTGAGCAGACAGAGATGGCATTATATAATTTATTTAATTTATTGGAAGTTCAGAATAAAATATTTTCATAGCATACTTATCAATTATTTCATCCAACCCTTTATACTCTCCATCCCCTGGTCTTACGAGGACACTGTCAATGGTAATGGCCAATGGTCTATGAAATACGCAGAGGGTCACATGTAATTCCAGTCTGCAGGTCCGCTTGTGAAAACTCTGGGTGGAGTTCTGGAGGACAGTTTTGCTGAATTTTCTGTGAAAGGGAAATAAACATGTACAGTTAAAGGTCCTGAGATTAGGGGCTGCTAGTGCAGAATAGTTGGACTTACCCTAACAAATACTGATATTGGGACAGTACTGTATCACTTAAAATATGAGGCAACATGAAGTGGATATTTAAGCCCAAAGAAGATTTATATATACAATAGTAAAATATTTGGTAAAATGCATACTTTAGGCTTTGGGGTGCCAGAACATATATCTAAAAAAATTGAAATAAAATATCACCATTAATAACAACAAGAAAAATGTATGGCTTTAACAGAAAGGAAGTTGAAAACTTTACAATTATGTGTAGTTATAAACAATGGTGATTGTAAAGATATTATAGCAAGGAGAGGTCAGGTAATAGAGTGCTGGTTTGTAAGCAAAAATGGGTGAGAACAGGTATAGTTTACAAAACCTTGGTATTCCAGATTGAGAGAGTCATGGTTTCTGGATCTTTATTAATAAACAAAATTGAGAAAACTTTGAGGAATAAAACTACAGTAAGATGTTTAAACCAATTTACTTGCTTCAGGAAAATTCAGAATAAGGAATGGAGCCAAGAAATACTTTCAACTGAATAAGATGAGTAAAGAAAAACATTAGTGTTCAGAAAAGCCCATAACCTTAAAATATGCCCATTTAAATTAACAGATATATCAGTAAAGGAAAGCAAAGAAATATAGAAATATGAAATACACCTTGCAAAGACTGTTATGCACATGAACTGATTATAATCAAATATAATAAGTTAATGTTTTGAAAGTTACTGTGTTTTAGAGGTACAAATCTTGAGACTATCTAACATTCATCAAAATCAAATGCTGATTGTCAACATTTTGATTAAGGAAATGAGCTGAAATTCCTCCTCAACTTCCAAGAAGACATAGTCTCCAAATGTGTATTTCAGATAAGAACAAAAAAGGTAAAGACAGAGTCAAGGTCCATAAAATACAATAGTTGTTCCTTTCATGTAGTACGGTGAGGACTAATTCTGGTTATTTTCTACTCTCATGACATGGAGTCCCCGACAGTATCTGCCTAGCAGAAGTGCAGAATGGAAATGGAACATACATCACTGGATGCATGGAAATTTAAAGGGACTGAAGAAATAATTGGTACATTACTTCCTTCTCAGTAGGACATTCCCAATTTCTCAATAAAGTAAATAAATTATATCAGTATAAGTATGCCATTCTTCTTTCCTGTAAAGGATAGTATTTTTTACAGTCACTTCATGCAAATTTATTATTTTTGAATGGGAAGGGAGTTAATGTGTGTTTCTAATTTCAAAATCTCCAAACCAAGCAGAGTAACACCTTGACCTATTTTTTATTTAAATTAATTTTATTGGTACATTTAAGGTTTACGATATAATGACATTCATCATTGGAGATTTGTCCTTTTACATAGTATATGTTAATTCTTATTTTTCCCCATACCCCTGCCATCCCTTCAACATCTGCATCCCTCCCTATTTACAAAGACTTTGTTTCCATTTTTTTCATTTTCTCATATTAATTCCACTCCCTTCTTTCCTTTTCCCAATCACTTTGCCCCTTTTCATCCTATTTCACATTATATATTATACATCTTGAGCCGTATTTACACTTTCAGTTGCTCACATCAGAGAAACTATTCGGTATATACACATGTGCGTGCTGTTTATTTCATTTAAGAGTATAGCTGCTATGTGCATCTATTTAGCTATAAATGCCTCTAATTTCTCATTGTTTATGGCTCAGTAATACTTCATTTTATAAAAGAAAAAAAACAAAAGCCATCTACTTTGTCCAGGCTCCAGTTGATGGGCAATTGGGCTGTTTGAAAGTTTTAGTTATTTTTAAATTTTCATTTATTAAAAATTGATTATATTAATGCATTTTAGGTACACAGTATAATGAGATTTATCGTTGAAAATTGGCACCTTTACATAATCACTCTTGGTTCTCCTTTTTTCCTCATTCGCCCGCCCTCCCTTCAACCCCTCCAACCCTGCCTATTTACAAAGACTTTGTTTGTATTGTTTCCTTTTTTTATATTAATTCCATTCCCTTCTTTCCTTTTCGCTACCCCTCCCTTCACCTTTTCCCCTTTTCTTCCTATTTCACATTATCCATTACACCACTGTGATATGATTCTTTTAATTCTTTGGGGAAGATACCCAGCAGGGGAATAGCTGGGACAAATGGGACTTCCACTTCTAGTTCTTTGAGGTATCTCCATACTAATTTCCACAGTGGTTGCACCAGTCTACACTCCCACCAGCAGTGGAGCAGTGTTCCTCTTTCCCCATAGCCCCACCAGCATTTGGTATTGGTTAATTTCTTGATAACAGCTATTCTTTTTGGAGTGAGGAGGAATCTCAGCATTGTTTTCATTTGCATCTGTCAAATGACCAGTGATATTGAACATTTTTTCATATGTTTAGTTGCTATTTATACTTCTTTGTTTGAGAAATGTCTGTTCATTTCAGATGCCTGTTTTTGGATTGGTTCTTTAAATTTGGGAGGTCTGATTTTTTAAATTTCTTTATAGATTCTAGATAGTATAATTTGAGGAACAACAGATGCAAATTTTTTTCCCACATTGTGGGTGGTCTCTTCACACTGCTGGTGGTTTCTCTTGCTGTGTAGAAGTTTTTTAATAGGAAGAGATCCCACTTGTTGATTGTTTATGCTAGTTCACAAGCAACTGAGGTTTTGTTCATAAAATCTTTTCCTACACCAATGTCTTCAAGAGTTCTACCTCAACTCTGTTCTAAGCCAATTCAGTGTTTCTGTTTTAATATTTAGATCTTTAATGCATTTCAATTTTAGTTAGTGCATGGTGAGAGATATAGGTCTAGTTTTAAATTTTGGCAAGTTGAAACCAAATTTTTCCAGCACCATTTATTAAAGAGGCTATCTTTCCTCCAGGGAGGGTGTCTGGCTCCTTTGTTGAAGATGAGATGGCTGAGTGTGTCTGGCGTTGTTTCTGCATCTTTTAATCTGTTCCACTGGTCCTCAGGTCTGTTTGTTTGTCAGTACCATGCTGTTTTTATCACAGTAGCTTTGTAGTATAAAGTTGGGGATTGTGATACCCCCGGCCATATCTCTGTTGCCTAGAATTGCTCTTGCTATTCTGGGTTTCTTCTTGTTCCAAATGAATTTTTGGATTGTTTTCTCAAGGTCTGTGAAGTATGCTGCTGGGATTTCAATTGGTATTGCACTGAATCTGTACAGCAGTTTTGGAAGTATGGCCATTTTCACTATATTGATCCTTCCTACCCTGGAGCAGGGGATGTCTTTCCATTTTCTGATATCATCTTCGATCTCTTTTCAGAATGCTATAGTTTTCAGAGAAGAGGTCTTTGATTTCTTTTGTTAGGTTGATTCCTAGGTATTTCAGTTTTTTGGATGCTATTGTGAAAGGAATTATTTGCCCTATTTCTCTCTCGGTGAGTCTGTTGTTGGTGTAGAGGAAACTTATTGATTTTTGTGTGTTGACCTTGTAACCAGCTACTTGACTTAATTTGGTTATTAAGTCTAGAAGACCTTTGGTGGAGTTCTTGGGATCTTCTATATAGAGTATCATGTCATCTGCAAATAATGACAATTTGACTTCTTCATTTCCTCTCTTTATTCCTTTTATTTCTTTCTCTTGTCTAATTGCCACGGCTAATGTTTCCAAAACTATATTCAATAAGAGTGGTGATAGTGGACATCCTTGTCTTGTTCCTGATTTTAGTGTGAAGGATTTCAGTTTTTGACCATTTAGTATGATACTCACTGTTGGTTTTTCATAGATGGCTTTTGCAGGTTGTGGTAGAGACCATCTATTCCAATTTTTTGTAGGTTTTTTTTTTTAATCATAAATGCATGTTGGATTTTGTCAAATGCTTTTTCTTCATCTATGGAGATAATCATATGGTTTTTGTCCTTGGCTCTATTGATATAGTGTATTACGCTGATTGATTTGCATATATTGAACCATCCCTGCATCCCTGGGATGAATCCCACTTAATCAGGGTGTATGATCTTCTTGATGATCTTCTGCATTCTATTTGCCAGTATCTTATTAAGGATTTTTGCATCTATGTTCATTAGTGAGATTGGCCTATAGTTCTCTTTTTCAGTTGGGTCTTTCTCTCCTTTGGGGATCAAGGTGATGCTTGCTTCAAGGAAAGAATTTGGGAGTATTGCATCCCCTTCAATTTCATTGAAGACTATAAACATTAGTGGCAGTAGTTCCTCTCTAAGTGCCTTGTAGAATTCAGCAGTGAAACCATCAGGACCCAGGCTTTTCTTAGTTGATAAGTTTTTAATTACTTTTTCAATTTCATTGGTTGATAATGGGTTGTTTAGAATTTTTAGGTCTTCTTCATTCAACTTTGGTAATTCATATGTATCTAGGAATCTGTCCATTTCTTCTGTAGTTTCCATCTTATTGATTTATAGGTTCTGGAAGTAGGTATTGATGATCCTCTGGATTTATGCTGTCTGTTGTAATTTCACCCTTTTCATTCCTAATTGCATGGATTTGGGCCTTTTCTTTCCTTTTTCTGATAAGGTTGGCTAAAGGTTTGTCAATTTTGTTTATTCTTTTGAAGAACCAACTCTTGGCTTCATTGATTTTTTGTATCATTCCCTTAGTCTCCATTGCATTGATTTCTGCCCTGATCTTTATAATTTCCTCCCTTGTATGAGCTTTGGGTTTGTCCTGCCTTTCTTTTTCTAGAAGCTTGATGTTCAGCAGCAGGTTGTTTAATTGATCTTGCTCTGATTTCCTGAGTATTCACTGCTCTGAATTTCCCTCATAAGACTGCTTTCCTTGTGTCCCATAGATTCCGATATGTTGTATTGTCATTGTCATTTAATTGTAGGAACTGTCTGGTTTCTTCTTGAATTTCCCCTGTGACCCACTGATTATTCAGAAGTGTGTTGTTCATTTTCCATGTGTTTATGAGATTCTTTTGATTTCTTTTGCTATTGATCTCCAATTTCATTGCACTATGGTCTGATAATATACAGGGGATAACTTCAATTCCTTTGCACTTATTTAAACATGTTGTATGAGAGAGTATGTGGTCTATTTTGGAGAATGACCCATGTGCAGCTGAAAGGAATGTGTATTCTGATTTTGTGGGGAGAAACACTCTGTAAACATCTGTTAAGTTCATTTGTTCAAGAGTTTAATTGAGTTCTAGTATATTGTTTCTTACTTTTTGTCTAGGTGATGTATCTGTTTGTTACAGTAGGGTATTGAGGTCCCCCACTACTATTGTATTAGTGCCTATTTGATTTTTTATGTCTGTTAGTATTTGTTTTACATATTTGGGCACACTAGTGTTTGGTGCATATATATTGATTCTCATGTCTTCCTCTTGGATTGTTCCCTTTCCAAGGATGTAGTGTCCTTCTTTGTCTCACTTAATCAGTGTGGGTTTGAAATCCACTTGATCTGCAAAGAGGTTGTCTATTCCTGCTTTTTTTTCAGGTTCCTGTCACATGGATTATTGTTTTCCACCCTTTAACTTTCAGTCTATGAGGTCCTTTCTGAATTAAGTGTGTTTCTTGTATGCAATATTGTTGGATCTTGCTTCTTGACCCATTCTGCCAGTCTATTTCTTGTGATTGGTGAATTGAGACCATTAACATTGATGGTTATAAGTGATATGTATTGACTTATCCTTGTCATGACTTTTTCTTTTTGTTGGATTCTCACCCTTTTCATTTAATTTCTTGTCATGCTCAATGGATTCATTCTGCTGGGCTTCCTGGGGTTGTGATCCTCATTGTCTTTTCCTAGGATATTGTCCCAAATTTTTTGGAGTGCTGGTTTGGTATTCACGAAATTCCTAAGGTGCACTTCTTTGTCATGGAAGTATCTTATTTCTCCATCAATTTTGAAAGATAGTTTTGCAGGGTACATCAACCTTGGTTGCAGGCTGTTTTCCTTTAGGGCTTGAAATATGTCACTCCAAGCTCTTTTTGCCTTGAGGGATTGCATTGAGAAGTCTGCTGTGATTCTGATGGGCTTTCCTTTGTATATGATTTGTTTCTTTTCTCTAACTCGTTGTTGAATTTTGTTCTTCTGTTGGGTTTCTGGAATCTTAACTATTATGTGCCTATGTGTAGATTTTTTTTATCAAGGCTAGTTGGAATCCTGTATGCCTCACTTATCTGTATGTCAAGTTCTTTTGCCCCGCTTGGGAATTTTTCTGCCATCACTTTTGTGAACAGTTTTTTTTATGTCATCCACACTCTCTCCTGTTTCTTCATTGGCTCTGATCAGTCTTATATTATTCTTCTTTGCATTGTCTAGCAGCTGCTAGACTGTTTTCTTGTGTTCCCTTACAATTTTAAAGAAATTTTTCTTTTCCTGGTCACTAATTGCAATCTTATCTTTCATATCTGAAATTTTGTCCTCACACTGGCTCATTCTGCTGTGTAAACTTTCAGTGGAATTTTTAATCTCCTGTAAATATGTTTGCATCTGTTTTATGGATTCCATTTGTTTCCTATTTTGGGATTCCATCATGTTCCTCAGCTCCTCTCTTTTTTTTTTTCTGTGTCGTCTCTAGATTTATTAATCATATCTTACACTATGGGCACAATCTCTACTGTCATGTGAGAAATTATTTCTGATTTCATCTTTTCCACATCTTTTGTTGCTAGTTCAGGGAGTTCAGTTGGTTGAGTATCAGATTATTCCATCTCATTTCCCTTTGGGGTTGCTTTAGGTGATCTGGGAATCTGGTTTTGAGACTTTGTGTGTCTTCTCATTGCAGGGGCAAGACTTGGATGTGTGCTGCTGGCACCCATGCAGCTTAGCTCCTAGGAGCCTGCAAGGCTCCTCCATGGTGCTGGGGGTGCTGGTATGGAGGCTTGATAGGCTCTCCCAGTTTTAGCTATTATAAACTGTGTTGCTATAACATGGGTGCAGATATATCACTGTGGTATGATTCTTTTAATTCTTTTGGGAAGATACCCAGCAGGGGAATAGCTGGGTCAAATGGGACCTCTAGTTCTCCTTCTTTGAGATTTCTCCATACTGATTTCCACAGTGGTTGTACCAGTTTGCACTCCCAGCAACAGTGAAGCATTCGTTTTTCAAGTGCTATCTTTATGTACTGCATGGGTGAACAAGTAGATCTGACTTTCCAAACTTAAGCATAGAAAATTTTTCTTTTTAAAATTATGCTTTTAAAGTAATAATGTCACCCTTGGATTGTTTAAATTATGTTTGTAAATAATTGATTTTTAAAGAGGCAATAACATACCAACAGTTTAAGAGTTTCATTAATTTATGTCAATTATCTGAGCATCAATAGTATCTGGAGTGTGACTGAGTTCATATATCAAGTCACTAGCCACATATACGCTTGGTCAAGTTATTAAGATTCTCTATACATTAGATTTTTCGTCTGTAAAATGTGAACAATTAAAATGCTTATGTCAATTAGATCATTAGATTGAACACAAAAGAGTAAATATAGGAAATGAATGTCTTTGCAAAAGGCATGCTATACCACCTCTAAAAAGTATTTCAAAGATCTTGTATTTGTTTTTTAAAAAAGTCTTACAGAACAGCTGAAATTGTTTGGAATGACTCATCAACTATCCATGTTTCCTTATAATGTTGCAGGATAAAACCCTGTCAAAACAGATAAAGAAAAAACCCTAATGATACAAATCACTTCTACCCCTTATGGTAGTAGCATTACTAATGCAGAACTGCTTTTTTCTTACCTAGAAACAAGTGGTAGTGAGAGAAGGAAATGGTTTATTTGGTGACCATTGTATGTCTGATGTAGTCTGATCTTCTGTCCTGCAAACTTCTCTTCGCTCACTTCTTTTCCAACATGGAACCCCTTCTTCAAGGGAGAGAGCCTAAGGTATCCCAGTAAACTGTCTTTCAAACACAATGTTAATAAAGTATTGAAGATAATCATAATTTTAAAGTACTAGGCTGGGGATTTAGCTCAGTGGCTCTGTGCCTGTCTTGCAAATGCAAAGTCCTGACTTGGATCCCTGGTACAAAAAAAAAGTACTGTCACTGGAAAAATTCAAGGGGACAAAGTTAAATAAACAAGAAAGACTATTCAAAGTTATATAACAACATCTATTCAGACACTGACTTAGTTGTTGTTTTCTTTTAATGGATTCTTTCTGGTGGTTGTGGGCTAAAACAGCAGGAGTGAAAAACTAGCATAGAGGAGAGATGGATGCGAAGGAAAAAAGTATGATTGCTTAAAGCAGATTCAGTTATATTTTTCCAGAGAAAATGCAAAATAGAAACTGATATGTATTATACATTGCACTCAAGCATAATGTAATGTAAGAAAAGTTCTTTCTATGGATGATGGGAAATGTGAAAGTTGCATATAGATCGCTAGCACTTGTGTGGTAAAACTTTAGTGGTATGGAAGTCTAAAGCCTGTTCTATCTACTCGATGAATGGTAATAGTAGATTTGCCTAAAGCCTATGCAACAGTGGTATGACTATTGTATCAGTTATAATGAAAATTTTATTTAAAACATTTTTCCTTCTGCCTGGGAAGGCATTTTGCTTTGTCAAGATAGATCTCATTGATTACATATTTGGATAACAGTTTTTATAGATTAGCATGACATTTATTAAAATATATTACCTCTATGTCTGAATTACTTTATGGTTTCTTTACCTGACCTAGGATTCTACCCTGTCATATGTGGGAAATGGCCAGGTGCTTTCCTCCTAAGATCAGGAACATGACTAAGCATGTCACTCTTACTGCCACTTTTAGTTAATGTTACAGGAGAGGTTTAAAATAGAGCTATTAGAATAAATAAATAAATAAATAAATAAGGGCCTTGTCTGAGTTCCACATGCCATGAATACACTATGTCACCTCCTTTCTTAACTCTGCTACTCCTACACACATAGCTTTTTACTTTCAATACCACCTAAATCTGACATTCTCCCAACATTTGTTAGAAGACAGAGAAAACTGAAAGTACTTTTGGATCTATTTTCTATGCATAGTTCTTTCCTGTCCTGGCTTCAAACCTTGAGCAGTAACATTCTGCCATACTGGTCTGATGCTCCACTCCTACACCATTGTCAAGAGCTTGGAAGACCGAGACTATCCAAATAACACTGATTATGCAGAATGTTCTACATATTATGGTTATATTAAATTTTGCTTTTTAAAACTGGATCTATTTTATTAATTTCTAAAAGCTATAATAAATTTCATATATAAAATAATGTATCTAAGTATGAGGCACACAGTTGTACTATAAAAAAATTTAAAAACTTATTTTAGATAACAAGATCATCGAGAAGTTTAAAAAATTGACCGTTACAAATACTTCTAAGTCTTTGTTGAATGTTTTCTTACAGCATTTCCCTTAGCCACCTCCAAGGGAAAGCCATTTTCCAGAAGTTTGTGGTCATAATTCCCTTGTACTTCACTGTATTTTTTAATTGTACATGTGTACTACTTAATTAGTATTATTTCATTCTGCTTTTCTGAACGTTTTAAATAGTACTATTTAATCTTCGGTGACTTACTTTTTTCTCCTAATGTAATGCTTAAAAGTCATTCTACAGGTGAGTATAAAGGCAGTTTTAATAATTTCCACCACTTATACTATTGCATTGTTTCAAGAGCAGAACATTTATTTAGCTATTTTGTTGATAAACTCAATTAGATTGTTCCTCCATCTTTTTTCTTTTCCTTTTTCCTTTTTGTGTTCTGGTCTCTCTACTGAAAATAAAACTGTCAGGATTACACATGAAATTTCTGAGTTTTAGTCACGGTGCACCTGCTATTTAACAAGCTGGTGGTTCTATCATTTTCCAGAGTGTTTTCCTGAGTCATAATTCAATACTCATTGTTTTCTCTTAAGAGAAAGCTTACTGACTGCCATTGTCCAATGTATTTGCCAATTCTTAATATTATCAACACTTCTGATCTTTGTCACACTTGTGACCTTGAGAAAATCTCACTGTAGTTTTCATTTGAATTTCTATAATTTCTAAAAATTTTACTTTTTATACAGAATGATGCTTCACACTTTCTTATAAATGACCTTCTTCCTTATAAATTCACCCATGTGGTCCTCTTGCTTTTAAAATTTTTCTTGTTTGTATTTTTAATTTAGTTAAATTTGAGATTCAAATTCTTTATTGGTAATACGTTTTACAAATATTTCTTCCCAGATTGTGATTTGCTATATCATATTCATTGCAATACACTTTAATAGGTGATATTTTCAATTTGAATGAAATTTTGTTTATTAATTGTAAATGCTTAATTGCCCTGTGTCTTGAAAAGGAGAAATCCTAACCAATCCAATAACATTAATAGTTTTTGAGAATTTTCCCAAAATATATCACCAGTGTATACAAAACTTAAAAAATCCACATCCCTCAAAATACTGTTAGAAATAATAAATGAGTTAAGCAAGTTTCCAAGACCTAAGATCAATATAAAATCACATATTTCTGCACACTGGAAATCAATAATCAGAAAATGAAAATAAGAAAAAATTCCATTTCCAAAATCATTGAAAAAATGCAATACTTAGGAATAAATTTAACCAAAGTGATGAATAATTTTACACTGAATAGTAATAAATATTGTTGATATAAATGAAAGCACATCCTATGTTCATAGATCAGAAGGCTTATTGTTAAGATGGAAAGTCTCTCAGGTTTGATCTACTTATTAAACATGATTCCTATTAGAATTTTAAAAGGTTTATTCACCAAAACTGGAAAGTTGATCATGAAATTTGTATAGAAATGTTAGAATGAGTCACAAAATTTTGCAAAAATGTTGTGTTTTCAAAAGCATTTATTCTGAATTTAAAATTCATTACAGTTATATTAATCACATCAATGTGATGTTGATATGTGTATAAACATATGTTAGACCAATGGAATGCAATTAGGAATCTAAAAATAAAGCTTCACATTAATAGTCAATTGATTTTTAACAAAGAAACCAATATAATTTAACCTGGCAAAGAATAATTTGTTTTTTGGGTTTTTTTTTCTGTGAACAACTACTGATGATGCAATTGCCTAGCCACATACAAATAAAGAAGTTGACTACTGCCTTAGGACAGGTAAAACATTAACTATAGGGGTGGGGATTTAGCTCAGTGGCACTGTGCCTGCCTCACAAATTCAAGGTACTGAGTTCGATTCCCGGTACAAAAAAATAACATTATAATTTTATTATATATTTAAATATAAAAGAAAAATTATAAAGCTCTTAAAAGAAAATGTAGGAGTAAATATGATGACCTGTGTAAACAACAGTTTGTTAGGCACAACAGAAAATTAGTGATTTACAACAAAATAAAAAAATTGGATTTCATTAAAATCGTAAACTTTTGTGCTTCAAGGATATTATTTTTTTTTCATTTTTTTTTCCAAGGATATTATTAAGGAAATAAAAAAATAACCTACAGGATATATTTGCTATATATATATATATCTTACTAGAAACTTGTGTGCAGAGTACATAATTAATTCTTGTAATTAATAGGAAGAGAAGCCAGCTAGGCAAGGCGCCACACATCTGTAATCTCAGTACTCTGGGAGGTTAATGTAGGAGAGTCATAAATTAAAGCCCTACCTGGACAATTTAGTGACTTAGCAAGACCTTGTCTCTAAATGAATAAATAAATAAATAGGGACATAGCTCCATGCAAAGGCCCTAGGTTAATCCTTAATGCTGCAAAAACAAAACAAAGGAAGATAAGCCAAATGAAATATGGGCAAAATACTTGGAGAGAGATTTCCCTCAAAAGGGATACGCATAAACATACAAATGAAAAAATGTTCAAAAATACTAGTCATTGTGAAAGTGCAGATTGAAACAATAATAAAGTAACACTTCATACCTACTAGGATGTTGATAATAATATAAAACTGGAAAGGTGTGTGCAAGTAAAGGGGTAGAGAACTAGGAACTCTTTACCTTGCTGTTTGAAATGCAAAATTGTCCATTTGCTTTGGGATACAATTTGATTTTTATAAAATGTTAACAATGGGAAGTTATTATATGAACTGGCCATTCTACTCCTAGGTATGTTCACAGTAAAAAAGAGACCTACCCACCACTATAACTTACACACAAATATTCCAAGTAGCATTATTCATAATAGCTCCAAATTGGAAATAATACAAAACATCCATCAAAATGACAAATGGAGAAACAAAATGTAGCATAGCTACAGGATGGAATATCATTCAACTTTAAAAAGGAATAGAGTACTGAAATAAGCTAGTACCTGGATCAATCTTGAAAACTTTATGGTAAGTGAAGGAATTAATCAACAAATGACCACATATTTTATGATTACATTTATATAAAATGCTTATAGTTGGCACTACAGCTTTTCTTTTCTTTTCTTTTTTTTTTGGGGGGGGGTACCGGGGATCAAACTTGGGTCCTCACGCTTGCACAGCAGGTGGCAAAACCACTGAGCTAAAAGCAGGGAGTGACTGGCAATGGATAAACAATTTTCCTTTTTGAAGATGACAATATTATAAAATTCAATTTAATAAATATTGCAAAACAGTGAATATACTAAAATTATGAAACTATATACTTTTAATGTGTAAACCTCATGTTATAGTACTTCTCTCAATAAAGTTGTTTTTAAAAAGGAAAAGTAGTTAGGTTGTGTTAACTATTTATTAGGCATGTTGGTATTTAGCAGTTTTGAGTAAATAGACCAACTAAGATAATTAAAAGTGATATATTTTGAAGATATATCAAATGTGACTCTAGTAGCAACATAGTAGTGAGAAAGAAAATGGAACTAATTCATGGCTACTACTAGGAGATTTCGTAGTAATAATAAAAGCATCTCTTTTTCAATCCTTTGTATTGGGGTGAAATAAAATGAGTAAAAGGCATGTGAAAAATATCTTCTGGAGTTTTTCTTTCTGTAAATTTTTCTATATTTAGTTGAATATTCTTTTTGGTAAACTGACAGCTTTAAAAATATTTTTCTGATTTGTTCATTTTTCCTTTATATGCAGAAATAAAAGCAGGGGACTTCTGTAGCATCAGTTAGAAGTATAAAATTATTTGAAAGCTATAGAATATTTTAATAGTTGAAAATAAAACAAAACTGTAGGTTTTTTGTTGTTGTTCCATTAACATGTCATCAGTTATCTGTCTTTGTGGAACATTCTAGCATAAAAAATCTTAATAATTAACTTCAAAGAAAAGTAAATGGAGGATCTCAGTTGACCTAACAATATTTATTTAGATCATGTTATGTGAAAGATGCTGAACTAGTAAATATAAGAGAATAAAAATGAACTATTGCTATTTCTGAGGAAATACTGTTCAATCTGGATGACAGAGTACACACACATAATGAGCATAAAACACCCACCTGTATTGGACAGGTATCCAACTATACATGACACTCTGAAGTTTAAGAAAAGAGACTGATCATTAGAAGTAGGGATAAGACCCTGCTGCTCATTTATGAATATTAAAACTGAAGCTCAGAGGGCTAAGTGATTCACTTAAAATCTCTATGGTAAATGAGGGATCTGGCTGCAACTTTTGACCAATAGTTTATAAAGCTTTCATATAATGCTTTCACCAGCAGCACTTAGATTGAACAACTGTTGAAATGTTGCATTTGATTTGAAAAGAGGCATGACCACCGCTAGTGTTCCCACTAAAGGAAGATGAACCCAAGAAGTCAGAAGGTAGAATCCCAACCAAAATCATGCTGCCCTACCATATGCCCAGAAAAGCTATTTGTCAGAGTCCTGACACTCCCTGCCTAGCAGCTGCCTTTTCCAGGGTCTCTGTCTCTACTTCCCATAGGTAACTGAATTTTTGCACCATATAAATAATACCATGGCTAGAGCTGAAGGTGAGGCTTGTATATGGGATACTTGGTGGGTACATCTCAGCCTTGTCAGTTATCTGGAAACACACATTAGGAGGAAATTGCCCCAGGTGGCAGAGAGTATGCTAAGAAGATAACTACACGGTTTTACTGAGTATCATTAAAGAAGACTGGACTAAAAAGACAATCTTCATTTCTTGATGAGATTAAGATATTATAAAAATATATATTAATTTCATTTCTAAATTAATTTATGCATTTAAGTGAATGGCAAATAAAATTTTTATAGTAGTTTTCAATTTAGCAAAGGATTCTTAAAATTTCTATGGAATAATAAATGAGAATAGACATTGAGGAAAACAATAGATTTTTTTTTTACCTATCAGACTTTTAAATGTACATTGATATAGTAATCAAATCAGTTTATTGCTGATCAACAAATGAGAATAACCCATAGAATATTGTTCAAGCAGGAAAGTAAATTACTAAGCATCGTGTGTGTGTGTGGGGGGGGGAGTCGTATGTGTGTAGAATAAAGACAAGTTTCAATTTAAAGTTTGATAGCCAGTGTTCTCTCTCCCAATTACTGGGTGAAAAATTTTAACTGTAACTTTTTCATATCTTAAAGACTTAAAGAAGCCAAAAAATATTACAAAGTTTAAGTCCTTGGGAAAAATATTCCCAAAAGAAAAAGCCAGAATTCTAGAATATGTAGATGTTTCATTATTAGAGTAAACCCAGTTAAAGCCTTGCAGGGAAAGCAGGGGCTGAAAAGCTAGCCAGCTCTGAAAGAATAGGTATGAGGAATTGCTAAAACCATAGTGACCTAGAAGACAGAAATATGGACAGGACCACCAGACTTTTGGGGCCTTTCCTGTCATGATCCACAATTTAAAAAGATTTGGTAAATTTTTAAAATTCCACTTACATCTTCTAAGGATATTAATACTTTATTATTTAAGCAACGTAATTCTTTAAATAATGAGTTTATGTCAAATTGCTCCATGAACAAGTACAATGTAATTTTCTGCATGATTTATATAGGTACATAGATTTCTGGATAATTTATATAGGTAATCTGAATTTATGTTAAGAGGTATTGGCCTTTTGTACTCAGTTTTTCCAAGTCTTTAAAAATTAATTGTTATCATCTAAAATGAATCCTAATTTTGTTATTTAGCTAACTCCCTAATAATCTGAGGCCATGTTGTACTAATTTTTTTTCTTTCACAGTCCATCAGAAAGGCCAGACTTGGGTCAGGGATTTAGCTCTGTGGTTCTGCCTTCTGCCTCGCAAATGTAAGGTACTGAGTTTGATCCCCGGTGAAAAAAAAAAAAAAAAAAAAATGAAAGGCCAGACTGAAATAAACAAAAAAAATCTTCTAGTTCTTGTGCACTTTATATTGTATTCTCAAGTGGCTTCAAGGTTCTTAATATTATTAAAAGTAAAATTTTAAATGTAATTTTAAGACAAGTTGCTTTAAGAGAACTCTACATTTACATTTTTGTAACTAGCATTTGTTAAAAAATAACATGGTATGTTAAATATACCAATCAACAACAGTAAAACCTATTTACTAAAAATAAGAATTCTGATATTAATTTTCCCCGGCCACAAGATTCTTTGAGACAGATTGGCACAAAGACTTTAATTCCATTCCTCTCCACTTTTTGGCATTGATTCCTTTGAGGATCTGATAGAGCTGCAGACTACTAAATCTACGAAGACTTTCATATTCAAGCACAATGGTCAGCTTCAGGTCATATGACCTATGCATTACATGCTTAGGAGGGACTCTCATCGGTTTTGGAAATGACTTGGAATTCCTGATTTTTAAACAGGTGGTTCCCCATTTTCATTGTGCATTACATTCCATAAATTATATAGCTGGTGTTGCTTTCAGCTCATATGTCTGACAATGAAGCTTTTGTTTAAATGATCTTTAAAAAGAGAAAAAATCTTTAAGAGTTTGGTTTTTTTTTTTTTTGGTCCCAGGGATCGAACTCCGGACCTTGTGCTCTCAAGGCAGGCAGCAGAACCACTAAGCTAAATCCCTGGCCCAAGGGTTTTCTTTTTAAAAAATAGTATACAAGTTCTTATTGATGAGCATGATTTCTCTTAAACTATGGAAGAGATCTGAATAGTGTTTGATTCTATTTCTGTTAAAGTACATTCTGTGTGAAGCATTTGGTCTCTGAATCAAAAAAAGTGATTATTAAGAGGGATGGCTTCATTTTGGACAATTCTATTCAGTAACTTTAAAAAATCAATTTATTAGCTTTGAATCACATGAATTTCTCACTTGGAATGATACATATTATGATAAGCTATTTATATAACTGATAGTAAATGAGAAAACATTTTTTCAAAGAGCAAATGTCGATGATGAACTACTATCTAAAGCCATCTTATTCGGTTATTTCTAAGAATTAAATGCTGAGAATTTTTTAAATTGGATTTTTATGATTAAATGAGTAATTTCCTTTTTGAAATTTTTTTCTGCTATTTCCAAACCTTTGTCTCAACCACAAAGAGATTTTTAAAACAGGTACAGAAATGTGATATTAAAGCAACTACTTATTCTGGAATTTACTCTATGATTACAAATGAGGGAGTTGAAGCAAATTTTCTTTTAATTCTTTAGGAACAAGAATAAAGTGTGCAACTAATGCATCTACACTTTAAGAAATTTTTTTAACTTAAAACTTTTGAGTAATCCTAAAACTCCAACTGAGTTAGTAATAAATACAGGATTGCACGCAAGACTGAAAAGGATACCAGGACTCCATTAGATTGTTGGAGACTTCTAGACACAGCTGGGGAAAAGATCACATCAATGGAAAGTTTCAAAAGAGATGAAAGGGACTTGCCTCTAACCATTGTTCTCTCTGTATTATGTATGTGTTTCCATGAGTTTTAAAGACAAATTATGTTCACAGTTTAATATCTAAATCTAAAACAATAAAGACCATATTAATAGGGCACAGCACTAGGTGGAAAGTATTTTGTCTACTAATGTTAAGAGTAAGAGAGCATTTGGGTTTTGTCTAGCTTTCAGAAATGGAAGATTCTTAAGGTTTTAATAGGTTTGCAGGCATTTGTGTGATGATGGTATGAACATTTCTAAATATAGGTGCTATTATCTATTTTATTCATACGTACTCCACAGTCTTAAACTGTTTTGTACTTCACCTTTCAGAATTTAGACTTATATTCTACAACCATATATTTCCACTTTTCCAAACAACTTTCATTCTTAAATAAATGACTCTTACAAAATTTGAAAAATTGTTTCTTATGAATAACTAGATGCACTTATCAAATTGTCACCAGGTTAATTTATGTTAATCCTAACCTTATTGATTGTCCAATCATGAGAAGAAATCTGTAAGCAGAGCTATTAAATTAAGATGAAGAACAGTTGAAGTAAATTTGCTAGACAAAACAATAATTGTAGTGGCCTGCATTATGACAGTTTAACCCCAATGCACTGACCTCCTAAGAAGTTGATTCACCATAAATCTTATTTCTTATATTTATACCAGCACAGCTATAAGTTTAAAGTTAAACCTTTTACTTTGGTGTATATTTTCACATGTAAATAAATACCATATCAATAGATATCTTTTTGTAATTGGCTGTTTAATGGGAAGAAATATGAAAATTCAGATTTTATCATTAAAACAATTCTCCAAACTCCTCTATCCTCTGAGAAACAATTAATATTGCACTATTGTAATTCAGAAACAGTAATGTTCACCACTCAGAGGTTTAGCTTACTCTATAATAGAAACTCATTATGGAAAATGCTTGTAACTGCCTTCAATTGTCTCTCTTTTTGGGGGGTTTAAGTGGAGGGACATAATTAAATGCAATATTTGGAAGTGTAAATATGCTGTGATTAGACTACTTATTGTTCTCTATTTTCATAAAGTGAAAAAGATAAAGGAAAGAAAATATTCTCAAGTTTTGAGGCCTTTGCTTTTTCTAGAGCATTTAGAGAGCCTGCAACTCTAATACCCAATCTAGTTTCTAAAAATATTTAAAGAGCTAGAGAACTATAAAAAGAATTATATATAAAACCATAAACTATTATATAGGCACACATGTCATTGGATTAGAGTTCGAGAATAGAAGAGAGATAAAATATAGACTATTCAAGGCCTGGGGATTTAGCTCAGTTGTGCTCCACCTGCCTTACAAGCACAAGGTCCTGAGTTCAATTCCTGGTATCAGTAAAAAATTCTGAATATTCAATTTCTGAAGGATATGTATTTTCTAATTAATAATTAAAAATATAATTATATATATTTAATTACACTTCAACTCCATGTTACAAGTTACTATTTTAAAAAGACAACTTGATAATTGTAGCACTGTCCTTTAAGAGTCACCAGTTGCATTCCCAGGACTCTATGAAACAATAACTCTCATTTTTTACATTCTTGGATATTGTTATGGTTTTCCATTGATTGGTTTAGGTTTACATTTTAAAAATAATGTTCTTTCTCTAAGTTGATTGTTTGCTAATATTAATGAAATGATTCTCACTTAGGGTCAAAAGATCCTTGAGGGTTTGTGTTAGTATTCTTGAAGACCCACAAGTTAGCTATGGTGATTTTTAACATCATTTTGTTTTTTCCAGTACAGGGCATCGAACTCAGGACCTGATGCTTGCAAGAGAGGTGAGGTGCCACTGAGCTAAATCTCAGGCCCTGAGAATTTTTATTTTATGATATTATTTTATAATAAAACTTAAAACTATCCAACAGGTCATTGTCCTCTATTTTAATTTTCAATTAGACTATTGGTTCAATTTCCAAATAGTCTAAAACTTCTCCTGTGAAACAGTTCAAAGCCTTGGCATTTGGAAGGGAAAAGAGTTGTTTATACCATTGCTTTTAATAGTGAGAACTAAATGAGTGTCGTGTCTAAGCAGTGAACAATTCTAGCACATAGCACACAAATGATGCACAAGCTGAGAAAAACGTGTAAGAGACATGAAGTGATACAGGGCTCTACAGGTAGAAGAAATTTAAAAAAAAACACTTGAGGCTCTGTAGAATTTTCTATTACATAGAGATTATTGACTGTATATGAACAGCTATAAAGCAGAAATGTAAATAAACATATCTTGTTGTGTGGAAGCTGCCATAAAGGGTGATTTATTAAAGTGAAAGTCACAAAGATTGAAAAATTTAAATTTCTTAAAATCTATAATATTTGTCCATGGACAGTATTATAATTACACATACTGAGGTCTGATATTCTGGATTTCTAGTCAAACACAATTTAGATATCAGATTAGATGTGTACAGGTTACTTATTTGAGACCTGCTGACAGATTATCAGCAACATATTGCTTATATTTGATTTGCCATCCACATGATACATATTTTCCCATTTGCCATAATTCTCACCAACTGCTATTGTATGAAGGGGAACATGTTTCATTCATTCATTAATATTCTCTACCTTCTCTGTGAATACAGTTGAGTTTGCTTAGTTCTATAAACTAATGTTATGCTAATTCTTTCTGATTATCTTACTCTGCTATAGAAATATATTTCACTAGGCTAATGAATAATACAATCCTTGGTTCTTAATCTGTAGTATTTTCAGCTAACACATCTTTGAAAAAAGGCAACACAATTGCATTGACAGTTTAAAAACCTCCCAGCAAGGCTATGAAGATGTTAGTGTATAATGTTTTTAGTTGCATGAATTTGGAACTTAGTAGAAAATAATGTTATACATAACAAAAAGCAGAATACAAAATTATAGACTTAATTATGTTATTTTCAGAAAATATAGAATATATAAAAATTGGTAGAAAACATGAAAATGTCAACAATGATTATATTGATATTACTATTTCTATATATCTTGACTTTCTTGATCATCTTTGGAAATTAGGCAACATTAATAATGATTATTTTACATAAACAAATACAAAATTACTTATTCTACAAAAACATAAAATGGAAATAGAATCAATAGAATTCAGTTTAAAATGGAAAGAAAGAATGTCAAAAAGAATATTAAAGCTAGACTTGTAGCTAAACAAGGTAGAGGTAAACCATAATATGTATATTATTCTTGTGAAAAGTCCATTTGCAAATTATGCCTGTTGTGAGGAATAGATTGACTTTTGATCTGTTAGAGTGTATCATATACTTAGAACCCAGTCTTGGAAAATATCCACTTTTCAGTGGTATTATCATTTCTAACTGTGCATCCTGTCTTTTTGGATTTATTACTGTTAGTAATAAACAGATTTTCTGTGTCTCCTAAGATTATTGACATGGAAAATATTTTATAATGTTTTAATACTACTCAAAATTAAGATATCTAAATTAGAAAAATTATCAATGACTTATCAAGTCAAAAAGAAATTGGAATATTACATCTCAGGAATCACATAGTTGTCAATGTCTTTATTAAATATGCTTGGGATATATTTAAAAGCAAGAAAACTTATTATTTTTCTAAGTTCTTACATTTTTTACATTTCTTCTTATTCTAAAATCCAAAAAGAAAATTATTAATCTGATATCAAAATAAGTTATATCTCTTATTTTATGATGTATGAACGCAAGTGAAACACATATCTTTTTGATACAATATGGAAGACAATTATATACTCTATCCACAAAGGGGGTACTTATAAATTCCTAAATAAATGTCTTTGCTTTCTCTGTCATTAGTGAAAATCATTATTGATCAGAGAAACATACCATCCTTTTTTGAGGGGGTTGAGTTTCACATCCCCAGGAAAATATTAAAGTCTCCCCAGGGTGTTCAGCCTCACAGTTTGAGAGTCACTGTCCCAGTTAGATAGAGAATCAGAAAATTGCAAAAACAATTTGCAATCGCCAGGTGATTTAGAAAACAGAAGTAGACTGCAGGCCCTATTATTATGCAAAGTGACAAAATATAATTACTGCATAGGAAGGTTTGTTTTCTGAAGCTGCAGTCTTTAGAAATATAAGACTTAAGTGATTCACTCTCAGCTTGCTTTCTATCTCTGCTCCTCTATGTGGATCTAGCTGTGTGATCAGACTGAAGTGTTCTTTTTTAAAATTTATGGCAGGAATCTCAGTAATGAAACAACACATCAACACATTGTGGCAGTAAATATTTTGGAAATTTAGAGGCTACACTAGCAAGAACATTTTGCATATTGTTCATAATTTTGGTGGACAAAATTTTAGTTATAATATAAAGCGATCATAAGAATTTTATCTTAATTCTTCTTGATTATTCAATAACTAATGTATCAATTACAATGTTTAATATTCTGACCTGGGATTTCATGTTTAGTTGGGAACTAAGCTATTTTAGATCTGAAGCCTGGCAGCTTAGCCTATCTCATTGTGGTAGGGCCCCTACATAAAGAATGTGGTAGAGCCTCCCCCTTAAGGAATGTGGACCTTCTTAAAGCAAGTCCCTGCAGCACAATTAATTCACATATGTAGTTCACATATTATGCATATGTAGTTCTAGCATGACTCTGTAACAGGTTGTACCCAATCTGGCTGTAGTTTGTTAGTGTGTTATGAATATAAGGGAGACAAAGATCCAAGAAGTGTATAAAGGGCAAGACCCCGCCATGTTGGCCACTCAGCCTTTGGTTACAAATTCACTGGTCCCCTACTGGTATAAATAAAACTACTTCCTGGAAAGAGCTGGGGTGTCCCCTCTCTTTGTGTGAGAATCCCACAGTATCATGATAGAATTCACCCCTGTCATGTAGTTTGACCCAAGCTTCTACATATGGGTGAAATTTTTATTTTGGAAGAAATTAAGCAATAATTTTCCTAGAGAATCTGGGGGTGACACTAGTGGTGTTTTCCTGGTCATACAATTACTTTATTTTATTTTTATTCATTAAGTTTATTGCTACATTTTAGGTATACATTATAATTGCATTCATCATTGGGAATTTGCATCTGTACATGATATATCTTGGTTCCTATTTTTTTCCATTCCCCTTCCTTCCCTTCAACCCATCCACTCATGATTTACAAAAGCTTTGTTTCCATTTTTTCTCTCTTTTATCATTTATTTCTTTCCCTTCTTTTCTTTGCCCCATACCCTTTCCCTAGTTGCCCTTCCCTTTGAACATTTTCTTCCTAATTCACAAAATCTATTATACATTTTGATCCTCATTTACACTTTGTTTCTCACACCAAAGAAATAATTCTGTATTTACACATGTGTGTCCTATTTATTTCATTTAAGAGTATGGGCTCAAGGTGCATCCATTTAGCTATAAATGTCTCTAGAGTATCTTTCTTTATGGATGAGTAGTACTCCATTATGTAAAAAAAAAAAAATCCCAGTTGATGGGCATTTGAGCTGTTTCTAAGATTTAGCTATTACAAACTGTGCCTCTATAAACATGGGTGCACATATATTTCTGTGGTATGATGCTTTTATTTCTTTTGGGAAGACACCCAGAAGAGGAATAGCTGGGTGGAATGGAACCTCTAATCCTAGGTTTTTTTGAGGAACCTCCACACTGATTTCCACAGTGGTTGCACCAAAATTACTGTATTTTAATTTTTGATTTGGAGCCCTTTTTTTGCAGTTTGTTGGAAGGGGCACAAAGTTGACTTAACTATCTTAAAAGCACATTTTTTAAGGTTTAGTTGGATAAGATTTTATTCATATTTAATTTATTTTCTCTTCTTACAACCTCAGAGAGTTATAGTATACTTACATGAGTATTTCCATCCAGTTTTGGAAATTTTTAGTAATTTAACTAGAAAATTAAATGCCTTATTTTAGAGGTACTTACAAAACTCTTATAACACTTTTAATAACATAAATGTAGACACTTGGTGTTCAAGTCCAACTTTGATATCATTGTTTTATATGCAAACTTAACAAACAAACTTTCCAATGAAACACAGATGTATCTTCAAATTAATCTTGGTGTTATGTGGGATCCAAGGCCATCCCCTAAAGAGGAGATGGGGATGCCAACTTGCTTGTCCCATTGAGTAGTAGGTTCATTGACTTCTTGTCACAGAAAAAGAATTTCAGAATGCATCAGTGAGAAGCACTGGCAGATTTATCAGGCAGAGTTAAAGTAGTGCACAAAGAAAAAGGAGTACATGAGAAGTACTGTGTCTAGGGTCAGCTATATACATGTGTATGTGTTGTTAGAGATACCTGTTAGAATGGGTGATCTAAATTGTGTTGCCTAAAGCCTTTCTTCAAATCCTTTAAATCTGTTTGGTAATTTTAAATTTAGGTTGCTACTCTCTACTTTATCAGCTAGATTAATTTATGGATTTAAGGGATCTGGGTGTGATCATCCTAGAGGAGGAAAACAAACAAGATTGGGGAGCATAAACAAGGTAAGAGAGTACAAATAAACCTAGGAGGTACAAATATGGAAAACCTTGGTGACTTTGTGTACTGAAGTTACAGTTTTCTTAGAAGTACAGTTTTAAAATTATGATTTTCCTTGTCTTCTTTACCTACCCTCATTTCTTCTGATGTACTTTAAGTAAACTGACACAATTTAGCAAGTAAAATGGGATAGCCAAAGAATACAGAATTGTAGAATTCACTAATTCAAATAATATATAATGCAGGTAGGTTGAGTTAAATAAGAAAAATAAAATAACTCACACTTAAAATTTTTAAAAATTTAATTTAAATTTTTCTGTTATATGTGGCTTACAGAGCTATAAAGCCCTGAAAGTCTTAGAATCATAAAATTTCCATCATCCTGTGCTACCTTCTCATGCAGAGTCTGCAGAGATTGACATTTCTAACTCTAACTGCTGTTTTTCATGTTTACTTCTCATATATAAATAAAATACTTCCATTGATATTGCACGATTTAAAGATGTAAGACAGTATTTAATTTTCTTTGGAAGATGAAGAATTTTCTCTCTTGTATTCTCTATCCACTCTTCACTCTCACTTCTCTTGATTTCACCTGATAAAATTGTATTATTGTACAATTCATTGTCAAACCAATGTTTACTTCTAAATTGTGACTATGTAGATATTTTCCCTTTGTCAAATGTTCTATATGCCTCCTAATTTTGTTTTAGAGTCTTTGGAAGTCTTCTTAGATTTTGTTTCTGCTTGCTGTGCATTTAGACCTAGGGGTGGGCACTAAATGGTAACTGACATTTTGTGCAGAATTTGACAGGTTGATTGCTAAACTTCACCGCAAGTTGATCAGATTCTTACCTAGATACTTGGTTGGGCGTTGGTACCGGGTAAAACATCGTTTAGTTTCTGTAAGGAATAGATTCTAAAATTCATAAAGTCTTAAACTGAATAGTACTTTTCTTATTTTTTTTGGTACTGGGGATCGAACTCGGGTCGTTGCGCTTGCGCAGCAGGGTGTGAAACCACTGAGCTAAATCCCCAGCCCCTGAATAGTATTTTTCATTGTTTACTTTTCTTGCTAATGTGTAAATATTCTCTCGTTAGAGATTCAGAAGTAGACCCTCTTTAACTTAAGATCTTAACTATTCTCCACACCTTATTAATTTTGTAAGAGCTACTGGTTTTATTGACATTTCTAAAGTAACCCTTTGTTTTCACTGATTTTCTGTATTTTTTTCACTGTAATTTTCATTTATGTCTATTTTTGATCATGCTCTTTTGATTTACTTGACTTAAAATTGTTCTTCCTTTTCTTGTTTCTTAAGGTAGAACCTTAGATTATTTACTTGAGATCTTTTATATTTCTAATATAGGCACTTAGTTCTGTAAATGTCCTTCTAAATTCTCCTTCAGTTGTATACCCCCAAATTTGATATATTGCTTTTTCATGCAGTTTGAAATATTTTCTAGTTTGCCATGCAAGTTTCTTTTAAGTCATTAAGAAATATGTATTTTTGCTTGTTTTGAAATAATGTTTAATCTTATTGCCCAGGTTAGCTTTGAACTCATGTACTTCTTGCTACATCCTCCAGATCACAGGAGTATCCCACCATGCTTGGCATGGAAATATATTAATTTTCAAATACTAGGGAATTTTCCCAATATATTACTGTTACTGATTTCTAGTTGAAATCCACTATGACCTTAAGAATATACTCTAGGTTTTTGCAATTCTTTTACATTTTTAAAGTTTGTTTTATGGCCTAAAATATAGTCTATCTTGGTGGACACTCAATGTGAACTTGAAAAGAATGAATATTCAGTTATTGTTGGATGCAGTGTTCTATACATGTGAATTAGGTTGTTAGTCAACAGAACTGTTCAGACCTTCTCCATTCATACTGATTTTCTGTCATCTTCTATGGATTACTGAGAGAGCATTGAGCTCTAGCTGCAGAGTTAGGCCGAGTGGGGTCTTTTAGGGTAGTTTACTCTAAGGAAAATTGTATGAGTCAATTTTGATATATGTGGAAATATTATATGTCATATATTTTAAAAGAAAAATTGGCTCCTGGAAAATAGATTGAAGGTTGTTGGGAGTTGAATCAAAGAGTTCTTCTAGGAAATTAAAACATCGTTATTAATAGTTGTGGAGAAGGTTTTGGCAGGAGTAAGATTTAGAAGAATTTTTAAGAACTCTGCTCTGGTTTATAGCTGGGTGTCCCCAGAGAGGCTTACGTGCTCATAAGCCAATGGTGAGTGCCTCGAAAATTTAGTGAAATAAGTGGATTTCATTTCTTGGTAGGCTGAAAGGAATAGGGAGGAGAATAAAGAAGCCTCAGCTACAAAGAAGGTAGTAATGATTGGAGAATGATAGGTTTACAACTTAGGTTATGGGTAAGTCATATTTGTTAGAAAGTCAGCTTATAGTCTGACTGTAAGTCAGTAACAGCGATTTGATGTGGTGGAATCCAGGACAAATTATTTGAGTGATTGAGAGGTTAACATTTGAAGAAAATTATCTTTGTGAAATTGATACCAAAAATAATGGAAGAGTAGTTTTGAGGATATTAGTAGTAGCTTTGGTGTAAAACGTTCCAGGAATAAGGAGAATATTCATCTAGAATATTGTTCATTTAGAATAAGGGTCTTTAGAGAAAGAAGTTGGAATTGACAATTAGAATAAGGAGAATGCCTGCTGCTACATCTCCAGGTGCTGCAGTTAGAGGAGATAAGAGACACACATCAATTAAATGAGTGCTGTGGGAGCTGAAGTAGAGCAGAATGGAAAAAATGTGACAAGAATATGCAGAGCAAAATTTGAAGATATAGTCAGTTTTACAGACAAAAGTAGAAATGTTTCGGGGTGGGGGAGGGGAAAGATAGGTAGATAAAGGGAGATGGAGCACTGGGAAATTAAAAATAACATGGAGACCTAAGATTTCTCTGGTGACTAATAGAAAAACAGGTGAGAGTTACAGTTAATTTTAAACAGATTCTAGAGGGGTGCAGGGTGTGACAGATAAGGTTAGAGGTTGGGTTGGTCAGGAGAAAGTCCTAGGTTTCCAGACTGGCCCCTATTGGAGGACATCTGCAGAAAGAAGGTCTATGAGCTTGCCAAAGAAATTTATTAAGCAATATGCAATAAGATGCCTGGCAGGAGGAGGAGAACTCTGGCAGGGGTACAATGCAGAAACCTCATACTGTATGAATTACACACCTTTTAGTTTTTGTTTAATATATTTTCTGCACAAAGGAGGTTATATCACAACTTTGTCTTTTTATTCATACTTTCTAAATGCAGCTTATTATTTTAACAAACATCTGTCGATGATTTTGAAAATATATGAATTTCAAAGGGCTATTCAATCCTTGATAAACTTAAAAATATCTTAAAACCTAAATCATAGTTGATCTATCACTGTATGCTTCACAAGTTGGTTATTAAAAATAAATAAATCATAAATTCAGTGGGCAAAGTTAATAACAAACAGAAGGGCTGTGGCAGGAGTCAGACACGCTTTTCTTCTGATTAACTGAGGGAGGTTGATTTAAAATTTATACTATCAAGCAAAAGCCAATTTCTGTATTATCCTCAGGCAGTTACACATTGGTGAGAAACATGCATGATCCAAATCTTCCCATTATATGCACTTACTTTCAAATTGTTAGTTCATTTCATCATCAATCATCCACTCTTTGACTCAGAAAACATAAGCCAGAAATGTATTTCACTTATGGAATACTTTTAATACTTAGAAGTGTGTGAAACCAAATTCTTTACATTGTTAAATTCAGCTTTATTTATTGCATGAGGATTGTACACATATGTAGGGACAGTAATCAGCATGTATCACAGGCAGAGAGCAAACCTCAGAACTGATTCTAATATTATTTTCTAAATACAAGGCTCCAAAATGATGACTTTTAGCTCTCAACCATTTTAGTTTCCTCCTAACATATTGATGGCTACAACTACATCCTCTACACATTTCAGATAATGAAGCTAAGAACTCTAAAAAAACCATCCTTGTTTGTTCTTTATCATTTGTAATTATATATATATAGTCAGTTTTATGACAGTGATTCCCAAAGCCCACAGAAAAATAAAGTGAGAGTTTATCTCAATTCTAGAGCACTCTACATCCTGGGAAAAGATGGAATGTTTTAATTATACAAATAGTTCTTATCATTTAGAAGCTAGGTTGCTTCTGGGTAGCTTCCTTATGAAAAGGTTGTTAATTTTTAAAACATTACAAATAATTTGTATACTTTAACCATCAGTTTGAAAAATTTGAAAAGGATTACATTTCAGACCAGCCAAATTTAGATACATGGAGGAATATTTCCAAAATATCAATCCAGTTAATATTTTTCTTTTTAATAATTGCTTTACATTGAACCTCATTTTTGTACTGCATTTTTTCTTTGCACTGCTGGTCTAATTGTCTGCTGACATACACATTATCTTTTATAATCACTTTGAATAGCAAAAGATTAGCTGTTTATGATTTCCAGAATTCTTTTGGACTTGCAACCCATTTTCCCTGATTACTTCATTTTAGTGACCCACAAAATTCAATCAAAAGGCTCTAATGCCACATTGATGTAGGGTGTCTGTGACCAATGGAGAAGCCAAAAGGATCTTTTTCTTTTTTGGTACCTGGGATTGAACTTGGGACCTTGCACTTTTGAGACAGGTGCTGGAACCACTGAGCTAAATCCCTGGCCCAGGATCTTTAAAATAATACTGTGTACTCAAGAAAACTACTTTCTTTGGGGGGAGATGAATGAACAAAATCACAAACATCTGGAATATAGAGACATTGTAAGGAGAGATGAGAAAAACAGATTTCTTTTATTGAGACAAATGCAGTTACTGTAAAACTTCTTAAATTCCTTTGTCAACCACATATGTGAGATTATCAAACATATTTCCAATGTATTAAAATATTTTTATTGGCAGATGTTTTTATTTGAATAGAGCATTATATCAGTAGTCTCACCTTTTATGATTCTAAATTGTAGTTGTGAGATAATTTTTATTTCTATTTAGATAACCCTATTCTCTTTTTAAATAAGAGAGCAAAATTAATTAAATATATTCTTATGAGACCAAAGTAAAGGTTTTTTTCCTCTTTTTAAAGATTGTGACAAAATGAGCCTGTTTGATGTGCTTGTGTCAATAAATTTCTATTGCTGTCTTAATATTTTCACTTTTTTTTTTTCAAAAATCGATCATCATCTAATTCACTCAGTGGGAAGAAATTAAGGAAGTGTCTTTTGGTGAGATGTTAAATCATTTTGGGCTTAAAATGTCATATATATTTTCCTTAAATGAACAGTAAGTTTTCTGTGGCTCAAAGGAATACATTACTTTCATTGTAGGCAAAATGAGTTAACACTGGCTATGCCTACTGGAAATCAAATGATATATCCAATAATGACAGACATGTTTTGTTTATTTCAACAATTTCAGTGAAAATATGAAAATCTCTATTTGATTACTCAAAATAGAATGGCAGAATAGTTAATAACAGGAAACACTGTATTATTAAAGGAAGGTCAAAAACTCTCCAGCGCTACTGTCAGGGAATGCACAAAACCTGTTTGGACAGGAAGAGCAAACAAAATCAGGGCTGGAGAGGTAGCTCAGTGGTAGAGCATGTGATTACAATGCAAAGGTCCGGGTCTGATTCCCAGGACAAGAACAACAAAACAGGAGAACAGTGTAGAGGAGTAAGAAAAGATGAAAGAATAAATGACTTTTTCAGTATCACAGTGAGAGAGAGAGACACAAAATTATTATGATGTGATCTGACAAAGTCATGGAAATTGCTTCATGCATTTCTGAATGACACCAATTCATTCTCCTACTTTTATGGTAGAAATTAGTATCTGGTAGACCTTTCTGGAATGGTAGCTGGAAACTGTTTTCTAGGTATTTCAGCTTCTGCTTTATAAACAGAGAACACAAACAAACAGTCCTGAGGTGGTAGGCAAAAGAAGAACCTAACACAGTAAAATGCAGCTTACATCAGTGAATAGAGATCTAGTTAAGTATAAGTTAATAAACATGTGACTGGGAATTGGCAAAATTAAAATCTAGAATGCAATCAACAAAGATGAGAGAAGACAGAATATGAAAAGCATCATGAAATGAATACAATCCCTTGAAGACAGAATGACTGCTTTGACTAGATAAGCAAAATGAAAATTCAGCACTCACTTTCCATCTGTTACTAATTCTTATAAAGAATTAACATAAAATAAAAAAAGATTAGATGATAGAAAAGTACAAGATTCTTGGAAGTCATAATCCTATGGCTTAGTTTTAATAATCAGGAAAAGAGATGTGGCAGGTTTTAAAATTCACATAAACAACATATTATATGATACATTTAGAAGAAAAAGTGGCAAATCTTTCTAATTCTACTTAAAACACTTCAATTAAAGCAAAAATAATTTTAGATTACCATTAAAATTATTTAAAATGACACAGGAATATGATTTACCAAGGAACAAAACTCAGAAACAAGCTAATTAAATTTATCCATCAGCCAACTTTTAAGTATCTTTCTTTATAATTATACAATAAGTGGGTTAATTTCTTAAACTCAAAGAAAGAAAAATGGGGGCACATAATTTTTTAATGTAAAAGTGAGTCAAATATTTTGAAAACTTCTCTTTTAAAGAAAGTATTTTGATTAATATTTAAAACTCAAGATATTGTTTCAAAAAATGAATAAAAATTTGTAAATTTAAATGTCATCATATTCAGTCATTTTGGAGAAATATGATCATAAGAAGGCTTTCCCTGTATTTGTGATTTCATTGTGTGACACAAAATTCTTAAGAATGAGGAAATAACATGAATAAGAAACAAAAGTTTCACACATATCCTTTAAACATCCATAAATACATTATATTAAAAAATCCATTATATATAATGGCCCTTGTTTAGTGAAAGTGTCAATTTTAGAGACTACAAACTCAGGTATTTCTCTTAATTAGAAGAGCCTGAAAATTTTTCTATGCTGCATACAAAGTATCTCTTGTGTATAATCACAAATAAAATACATTTTGCCAGATAGAAAACCATATTATTTTACACTTCTTTTTCTTTTTTGGTACTGGGGATCGAATTCGGGACCTTGCACTTGGTGAGGCAGGCAGCGGAACCACTGAGCTAATACTATTTTAAATACATAGGTCTTATATAATCATCTTAGATGCATTCCCAGCTTTCCTCTTTTTCCTTCTTGTTTGTCTTATTAATTGAGTTTGAATCATAAAGGAGCCTCCCTAAGTAGGCTTACTCTGATGACTAAATTTAGTCTAGAGTTCAAACCTGAAGCAAAGAAACTTCTCTAATAAACATTTAGAAAATATATGTTGGGGAGCAAAGCTACGAGAGTAAAAGAAAATTTGCCACTTCTTTATTATATGTATGTTTTTTATTCCATTAAGTAGAAAAAAATGTTGGTTCTCTGATTATCCAACTTGGAATATTGAAAATGCTAGTGTGGGACTATATGAGATTGAACAAAGTTTACTCCATGTTGCCTCACTGGATACTCCCCCTCCCCTTCTGAGTAGACCATGTGATGTCATTTCTGGGAAGAAAAACAAAGGTTCAAGGAATACACAGTGTTCTTTGAAATTACCCAACTGCCCATAAACAGGAAATGTACTGGAACATGCTATCTACTATCTAAATGTACTGGAACATGCTATCTAAATCCCCTAACCATCAGCATCTCGCTTTTGTAATCTCTGCTTGCTAACTTCCCCTTGCAACCCCTATAAAAGAGCCTCAGACTCTGAGCCAGTTGCCTCTCTAAGCTACTTTGCTTTGGGAGTGCCGTCTGGCCAGACTAATAAAGGTCTGATTTTTTCTTTACCAACTTGTCAGGTGTGTTCCTTCCCGGGTGTTCTTCGCTGAAGTCAGCTCCTAGGAGCGTTTGGTAAGGCCCACGGTCTCACATTTTGGAGGCTCACCCTGGATCAGCTGAGACTCTGTGGTGGGATCCAGCAGGAGACTCTCAGGTACAGACCTCAGAAAACCTCCAGAGGTAAGTTTTTGGCCGGTTGCAACCATTTGTTAAGTCAGGAGTGAGGTGGCTGACGAGCCGGGAAGCCTCCCCTGACCCCAAAGTTCCTGACGAGGAACAAGGGAAGATTTAGTTTTACTTTTGTTGTGGCACCCATTCGTCTTGTCTTTCGTACGTTAGTGTCCTGTCTGTTGTGTGTTTTAATTTTACATTACAGAGATGGGAGGATCCTGCTCCAAAAGCACCCCACTGGATTGTTTTCTCACTAATTTTAAACAGGAGGAACAAATATGGGGTTAAATTCTCTTGAGGAAAGCTTCGTTCTCTGTGCCAATTGGAATGGCCAGCCTTTGGAGTTGGATGGCCACCCGAGGGCTCCTTTGAGCCAAGCCTCTGTCGAGCTGTATGGGGAAAGGTCACCGGTCACCCCAGCCACCCTAACCAATTTCCCTACATAGATATCTGGGTCCAGGCTTGTGAAGAGCCTCCGGCCTGGCTGCAGCATTGTTCCCTGCGGACTGACACTCGCATTTTGGTCATGGCACCAAGGGGACACCAATACGTTAAAAAACGGGCTCCCAGGCCAGTGCTCTCACAAGATCCTGATCCCTTAGATCCCTTAATAGGACCCCCCACCCTATGTGGAGCCATGCACCTCCTCTGATAAAACCAGCCCTAGATCTCGAAACCCTTTCTATCCCCCTCTTCCCGAGGGGGATAAATCCCCAGATTCTGTAACCTCTCCCTCTCACAAGTGAACAGGAGCCACTTATGGTCCCAGTGGAGCCCCCTCAGAAGGGACTGGTTCGCTTCTTCTTTTACCTCTTTAGGAAACAGAGCAAGGTCATTATGTATATATCCCTTTTTCTACCAGTGATTTATATAATTGGAAACATCAGAATCCCCCTTTTTCAGAAAAACCCCAGGCTTTAATTTCCCTCTAGAATCTGTTTTTCACACCCATGATCCTACCTGGGATGATTGTCAGCAACTCCTCCAAATCCTTTTCACCTCTGAAGAAAGAGAAAGAATTCGAGGGCAAGCCATAAAATCGGTACTGGGAGGAATAGAGGGGCCTCTTGATGAACAACGAGCCCGTATTGAGGTGCAACTTCCGTCCACCTGTCCCCAGTGGCAAGTTAATTCCTTGGGCGGGAGAGAGGCTCTCCAGAACTATCATCAGCATCTCCTGGCCAGCTTGAGGAGAGCCACTTGGAAGCCTACCAATTTGAGCAAGGTAAGTGAGGTCTTTCAAGTTATCAGAGGAATCTCCTTCTGCCTTTTTGGAGTGTCTGTTGGAGGCATACTGTATACTCCTATCAATCCAGCTGCCCCTGCAAATTGGCAGGCAATAAATTTGGCATTTGTTACCCAGTTGGCCCCAGACATTAGAAGGAAGCTGCAAAGGCTAGAAGGATTTGAGGGAGAAAATAGGGAGAAGTTGATGAGTGTAGCTATGAAGGCATAATAATAGGGACCCTCTAGAGGAAAGAATGGCCAAGAAGATGGGAAAAGCAACTATTGCTGCCTTGACAGATGGAGGTTTTGTTCAAAAGGAATGGGAAGAAAATAAAAAAGGAGATAAAAGTAAGGTACGGCCCCTGTTAGAAAAAGATCAATGTGCATATTGCAAAGAGAAGGGCCATTTTAAGAGGGACTGCGAAAAGTTGAAGAAAAAGAGAGAGAAAGAAGCTAAGAAAGGAAGAGATGAGGTTCTTCTAGTGGGCGAAGAGGATTGACGAGGCCAAGGCTCATGGCTGCTTAACCCCAATGAGCCTATGATGACTTTGGAAATAGGGGGAACAGATGTCCAATTCCTTGTGGACACTGGCACAGCTCACTCTGTCCTGAAGACCCCCCCTTGGAACCCTCACTTCCTTACAAACCTCCATTACTGGAGCCACAGGAAAGTTGGCCTCCTAGCCTTGGACCACTAAATGAACTGTAAATCTAGGAAAAGGTACAGTCACCCATTCCTTCTTAGTAATCCCTGAGTGCCCATACCCGTTGCTGGGAAGAGATTTGCTACAAAAATTGGGGGCTGTTATTTCCTTTGAGCCTGAAGGAGGGACTTTCAAACTCAAGCCACCCTCTGCCATTATGGTAATGGTTCCCCTAGAAGATGAATTTAAATTGCTAAAGGAGGATGCAGAGCCCCCCGAACAGAAATGGGACTACCTTCAGAAAAAGTTTCTCTGGGTATGGGCTGAATCCAATCCACCTGGGCTGGCCAAACACCATGCCCCAGTGGTGGTTCAATTGTTGGCCTCTGCTACCCCTGTCCATGTGAGACAGTACCCCCTCTGGCTGGAGACCAAGGTGGGGATCTCTAAACACATCCACCGACACCAGGAAGTCAGCATCTTGGTCCCTTGCCAGTCAGCCTGGAATACACCCCTACTTCCTGTGAGGAAGTCTGGCACCTCAGACTTCAGACCGGTACAGGATTTGTGGGAGGTAAACAGCTGGGTGGAGACCGTCCACCCAACAGTACCAAACCCCTATACTCTGTTGAGTCTCATCCCTCCTGCTCATGTGTGATATTTGGTATTAGGCCTCAAAGATGCATTTTTCAGCCTGCCCCTAGCACCAGTGAGCCAGCCCCTCTTTGCTTTTGAATGGACTGACCCAGACACCCACTGGGACTACGAGACAGCTGACATGGACCCGGTTGCCACAGGGATTCAAGAACTCCCCCACTCTGTTTGGAGAAGCTCTCAGCAAAGATCCAAGAGAGGTAAGGAGAGCTTTTCCCCAAGCAACTATTCTTCAGTATGTAGATGACCTCCTGGTGGCAACTTCAACTGATGAGGAATGTCTTGCGGCCACCGAGGGCCTCCTGGAAGTCCTCCAATACTTGGGATATTGGGTGTCTTGGAAGAAAGCTCAGCTCTGCCAGACCAAGGTAACCTACTTGGGCTATATTCTTGAGAAAGGAAAGAGGAGGTTGGCAGAATTGAGGGTATCAGCAATTCTCCAGATTCTGGAGCCGAGCTCAAAGAAACAAGTGTGGGAATTCTTAGGGGCGGTTGGGTATTGCAGAATTTGGATTACTTTGAGCAAAAATAGCTTCCATGTCTTCTACAACAATGTAAAAAAAAACCCTAAACTTAAATTTTTTCATTGATTTTTTTCATGCTTAGGTTAAAATATTACAGCAATTTCTAAGACCATTTTTATATGTCCACACATAAACCAGTAACTTATTTAGAAGTAACAGATTTATTGATAATAATACCTGTAGAGTCAGTCAGAATCCTTATCTTTCCATTAAAGGTTGATATGAACCTTTTGTCTCATACTTGTATCTTTGATTTTTTTCTTTTGAAAGACACAGTGAAAATAAACAGGTTCATGAATAAACAGAGTAACTCAGAAAACAAGTTTATAAAGAAAGAATATTGACTCCATATCTTTATCATAGTTTTGATAAGGATAATTGATAATGAGACATTTCTACATAGTCTGAAATACATCTGATATTAGATTGAAGCTGTATTAATTTCCTTGCAATGCCTATGAAGCATTCTCAAAGGGTGTCACTGATATTTCTTAGCTTTTACTATTTTGCAGCACTTTAGACTGGTTGGTGGGAGGTTGTATTAGCACAGTAAGTGACCCTAGGAATCTATTTCTTTGTACACATAATTAACTTGTACCTTAATAATAAGTAACATGGGATGAGATTTGCTGTTTTCATTAATGTTTCAGATTAGTTTTAGCACTATCATTAAATATTTAATAATATATATCTCATTCATACAAAATCTAATTCTGATTCTTAATTTTTACTTTGCTTACAAAATGGCTGTGCAAAATACCTTAGTTTCAAAAACCTTAACTTACTCTTACATGAATTAATTTATCTAAAGATTCGATTGAAAAACTGGAGATGGGGGAAATTCTGTGATTTACTCATTTCTGGTAATTTTGAAGACAAAATAAAGTGGTCATCAAAAGCATAGTGAAAATCAATATCTTGAAAACACTTGCTATGGATGCACCATCCCATACCTCAAAGTGAGGATTGGAGTCTGCCTTTGAACAAGGATCTACCAGGATCACTTGGTCAGCATGCATGATCTTCTTGATGATCTTCTGCATTCTATTTGCCAGTATCTTATTAAGGATTTTTGCATCTATGTTCATTAAGGAGATTCGCCTGTAGTTCTCTTTTTTAGTTGGGTCTTTCCCTGGTTTTGGAATCAAAGTAACACTTGCTTCCAGGAATGAATTTGGGAGTATTGCTTCCCTTTCAATTTCATTGAAAAGTTTAAAGAGTAGTGGCAATAGTTCTTCTATAAATGTCTTGTAGAATTCAGCAGTGAATCAATCAGGACCTGGGCTTTTCTTTGTTGGTAAATTTTTAATTATGTTTTCAATTTCACTGATTGTAATTCAGTTGTTTAGAAATTTTAGGTCTTCTTTATTCAACTTTGGTAATTCATACGTATCCAGGAATCTGTCCATTTCTTCTGTGTTGTCCATCCTATTGGCATATAGGTTCTCAAAGTAGGTATTGTGATCCTCTAGATTTCTGCTGGGTACATTGTAGTTTCAACTCTTTTAATCCTAATTGCATGGATTTGGCTCTTTTCTTTGGGTTGGATAAGAGTTCGTCAATTTTGTTTATTCTTTTGAAGAACCAACTCTTGGCTTCATTGATTTTTTTGTATCATTCTCTTAGTCTCGTTTGCATTGATTTCTCCTCTGATCTTTATAATTTCCTCCCTTGTATGAGCTTTGGGTTTGTCCTGCTCTTCTTTTTCTAGGTTGTTTAATTGACCTCGCTCTGTTTTCCTAATATGAGTATTCACTGCTATGATTTTCCCTCATCATATGATTTCCCATTTCATTGGGTCTCATAGATTCTGATGTGTTGTATTGTTATTGTCATTTAATTGTAGGAAATGTCTGATTTCTTCTTTAATTTTCTCTGTGACCCACTGGTTGTTCAGAAGTGTGTTGTTCAAATTCCATGTATTTATGAAATTAGTGTGGTTTCTTTTGCTATTGATCTCAATTTCATCACACTGTGGTCTGACAATATACAGGGGATAACTTCAGTTCCTTTGCACTTAATTGAACATGTTTTATGAGTGAGTATATGGTCTATTTTGTAAAATGAACCATGTGGAGATGAAAAAAATGATTATTCTGATTTTGTGGGGTGGAGCACTCTGTAAACATCTGTTAAGTTTATTTGTTCAAGAGTTTGATCGAGCTCTAGTATTTTGTTTCTTAGTTTTTGTCTAGTTGATCTATCTATTTGTGAGTTATTGAGGTCCCTCACTACAATTGTATTAGTACTTATTTCATTTTCCATGTATTTCCATTAGTATTTGTTTTATATAGTTGGGCGCACTAGTGTTTGGTGCATATATATTTATGATTGTCATCTTTTCCTCTTGGACTGTTCCCTTTACAAGGATATATTTTTCTTCTTTTTCTCTCTTAATCATATTGGTTTGAAATCCACTTGATCTGCAAATAGGACAGATACTCTTGTTTTTTTTTGGGGGGGGGTTCCTGTCACATGGAATATTGTTTTCCACCCATTAACTTTCAGTCTATGAGGTTTTTTTCTTTAATTTAGTGTGTTTCTTATATGCAGCCTATTGTTGGATCTTGCTTCTTGACCCATTCTGCCAATCTATTACTTGTGATTATTGAACTGAGACCATTAACATTGATGGTTATAACTGATATGTATTGACTTATTCTCATCATAACTTTTTCTTTTTGTTGGATTCTCCCCCTTTGCATTTAACTTCTTGTCGTGTCTGATGGATTCATTCTGCTGGGCTTCCTGCGACTGGGATTCTCATTGTCTTTTCCTAGGATATGGTTTACAATTCTTTGCACTGCTGGTTTGGTATTCATGAAGTTCCTCAGGTGCTCTTTATCATGAAAGCATCTTATTTCTCCATCAATTTGGAAAGACAGTTTTGCAGGGTACAACCATCTGGATTGGAAGTTGTTTTCCCTTAGGGCTTGAAATATGTCACTCCAAGTTCTTCTTTTCTTGAGGGTTTGCACTGAAAATTCTGCTGTGATTCTGATGGACTTTCCTTCATATTTGATTTGTTTCTTTTCTCTAACTGCTTGTAGAGTTTTGTTCTTCTGTTGGGTTTCTGTAATCTTAACCATTATATGCCTCTGTATAGTTTTTTTTTATTATTATTATGGCTAGTTGAAGTCCTGTATGCCTCACTTATCTGTATGTCACATTCTTTTCCCCTACTTGGGAAGTTTTCTGCCATTACTTGTATGAACAATTTTTTGTATATCATCTGTGCTCTCTACTGCTTTTTCATTGACTCTGATCAGTCTTATGTTATTCTTCTTTGCATCATCTAGAAGCTGTTGGATTAATTTCTCATGGTCCCTTACTATTTTTGAGAAATTTTTCTTTTCCTGCTCACTAATTGCAATCCTGTCTTCTACATCTGAAATTCTATCCTCACAGTCACTCATTCTGCTGTGTAAACTTTCAATGGAGTTTTTAATCTTCTGGAAATCTGTTTGCAACTGTTTTTTTGGAATCCATTCATTTCCCATGTTGGGATTCCATTATGTTCCTCAGCTCCTCTATTTTTTTTATCTGTGTCACTCTAGATTTATTTATTTTTTGGGAGGGGTGTACTGGGGATCAAACTTGGGTCCTTCTGCTTGCGAAGCAGATGGTGGAACCACTGAGCTAAATCCCCAGCCCAGCTGTAGAATTATTAATCATGTCTTGCACTATCGGCACAAGCTCTGCTGTTATCTGAGAAATTATTTCTGATTTCAATTTTTCCAGATCCTCTTTTGTTGCCAGTTTTGGGAGTCCAGGTGGTTGAGTGTCAGATTGTTCCATCTTGTTTCCCTGTGGGGTTTCCTTAAGTGATCTGGAAGTCTGGTTTTGAGACTTATTTATGTGTCTTCTCATTTCACCAGATGCAGCCTTCTGTGTCTTTGTTGAGGCAACATTTTGCTCATCCCATGGTCTTCAATTCTCAGCAAGCCACCAAGCAACCTTTTTTTCTGCGGCTCACCAGTGTTCCAGTTCTGGATTTAGAATGGTTGTCTTCTGGGTCCCTGAGCTGACCTGTTGTCTAGGCAGGCTTCTGGCTGGGGCCTGTGCACAGCTGGGATGGTATCTAGGTGTGCCTCTGGCTGGGGCCTTCCCCTCTATGTAGCTGTTGTTTGGGAGGGCCTTTGGCTGGGAGCTGTGCACACCAGATCCTGGTGTCTGAGCAGGCTTCTGCCTAGTGTCTCCTCGCACTTACTGATGGTATGGGGCAGGCCTCTGGCTGATGCTTGTGTGCCTATGCAGCTCTTTTCTGGTCCACCCTTTGACTTGGGCTTCTGTGTCCAAGCCACTGGTGTCTGGGCAGGACCCTGGCTAGGATCTGCATACAGCCACATGGCTCTGGTCCACACCACTACTTGCTGGGATCTGCACACACTTACCGATGGTATGGGCTCAGTCAGGTTATTTTTTTGTACAAAAATGCTACCATACTTCATATTTTGATTTTGTACTGAATTTATTAGTTTTAGTAGTTTTTGTATAACAATAAATAAAAAGAAAAAATGATAATTCATTAGTATGAGCATGTAAGAAATTGACATTAATCTTAAGTGAAGACCTAACATTTAACAGCAGCATTTTATCAGGTTATATAATGAAAACAACACAAAATCAAATATGAAAGATAAGAACTCAAAATTTTTTATAGCATGCTTTCTTCAACTGAATTAAAGCAATATATATTTCACTTTTCAAAATATAATTTAGAAAAACACTTTTTAAGTCTCATGAAAATTTCTTCAGTAGTTCACATCAATTATCCTAAACATTTTAGATTAAGTCCACAATACTGCCTACATATATTACAAATCTAAAGTCACATTTTTCTGTCTTTAAGGTATATTCTTTCAAATGCTTCCAAACTGTATGTAAAAGACCAACTATAATGTGTTATTTAACTCTGAATTTTGTTTTGCCTGGGATAGTATTGGCTCATATCTATTGTCCTAAAATCTACCTAGTTTAACATTTCTTCCAGATTTTACATTTTTAATAAATAATTTTTATAGTTAAATTAAGACAAATCAAGATAAGTGGGGTAAAACTTGAAACACTTTATTTTTGTCATCCATGACTTTTCCTTTAAATCAAATGACTGTTTTATATTAATTGACCTGATGATTAAATTGACTAAATTTTATTTTTCTTACATTCTTGAGGAATGATATAATAGTTGTTAATACTTTTGTTCTGCTATCACAGGAAGAATTTTTTAAGTAAATTATTCCAATTGTTTTTAAAAGAGAGTTACATCATTAAATGTTTCTTTTGCTTATCTGTTAATATACTTTTTACATAAATATAGATGTTTACTTAGTTAAAAGTGACACATTTAATGTGCTGGTGGCATTTCAGTTAAAAAATTTAATATGAATAATACAGTTATTTCAATAAATTCTGGTGAATGAAAGCTCTGTAGTAAAAACAATATTTGCCCTAAATTAAGAAACCTCTAGGGCAGAAATGTACTTGGAAATGGCTTTTAAGTGCACATAAATTGTAATTATACCTAAACAAGTTAGATATTCTGTCAATTGAAATGAAAGCTTGAAGTTATAAAAATTTATAATTTGTACTTATATACATCTAGGACAAATGAACTCCAACTGTTATGGAAAAATCAGTATTAAATTCACTCACAAACACAAGCTGAATGTATTTATATATGTAGCCTTTTATCATTACCTTAAATTTTTTAAATATATGGTAATTGATTTATATTTTTAAATTTTAGTGTATCAGTACATGTGTGTACTGTGTGTACTGATAATGGTTACATTCCCTATGGTAAATTGGCACTTGTATGTCACACATCCTATTCCTTTTTTTACCCTCTCTCCCTTCCCTGCTCTCTCTCTTCCTCTTCCTTTTGTTTTTGTACCTTTTTGCAGTATGTAATGTTTGTAGTCATTGTGTAGAATTGATACATATACACAATATATTCCAATTCCTTTTTTTATCCCTATATATTCTTTCCCACCCTCCTCCCTCCATCTCTTGATCTAGAACTTCAAGAATGGTCTGTCTTCTTACTTCATAGTGTATATATTTTATTTTATTCATTTTTACTTTGGGTTTCTCATATAAGAGAAATCATGTGATATTTAAACTTGAGTGTTTGATTTTTTTCTCTAAATATCATGGTATCAAGGTACATACATTTGCCTTCAAATGACTCATGTTTATCTTTCTTTACGTCACAGTAGTATTCCATTGTGTATAAATATTACTTCTTTATGCATTCATCAGTTGGTGAACATAGGGGATGGTTCCAAGATTTAGCTATTATACACTGTGCTGCTGTAAACAGGGTATATATGTAAAATTTAATATGATGTCTTTAACTCTTTCAAGAAGATACCTAGAAGGAGAATAACTATATCAAATGGAATTTCTAGTTATAGATTTTTGAGGATTCTCCATACTGATTTACATAAATTTTTACTAGTTTACATTCCCATCAACAGTATAGAAGAGATCCTTTTTCCCTGTAGCCACTCTAGCATTTGTTATTATTTGATTTATTGATGATGGACACTCTTTCTAGGTTAAAATGGAATCTCAGTGTTGTCTTAATTTGCTTTTCTCTAATTGCTGGCAATGTTGAGCATTTCATCATGTATTTATTGGCCATATGTATTTCTGTAAAGTTTCTATTTATTTTGCTTGACCATGTTTTGATAGGGTCTTTTATTTTGAGAGGGGTCTCATTTTTGTAATACTTGGTGTTTCAGAAATAATTTAGCTATAAATTGTTTGTAAGTAAATCTAATGTGCACTAAAAAATTACTATTACAAATATTACAAAAATTATCCTACAATATACCAGAAATGAATGATACATCTGATGAAATGATGAATCACTTGAAAATGTGCTTTGGAGATTCTATTCAATGAACTCCATCCAAACAGAAAAACATGAATATATATTCCACTGACAGTAAAAAAAAAAAACAAACTAAACAAATAATGAGAGTTCAAATTTTTTATAATACTAAGAAATTCTGTCTGTGTTTTGTAATATCTCAAATTGGAAAATAGCTTTGGTGGCTCTTTAGATTTTAATTTGATAAATTAATTATCTGTGCCTTTAATACCTTCAACATCTATATTCAATATCTATTTTCAATGCTATAAAATTGATATTCACTTGAGATATTCAAAAATATTATACAGAAGCTTATCCCATGAGTTTTGTTTTATGAAAATATTCATTGAAGAAACATACTCTGATTTAAGATGAAAAGACACTAGTTGAAGGTATGTTTTATAATGTTTTTAAAAGCCTAATAGGGGTTTCAGCATCCAGAGTGAATATTGTCATGACTTAAAAATGTATAGAGAATCTTCAGTGAATCTGTTAACATTTTCACACAAACCAACTATAAAATGCTCTTTTGAGGATAATCATAGGAACATCTTTGAAAAATTTAACTACAATATGAACATATTATGAGTTCTGCAGAATGGCATAATTGGCATAGTTTTAGAAACAGGTATGACTACCAACTGATTAAAGTATGTTAATATATGTAATTTATTTTTATTTTTAAGCATAAAAATTAAAATATTCAATTATTTGCTTTAATATAGATAGCCATATATTTTAAATATTTTTGGAAATATACTGATTTTAGAAATCATTTTTAATATAACTCTCAAAGGCCTACAATATAATGAAACTAATGGAGTAAATTTAAAAATATTTTAAGAAATTACATTTTAAAATTGTTTTAATAACATCATTTAATGAAAATATTCCTGTCTGCAAAACTAAATCATAATGCTCACCTTACGTTAAGTATACTGCACTTACAATTCTCTAAAATTGTTTTCAAACAAGCTTTGTTCATTTGATTTCAGAGCTTATTGTTCTTATATTTTTTCTCTATTACCAATTTCCTACCTATTCACATGTATCTTTGTGATTTGTAAATTTTACCAAGTATGCATAAATGATAAATTCTTCCAGTATGTATTTTTTAAAATGTCTATATCATATATACCCGTCAATCATAATTGAACTGGGTGCATAATTCTTACATGACAATCATTTTCTTTTAGGACTTATAAGATGTGGTTCACTGTCCTTGAGACTCTAGTTGTTCTTAATAAATGTCACTGTAATTACTTTTTTATTTTAAATAAGTCCATGTATATGTTGTGTTAATTACTTTTCTCTTTGCTGAGACAAAATACTTGACACCCACAAGTTAAAGGAAGAAAAGTTTATATTGGTTCACAGTTTATTGAGGTTTCAGTCCAGTCAGCTGGCTCCAATAAGAGTGGCACTGCAAAGGAGAAACAGTCCATGGCAGAGGAGGCAAGGGGTAGGCAGCGGCACCAAGCCCTTCCTTTCCCTTTTATTGCTTCTAAACTACAGGTCTTTTGGGCGATACTACCCACACCTAGGGTGGGGCTTCCATTATCCACACCAAGAATTATGGTAAACCAATAAATAGACTAATTTAGTATTACATACCCTTAATCTCAACATCACACAACCTAGACCCACCTAGCTCCTCCAAGCCCCACCAATGAGTGCATGAGGCTTTGGATGGAGATTTAGATACAAGTCATAGCATATTCTTTCAACACTTTTTCTTTGACTTTTGTGAGGGTTAATGTAAATATTAACTACAGGCCAACTTCTTTTTATCCATCTTACATGGGAGTAAGCAACCTGTTTTAATATGATGATTTGGGTTTTTGCTGAATACTGATGATTTTAGCTATTATTTTTTGCAAATATTAGGTCAGTGATATTGCTCATATACCCTTCTGTTGGACTTCCTTTTAATGAATGTGGTAAATTCTACCACCTTATTCTCATGAAGACCAACTTTTCCTTATACACTTTCACCAAAAGGAGCAGAGCTGCTAAATGCATACTCTCCAAGCATCTCTTGAACCTATGGCTTGCCAAGTAACAATTTACAAATGAAATATTAAATATAATTGTGTTGTTACAATTCACGAAGAAGCTTTCTTTCATTGCAAAGGGGGAAGCCCACCTACTATTTTCCCTCCTTTCCTTCCTCTTGCCACAAACTGAAATATAATAAGTTTAGAAGATTTTATTTGAATCTTAGTCAAAGGCCAAAGTAGTATCAGAAGTGCCTCTGTGATATTCCTGAGATATAGATCTGGTGCTTACCCAGTGCATCCTAAATTTCTAATTATATTTGGGCATAACCTCAGGTTCTTTAAAGAGAGCCCATAAAATGGATTTAGGAGCTAATACTTTACTTGAGAGAAACACAAGTGAAGTTTACCTGAAAACCAAAGAAAAGAGAATGCCCAGTAAACTAATATAGGGTAGCACTGCCTGGGTATTTATTTGTTCACCAAGAAAATATTTAATGGGGGACTTCATATCAGAGTGGTTCACTGGAGTGAGAATAGTGGAAGATTTATTTGCCTAGAGCTCTCCTGCCTCCTAATTCTTGTGAGATCACATAACAGGAAACATATCTGATGTACATTTTTAAAATTTCCATGTCATAGTGTCTGGTCCCTTTCTGGCTATTCATTAGGTCATACCTTGTGGTGTGATATTATATCCAATTTTGAAGGAGGAGAGGTAATTCTGAAAAGTGATATGGGCCAATAGGAAAAGAGATATTTGCAAAACTGTTCTCAACACAGGACTTCCCCATTTTAAGTTCCAAATCCTGGGGCTGGGGATTTAGCTCAGTGATTCTGCCGGCTGCCTCGAAAGCACAAAGTATTGAGTTCAATCCCTGGTACAAAAAAAAAAATAAATAAATAAATAAAATAAAGTTTCAAATCCTTTCCTTCAATTTCTCATTCTTTGTCCTTTCTTTTACAGAATTTATCATTAGCTGATTTCATGGTGAGGTATTAGCATTATTAATTTATTTGTTATCTTTTATCCTTTGATAGATTTTGAATAATATAAAGACTGTAAATATTGTTTTAATGTATTGATTAATTCAGCCAGGATACTTTGCCCTAATGCTCTTGGACTTTAATATATTTGTGAATCAGATTCATCCTTTGATGATTTTCTTAGCTTGGACTTGTTCCTATTGTGTATTAGAGATTTAGCATGATCGTCTCAAAATAAAAAGTAAAGGGCTGGGGATGTGGAAATGTAGTTCAGTGCAAAGTCTTTGGGTTCTACTATCTGTACAAAAACAAAAACAAAAACAAAAGTACTTCTTCCTCTCCCCAAGGAAACACCATTTGAATACCAAGATCATGAGATTAGTGCACCAAGTTTTACAGAGGAAGGGCAAACAATGGATCTGAAGGTTCATATTATTTACTATTGTGAGAATTATAAGTGCAAGATCTTATTCTTGTTCTATTGCACAAATAATTTAAAAGCTTTTTCTTATTTTCCTATGATCACCTACAAATTACTTTTTTACACATTTTATTTTAGAACAAAAACCATACTCAAGCTCAGGACCTTGTGCTTGCAAGGCAGGCATAGCACCGCTGAGCTACATCCCCAGCCAGGAACATTCTATATAACTATACACTCTTTGTTATCTCTATGATGGATTTCTGTTTGATTTCCCACTGGGAGTCACAATAAATTACCCCACCCAGCATAATAACTCCCCTTTTTGTCTTCTGATTCAGATATACGGTGTCCACAGTGGCCTAGATGACAGTCTTAATATCCAGTTCAGTATAATCTGCAGTCACTGCTGCATTTTCTTGTGGAAGCATTCTTCCCTTCGGAACTAAAACTTTTAGATCAGCATTTTATTTATGTTTCTCTACACCCTCAATAAGCAGTATAAACAAGAAATTAAGAAAGCAATTCCATATGTTTAAAATAATATCTATTATGGTTTATATGTAAAGTGGCCAATTGATTTTTGACAAAGTTGCCAAGACTATTTAGTGGGGAAAGGATAGACTATTTGTCAAATTTTGCTAAATGAATTAGATAGTAATATGAAAATAATGGAATTAGACCACTCTCATATATGATAAGCAAAATGATCTGAAGTGGACCAGTGACCCAAATATAAGAGCATGACTATAAAATTCTTGTTGATTTTTATAGGGGCTCATAGCTAAGACTTTATCTTGAATCTCAGAGGATTCTTTGGACTTGGATATTTTAGTAATGGTGGAATGGTTAACACTGTGGTGTCTCTTATATATGCACCAAAAGCATTGTGCAGAATGAATCTTTTGGGAGAGATTGTGGAATTGATCTAATTCATATCTAAAATGTCCCTTAAAAGTCTCATGTGGTCATGCCAGGGATTTAGCTCAGGGGCACCTTGCCCACCTTCCAAGCACAAGGTGCTGAGTTCGATACCTAGTACTCGAAAAAAATGGGAAAAAAGTCTCATGTGGTCAGAAGTGGATCTTCTCCTCCCCCTCCTCGTCCTCGTCCTCCTCCTCCTTCTTCTTCCTCTTCATCCTCCTTCCTCTCTCTTTTCCTCTCTCCCTCTCTCCCTTTCTCCTCTCTCTATCTCTCTTCTTCTCTCCCTCTCTCCCTCTCTTCCTCTTTCTCCTCTCCTTCTCTTCCTCCTTCCTGGCTGCCATAGGGTGAACAGCTGACCTCCATCATATCCTGCCACCATGCCATTTTTGCCTTGGAGACAGCTGACCATGCACCCTTAGACTAAACCCTCTGAGAGTACGAGGCAGAATAAACCTCTTCTATTTAACTGTATCAGATCTTTGTCCAAGCAACAGAAAACTGACTAATACAATTGCTTGCCTTTATTTTTTATTTACCTATCATGTATTTTCTGCTGATTTAACTGGTCTGTATCTCATTAACAATTTACAATAAATAATATAAATAACTTATAGTAAATAAATAAATAATAAAGTAAGTTTACCATTTTATATTTTAAATTCAGTTTATTCCTTTGTTATTCTCCAGTGTATCTGATCTTTCTGTCTTCTTTTGGAATTTTTGAATATTTTTGACAGTTCCCATTCAAGGTGTGTATTGGACTTTTAACAATGTATCTTTGATTTATAGAGAGACTAATAAATCCTTAAACTTTTATCATCTTTTAAAATTTCATACTGTGTAGTTTTCAGAAACTTATTATACCTTAAATTTTTACTAATGATGATCATATGTATACATATATATCTAAAATTACTTCTATGAGAAATGCCATAAGAGAAAATTATAACATTATAAGCAATCATGCTTTTTAAATGAACTAAGAAAAATTGTGTTTCATACTTTCTCACATATTTACCATTTCTGAAGATTCTTCATTTATTGCTGAATATATATAAATTTGTCTCTACTAGTCATTTCCCTATATTTGAAGAAATCCATTTAACAGTTGTTTTAGTGCTAGTCAATTCAAGACAAATCCCTTCAGGTTTTCTTAAATGCGCTAATGTTTTCTTCTTTCCTAAAACTTCTTTTCCCCTTCATTCTTAAAAAATATAGCTCTGTATGTAGCATCTTATTCCTGCATCACTTTGGAGATAGTATTTCTTTGTATTCTAATCACCATAGTTCTAGAGAAATCCATAGTCATTCAAAATATTGTATATAAGTTACTCCTTTTTAGTTGCTATATTACAATAAAGAAAAACAGAAGAGAGACATTTCATGCCCTGTGACTTATCTCCTTAGTCTGACAGTTTTCCCATACAAAGGCGAAGGACACAGGCCCACATCAAGTGCTCATGGTTGTGCTTTCCTTTGCCTCAGTTTTTGGAAAGCTTGATGTTCATTCTTTAGGATGGCAGGTGCATCATGGAGGTGCCAGAACTTTTCAGCTAGTGGAGAACATTGCCTTAGTCTCATGTCATTTAAGGAAAAATTCTTAGATTCATTCTAATTCCTTCAATCCAGTGCCAGTGAGCCCCAGTTGTACACAGTGATGACCAACTCAACACAGTACATTTATTGATTCTATTTTCTTCCCTCTCTCACTTTGTCTGACTTTTTTTTTAAAAAAGTATTTATTTTCATTACTACATGTTTGCAATACATAATGTTTACATTCCTTGTGTGAAACTGGTACATGTACAAAACACATCTTAATCCCTTTTCTCTCCCTCCATCTCTTGATTCGCTTCTCATGTGAGAAAGATCTTTCTCACTACTTCCTATTATCTAAATTTTATTTTGTTCTTCATAATTTGGGGCTGTTATATAAGAGAAACTATTTATTATTTAAGCTTATGTGTCTGATTTACTTCACTTAACATTGTGATCTTAAGGTGCATCTATTTTCCTAAAAATGACTCAAGTTTATCTTTCTTTATGGCACAGTAATACTCCATTACGTGTAAATACCAGATTTCCTTTTTTTACATTGGAATTTTTAGGACCATTTATCAATAATCTACCTGCTTAAATTTTTGTCATAGGGTCTGTTATTAGGGAAATTTAAACCAATAGAGGCTGGCTTCATCTCGTCCTTGGATTTAGCTCAGTGGTTTCACTGCCTGCTGTGCAAGCACAAGGACCCAAGTTCTATCCCTGGTACCAACCCCCCCCCCCAAAAAAAAAACAAACTCATATTGAAAGTATTTATTATGAAAGCAAAAACCATACTGGGGCCCATTCCACCACACCACATGGGATGCTCTTTTTTGTGTCTCATCTACCAGACCTCTGTCACATCACATTTACAATATGTAGACTATTGGGTTTTTTTCTTTCATTCAACATGTTTTTGAGATGAATCCACATTATTGCATTATATTACTTTTGTAATTTTGTGTACTATGCTACAATATGGATAAGTGACAATCTTACTAAGTAATAATTATATTACTATTTGCACAGCAGGCGGTGAAACCACTGAGCTAAATCCCTGGCCCAATTATATTACTATTTGATGGGCTTTTTGAATTACTTTTGTGACCAGTATAAATAAAATTCCTAAATTGATGAACAAGATTTTGTACAGACATTCATTTCTCTTGGGTAAATACCTAGGAGTTCAATAGCTATGCTTAATAATACATGTACATTTAACTTTTAAATATATTTGATTGATCTCATCATATCTTGTGACTGCATTTATTGTCTTTCTCTAAAAAATTAGTGTTTCTTTTGGTTAGGAAGAAATGAGGGATGATTAGTGTTTAGTCAATGAAAATTATGTGCCAAAGTACATTTCACCAGAAAATGATGGCTTCTAAATTATGAGACTTGACCCAACCTGGAGAATGATGTTTGTACCCTTAGACTGTGCTAGATAAATACATATTTATTTCTAGGCCCCAAATAAATATATATTTGCCAGGTTCTTTTATTTTTAAAATATTTTTATATTATTTTTGATTATTAACTCTCTTTAAAAGCAATCTCATGATAGATATATTCCAATGAACATCATATTATGTTTTATATTAGAAAAATTTCAAGAAGATGTACAGTGATGATTCTGAGTGTGTGTGCATGTCTGCATATGTGGCTTTCTGTGTGTGGTTCAAAATTAGGTTACTGTCCACATATTTTAATTTGTTAGACATTTATTTCTGAACACAGCATTTTCTGAGGTTCTGAAAGTATATGCTCTTTTATGTGAGTATACTGATGTGTAATGCAGTAGGTGAGAAATTCCAGTTCAGGTTATGGCCATCTAATTGGGAACCATGTCCTTTGCCTCATGATCCAGAGGTAACAAGCTCTGGTGTATAAGGCTGTGTGTTTTAGCTTATTAGCCAATCCTAGGAGGAAAGAGAAGTAGGTGAAGTCTGTCTTCATTTCATAGTTATTTTATTCCTTGAATTATATTTTCTCTCTTCCCTTCATAAAAATCTTTATTGGAGAAATACTCTGAGGAGCTTATCAACACTAATCTCCTTAATTATTATTCTGCCAAGGGAAATTTGCATTTAACAGAGGTTAAAGGAGTAAAGCTGTAGTAATTGTAGAATTTTAGCACTTTCAAATCAGTTGAAGATGCTTCCCTAGGTAAAAAGATTGCAAAAAAGGGGAAAGTAGATGATGCCCTTCAAATCATTCCAATTATTAAATTTCTCCATCTGATAAAGCTTATTTAAAAGGATCACTATATCGAAGCACTTACTTCTGCTCTTGCCTTAAAACAAAAAAGACAAAACAGGATATATGAAAGTTTAAATGAGATTTATCATTCCGGCTTTTAAAATTTGGCAGTGAAGGGTCTTGGATCAGAATAATTTGGGACTAGTACTTAGGTTAGTACTGTATCTGTTACAAGATGGCTAACTCTCTGCGTTCAGGGAAACAGGGAGCTGGCTATGATATGCCAGGCAGTGTAGAAATGCAAAGAGCAAATAGAAAATAGAGTTCAAATGATAATGTACTGATCCAGTTCATTTAAATCACACATTTTCTTCACCAAAGAACAGTGATATCTGAGAACAGTCTGACAAATATAAATACATAATTTTATGTTATTTTCAAATACTTATTTGGATACATCAATAGTGAGACTTCTGATATTTAATTGCAGTAGGGTATAAAATTCAATGCAGAGCTAGAAACCAATCCTTTAATTCTGTCTACCAAACAATAGAGGAACTGTTAATTTGTTAATGGATGAATTTCAAAATATCATAACAGAATGGAAATTTATAAAACTCCTGTGGTCTGAGTCACTCAGAGAAAAGAAAAAGCTTGTCTGAGTACCAAATATAGAAGGAAAATAAAGATTTAACTGAAAAGTAATGGTCTAGTATTTAATTTAACTTCTTTTTAAACAATAATGTCAAGCTAAAATGTATACAACTTCCAAATATGTACAGTAAAACCCAGTGAACCAGTTATAGAGATTTTAGAGAGAAAATTCTTTCAACAAAAGTGAAATATGCCTTTAACAAACATAACAATGCAAATAATGTGCATGCACAATGTATATATTATTACATATAAAGTGATAGCTCAATGAATATATGAGTTAGTGAACAATGCATTTTTTGTTTCCTTTGTCAATATACATGGTAGTTTAATATTTGACTGATGGCAGACAAAATATACCATAAAAAATTTTAAAGATAAACTAACTAATGTAAAATGTGAGTCACTTGTTATTTTCCTGACCAATTCTTCATGTAAAAAGTGTTAATCTATTCAAATCCAGTAGAGAAATGTATACAAAAAGAATTATTGTTTATACATGGTGAAATCTTGAAGATTAAATTATATAATGCCCAATTTCTAGTCATGAATCATTAAACCAAAAAAGCCTTCACAATGTCCAATAATAAAGTTAATGTATGAGATCAATATTTCTCAGACCATAGTGTTAGTGGTTTTTGGTAATGGTTTTATTACTGACAAAAAAATCTATTTGTGGCAAAGGAAATATATCCCAAAGTATGGCAGTGCTGTCAGTTTCTTAAGACCATATAAGAGTATTGTCCACAGCATTGACCTTAGCTTCAAGCTCAATTTGTGTGTGTGAAGACCTTTTGGGGCCAAAATGGCCACTTAGCTAAGGAGATGTATAAATTTTTGATATATAAAATGTCCATTTAGAGGCAAGCTTTACAATGACTCCAAAATAACTGAAAAGTTGTAGGCAAAACACAAGAACATTAGGTTTGGGGAAAAACAGGTTATTCTCGCTACTCTGATTTAATTGGATTGCAACCAGATTATCTTGGTAATAAAAGATATTAATCAATCTGCCAGGAAGGAAAAATCATGCTGATAGCACAATCATTCTAAACAAAATCCAAGTATACTCTATATTAAATTCCCTAGCCTTGGCTCACTCTGCCTGCATATTTGCTATAAGGTGAAATTTGCCCTGACTAGTTATAATTTATATGTATCTTGGCTATGTTTACCTAATATTATAATTCTACACACACAATTTCTACTCATCTGGGACTGAACTCTAAGCTTGTACTTAGAATTAACAGTTCTGAATTAATTGCCCAGTACTTTTAGATACATGATCTAAGGTTTGATCTGTAGTACTGATTCTTGAATTTAGAGTCAAGCTAAGAAAAGGCTCACAGTCCTTCCTAGTCCTCTCAGCTGTAATATATAGATTATTTGTACCCTGAAGATACAAACACGACAATAGGTGAGGAAATGATTTTTGTACTGGAAATGGAAATATAAATGTTATCATCATCGTCATGTACTTCCTAACAGAAGCATTTCATTTCAGCTACTCAATGGTGAAACATAAGTCTCCTATTCCCTTTTACTGCTAAGTTCTCATGGTGGATAATTTCATGGATGCTATCTGTCATATGAGAGGTTGGGACAAATTCTCCAATGTGATATGGTAAGGTCTAGTAAATAATCTTTCTGATTGAAGTCAACAAGCAGAGAATGGAGGCTGTTTCCAGTTTCCCACCATCCCATAGAGTGAGACTCATTCCCTTGCTACTCTAACTTTGAATCCCTTCATGTGGGGTAAATTTGACAAAAAGAAATATGCTCAGGAGAAAATGAGCAGGCTGCATAACATTGGTAATTTCTGTTAGAAAGTGTTGCTTGCTTACAGAATGTCTGAAAAAAAATCAAGTACTCTGCACCTGTTGACTAACAGACATCTGAGTAATCAAACTCATAGGATGTTGCATGCCAGGATGAAGCCACTAATTTTGTAGAAAACTGAACTTGGTAGCCCTCTAGGTGGAGCAATAAGGAATCCTTTGAGATCCACTAGTTTCTTGTCCGAGTATTGCAAAGAGAGCATCCAAGGTCTTTTTCACACATCTCTGATTCTTGTATAATGCTGACTCACTATCTATTCTTCTCCAGTAAAAGACTATTTTACTTCCTCTTAATTCTCCCAAACTGAATCTGTCAGAAATTCTCTCTGTGTTCTGCATCTTTCCCAACTATCATATTTCTGCCTCCTTCATAAGAGGCATTTTGGCATACAAAAAAAGAGTACATGTGTCCTCAAGCCAAGTTCTGGGACTCAAATCTTAGTTCATCTACTTATGATTGTTGCTTATGAAATCCTTAGCATGTTACTAGCTCTATGCTTCATTTGATTCACTTGTAAAGTACAAATAGCAGAAATAGCTGTCTCATAAACATTAAATAACGTAAACATTTTAAAACACCGAGAAAGGCAGCACTTGTATATTAAGTACTCAACGAAGGTCCTGTTTTTAAGGATCTATATAAATTTGATTACTAAGTATTACAGGTATTTTTAAAAAGTAACTCTTGCTGATTGGAGAAGGAGAAGGAACTTTCCATGTATCGATCACATATATTGATCCCCTACATTGTGCCAAGTATTTAATCCACAAATAATCATCTGTATACTTGTTTACAGATTAGAAACTTGACATTGTGGGCAACTATCTGAGAATATGCAGTAGGTACCAGATGAAGGACACCTCAGGATATCTGACTCCAAGGACCTGGTTTACTTCTGACTTTATGTCAGAATCTCTGTTCTCCTTTAGTTTGCCATCTCAGTTATTTTCCTATCAGAATAATTTGGAAGCACACTGGTTCTCTAATGCACTCCTAGAGGTACTCAGAGAGATATCCAGAAAAAAATATGAGTATATCCTTTTACAATCATATATATATATATACCTATAAAGAAGAAAATTCTTCATGAATATTCATCTATTTCAGTCCTTAAATTCTAATAGTAGATATTTACATAGCAATTCAAACGTGGCATCTGTCCTCTCACTAATATGCACACAGGCATCAGTATATTAGAAACTATGCCTGAGGAGAGCTGGCATATAATATCACAGTTGATGATTTCATGTGAAGTAAAGCTCAAAGAAAATATAAAACTCATATGTGGTTATTAAAGCTAGTCATGAAAAATTAGTTTTGAGTCTGTTTGCTTCTTGAATTTTGAGAGGAGTATGTGACCAATAACTATAGGAAGTAGGAATAAAAATTGGTCTCTAGGAGAGGAGGAGGAGTTCAGTGTAGGATAATGAGACAGAAGAACAGACATTGCTTTCTGATCTGAGAAGGGGTCAGAAGTTAACAACAGTTCCAATTACTACTCAATCCCCAAAACAAGATCAAGTAAGAAACCTTCAAAGGCTGGTCTATGACAATATATGATGTGACCTGGGATCAAAAGTGTAATTTTTGGAGTAAGTTTTTGCTATGGAGTGAGGAGGAAGGAAATGTGGGCAAGAGGGTAGCACATCTTTGCACAGAGTGGTACATGAACCATCTGGGCAGCCTCATCCTGGCATGACTCAGAGTACGCCAATCTCAGGACCAATGAAGCAAGTACTGCTATAGGAACTCAATACCAGCTGTAATCATAATGAAAATTAGTCCTTCTTATCATTGCTGCAGGTCTAACAAAATGGCCTTTCAGATGCTACCTTCCAATTCATGTGGGACAGCTTCTAAGAAAATAAAGGGGCTCTCTCCACTGTACACATCAACCAGAAACTAAAGTAAAGGAATGGACTGGGTCAGGCTGGCATTCCTTGGGCCCAAATATAAAGTAAGACTTTAAAAAATTGCCTATATACTGACTACATCCAGAGATAATTTTTTTCATAGAATCACACCACACTGCTGTCATGAACATTCTCTACATTGCACGTATATTTCCTAGCACCAAGTGTTGGAAGAATCTCCTATGATAATTTAGAAATCATGGATAGAAGGCTGATAGCCTAGGTCTTTATCTGAGTCTCAGGACTGAGGAAAGAATGACATTTTAATATGATTGGTTTCCTTTATGATCCTATGTATTTAATTTAATACAGCTAAAATCAATATTCTGATAAGGATCCATAGGTTTATTCAACTCTCTAGAGACAGTAGCAAGAAATACATTAAGTCATGTCTTCCAGGGGATCCTGGTGAAAGCATGAACAATTGGCAACTACTGCAGATGCAAATCAAATTTGGCAATGACAAAGGACAAGGACAGGACTCTTCACCATGGTAGGCACATATTATGTTAATACAACATTTCCTTTAAAATGAGGGCTCGTTTCACTGTAAGTGCAAAAGCCTTCTGCACTTTTTAAATGTTTTTTGGTTCTGGAATTGAACCCATGACTTTGAGCATACCAAGCACCCTCTCTATTACTGTATTATGCTGCCATCTTTTGTCTATTATTCTTTCAAGTAATATGCATGCTATGTTTATTCTGATACCTCTTAAATATGTATTATGAAATGAATATTCTATTTGTTTCAAGAAAAACACTTTAAAATCATGACATTATTTGTATTAGCATAGTCACTTATTACACTTGTAATAGCTTTCTAGAGATGGTTAAAAACATGCATGAGGTTAGTTTTAGTATGTACTATTTTTCACACATGTCAAAATAAGTTATATCAGGGAAAATAATGCATATTTCTTACCTGATTATAATTTCCAGGATCATATGTCATCTTCAGTGAATACTAATTGCTACTAACTGGCATTTGATTGAAGCAGTAAAAAGGTGTTTCCTTTCTGTTTTCACTAATTGGTTTAAGTTGAATCATGGCCAAGTCTTATAACCTAAGTGTCCAATAATAATGGAATGATTAATTGAATCTTAGCACATCCATATGACAGAAAATGTGAATCCATTAAAATTGTATTTTAGGAGATTCTTCAGTTAAGTTGGAAAATGCTTATAATAAATTTACAGTCAATACACAGAGAATGAAATCCAGGTTCATTGTTCTAGACTAAATAATCTGGCCCCTACATAACTGTACTTCTTACCCTAAATCCCTCCCTTTCTCTCATTCATCACAGTTCATCCACGCTGGTCTTTGTTTCACTCTGTAACATCTCAAGGCTCCACTGTCAGAACTCACATCAGCTGGTCCTGTAGCCTGGAAGGCTCTTCCTTACAGTGGCACATATACAGTACCTTCGTGTCACTTAAATGTCCTTCCTAATCATTTAATCACTTTTTAGTATAGCAGTCCATTATATTATTACCTCTCACTATCTGATGCTGCCTTATTTATTTTTAGTATATTTTTGTCTATACATCCTAATAGAATGCAAGCTCTTTGCAAGTAGCAACATTGTTTATCTCATTTGCTATTTTATCCCAGGGCCTGGAATTGTGCCCGCCATTTGGTGTTCTAATATTTGTTTATTGATTGAATAAACAAATAATCTTTTTAAAATGTCAAAAGTAAAAATTTTTATGTCAGAACTTAAAATAGAGGCAAAACGGATTTAAAATAATCAATAATGACCTCATTACAATTCATTACTATGAAAGAAAAAATTGTAATTTTACTGACTAAATATATAATGAATATTTGTCACAATTAGAGGCAGAAGATGTGTTATATGTATTATGGGTTTACTTCAATCATTCAAACATGTAGGTATAAAATCACTCAAACATCTATAAGTTAGGAAATCAAAATAAGGTGTTATTAATTCCTTTTAGTGGGACTAAATATATATATGTAAAAAGATAGCATTACTTGTTAAAATACTATCACAAAGTTAAGTAAAATGGATCACAAGGATTTAGCTGGCATGGTGGATACCATAAGGGGCCAGGAAATACTGTCATTTGCATATCAAGACCTTATCCAGATTTCATTTTCTCAATGGTCTTTCTATAAGAGCACCAGCAGTATCACTACGCCAAGCTCTATTTTACTTTGCTGCAAAGATAGGCTTTCTCTTGGTCCCTTTTCCACAGCCCCATTGGAGACTTTTTTTTTGTTTGCACACAATCACTTTCTTTACATGTGAAAATTGCAAATGAGCTGGTCTTTCTTCCATTTTCTGTTCTCTGAATTTCAACTTTCAGAATGTATTCGCTCTCTCTGGAATGGTGCCTTCTCTGCTTTGTTGTTGCCTATTTGCATTTCTCTCTACTTCATTTTTATGAACATTCCTTTATTCTTTCCAAGATTATAAGATTATGTAAGTAGAAGCAGAATTTTAAAAGACATAGGGCAGGCAATCAAAACTTGTGTATAAGTCAGCATCATTTCAGAAATTCACAGTTTTTCCAAGCGTAGAGTGATGGTGTATGATTTTTGAGGGCACATATACCTTTTTATATTCCATCAATTATTTACTGAGCTCCATATAAAATAATTAATATGTAAATAATTTACACAACAATGCTATAATTAATATTAATTTTATGCAATTTTTTCATTTATAAAATAATTAAGGAAGGATCAGAGAAATGAAAAATTATGTCTCCTAAAAGCAAAGCTAAATCTTTTGGTTTGGTGCTCATTTCCTTCCTCACTACTGCTGACAACCTTTACTACTTTTGATATTCCTGTTTTTTATTTAGTTTCCTATTATAGTTATAATAAATTACATGAAGTTAGTAGATTTTAAAAATGCAAATTTATTAACTTACCATTTCAGAAGTAAGAACTACCAAAAGGGTATTACAGGCTAAAATCAAAATGCCAGTAGAGCTGCACTTCTTTGGGAGTCTTTAGGGAGAACCTGTTCCTTTCCAGCTTTTATAGGTGTCCTGCATTCCTTGGCTTAAGGCCTCATCGCTCTGATTTCTGGTTTAAAACTCACATCTTCTTCTCTGACTCTGAGTCTCCTCTTATAAGTATTTTTGTGATTACACTGAGCCCAATTTGAAAAATTTGTGATAATTTCCCCATATCAAGAGCCTTAATCCTGTACAAACTCCCTTTTTGGCATATAAGGTGTTATATTTATAGAAATTTGAGATTGAGTTACAAGCAAGTTGGGGTGAAGGGAGCATTATTTGTTCTACTGTATACCTGTGTTGCCAATAAAGATCAATGCTACTTGGATTTAATTTCTTTTAATTGACTTTTGGACTGTAATTTTCCCATCTGTATGAGGAAATACAAGCCCTAAATGCTTAGAAGAGTCTAGCACATGTCATATACTTAAGAAGCAATTATTACTGTGGTGAATGATGTAATTTTACAACCACCTTCATGAGGTTAGAAATTTTGTGGTCTACATAGAATATATGAAAAGTGGTAGAACTTCTGAGGTGATTTTGAGAGGTTATTAAGAGGTAATATATTAGTAATTGATTCTAAGAACACATATGCTCAAGTTATGAACAATATAGACTTTAAATTCCCTTGAAGAATCATTAGTATTTTAGCAACTCTAGAAGAAAGTTATAAACAAGTCATTTACAATGTTGCCTTCTTTTCCCAACTGTGACAAAGTGAAACTATATACATTTGTGTGTTTTCAGTCTCCTTCCTTCCTTTATGTTCAAGAAAGATTCTTGTTCCTGTATTACTATTCTCCATTCTCACTCACCTCTAGTGAGGTTCTATTTCGTGTCAGCTGTGCCTTTAGGCTTTTGTGATGTAATTCTAAAGTAAGAAATAAAGACACACAGAAAAGAGCATAATGTATTTAGGGAAAATAGAGATAAATATACACATAAATTATTGAATATTGTTAGGAGGGGCTTTATCTGCTCAAGAGAGAAGAGAAAGAACAGTGGCTTAACAAAAATAGGTGTTCAGATTACAATGAAGGAAGATTTTAAGGAAATAATTTGTGATTCAAGGGTACAATATTGATAATGATGGAATTCAAAATGTTTTACAAATTTAAAGCAGTTAAACCGTTTTTTACCCTTTGACATTATTTCAGAGATGCCAGGAAATAATGATTTATTTTCAACACTTCCTACAGTTATTTTTTGTTCAATCTAAGTCCTCGCCTGGGTTGGTCATGTGGCCCTTCACTTGTGTTTGAAGTAGACATTATCCAGTAGGATGTATGTTATATTCTCTTCAAGTCTCAGAAATGTTTTCCATGTCAATCATACTCATCAAACCATTTACAGTCCATCTGTCTTCTTCTCCAACAATATTTATAGTTTTCTATCTCTCTTTTCCCTAAGGACAAACTGATCCCTCTTCTGTTCAAGTTCACTTTTTCCAACTGTTCTAATGACAATCATTCTTAACTTCAGTCTACAAATGTGTCTTCAAAACACACAATTACACTCACACTTCAGAAATACTGCCTTCCTTGCAAGCTGCTGCCCTCATTTCTCTCCACTATAAACTGACTTTGTTAAAGGGTCCACAAAACCACTCAATTCTCTTTCATTTCCAATTTGTGATGCACCTTTATATTTCTTATTTAATACAGTAGAAAATGCACATCCAGTGACTTCATTCTATTTAATTTAATATTTTATGACAATACTGGCCTTCACTATAGAATGCAATTTTAATTTTCCCCCTTTACCTAACTGATTATTCTTTCTCCCTTTCTTCCTGCTCTATTCCTATTACTGAATCTTGTAGTTCCATTTTTACTATTGAACTATTAGGCAGGGGATGATGAAGATTGAACCCATGGCCTGCATGGGCTAATATTAAGTCCCACCGAGGTACATACCCACCCACACTTTGAAGCCCCACCTATGCAGAATAGACACGACCAATTAAGCAAAATAAAAAGACCAAATTAAATTAATCTTTAAAGTTTCTTGTGTTTACTATTTCATTATGAAGCCATTGGTGTTATTATCCATTCAAGTGTCCAAAATTGGCAAATTAAACATGTTTGGTGTGTCTTCATTCAACTTCACATCAGTTGGTCGCCAAGTCACTTTTATTATTCTGCCTGTGTTAAATCCTCTACTTGTTTGCATATCTCTATCAACTTAGACTTCCTTTCCCAATTCTTTCAACTATTTCAAGTCCTTGAGGAGCCTTCTTGTGATATCCCTCATTCTTTGAGCCATTTCTTACACCAAATTGAGCACAGCACTCCCTACTTTAAGAATTATTTTAAGTCTAGGCCAAAAAAAATAATATGTAAGATCCTTAAAACATAGCCATTGCTGTGGACTGAATGTTCCATTTGAAGTTCATAGGTTGAGATCCAAATTCATATGATGGTGATGTCTAGAGGTAAAGTCTCTGTGTGGTAAATGGGTCTGCATGAAATATCAGGATAGCATCACCCCCCTGATGACACCGATGATATTAGTGCTTTTGGTTCCTTTAAAAGAGAATAATATAAATAGAAATATCTCTGGGCTTTGTGAGGATGCAGTGAGAAGGTGACTGTCCATATGACAGGAAGTGGGTGTTCTCTAGAACCTGACCATGTTGGCATCCTGATCTCACATCTCCAGCCCAAATATGAGAAATAAAGATTGTTGTTTATGTCACCCAATATGGTATCTGTTTGAGCAAACTAATGAAATCACAAACTTCTTTTCTTCCTTTATCAAGCCATATTTTATTTTTAACACTGCTAATTTATTTTTAAAATGTGTGCAGAGCTCAGAGGTACTTTTGTTAGAACATCAAGAAGAAAAATCTCTTAAATTACACAAAAACTCAGCTTCAGGCAGTTTGTCACAGGTGCAGTTGTTGGAAAGATGCTCTAATGGCCAAAGGACTCAAACACAAACAGTAGTAAGAGGCTGGTTGTATCTCTGGCCCTCCAGAGACATGTTCATAAACATTCCACAACACTGATGGTGGCTCACGGAGAGCCAACAGTGGAAAAATGTTATTTGGCATTTGTAAAATTTCTATTTCCATTTCTAAAACGCTCCTCTTCTTTTCCTGTTTTTTAACCATCTTTTTTCTCTCTTTCTCAATAAATATGCATAATATCCCTTCACCCAAGGGCTTATAACTTCCTGAAGGGGTTTTCTACAAATAACTCACCAAGACAATTTCTAATCATGAATTTTTGCTGAAACTCATATAGGCTACAATATATTTATGCAGAACAAGCAGAATAATTTCTGTACTAAAACAAACAATAGAAATGCTTACCTTCTTTTATCTTCTCTGTGTTAAATGGTATTTCTCAAGATGGCAACACAATGTGTCACATCTAATGTACTTTTCTAGAACATTTGAACTCTCTCATTGGAAAGAAAGAGGAAGCAAGATATAACATGTATGGTTACAAATTCCCTATGATGAAAGTTGTCACTATGTATATCTAAAATGACTTTGTTTCCATTTTTTCCTTTTCTCATATTTCTTTCTTTCCCTTCTTTCCTTTCCCCATCCCTCTTTCTTCCCCTTCCCTTTTGAACCATTTATTCCTATTTCACATTATCTATTATACATTTTGATCCTTATTTACACTTTCAGTTTCTCACACCAGAGAAACTATTTGGTATTTACATGTGTGTGTCCTGTTTATTTCACTTAAGAGTATGACCTCAACGTACATCCATTTAGCTAAAAATGTCTCTAATTTCTCATTCATTATGGATGAGGAGTACTCTATTTCATAAAAAAACCCCACATTTTATTTATCCAGTCTCCAGTTGATGGTCTTTGTAAATAGGGAGGGGTGAAGGGGTTGAAGGGAGGGCAGGGGAATGGGGAAAAAATAATAACGAAGATATATTATGTAAAGTTACATATTCCCAAGAATGAATGTCAGCATATTATATAACTAACGTGTACTGACAAAATTAATAAATAAAATAAAATGTGCCAAGTTAAAAAAAAAAAAAGGATGGGCAGACTGATGACTCACCTGTATTCAAAAAAGTGGGCAAACAAAGGTATAAAACTTTTGAGACTCGTCTTAAAAGGCTGTCTCATACATCTTGTTAGCTGAGACATTCATCTTTGGAGACTTAGGTTTCTGTGAATGAAATCTAGTTGTTGAGGCTGCCATGCTATAAGAATCCCAAAGTAGCATGGATGGAGAAACCACAGGGACAAGCTGTAAACTTATATAAAGAGAGAGGAAGAAATTTCATGGGTTACGGGAGGGGGAGAGGTGGAGAGAGAGAAAGAGAAAGAGAGAAATGAAGGAAAAAGAGGAGAAGGGGGAGGAGGAAGAGGAAGATGAGGACGAGGAAGAAGAAGAAGAAAAAGGAAGGAGGAGGAGGAGGAGGAGAGGAGGAGAAGAAGGAGGGCCGGGGATTTAGCTCAGTGGTTTTGCCTCCTGCTGCGCAAGTGCAAGGACTGGAGTTTGATCCCCAGTACCAAAAAAAAAAAAAAAAAAAAAAAGGGAGAAGGAGACAGAGAGACTCTTGTCTAACCAAAACCACTTGAGTCAGAATCATCCAGCTGACCCCAAATTTCTGACGCAAAGTGAACGTGAGAGGTTTAAAAAAAGAGATTAGAAGCCAGTACATTTTTGTTGATTTATTATGTGTCATGAGTAATGGAAACTGTCCAAGTGCAGATTAGGATCATTTGTCCATTCCTCTTCCTCATATTCAAAACAAATTTTGTTTTGTTTATGTAAACTTAAGTTATCTAATTACACATCGCAGGTTTAAGAATAAGCACACTTGAGGAATGACTTAGCTGTGGTCAATAAGACATTAATTAATATTTGTTGGGGGACTTCTGGGAAGGGAATCACATATACAATAAAAATATATTTTCTTTAACCATGTATCTTCTCTAAAGATAATGCTAATATATGAAAGGCACACTATGGGTTACAGAATGAAAAGACAAATAACAAGTGAGATCCTTGACAACTTTAACCAACTTAACCAACATGGGGAACGTATACTTCTTGCAAATAAAAGAATATATTATATTTATTAAGAATTTCACTTCAGTTTTCTGTCATTTGCTGTTCAAATAATCATAACTTTAAAAACACCACAATGCAAACTCATACGGTAATGAAGGTTATTGGTGTATCATTTATATTACAATTTAATAGTAACAATGTTCAGAATAAGCAGAGGAAATAAAAGTATGACAATGTTGAAAAACAATTGAAAATCAGGGAAGATAATTAGTATAGAAATTGACAAACCTGAAAACTGACTTGACGTATAACAAATCATTGCCTTAATATCTGAAGGTAAGAAATGTTTTTAAATTAGAAAAACTATCAGGAATTATTCAAGTAATTAGTTCTCAGGGCCATGGCTTCTCAGAAGATCTAGGGTCACAAGTAGACAAAGTGAATAGAATATAAAGCAAACACACATGTAGTATTTTTTTTTTAATGAAAGAACCAAAACTAGAATCAAATAGAGGTATAATAAATAAACTGGAAAACTCAAGACATTCAGCACATGGTATGTCTGTATCCACTGTGAACTTTAAAGAGGAATACAGTAACTATTTAGTATTGATTACATAAGGATGCAGTACTAACTAAATTAAACCAGGGCTTATTTTGAGTTAAATATTATTCTAATGATTTGTCATTGAGAAACTTATTTAACTTTCAGCAAAACCATATGAAGAATGTGTATTAATTCCTTCTGAAATTTCGAATAAAACAGAGGCTGAAGAGTTTACACATGGTCTAATAGCTAGTAGGTGCAATTCTGAGGTTTAAATTGGGAATAGTTCATCAATGAAAATTATGTTTCAAACCTTATACTTATTCTGAGGGTTGATTTACATGATTGGTTTGCAAGAATTGGTCCAGATTAGGCTCAGCAGCTACCAGTAGAAGGAATGAACAGTCAGGTTGTAAATAACATAGCTGAAACATGTGAAGAGATAAGGCTTCCCTTTGGGGTAAATAAACTAGTGATGACATGTTAGGAGAATATTCTTGTCTTTAAAAAAAAAATTTAAATTCAAAATGTCTTATCTAAAAGAATGAATATGTGTAATAGGAATTTGACAAAATCCAATACGCATTTATGACAAAAACCCTACAAAAAATTGGAATAGACAGTCTCTACCTCAATCTGATAAAAGTCATCTATGAAAATCCAACACCCAGTATCATACTAAATGCTCAAAAACTGAAATCCTTCACACTAAAATCAGGAACAAGACAAGGATGTCCGCTATCACCATTAGTCTTCAATATAGTTTTGAAAACATTAGCCATGGCAATTATACAAGAGAAAGAAATAAAAGGAATAAAGATAGGAAATGAAGTCAAATTGTCATTATTTGCAGATGACATGATACTATATATAGAAGACCCCAAGAATTCCAACAAAAGTCTTCTAGACTTAATAACCAAATTCAGTAAAGTAGCTGGATACAAGGTCAACACACAAAAATCAATAGCTTTCCTCTACACGAATGGCAGACTCACTGAGAGAGAAATAGGGCAAACAATTCCTTTCGCAATAGCATCCAAAAAATTGAAATACCTAGGAATCAACCTAACAAAAGAAATCAAAGACCTATTCTCAGAAAACTATAGCACTTTGAAAAAAGAGATTGAAGGGGATATCAGAAAATGGAGACATCCCTTACTTCTAGGTAGGAAGGATCAATATAGTGAATATTATGGCCATACTTCCAAAATAGCTATATAGATTTAATGCAATCTCAAATGAAATCCCAGCAGCATACTTCATGGACCTTGAGAAAACAATCTAAAAATTCATTTGGAAGCAGAAGAGACCCAGAATATCAAAAGCAATTTTAGGTAACAGAGACATGGCAGGGGTGTTACAAACCCCAACTTGAAACTATACTACAAAGCTACTGTGATAAAAACAGCATTGGACTGGCAAAGAAACAGACCTGAAGATCAGTGGAACAGATTAGAAGATGCAGAAACAACTCCAGACACATTCAGCCACCTCATCTTTAACAAAGGAGCCAAACACCCTCACTGGAGGAAAGATAGCCTCTTTAATAAATGGTGCTGGAAAAATTGGGTTTCAACTTGCCAAAGACTAAAACTAGACCTATACCTCTCTCCATGAACTAAACTAAAATTGAAATAGATTAAAGATCTAAATATTAAAATAGAAAAGCTGAACCAGTTGGAACAAAGGTTAGGTAGAACTCTTCAAGACATTGGGTTAGGAAAAGACTTTATGAAAAAACCCTCAATTGCCTGTGAACTAGCGCAAACAGTCAACAAGTGGGATCTCTTCTTACTAAAAAGCTTCAGCACAGCAAGAGAAACCACCAGCAGTGTGAAGAGACAACCCACAATGTGGGAAAAAATCTTCACCTGCTCTTCCTCAGACAAAGGTCTACTATCTCGAATCTATAAAGAATTTAAAAAGATCAGACCTCCCAAATTTAAAGACCCAATCCAAAAATGGGCATCTGAAATGAAGAGACATTTCTCAGACAAAGATGTAGAAGTGGCAAATAAACATATAGAAAAATGTTCAATATCACTGATCATTCAAGAGATGCAAATGAAAAGAATGCTGAGATTCCACCTCACCCCAGAAAGAATGGCTGCTATCATGAAATCAACCAATAACAAATGCTGGCAGGGCTGTGGGGAAAGAGGAACACTGCTCCACTGCTGGTGGGAGTGTAGACTGGGGCAAGCACTGTGGAAATAACTATGGGGATAGTTCAAAGAACTAGGACTGGAAGTCCCATTTGACCCAGCTATTCTCCTACTGGGTGTCTTCCCCCCAAAATTAAAAGAATCATACCACAGTGATATATGTGCCCCCATGTTCATAGCAGCACAATTTGTAATAGCTAAAACTTGGAAACAGCCCAAATGCCCATCAACTGGAGAATGGGTCAAGAAAATGTGTTTTTTAAATAAAATGGAGCACTACTCAGCCATCAAAAATGAGAAATTAGAGACATTTATAGTTAAATGGATGCACATTGAGGCCATACTCTTAAGTGAAATTAATAGGACCCACATGTGTAAATACCAAATAGTTTCTCTAGTGTGAGAAACTGAATGTGTAAATAAGGACTAAAAATTATAATAGATAATGTGAAATAGGAAGAAAAGGGGCAAAGGGGAAGGGGAAGTTGGAGGGGTAGGGGAAAAGAAAGAAGGGAATGGAATTAATATTGGAAAATGAAAAAAATGGAAACAAAGTCTTTGTAAATAGGGAGGGATGCAGGGGTTGAAGGGAGGGCAGGGGAAGGGGGAAAAGATAAGAACCAAGAGAGTATGTAAAGGTGCAAATTTCTATTGATGAATGTCATTTTATTGTACACCTTAAATGTAACAATAAAAGGTTATACAAAAATAGAAAAAAAAGAAATCTCCTTTTATTGTTTTTCACTCTATTTAGAAATATGTTGTTTAATTTCAAACTACTTGAATATTCTAGATACTTATTTTATTCTACTAGGATATTCTAGATACTTATTTGTTATTAATTTCCAGTTTAAATCCAAAATAATTTAAGACAATATTTTATATGCTTTATATTCTTTCAAATTTGGTAACATTCATTTTATAGTCCAAAGTATGACCTTGTCGAATGTTTACTTCTTTGTAATTATGTCCAATGTTCTATAATATCATCAGTTAAATTGGCTTAATAGTTTTTAATTATAATAAACACTTATTAATTTAAAAAAATTAAAATTCCTTATCTAAAAGAATGAATATGTTGTAATAGAAATTCCAATATTGACATGCCTGAAATGCAGTTAATAAACAATCTATGGCAGATATGTTATTGACATAAGAAAAATTTGAGAGCAAAGAGTTTTTTGCTGCTGTGAGCCTCACAATAACAGGCAGCTCTCACTAAAGCCAGCTTCTGCTGGTGTCAACCACAATACTTTTAGATATAGTTAGTGTGCAGTTTTAATCTACTCTCAGAAAAATAGATGATATTGTCCAAAGCAGCAACCTCAAATGCCTCAAGATTTAATTTATATGGGAGGGTTTAAAAATAAGGGTGATTCATATGGATATATTTTTTGACTTTAGAATTCAGAGCTACAGAAAAGATCTTCAAGAAAGTCAGTCTATTGAAAGAGAGAACAGCAAAGGAACACTGAAAAGAAAGATATACACTGGTAGAAAGTAAGAAAAAATCATAATGTACTTGAGAAAAGGATATCTGAGTTGCAAATCCAAGAAAAAAATAAACCTAGAAACAAAAAGTTTAAACATTGAATGCTCGAAAGAGTTAAAAATTACAGTAATTGAGAAAAATAGAGTTTTTACATTAAAGGGGAGTATTTCTCAGTCACATATTCACTCATAGTACATCTATGCAAGGATTTCAGCAAAAACTAACCAACTCTTATCAAAACTGAAGAATAAAATGCAAAGAATTCAATTCTGAGTATTCTATCTTGTACAGATAGTTCTGAAGTCAAATTTTTTTCTTTCTTGTGTTTAAAAAGAAAGAAATCTAGACTAGGAAGCTGACCTTTAATTGTATAGTGTAATTTTGCAATCAACATTACATAATTGGAGCAATTATAATTTTATGAATTTCCAGTTATAAAGAGTTTTCTGTTAAATAGTTTCAGGCCTTGGCATAGGAATGGATCTCCTTTAGTTTGGACAGTACAAAATCCATTGAACATTTCCATAAAATATGATTATCACTAAGAAGCAATATTCTCATTTTTATGGTCAGAGTCAATCAGATAAGGGAATTCCTGCCAGAAAAATGTATCACAGCATCCAAACTGTTGAGATGAAGAGAACTCTTATTCTGATACTACCTTTAGTTTAAAACTTTCATGGGTTTCTCTGCTGTGTTTATGTGTAGTCTTAGTTACTTTTTCTATCATTGCTGAGACAAAATACTTGACACCCAATGTTGAAAGGGGAAGGTTTATTTAGATCAGAGTTTATAAAGGTTTTGGTACATAGTTTTCTGGCTCCAAAGCAGTGTGGTCCATGGAGGAGGGGTGTCACAGACGGGAAACAATCCTTTGCATGCGGAAGACAAGAAAACAACAAGGGAATCATAACAGCATCTCTCTACCCCTTTTATTTTATCTAAACTATCAGGATTAGGACAGTGCCAAATAAATCAGTGTATTGTTTTAGTAATCACATGCCCTTAATCCCAGCACCACACACTCTAGTTTCAGCCACTTGTGAAAAAGCCACCCATGACTGCATAAGGGTTTGGAGGGACATCTAGACCCAAACCATAACAGATGTTCAGAATCATCTAGCAAATTCAAGAAAGTCTTAATGATGTTAGAAGTCTACTTCTTAGTCTTCTCTGGGGTCTGGTAGAAGAGGGATGCATGCTCTTTGGTTTTGGAGATTATTAAATAATTTGATTATCACTGAAATTATTTGTTAAATAATGTATTAGAAGATAAGAAAGAAGGAAATCACTTTCAAGAAATTAGAAGATTTCTGAAGGTGATAGCTAACTAAAAGAAACTTGTAATTGGCAGCAAATCCAAAGCTATAAAAATCAGAGTTTCAACTTCTAGGAAGATGGTGCAGTGGTGAGCAACAGAGAGAGGTCCTCTTCCAGGTTTATTGTCCAGGCACTGGAGTAAAGGAACATAAGGAAGAGAGGAAGGAAAGAGGTGAGTCTCTGGGACCCAGGAAGGTTCTGAAGTGAGAATTGAAGCCCACAGGGAGAGCAAAGAGAGAGTCTCCAACAAAAAAGGAGATAACAGGTAGCACCTACTACCTGGCCCCAGACTTGCTGTGTGCAAAGGATGGTTTGAATTGTGACTACTAGTAACCCCAGTGACCTCCACAGAGAAATGCACCAGTGGAGCAGAACAGTGTACATGGTAGACTCCAGTGGTTGGTGAGTTTTGGGGTTTGGATGTCCCCAAGGAGAGAGTTATCAGCAGGTAGCCATCTTGGAGAAGGGCTAACTGAGCTCAGAAATCAGAATAGATGTGGGATGGCCCCATCTTGTAGCTTCCAGTGTCAATATTGGAGTTCAGATTGGCAGGAGGTCAGGGAGCCCAGTTTGAGCCAGTGGGGGATGTGTGGACTGTTGCAGGCTCCACAGCTCCAGTTCTAGCCTCACAGCCAGAAACCAGCCTGAACTTCAGTGGAACAAAAGGTGTAGGTTTGCTAGGATTATCTTTTTTTTTTTGTACCAGGGATCGAACTCGGGTTCTCACACTTGCACAGCAGGTGGCAAAACCACTGAGCTAAATCTCCAGCTCAATTATCTATTAACCTGATGTTAATCCATGGCTGGTTTTCTGGGATTAATCAACTCAGATCTGTATACTGCCCACTTTGACTACCAGTGAGAGCAGAGACATGCCTTGAAGTGGACTTTTTTTTTCTTATTTTCATTTTTTATTTCTCTCTTTATTGTTTTTGTTTCATTTTGTTTGGTTTTTCTAGATTTATTGTTATTTTTATATGATTGTGAACACAGTTTCTAGTTTTTGTGGTTGTTGTTTTGTTCTGTTCTTTTTTTTATTTCTCACTTCTCTCTATTCCTTTTGTCTTCCTCACCCTTTTCTCAAAGTTTGTGTGATCTTCTTTGTCCTATAGCTTTGCTTCTAATCTCTTCTTCTATTTCTCTATTTTCCTCCCTAACTCCTTTGAATTTTCTCCCTGAGGATAAAATCACTATAAAGACTTATTTACTTCAAACACATTCTGATTTATTTTAGATTTCATTATATAACCACAAATCAAGTTCATGCAGTTAAATGTGGCAAATTAATAGTTACCACAGTTTGTCATTTTCTAGGCTGTGTTTGATGCTACTGTTATTGCTACTTGTACTATTAGCCAAGGTGATATAATTGCTCTAATCAGTTGTTCTTCCTGGTACACCAAGGCTAATATTGTCTAAGTGTCATGAAAAATACTACAGGCCAGTGCCAAAGAAGCAGGAAGTAGGCCAAGTAGGCAGCAACTTCACATCCTCAATAAATTGAAAAGGTAGGGTTTTGCAACAGACTCAAATCCCAAAAGCCAGCAACACCTGGAAGACACTTTTGAGCAGTAGTAATTTCCTAAGGATTCTAAATACTAGCAATAAAGATACTCACCATAAGCAATCTATAAGCATCAACCTAGGATTAAACTAAAAACAAAGAAAATGTGAAGACACTTAAACAAGATGCAACCCCAGACTTGCAGCTCACCAAAGGCAAACCCAGGAGGCAATGAGGTAGAACAATTCAAGTAAACCACCTGAACTTTCTGAAGTGGTAATGGTAGAAGTGACTAACCAGATGAAAGAGGTTCCAGAAAAAATCAAATTAGAAATAATTTCTCAGATAACTATAGAGATGGTGACCATAATGAAAGACATGATTAGTGACTCTAGAGAAGAAAACAGATTTTAAAAAAATAGAGGAGCTTAGGAAAATGATGGAAACCATGAATGCCTAGCATAGGAAAGAAATGGAATCCATGAAACATGCTGAAGGAGATATCCAGAAGATTAAAAATTCCATTTAATTTAAAATTCAATTTAAAGTATATGCAGCACAACGAGCCAATGTGAGGCCAGAATAGCAGATAGAGAAGACATGATTTCAGTTAGTGATCATGAAAAGATACATTTCTTAAAAATAACAAGGGGCCATGAAAAATCAATCTAATAGTTGCTAGATGATGCAAAGAAGAATAATAGAAGATTGATCAGAGTATATGAAAAAGCAGGAGATATCACAAATGACATTAATAAATGTTCACAGAAAATGGCAGTAAACTTCCAAGATGGAAAAAGAATTTGACATACAAATAAGCAAGGCATACAGAACTCCAAATAGCCATGATCAAAAACAATTTACAACTAGGTATATAATAGTTAAGATTCCAAAAATTCAACACAAGAACAGAGTATTAAAAGATATGAGAAAAGAAACAAATCACATATAATGGAAATCCCATCCAAACCACATAAGACTCCTCCACACAAATTCTCAAGTCAAGGAGAGCTTGGAGTGAAGTATTTCAAGCCCAAAAGAAAACAACCTACAACTCAGTTTGCTGTAAACCAGAAAACTATCTTTCAAAATTGATGGACTATAAAGATACTTCCATGAAAAAGAACACCTGAGAAAATTCATGAACACCAAACCAGGACTCCAAAATGTTCTGAAGGACATTTGAGAAAGAGACAATGAGTATTACAACTCCATAAACCCCAACAGGAAAAATCCACCAAGTCAGGAAAGAAATTAAACAGAGAGAAAAAAGGGAGTCAAAACACTAAAATAAAATGACAAGGAGAAGTTAATATATATGAGTTATAACCACCAATTTTAATGGTATCAATTCACCAATCAAAAGAAACAGACTGGTAGAATGGATCAAGAAGCATGATCCAATAATATGCTCCATACAAGAAGCACACTTAATTTAAAAAGAAATTTATATAACCCACACCACACCCACTGGCAACCAGCCAGATGGTGAGGACCACTGGCCACTCACCATGCCCACAGCAACCAGTTTAGCCTCGCAGGTGCCTACAGCCTGCTGCCCCACCTCTTGCCTCCTGACCATGCTTCTAGCTGGTCCCACACAACAAAGGCACTGGGGGGCATAAAGACCATTATTCTGAGCTCCAGAAGATAGAGCAGAATGAACAACAGATAGAGGGCCTCTCTCAGGCTCCTTGATGAAAATGAAAGCCCACTGGAAAAGTGAAGACAGTCTCTGCAATAAAGGCACACCAGACTACCGTATTTGGTAAGTTGGAGTGATCATCACCTTCGATTGAAACCTGGACTATCTTCAGGGGAAGGGCAGCTGGAACCTGCAGTAGAATTTTACACAGTTGAACCTGCAGGAAGACAGGGAGCTCAGCTTGGACTTGCAGCCAGAAATCTGACCAAAACTCATGGGTCTACTACTGGCTTGCTGAGACTCATTGACATATCTGCACACTACTGCCCATGTTGTCTATTGTGACAGCAGAGAGAGACCCTGAAGGATGCCCTTCATTTTTATTTTTTATTTGTTATTTTCAAAATTATTATTATTATTCTTTTGCTCTTACTTTCAATTTTATTTTTTTCTTTTTCTACTCATTTCAAATTTTTATTTTTCTCTCCTTTTTTTCTTTCTTTTCTCTTTTCTTTCTCTCTTTCTCACACTTACTCTCTTGCTGTCCCACATTGATCTTCATCTCCCTTTTTGTTCCTGTTCTGGCCCTAATTCAGATTTCTTCTTTCTTTTTCTTTTCTTTTCTTTTTCTTTCTCTCATCTGTGTCCTCTGGCTTCACTGCTAACCTTCCCCTATCCTTCTACCTATCTATGCCTCCTTCCTCAACTCCTTCTAACTCCCGATTCCAAAGGGTAAATTTGCTATATTGAAGAGTTTATTCACTGTAAACATATGATGAGTTGGTCCTTGATTTTGATTTAATTCCCACAGTTAAAGGTGATAGATTAATAACTACCAAAAATTGTCATTTTCTAAGAGGTTCTATTGTGTTACTGGCTGTATCACTTGGGCTAAGGTATTGTGATTGATCTAATAAGTTGTCTTTCCTGGTATAATGAAAATGAGACAGCCTCAGTGGCATTAGAGACCTAAAACCTAAAGACCAGCTATATCTGCAAGACTCTTCTGAGAAGCAATCATTCCATAAGGGTTCAAAATACAAGCAACAAAGATACTTACAATAAGCAATTTTGAAGTATCAACCCAGGAATTAAACCAAGGACAGTACCAAAAATAAAAATGAGAAGACATTTAAGCAAGGCACAAACTCAGACTTTCTCCCCACCAAAGGCAAATTCTGGGGGAAATGAGGTGGAAAAGTCTGATAATCAACCTCCTGGACACCCTGAACTGATAGCACAGGAAGAAACAAAAGAGATGAGTGAGGCCCTAGAAAAATTCAAAACGAAAAATTTCCCAGATAACTACAGAGATGGTGAACACAGTGAAAGACATGATTAGAGCCTCAAGAACAGAAACAGATAAAAAAATAGATGAGATCAGAAGCATGCTTGAAGCCATGAATGCCCAGAATAAGAAAATGGAAACCTTGATCGCCCAACATAAGAAAGAAATGGAATTCATGAAACAGACTCCAATAGATATCCATGAGATTAAAAACTCAATTGAAAGTATTCACAGCAGATTAAGGGAAAGTGGAGATAGAATATCAGATATAGAAGACAGGATTGTGGTTAAAATGCATGAAAACAGAGATCTCTTCAAAATAGTAAGGGACCATGGGAAACCAATCCAGCAGCTGCTAGATGATGAAAAGAAGAATAACGTAAGACTGATAGAAGTCCACAAAAAACAGGAGAAAGTACAAATGACATAAAAAATAATCACAGAAGTAATAGTAGAAGTAATAGTAGAAAACTTCCCAGAGGTGCAGAATTGGACATCCAGATAAGTGAGGCATATAGAACTCCAACAAGCCATGCTAAAAAAATCTACAACTAGACATATAACAGTCAATATCCCAGAAACCCAACAGAAGAACAAAATCCTACAAGCAGTTAGGGAAAAGAAACAAATCATCTACAAAGAAAAGTCCATCAGAATCACAGAAGACTTCTCAACACAAACTTTCAAGTCAAGGAGAGCATGCAGTGAAGTATTTCAAGCCCTAAAAGAAAATAAATTCCAACCTAGACTGCTGTATCTTGCAAAATTATCTCTCAAAATCAACGGGGAAATTAGACACTACCATGACAAAGAACACCTGAGAAATTTTATGAACACCAAACCAGAACTCCAGGTAATTCTAAACAATACCCTAGAAAAAGACAATGAAGGTCACAACTCCATGAGGCCCAACAGAGGGAAGCCACCAGCCAAGGCAAGAAACTAAAGGGAAAGGGGGAAAAATAAAATATAAAATAGCCAACAACAGTAAAACATCATGACAAGTATGAGTCAATATCTATCAATTATAACTATCAATGTTAATGGCCTCAATTCACCAAACAAAAGAAATAGACTGGGAGAATGGATTAAGAAGCAAAATCCAACAATATGCCATGTACAAGAAACACACCTAACTCAACAAGAAACTCATAGACTGAAAGTAAAAGGATGGAAAACAGTTCTCCATGCCACAGGAACCCAGAAAAAGGCAGGGTAGTAATTTTATTTGCAGACAAAGTAGTTTTCAAACCAAAACTAATTAAGAGAGACAAACATGGCCACTACATCCTTGTGAAGGGAACAGTCCAAGGGAAGAGATGACAATCATGAATATATATGCACCAAATATGAATGCCCACAACTATACAAAACACATATGAATGGACATGAAAAACCAAATAAGCACTAATACAATTGTAGTAAGGTACCTCAATACTCCCTATCACAAATAGACAGATCATATAGACAAAAAATTCACAACAAAATTCTAGAACTGAACCAAGTTACTGAACAAATGGACTCAATAGATGTTTCCAGAGTGTTTCACCCCATAAAATCAGAATACACATTCTTTTCAGCTGCCTATGGGTCACAGTCCAACATAGACCACATGCTGGCTCATAGGACATGTCTAAGTAAAAGTAAAAGAATTGAAGTTACCCTCTGTATATTATCAGACCATAGTCCAATAAAATTGGAGATCAATAACATAAGAAACTGCAAAACCCCCACATACACTTGGAAACTGAATAACACTGTACTGAATAACCAATGGGTCACAGAGGAAATGAAAGAAGAAATTAAACAGTTTCTACAATTAAATGATAATGCCAGTACAACATACAAGAACCTATGGGACACAAGGAAAGCATTTCTATGCAGGAAATTCAGAGCAGTGAGTGCCCATATTAGGACAACAGAGAGAATTCAAATAAATAACTAAATGGAGAACCTCATGCTCCTAGAAAAAGAAGAGCATAACAAATCCAAAGCTCATACAAGAGAGGAAATTATAAAGATCAGAGCAGAAATCAATGCAGTGGAGATTAAGAGAACAATACAAAAATCAATGAATCAAAGAATTTGCTTTTTGAAAGAGTAAATAAAATTGATAAAACTTTAGCCAACCTTATCAAAAAAGGAAAGAGAAGGCTCAAATTCATGTAACTAAAAATGAAAAAGGTGAAGTCACAACAAATCCAGCAGAAATCCAGAGGATCATCAATACCTACTTCGAAAATCTGTATTCTAATAAAATGGAAAACACAGAAGAAATGGATAGATTCCTAGCTACATATGAATTTCCAAAGTTAAGTGAAGAAGATATAGAGATTCTAAACACCCCAATCACAATGAGTGAAATTGAAAATGTAATAAATAATTTACCAACAAAGAAAAGCCCAGGTCCTGATTTTTTCACTGCTGAATTCTACAAGATATTTAAAGAAGAACTATTGTCATAACTCTTTAAACTCATCAAGGAAATTGAAAGGGAAGCAAGGCTTCCAAAGTCATTCCTTGAAGCAAGTGTTACTTTGATTCCAAAACCAGGGAAAGACCCAACCCAAAAAGAGAAGTACAGACCAATCTCCTTAATGAACATAGATGCAAAAATCCTCAAAAAGGTACTGGCAAACACAATACAGAGGGTCATCAAGAAGATCATACACCCTGACCAAGTTGGATTTATCCCAGGGATGCAAGGATTGTTCAACTTTTGAAAATCAATAAATGTAATACATTATATTAACCAAGTCAAGGGAAAACACCATATGAACATCTCAATAGATGCAGAAAAGGCTTTTTACAAAATGCAACAACCATTCATGATAAAAATCCCACAGAAAATTGGAATAGAAGATCTTTAACTCAACCTGATCAAGGCTATCTATAAAAAACCAGCAACCAACATCATACTAAATGGTCAAAAACTGAAAACTTTCACACTAAAATCAGGAACAAGACAAGGATGCCCACTATCACCACTCCTGTTCAATATAGTTCTGGAAACATTAGCAATAGCAATTAGAAAAGAGAAAGAAATAAAAGGAATAAAGATAGGAAAGGAAGAAGTTAAACTGTCATTAATTGCTGACAATATGATACTTTAGATAGAAGACCCAAAAAACTCAGTGAAAAGTCTTCTAGACTTAATTCATAGATTCAATAGAGTAGCTGGATATGAGGCCAACACTCAGAAAACAATAGCCTTCTTGTACTATAAATAGCAGAATGACTGAGAGAGAAATTCAGGAAACAATTCCTTTTACAATAGCATCCAAAAAAATGAAAATCTAGGACTCAATCTAACAAAGGAAGCAAAAGACCTCTACACTGAAAACTACTGCACTCTGAAAAAAGAGATCGAAGAGGATACAAGAAAATGGAAAAACATCCCTTGCTCCTGGGTAGGAAGAACCAATAATGAAAATGGCCATACTTCCAAAACTACTACATAGATTCAATGCAATCCCCACTGAAATTCCAACAATATACTTCACAGACCTTGAGAAAACTATCCAAATATTCATTTGAAAGAAGAGACATAGAATAGCAAAAGCAATTCTAGGCAACAGAGACATGGCTGGTGGTATCAAAATCCCCAACTAGAAACTACATTACAAAGCTACTGTGATAAAAATAGCAAAGAACTGGCAAAAGAACAGACCTGAGGATCAGTGAAATAGATTAGAAGATGGAGAAACAGCTCCAGACATACTCAGCCACCTCATCTTTGACAAAGGAGCCAACCACCATCATTGGAGGAAAGATAGCCTATTTAATAAATGGTTTTGGAAAAACTGGATTTCAACATGCCAAAGATTAAAACTAGACCCATACCTATCACCATGCAATAAACTAAGATCCAAGTGGATTAAAGATCCAAATATTAAAAGAGAAGCAATAAACTTGCTGGAAGATAAGTTAGGTAGAACTCTTGAAGACACTGGCTTAGGAAATGACTTTATGATCAAAACGTCAGTAGCACAGGAAGAAGCACAGAGAATCAAAAACTGGGATCTCATCTTCTTAAAAAGCTTCTGCACTGCAGGAGAAACCACCAACAGAGCTAAGATACAACCTACAATGTGGGAAAAATTTTTTAGCAGCTGTACTTCAGACAAAGGACTACTATCTAGAATATATAAAGAGCTGAAAAAAATCAGACCCACCAAATTCAAAGACCCAATTCAAAAATGGGCATCTGAAATGAAAAGACATTTCTCAGACAAAGAAGTAAAAGCAGCAAATAAATACATGAAAAAATGTTCAACCTCACTGGTCATTCAAGAGATGAAGATGAAAACAACACTGAGATTTCACCTCACCCCAGAAAAAATGGCTGCTATCAAGAAATCAACCAATAACAAATGCTGCTGGGGATGTGAGGAGAAAGGAATCCTTCTCCATTGCTAGTGGGAGTGCAGGCTGGTGCAACCACTGTTGAAATCAGTATGGAGATACATCAAAGAACTGGGACTAGAGGCCCCGTTTGACTCAGCTATTCCCCTGCTGGGTATCTTCCCAAAAGAATTAAAAGAATCATACCACAGCAATATATATGCACCCATGTTTATGTGCGGCACAGTTTCTAATAGCTAAAGTTTGGAAACAGCCCAAAAGCCCATCAACTAGAAACTGGATAAAGAAGATTTTTTTTTTCATAAAATGGAGTACTACTCAGCCATAAAGAAAAAGAAACTAGAGTCATTTATAGCTAAATGGATGCATATTGAGGTCATACTCTTAAGTGAAATAAATAGGACACACATGTGTAAATACTGGATAGTTTCTATAGTATGAGAAACAAAGTGTAAATAAGGGTTAAAATGATTAAAATGAATAACTGATAATTTGAAATAGGGAGAAAATCTAAAGGGTTATGGGTGCTGGGAGGGCTAGGGGAAAGGAAAGAAGGGAAAGGAATAATTATGAGAAAAGAAAAAAAGATGGAAATGAAGTCTATGTAAATAAGGAAGGTTGGTGGGGGTGAAGGGTGGACAGGTAATGGGGAAAATATAAGAACAAAATTACATCATGTACAGGTACAAGCACCCAATGAAAAATGTAAATGTATTGTATACCTAAAATGTATCAATAAAAGAACTTAATAATTTAGAAAAAGAATCTATGGGACACAATGAAAGCATTTTTAAGTGGTTAATTCATAGCAGTTAATTCAGAGCCCATATTAGGAAAACAGAGAGAATTCAAATAAACAACCTAATGCAGAATTGCAACCTCCTAGAAAAAGAGGAGGATGACAAACCCAAAGCTCCCTCAAAAGAGAAATTATAAGAATCAGAGCAGAATCAATGCAGTGGAGACCAAGAGAATGATACAAAAAAATCAATGAATTAAATAGTTGGGGTTTTAAAGAATAAATAAAATTGATAAACCTTTAGTCAATCTTATCAAAAAAAGGAAAGAAAAGGCTCAAATCCATGCAACTAAAAATGAAAAATGTAAAGTCACAACAGATCCAGCAGAAATCCAGAGGATCATCAGTACCTACTTCGAAAACCTGTATTCTAATAAAATGGAAAACACAGAAGAAATGGATAGATTCTTAGATACATATGAATTGCCAAAGTTATATGAAGACGATATAGAAATTCTAAACACCCCAATCACAATGAGTGAAATTGAAAATGTAATAAATAATTTACCAACAAAGAAAAGCTCGGGTCCTGATTTTTTCACTGCTGAATTCTACAAGACATTTAAAGAAGAACAATTGCCATTACTCTATAAACTCATCAAGGAAATTGAAAGAGAAGCAAGGCTTCCAAAGTCATTCCTTGAAACAAATGTTACTTTGATTCCAAAACCAGGGAAAGACCCAACTCAAAAAGAGAACTACAGGCCAATCTTCCTAATGAACATAGATGAAAAATCCTCAACAAGATGCTGGCAAACAGGATACAGAGGGTCATCATACACCCTGACCAAGTCAGATTTATCACAGGAATGCAAGGATGGTTCAACATATGTAAATCAATAAATGTAATACATTACATTAACAGTCAGGTTCAAAAACCATATGATCATCTCAATAGATGCAGAAAAAGCATTCGATAAAATCCAACACCCATTCATGATAAAACCCTACAGAAAATTGGAATAGAAAGTCTTTATCTCAACCTGATTAAGGCAATCTATGAAAAATGAACAACCAGCATAATACTATAGTCAAAAACTGAAAACTTCAATGTTAAAGTCAGAAACAAGACAAGGATGCCCAATATCACCATTCCTGTTCAATATAGTTCTGCAAACATTAGCCACAGCATTAGAAAAGAGAAATAAATAAAAGGAATAAAGATAGGAAAGGAAGAATTTAAACTGTCATTATTTTTTGATGATATGATAGTATATATAGAATATCCAAAAATCTCCACCAAAAGACTTCTACACTTAATTGATAGATTCAATAGAATAGCTGGATACAAGGTCAACACTCAAAAAATAATAGTCTTCTTGTACACAAATAGCATACTCACTGAGTGAGAAATAAGAGAAAATTTCTTTTGTAAGAACATTCAAAAAAATGAAATATCTAGGAATCAATCTAACAAAGGAAGCATAAGACCTCTACACTGAAAACTACAGCACTATGAAAAAAGAGATCTAAGTGGATATAAGAAAATGGAAAGAAATCCCTTGTTCCTGAGTAGGAAGAAACAATATAGTGAAAATGGCCATACTTCCAAAACTGCTGTATAGATATAATGCAATGACAATTGAAATTCTAACATTATATTTCACAGAACTAAAGAAAACAATCCAAAAATGCATTTGGAATAATAAGAGACCAAGTGTGGGAAATTGTAGAATTCAGCTATCTAGTTGTAAGAATTGATCACAAGAAGTTTGTTAACTGAGAAAATTAAGTCATTTCTGGGAAATTCCACAAGTCTGTTTGTTAAAAGAATGCCAGAAAACTTTAAGAGACATTGTAAAAGTCTCATGGGAGAAAAACAGGTTTTCCTAGTTTTCTTATTTACCATTTTCCGGGATCACAGAACAGTGACCCAATGACTCTATGGGTGGTGAGGGAGATAAAACTCACTATGCACATCTGTGATGTTTGTGGTGGGCCAGTGGGCTTGATTTTGGCTGAAGTCGTCCTGCTCTCTTGGTACCATCTGATAAGAAGAGAGCTGTGGTGTACTCTTTGATGTATGGGATTGGTGATCAGAAACAGGGGACTTGTGAATTGCCTGTAGCTTTTATGAGTCACTTAAAGTCACTGATTATCATCAGATGTAAAAATCAGAAAGACAATAGCCAGAATAACTAAGCTGCTTTCTTACATGTATAAAATCCTTGCTTCTTTCCTTTGTGATTGTCAAATAGTGTCAGAGGAATTAAACAGCTGTTTGTCCCCCAGGCTGTTTCCTTTTCTTTCTTTAAAAGTCAGTGCTTTCCAGGGTTTCAGGTCTCCCTCCAGAGAGACCACCAACAAGTGGAGCCCGAACAGGGACCTCAAATACTTTCAGCGGAGGTAAGGTGAAAATACGGGAGCAATCGAAATGATGTGCATCCGGGAAGACTGGGGAGTTTCTGAGTAACAATGGGACAGGGGTCTTCACAGTTTAGTGAAGCCATTTCAAACCTTAAACTTTTATTAAAGGGGTTTGGATTTAAGATCCATAAAGAGGATCTAAAATGATATATGCTTACAGCAAATGGATTTTATAATTTGGCTGAGTTCAAGGAGGGCTGGTCAGAGGATAAATGCAGTGAAGTGCTTGCTTGTGTTTGAAAGGCTTATAGAAAAGGAGTAACGATTGATGACAGGTTTTGGGGAACTGCTATTGCAATTCAGCTTGTCCTTCATTGTGCTAATGGTTTAACTGCACAGAGTTATCAGATCAGGCTAAATTAGCTCTTAAAGAACAAGGTTTAATTGAGGAAGATGAGAAAAATCCGACAAATGATTTAATTCAAATTATACCTCAGGATAAGGATGATAAATCTGATGAAGGGTTTCCTTGTCCTTTGGCTCCTTTACCTCCCCCTCAAGTTACACCCTCGGCTACTTCTATGCTACCTCCAGCTGCAGGAAAAATTAGAAACCTTTGTTCCTCAGCACAAGGAGCAAAAATGTCTAATAAAACTATGCCCATGCAAGAAGATCTTTTAGGACCCATAGATCAGCCTATACCGTTAGTTAAAAACAATAATAAATCTTTAGAAGCCAAACCTAAAAAACAGCCCATGATAAAATCGTAACCTCTCCAAAATCGCAAAAGACAGAAATTTAATACTGATTCTTCTTCCTCCTTAAAAAGTAGCTCAGGGGAAGATGGCGGCAAGGGTGAGGTGAGGCGTTTGCGACCAAAGTGCCTACATGGGCGGATGCAGAGCAAAGATGGCCCGCCTTGGCAGCAGCGGGTAGCAGGTGCCCAGTGTGGAGCAAACATGACAGGCCCACACAAGCTGCCTGCACTGTGCGCTGTCTGCCTGGCTGCGCCCCTGCTTTGGCTCCTAGACGTTGGCCTGGAGGCTCTGATGCTGTGCTGCCACCGCCATGGTCCTAGTGCCACTTGACTTCATGCACCACAAGCCCCCAGTGCCCGGAAGGCCTTGGCACCACCCCATTAGGGCGCACGTGGGCTCCTTCATCCTGGCCAGGCTGCACTGGCACTTGGACGGCCATGTGTTGGGGAAGCTGCCGGTGCACGTAGGGCTGATGCTGACCAAGGACGTGCGCAGCCTGCCGGACGTGGCAAGCTTGGTGGTGTGGGCCATGACAGTGGACATCTCATACATCAGCGTGTACGACCACCAAGGTATGTAAAAAAAAATTCCCAAATCAATTACCATTGATAAAAGTAAATTAAAAACATTAAATGATTTTCAAAAATTGTTAGGTAATATTAATTGGGTCTGTCCTGCTTTAGACATTGTTACTGGCAATTTAACAAATTTATTTAATACTCTTGAAGGAGATCCAGATTTAAACAGCCCCAGAATTCTTACTCCAAAAGGTAAAAAGAGTTACAATTGGTTGAACAAGCTTTTAAAAATAAAATGCTAACAAGATTTGATCCAGAATTGGCTGCAGGGCTCATGATCCTTCCCAGTAAAGTATATCCTACTGCAGTTTTGATTCAAGATCAAGGAATTTTAGAATGGATACATTCTAAACATAAATATTTTTCTTCTATTAATTCATATGTTAGTATAATTGGTAAATTAATTTTAGGAGGAAGAACCAGAAGCAAACAAATGTTAGGAAAAGAACCAGATAATGTTATTTTAACATTTACCAAAGAACAATTAGAGGAAACAATGAAAACAGATACTTTACAATTAGCATTAGCAGACTATTTTGGAAATATAATGTTTCATTACCCTAAAGGAAAAATATGGAATTTTCTTACCATGACAAAATGGGTTATTAATAAAACCATTGTTACTAAACCCCTTACAAAAACAGAAACTTATTTTATAGATGACACCAAGAAAAAACAGGCTGCTATATGGTCATCCAAAGAACAAAAGGTTATATTAACCCCATATCATATAGCACAACAAAATGAATTGTTTGCTGTCTTAGCTCTGTTACAATGGAAGCCTGATGTAGCTATTAATATTACTGCAGATTCAATGTATGTGGTTAATTTGATTAAACAATTAGAAACTGCTGTTATATGCACCTCTTCATCCATAATACAATTTCTAACTAAAGACATTTCAGAAAAAGACAACAGCCTATCTATAGTACTCATATAAGGGTGCACTCCAATTTGCCTGGACCTTTAACTTTTGGCAATGATCAAGCAGATAGATTGAGGCATCCTAACAAAAATTTAATTTATTTCAACAATGCTCAACAAGAACATGATACTTTACATACTAATGCAGGAAGGCTACATCAAAGATATAAAATTGCATATTCCTAAAGCCATAAAATTATTAGATCGTGTCCAATTTGTTATCCACTACACTTAAAAGAAGGGCCAATGGGAATTAATCCAAGAGATTTAAAACCAGATCAAATTTGACAGATAGATATCACTCATTATCCTCCATTTGGCAAATTCTGTTACTTACATGTATGCATTGATACTTATTCCAAATTCATATGGGCCTCTGCTCATATAGGAGAATCAACTAAACATGTTATTGTTCATTTACTAGAATGTTTTGCTATAATGGGACTTCCTGGATCTATAAAAACAGATAATGGACCTGTGTATACTAGCTTAAAATTAAAAAAAAATTTACAAAAATATCATATTAAACATGTTACTGGCATTCCTTATAATCCTCAGGGACAGGCACTTGTAGAATGAGCTCATCATATGTTAAAATTACAATTAAATAAAATAAAAAGGGGAATATGGGGAAAAAGAATATGGGGAAAAGGAAATTGATTCCTTAGGTGAAGGACAAAATGTAACCTATAATTAATTTATGAAACAATTAATACAAATACCACATCAACTTTTACATATTACTTTATTTACATTAAATTTTTTAAATTTGCCACAAGGAGACATTGAATCTCTGGCTAAAAAACATTTTAAAGAAATTGACTCAGAATCACCTCAACCAGTCTGGGTAAAATTAGATCATAATAATTGGACACCAGGACAAATGCTTGCAAAGGGGAAGGGATATGCTTGTGCTTCCACAGATGGTGGAGCAACCCAGGTCTGGCTTCCTGAATGAGGAATTGGATTCTGGAGTCAAGGCAATGGCCTGGACAATGGGTCTCCAAGAACAAATAGTGCTTAAACGACCTTTAAGCACTATTCCAGAAAGATCAGAAAAAGAGATTGTTCAAAAAATTAGAAAGCTCTCTCTTAAACCAAAGAGAAAAAGAAAGAAAAAGTCTCATGCTAAATACCAGTCCAAACTCCCTGATTGGGATATGTTAACTAATCTGGTAACAAAGGCTCGAGACTACATGTCATCTATGGGCTCAGCCCCCGCTGAGCCTAGATGCTCAGTACTTTTCTTCCTTACTATGATATCTCTATTAAATTCATCCACTGTTCAGGTAGGTGTAAGTATGTCGGATTATGATTATTTAGCCCCTCAAAATGGTACTAGTACGATTATAATTAAAGATTGGATAAATGTAAAGCCTATAATGTATATTCATGATTCCTTTTGGACTCTCCCTCTCTATTCTAGATGTTGTTCTTAGATTCAAACAAAAACTTTTATAAAGTCCAAGAGGTAAAAAGGGAAACTGATGGATTATTTTTGTTGGGAATAATAATGTTTGCTATATTGACCCATAATTCAGCATTTATTATGATCATTATTTTTAAGTCATTGTTTTCTGGAACATTGGCAATATTACCCCAAAAACAATTAGACCTTGCTGGTAATGTTTGGATTCAGCTGGCACAATCACTTAATTTGTCTGAGTTCTGTTTAAATGTAGATGTAAATTTACATTATGTATTAGGGAGTTGTCTCATCCTGGTGTGCGCTCCCTTGAGTCTGATACAACCTTATACCCTGTTTAAAGACATCCCAGAAAAAAATCTTAGGTATAAAGATAGTTACAACTGGGGGACTCTCTCTTATTTTAAACCAAAAAATGCTATTAAGTTATATACACCTCAGACGATTATGTTAAACAATACACAATGTGCTATATATAAAAATTGTACTACAAAATGTCTAAGATTATGAAAGTTAGAAAATATGACCTGTTATGAGGAACAAGAAATCATATATAATGATGGTCATATACCTTTACCATCAGGATGGTTTTATACATGTGAAGGAGTAACATTTAATTATATCCCTGCTTATTTGTCTGAGACTTGGTGCTGCCTGAGTCACCTGGCCATAATATTGCCAGATCGAGCTGATTTGATAGTGCCCAAAAGAATTAAATGTTGGTCACCCTATACTGAACCAGGATGTGATGATGATGTAGGTCTCTTGACAGATGCTCAAGTGATACCTATGATAGTATCTGTGCTTGCTCAGCCTGCCATAGGAATTCATGCAGAAAAGGTGGTACAAAAATTGGCATGCAAGGTGGTCAAAGGTTTAAATGCTACCTCATCTGCCTTGGCATTAATCAAGAGTTACAAGAACACCAACAGCCTATACTAGACAACAGGGCAGCAATAGATTACTTACTCTTGTTCCATCATCAAGGATGTGAAAAAATAAAAAATATGTGCTGTTTTAATATGACTGACAATAGCCCATGGATTCAGGAAAAAATAAAACAATTAGAAGAATTGACAGAGAAAATACATAATGAAAAATGAGGATGGGATTTGTTTCAATGGTTAACTCAATGGTTGCCTAATATGCAATGGTTAAAACAGATTTTTCTTGTAGTCATAATTGTTATCATATGTTTGTTATCATGTTGTGGCATACAATGCCTACCTTACTGTATGAGATTGTGTCCCCAAAAAGGAATTACTTATATGCTAAAACAAAAACAGAAACCATCTCTGTCCCCTTTATACAATGACTGATAAATTTAAAGATGATTGTTTTCAATATTATTTCCTCTTTTACTATATTTCTTGCTGTTTTATAAAATTATAGAGGGACTAAACATTGAATTGAGCCGGCATAAGATGTCTACCTTCCTGGCCTTTTAAGATCCCATCTCTTGATCTTCTCGATGTTATAATCAAGAATTTAGCCTACATAAAATGAAAAAGGGGGAATTGTGGGAAATGGTAGAATTCAGCTATCTAGTTGTAAGAATTGATCACAAGAAGTTTGTTAACTGAGAAAACTAAATCATTTCTGGGAAATTCCACAAGTCTGTTTGTTAAAAGAATGCCAGAAATCTTTAAGAGACATTGTAAAAGTCTCATGGGAGGAAAACAGGTTTTCCTAGTTCTTATTTACCATTTCCTGGTATCAGAGAACTGCGACCCAATGACTCTACAGGTGGTGAGAGAGATATGACTCACTATGCACATCTGTGATGTTTGTGGTGGGCCAGTGGGCTTGATTTTGGCTGAAGTCATCCTGCTGTCTTGGTACTATCTGATAAGAAGAGGGCTGCAGTGTGCTCTTTGATGTACTGGATTGGTGAACAGAAACAGGGGACTTGTGAATTCACCTGTAGCTTTTATGAGTCACTTAAAGTCACTGATTATCATCAGATGTAAAAATCAGAAAGACAATAGCCAGAATAACTAAGCTGCTTTCCTACATGTATAAAAGCCTTGCTTCTTTCCTTTGTGATTATCAAATAGTGCCAGAGGAATTAAACTGCTGTTTGTCCCCCAGGTTGTCTCCTTTTCTTTCTTTAAAAGTCGATGCTTTCTGGGGTCTCAGATCTCCCTCTAGAGAGATCACCAACAACCTAGAATAGCAAAAGCAATTCTAGGCAACATATATCACAATCCCCAACTTGAAACTATACTACAAAACTACTGTGATAATAACAGCATGGTACTGGCAAAGAACCAGACCCGAGGATCAGTGGAATAGATTAGAAGAAGCAGAAACAACTCCAGACATACTCAGCCACCTCATCTTTGACAAAGGAACCAACCATCCTCACTGGTGGAAAGATAGCCTGTTTAATAAATGGTGTTGGAAAACTGGATTTCAACCTGCCAAAAATTAAAACTACACCCATATCTCTCATCATGCACTAAACTAAGATCTAAGTGGATTAAAGATCTAAATATTAAAATAGAAACAATAAACTTGCTGGAAGATAAGTTAGGTAGAACTCTTGAAGACATTAGCATAGCAAAAAACCTTATGAACAAATCCTCAATAGCAAGAAAACTAGCACAAAGAATCAACAACCGGGATCTCATCTTATTGAAAAGCTTCTGCACTGCAGGAGAAACCACCAACAGAGCTAAGAGACAACCTACAATGTGGAAAAATATTTTAGGAGCTGTACCTCAGACAAACAACTACTATCTAGAATACATAAAGAATTGAATAAAATCAGACTCTCAAATTCAAAGACCCAATTCAAAATGGGCACAAAATGAACAGACATTTCTCAGACAAAGAAGTAAAAGCAGCAAATTAACCTATGAAAAAATGGTCAACATTAGTGATCCTTTGAGAGATGCAGATGGAAACAGCACTGAGATTTCACCTCAACCTAGAAAGAATGGCTGCTATCAAAAAATCTACCAATAAAAAATGCTGGCATGGGGGTGAGGAGAAAGGAACTCTTCTCCATTGTTGGTGGGAGTGCAAACTGGTACAACTACTGTGGAAATCAGTATGGAGATACCTCAAAGAACTAGGACTAGAGGTCCTATTTCACCCAGCTAGTCCCCTGCTGGCTATCTTCTCAATAGAATTCAAAGAATCATATGTGCACCCATGTTCATAGTGGCACAGTTTGTAATAGCTAAAGGTTGGAGTCAGCCCAAGTGCCCATCAACTGGAGACTAGATAATGAAGATTTTTTTTTTTAATAAAATGCAGTACTACTCAGCCACAAAGAGCAAGAAACTAGAGACATTTATAGCTAAATGGATGCATATTGAGGCCATAGTTTTAAGTGAAATTAATAGGACACACATGTGTAAATACTGAATAGTTTCTCTAGTGTGTGAAACTGAAAATGTAAATAAGAATTAAAATGATTAAAATAAATAATTAATAATCTGAAATAGACAGAAAAGTTCCAAAGGGGTAGGGGAAGTGGGAGGAGAAGGGGAAAGGAAAGAAGGGAAAGGAAAAATTATGAGAAAAAGAAAAATGGAAACAAAGTCTTTGTAAATAGGGAAGAGTGGAGGTGGGGGAAGGGAGCACATTGAATGGGGAAAAAATAAGAGCCAAGGTACATCGTGTGTAGTTACAAGCACTCAATGACAAATGTAAATTTATTTTATCCTAAAATGTATCAATAAAAGAATTTCAGCCAAAAAATTATAAATAAAAAGAAATTTATAGATTCAAAGTCAAAGGATGGAAAACAATACTCCATGTGACAGGAACCCAGAGAAAATCATAGATAGCTATTACTTTTTCAGATAAAGTGTATTTTAAACCAAGCCTAATTAAGAGAGACAAAGAGGTCAATGTATCCTTATAAAGGGAAAAATCCAAGAGGAAGAGATAAAAATCATAAATATATATGCACCAAATACTAATGCACCCAAGTATACAAAAAATATTAATGGACATGAAAAGTCAAATATGTACTAATACAATTATAATGGAAGACCTCAATACCCCACTGTCACAAATACACAGATCAATTAGACAAAAAAAATCAACAATGTAATATGAGAACTGAGCCAAACTTTTGAGCAAATGTACTTAGTAGATGTCTATAGAGTGTTCCACCTCACAACATCAGAATACAAATTCTTCTCAGCTGCACATGGGACATTCTCCAAAATGGACTGCATACTAGCTCATAGAACATTATTAAGTAAATGCAAAGGAATTGAATTATCTAATGTATATTATCAGATAATAGTGCAATGAAATTGGAAATCAATGGCAAAAGAAACCACAAGAACTTCATAAACACATGAAGATTAAACAACACCCTCCTGAACATCCAATGGGTCACAGATAAAATTAAAGAAGAAAGTAGATAGTTCCTACAATAAAATGATAGTGCCAATACAATATACCCAAATTTATGGGGACAGTGAAAGTAGTCTTATGATAGAAATTTATAGCAGTGAACACCCACATTAAGAAAACAGAGTTAGCTCCAATAAACAACCTAACTTTGAACCTCAAGCTCCTAGAAAAAGAAGAGCAAGTTAAACCCAAAGCTCATATAAAGGAGGAAATTATAAAGGTCAGAAGAGCAGAAGTTAATGCAGTTGAGAAAACTATACAAAGAATCAACAAATCAAAGAGTTGGTTCTTTAAAAAATTAAATAAACCTGACAAATCCTTAGACAAACTTATCAAAGAAAGAAAAGACTCAAATCCATGCACTTCTGAATGAAAAGGGTGAAATCACAATCAATCCTGCAAAAATCCAGAAGATCATCAACACCTATTTTGAGAACCTGTATTTTAATAAGATGGAAATCACAGAAGAAATGGACAGATTTCTAGATACATATGAATTACCAAAGCTCAATCCAGAAGATATTAAAATTCTAAATAACCCATTGTCAGTCAATGAAACTGAAGATGTAACTAAAATCCTACCAACAAAGAAAAGCCCAGGCCCTAACAGATTCACTGCTGAACTCTACAAGAAATTTAAGAAGATTTCTCACCAATACTTCTCAAACTCTTTAATGAAATTGAAAGGGAAGCAATACTCCCAGATTCAACCAAAAAGAATTCTACCTCTCTAATATGCATATACTTAAAAATCCTTGATAAAATATTGGCAAATAGAATGCAATAAATCATCAAGAAGGTTATACACCCTGACCAAGTAGGATTTATTTCCAGGATGCAGGGATGGTTTAACATATACAAATCAATAAATGTAATACCCTATATTAACAGAGCCGAAGACAAAAACCATATGATCATCTCAATAGATGCAAAAGAAAAGTGTTAGACAAAATCCAACACTCATTCATGATAAAAATCCTACAGAAAATTGGAATAGATAGTCTTTATCTCAATCTTCTAAAAGTCATCTATGACAAACCTATAGCCAATATCCTACTAAATGGAAACTGAAAGCCTTCACTCTATAATCAGGAAAAAGAAAAAAGATGTCCATTGTTACCACTCCTATTCAATAGAGTTCTGGAAACATTAGCCACAGCAATTAGACAAGAGAAAGACATAAAAGGAATAAATATAGGAAAGGAAGTAGTTAAAATATCATTATTTGCATCATATTATTTGACATGACACTCTACATAAAAGATCCCAAAAATTTCACCAAAGACTTCTAGACTTAATAAACCAAATTCAGTAGCATAGCTAGATACAAGTTCAATACTCAAAGATCAATAGTCCTCCTGTACACAAATAACAAACTCACTGAGAGAGGTATAAGGGAAATAATACCTTTTACAAAGCAACAAAAACAAAACAAAAAAAAATGAAATACCTAGGAATCAACATAGGAAAGGAAATAAAAGACCTCTACATTGAAGACTACTGTACTTTGAAAAATGAGATCAAAGTTAATATCAGAAAGTGAAAAGACCTTGTTCTTGGGTAGTCCTTGTTCTTGGATGGGAAGGACCAATATAGTGAAAATGGCCATACTTCCAAAATTGTTATACAGATTTAATGAAATCCTGATTGAAATTCCAACAGCATACCTTAGAGAATTAGAGAAAGTAATCCAAAAATTTATTTGGAACTAGAAGAGACCTAGAATACAAAGGCCAGGCAGGGGGTATTACAATTCCCAACTTGAAACTATACTAGAAAGCTACTGTGATAAAAAACAGCATGTTATTGACAAAATAAAAAAAAAAAGAACTGTGGATCAATGGAACAGATTAGAAGAGGCAGAAAGAATTTCAGATGTACTCAGCCACCTTATCTTTGAAAAAGGAGCCAAATACCTTCACTGGAAGAAAGATAGCCTCTTTAATAAATGGTGCTGGAGGAACTGGGTTTCAACTTGCTAAAGATTAAAATGAGACCCACATCTCTGACCAAGCACTAAACTAAAATCACAATGGATTAAAGATCTAGAAATTAAAGCAGAAACACTAAATCAGCTAGCAGATAGATTAGGTAGAATCTTTGAAGACAGTGGTGTAGGGAATGATTTTATGAACAAAACCCCAGTTGCTCTGGAACTATTGCAAAGAATCAATAACTGGGATCTCACCTTATTAAAAAGCTCTTTATCAGCAAGAGAAACCACCAACAGCATGAAGAGACCATTCACAGTGTGGGAAAAAATATTTAAGCAACTGTTCCTCAGACAAAGAACTACTATCTAGAATATATAATGAACTCAACAAAATCAGATTCCCCAAATTTAAAGACCCAATCCAAAATTGGGCATCTTAAATGAGTACACAGTTCTCAGACAAGGAAGTAGAAATAACAGATATATATTTGAGGAAATGTTCAACATCACTGGTCTTTTATGAGATGCAAACTAAAACAATGCTGAGATTCCATCCCACTCCAGAATAAATGGCTGTTATCAAGAAACCAACCAATAACAAATGCTGGCAGGGATGTGGGGGAAAAGGAACCCTTCTCTACTGCTGGTGCGGGTGTAGAGCGGTCCACAACTGGGAAATCAGTGGGGAGATTCCTCAAAAAACTAAAACTGGAGGTTCCATTTGACTCAGATACCCTTCTTGGTATCTTCCTGAAGGAAATAAAAGAATCAAAAGAATCATATCACAGTGATATAAGTTCACCTACATTTATAGTGTCACAGTTTGTAATAGCTAAATCTTGGAAACAGCCCAAATCCTCATCAAGTGATGAATGGATAAAGAAGATGTGGTTTATTTATACAATGGAATACTACTCAGCCATAAAGATAAATTTGATACATTGAGTTATATATATTGAATTATACTCTTAAGTGAAATAAATCAGACACATGTGTGTCAATATCACATTGTTTCTCTGGTGTTAGAAACCAAAAGAGTAAATAAGGACAAAAATATGTAATAGATACTGTGATATAGGAAGAAAATGTTACAAAGGGAAGGGAAACTAGGGAGGAGTCAGCAGAAGGGAGGAAAGGGAAAGGAAAAAAATATAAGAAAAGAAGGAAAAAATGGAAACAAAGGTTTTGTAGATAACAAGGGGAGGAGGACTTGAAGGGAGGGTAGTGGAGTGGGAAAAATAAGGATTAAGATATGCAATATACAGCTACAAATTCCCTATGATGAATGTGATCATTAGGTATATATAAATTTTACCAATAAGCTTAATTAATAAAAACACAAAAAACGAACAAAAAGAATCAGGTCTTGGGTTCAATCTTCTTTTAGATAAAAATATGAATCAATGAAGATATGCTTGGTTATTAAAATAGTTCACTTAGTTTCTCTTTAGAAAAAGGAGGAACAAGTCAAGAAGGTTACACACTGAACAGTGTCATCATCATCTATTGTATGGATCTCTTTCTTCCTTCTTCATGTTATACTTTGACCTCATTGGGTAAGTTGCCATAGTTCTTTACAAACAAACATATTATTTTAATGTAAGATAAACTTGACATCAATTTACATGCTTTGTGTTAGTTAAAATATAGACTAAATACTAAGGAGGGATGTTACATAGGTCACCAGTCCTGTGTTCTATAACTCTAAAGAGTGTTGAAAAGTTAACATCTTAACCATTTAGGTGGGGCTTCTATTTAGAATTTGGAATGATGGGTAAGGAGGAAAGGATATAAAAATAATAGAAAGGGACAGAAATTATGGAAGAGAAAAGAAATAACTCTGCCATAGGTAACTCCAAAAGAGCAGCTCTGTTACACACTGTCCCCAAATATATATAGACAAATCCACATAGAGTCATATTTGAGATTTACTGATCTAGACAATTAATTGCTTAGGCCATAAAATACTTCCCATACCCACTATAACATGACTGGCTTTCAACAAAATGTTACAAGTCATACCAAGAAAAATAGAGATAATCAATAATAAAATTTTTAAAAATAGCTCTTTGAATATATCAATGTAGTTAATAAATCTCTAGCCAAGAAAAAAGGAGAAAATTTACAAAACTATCAATATCATGAATGAAAAAGAGGTGATCATTACTTATCTCATAAACTTTAAAGGATAATAGAAGAATAGTACCAACACATCCAGATCTATATTTCTCATAGCTTAGTGAAAAAGACTGATTTCCAGAAAGTCAAAATCTCCCAAAATTGACAAAAGGTAAAACAAATAAACTACATAGCTCTGATATGATTAAGGAAACTGTATTAATGTTTAACGTAAGACAAGAAAGCACCAACATTGAAAAAAGCAAGAGAATTTCAAATTTATCCAGGAGTTCCTAGAAGACTCTAAAAGAATCAAGTTAATATCATTGGTCTTGAGGAAGGGATAGAGGCAGTCTCATGTCATAAAAAATATATTCGCCAAAATTGTTGCAGAAAATTTTCCAAATAAGTTGGATATCCAAGTAAAGAAGATATTTAGAACCCCAAATAGAAATGACTAGAAAAGAATTTTGCCATGACACATCATAGTCAACAATCCAAGAAATTTAGAGCAAAGTGCAAATACTAAAAGGTGTTAGAGAAATAAAGCCAAATAATGTATAAGGGCAAACCCATCAGAATAACAGCAGATTTCTCAAGCCAAATCTTGAAGGTATGGAGAGCTTGAATTTAAGTTTTTCAAACCTGAAAAGAATATAATTGTCAATATAGTTTACTATATCCTGTAAAACTATCCTTCAGAATTGATAGAGAAATAATGACTTTTTATGTTAAAGAAAAGCTAAAGAAATTCATGATCACCAGACAAGTAGTGCAGAAAATACTTAAGAAGAGGAGGTCAACATCACTGAAGGATACTGTTCTATTTGTCATCCCCATGTAGAGTTCATGTATGGAAACAATATTTTACTGAATGCTTCTGTTTGTGAACCAAATTGTTTGCAAATAGAAGCATTCATGAGCCAAAGTATTACTATACAAATATGAAAGGAATAGGTCAAATTATCTCTATTTGCAGATATAATCCAGTACACAGAATAGCCAAATCCTTAACCAGAACTCAAGATGATAAGCAAATTCAGGGTAAAAAATCAGGACACAAAAAATTAATAGTGTTTCTGTACCCAAAAATGAACCCATTGAAAAAGAAGTCAGAACAATACCATTCATGAGATCTTAAAGATATTAAATGCCTAGGAATCAACCTATCCAAGGAGATTAGGTTCCACATATTAAAGACTGTAGAACTCTGAAGAAAGATATTGAAAAGGATGTTAGAAAGTGGATAGATATCTTCAATAGGCAGAATTAATACCATTAAATTAGCGAAAGTAATAGAGAAATTTAATGCAATACCTCAACATACCAACACCACTTTTCTCAGAACCAGAAATAATAACTTTAAAATTTATATTGAACCAAAAGAGACAGAGAATAGCCAAAGCAGTTCTGAGCAAAAAGACTGGAACAAAAATAGACATATAGACAAATTAAATAGCCAAAAAGATATAGAACCAACCCCTGCACCTTCAGCCATCTGAGTTTTGACAAAGGGGCCAGAAATACATGCTTGAAAAAAAGATGGCCACTTTAACAAATGATAATGGGAAAAGTGGTTATCCAAATGAAGAAGAATGAATCTACATTCATATTTCTCACCCTATACTAAAATCAAATGAAAATGGATCTAATTCCTAGATATAAAACCCAAAACTTCTTAACTGCTAAAAGTTAACCTAGGAAGAATACTTGAAGCCATAAACCTAGACAATGACTTCCTAAGCAGAATTGCAGAAACACAAGAAATAATTTTGGGACTCAATAAATGGATAACATCAAACTAAAAAGCTATTACATAGTAAAGAAAATCGATAGAGTGAAGAAACAACATGCCAAATGGGGACTTTTTTTTTTGCCAGCTACTCTTCATGACAGAGTTCATTTTTCAATATCTTTGGCACAAGGGACTGGTTTGTGCAAGACAATTTTTCCATGGCCTGGAAGTGATGGGTTTCTGGATGATTCAAGGGCATTACATCTATTGTGCATTTTATTTCTACTATCATAACACTGTAATATACAGTACAATGAAACAATTACACAACTCAGAAGAACATCAAATCAGTAGGAACCATGAGCTTGTTTTCCTATAGGTAGACAGGCCTATCTTAGGATGATAGGAGACTATGACACCCAAAGTGTGTTGTTTATGTCTAGTCTCTTCCATGATCTTATTTGGTTGCTGTTACTGTAGAGGAACCCACTTCACAAACAGGATATTCCAAGGAAATCAGGCTTTTCAATGTTGTTGTCATGTTTCAATGTTAGGATTTTCCACCTTGGCTTTATTTCAGCAAGTATAACTTAATTTTAAGGCCACCACTATTTTCGATTTCAAGCATTTATTTCTAGGCTGGATAAAATTGATTGCCTCGTCTTATTCACAGATGTGTCACATGTCTATTCCTAACCAGTCTGGAGGCCTTTTATGATTGAGAAATAATGCTCAAAGTTTTATGAATGCTGAGACAGGTGATCATGCACCAGCTGTGAGAGAGAAGATTGTGACTCAGCTTCTCTCAAAACCTCTGTAATGTTGGAAACATATCAAAAACCCAAGATTCACTTGTTAAAATAAATAAAATAAAATTAATTAAATAAAAATAAAATAAAACAAAAACCAACAAAATAAAAAACAAATTAAAAAGGGATGTACTCAGTGTAAAAACCCTGTATTCAATCTCCAGTATCACAGAGAGAGAGAGAGAGAGAGAGAGAGAGAGAGAGAGAGAGAGAGAGAGAGAGATAGCTGGTCAATGTTATTTATAACAAACACAAAAAAACTAGAAAAGAATGGTTATCTCAAAGTATCAAAATAGGTTTTTAAAACATTTTTGCTGAGGGACTGGGGATTTAGCTCAGTGCTTCTGGCACCTGCCTCGAAAGTGCAAGGTCCCGAGTTCGATCCCCGATACCAAAAAAAAAAAATTTTTTTACTGAATTCGACACCCATCCATAATTTAAAAGTAATTGTTCACAGTTAGCTGTAGAAAGAATCTTCTTTTAGTTAATAATGACATTAAGGGCCACCTGCAAAAACCCAGAGGGAAATACTGCAAGATTCTCTCCTCTTCTGCCATCTCCCTGACCCACTTCCCCAGACTGCACAGTGGAAAAGATGGCCCTGCTCACTACTATCATTCCTTGTCATTCTATAGGCTTTAGGTAGCACAAGGCAAGAAAAAATAGGAGTATGGGTATTGGAAAGAAAAAAGTAAATTTTTATTATTTTTCACAAGTGATTATACTATATGCACCAAAAATTTTAAAAATATGAACTATAATGAGTAAATTTAATTTAGTTCCTATATGTGATTTTTGAAATAGGAGAGCCAATTGTATCAGAAATTTTTAATAAATAATACTACTAACAATGGAGTATAACATCACATACCCAAGTATAAATGGATATATAACATACACACCCAGGTATACATGAAAAATATACAAATCCTTTATATTACAAATAACAAAATATTGAGAAACATTAAATATAATACAAATAAATGGGCTACTATGCAGAGTTTCATGGACTAAAGTCAGAATTACAAAGACCCCACTAAAGTTTAGGGTGTCTTTGTGTTTCTGTGTGTGTGTGTGTGTGTGTGTGTGTGTTTTGCACTGTGCCTACACATGCTTAAGAAAGGTGAGAAGCATGGATACAAAGGCACCACTGTATCAGTTTTTGGATTGCTTTCCAGTGTTTAGCTGCCATGAGGCCCCCTGAATTCAGACCAGGATCCAAAGTCTGTGGAGCTATGTAACCTGAGCAATGTGACCCATCTCCTTGCAACGTGAACACAAAGGGATGCTGTTCAGTATCACAGTAATGGAATGCATTTTCATATTTTAAACATAACATTAACTTTGTAGCATTGTTAATGTAGACACTTTGTCACCTAGATTTTGTATCAGCCGGGGAGAAGATGGTCTTGGCAAGAGCCTCAAGTCTGATTTCAATATTTCCCAAATAGTGGTAATGTTCACTCTTCTCAGCAAATGAACCTTTCATCTGATTAATAAAAGCAATCTATAGAACATTTATCTCTCCACTACTTCATAAAAAAGACTTCCCAAGAGAAATGATGAATTATTTTCACACTACCACAGTGAAAGTTAATGATATTTTTAATAAATAATAGTATCTTGTTTATACATATTAAAGTCTTACCATTTACAGGATTTCTGGTTTAAATTTACAAAAATGCACTAAATCAAAGATGAGAATCATGATTTATAATTATCGTATTACTATTTCTAAAATTATTTCGTGGTAGGAAAGGTTGGGGACTGCTGCTGGCACTCTAGTAGCAGAAAGTTAATGATTCTCTTGTCTTTTAGTACAGTTAGACTTCAGTTCTTGTGCAAAAACATACCTCAAGGCTGTGCTTTAAATGCTTAGCTCATTTATCTCTCATCAGTTAGGTAAATGAGATGCGGAAGGGGCGCCTAGTTTCTAAATAACTTTATACATTACTAAAAGCCTTACAGTCTCTCATACATGAAATTTCACTCACAAAATAAGTTCCTTCCTTAGTCTGGGAGACTTGTTTTTTAAAGCCTCCAGGCAGACTGGTGATTTCACATGCAGTATGCCGATTTACTTGTTTGTATGGGGATGATTTCAAACTATATGCACAATAGTTATGAAAAATATTAGCAGTAAGGGTAGCTAGGAAAAGTAAACTTGAACCTAATAAATCTGAAATTGTTTGAAAATAAAAGTTTAAAAACATTGCACACTAAAATATATTATTTTCCTCCAAAAAGATAAAGAATATCTGTTTGCTCAGCATAAGTTTTGAAATGTACAATCAAGCAAAATTTTTTAAAAAAACACTACAAAATGTAATGCCTAATAATTAGCCACAGCCCAGACATTCAAAATGTCATTCTACATTTCTTCCTCACAAATCACTGTCAATACCATCATAATTGAAGGGAAATGAAATAAATTCTTTTATTATCTCTTATTGTATTGCTTGTCCTCAATTGTTTAGTTTTGTTATTGTTGCTGTTGTTCTAATGGAAAAAGTCTCAAAAAGAGAAATTGTTTTATATCTTCCACACCTATACATTCTAAGGACAAAGGAAATATTTAAGAAAATTATTTCTTGGATCGGTAAATGGCTATAAATGGTTGCGGTACAATTTCAGAAAAAATAAGGTACATTTTCAAATTTTAGACCTCGCCATTGTGTGGAGGTTTTGATGGTTAATTTTATGTGTTAGCTGGGCCACAGAGTGCTGAGGTGATTCTATTGATTATGCTTCTCTAGAGAACTCATACTGATACAAAGGAAAAAAATTTGGATTGTTGTTGATGTTGAATACATTATGTCCTAAGAGATGTTAAAAGCCATTGCAGTGATAAATTATTTCTTATTGTAAAATTTTCTATTTTAATAGGAATAATATTAATAGAATGAAATTTATAAATAATTTAAATATACCATTTATTATATTTGAATATTGTGAGTCTAAGATTATATTAGGCCTTAAATACAAAATTAAATGTAATTTTATCTTTGTTATGGTTCTTTTAGCAATGTGCAGTAACATGGAATTTATTCATAATCTCTGCTCACAAGATTTTGACCCTTCCATCTTTGAATGAATTATAAATTAACTTCAGAACTACTTCTCTATCTCTTCATATTTTTTACTTTATCCATTTCCTCATAGGGCATAATTATAAATAATCAGTTTTACTAAGCCAAACTTTTGACTACAAATCTACATGGACTGTGTTGTTGATTTCCATATGGGATCTGGTATTCTAAAAATGTCTAGATTATTGGGTTCCCAACTCAGTCATCCTATTTCCTCATGGAATTCTGAGTTAGTTTACAATTTATGATCTTTTTAATTATAGCTGGTACTGCCAGAATCACCTAACTTTTATTTGTCTTTGCCAGAAAATACTCTCAGGAATAAGAACTCCTCAGACCTGAGCTGAAATCCAGAATCCAGAGATAATGTCAGTGTGGAGAGCAGCCTGTATCAATAGAATCTGAGGTGAAAACTAATGACAGACGGGAAACCATGAGCTCTTGGGACAAGAGGGAACTTGAAAGTGACAAAACCAAAGGATGGGCATAGCATAAAAGGAAAAACTGGCTTAGATAAAGCTACAAATGACTTTCAATGAGGTTCAGTGAGGTTGATCAGAAAGAGTCAGGGCTGTGTATAAAGCTGGTTTTCTGAGAGATTTCCTGACGAAGGAAGCCACTTATAAAATGCTTAGTTTCTTACCCACAGGGAATGGAAAACAATTAATATGTGGATTCAAAATTATTCTGCAAAACACTGACCTTGCTAACATATCTATCAAATTCTAATTGTGTATTTATTCGAACTATTTGGTTTTATTGTTTTTCTCAAGTAGTAATAGATAAAATAATGAACATAATTAAAATCATGGGACAAACTGTAGTCAAAATTATACAAGTGTCTATAACACTTTATGTAATTTTCCATATTTAAATGTTAAACAAAAATGTGAAAGTGTTTTGTTTCTTTAAGTATCCAAATTCTTTGAGAATAGATTCTAATGAGAAAAAAAATGATACTATATGCCAAGTATAGAAGATAATTAATTTAGAAATTAAGACATTATTAATTGTTTTACCTAAAACAAATACTCATGACCTATTAATTTAGTAAAATTAGCCATTATGTTTATGAATATTAAGCCATAATAACTATACTTTAACTTATAGTTATTTACATATTACAATAAGTATGAGAAATTACATGCATAATATTTTTTAAAAATAAAGATGACAAAATTATTAAAGTATCACTACTATTACAGTTTTGGAATTCAGAGTAGGAAAATATTCATATGAAAATTTATTTCAATGTTTTAAAATTCTACAAGTTTCATTATGTAGCTATTAAAAAGCAATTTTTTTGTCCATATTACTTTGACCATATCATCTTAGGCATTCCAATAGTGTTATCCTGCCAAGAAACAAATTAAGCATTTATTTGAGAGTCACTAAGGCATCATTACAGGAGTAATCGCTCACTATAGGTTCTTGTCATTAGGTCATTTATTACCCTCATGGTCACCTACAAGCTTTATAGAATCATGGATTTTTAATAAGTCTTACACTCTGCAGTGATCCCAGGTTGGGTACTGCTCATAGAATTTGCTTCCTTTTTTTGATTCTGACAGCACATTGTACACAAAATGCCATGTTCTCCTTGCTAGAAGGCTATAAAATGTCTTAAAAGATGCAATAAAACAGTACAGAATATAAATTATTAATTATAGTGACTAGCTGTCTTCTCTGTGACTTAATTAGTCTTCTTTATCAATTTAAAATTTCCAGTGTGTCAGGGGAATTATGTAACTGTATAGTTAAACTACAGTGAAGTCTGAAAATAATGTCAATAGGTTAATTTTCTAAAGCTTCTTTAGGTATCTCCAGTAGTGCACCAGTGTAGATGTTATTCAAAAAGGAGCTATTTGACTATTTCTCACTACCAAAGGCCATGCCAATCACTTAGATACACATTTAGGAATTCCTGTGGGGCAGACACTACATCCCCATGCTAAAATAGAAACAACAATCTATGTCCTTAATGCATCATTATATTGCCTTTTCACTATTCTGAATAGGAATATCATTGACTTTGCTTTCACACACAAGACAGTTATTATGCAGCTAATTTTTATATGAGGGTGATCTTACAAGATAGTCAAGCATCTTTGCATACAGCTATAAGCAAATGAGATAAAACTGTAGTTTATGCTCTCATTTTCTAAGGCATTAACAATATTGTGTGACAAATAGTGTCATTGTATATAAATACTGTAATACATAAAAATGATGTTTTAATGAGTTTCTCTAAGCTTCTTGGAATATGAGAATAGCTGTAATGCAAAAGAAAGCCAAGCATGGATAGAATAATGGGTTTATTGTTAAAATTCTGTGTGTTACAGTACAAAGAAACTCTTTTGCTGTGCTCTATATTTCAAAACATCACACACTACAGTGCTGGTAGCATGCAGTTATGAATTATGCTCAAAAGTTTCCTTAGAAAGGGTGCTTCTCCTTTTCAACTAGAAAAGTAAACATATTTGTATCACAGCTTTCATTGAAATAATGTATGTGGTAATCATAAATGTCATCCATAAGTTTAAGTCTCCTTCTTGTCTACCCTACAATTGGAAGGACATATGAGCTGCTTTGTCTGGTCAGTGACATGTGAGTGCAAGTGATTTGTGTCACTTAGAGGGTGAGACTTTAGAATGAGCATTTTATCTACTACATTTGATCTTTCTGCCATAGTAACCACCAATATTCCAGGAAATGGCCTCATGGTCAGCTCAGTGACTCAGATAAGAACACCTAGCAAGCCTGCAAAGTACTTATAATGTGAATGAAAAATAACATTATTGGTTACACAGAAGTTTGTTTTGCATCTTAATCTAGTATCCTAACTGATGTATAAATGAATGTTTCCATAAAGAGGAATACTTAAATCTGTAGCATTTATTTAGACACATTGTAAATAAGTGATGTTTGGATATTGCAAAAGAGCCAATGGATGTTATGCAGTGGAGAAAAGTTGAAAAAGTTGTTGCCTTGATAAATTTGAAGGCAGAGTCGTGCACTGAAGAAGAGGTTGGAACTTGCAGTTTTAGGAGCATCTGCCTGTTGCTGTTGGTTATATTTGACAGTATACTGAAAAGAACAAGAGATGAGAAATAATTGAGAAATTCCTAAGCTGAGATGAAAAGGAATACAGACTGCCTACACAATTAGGTGCTAGTAAATTTGGAATAGCCAATTGTTTCTCAAGTATCAACTAAATACACTAAAAGTGTTATAAAATATTTAACATAATTTGAAATAATATTGGAATAATTCCATTGGATATTATTTTATATGAATAATGTTACAAATACCACATTTAAAAATAACACAATACATAAACAATATTAAAAATAATTTTAGTATTGAAATTCAGCTTTGCTGCACAAATCAAATTAACACTATGAACACAACACTGTCAATCACTAAATGGATTAAAGTGTTATCTACTAAGTCCATTCAGTAGGACAAAATGGCACAGAGAAAATAGGGTAAAGGTATAGTTTCCCACTGCATTTGGATCCTACTGCTACTGTAACTAATTGCCACAAATTTGTGGCTTAAAGCAACACAAATTTGTTGTAGTTTCAGCGGTCAGGAGTCAAAAATGGATCTGTGATGAAAATCAAGGTGTCAGAAAGACTGTTTCCTAAAGGCTTTTGACTTTAGAAAATTTTGAATTTAGTAAATTTGACTTTACCACTTTAGATGCTGCCAAAATTCCTTGGCTTGTAGCCCCCTTTTTCTTAAAAAACAATGGTCAGTTGCATCAGTTCATATAACCTTAACCATTGTTTCTGACCTCACATCACCTGCTTGGCTGTGCTTCCACTACCCCTTTCTTTTACCTACAAGGATTGCATTGCACCTACTTATAATATTCAGGATAATCTTCCCATCACAAATCTATGACTTAACTGCCATTTAAAAAGTCCCTTTTATAAGATAAAGTGTATGATTACAAGTTTATAGTATCAGGATGTGGGTATCGTTGAGAAGTCATTATTCTGTCTAGTTCAGTCTAACCTTTCATATCTAAAGATCTGTGACCATCCCAAATACAAAATGCATTCACCATTTTCCAACATCTTCAAGAATTTCAGTCCATTACAGAATCAACTCAAAGTCTAAACCATCTTTTTGAAATTATATCAGCTGAATGCTTCAAATTTCATTATCTAATTCATTTAATTTATATGTGGATAAAAGTCTAGGTATAATTCATCAATAAGAAATTTATGATTTTAAAATTATGATACGTGAAAACATGTCATCTTCTCCTAAAATACTATGGAAGGACAGGAACAGGACACAAATTACAGATATTCACATTCAAAAAGGGAGAGATGGAAGTGGTTTTTTTTTTTTTTTGAGATGGAAGTTTTTGAAAAAAATAAATAACACCTTGAAAAATTTCAAAATCTACCATGCAATTTGCATTGAGTGTAAAGTCCTAGGTTTCATACTCTGTGGCTAATGGCTCTGCTCTTATGGATATCCCTCTTTCTTCATGAAGGATAGACAGAACACTAGCTGAGAAGTTTTATCAGCCTTTTTCCTGCACTCAGATAGTGGAAAGCTAATAGTCTTTTCTCATTTGTTTCTCTTTTTATTGCTTTTAACCAAAATTGGCTTGTGTTTATGATGGTATGAAATTCTCAGGATGGTTGTGGGTTTCCTGTTCATCCCATGGACATTCACTTCATTAGCCAAATTCCTCCTCAGTACTGTCCTTGATATTGCAGTCTTTATTTGCTACTGGATGGGGGAGAGGATCCATAAATTATCCATTGATCTCTTTTGAGATTCCTCCCTGTGACAAAACATAATCACTTTTCATTCCTGCTAAGGCAAACAGATTTTCACTCACATACTTGGCTTTCTGTACAGAATAACTTGCTTTATAATAACTCTCCAAATGTTACCACCCTTTCCAATTTTAATAGACTAAGAATTTGCAAAATCAACAAATTATTTTTTTTAAATAGCATTTCCCTCAGTGGATCTCTTTCCACTTACATTTTACTATAGGGACCAATAAAAGGCTACGCTGCATCTTTACAGCTATTCTTGAAAAACTACTCAGCAAAAAATCCAATTTTATAATTTATCAGTTTTGCTTTCCAAGTAATAGGAAGATACAATTTGGCTACATTTTTCACCTCTCTAGAATACTATATAACAAGAACTCCATTTCCTCTGGTTACTGGTAACATCTTCATAATCCCCATCTGAGGCTCTATAGCAAAATTTTAAATTTCCCTATTGCTACCAACAGTCTTGTCATAGCCAGATAAGTATTCTCTAAGGTGACCCATGTGTTCTTTGCCATGGTCCTCACTTCCTTCTGAGTCCTTGTGGGCATACTAAGTAACCAACAGTCTCTTCAAGGTCATCCTAGCCTATTATGCTATTTAATATTCTGCAAGCTTTTACCATTGTGCAATTCCAAAGCAACAGCTAAGTTTTAAGTATTTGGTACTGGAATAGCCCTCTTTTTGTACTAAAATTGTTACTCATTTTCTATTACTACTCTAACAAGTGACCACAAATATAGTAGCTTAAAACAACATTTATTTATTATCTTATTGTTCTATTCATAAGACATCTAAAATGGTGCTACTAGGTGAAAAATAAGGTGTCCACAAGATTGTAGCTCTTTAGAAATATTCTAGACTAGAGTCCAGATTTTTTTCTTTTCTAGATTTTAGATCTGCTAACATTTCTAGTCTTGTGGCTCTATCCCCTCTGACTTCTGCTTCTATTGTAACATCTCATTTTCTGACTCAGTATCCAGAACTGCTCTGTTTCACATATTATAAAAAACTTTGTAACATTAGATTCACCTGGAAAATCTCAGATAATCTTCACATCTCCAAGCTCTTCATTACATACTGTTTATGAAATCTTGTTTTGTCATGAAAGGTAACATATGCACACGCTCTGAGAATGAAAACATAAATATCTTTAGATGGCCATTATTTCATCTACTACATCCACCAAAATATGATAGTCTCACCTGACATAAAATTAACAAATGGAACATGACAGGGAAATAGATACAAACAGTAAAACATAACAAATCTAGGAAGTAAATGTACAGAAATGTAAATTGGGGTTCCTGTAATAAGGACTCCTTGGAATCTCACAGACCTGAATTTTTATTTAGATTTGGAAAATCTGAAAGTCTGATTTACCCCGAGGTGAGATCCAGGGAATAACAGACTGATGAGAGTTTCAGCAGTGTAAAGCTAATAATAATAATAATAATAATAATAATAATAATAATAATAATAATAAATCCCATAACCTGGTACAGGGAATTTTATAGCATATGCAAAGGGGATTGCAGATTTTCTCTGAATAAGTGAGTGCCACTTCTTTTATCATTCTCTAATTAAATGGAATATTTATCATGAGTTTCTTTTCATGCTTCATGGTGTATTGGAAGCAGATAAATGGGATTTTAGTTTATAGATCTCTAGATCGTGAGGAACGATGTCAAAAACGAAGAGATATCGAGTCATTTATACTCAGATCCTAGACTTCATGCTAGGTATCGAGAATAGGTAGGACTTTTGGTTTATCCTGTGGTCTTAAATGCATGAATGTATATAAAATGCATATTTGATGACTCCAAGGGTGTATTTGTGTTCATCTTTGATGCTGTGACAACACTTCTGTTCTTTTTCCTTGTTACATTGATAAGTTTGTACTTCCTCTGCTTTAAAGTTGGAAATAGCTATATTGCTCAATTGCAAAACAAATGTGTGTACCGATGATCTGAGTAGCCAGATTTCAAAGTCTCACAAATGACTTTAGCCCCACCTTTATATAATCATTCAAGATCCAAATGGGGCACTCAAGCTTTCAAAAAGTTTTGCTGAATTTATGGGAAAAACTTTTTAAGTCATATCCAGATTGAAGATATTTAATCTTTTTATATGGCAATTTCCTTACAGAAAATGGTTATAGAAATATTTTCCCCACTATAATCACAGATCATATCATGAAGAGTTCTAAGTCTTAGAAAAATTGAATCCCATATAAAATAGTTCTTACATTATATAAAAATAGTTGTTACGTTACATACCTTATGGAAGAGCTATGTTCAAACCGTTCTTTGTTAGATATTTATTGGGAAGTAAAATCTTGTGTTCTCAGAGAAAGAGAAGTATTTATGGTAGCTAGTAGGCAAAAAATTACTTTTTTTTCAGTTTTTTATCAGACCATTTATGTTCCCCAAATTATTGATAGATCCTGCAAAGAAAAATATAACTTGGTAGGTAGAATTTCCTTGATTAATGGTGACTTGAATATAATTAAAGAAATTTTCTTACTGTAGGATTCTTCAGTGTCTTCAATACTGATGTTAAAGTATGCATTGTAAGACAGAATATGCTATGTTGCTTGAACATAAACCTCATATCTCTTTTAAAAGCTCACAGAAAAACTAATATTTTTAAGGCAAAAAAAGATAAAATGGATCTGCAATGGTCAGGGGGGGCAGAGGCACAGGAGTCCAGCCTGCAACAATGGTCAAAGAGTCTAAGCTATGATGAAGATAACAAGATTAGGTAACAGCACAACATATAATGTGTTTTGGGAAATAAAAGTAATATTTGTAAATTTCAGACAAGAGCAGATACTTTTTGATTATCCACAGAAATATTATTTCTCGTTATTATGTAGAAAATCTTAAAATAGAACAGATAGTCTGAAAATGGTAGCATAGTTTAGAATTGGCCATACCTAATCTGCCAATTAAGTCCCAGATCTGCCAGTTACTAATTATATGATGAGAAGATTTTTAAAATTTTTCCTGAAGATTGGAATGTTGATTTAAAAAAGTTACACATAGGTTTTATTCTTTCAAATATGTTCTTATACAGTGTTTGGGAATAAAAAGTTGTCAAAAATGCTAGGTGAAATTATTGGTGTACAGGAGGTTGTATGTATAATTCTGAGACTACCTGAATAGATGTTGTAAATTTTTGATGATTCATTTGCAGTTACAAAATCAGTTCATTCCAAAAAATGAATATACTTAATTAATTAATTTAATAATAATTGTCTTCTCTATTTCACTTAAGAGTATGGCTTCAATGTGCATCCATTTAGCTATAAATGTCTCTAGTTTCTTATTCTTTATGGCTGAGTAATGCTCCACTAAAAAAAAACCCATATCTTTTTTATCCAGTCTCCAGTTGATGGGGAATTGAACTGTTTCCAAATTTTAGCTATTACAAACTGTGCCACTCTAAATATCTAATAGTTTCTTTGGTGTGAGAAACTGAAAGTGTAAATAAGGATCAAAATGTGTGATAGATAATGTGAAATAGGAAGAAAAAGTCCAAAAGGGAAGGGGAAGTGGGGAGAGGAGGGGCAAGGAAAGAATGGAAAGAAATAAATGTTTCCCTAATTTCTCTCTCAGTGAGTCTGCTGTTTGTGTACAAAAAGCCTGTTGTTTTTTGAGTGTTGACATTATATCCAGCTACTCTACTGAATCTGTCAATTAAGTCTAGAAGTCTTTTGGTAGAGTATTTTGGGTCTTCTATGTAAAGTATCATATCATGAGCAATTAATGACAGTTTAACTTCTTCCTTTCCTATCTTTATTCCTTTTATTTCTTTCTCTTTTCTAATTGCTGTGGCTAATGTTTCCAGAACTATATTGAACAGGAGTGGTGATAGTGGGCATCCTTGTCTTGTTCCTGATTTTAGCATAAAAGTTTTCAGTTTTTGACCATTTAGTATGATGTTGGCTGCTGGATTTTCATAGATTGCCTTAATCAGGTTGAGATAAAGACATTCTATTACAATTTTCTGTAGAGTTTTTATCATGAATGGGTGCTGGATTTTGTCGTATGCCTTTTCTACATCTATTGCAATGATCATATAGTTTTTGTTCTTGACTCTGTTAATATAGTGTATTATATTTATCGATTTACGAATGTTGAACCCTCCTTGCATCCCTGGGATAAATTCGACTTGGTCAGGGTGTATGATCTTCTTGATGACTCTCTGTATTCTGTTTGTCAGTATCTTGTTGAGGATTTTTGCATCTATGTTAATTAGGGAGATTGGCCTGTAGTTCTCTTTTTGGGTTGGGTCTTTCCCTGGTTTTGGAACCAAAGTAACATTGGCTTCCAGGAATGAATTTGGAAGCCTTGCTTCTCTTTCAATTTCCTTGATGAGTTCAAAGTGTAATGGCAATAGTTCTTCTTTAAATGTCTTGTAGAATTCAGCCATGAAGCCATCAGGACCTGTGCTTCTCTTTGTTGGTAAAATTTTTTTATTACATTTTCAATTTCACTCGTAATTGGGGTATTTAAAATTTCTATATCTTCTTCATTTAACTTTGGCAATTCATATGTATCTAGGAATCTATCCATTTCTTCTGTGTTTTCCATTTTATTAGAGTACAGGTTCTTGACATAGGCATTGATGATCCTCTGAATTTCTGTTGGATCTGTTGTGATTTCACCTTTTTTTTTCTTAATTGCATGGATTTGAGCCTTTTCTTTCTTTCCTCTTTTTGATAAGAATGGCTAAAAGTTTATTGATTTTATTCATCCTTTCAAAAAACCAACTCTTTGATTCATTAATTTTTTGTATCGTTCTCTTAATTTCCACTGCATTGTTTTCTGCTCTGATCTTTATAATTTCCTCACTTGTATGAGCTTTGGGTTTGTTATGCTCTTCTTTTTCTAAGAGGTTGATGTTCTGCATTAGGTTATTTACCTGAGTTCTCTCTGTTGTTCTAACATGGGCATTCACTGCTATGAATTCACGCATAGAACTGATTTCATTGTGTCCCATAGATTCCTGTATGTTGTACTGGCATTATCATTTACTTGTAGAACCTGTGTAATTTCTTCTGTAATTTCCTCTGTGACTCATTGGTTGTTCAGGAAGGTGTTATTCAATTTCCTTTTGGTTTTGGGAGTTTTGCTGTTTCTTATGTTATTGATCTTCAATTTTGTTGTGCTACGGTCTCATAATATAGAGGGGGTGACTTCAATTCTTTTCCATTTACTTAGACATATCCAATGAGCTAGAATGTGGTCTATTTTGAACAATGATCCATGTGGAGCTGAAAAGAATATGTATTCTGATTTTGTGGGGTGGAACACTCTGTAAACATCTATATCAAGACCATTTGCTCGATAGCTTGGTTGAGTTCTAGAATTTTGTTGTGAAATTTTGTCTAGATGATCTATTTGTGATAGTGGGGTATTACAGTCCCCCACTACAATTATATTAGTGGTTTTTTGGCTTTTCATGTCCATTAATATGTGTTTTGTATAGTTGGGTGCATTCGTATTTGGTGACTATGTATTTATGATTGTCATCTCTTCCTCTTGGATTCTTCCCTTCACAAGGATGTAGTGACCATCTTTGTCTCTCTTAATTAGCTTTAGTTTGAAATCTACTTTGTCTGCAAATAAGATTGCTACCCCTGCTACCCCTGCTTTTTTCTGGGTTCCTGTAGCTTGGAGAACTGTTTTCCATCCTTTTACTTTCAGTCTATGAATTTCTTTTTGAGTTAGATGTGTTTCTTGTATACAGCATATTGTTGGATTCTGCTTCTTAATCCATTCTGCCACTCTATTTCTTTTGATTGGTGAATTGAGGCCATTAACATTGATTGTTGCATAAGTGCAAGGACTCAAGTTCGATCCCCAGTACAAAAAACAAAACAAAACAAAACAAAACATTGATAGTTATAAATGATAGACGTTGACTCATCCTTGTCATGATGTTTTGCTATTGTTGGCTCTTTTATTTCTTATTTTCCCCCTTTCCATTTAGTTTCTTACCTTGCCTGGTGCCCTCTGTTGGGCCTCATGGCGTTGTGACCTTCATTGTCTTTTTCTAGGATATTGCTTAGAATTGTTTGAAGTGCTGGATTGGTGTTCATGAAATTTCTGAGGTGTTCTTAGTTGTGGAAGTATCTAATTTCCCCATTTATTTTGAAAGATAATTTTTCAGGTTACAACAGTCTAGGTTGGAAGTTATTTTCTTTTAGGACTTGAAATACTTCACTGCAGACTCTCCTTGATTTGAGGGTTTGTGTTGAGGAATCTGCTGTGATTCTGATGGCCTTTCCTTTGTAGATGATTTGTTTTTTTCCTCTATCTGCCTGTAGAATTTTGCTCTTCTGTTGTGTTTCTGGGATATTGACTGTTATATGTGTAGGTGTCAATTTTTTTTGATTGTGGCTAGTTGGAGTTCTATATGCATCACTTATCTGTCTGTCCAATTCTCCACCTCCATCTGGGAAGTTTTCTACTATTACTTCTGTGAACAGTTTTTTAGGTCAATTAAACTTTCTCTTGTTTTTTCGTGAGCTCTTATCAGTCTTATGTTATTCTTCTTTGCATCATCTAGCAGCTGCTGGATTGATTCCTCATGGTCCCTTACTATTTTGAAGAGATCTCTGTTTTCATGGTCCTTCACTGCAATCCTGTCTTCTATATCTGATATTCTTTCTGCACATTCCCTTAATCTGTTGTGCATTCTTTCAATGGAGTTTTTAATCTCCTGGATATCTGTTTGAATCTGTTTCATGGATTCCATTTCTTTCTTATGTTGGGTGATCATGGTTTCCAATTTTTTCTTATGCTGGGCATTCGCAGCTTCCAGCATGGATCTGAGCTCATCTATTTTTTATCTATTTCTGTTGTTGAGCCTCTAATCATGGCTTTCACTGTGTTCACCATCTCTGTAGTTATCTGGGAAATTATTTCTGTTTTGAATTTTTCTAGGGCCTCATTCATCTCTTTTGTTACTTCCTGTGCTATCAGTTCAGGATGTCCAGGTGGTTGATTATCAGACTTTTCCACCTCATTTCCCCCAGAGTTTGTCTTTTGTGGTATGGAAGTCTGAGTTTGTGCCTTACTTAAATGTCTTCTCATTTTTGTTTTTGGAACTGTCCTTGGTTTATTTTCTGGGTTGATATTTTGAAGATGCTTATTGTAAGTATGTTTGTTGATGTATTTAGAACACTTATGGTGTGATTGCTTTTCAGAAGTGTATTCCAGATATAGCTGGTCTTTAGGTTTTGAGTCTCTAATGGCCCTGAGGCTGTCTCATTTTCCTTATACCAGGAAGGACAACTGATTAGATCAATCACAACATCTTAGCCCAAGTGATACAATCAGCAACACAATAGCATCAAGTACCTCTTAGAAAATGACAATTTGTGGTAATTATTAATGTATTTCCTTTAACTGTGTGAATTAAATCAAAATCAAAGATGGATCAACCCATCAAATGTTTACAGTGAATAAACTCTTCAATATAGTAACTTTACCCTTTAGGATGGGGAGTTAGAAGGAGTTCAGGAGGGAGGAACAGGTAAGTAGAAGGATAGGGGAAGATTAGCAGTGAGGCCAGAGGACACTGGAAAGAGAAGGAAAGAGAAGAAAAGAAAGATAAAGAAGAAATATGAATTAGGGCCAGAACAGGAACTCAAAGGGAGATGAAGAGCAATGTAGGTCAGCAAGGGAGGGAGTGAGTGAGAGAGAGAGAGAGAGAGAGAGAGAGAGAGAGAGAGAGAGAGAGAGAGAGAAAAGAGAAAAGAAAGAAAAAAGAGAAAAATAAAAATTTTAAAAGAGTAGCAAAGAAGTAAAAGAATTAAAAATAAGAGCAAAAATTAGTGGTAATTTTGAAAATAACAAATAAAAGATAAAAATGAAGGACCTCCTTCAGTGTATTTCTCTGCTGTCACAATAGACAATGCGGGCAGCAGTGTGCAGTTACAAGTCAATGAGTCTCAGTAAGCCAGTCACAGACCCATGAAATTCACGCAAATTTCTGGCTGCAAGTCCCAAGTTGAGCTCCCTGTCTGCCTGTAGGGTTGAACTATGCAAGGTTCTATTGGGGGTTCTAGCTGCCTTCCCCTGAAAATAGTCCAGGTTCCGATGGGAGGTGATGATCCCTCCAACTTACCAGGTATGGTGGTCTGGTGTGGCTTTATTGCAGAGATTCTCTTCACTTTTCCAGTGGGCTTCAGTTTTCATCAAGGAGCCTGGGAGAGGCCCTCTCTCTGGTATTCACTTCTGTAGCTCAAGACAATGGCTTTTATGTCCCCCTCTGCCTCTGTAGTGTGGAACCAGGTAGCTACACAGCCAAGAGGCCAGAGGCATCTGGGTGGGAACCTGTTGTTGCTGGTGCCTGTGTGGCTAAATTGGCAGCTGGTGAGTGTGCCTGGGGGCTCCTCACTGTCTAGGTCAGTGTTGTTTTAATAAAGGGTCCTCAGAAATACTTAGTAGAAGCTTTAATGGAATTCCTGGCAGTAATCAACCCTGTTCTCCATGTATTTTGCATCAGATTAAATTTGAATTAAATAGAAATAAAAACTCTTTACCATTGCACCCTAATGACTGTAATTTTCTCTCAAGCTGTTACAGACACAGTTTGCTGCACCTAGGAAAGAAATTTCCTGGTCCCCTTTTTATTTATTCTCACGTCTAATATCTTGAAAACTAAATTTTAAAAGATGAATGCAAATCCAATGAATTAATATCAAGTATAAAACCCTTATAAATTCTCCAGAAGAGAAATTCTCCATTTAGATGGCTTCCTTTTGTTACAATTATTCCAGCCAAATCAATGATACACCCAGTTTGTCTTCTCCAATGCTGTGACAACTTGTCAGAGACTCTATGTGGAGAATTTAACCCACCACGTAGCTGTAACACTGATTGCCCAAACCAAAATGTCTCCATTATGATTTCAAGTAGCTTAACTCTCTGGTTCCAGATGGTATGCAAATAGATTCCTTCCCACAGATGCAGATGTCACTGTGCCCAGAGTTTGTTAGTGTCTACATCCACTCCTTCTGGAAATACAATTTGCTAGAAAAAACTCTTTGGCCTACCTGCTAATGCTCTGTGGAAGAGAGACTTATTCACAGAAGGCAGCTTATAAAACATGTACCCATATATTCATCAGAATGATGGAGAACCAAAATTTAATATTGAGGGTGAATATTTTTTAAAATATATCTTTTGGATAGAAAATATACTAGACAGAAGTAGAAATTTTCAAAAAACATTACAATAATTCATGAAAGGAAATTTTGTTGAATGAGAGCTCCACTTCCTCCTGTACTCTTTCTGTTATTATAAACACTGTCAAAAAGAATAGCAAATTGTACACAGCCAATGGAGCAGGAGGACCTGTTTTCATTTAAGTATTGCTACTTTGATATGTAAACGAAAGCAGAAATAGATGAATGGGATATTAATGACAATAAATGTTAAAAATTAAACATTTAATTAATTAAGAAATTTTAAGATGAACAGTTGCATTAGTCTCCTAAGTTTTCCTTTTGCTAATATGAGACAGTTATATACAGTTTCAAGTTTTCTTCTGGTGGTGGAATAGGGTGATTTTTCTGCTTCTGTGCACTGTTAATTCACCTATTCCTATATTGCTTATTCCATTGGTCATAGGTTTAAAGATTGGAAGAAAATTTTAATCTAACACAATTACATCTGGGAAGATAAATATGTTTCAAAGGAAAATTATTACAGTCTGCTAAATATTTTCAAAAATTAATTGCAATTTAAAATAATCATCTTTTAATTAGAAAAATCCACAAAACAGAAATATGTACTTTATATATTGCATATAATCTTGGGAAATGAAATATAAGGCTATGTAGAAACCTATTATATTTTCTATGTCATTTTTTATTTTCATTGGTGTAGATGTACTGGACTTTAGTCTTTAAGCATGGACAAATACAAATAAATAGTATCCTAGTAAAGTTATATAATTCATCAACCTACCAATTATTAATATATTACCAAAATATTGTTAGAAAATATCCTATAGGAAACTCAAGAACTGTATTCTATACCTGTTAATAGATTAGTTTGCAGGCATCCCTTTAAAGCTAATCTTTAAATTTTGTGTGCTAATCTGAACATGATGCAAAATAATTAGTATTTAGTAAGGAAAATAAAAACTATTGTTGCCTGTACACTCTGAAGTAGAGCTTTTGTTATGAAAAGCATATATAAGAAAGAATGTTCAATAAAATATTATATTTTTAATTATAAACAAAAAGTGGTATTTTATTTAAGGATTTAAAGAACTACACTATATTATACAATAAGAGAAACTATAAGACCTAAGATATATTTTATCAGTAACTAAAAGTGATTTAATAAAATAAATGATAGCTAAGAAGTTAAAAGGTTAAAATGTTTGCCCAAGGTCATTCTACTACTTGATGAAGTAGAAAATCTTAGATTCAATCAAACTTAATTCTATCTCAGTGGAAGGCAAATTATTTGATTTTTGTAGCAAGGTTGTAGGAAAATCTTAATGTACTTACCTGTAAGTTGTAAAAACAAAAATCTACCTGGAGAGGTTGGTTGGCACCAGGGTAGTGTTTGATCCATTTAGTGATTTTTTTTTCTTTTTTCCCATTAAGTTTATTGGTACATTTTTGGTATAAAACACAGTTACATTCATCATCGGGATCTTGTACCTTTATATGAGCATCTTGGTTCTTATTTTTTTCCCCTTCCCTTGCCCTCCCTTCACCCCCTCCACCCTTCCCTATTTGCAAAGGCTTCATTTCCATTTTTATCCTCTTCTCATATTTTTTCCTTTCCCTTTTTTCCCTTCCCCTACCCCTCCCAATTCCCCTGCTCTTTTAGAACTTTTCTTCCTGTTACACAATATCAGTTATACATTTTTAAATTACAATATTAAGATCTAGGAGACATTACCATAGATTTTACAGAATTTAAAAGGATATAGAAAGCATATTACAAAATCTTGTTTGAAATAAATTTGACAACTTCTAAGAACTACCTTGGAAGACAAATTAATGAAACTAACTCTGGAGGAAATATAAAATTTGAATAGCACCTATTGAAGAAAGTATATTCCTAGCTTGAAAACCTACCTATACGACAACAGCAGGCTTATAAACATTTTAAATTATATCAAACAATTATATCAAATTATATTATATTATATCAAACAATTATATCAAACAATTATAGCAGAAAAAAGAAGGAACACTTCTCCCCTCATTTTAGGAACTCAATATTGTGCTAATCCTAAAACTGGATAAAGATAATAGAAGAAAAAATTATGAACATAGATAGAAATTTGTTTAACAAAACAAACTATTAGAAGGCAGATCTGACAGGATGTAGAAAGTAGTTTTGTTATAGGGATGGCAGTGTTGGTTCAGCATTGGGAGATCCACCCCCAAAAGTCATCATTTAAACAGAGGAAAGGAAAAGCCATATGATCCTGTCACTAGTTGGAGAAAAAGTATTGGACTAAATTCTCCAGCTGTTCATGGTAAAAGCTATCAGGAGCCTAGAAGTAGAACAGAAACTTCTCAACAAATTAAAGACATGTACTCTATACTTCCAGCGAGAATGCCTTATATAAATGGAGAAGATACAATGCTTTCTCCTTAAGGTGGGAAACAAGGGCAGATATGCTTACTCTTTATCTGTCCATTAAACTTTGAAACCTAGTCCCCACCAAAATAGTCTGGTAGTAAAATGACAAAACTAGGATAGGATTAGCATGGCAGAAGCAAAATCTTTATATGTAAATGAAATGATCATCAACAGAGAAAATACTAAGAAATCTCTAGGAGTCCCTAGAACTTGTACTTGAATTTAGCAGGATTAAAAAACACAAGGTATATATAAAAATTCAGGTCTGTGTATACTTGCTATAAATGAAGAATTGGGTATTGAAATTTAAAAGTTATGTAGGATGACAAAGGACCTAGAAAAGTTAAAAACAAAAACAAAAACAGTGTTGTAGGACATTTAGTACCTAATTTAAGAGTTCTTCTAAAGCTACAGTAATCAAGGCAGTGTTGGTGTAAGGAAAGACATATAGATCATTGGAATAAAACAGAGAATCTAGAAACAGAACCACATATACGGTCCACTGAGTTTTGAAAGATTATTTAAGATTAGCATTTTATAGAATATAAACTCAATTCAAGAGCCGAGGAAGAGATAGTGTTTTCAGCAAATGGCACTAGAACACCTGGTATCCGTATATAAAAAATTAACCTCAACTCTTTATTTCCATACATGAAAATAACTTGAAGGGATCTATGAACCTAAATAAGAAAGCCTAAAAGTATAAAACTTTAAGAAGAAATTATAAGGGAAAATATTTATGAATTCAGGGTAGGCAAGAACTACCTAGAATACAAAAAACATGATGTATAAAAGAAAAAAAATGATAAATGAGATTCCATCAAAATTTAGAATTTTAAATGACATCATTAAAATGAAAAGTAGTCCTTAAACAGACCATATTTACAATGCATATAACCTATGACCAGAATATATAAAGAATTCTTAGAGCTCATTAATAGACAACCCAATTAAAATGTAGACATAAAAAGATGATAAATAGCCAGTATAGCACAAGGAATGTTGTGCAATTCTAGAATCAAAAATACTAATCAGTACAATAGTAAGATTGAATTATACACTCATTAGGGAGATGAAGTCAAAAGTTTGAAAAGCCTTGTCATGACCTTTTCTTTTTGTTGGATTCTCCCCCTTTGCGTTTAATTTGTCACGCCCAATGGATTCATTCTGCTGGGTTTCCTGGGGTAGTGATCCTCATTGTCTTTTCCTAGGGTATTGTCTAAAATTTTGTGGAGTGCCGGTTTGGTATTCATGAAGTTGCTGAGGTGCTCTTTATCATGAAAGTATCTTATTTCTCCATCAATTTTGAAAGATAGTTTTGCAGGGTACATCAATCTGGGTTGGAGGCTGTTTTCCTTTAGGGCTTGAAATACATCACTCCAAGCTCTTCTTTGCCTTGAGAGTTTGCATTGAGAAGTCTGCTGTGATTCTGATGGGATTTCCTTTGTATGTGATTTGTTTCTTTTCTCTCACTGCTTGGAGAAATTTATTCTTCTGTTGGATTTCTGGAATCCTATTATATGCCTATGTGTAGATTTTTTTTGATTAAGGCTAGCTGGAGTCCCATATGCCTCACTTACCTGTATGTCAAGTTCTTTTCCTCTGCTTGGGAAGTTTTCTGCCATCACTTCTGTGAAGAGTTTTTTTATGTCATCTGCACTCTCTCCTCTTTCTTCATTGACTCCAATCAGTCTTATGTTATTCTTCTTTGCATCATCTAGCAGCTGCTGGATTGATTTCTCATGTTCCCTTATAATTTTAAAGCAATTTTTCTTTTCCTCCTCACTAATTGCAATCTTATCTTTTATATATAAAATTCTATCCTCACATTGGTTCATTCTGCTGCACAGACTTTCGATGGAGTTTTTAATCTCCTGGAAAACTGTTTGTATCTGTTTTATGGATTCCTTTTGTTTCCTATGTTGGGATTCCATCATGTTCCTCAGATACTCTATTTTTTTAATCTGTGTCCTCTCTAGATTTATTAATCATATCTTGCACCATGACCACAATCTGTGCTGTTATCTGAGTAATTATTTCTGATTTAATTTTTCCCAGATCTTCTTTTGTTGCCAGTTGAGAGAGTCCAGGTGGTTGAGTATCAGATTGTTTCATCTCCTTTCCCTTTGGGGTTGCTGTAGGTGATCCAGAAGTCAGTTTTTGAGGCTTGTTTATGTGTCTTCTCATTTCCCCCCCCGGGGGGGGTGCTTCTGGTGCCCACATGGCTCACCTTCTCTGCCCTAGGAGCCTGGGATGGAGGTGGGGAGCTTCCTTCCGCGTTCTGGGACCAGCTGAGCTTCTCTCCATTTAGTGATTTTTTTTAACTCTGATGATGTTGATGATGACAATGACGGTGATTAGTATCACAGATAACTAATATATTATATGTATAGGATATTATCTTGTCCATTTTGATTTAATATAATTCTTCAAAATTTGAAATGGCATAAAATCTTCTCTGACTTTTTGATTTCAACTTGATGTGACTTTTTTTTTTCCCTTGCCCTGTTTCATTGCTATATGTATTTTTCTGGCTTCTGGATTCCTTCAAAAATAGATTAATGTCTAATCATATCCTTTCTCATTAGGAAATAGACATGTCTGGCAGCAAATATTTGTAAATTTATGTTGTGCCTTCATTTTTTACTTTTATTTTTCATTTTAGTGTCCTACTTTTCAACATAGTATAGATACATGATCTCTTTATTGGTCACTGATAAAACTGATTTTTTAAAATTTCAGCCTCAAACTTTTTTCAACTTATCTTAAAAGTAATGTTATGGCTATAAATTTATAAATATAAAATAAAATTATTTCTACTCTAGTATGTAATTGATCAACATTTTTATCTAGTATCAAGCATACTAGAGACTTACTGTTCTTCAATTTGCTTGATATTTTGCAAAGGAATATTATTAACAAAAAACATCCAAGATATGATACTTGCTTTCAAGATGTTTGAACAGCTAGTATAATTCTTTCCACTATCCTCTGTCAAACTGTAGCATTATTAATTTTTAAAAACTATTGCTATCATCAACAATAAAAACATTAGAGTTTTCTTGATTTGAAAAGTACAGAACATATCCTGTGCTTGTTATGTAAACAAGACTAGTCCTACAAAAAGCCACTGTAGATCCTCTTGTGTCATTTGATTAAGGTAAGGATTATATCAATTGCTAGTATATCTAACAGTTCCAATCTTCCTTTCCTTCCACTCTCTACTATTTCAAGAAAACCATTATTATGCTCTATCATAAAACTAAGAAAGTCTGCAGCTTTGCACCATCAATTTATAATTATATGAATATCACTATTTCTTAGTCCATGTCTTTCTTACCTTATTAATATTGCCATTGCATTAAAAATTGAAAATTTGCATGTAGTAGTGATAAGGAGTTTTTAATCTGTGAGTCTTAAAATCATGCAATTATTAATCAAGTCTTCAACAGCTCATGCATCATAAAGATAGATTCTACAAAGTTATTTTGCCACTTATTCAGATAAAAGTTTATGACTCCATAATGCAGGTTGTTAAGAAAATTCAACTATTAGTGGAGACCTTGTGGTAAAAATCCATTTTTAACATAGTTACTTCTAGAAAACAAGATTTGCACTTTAAATGTTTTTCTTTTGTCTTAAATGGAAAATATAAAACATTTGAAAGGAGTGTTTTTAAATTTTTTTACTAAATTTATTTTTTTGTTTTGTTTTGGAGAAAACAATGAAAACATGGTGCACTTATAAAACACAAAGATAGGTCTTCACTGTGAATCATTTTTATTTTAACATTTTCTTCTAAATTTCCTCTCCAAAGGAAATGATATTACATAAACATGAAGACTGTGTATTTGTGTGAGGAAAGAACAAGCAGTGCTGTGGAAAAATTTAGGGGAAGCATAATCATAATTAAAACAGGAATAACACCATATAATGAATGCAGTGTCATAAATTAAGGATTAAAATTTACTTAATTTTATGTGCCAGAGGTCTAAATGGATAAATTATAAATATACATTATCTACTAAAACAGTCCCAAATATCAATATCAATATATAATGCAAAACCATTCTTGCTATGTGGTAAAATTTCAAACACCAGTGCATAGCCATCTAATATACCAAACCTCTCTCCTCACAAGATAGATTAATAATACAAATATACATTCACATTGAAAGTGGTCATTTATACTGTTTTAGTCAGCTTTCCTCTTCTTGGGACAAAATACCCAAGACCCACAATTTAAAGGAGAGATTTAATTTGATTTACAGTTTCAGGGGGTTTAGTCCATGGTTGGATAGTTCCAAGGGATTGTCACCATGGGAGAAGTGTGAAGCAAAGCAAAGATATTCAGTTCATGGTGACCAGGAAGCAGATCAGTGAAACAGTGCCAGAGAAGAAATGAGGGACCAGGTAGATCCTAAGGTCAGTCCTACATGACCCACCCAGACAAACTACGAGTGTACATTACTCATATCCTGGGCGGCTTCCAACCAATCAAGTTGATAATCCAATATATTACTCATATATACTTACTCAGTGTGTTTATTTCAATAGTGGATTTAATAATTTTTGTTTGTAAATAGGTTATTCAACTTTACATGAGTGTTTCAAACACCAAAACATCAATAAAATGTCTTAAACATTTGACGTTATGTGTAATATTGGTTTCAAAAATTAAAAAATAAAACATTTTATTCTGATGCATCCATGTGAATGAGTAAATTAACATGCCTATTCTTATCTATTATGTAATATTTTCAATATTAAATTGATACTAGAAATTTCAAGATTGATATCTTCTGAAACAATTTATCTGAAAAACTGTTAATGTAAGTTTTGAGAATAACTGGAGTAAAAAAGAAATGACTTCTGTTTCTTAGTAGGTACTTCACAGAAAGCTCTGCATTGCAGATTTTTTTGATTGTTCATTGAAACATTTTACAGAAATGTAAAATAGGTTGCCAGAAAAGGTGGGGTCAAGTCTTTAAAAGATCTTTCTTGGCTCTTCTATTTTCTGGTGTTTTCCATATTACTTGGCATTCCTTGGTTTTTGGCATCAAAACTCTAATAATCTGTTTCATCTTCATTTGGTCTTGTATCCTGTGTGTGCTTTCATGAAATCAGAGTAAGGTGCTTGAGCATCTTTAGTGTTCAAGAATAAATGACATAGGTACTGTGCTGTATTGTAAATCCTCTACTCTGTTTTTAAACATCTCACTTCTTAATGGACCTAAGTGCATAACTTTAGTGTCTACTCTAATGCAGTATGAGCTCATCTATCTTAGTTACTTCCTCATTATTGGGACAAAGTACCCAACTCTCACAAGTTAAAGGAGAAAAGGATTATTTTAGCTCACAGTTTATGGAGGCATCAGTGCATTAGTTGGCTGGTTCCAAGGCAGGGTGGCATGGAAGAAGGGTCATGAGGAGAAACAATCCATGACATGGCATCAGGAAGCAGACTCATGATCAAGGGAGGACCACAGTGACCCATCTCTCCATGCCAGGCTTCACCTCTCAGCATCACACCCAGCTATAAGCCCATCAGAGGGCTAACCCAATATCACAATCCATGATCCAGTATCATACAGCTATGTTCCAGTCACATCCCAAAAGCTTCACCTATGTATACATGAGGCTTTGGTGGAACACCTAGATACAAGCCATAACATCATCTTAATTTATTACCTCTACAAGGTCTCTGTTTCCAAAGAACATCACAATCACAGGTACCTAGGGTTAGATTTCATTGTATCTTTTATGAGAATACAATTTGGCTCACATAGTAATTTAATCAATTTTACCTTTGAAGTGAACTGTAGTAACTTTTCAAGCAAAAGATGACAGTGGAACATAGTGCTATTAAAATGAGATTGAGAAATTTAGGGGGAATGATGGAAACTAATAATGGTGGGGAAGAGAAGTAACAATCACTAGAGACAACTAGGTATGGTGAGAATAATGTGCAGCAGAACCAGAGCAGGACTAATAATGTTTTGAACCACAAAGACCTTGTATAGACTTTTGTTAATATGTCTATTCTCAACAGTGAAAAAGATGGTTCTTGCAGAATGGGAATGTGCACACTGAGCCTGTCCTATAACTATTTTGAAAATAAGTAACATTTTAAAATAATTATTTTTATCTCTGGGACTTACATTTGAGTCTGTGTTAAATCTCAAAAGAGACTTTGGACTTAAACTTTTGAACGACAACAGAGAAATTGACATTGGAACTTTTGGAGGTGGGATGAATGCATTTTTAATTGTGAGATGCATATGAACCTCTATGATCTAGGGCAGAAGGCTATAATTTGATGTTAGAAATTTCCTGAAAGTCTATGTGTTAGTATCCCTAGGGTGGCACTACTGGGAAGTATAATAGAATTTAAAGAAGTGAGGCTTCATGGAATATACTGAGGTCATTAAGGGCATGTCCTTAAAGATGACTATGGTTCTCTTGTCTTTCTCTCTTTTTTCCTTTCTGGTTTATGAGGTAAGCAGTTTGTTACAGCATGCTGTGCTGCCCTTGGCAGAGATCTAAAGCAATGGAACCACTTGATCTTGGACAGAACCTCTCAGAATCATGAGACAAAATAAATCTTTTTTGTTTATATGTTAAGGGCTTCAAATATTTTGTGATAGTAATGGGAAGCTAACATATTGACATGGGTCCTTCTTATGTATTTATAAAAACAAAGATCTTGGTATTAGTTGTGACTCTTGATGCAATTCACAGATTGAGCCAGTTCATAGGCCTAGATATATTTTTTGTAGAATTCAGTTTCTTTTAAAAGCAGAGTATAATTTCCACAATTTATAGCACAATTGTTTACCTAACTTTTTCTAAATGGATTATAATAACATTTTCTGATGATTGTATATTGGACAAACTATGACACAGATCATTAGAAAACATTACTGGACAATAGTTTCATGTTAATGCTAATTTCTAGCCTACAATAAAATGAAATTCAAAAAATAAATACCACTAACTGTCAGAGAGAGAGAGAGAGAGAGAGAGAGAGAGAGAGAGAGAGAGAGAGAGAACTTTATTTGTAGTGTTTTCCATCAAATTCCAAAACAATGAAAGCTGAGGTGGACATAGGATCAATTTTGGCTTTTTCCCCCCATTGAACCACTATGGAAATAGCAGAATTACTATGCTGATGTTGATTTTTCAAGGTTGATGTCTTCATTTCTAAAGTAAATATGATGGAAGTCACGTTGACAAAGATACAGACTATGCTAGATTTCTTTTTTCTTTGAGAACAAATTTTATTTTAAAAATAGATTCCAGTAACAATGAAATACCAAAAGCTGGTTGTTATAAAAGAAAAACAAAAGGTAAGAGGAGTTTGCTTTACTTTTTTTCTGAAAATACAGAATTAACTTCTGTAATATACTGTCAACTCTCACTTGTTTTATTGGGATTATTCGTTTTATGTATTATCCAAGGATATTTAAAAATCAGTGGCTTCTGCATGATATTTAGACATATATCTGGATTGTTTTTATCTTCAAGTAAATAGATTCTCAAGAAATACAAAGAAAATTGGGCACTTGCTTACTTAAGTATAATTAGGAAGATTAATTATGCTCAGGAAATGTACCCAAAGGAATATATAATTTTGCATTATGGTTTCTGTAGATTAAAAAAAACTTGTATTCAAAGTACTAGTATTTGAAAGTAACAAATTATACTACTTGTATACAGAGAAAAAACTTAACTATATTATTTCCAACCCAAAAAGAAGAGGAAACTTACAAGGCAATGACAATCGTAATTTAAAACTGGTTTTCTAGCTGCAAAATGCTAAAGGAGCAAGTATTCAAGAAAAACTTCAGGCTGGTACTGATATACGAAGAATGCAAGAAACAAAAGAAGGTAAAAGCCCTCTTCACTATAAAGTCTGTTTTAACTATATTTTACAAAGAAGTGAAAGCAGTGGTTGCAAGATCAGTTAAGGCCAAGTTAGTAACACACAACTTACCCATCAGCCCACATTTCTCTTCAAACTAGCTAACCATGTATGTTTCATAGTTTCCTCCATACTGCATGTGGTATATAAATTTGATCATATCCATATTTTAGAGAAGGATATCATCTATATTTATCACATTAGTTGTCTGGAGCACACAGCAAATAGAAATGATCCTTGTGTAACAAAATCCTTGATACCTGGTGTTCTCTGCAAACTGAAAGCTAACCACAAAGTTATATTTTATTCCTATTAAGTGTTATTACACATTCCTTAGGAGATCTTAGCTCATTTTTAGATTTGTGGAAACTGGTGTAATTTACTTTGGCCCTGTAAGATGAAAATATCTTGGTATTTAATGCCTCTTTTGTTAAAACTTGACCCTGAATTTAAGTTCTAGAATATAAACTGTGAAACTAAAACTACTCCAAAATACACTGCCTAATATTAGTGTTTGTATAATACTGTGTTTTTGTCTCTTCATTTACATAGTGCATCTGATAGTAGCTCCCTTTCAGCAATGGAGTAAGATGAGTGATCTAGAATACCCAACATAAGGAACCAGGAAATGTCCTGTCTAAAGTAAGCATTTACTCCAAAATACATTTATTTAAAGTATTAAAATGTCATTTCCCTAGTTCTCTTAAAATTGGCAGTGTATGAAGTGCAGCCTTTTCACTCTGCAGGTAGAATAGCTTGGGGGTGGGAACTCCCATAATCCCTGGTTTAATAAACAGCAAAAATCTATAATTCTGATAATGCAGTTCTAAGTATCATTTTGGAAATATATTTTTTAAAATTTCTAGATATTGAAAGCAGCTCTATAGTCTTTAAAAATATTCACTAAATATAAAATTAAAATTAATAAGTGAATAGGAAATAAAAGGAATTTCCAGTAGTGACAAATATTCTCACAGTAGCAAATAATCTAGTATCTAGGTTTTCCGATGCCAGTCTCACAGTTGAATCCTTTTTTTAAAACTTTAAAAATCTTATTATCATTCGCTAAACACACATATATACAAAAATTAAAATTATTCAAAGAAAAGCAATACAAGGTAAAAAACTATAATAATATTCAAATACAATAGAACTCAACCAAAGCAAAACTGAAAAGTACTTAAATATTTTTCTATGTAATTTAAAAAAAAATCTCAAGCATTAACAAGACATCAGAGGATGTGATTTGTTTTAGAAAGATTTTCAAACCTAATATTGAACAAATAGTGGTCTGGAAAAAAATTTTAATTAGCTAGTAGACTTCACATAGGCCAAATTTTTTAAATTTAAATTTCAATCCAGTAATGTTACATGTGATGGAAATATAATCTGAGAAATATGTTATTAGGCAATTTCATCCATGTGTATCGCAAAGTACCACACAGAGTGCCAAATTCTAAGTGCAAAGTGAAACGGTATACATCAATGACCTGTGATGGCCCCTTGGTATCCAAATACGCAGTTAAACACGAGATACATGAGGCTACCACTGGTATAGCAGCACACTGTTTTACCGTAAACTCTTTTATATAAGTAGGATTATGCTCTAAAGGATGAAAAGCACAGCAAGTTATGATAAGTACCTAAAACAGTAATGTCATTTATCACACTATCAAGTACTGTGTACTATACATAGTTGTATGTGCTTCTGGAAACATGCTCTTCTTACCTTCGATCTCAGTGACGCTTCCTTTCCAACCCACTGATGAGCTCCAGCCTAGTCTCCATCTACATCTCTTCCTATAGTTTTAAACACAATCAATATATGGATTCTTTCCAGATTCCAGCCTGTAACTCTGTTCTCTCCCCTTCCCCTCCTGCCACCCCTACCCCTTTCAAAGTTTTCTTCATATTTCAAATTATCAATTATTCATTTTAATCATTTTAATACTTAATTACACTTTCAGTTTCTCACACTAGAGAAACTATTCAGTATTTACACGTGTGTCCTATTTATTTCACTTAAAGGGATGGCCTCAAAATGCATCCACTTAGCTATAAATGTCTCTAGTTTCTTGTTCTTTATGGCTGAGTAGTACTCCATTTTATGAAAAAAAAACCCCACATCTTCTTTATCCAGTTTCCAGTTAATGGGCACTTGGGCTGTTTCCAAGCTTTAGCTATTACAAACTGTGCCACTATAAACATGGGTGCACATATATCACTGTGGTATGATTCTTCTAATTCTATTGGGAAGATCCCCAGCAGGGCAATAGCTGGATCAAATGAGACCTCTAGCCCTAGTTCTTTGCGATATCTCCATACTGATTTCCACAGTGGATGCACCAGTCTGCACTCCCACCAACAATGAAGAAGGCTTCCTTTCTCCCGACACCCCTGCCAGCATTTGTTATTGGATAATTTCTTGATAACAGCCATTCTTTCTGGGGTGAGGTGGAATCTCAGTGTTGTTTTTCATCTGCATCTCTCAAATGATCAGTGATGTTGAACATTTTTTCATATGTTTATTTGCTGCTTTTACTTCTTTGTCTGAGAAATGTCTGTTTATTTCAGATGCCCATTTTTGAATTGGATCTTTGAATTTGGGGGTTCTCATTTTTTTCACTTCTTTATATATTCTAGATAGTAGTCCTTTGTCTGAAGTGCAGTTGCTAAAATTTTTTCCCAGATTGTAGGTTGTCTCTAAGCTCTGTTGGTGGTTTCTCTTGCAGGGCAGAAACTTTTTAATAAGATGAGATCCCAGTTGTTGATTCTTTCTGCTAGTTCCTGTGCGACTGAGGTTTTCTTCATAAAGTCTTTTCCTATGCCAATGTCTTCAAGAGTTCTACCTAACTTATCTTCCAGCAAGTTTAGTATTTCTGTCTTAATATTTAGATCTTTAATCCACTTGGATCTTAGTTTAGTGCATGGTGATAGGTATGGGTCTAGTTTTAATCTTTGGCAGATTGAAATATGGTTTTTCTGACACCATTTATTAAATAGGCTATCTTTCCTCCAACGATGGTAGTTGTCTTCTTAGTCAAAGATGAGGTGACTGAGCATGTCTGGAGTTGTTTCTGCATCTTGTAATCTATTCCACTGATCGTTGGATCTATTTCTTTGCCAGTACCATGCTGTTTTACTCACAGTAGCTTTGTAGTATAGTTTCAAGTTGGGGATTGTAATACCCCAGCCATGTCTCTGTTGCCTAGAAGTACTTTTGCTATTCTAGGTCTCTTCTGGTTCCAAATGAATTTTTGGATTGTTTTCTCTACCTCTGTGAAGTATATTGTTGGAATTTCAATCAGGATTGTATTAAATCTATTGAGTAGTTTTGGAAGTATGGGCATTTTCACTATATTGTTTCTTCCTACCCAGGAGCAAGGGATGTTTTTCCATTTTCCTATATCCTCCTCGATCTCCTTTTTCAGAGTGCTGTAGTTTTCAGTGTAGAGGTCTTTTACTTTCTTTGTTAGATTGATTCCTAGATATTTCATTTTTTTGTATGCTATTGTAAAAGGAATTGTTTCCCTAATTTCTCTCTCAGTGAGTCCATTATTTGTGTATAAAAAGCTTGTTGTTTTTTGAGTGTTGACCTCATATGGAGCTACTCTACTGAACCTGTCAATTAAGTCTAGAAGTCTTTTGGCAGAGTATTTTGGGTCTTCTATGTAAAGTATCATATCATCAGCAAATAATGACAGATTAACTTCTTCCTTTCCTATTTTTATTCCTTTTATTTCTTTCTCTTTTCTAATTGCTATTGCTAATGTTTCCAGAACAATATTGAATATGAGCAGTGATAGTGGTATCCTTAAACACCATTTTTAACATTGTAGTTTGCCTAAATTATATAAAGAAAGAAAAATATATCAACTAACACTGAAATCTTAAAAGAAGTTATTAATAAAAATACAAGCTTTTTAAATGCACCAGTGGGTCTCTATTACAGGAAAGCACAGGTACTGGTTGGGGTTTTATTTTGAAGATTATGTTTTCTGGAGAGTGTGTATTCTGTTTCTAGACCAAATCCCATACTTCAAAATATAAAATTTTGAAGCTTTCATAAATTATGGTTCAGATCTAGTTTACTCAATTGTGTAATTTCTACTTATGGCATTAGTATCTAGGGTATATCCAGCTCCGAAAAGCACTGAAGTTCTTCATGTGAGCAACAAAGACTGAAAATCCTGAGTGCTGTACTGAGCTCCTTAATTGTAAACACAAATGGTATCCTGCCCTTTAGTGATATGTTTCAGCTACTGGTCCTGTGTGACCAATGTCACAAAACCATGAGATAGTTGTTGTCTTACTATGATGTATTTGCTAAATGTGAATATAATCACTGTATAAATTATTTGTAAGCTTCAAATATTCATTTAAATGTTTAAGACATTTTTACCTTTAGTAATGATGAAGAATCTTCACATATTTATGCAATACATCATATACATGGTCTGTTTATACTACTTTTAAGAGAATATTGTTTTAAACTAATAAACCAAAATTATAGTGCTGCATCAATCTTATCTCCTCGGTTCTTGAATTTCCTTAAATGATGGCATTATGTTCATCAATAGTTCTATATTGAATTCCTCTTCTTGAATAATACATTTTTCTTTCAATGTAAAGAATAGATAAAACTCCCAGTGTCAATACAATACCACCAACAAAGCTGCCAGGATCAAATTTTGATCCTCTATTTCCTTTAGAATAAACCGTTGTTGTTAGCATTGTTACCAAACTATTGTGGGTTGTGGTCATCGTGGGTGTTGACCTCTGGGATACGTTTTGTGAAATACTCACTGCTTTAGCTGTAGACTTTGAGGTGGTGAGAGTTGTTGTATTGGTTGAGACTCCTGGTGTTGCCATTTTAGAAGTAGATTTCATGGTGACAACTGTCACTTTGATTGAGACCAAGGAAACTGCAGTTTAGGTTTTACGGTGCTGCTGCTGTGAGATGTGCTTGTATTGCTGAAAGGCATAGTCTCTGATAGGTTACCACTGGAGTTACGCAGAGGTACAGGAATCTCTGTATTTGGAGATTCCGGCGGCTCGGCGGCGGTCCCTGCGAGCACCTGCACCTGCCAGGGCCCCTAGGAGCAGCGCGCAGCCCAGAGCGCCCACGCTCTGAGGCCCATTATTCGGGGCAGAAACCCAGCCTCCTGGGTCCGGAGTGTGGAGAGAGCGACGTGAGAGAGGCCCTGTGCGTCCTCCTCCTCCCGCACGGCCCGCTGGCGCCAAAGCCCTGGTGACATAACCGAGAGAGCTCCGAGCCTGGCAGGGCCAGGGCGGGGCACGGGGCTTGGTGAGCTCCTAGATTCCTTGATGACAATTGTACATCTCTCCCTGTGAAGTATATATTCCATAATCCCCTTGCTTGCATGGTTTTTGCTTTGAAGTTGCTAAGGAAAGAAAATTCTGCAAGATTTTCAAGTTGAAAGTGCAATGGAAGTTGTTGTTCTCAGAAGGTTAAAAAGGCTCTAAACTGTAATTCCATAGACCTTTGATGCAGTAATTCCTTCATATCTCTCACTTTGCAGTTTTGGTAAAGCAAAGTGATGAAATCTCAGACTTTTCCTTCTCCAAGGTTCTTGGCTTTCATAGTTACTTTGTTGAGTTTTTCTCCCTATTTTTGCCAGTCTCCCAGAAACTCATAGTACCTCTTCCATAATTTTTCACTATAAACAATTTTATTTATTAAGTTTATTGGTACATTTTAGGTATACAATATGATGACATTCATCATTGAGAATTTGTGCCTCTACATGATATATCTTGGTTCTTATTTTTTCCCCATTCCTCTGCCCTCCCTTCAACCCCTCCACCCCTCCCTCTTTACATAGACTTTTAATAATATTTTTATTTTATTAGTACATGTTTGTAATTCATTTAATTTACAATCATCTTCAGGAGTGCTTACTTGTACATATTACACTTTGTTTCTTCTTTTTTAAAAAAATTACCTTCCTTTCCCCTCTCACCTCCTCCTCGGTTCCCCTATCCCTTTTTTTGTACTTGTTATTATTTGTCTTAGCTCATGTTATGACATATAGTGTTTACATTAATTGAGGTTATTGGGTTCCTGTACATGGCATATCATTATTCTTCCTGTTTCTCCTTCCCCTTCCTCACCCCTCACCCTTCTTTCCTTGGACCACTTTCCTATTGCAAGAGTATATCTGCTTGTCCCTTTCTACCCAGGCTTTATCATTTTGTTTGTGCTTTGCCTCATTCAAATGAGAGATATGATGTGGTATTTAACCTTATTTGTCTGGTTTATTTTACTCAAAATTATATTTTGCAGGTGCATCCATTTTCCTCCATGTATCTCAAATGTGTCATTCTTTATAGCCAAATAGTATTCCTTTATATATAGATACCACATTTTATTTATCCAATCATCTATTGATGGTTATACAAGCTGCTTCCATAATTTAGCTATTATGAATTGTGCTGCTATAAACATTGATATACTTGTATCACTGTGTATAATAACTTAAGCTCTTTGGGGAAGATACTCAGGAGGGGGGATAGCTGGGTCAAATGAAATTTCTAATTTCATTTCTTTGTGAAATCTCCATAACAATTTCCATAATGGCTGTACTAGTTGGCATTTTCACTAGCAATGTACAAGGATTCATTTTTCACCACAACCACACTAGCATTTGTTATTGTTTGATTTCTTAATTGGTTTTCTTTCTGGACAAAGACGAAATTTTACCATTGTGTTAATTTCCATTTCGATAATGGCCAGAGATTTTGAACATTTTTTCATGTATTGTTGATCATTTCTATTTCTTACTCTGTGAAGTTTCTGTTAATCTCTCTTGCTGATTTCTTGACTAGGACTTTAACTATAGATGGTTTAATTTTACTTACTTTTTTGTATATTCTATATCTTAGTCTACTGAGGAGTAGCTGGCAAAAATTTTACCATTCTATAGGCTGTCTCTTCATTTTACTGGAGATTATTTTGCTGTACAGAAGCTTTTTATTCTGAGATAATCCCATTTCTTAATCATGCTGCTATTTCTTGAGCAGTTGAGGTTCTATTTGTAAAATACTTCCCTATGTCTATTTCTTCAAATGTTTTACCTATTTTGTCTTAGAGATGGTTTAATGTTTCTGAGTAAAGTTTAGATTTTAATTTTAATTTGGTACAAGATAAGAGAAAAAGGTCATTTCATTTTTCTGCAGAAAACTAGTTTTCCCAATGGCATTGTTGAATAAGCTGTCTGCTCTAACATATGCTTTTGGTACCTTTGTCAAAGATCAAATAGTTGTATATATGTTTGGGAATCTTTCTGTATCTTTAATTCTGTGCTATTGATCCATGTGTCTGTTTTTGTGCCAGTGCCATGCCATTTTTATCATTATTTCTTTGTACTATAGCTGGAAGTCAAGTATTATTATGCCATCGGCTTTACTCTTATTGGATAAAATTACTTTTGCTATTCTGAGTCTCTTCTAATCCATATGAATTTTAGGATTGTTTTTTCTACATCTGTAAAAAATGCAGTTGGTATTTTTTTCCCATTAAGTTTATTGGTACATTTTAAGTATACAATACAGTTACATTCATCATTGAGAACTTGTACCTTTACATGATGTATCTTGGTTCTTATTTTTTCCCCATTTCCCTGCCTGTTGGGAACACCTCCTCTGACCTTCCTTATTTACAAAGACTTTGTTTCCATTTTTTTTCCTTTTCTCATAATTTTTCTTTCCTCTTCTTTCCTTTCCCCTACCCCTCCCACTTCCCCTACTCCTTTAGACCTTTTCTTCCTATTATATAATATTAATTATACATTTTGATTCTTATTTACACTTTTAGTTTTTCACACCAGAGAAACTATTTGGTATTTACACGTGTGTCCTATTTATTCCACTTAAGAGTATAGCCTCAATGTTCATCCACTTAGCTATAAATGTCTCTAGTTTCTCATTTGTTATGGCTGAATAGTACTCCATTTTATATATAAAAAAACCACATCTTCTTTATCCATTCTCTAGTTGATGGACAATTGTGCTGTTTCCAAGTTTTAGCCATTACAAACTGTGCCTCTATAAACATGGTGTACATATATCGCTGTGGTATGATTCTTTTAATTCTTTTGGGAAGATACCCAGCAAAGGGATAGCTGGGTCAAATGGGATTTCTAATCCTAGTTCTTTGAGGTAACTCCATACTGTTTTCTACAGTGGTTGCACCAGTCTGGACTCCCACCAACAATGAAGAAGGGTTCTTTTCTTTCCACAACCCTGCCAGCATTTGTTATTGATTGATTTCTTGATAGCAGCCATTCTTTCTGGGGTGAGGTGGAATTTCAGTGTTGTTTTCATCTGCATCTCTTAAATGACCAAAGTGATGTTGAACATTTTTCCATATGTTTATTTGCTGCTTTTACTTCTTTGTCTGAGAAATGTCTGTTCATTTCAGATGCCCATTTTCGAATTGGGTCTTTATATTTGGGGGCTCTGATTTTTTGAGTTCTTTATATATTCTAGATAGTAGATCTCTGTCTGAGGAACAGCTGGTAAATTTTTTTTCCCACATTGTAGATTGTCTCTTAGTTCTGTTGGTGATTTCTCTTGCAGTGCAGAAGCTTTTTAATAAGATGAGATCCCAGGTGTTGATTCTTTGTGCTAGTTCCCATGCTACTGAGGATTTGTTCATATAAAATGAGAAACCAATCCAACAGCTCCTAGATGATGCAAAGAAGAATGACTTAAGACTAGTAAGAGTCCATGACAAAGCAGGAGAAAGTACAAATGATGTAAAAAAACTGTCCACAGAATTAATGACAGAAAATTTCACAAACAGAGCTAAGGAATTTGACATACAGATAAGTGAGGCATATAGGACTCCGACTACCCATGATCAAAACAAATCTACATATAGACATATAATAGTCAAGATCCCAGAAACCCAACAGAAGAACAAAATCCTACAGGCAGTTAGAGAAGAGAAACAAATCACATGCAAAGGGAAACCCATCAGAAGCACAGCAGACTTTTCAAACAAACCCTCAAGTCAAGGAGAGCCTGGAGTGAGGTATTTCAAGTCCTAGAAGAAAACAACCACCAACCTAGACTGATATATCCTGCAAAACTATCTTTCAAAATTTATGGGAAAGTAAGATTCTTCCATGACAAAGAATACCTGAGAAACTTCATGAATACCAAACCAGCACTCCAAACATTTTTTTTAAATATCCTAAAAAAACAGAAAGGAGATCAAACCTCTATGAGGCCCAACAGAGCAAATGCAAAATATTTTATCAGGCAAGCCAAGAAATTAAAGAGAGAGGGACAAAAAATAAAAAAGAGCCAACAACAGGAAAATAACATGACAATGGTAAGTCAATAATACCAATTATAACCCTCAATGTTAGTGGCCTCAATTCACTAATCAAAAGAAACAGACTGGGAGAATGGATTAAGAAGAAAACTTCAACAATATGCTGTATACAAGAAATGCACCTAGTCCAAAAAGAAACTAATAGACTGAAAGAAAAAGGACAGAAAACAGTTTTCCATGTGACAGGAACCCAGAAAAAAAGCAGGATAGATATTTTATTTAGAGCCAAAGTAAATTTCAAACCAAAACTAATTAAGAGAAACAAAGAAGGTCACTGCATCCTTGTACAGGAAACAATCCAAAAAGAAGAGATGACAATTATAAATATATATGCATCAAAAATGAAGGCCCCCAACTATACAAAACAAATTTTAAGGGATATGAAAAACCAAATAAGCACTAATACAATTGTAATGGGGGACCTCAATACCCCACTATTGCAAATAGACATATCATCTAGACAAAAAAATCAACAACAAAATACTAGAAATGAACCAAGCTATTGAAAAAATGGACTTAGTAGACATCTACAGAGTGTTCTACACCACAAAATCAGAATATACATTCCTTTTGCCCACACATGGGTCATTCTCCAAAATAGACCACATAGTAGTTCATAGAGCATGTTTAAGTAAATGCAAAGGAATTGAAGTTATCCCGTGTATATTATCAGACCATAGTGCAGTTAAACTGGAGATCAATAGTGTAAGAAACTTCAAGAACTTCAAAAACACATAGAAATTGAATAACACTCTCCTGAACAAACAATGGGTCACAGAGGAAATTAAAGAAGAAATTAGACAGTTTCTACAAGTAAATGATAATGTCAGTACAACATACAGGAATTTATGGGACACGGTGAAAGCAGTTCTATGAGGGAAATTCGTAACTGTAAATGCCCAAAGTAGGAAAACAGAGGGAGCTCAAATAAACAACCTAATGCTGAATCTTAAGCTCCTAGAAAAAGAAGAGCAAGACAAACCCAAAGCTCACACAAGGGAGGAAATTATAAAGAGCAGAGTAGAAATCAATGCAATGGAGACTAAGAGAATGATACAAAAATTTAATGAATCGAAGAGTTGGTCGTTCAAAAGAATAAATAAAATTGATAAACCTTTAGCCAACCTTATCAAACAAAAAAGGAAGAAAAGGCTCAAATCCATGCAATTAAGAAAGAAAACAAAGTCACAACAGATCCAGCAGAAATCCAGAGGATCATCAATACCTACTTCAAGAATTTATACTCTAATAAAATGGAAAACACAGAAGAAATGGACAGATTTCTAGATACATATGAATTAACAAAGTTGAATGAAGAAGTTATCACAATTCTAAACACCAAAATTACAATCAGTGAAATTGAAAACGTAATTAAAAATTTAACAACAAAAAAACCCAGGTCCTGATGGCTTCACTGCTAAATTGTACAAGACATTTAGAAAAGAACTATTGCCACCACTCTTTAAACTTTACAATGAATTTGAAAGGGAAGCAAGGCTTCCAAATTCATTCCTGGAAGCAAGTGTTACTTTGATTCCAAAACCAGGGAAAGACCCAACCCAAATAAAGAACTACAGGCCAATCTCCCTAATGAACATAGAAGCAAAAATCCTTAAAATGATACTGGCAAACAGAATGCAGAGGGTCATCAAGAAGATCATACACCCTGACCAAATAGGATTTATCCCACAGGTGCAAGGATGGTTCAACACTGGTAAATCAATAAGTGTAATATACTGTATTAACAGAGTCAAGGATAAAAACCATATGAGCACCTCAATAGTTGCAGAAAAAGCATTTGACAAAATTCAACACCAATTAATGATAAAAACTGCAGAAATTATAAATAGATAGTATTTATCTCAACTTGATAAAGGTTATCTATGAAAAAGCAACAGCCAACATCATAATAAATGGTCAAACACTGAAAACCTTCAGGCTAAAATCAGGAACAAGATAAGGATGTCTGCTGTCACCACTCCTGTTCAATATAGTTTTGGAAACATTAGCCACAGGAATTAGACAAGAGAAAGAAATAAAAGCAATAAAGATAGGAAAGGAAGAAGTTAAACTGTCATTATTTGCTGATGATATGATACTCTGCATTGAAGACCCAAAAACTCCACCAAAAGACTTCTAGACTAGATGCAATAGAGTAGCTGGATAGAAGGTCAATACTCAAAAAATAATAGCCTTCTTGTACACAAATAAGAGACTCACTGAGAGAGAAATATGGGAAACCATCCCTTTCACAATAGCATTCAAAAAAAATGAAATATCTAGGAATCAATCTAATGGAGGAAATGAAAGACCTCTGCATTGAGAACCACAACACTGTGAAAAAAGACATCAAAGAGGATATAAGAAAATGTAAAGACATACCTTGTTCCTGGGTAGGAAGAACCAATATAGTGAAAATGGCCATACTTCCAAAACTGCTATACAGATTCAATGCAATCCTGATTGAAATCCCAACAGTATATTTTAGAGAACTAGAAAAAACAATCCAAAAATTCATTTGGAATAAGGAGAGACCTAGAGGGGCTGGGGATTTAGCTCAGTGGTTTCACCGCCTGCTGCGCAAGCGCAAGGACCTGAGTTCAATCCCCAGTACCCCCCCAAAAAAAGACAAAAAAAAAAAAAAAGAAGAGACCTAGAATAGCAAAAGAAATTCTAGGCAACAGAGACATGGCAGGGGGTATAACAATCCCCAACTTGAAATTGTGCTGCAGTTGGTATTTTGACTGGGACCTCATTAAATCTGTATAGCAGTTTTGGAAGTATGGCAATTTTTACAATATTGGTTCTGCCTGTTTGGGAGGAGGGGACAACTTTGCATTTTGTGATGTTCCCTTCAGTCTCCTTCAGAGTACTGTAGGTTTTTTCCTAGAGGTCTTTCACTTCCTTGGTTAGGTTAAATCCTCGATATTTTATTTTTCTTGAAGCTAGTGTGAATATTACTTTTTTTTTTTAGCTTTGGACAAGATAAAACCTTTATTTACAAATATTATACCTTTTAAAATGAACACCAAAAGGATTTGAATAAAAATATGCTTAAAATCACAGGAAACAAAGCCAAATTCTGCTAAAACCAAGAGAAAGTGGTGATAACCACAAAATTAAAGCCAATCAACAGCCACAATAGGGTTAAAACAAATTGAGACAGAACAGCCACATCAACTTTCCCTTGAGTCCTCTATCTCCAGTGCTTTTGGTTCAAAAGTTAGTAACAAGTTTACCCATATCCATGCTATTTGTGGTCTTATCTCTACCCACCTCATATAATGGTGGAGCCATTCAAGAAATACAATATCAGAAAGGTTGCCTCCATTCACAAAATACCTTAAGAAAACTGTTGCTCAGAGAGGCTGGAAATTCTCCTTTAAGAATAGTATCATATAACATGGGAAGCACTGTCTAAACCCAGGCACATTTTCTTTTAAGGCCTTACTTCAACTCAAGCCAAATTTTCTTTCTTTCTGGGATCTTTGGTGAGAAATTGGCAACAGCACAACACTAAGGCTATTTTATTCTTTCAGTTCAGACACCCATGTATTCTCATTCATCAGAAAATGTAAGAAATACTTAAATTGTTGATAGGCAGCACTAGGAATATAACAATTGGGAAGAAAAGTGGCTACCAATTATTGTACCTGAGACCATTGCTAATAAGAAACTTTAGTAGCTTTGTGCTCTTGGCTTAAATGTTACTTAGAGTGACTTTTGAAATCCTTGGGCCTTCAAGTGGATTAGTTTTTCCATTTTGTAAGAGGAAGGTCAGGTGATCAAAATCTTTTCCTGAAGGTTTTATGGAATAAAGTTGGCTGGTGTGAAGTGAATTATTATGGGGAAGATTCCCCAGAGGAAAAGCTTGATGACTTCACATTCTTTCTTCCCACCAGGTGTTTTGTGCTACTGGATGTTTTTTGGCCCATAGAGACCTCCAAGTCACCATGGTGGACATCTCTCTGGGAGGACTGGCCCTGTTGGACTTCTCTCAGTTCCCTTTCCAGTGTGGTTATCTTAGACTTTTCCAAGTTTAGCTGCTGCTGGAGCTCCTCAGTTGTCTTCATGGAGGGCTGGAGAACTTGTCTTCTAACCAGAGCTGCAGCAGAAAGTTTCTCACTTGGATCAGGGTGGATCATATTCTTGAGAAAATTGTGAAAATCTTCTGTGAGCTCTTGAGGAAAGTCCAGAAAGTTACCCTTGCAGATGTGATGCCACGCCACGCCACAGGAGAGTAAAGTCTCTGTTCCTGCAGCCACTGCAATTGTTAATCCTAGGGCAAATATATCAGCTTTGGGAAGGTTCCGGTAATTCTCTTGCAAAATCTTAGCTAGGAAGCGAGCATCTTCTTCTTCCACTTGGGGTTTTCTTATTGACATCACATGTCCCAGGTCACCGATTTTATATATTTCACTGGCAGAGAGAAACCAATCAATTTCATTTTCAACCTCTTCTGGAACTGCAGGAGAATCACTTTGTGTCTTATGACAAATGAAGATGTTACTTGGCTTGATGTCCAGTTACACCATGCCAGAGTTATGGGTGTACTTAAGCCCCAAGGAAATTTGCAAAAGGATGTCTCTGAGCTTTGGCTCTTGGAAATGATTACCAGACTTCATATTTTCAGATATAGCAGCTTGCAAGCTGCCATCATTGCAGTATTCATTCTGAATGATCACATAGTCATCTTTTCCCTTTGAGGAATAGTAGTGTACCACATGGGGGTGATGCCCAAGCACTACGTGAGCATGAACTTCATGCAAAGGCATATTCTCATTTTATAACAGTGCCAAAGGTTTAGTAGAGTGTTTTATTGCATAAACACATCCATCCAGCCTCTTAATGCACTTGTAGGCTGTACCAAATTCCGCACCTCCAATTTTTTCTAGCTCTAAGAATTCCTTTTTGTAGCTGGAAGCCATGTTAACTCCTCATAGAATACTTTTCTTGGGAGGCAGCATTCATTGTACTTTGCCTTTCTCTGCACCAGCTTCCTCACTATGCTTGTCACCATTTTCTATCCATTTTCTTTCTCTTCATCAGCCCCTTCACCATTTCCTCCTCTCAATGAAGACTGAGGAGATAGATCATGTTCTTGTTTTTTGTGAATATTACTGTTTTGATAATTACCTTTTCATCTTGTTCACTGGTGGTATACCTAAATGCTAATGATTTTTGTGTGTTGAACTTGTATCCTGCTAGATTATTGAAGTTGGTTTCTAATTCTAAGAGTTTTTTACTGGAGTTCTTTGGGTATTCTATGTAGAATATCATGTCATTTGTAAATAATGATAATTTGAGTTCTCCTTTCCTATATGTACCCCTTTAATTTCTTTCTCTTGCCTAATTGCTCTGGCTAATGTTTCAAGCACTATGTTGATAGTGAGCATCCTTGTCTTGCTCCTTATTTCAAGGGAAATGCTTTTAGTTTTTCCCCACTTAGTATGATGCTGTCTACTGGTTTGTCATAAATAGCTCTTATCATATTCAGGCACAGTTCTTCTGAACTTGTTTTCTTCAGGGTTTTTATCATGAAGATCACCCCCTTCTACATTTATGTTTACCCTATTTTTATTTAAACCCCTGATTCTTTTAATATATTCAATGGTTGTATGTTTCTCAAGAAAAACAAATTGATAAAGTCTTTAAACTCTATTTTTTAAAAGTGAGTTAAAAGAAGTATAGTCCTACTTGGAAGAAATTCCAAGAGTCATTAGAATACACTTGAATAAAAATCAAAGCAAGCACAAATAATGGATAATATAGTTAAATGAATAATGCCCCCCAATCAGACAGAACCTCAAAATATGACCTGATTTGGAAATAAGGTCTTTGTAGATGTTAACTGTTAATGACTTCAAGATCAAATCATTCAGATTCAAGGTGAGCCTAACTCTAAGGATTGTGTTCTCATAGAAGGGATACAGAGACTACAGATTTGAAAATGATTAGGCTATAGCACCTGCAGTAAACCCAGAAATGCTAATGATTTATGAGAGACAAAAGGAGCCAGGAAGAAGTAAAAATAATTCTTCTCTAGAGTCTTTAAAATGAATTAGCCTTAGTGACACCTCGATTTCAAGCTTTTAGTCTCCACAACCATGATGAAGAAGTTTGTGTTCTATAAAGGCATCAGATTTACAATTAATTTTTATACTAGCCCTAGGAAACTAGTGTAACCAGTTTGAAACTAAGCTTTGCAGAAAGAAGTTCATATTAATAAATGTTTTTTCCCTCCATTTCCTTTTCCTTCATGTAACACAGAATATGTGATAAATGTATCCTGAAACATTATATTGTGAAGATAATTTGATATACATTATGCAAAGTTTGTTATACTTTCAATATCTATTATACAAAGGATAGAAAAATTTTAAAAAGTTTTTTCATATGTATATCTATATATGTGTACATCAAAGCATGTTCACTAAATAAGGAATTGGGCTGGGTGGGTGGTGCTCAACTGCAAACCTAGCTATGCAGGATCACAAGGTTGAAGTCAAGCTGGAAAATTTAGTGTTTCAAAATTAAATATAAATAAGGAGTACAGGTATGCCCCTGGCAGAGAGCTTGCCACATGTACAAGGGTATGAGTTCAATTCCTAGCACCACAAAACAAAACACTACAAAACAAAAACTAGGAGTTGTAAAACACAACCTGAGGGGTAAATTCAGCTATCTGAGTTTGTTTAATTAAAATTTATTTGAACACAGTCACACCCATTCTTTTATGTATTATAGAGGCTTGTTTACACAGTATAATAGGAAAAATGTTGAACACCTATGGCACAAAGTACAAAGTTCAAAATTTGTATTATCTATCTCTTTAAACAAAAACATTTTCCAAATCCTGGATTAAACAAATTGAAGACAATAAAACATATCATTATATGCATATTACATTTTATGTAACATACATGGTAGTGTCTCACCATCATTAAATCAAAACATACCTCACTGTATTTTTTGTTATTATCAAGAGACTGCAAGTTTCCCTTGGGAATTAGTTTGTCATTGTTCCACCATCTTCATCGAATTACTAGAGTTGTAGATAAATGTTTGTTGAATTCAGTTCATTTATTTAATCAGAAATTTGTCAGCTGTAATATATGGTTGAAACGTTAGTATTAATTATATACTGAAGTGTTAATTGTAGTTTTACAATTGTACCATGAACACTAGCATAAGCCTATTAATTACAGAGATTCTTGATGAATCTGTTGACAGATATGTTAGTATAGAAGCTATTAAGTCAAGATAAGCCTAGTTGATGCTAGTGAAAGTAAAATCAAAGATGCGAGTTTATTTATGAAAAGGGGTTTGAGTCTGAGGTCTATTGGGAAAGCAGAAGAAAGCCCATCATCAGCCACTTTGAATCTTTCCTTGAAAGAGAACTAAAACACAAAGTAAGATGTCCAAGGGATAGACTTGTAGAAAGAGTCAGGGAGAAGTACTACAAATAAGAAACCTTTTCAAAGTAAAAAAACAGGCAAAGTGAAATTTAAAGCTCTAGAAAAATAGAGAGAAAAATAAAGGCAAGCATAGGTGGACCCTAACTCCCCATTTTTCTAGATTATATTATACTGAATAAATTTTAAGACCTTTGTTTTCTTCTTTACCATTTCTTTTTTTCTTTTTGTCCTTCTTTTTATACGTAGGTTTACTGGTTCTAGTCTCAGAAAGTGAGATGTGGGACTTGTATTGTAATAGGCACTATCATTTTGATAATCTTGGTAAGCATGAGGTGATATTGCCATGTGGTTTGATTTGTGTATCTCCTGTGTTTAGTGATGAGAAGCGACTGGTGGTCAGTCATAATTCTTTTTTGGAGACTCTTTCTTATTCAGAAAGTCCTACAACTTGCATTAAAATAACTATTAGAAATAACAATAAATTTGCTAAATTGGCAGGATAGAAAACAAACATACAAAAATTAATTGTTTTTGTATAATCACTGTGAACCATCCAGAAAGAAAAAATTTAAATATCTCACTTCAAAAATAATTAGTTTCTCAGTTCAAAACCTCAAAAATAATTAATAAGAAACTTAAATAAAGAGATGAAACAATTATGTGCTAAATTCCAAAAAAGTGGATAAAAGATATTAAAGAAGATACAAAAAATGAAAAGATAGCCCATCTTCATGAATTACTAGACTTAATATTGTGAAAATGTTTATTCTACCTAATGTGATCTAGAGATTCAATGCTATACTTATCCAAATTTCACTGGGATATTTTCTAGAAATAGGAAAAGCAAGTATGGATTGGAGCCAGAAGGACATAAACTCATAAAAATCCTAGACTAGTCAAAGTGATTTTGAGAGAGAAGAACAAAGCTAGATGCATCATATTTCCTGATTTCAAAATTTATTGCATGTCTACAGTAATTAAAACAAGATGGAAGTGGCATAAATTTTAGTGTTAATTATGATTGTGTTAATTATAATTAATTATGACTGTCAACATGACTGGAATAAAAATGGCTAACAGATCAGTAAAGTGCACTTCTCAGTGTGTCTGTAGGGCGCTTCCATATGATTGTCATTCAGGCCAGCAAACCGAGAGGGAAGAGCTATCCTGGCTGCCTGTGTCAGAGAGGGGGGGCTTCATACATGCCTTGAGGTTTACAGTAGAACTTAGTGAAGGAAAAGGGCAAACTCTTCCTTCTTAAGCTGGGTCATGGCCTGCTTCTGAGGCTTTGGCTTCAAACTGAATTAGACCAGTGACTTTCCTAGTTCTCCAGCTTGTAAACAACACACTGTGGAATTTCTGCATCTCCATAATTGCATGAAGCAATTTTCATAACATATCTCCTTTTATATGTCTCTGTACCTATTCTGTTGATTCCATTTCTCTGAAGAAATCTGACTAATACACACTTTATTAACTTATTTTTCCTAAAAACTCTAATTGATCCTAAAACTGGATGAAATTTCCTACTTTCCCTAAAGTTTTGTTGTTGTTGTTTTTAATACCAGGAACCCATAGATTTAGAAGTTCTCTATCACCTGTGTTTCCACTGTGTTTTTAACATTCTTCAGCCAAGGTAATTACTTTGGAACATTTTAAAATATTTGTGTGGTGGCCTCTTCTCTGAACTCTAGTTCTTTTCTGGGTCAGTTGAAGGTTCAAAGTCCCAGATATTTTTCACCCATTCTTGATTGAAATTGGAGCATATATCTGAGGCCACAAATGTCAAGGCAATATTTGGTGATAAAATTTTAATAATATTTAAAAAACTTCTCATACCAGTGTTTTTGACCAAGCAAGGCAATGAAATATCCATTATCTTTATGTACAAAGAACAATGATGTAGCCCTCCAAATATTTACATAGCAGCTACCAAGAAATTCAAATGGAATCTGCACTTAACATGAACTTTTAAAAAATGCTTTCTTCTATAAAGGGAAAAGATTTTCCATAATATAGAAAGATTTAATAGTTCCACATATAATTAAGCTTTAACGTTGAAATTTTAAATATTGGTTTTCAGGCTAGCACTACTTTGAGAATTTTGGAAGACTGCTTATTCTAATTTATAAGCTTTCTTGAACAGAAGAGGTTGATTTTCCTCATTTCTCTCACAGTAAATTGTTTGATGATTCTGACTCAGTCTGGTCCTGATTAATTCAATTATTGTAAAGATGCTGGGTGTTTTATAACATGATTCAGCTTCCAAGTAAAATGAATCTGGCTAAGGAATCCAAATTTGAAACAGTGGAAACTGATATTCCTTTCTAGCAAATATTTTCTGAATACAGTATACCCCTGCAGTCACAGTTCAGAGTTCATGGCCTTAGTCATTCATGGATTTTTCCTTGGAACCTAACTAGTAATTGCTCTCTGTACACGGAAAGCCCCTCAATTTCAGAGAAACCTTGAATATCCTCCTCAAATGATTTTTTGGCGGGAGGTTTGCAAGCAGCCAACTCAGAAACGTTATTCAGTTCTCCATGCTGGCTTTGTTGCTGCCCTGTAATCCATCTCTGGCAGATGCACCAGGATTTCCACATCTTAACAGGTTGCTGTACCAGGTGTAGCTATCTCGAGTATTCTCAATTTCGTTCTTAAAGCCTAAGATCCCTAAGATACTGCCAAAATGCCTTGTGCCTTCTAAGATTTTATTAATAAGTATTTTATTAAATTAAGTTACATAACAGTGGGAGACATTTTTCTGAACACATCTGAAATTCACAGTTTTTTGCAATTTGTGAGTGCTCTAGGAACATATTGCCAGTGAATTTCAGGGTTCCACTGTAAGTGTATATGATTGTTAATTATGGTATATTAACTGAAATGGATTCACAAATGCCTAGCCTATTACTAGAGCACAGTTGTGGGTGGGCGTGGATAATTGACATGTAGGCTCCACCTGAGGAGTGCAGATCCACTCCACGTGTGGGTGACACCACCAATAGGCTTGTAGCCTGGATGGACTAAAAAGGGAAAGAAGAAGGAAGTGTTTCCTTTGCTCGTTCAGAGGAGCTCCGGTCTTCACCACTGCTGTTGGATGTTTGTCCGTGGTTCCTTTAGCCTTCTAGTGCAGACTGCTCAGCTTTCCAAAGCAGAACTTTCAGCTTTCTGACATAAACTTGCACTAGACTCTACAGTGAGCACCAGGCCTTCCACTGGATCCTCCAGCTTGCCATCATTCAGGAGGCCCTTTTACATTCTTCCCTCCATGATCTCATAGGAGATCACTGTAAGCCTATTTAACATTCTCCTCCAGTGAACCCTAACTAATACTATGTTTAAAATGATCATATTGATATAAGGAAAAAATGGAATGGAAGGTTAAAGCAAAAAGTCATTCAGTTTTGGATACATAGGGAAAGATTTAAATTGCTGAGCAGTGTTTAACTTTTGAAGATTTATAACTGATATTTATATACTATAGTAATATTTCTCACCAAAATGTTAGGCCATCTATAGAGGCTGAAAATATGTTTCTTTCAATGAACTTGCAGAAGGTGTTAAAAATCCAAAATATGAAGAGTGACAAATTCTTATGCTTTTGAAATCTTTCTCTAAATGAACAATAATACAGTTTCAGGAACTATATATAGTCAGTGAATACAGTAGATGAAGGAGAGAAAATTAGTTATAGCAAAATAGAGCATTCATCAGAATACATAGGATTCATTTTGATTGAAGATAGTAGAAATCTAACTAGAGAGAGGAATGTATGACATACCTAATGAGACTTTAGGAATCATAAAACATCACTTCTCAGAAATGACTATGATCAGAGATTTGAAAGATACCAGATGTTGTTCGTTTTGTATAGCTTTATCTTTAAGTTTTCTCTCATGATTCAGGCTTTTTCCTGATGAGCATCTAATTCTTTATGGTAGAAAGGTGTGGCAAAGGTACTTCTCAGGGTAGTACACTTTCAGCTTTGCTATGCAGAGGATATTTCACATTTTACATCAGTCTTCAGTTTTAAAGAGTAATACAGGAATAAACTTGCTAGTCTGACTTTCCTCAACTGTCCAAAAGTATCATCTCTTTGTTGAGTACAATTATTGGTTAGTCTCAATACAACAACATTATAAGATGGTTCTGTGCTATTCCTGGGATATTTTGTAATTAGGCAAACCCATCAATACAATTGTCTTAGCTAGAAATCATTTGTAATTTAACAAAAACAAACTAATCTACCAGATTCTATAACATTTCTGCTAACATGAACTGACCCAAAACACTAAAAGGTATGTGTGTGTGTGTGTTTGTGTAAGAGAGAGAGAGAGAGAGAAACAGAGGGAAAGAGAGATTTTCAAATTAGTTCAAAAAATACTTTTATATCTCATTTTGTTTGTTTTTGACAATAATATAGTGTCTAGTAGTTTAGACATCAAAGTAAGATAGGTATTGGACATGTCCTCTAATTACCGACATTTTAAAGCAACAGTAAAATGATAAGGATAAAAGTGACAGTAGGGAAGTTTGTATATATCTCCACATGAAAAGAAACTTGTTTGTATGTGTTAGGAAGAATACATTGTCTTTATAAAATGTGTTTAGATTATTTAGCTTTTAAATTCAGCAAAAGTTATAGCTCTGAAAATTTAGAATTATGTTTCTCAGATTTGGGATGAACATAAGAAAATTCAGCTGATTTTTTTCCTTTTAGAATATCATTTTCAAGTACACTACTATTCTTGTGAATTTTTGGAGCTAAAGTTGTTTTCCTATTGCCATAGGTGTTAGGCTCTCCAAAATGTAGAAGGTCGCCTCAAAGGAGACCTCTCTTTCAATAGTTTTAAAAGAAGTAAAAACACCTTCTATAAACAAAGAGGGTTTTTTTTTCCCCTCTGTAACCTGGCATAAAATAACTACAGAGAGGAAGAAAGATTTGTCTTTCCTTCCAGAGAAGCCCCAAAACCCAGAACCCAGACATTTTTTAAAAGTTTCATTGAAGTAACTATATACATAATAAAATTTACTAACTTAAGCACACAGTTCTTGAATATTGCATTCAGTCATGTAATTCTTGCCACAATAATGACATAGAATATTTCCTTAACCCTTCTTTCTGCTACTAGAGCTTTGCGCCTCCTAGAATTCTGTATAAATGGAGTTACCTCAGCACATTTGTATCTCATTTTCATTCAGCATAATGGCTTTGTGAATCATTTCACATCGTATTAATGCTTTGTCCATCTTCTCATGAACACTATTAAGTTGTAAGGATACACTATGATTACTATGATTTATTTGCCCATTCATCATTCACCAGTCAGTATACAACTGGGTTATTTCTAGTTTTCATTTGTTATGAATAAAATTGTCATGGAAATATAAATATAATTTTTTGCATAAAAAGAATTTTATTTTTCCTCTAGTCCACAAGTCAGCTATGAGTCATATTATGATTGCCCACACTTTTATATAAAGATATTAAACTGTTTCCAAAAGATTGTATAACATTTTGCATTACTAAAAGCAATATATTGGCACTCCAATTGCTACATATAGGCAACACTTAGTATTATAAACTTTATTAAACTTAGCTACTATAGTATGTACTGTAATCTCATCATTTTAATTTGCATTTTCCTTAAGAGATATTTATGGGCTTATTTTTCATCCATATGTCTTCTTTAACAAAATATCTGTTCTAATATTTTGTGTAGATTTTATTGGAAAGTGTCTTGTTAGAATTTATTATTGTTGTAAATGATTTTTCTATATCTCTACTTTATTATACATGTCTTCTGTAAATATTTTCTCCCAGTTTGTGACTATTAATTTCCTTTATACTGTCATATGTGTACTTTTAAATTTTATTTAAGAATAATTTTACATTTATAAAAAAGTTTATCAGAGTTCCACTGTATTATTCTTCAAACTTCTCTAATTTTCATATTTTATATCACCTTGTCATATTTGTTGATACTATGAAATTAAATTATAATAACACCATTTAAACTGGACATGGTGGCACACACCCATAATCTCAGCAACTTGGAAGGTGGAGGCAGGAGAGTTGAGAGTTCTAGTTCAGCCTAGACAACATAGCTAGACCCTGCCTCAAAAACAAAACAAAACAAAACAAAAATATGAAGTATAGACTACTTGTGGCTAATTGATTTTTCTATTAATGTGTTTTTGCTGATCCAGGGTCTAAATCAGAATGCCACATGGCATTTAACTATTGCTTTAGTCACTTCATTGTCACTAGGACAAATACCTGACATCCCAAAGGCTCCTCTTCTAATAGCATTTATCATGGACTGAAGCTTCTGAAACTGTGAACCAAAACAAAACTCTGCTTAGAATGCTTCTCATGAAAGTGAGGCCATTCTGGTATCTCTGACTTTAAGCTGAGTTCATCTGAAATGTTCAGTATTGCTATGTGCAACTATTCTCTAGCCTTGAGGAATTGTAGTACATAATTTCTAATTCATTTATTTATTTGTTCAAACCTAGAATATGTATTTCTATTTAAAAAATCTCCTAGTTTATTCTAATAAGTTATAAAAAACTTAAAAAGGGCCTGCTTCAGGATATGCGGTATAGATTATAAACGTATTTCAGCCTATCTTCAAATTGTTATACAACCTTGACCTGCTTGAGCCTTCAATAAATGCACAAGTACCTCAGAAGTCCTAACTGCCTCCTATGTTTACCTAAAAAAATGCAGAGGGTGTGTCTTTGGGCTTCCGAAGTTGCCATATAATTTTCTAAAGTTTTTGAAGAACCTAGGGAATAGCTACTGCTTTCAAAGAAATCCTGGAGAAAGAACCTCTTGTGAAATAGCCTCAGAATTTCCTGTTTTGGCTCTGAAACTGAAAAGCAATGTTGCTCTAAATTGAGGCTCAACAGGTCTGCCAGTGACCTGAAGGAGTGTCTTGTAAGTTTTATAAGCTCTTTTAAGAGCCCAGATAACTCAGGGTGGAACTCAGCCCTGAAAGGGCTTTCTTAGTTCCTAAATGCTCCTCCAATGTTTTCTTAATCAGCTTGGGGAACTAGAAGCTACTCTTACCTTCTGGGAAAATTTGAAGAAAGTTTTAGCCCTGGCCAGCATACTCAGAATGTTCTAGCTCAGCTCAAAGCTCAGGAACTTCCATGCTCAAAACTGAGATGGAAGGAAGCTGTTTCCAGCCCACTTGAAACAATAGCCATTTTCTAAATGCCCTCATTTTCTAAATGGGCGGGGAAGTCACAACAATGCTGCACTGGATGTCACTGAAATCTTATTTTACGTTTATTTTGAATACTTTTTTTGCTGCTGATAGAAATCTATGTTAAGTTTTTTCTCTAGCACTTTAAAGATGTCACTGGATTCAAACAATTTATTATGAAGATAATGTGAAATTTTTATATTTGTTCCCCTCTACCTGGTGTATCATTTTTCTCTGGCTCCTCTGAAGACTTTATCACTGGTTTCTAGCAATTTATTAGATTATGCTTTTTATGATATTCTTTAGGTTTATATGATTTAAGCACCGTTGTGATTGTTAGCTCTACATGTTCATAATTTTATCAATTTTTTATCTTTTTACTTCAATATTTTTCCAGTTATGTTCTTTCTGCACTCCAAATACACTTATGTAAGACTGCACGGATTTAAAAAAAAATTAGCAATTGGATTGATCTTGAAAATATCAAATTCCATATTCTTAATTAATTAATCCTTTGTCTTGCAATGTCAGACCTGTTATTTATCCCATACATTTTTCTTTTGGCTTAGATATTACCATTTTCATCTCTGAGAGTTCTGCTTTTTTAATCTTCCATTTCTGTACAGGTTATACTTACGCTTTTATGGATATTATTGAGGATTAAATATATAATTTTAACAATCAATGTTTAAAGGTTTTTCATCTTCAAATCCTGTTGTCTATATTATTTCTGGTCTCTTTCTATTCATTATTTTTAATGGATAATAAATCATGTTTTTCTGATTTTTTGCATATATAATAATTTTTGCTTAGGATAAATTATACTTCATTGGGTGTTGGGCTTTGTTCTGCCAGATTAAGTGTAGAAATGATTTGAATAATGTGTACCTTGCTTTTAAATTTTATTAGTGGTCTATAACTGCCTTTACAGTTAAATTTAGTATCAGTATGAAGATAATTAGCTTTCAAGTTCTCTATGTCCCCAGTTTTTATGAGGTCCTTGTTCTCTGACTCCTGCTTAGTAAATTATTCCTAATCATTCTCCAATAATTCCTTACCCTAGCTCTTCTCAGGAGTCATGATCCTAATGGAATTTCACTTCAAGTTTGCTCAGAGAAGCAGTTAGACAAATATTTAGCACACTCCTTAGCAAAATTCCACATTTCTTTCTCTGTACATCTCTTCTCTGTTATTATGTACCATGATTCTATGTAGATTTCACAAAATTACAGTCTCTGTCCCCTTCGCCCATGGAAATTGCTGGATTTTATTTGGGTTCCTCTTCCTTCTACAGTGATGTAGAAATATATCCAGGCTGTAACTGGGGCAATCATAGGCTGCCTATCACTGTCACACTCTTGCACTATCTCTTGCTCAAAGAGTAATTTTGTTTTCTGTCTATATTGGAAGGCAATTTCTGTGTACATATTCTTTCATAGGTAGAATTTATTTTTATCAGAGAATGATTACAATGATTTTCTCTGTATTTTCAACATATATTAGTAGAGTTTTTAAAGATTGTCCATACTACTATAGTTGCTATTGGAAGATTTAACTTTGGTATTAATTAAGATTTTTGTTTTCCAAAACAATTATATAATCATATATATAATATAATAAATATATAATTATATATATATATATATTAGTTGGACATAGAAAAGTCCAAAAGATTTTAAGACTTTAGTCTGTTTAAATTGAAGAATTCACTATACGTTATGATTTATATTTTAAAAAATTAGCATCTTTCTTAGTTCAAAAAGTAATATATTGATTTTGATTGCTGAAACACAAAGATTGACTAAATAAATAAAGCCATTATGATTGACCTGGAAAAAGCATAACAAATATAATTTTTAAAGCACTGATTTTTTTTTTTTTTTACAACAAACTAGGCAAAATTCTCTGGATCATCAAAAAGAGACTTCTAAAAAACCAGTATGGTAGCTGGCAAGGATGCTGAAAGCATTTTTGTTGCTTTCAGGAATTGAGTGGTTTTGTTACTATTTTCTTTGCTAGCCTAGGAGAAAAAATTTAGTCTAAGGAGTGTGGGGAGTTATGTAAACATATTCTTACATGTATTAAGAACAATCAAAGATTTACAAAATCAGTGAAACTCCACAAGCACAATGATAAGTCAAGGTAATATTTTGTTTTTCTTGAAAGGAAAGTTAAAAAATCACCAACTTTGAATATTCAGAACAATAGACTTTCTCTAATGAATTTGCTTCTCAAATTTCTATCAACCACATTGTCTGGAAAACTAACAGCCAAGATATCGTTATAAAATAAACTTAGGGTTTAGGAGGCCTATTGTGTGTTCTCTGTATGGGAGAACCAAATAAAAACTATGTATCGTACAAACTAACCACAGTTCAGACCTGTAGGATACACACAAATAAATCACTATTAAGTAAAGGCTCAAAATTCAAGATTCAAAAAATATTAGAACATAAGTTACTTTGTGTTTAAAAAAAAATAAACAGAGAGATGAGATTTTCAAGAATTTTAAACAATAGAATAAAAAGTAGAGAATATAAATTAAATTGAAAGTTATTAGTATAAATAAAAGACAAATAGGAAATGTTAGAAAAAAGTAATATACTTTATTTTAAAAGACAGAGGAGATTAAGAAAGATGAGCAATGAAAACACAATAATTGAAAAATACTCAGTGAATCTTTTAACCCAAGATTAATAATGTAAAGAGATTTAGTAAACAGGAATTATGTATAAATACATTGCTAAGAATACACACTCTGCAAAAAAGATGATGGAAAAATATGAAGAGATTGAGATTTATGGTCAGGGTGCTCCACTTAAGTACAATTATAATTACAGAATAAAACAATATCTTTGTATGGAGAAAGGTACTATTTAAAATATTGTAAGAGCTGAGAGTTTTCTAGCATTGAGGACATGAATTCTCAATTGAAGAAAGCATAATCAAATCCAAGTAAGTTGAATGATTACAGCTCTACACCTAGAAACAGTAGTGAAAAAGTAGAACTCAAAAGACAAAGATAAAATACTATAAATAAGTAGAGGTCAGAAAACACAGGCTATGTACAAATTAATATCAACTGGATAAACTATAGATTTTTTTACTAACATGCCCAAGCATGGATGAAAGTATGTTTCAAATTGGAAAGTAAACGTGTGTCAAGATAGAAATTTAAACACAGGTTGTCAAATGAACAAATTTTAAGCACAAAATTGAAAGTATTTACCTGTAATAGCACATCACAGGAGAAATTTCTAAAAGGTTTTCTTATGGAAGAAGACTTTTTAATTCAGAAGGAAGAGCTAGTATGCAAGATATGACAGAGAGAAACTGTAAAATTTAATAACATAGATAAGCTTTCTCACTGTATACTAATAACAAAGACCATAAGAGTGACTTGTCATAGTTTAGAAGAGAATGTCCCCCAAGGCTCATGTGTTCAGAGGTGGGGCTTTTGGAAGGTGACTATATCACATAGGGCCTGTAGCTGACTGACTATTAAGAGGTGGGGGCTGGTTAGATGTAGATCCCTGGGGACATGACCTGGAAAGGTATATTTCCCTATCTGGCTCTTCTCTTCATTCTCTGCTTTCTAGCTACTGTGATGTGAGCAGTATTTCTAAATGTCAGGCTGGTCTCTCATGTTGTTTGTGGGTTTGAGCCTGGAAACTATGGGCTGAAACATCTGCAACTATGAGCTAAAAATAAATATATCTCTAAGTGTTGGTATTTTGTCCTAGGCAATAGATAAGTGATTACAACAGATTTTGATACTAGGAATGGGTTCCTTGCTGTGAATATTCTTGATCATGTGTTTCAGAAGCCTTTAAGTCTTGTTAGAGAGAAGGGTTCAGAAAGATTTAAGAAACTGGTGAGAGAGTCCCTAAAATGTTATAAACTGAACTTGGTGGCATCTCAGGAATCAGCAAGATTAAGCTTAAATGTGTAAAAGTGAAAGAGTGCTTGGATAAGGGATCTCCTGGAAGGGTTCTGAGAGGAGGCTTCAGAAAAAATTGGTCTGCAGGATTTAGTTCACAGTGCTTAGCCATCTGGGGACTTGGAGCCCTCTGCAACCATTATTCTAGGGGCCCTGGCTACTGCTTGAGGTGGCAACAGACCTTGAGATCATGCATGTGGTTCTGGTTTATAGGCATATAGAATGCATAAGTTATAGACTAGTGCAGGCTTTCAGTCAGATTTCACAAGAAGGCCTAGCAGGATAGATAGTGTGCCCTTGAAAAGGTAATGTACGAAGTTGTATGATGAAGCCAAAAGTGCATTGGAGATTTCAGGAGGTTAGAGATTCCAGGAACATGAAATAATCTGCTGAGGAAAGCTTCAAGCAGTAAGCAAAACCCAGCCCAAGAGAGAAATCTTCAGGGCTACAATCTGGAATGCCATAGTGGTTGGCCTGCTCAAGACATTTAGAGCTTATATCTTGCCACAAATTTCTCCATGTGGTGGACATGGAGCTACAGGATTTAATGTTTTCCCTGTTTGGTTTTAGTATTGTTTTCAATAAATTGCTTTCTTTCTCCTATCCATCTTTTTTTGGAATGAGAATATTTACCTTGTGCCATTGTATATTAAAAATGTTTAACTTTCTATCTGACTTTTACAGGGCCTTATAGGTAAGTCTCAGATAAGACTTTGGATTTAGACTCTTTAGCGATGTTGATATTTTTAAAAATTTGCTGACTCAGAGACAGATTAAATACATTTTATATAAAGAAATAGACACAAGTGCTTTGGGGGCCAAAGGCAGAATGTTATGGTTTAGATTGAAAATGTTCGATCATGAGGGCCCTATAGCTAACTTGCTTTGAAGAAGTGTGGCCTGATTGGATGGGGGTCACTTGGAACCTGACCTGGAAGAGTATATCTCCCTACCTGGCTGCTCTCTTCTCTCTCTGCTTCTCGTCCACTGTGTTGTGTCCATGGCAGGCTGATCCACTATGTTATTTCTGAGTTTGAGCCTGTTAACTATGGACTAAAACTTCTAAAACAGTAAGCTATAATAAGCTGCTCCTTTAAATTGTGGGTGTCAGATGTTTTGTCTTTGGTGACAAGAAAGTGAGTATAACATGATTAATGTGAAGGGTATAGGAAAAATAGAACAATATAAAATGAAAGGAGTGTTCCCATACATAAAGTTCTAAATTTCTTCTATTTTCCTAAAGAGATTATACACATTTGTTCATAAATACATATAAACTTAAACATGTTCATAAAACACAAATTTTAACTCTATTAAATACGTGCACAAAAATTTTAGAATTACTATTAAATAAATAACAATAGAGATTATAACATCCAAACTAGGAAAAGGAAAAACAGGGAAAAACAAAATAGGCAAATCATTCAATTAAAAAACAACAATAGGTCAAAAATTATGAGAAGTAGCTCAGTGAGAGACAGAATAAGATGCTAAAAATGAATTCATGCTCATTAGGAAGCAGCAATCATAGGGTACAATGATTTTTCACCTTATATATTACTTCAACTGAAAAATGCATAGCAGTATATTGACAGGATTTTAAGGGGAAATTGGCAAAACTATTATTCTACTTAAGAACTTTATCACAGATTTACATAAAGAAATGTCAAAAATGCCTATGTATGTAGTGTTTGACAATGCCATTTATCAGTTCAAAGAAGGTAAGATATGTTCTTTTCAAGAACGTGCAAAATATTTATGTATGTTTGCCTATATTAGGCCATAAAGAGCAGAACACTGTTCTAGGAAACTGAAACCTTATTATCTAAAATGTTTGAAACATAATAAAATGTAGACTAAAAACAAGCACACAAAAAAAGTGGAGTGCATGTGTATATAAAGAAGAAACAAAACACTTCTAAACAGTGCAGAAGCCAGCCAATTGATGGGTATAGAGTGGAAATTCAAAAGTCTAAAAAATAAAGGAAAAAATAAATTATTACATCTCCAAATATGTAGATGTAGACCAGTTAATATTTCTAAGAATTTTAGAATTAGATGAATACATAATAGAGCATTAATGATTAAATGGTAAAATATTAAATATCACATTTGAAAATATTATTTTAATTAATATTTGAATGTATAGTATAACAACAGATTAGTATAACAACTTTTCAAACTACAGTTTGAGCCTTATTTATTAATAATCTCATTTTTCCAATGAAGAATCTGAGACACAGGGACTGAAAAACATACACAAGAACACAAAATTTTCTATATTCAGACAGAGTTCTGAGCAGGTTAGTTTCAGAGATTGCAATTTTAGCCACAAAATGTCATTATGTATTGGTAAGAGAAGAGCAAAAAAAAAAAAAACAAAAACAAAATAAGAAAGAATAAATGAGGTAAAAAATAAAACACATAAGACAGACATAATGGAGTAAATTAGTAATGATAATTTATTTGAATATTCAAGATATAATGGAGAAATAATTGGTATGGTAAATCCAACAAAGATGAAATTTAGCACAAAATATTATGAAGACTGAATATAACTATAAATGCAAGAAAATTACATAATAGTATAGTCACTGGACACCATAATTTCTAAATACTGGTGAAAGGGATATTTCTGGAGAAAACATAAGTCATTTATGTTGAAACAGGAAGAAATATATTGTATATAGATGTATTCAGTCAGTCAGCACATACAACACTTTCAAAACTTTCCACATAACCAGAAATCCACACATATACACAAACAAAACATCATAAGCAATTTTAGAGGGAATTTTAATAAAAATTAGGTCTTTAAATTTGGGAATCTGATAATTTTTAAGTTATTTATATATTCTAGACAATAGTCCTTTGTCTGAGGAACAGCTGGTAAAAGTTTTTCCCACATTCTGTGTTGTCTCTTCACTCTGTTGGTGCTTTCTTTTGCTGTGCAGGAACTTTTTAATAAGATGAGATCCCAGTTGCTGATTCTTTGTGCTAGTTCCCATGCGACTGAGGTTTTGTTCTTGAAGTCTTTTCCTATGCCACTGTCTTCAAAAGTTCTACCTAACCAATCTTCTAGCAGGTTTAGTGTTTCAGTTTTAATATTCAGATTTTTAATCCATTTGAATTTTAGTTTAGTGCATGGTGAAAGATCTGGGTCTAGTTTTAATCTTTGGCAACTTGAAACCCAGTTTTTTCAGCACCATTTATTAAAGAGGCTATCTTTCCTCCAGTGAGGATGTTTGGCTCCTTTGTCAAAGATGAGGTGGCTGAGTGTGTCTGGAGCTGTTTGTGCATCTTCTAATCTGTTCTATTTATCCTCAGGTCTATTTCTTTGCTAGTATCATTCTATTTTTATTACAGTAGTTTTGTAGTATAGTTTCAAGTTGGGGATTGTGATTTCCCCTGCCTTGTCTTTGTCGCCTAGAATTGTTTTAGCTATTTTAGGTCTCTTCTTATTCCAAATGAATTTTTAGATTGCTTTCTCTAGTTCTGTGAAATATGCTGTTGGAATTTCAATTGGGATTGCATTGAATCATAGCAGTTTTGAAAGTATGGCCATTTTCATTTTGTTGGTACTTCCTACCCAAGAACAAAGTATATCTTTTCATTAAAAATAAGAACCAAGATAAATTATGTACAAGCACAAATTCCCAATAATGAATGTGATAATGTATACCTAAAACTTAAAAAAATTAGGAATTACAACCTTATAGATCTTTCCAAAGAAAAATGTGTCTCTTATGAGACTAAGAATATGGGTAATAAATAAGAAATGCATATTACCTGAAAAGAACATCACAAGTCATGCTCATAAATAAATAATGTAAAAATCATAAACAATTACAGCTATCTCAATTTCATAGTGCAGTAAGATACATAAAATAACAAACAATATATCCAATTAATTGAAGCACATTCAACATTAGAAATCCAGCAATGCATTATATTACAGCAAGAAATAAAGGAAAATAGCATGATCATTTAAAATGTGCACATGTATTTCATGAATTAAGTAGGATTATGATAAAACTGACCTATCAAAACAGAAGAAAATTTCATTATGAGAAACATCACAGAAATGAAAAGTAAGATACATGCTAGGGAATAACTGATGAGTACTCTCCAAAGCACTGAAGTGTGAAATACAAGGAAAGTCTAAGGCACTTCCACTGATCACAGGAGGCTAAGGTGATAGTGCTAAATGTTTGTCAGTATTAGTAACAAGCCTGCCCAAGTCCATATAAGTTCTATAGTTTAACTGATAATATTTTACCAATATCAATTTCCTGATATTGGTAATTGTTTTGTCATTGCATAAAGTGTTACTATTGGTGTACAACAGATTTAAGATATGTAGAAACTGTCAGTCAATTTTCATAACTCTGATAAGAACAAAAGTATTTCAAAATTAAAACTGAAAAAGAATATTAAAAATTAAGAAACAAGTTGATGCTTGCTCTCAATTTTTTTAAACATGAAAATTGGAGATTTCCACCAGTTGCTGATTAAAAAAAAACAAAACGTTTCTAGGCAAGTTAAGAAAGAAACAAAGCTGGGAATGGTGCCAAACAACTATAATCCCAGCATTCTAGGACACTGAGGCAAGAGGGTTGTAAGCTCAACATCAGCCTGGGTAACTTATTGATTTAAATATATGAAAAAAAGAGAGGAGGGGGGAGGGAGGAAGTAGGAAGGAAGGAGAGAGAGGGAGGGAGGGGGAGGGAGAGAGAGAGAGAAAGAGAGAGAGAGAGAGAGAGAGAGAGAGAGAGAGAGAGAGAGAGAAGGCTAATGGTGTAGTTCAGAGCAAAGGCCCTGGGTTCCATCTCCATTACCGCCAACAAAATAAAAAAGAATAAATAAAACTATCATTTGTGATGATAGAGTTGTGTATATATGGACATTATTAACAAGAAAATGATAAGAATTAAATATCAATTAAGTAATACCTATTAATATTACAATATGTAAAACATGATGATTTATTTCCTTTTCCAGGAATTTTTTTTATTTTTGTGGTATTAGGGTTTATACCTAGAGCCTTTGCACAGATTTACATCCTCAGACCATTTTTATTTTGAGACAGTGTCTCGCTAAGTTGCTAAATTGACCAGTCTGGGCTTGAATTGGAGACTCTCCTACTTCAAACTCCCAGATTGCTGGGGTAACAGATGTGTTCCTGTTCTGGGCATAGGAATCATTTTGAACAGCTCATATTAAGTTTTACATTGAGGATTTAATAGTTCCCTTTGCTATTAAAATTAACCCATTTCACTCAGAGTCAATATATGTGTTATTTTTGTATTGACAAAATTTGTGCATATTTCTATCTTGATTATATTTTATTAATATCATGCTTCCCCCTTTGCAAAAAAAGAGAAGAAAAGAAAAACTTTGCAAATGCTTTTATTTCACTCTATTTCTTGGAATGAATTAAATTGAATTGAAATTATTGGCTCCTTTTGTGTTGATATTTTCCCTTATATCAGAGTTTACACATAGTATATTTAGTGAAATATTTCCTTGCAAATTTTCTAATATATTTGAAATATATTTTTCAATTTTCCTTTATTGTTTCCACTGAAATAATAGATATTGATTTATTTATTTTATTTTTTGCCATTTGCATTTTCATAGAACTACATCATTGATTCATTTATTAATTGTGATTTACTGTTTTCTAGTTCATTACTCTCAGCTTTTGTCTTCCTCAGTTTTTTTCTTCCAGGCTTCCTTGTTTTACTAGTTTAGTTTTCACTTTTGTGGCTTTTTTAGCTCAATGGTCAATACATTTTTACCTCTTTTTCGGTAGTAACGTAAATATTTAAAGTTATCTATTTTCCCTTTTCAAAGTGCAATCTATTGGTTTATAAGTATTTTCAATATCAATATTTTGTTCTATTGTTCTATCTTATTTTATTTCAAATTTGAAGTTTTACTGCAGTGATTGGAATATATCATTTTAATTTTATATTTTGCTTTCTTTGTAGTTAAGTGATTTAAATGTTCTTTTTACCTCAGAAGAAAAAGTCTGCTTTCTTTCTTCATATCCTTTGTCTTATACTACCTGATGTTTTATTTGATTTTTATGTACTCTTAAAAATAAAATTTTCTAACTACTCCCTGTTTCCATGTTTCCTCTTTTGTTTCCAATAGTCTGTAATTATGAATATCACAGTTACAGTGTTTCCTCATAATATCATCATACAATTTTTCTAGTGTACCTACTGTGATCTTATCTCCATTAATTTTACAATATTTTTATTTTAATCTTTTAAAATTAATGTTGATACAGAGTTAATTATTAAAAATATTCATAATTCTCTTTACTGCTAGTTTTTAAAATGTACTTATTAATTTGATGAAAAGCTTTTTCCTTTGTAAATTCAAATTATTGATTTAAGATTAAACCTACTTTGTCCTTTTCAGTTGCATTTTCCATCCATTTCATTTCAGACATCGCTTGTCATTGTTTCAGCCATATGTCATGTTTAGAAAACATTTGTTCTTTTCTTTTTAAAAGCTGTTTACTGGCATTGTGTTTAATATTCCTCTCTATATATGTACTTGGCTTGTTATGTTTGGCCTTGTTTATATTGCTTTGTTTTAAATTGTATTTTCACTATTTAATTATTTATTTTAAATCTTTAATCTTCTTTTAAAATCTTTATTAGATTTTTATTGATTTTGTCTTTTTTCTGTGTCTTTGTTTCATTTCTGATAGGTTTGGGAGCTTATCTCAGTGCCTAGCTATTTTCATTGGTACGTTTATTATGTCATATGGTGTGTCAGCTTTCATATAAATGCTACTAATTGGTGCTTGTTGAGAATAAGGAAGACAAAGAAATAGCTATTTCTATTTTCTTCTCTTTTTTATCCTTGCCTTGCTGTAGTTAGCCCTATGTTTTTGTAATTATTTTAACCTAGTGATTTATACCAGGCTTCCCATAATTTCTAAGGTCAGCTGTGAATGAGGAAACCTTTAAAATATAGTGACTTCTGTGTATCACCACCAAACATGCTGATTATCTGTACTGAATCCTGTGTGTTATTGTTAATATGATTCTTAGTAAATGTAATTTGCGACTAATGTAGAAAAACTACAATCAGTGTATAATTTTTAGATTTTTAAATAGTTTAAGTCTTTTACTCTTGAATATGGCACTACTTCTCCTGGCATGCAGGAAATATCTAATTGACAATGTAGCTGTGATGCTGTGGAAGTTTGTTTGTGCTTCATGTGTATGTTTATGTATGTTTGGATGCATGTGTGTGTTCATGTTTGTGTGTAGACATTTTCCAGTGTGACTTTGACAATGGGACCTGTTAGACAAAGCAAACATTTGCAGGTCCAAAGCTTATTCCCACTTATTTATTTTTCACCCTGTAAGCTGCTTTTTGCACAAGTAGTTTATGCATTTGCTTATACACGTATTATTAGCTTCGCCCCTGTCTCTCATTACTACTACACACATTCTAAGCAGCTATAGCAGCAGGTCAATGTGGTACAATATTGGAATTTTAAGCCAAAATTTTTTATTTTGCCCCTACTTTGGAGAGTTTTTAATCTAATTGATCTGAAAAGTCTTTGTTAATTCTGCATTCTCTCATCAGGTACACTCAGCTGCCCTTTTTCATCTAGTTTGGAAGGATAAAAGATAGTTGGTGATTTATTAAGAGCATATATGTTTTCCTGTGATGCATTTACAAGTATTCCAGTTAGTTTCTTTTTTAAAATTCTCTATTTTTTATTTATTTGACCATAGTTACAGTTCATAGAGTTTATATTCAGTATGAACATCAAGAAAAGATTTAGTGGAAGCCCATGTGGACCAGAGCAGCACAGTTGCAGGCAGATAGCAGCCAAGGCCCCATCCCAACCCCAGCAACTTGGACCAACAGGCCTCAGCCAAAGGCCTATCTGGAAAAAAGTTGCACAGGTGCACAAGCAGCAGCCAGAGGGCCACCCAGATACCACTGGTAAGTGCCTGCAGACCCTAGCCAGAAGCCTGCTGAGATACCAGTAACTGAGGTGCACAGCTCCAGGCAAAGGGCCTCCCAGACAACAGCTACATAGGGGAGTAGGCCCTAGCCAGAGGCATGTCCAGATACCAATTGTGCAGAGGCCCCAGAAAGAACCCCACCCAGACAACAGGGCAGCACAGGGATCCAGAAGGCAACCATTCTGAACCCAGGAATTGGTGCAGGGGTGAGCAGTAGAGAAAAGGCTTTGGTGGCTTGCTGAGAACTGAAGACCACTGGTTGAGCAAAAAGTCACCTTAAAAAAGGAGCAGCAGACTGCATCTATTGAAGTGAGAAGACAGGTAAACAAGTCTCAAAACCAGACTTACAGGCAACCCCAAAGGGCAATGAATAGAACAGTCTGATACTCAACCACCTGGACTCCCTGAACTGGCAAAAAAGAGGATCTGGAAAAAATGAAATTAAAAATAATTTCTCAGGTAATAGAGATTGTGTCCATAGTGCAAGACATGATCGATAAATCTAGAGAAAACACAGATTAAAAAAAAAAAATAGAGGAGCTGAGGAACATGATGGAATCCCAGCATAGGAAACAAATGGAATCCATAAAAGAGATGCAAACAGATAACAAGGAGATTAAAAACTCTACTGAAAGTTTACACAGCAGAATGAGCCAATGTGAGGACAGAATTTCTGTTATAGAAGACAGGATAGCAATTACTACCAGGAAAAGAAAAATTTCTTAAAAATAGTAAGGAACCACTAGAAATCAATCCACCAGCTGCTAGACAATGCAAAGAAGAATAATATAAGACTAATCTGAGTCAATGGAGAAACAGGAGACAGTGCAACTGACATTAAAAAAAAACAACAAAAAAAAAACTGTTCACAGAAGTAATAGCAAAAAGCTTCCCAAGCAGTGGAAAAGAACTTCACATATGGATAAGTGAGGCATATAGGACTCCAATAAGCCATGATCAAAAAATATCTACACTTAGGCATATAATAGTTAAGATTCCAGAAACCCAACAGAATGACAAAATTATACAAGTAGTTAGAGAAAAGAAACAAATCACATACAAAGGAAAGCCCATCAGGATCACTGCAGACTTCTCAATGCAAACCCCCAAGGCAAGAAGAGCCTGGAGAGGTATTTCAAGCCTTAAAGAAAAACAACCTCCAGTACAGATTGATGTACCCTGCAAAATTATCTAAAAATTGATGGGAGGCCAGGGATTTAGCTCAGTTGTGCCACTGATTGCCTTGTAAGTTCAATCCTTGTTACAAAAAAAAAAATAAAAAGACACCTTCATGACAAAGAGTACCTGAGAACCTTCATGAATACCAAACCAGCATTACAAAACATTTTAAACAATATCCTAGGAAAAGACAATGAGGTTCACAACCCCAGGGAGCCTAGTAGAATGAATCCATCAGGCATGACAACAAATTAAATGCAAAGGGGGAGAATCCAGCAAGAAGAAAAGTCATGGCAAGGATAAGCCAATACATATCAGTTATAAATGTCAATGTTAATGGCCTCAATTCACCAATAAAAAGAAATAGACTGGCAGAATGTGTTAAGAAGCAAGATCCAACAATATACTACATATGAGAAACACACTTAATAAAAAAAAAACTCATAGACTGAAAGTTAAGGGGTGAAAAGCAACACTCCATGCAACGGAAACCCTCCAAAAAACAGGAGTAGCTATCCTCTTTGCAGATGGAATGGATTTCAAACCAACACTGATTAAGAGAGACAAAGGACACTGTATCATTGTAAAGGTAAAAATCCAAGGGGAAGAAATGACAATCATAAATATATATGCACCAAATACTAGTGTGCTCAACTATATAAAACAAATACAGACATGAAAAATCAAATAAGCCCTAATACAATAGTAGTGGGGGACATATACAATACTCCAGTGTCACAAATAGATAGATCAACTAGACAGAAAATAAAAATGAAATACTAGAACACAATCAAACTCTTGAACAAATGAACTTAACAGATGTTTACAGAGTGTTCCACCCTACAAAATCAGAATACATATTCATTTCAGCTCCACATGGGTCATTCTCCAAAACAGACCACATACTCGCTCACAGAACATGTTTAATTAAATGCAAAGGAATTGAAGTTATCCCCTGTATACTCTCAGACCATAGCATGATATAAGTGAAGATGAATAGTAAAAGAAACCACAAGAATTCCGTAAACACATGGAAACTCAACAATACACTTATGAACAACCAATGAGTCACAGAGTAAATTAAAGAAGAAATCAGACAGTTTCTACAATTAAATGTCAATGTCAGTACAACATATCAGAATCTAAGGGACACAATGAAAGCAGTCTTATGAGTGAAATGCATAGCAGTGAATGCTTATATTAGGAAAACAGAGTGAGCTCAAACAAACAACCTAATGCTGAACCTCAAATGTCTAGAAAAAGAAGAGCAGGACAAATTCAAAGCTCATACAAGGAGGAAATTATAAAGATGAGGGCAGAAATTATAAAGATGAGGGCAGAAATCAATGCAATGGAGACTAAGAGAATGATACAAAAAATCAATGAAGAAGAGTTAGTTCTTCAAAAGAATAAATAAAATTGACAAAACCTTAGCCAACCTTATCAAAAAAAGCAAAGACCCAAATCCAAGCTATTAGGAATGAAATGGCTGAAATCACAATGGACCCAGAAGAAATCCGGAAGATCATCAATACGTACCTTGAGAAGCCAACAAGATGGAAAATAGAGAGGAAATGGACAGATTCCTAGATAGGTATGAATTACCAAAGTTGAACCAAGAAGACTTAAAAATTCTAAACAACTTAATATCAATCAAAAAAATTGAAAACATAATTAAAAACTTACCAACTAAGAAAAGCCCGGGCCCTGATGGCTTCACTGCTGAATTGTACAAGACATTTAGAGAAGAACTATTGCCACAACTGTTTAAACTCTTCAATGAAACTGAAAGGGAAGCAATACTTCCAAATTTATAACTGGAAGCAAGCATCACCTTGATCTGAAAAGCAGAGAAAGACCCAACCGAAAAAAAGAACTATGGACCAATTACCCTAATTAACACAAATGCAAAAGTGCAGAGATATTTCAACATACACAAATCAATGAAAATAATACACTATATGAAAAGAACAAAGGACAAAAAACATCATCTCAATAGATGCAGAAAAAGTGTTTGACAAAATCTAACACACATTCATGATAAAAACCCTTCCGAAAATTGGAATAGATGGTCCCTACCTCAAACTGAAAGTCATTTATGAAAAACCAACAGCCAGTGTCATACTAAGTGATGAAATACTGAAATTCTTCACACTAAAATCAGGAACAAGACAAAGATGTCCACTAGCACTATTCCTGTTCAATATAGTTTTGGAAACATTTGCCACAGCAATGAGGCAAGAGAAAGATATAAAAGGAATAAAGATAGGAAATGAAGAAATTAAATTGTCATTACTTGCAGATGACATGCTACTCTATAAAGAAGACCCCCAAAACTCCACCAAAAGTCATCTGGACTTAATAACCAAATTTAGTAGAGTAGCTGGATACATGGTCAAACACAAAAATCACTAGCTTTCCTTTACATGAACAACAGTTCCACTGAAATAGAAATTGGAGAAACAAATGCCTTCACAATAGCATCCAAAAAAATGAAATACCTAGGAATCAACCTAATGAAAGAAGTCAAAGACCTCTACTTTGAAAACTATAGCACTCTGAAAAAAGAGATAAAAGAGGATACCAGAAAATGGAAAGACATCCCATGCTCCTGGGTAGGAAGAACTAATATAATGATAATGGCCATACTTCGAAAACTGCTACATAGATTCAGTGCAATCCCAATTGAAATTCCAACAGCATACTTCACAGACCTTGAGAAAACAACCCCCAAATTCATATGGAACAATGAGACCTGGAATAACAAAAGCAATTCCAGACAACAAAAACAAGGTAGGGGATATCACAATCCCCAATTTAAAACTATACTACAAAGCTAGTGTGACAAAACCAGCATGGTACTGGCAAAGAAACAGACCTGAGGACCAGTGGAACAGTTTGTAAGATTGAGATACAACTCCAGACACACTCAGCCACCTCGTCTTCGACAACAGAGCCAAACACACTCACTGGAGGAAAGATAGCTTCTTTAATAAATCATGCTGGAAAAATTGGGTTTCAACTTGCCAAAGATTAAAACTTGACCTTTATCTCTCACCATGCACTAAACTAAAATCAAAATGGATTCAAGATTTAAATATTAAAGCAAAAGCACTAAACTGGCTGGAAGAGAGGTTAGGTAGAACACTTGAAGACACTGGCATAGGAAAAGTATTCATGAACAAACCTCAGTTGGACATGAACTAGCACAAAAAACCAACAAGTGGGATTTCATCACATTAAAAAGCTTTTACACAGCTAAAGAAACCACCAACAGAGTGAAGAGACAACTCACAGTATGGGAAAAAATTTTCACCAGCAGTTTCTCAGACTACTATCTAGGTCTACTATCTAGAATATACAAAGAACTTCAAATATCAGACCTCCCAAATTTAAAGATCCAATCCAAAAATGGCCATGTGAACTGAACACACATTTCTCTGACAAAGAAGTAGAAATAGCAAATAAAAATAGGAAAAAATATTTAACATCACTGGTCATGCGAGAGATGCAAATGAAAACAATGCTGAGATTCCACCTCACACCAGAAAATTGGCTGCTATCATGAAATCAACCAATAACATGCTGGTGGGGCTGTGAGGAAAGGTACCCTGCTCCACTGCTGGTGGGAGTGTAGACTGGTGCAACCACTGTGGAAATCAGTATGGAGATACCTCAAAGAACTAGGAATAGAGGATCCATTTGACCCAGTTTTCCCCCTAGTGGTTATCTTCCCCCCAAAATTAAAAGAATCATACCACAGTGATATATGTGCACCCATGTTCAAAGCAGCACATTTTGCAATACTTAAAACTTGGAAGCAGCCCAGTTGCCCATCAACTGGAGACTGGATGAAGAAAATGTGTGTGTATTTTTTTTAATAAAATGGAGTACTACTCAGCCATAAAGAATGATAAATTGGAGACATTTATAGCTAAATGATTGTACATTGAAGCCATAATCTTAAGTGATATAAATAGGACACACATGTGTATATACCAAATAGTTTCTCTGGTGTGAGAAACTGAAAGTGTAAATAAGGATCAAAATGTATAATAGATATGGGAAATAGGAAGAAAAGGTGCAAAGGGGAAGCAGGAGGGATAGGGCAAGGAAAGAAGGGAATGGAATTAATATGAGAAAATGAAAAAGTGGAAACAAAGTCTTTGTAAATAGGGAGGGGTGGAGGGGTTGAGGGGAGGGCAGGGGAATGGGGAAAAAATAAGAATCAACATATATTATGTAAAGGTACAAATCTCCAATGATGAATGTCATTATATTGTATACCTAAAATGTCTCAATAAAATTAATTAAAAAATAAAAGATTTAGTCATTTGACATTTAATAATTATAAAACAACTTTAATTGTAATAAATTCAGAGTATTTTTCTTCTTTCTCTCACTTTAATCACTGTGTAGTGTTTAGTATCTACTTCTTATGTGATAGCTGTTAAATACAGTCAACTTTAATGCATGTGACAAAAATGCATTGAAAGTCTTATGGACATTGTCTATTTTGACTTTTACATCAATCTTCAGCTCTCTTTATTGAGGAATTCATGGATACAAAGACTTGGTTTTACTTATTTCATCTAATTTTAGCATGGTTTTTTATTTAGAAGTATTTCCTCTTAAATCTCCTCCATAATTGAAATTTTATACACTGTACAATAAGAGCATTAATACATTGTGCATATTAATAAAATTCTTATAAAATACAACATGCTCCATAAAGACTATCATTTGTTTAAATTATATTCAAGTACCACTGGGTGGTATCCTTAGAAGACAAACATAAAATTCATGTATTTTTATTTACATAGAAAAGAGAGTTATGGAGGTGATTATAGTGCATGAAATTACTCACAAGTTTTAATCTAGCTACAACTAACACTTTCTAACATATTGACTTCTTTTCTTTCATTCTTTCATCAATAATTGAAGATAGCTTTATTTTGTAATCTAAAAATATTTCAACTACTTTGATGAAGAGAGAGCCAACTTGAAGATAAAAATAAGTATTTTAAACAGGATGAAATGGTTGTTCTTAAGTTTGAAGTGCATTTTTCTGGTTGTTGAATGATACCAGAGGAGGCAGAAAGAGACGGATCACAGAGAAGATTTAGGGAAAATAAGAAATTGAAGTTTATTTTCTTTAAGAAATTTTGGAAAATTTGGATTCTTCTAAAAAGATTGTGAGGAACAGATTAACATAAAAGCATTTTAAGGATACTCTTGTTACTATGTAGATAGTGCTTCTGAGGGAGACATAATCATTAAAAAAAAGAAGTAATAATGTTATTGAATGTTCCAGGTCAGGGATGATGGTGGGCAAAATTAGAATTAAGACAGAGAAATGGAAGAAGATATTTGCGGTTAGGAAAGAGGAAAAAGAAGGAGAACAAGGAGAAGGAAGAGAAAGAGGAGGAGAAAGAGGAGGAGGTGGGAAGGATGAAAAAGGGGAAGAGGACTGAGAAGAAATAGAGGAAGAAAAAGAGGAAGGAAGGGGAGAGGGAGAAGGAGAGGAGGAGATGGAGAAGCAGAGGGAAAAGGAGAAGATTTCTTGGTTAACAGCAGGCAACTAGGTGAGAATAGTGGAGTTTTCTTACTAAAACATGAAGAGTTCAAGGAAGTAGAATAATTGTCTTATAGGTCATTAATATATGGCATTTCCAAGAGGAAGCCTTAATTAACAAGTTTGATAGGAAGAATTTGTGGCTTTCAAGATTAGCTTTGGTCCTTGCCCCTATCAGACAGTTGCATTGTCATGTAATACATTCATGAACACTTAAAAGCCAAGAGAGTTTGCCTGTTTGTCAAGCAGAATGTTGTTATATTTTATACTTAGTACAATCTCTTCACTTAGTTACATTTTAGTAAATTATTTTCTTCCATTGTACATTTTGGTGTTTTTCTATACATATTGTGATCCTAATGTTAAAAATTCTGAAAATTAGTTTCTTCTGTAACCATGTCACGGTAAAACTTTAGAGTTACTAGATTAAAATAACAAGTATACACAGGTATACCTTGGGAGTCAAAACATTGGGTTAAGGTGTAACATGTGAAGCTCTTTAATGTACTTAAAACTCAATGTTAACAAATATTCTAAGAACAACTCAGTGCACATTTACATCATTTTGTTTTTATTAGTTTTACTTAGCATGAAATGATTGAAGCTACATTGTGTTTTGTATATTAATAACATATTTAACATATATTTCATGATATTACTGTAAGTAATAGTTTCATGAGCTACATATGCTGAATATAAGTACAATCTGGTATATTTCTAACTAAAAGAATAAGTACCCCCAAATGTGTAGAATTATCTGTCAACAATAAGGAAGAAATATTTTAGTACAGATTCCATTTGATGTTGTAAATTGGATTGAGTTTGACTGATTACTGGCCTTTTGGCTAAGAAAATGTGACAACCTGCTTAATATTTCAATAAAAAGTACAATACTGAAAATTATTATCTGATTTTTTAATAATATTTCAATTATGGCCAAGGAAATGTCTGTTAGCTACTTATAAGAATGGGTATCAATATAAATTTATATTTCATTTGTGAATGAAACTTAATTTTTCCAATTGAAAACTCACTAAAAAGATACAAGAAGAATGTTCACTAAGAGCTTGACCAAGATGTCCTAAAGACAAAGATACATGTGCTATGCCCTGCAATTTTCAATGTAATGGAAAAAAGTCACAACAATGATCGAGATGGAAAAGAACAGGAGGGGAGGAAGAAATGACAGGTTTCTGGATATATGATGTTGTTCATGGCAGCAGGACTTCTTCAGTTTAATAATAACTGTCCAGATAACACAGGCTATAGACACATAAGCCCCAAACTGTTGGAAGCATCATCACTGAGATGTCTCACAGCAACTCAGGTCAGTAACTACAGAACACATCAATAACTACAGAATATCTACTCTGTAAAATTCTCTCTTTATTCCGCTTTGCAAAGTTACATCAAGCCCAAGCCAGAAATATGGGAGGTATGTCTGTCCTTCACACAGAGCCCTATGATTCTACAATCTAAGTATCTCTTACTCTTACTCAGTTTGGCCCTATTGCCATTGTTATATATTGTCATAATTATAGGTGAAAATAGCTTTTTGACTAACATTTCTGCTTGGAAACTAATTATCCAATATATACATAGAGTAATTTGAAAATACAAACCTAGTCACCTCTTTATAATGTCTTATCATTGATTTGAGGATAAAGTTAAACTTGATTCTGCCCACTATATAGTTGACTTCTAGGAAACCACTATTTAAATCTCAACTTCATTCATATATATATTTGGTGGGGGGGGGCACCAGGGATCAAACTCGGGATCTTGCGCTTGCGAGGCAGGCTGTGGAACCACTGAGCTAAACCCCAGCCCCTCATATTTTTAATTTACCAACATTAGGTGCTACCCAAGGGCAATTTTGAGGATGTTAAGTTTCCCAAAAATGCAAATAGCTCTGTCAGTTTTGAGCCTTACAAGTATTAAAAGCATCAGAACCAGAGAAAATGATGTTATAAACTGTAAATAAAAACTTAAACCATAATTAAAATTATGAGCAATGTATGGAGTTGTTTACAAAATTGGAATTTATATTACTTGTCAATTATATTTGTTTCACTTTACCACTTTAGACATTCACTATTTTCCTCTAGTCAACATATTGATCACATTTGCAGTTCACACAAGCACAGGGAGTAGAAGCTATATCATTTAGATGACAAGATTAAATACATTAGCCAGCACTAGAAGAGTTATTACTATAGTACTTTCTACCTCAATAGAGGAGTCTGAATAAAAAGCGGGCTCATTAAAGCAAGAGTAAGGTAAAAAAATAAAAATTACCAGTAATTTAAGGATATCAATTAATTTTAGAAAAACAAACTGCACAAGGAATAGGAAAAACTTATACCTGATAAATTTTTATTTGATGCAAAATATTTTACCTTATTGGACGCTAGAGATTTCACATACTTATAAGCATTACTGAGCTTTAGTCTGAGAAGCAGGTGAGTTACTCCAGACTAATTGCAGTGTTTTATGTCTTGCTTGTAAGCTCTGTTATCATGGACTTTAAGGTGCATTTTGTTTCACTATTGAGCCAAAACACACAGTATTCTACCCAAGACCCATGTTTTTATTCAAGCTGATGAGGACAGGAATTATTCTGACTTTGTGTGTGATTCTGAGTTATTGTTCCATTTATTTCTCAAACCCTCAAGGAGTTTTCTAACATACATAGCTTTCCTTTCTTAATCATTTAATTTTGAGATAATTATAGATTCACATGAAGTTGGAAGAAATACTGTGGAGGAGTCTGTGTTCTTTCACCTGTTTCCTTTAATGATCTCATTAGTAATATTTTGCAAAATGACAGTACAGTATGAGAGCAGGATATTGAGAGCAATGAAGTAAAGGTGCATAACATGTTCATTGTCGCAAGGACCCTGCATGCCACACTCTCACGTTCTTCTTGTCCTTTCACTGTCCTATATTTGTCTCTAAAAATGATGAATCTATTCCTCATTTATAGTATCTTTCATTTCATTAATATTTTAAAAATTGAATCATATAGTAACATTATGCTACATCTTTTTTCACTGCTTCTAATTCTCTGGAGATTCTTTGAGGTTGTTGTACATGTCGTAGATCATTCATATGGATCATAGTGTATTCTTATGTAGTGTCCCATGGCATGGATGTATCACAGGTTGTTCATTAAGAAAAAAAAAACCTTCTAAAGAATATCTAAATTGACTCTTCCAGGATTTGACTATTACAAATAAAGCTGCTGTAACAAACTGTGCTTAGGTTTTTGTGGACATACATTTCACCTGAGTAAAAATGCAATTGTTTGAATTGCCATAGGTACAAGCTTGTTTCTAAAACATTGTCAAATTGTTTTCCAGAATTTTTTGTCTTTTTACATTCTCACCAGTCATACATAAGTGATCCAGTAGAAACTGGCTCCATAAAATTACCATTCTCATTAGCATTTTGTAGGGAAATATTTTTAAATTTCAGCTATTCTATTAGATGTGCAGTAATACTTCATTATTATAATCTACAGTTCCCTGAGACTGATAATATTAAATATCTTCTCAAGTGCTTATTTGACATCTGTATATCTTTGTGTGTGTGTGTGTGTGTGCGTGTAAATGTAAAATGGCTCTTCAAGTCTTTTCTCATGTTTTTATTTAAACTTTAAATTTTGTGAGATTTATTTCTTTGTTCTAGAATCTATTCATTTGGCAAATATATGTTTTCCCAATATCTGCCAATATTTTATTCCACTCTGGGGCTTGCTTTTAATTCTACAGAGTAAAAGTTTTAATTCCTTAATATTGATTTTATGAAACTCTCTTTTTATGAATTGTACTTTTTTGTGTCAAACGTTACACCAATTTGTCTGGTCCTATGTCTTAAAATGTGTTTTCTGTTGGTTTCATAGTTTTACAATATCAGTTAAAATTCATATTTCATTTTAGTTAATTTTTTGTGTATGTTGTGAGCCTTGGTCAATGGTCATTTTTTTTTTTTTTTTGGTACCAGGGATCAAACTTGGGACCTTGCGCTTGCATGGCAGGCACCAGAACCACTGAGCTAAATCCCCTGCTGTCAATGGTCATTTTTTGACAATGAATTTCCAAATGTTATGCACCATTGTTGAAAAAGTAGTCCTTTCCATATTGAGTTGCTTTTGTTGTGGAATGTAAGTCGGGATGATATTTAAAGACATGTAATTTTCAAAAATTATTTATTCATGTAAAAGAATAAGGCTGGCACAAACTTGAAATAGAAGTTGAAGAGAACAAGATAAATGTGTAAAAAAAATTGAATTCCAGGAGAAAGAAGAAACAGAAATAGGGCCTGGGATTTAGCTCACTGGCTCTGCTGCCTGCCTCACAAGTGCAAGGTTCCGAGTTCAATCCCCGGTAACAAAAAAAAAAGGAAAGAAACAGAAATAGAGGAAATGCAAAAAGAAAAGAATAAAGGAAAAGCAAACAAAACCCTCACAAAATTATACTCTCAGAGAATGTAGACAGGACATTCTATCCTTGATATGAGTAATATAATATACAGAATAAGAATAGATTTTAAGAATAATTACCATGTAAGTTTTACAAAACCATTAACAAGATAGAAAGTTTAAGTAAAGGAAATTCTGGTAAATTGAAAACAAAATAATAGTAAAAAATGAGAGAAAAGTTAGACATAGAAAGAAGTCCTTGGGGTTGCAAAACTATGACCAATAGAAAATGTAAAAAAAAATACAAAGAAAATAAAGATAAAGTGTAAAATTCACTAGTAAATAATACAGAGTGAACCCATATAAATTACCAGATTAAATGTAAAAAGTCCCTGAGGTACAGTGAGGAAAGACTTGAATCTTAATGAAAGCACTGCAGACTTTCAGAAGATCAATGATAGAGAAGTACAGACTGCTACACATGTGATGTAATGGTTGAAATTGTAAGAGGCCCTCTGATTTCAATAAATAGAGGATACTGTCCAAAATAATGAACTAATCAGACACAATCTGCAGTACTGTGTTCAGTTCTGGGTACCATCATTTAATAGCAAAACTGACGAACCAGAGGAATCAAAAGATAAGGGGGAAACATCTCTCGCTAGGCATGTTCAATTCCAATTTTTGTCACATTTCTTCTGCAGTTGCTATTGCTGCTTAACCACATAAAAGTTAACTATGTTAATGCAATGATGACTTTCTGACCTGATGCTTCGGGTTGACTGCACAGTTCCTGCCCTCATGAAGGCTCCTTTTGGCAGGGACATTCAGCTGTGGTTCCCTGCATGGCCATAGAGTTGAGGCTTAGTTGGAATTGCTGGACAAGGTGTAATCTCTCCGCTCATCCAGTTTGTCTTTATAATTCAGCAGTGTAATATAATCTTTTTTAAAATGCCATTTTGGTTCCAAAAGCTGGAATATAGAAAACAGAAGGAATTTAAAACCTAAACTTAGCAACACACACTGTACTATTTTTGTTACAGACTATTGGTGAAGAAAATGATAAAGACTAGTTGAGTCAAAAGGATTCAGAAATAGACTTTTGTACTTGATGGATGAAGTTAGCAACATCACATTAAAAAACAGTGTGCATGTAAGGAGATTTGATTTCTTGGAAGCCTATATAATAATAATTCATCTTATATATTGAAAGATAATCTGGATTTCACCACAGTCACTGAAATAAATAGTTGGTGGACACTATTGATGAAGAAAATAAGAATTTCTGTGGTAAATGACATAAACTTAGTCATTCATTAGAATTATAGGTGGGCTATGCTTACATAGCTATATTCTAATGCAATGATGCTGCTGAAAGATTTAGTTCTAATGTAATGAAGCAGAGAGAGAAGCAAAATAAATATTCATTAAAAACTATTTTAAAATCTTAGCATTTGCAGTAATTGATACTCATGATTATGCTAAGAAACCACACAAAGTGTGAATTGAACTACCAACTTCATTAAAAGAATTATATTCAGAAATACTACTTACAATTTGATGTATATAAAAGTTGAAAAAGATGCTAGAACAAAGCACAATGTAAAATTCAGAAAGTGTCTCTGTTTTTCCGTATGGGAAACAAAAGTGAATGAAGTGAAAGGTATCTGAGATGTAAACTATTTCTCTAGAAAGAGTGTAGATGGTTAAAGCTATCTGAATACAGAACAAGCCTGTTATAACTTCATATTTTTAAAGCTTACTAAAAAGTTTAATGTTTATTTTTGCCCAGAAATCCTGCACACAATTTATAAAAGTGTTCCCTAAAGACTCAGGTGTTCAGAAGTGGGGCATTTGAAAGGTGATTGGATCATACAGGTGCTACTAAGTGGACTAATCTGATGAGGTTGTTCCTGAATGTGCTGTTTTGAGATGCACCCTGGTATGTGGATGCCTCAGAGCATGACCTAGAAGGGTACCTATATTCTTTTTTTATAATTAATTGATTTCATTGGTACATTTTAGATATTCATAATGATCACATTTATCATAGGGAATTTGTACCTGTACCTAATATATCTTGATTCTTCTTCTTTTTTTTCCATTTCCCTCCCCTTCATTCTACCCCTTTTCCTCTCCTTATTTATAAAAGCTTTGTTTTCATTTTTTCCTTCTTTTCTCATTTTTTCTTTCTTTTACCTTCTTTCATTTCCCCTCCCTAGCTCCCCTTCCCCTTAGAAAATTTTCTTCCTATTTCACAATATCTATTACATACTTTAGTCCTTATTTACACTTTCAGTTTCTCACTCCAGAGAAACAATGTGATAGTTACACGTGTGTGTCCAATTTATTTCACTTAAAAGTATGGTCTCAAGGTGCATTTATTTATCTAGAAATGTTTCAAGTCCACCCTTCTTTATTGCTGAGTAGTACTCCATTGTACAAATTATCTTTCACATTTTCTTTAATCATCAGTTGATAGGCATTTGGGCTGTTTCCAAGATTAAGTTATTACAAACAGTGCTGCTATAAACATGGTGGGCATTTATCATTGTGGATGATGCTTTTATTTCTTTTGGGAACATACCAAGAAGGGGAATACCTGGATCAAATGAAACCTCTAGTTTTAGTTGTTTGAGAAATCTCCACACTGATTTCCACAGTGATTGCACCAGCCTGAACTCCCACCAACCATGGAGAGGGGTTCCTCTTTCCCCATAACCCCACCAACATTTGTTATTGGTGGATTTCTTGATAGCAGCCATTCTTTCTGGAGTGATGTGGAATCTCAGCATTGTTTTAATTTACATCTCTTGAATACCAGTGATGCTGAACATTTTTTCATATATTTAATTACCATTTCTACTTCTTCATCTGAGAAATGTGTGTTCATTTCATATGGCCATTTTTGGGTTTAAATTTAGGGGTATGATTTTTTTTAGTTATTTATATATTCTAGATATTAGTCCTTTGTCTAAGGAGCAGCTGTCAAAATTTTTTTCACACTGTTGGTTGACTCTTTGCTCTGTTGGTGATTTCTTTGGCTGTGCAAAACCTTTTTAATAAGATGAGATCTCAATTGTTGATTCTTCATAATATTTCCCATGCAATAAGGGCTTTATTCAGAAAGTCTTTGCTTACATCTATGTCTTTATGAGTCCTACCTATTGTCTCTTCCAGAAGATTTAGTGCTTCTGTTTTAATATTTAGGCCTTTGATCTGTTTTGATTTTAGTTTAGTGCAGGTTAAGAGATATGGATCTAGTATTAGTCTTTAGTATACGGAAAGCCAGTTTTTCCAGCACCATTTATATAAGAGGTTATAAAAATTTCCATATTCCCAAAACTGTTATACAGATTTAATGCAATCCTGACCAAAATACCAATAGCACACCTCACAGAAGTAGAGAAAAAATTCTAAAATTCATTTGGAACCAGGAGAGACCTAGAATAGCAATAACAATTCTGGGCAACAAAGGCAAGGCAAAAGGTATCACAATCCCTGACTTGGAATTATACTACAAAGCTACTATGATAAAAACAGCATGATATTGGCAACCAATAAAATAGGCCTCAGGATCAATGGGACAGATTAGAAGATGCAGAAACAACTCTAAACACACTCAGTCATCTTATCTTGGACAAAGAGGCCAAACACATGCACTGCTACCTATTCTTGCCCCCAGCTCCTCTTCCCTCTTTTTCCTGGATGCCATGAATTGAGCAGCTTTCCTCTGTCAGGATGTTCTGCCATGCAATTTCTGTCTCGGGGCCAGCTGACTATGGACTAAATTCCTTGAAATCACGAAAAAATAGACTTCTCCCAATTTTAGATGCAAGTGTTGGGTATTTTATTCCAGTAATACAAAAGTGACTAACAGTTACATTTACCAAGGTAAGAGAAAATTTGTGAACAGAAAAATCTATAAAATGTGTGTATCAGGAGAGAAAAAGGAGAAAGATATGAGGAATAATTTCTTTAAGTCTATTGTTTTTAAAAATTATTAGGGAAAATATACTGATATGAGAATAATACAGTTATATTTTAACTTACTAAAAATTTTAAGAGCTTATGATGTACATAGTATTTCTTACTCTATCGTTCTTCCAAATTAAAAGTGCAGGTGCATGTGATGTTACCAGTATATTTGCTAGAAGTTACAATTAAAAGAAGTTAACATTTTGCAAGAAATAAAATAGGTCTGCCTGGCAATTCACATTAGAATTACCCAGACCTTTTAATTTATTCATTCATTTTTAAATTCACTAACCACTTACTAATCATCTTTTAGGAGAAAATTATTGTTTTGTTCATTTTGTGGACTATTAAAATCAATTATCTATGAATATACTCTTCTGTAACTCAAGGGAAAATAATACATACATGTAATGATCAAGTAATTGCAAGTGGTATGTGCTAAAAGAGAGGTACAGAAATTTCTGGGTTGAAATGACAGATTCTTTGAGTTCAGATAATCAAGAAAAGCTTTTAGAAGTAGAAATTTTATGCTTAGCCTTGAAGCAGAAATACATTTAGAACATGTAGACATTTGAAGAATGTGAGCACTGTGAACTGAAGATATTATATGACTTAAAGCACAGAGCTTTTTTAGAAACTATATATATGATGTAGTGGATAATTTGATGTGGATTTTGCTCAGACACCTGTAGAGAAATTATTCCTGGGTATGTTGGGGAGGATAATTAGAAGAGAATCCCCTTTCCACTGGTGAAATGAGTAAAGCACATGGCCTTCCCCAGTGTGGGTAGATAACATTCGATCACTAAGAGGATGGATAGGACAAAAAAATTGAGGAAGGTTGAATTAACTCCCAGTTTCTTCTTCTTCCCATAGATCTCCTGGTTCTTCAGTCTTCAGCCTTCAGCTTCTAATTGAAATCTGCACTGTCAGGCCTCTGAACCATATTACCAGCTTTCCTGGTTCCTCAATTTGCTGTTGGCAGATTGTGAGACTTTTCAGCCTCTGTAACTGTGCAAGCTAAAGTAATATAATAAATACCTTTATTATATGTTATCTCTATATCCATATTCCTCTTTCAACCTATGTTATTGGTTCTGTTTCTCTGGAGAACCTCAACTGATTCACGTGACATTATATAGGAGCAGATAAGTGCCAATTCCAATTGTTTATTTGGAAAGGCCAACTAAGTAAGTAAGTAGGAACTTGAACTTGTTTTAAATAAATTCAATCAGAGGCTATGATATTGGTTGAAATTAGAATGGAGATAACACAAATCAGAAAATGCTAAGGGAATTCTTTTAGGAAACATCAGTATTTCAAACTTGAAAAAGTGATAAGAACCTTTTTTTTTTGCTTAAATTCTTTTATCGGTATATTTTAGGTATACAATATGTTTACATTTATCATTGGGTGCTTGTATCTGTACATGATGTATCTTGGTTCTTATTTTTCCCCCATTACCTGTGTGCCCTTCACCCTTCCACCCTTTCCTATTTACATACTTCGTTTCCATTTTTTTTTCTTTTCTCAGAATTTTTCCTTTCCATTCTTTACTTTCCCCTTTCCCTCCCACCACCCCTACCCCTTTGGACCTTTTCCTATTTCAAAGTGCATATTGAGGCCATACTCAAGTGAAATAAATAAGACACACATATGTAAATACCAAATAGTTTCTTTAGTGTGAGAAACTGAGAGTGTAAATAAGGACTAAAAGGATAAATAACTGATAAGAACCTTTTGAAGATACAGAAAGAGACAGTAGAAGAATTGAGATGGTATGTTGCCATAACATTAGAGAGGTGATAACTTAAGTAAGTGGTGAGTGCAATGGAATCATGCAGATATGCCAAAGGACAGAGTTATTTATTTGGCTGCTAACAAATTCTTGATGGTTTTTAAAAGAAAAACTTAAAGGAAAGAGAAACATATACTGTAAGAAGCAAATGAGGGTAAACAAAAGTATAATCAATTCAAATAAAGTGATTTTTAGCATTTACTCTGTGAAGGACATCAAAATCAAATGATTCTTGTAAAAATTCAATGATCACTTCTATAAATGTGGTTCACATAATTCTCTTTATGAGCTCACTTCTGCACAATCTTATTTCTGATAGATAGCTCTGATAATATGATCTGGCAATAACATTCTTCAATATATTCCAGAGGCAACTTATCTTCCAATTAAATCTTTTCCTCTTCTGTATGTTATACTTCTGTAAATAATCACAGCCATATGGTCATTCACATTGACTTAAAGTGTCAGCATGTATTTTCTCAGAATACTGCCATACTTACCATTTTTTGGTCCAGCTCTGTATTATTAGGGCACCGTTCAGAGTTTTCTCATGTTTATTTTATTTGAACAACATTTTCCATTTCTATTTAAATTCTTAGGAATTATGTTCTCCTTTATCTTTCTTATTACTGTACCCACAATTATAAAAAGATTCTCTTCAATATGAAAATTAAGAAGAAGCACACTATTCTTAATAATGCAATCTAGATTTGCCTCTATCTACCACTTGGAATGAAGTACTCACACAGATTCTAACACACTACCCTGCTCCAGTTTACTGCCACATGAATTTGAAACACATCTGATTAAAACATATCTATGAGACTGTGTTCAATATCATTTCTTCTCACCAAAATGAATTCTTAAAATAGGAGTTTTATTTTACACTATTTTATTCTATGCAAATGTCAGATTCGCTGATGATTCTTCCCATAGATGGTATTCAGATACCATACATGATATTTATGCAAATTACTAGAAAAATGGCTTCATGGTATTTTTGTTTCATAGTTTTTGCCTAATGGAGCAAATTATTTGTGATTTATTAGGTTAGAAATAGTATTTTTCCTCTTGGACAAGAAAAAATCGAGACTTTTAAACATTTTTAAATCTTGAGACAAAATAATGAAAAACTTCAATCATTGAATATATCTTTCTTACATTCAACTATAATGTGTTTGAAATCTCTAAGTTACTATAAATAAGTAGAAGAATTAAAAACTAAATAATTTATGGACTTAAAGCTACTAAGGAATAATCTCTTAAAACTATTTTGTGTATATCATGTTTCAAGTGATATAGAAAATTATCAATATTTAAATTTTATTCAGAAACATCTCATTTCAGAAATTGTGATCATTTATCTTTCAATAATCAGTCTATTCTGCAGTTTAATTAAATTTTTACTCGAATTTCTTATGACAACATTTAAAAAAAATCAGCTAAATATTTTTATGAACAAAGACTTTTCTTCTTAAATCACAAGGTAGTTATTACTATTTAAAATTTTTATAGTGGATTCATGAACTGTAGTGGTCAATATCAAGTAATATTTTATTATTTGTACTTATTTCTTCATTTAATATCAGTGCATTTTTGAATAGATTGACATTCACTGACCATTTTTATGTGCTCATTATTGCTGTGTGTAGACATTAGAAAGATGAAGAAATTCCAATAGAAACGATAGAGATGAAGAAATCATTTCACTTTTTCAAGATGAAGCCTGTGCTGGGCTTAAAACTATGGTAGGAAAGCAGATATTCCCTGGAGCCCACCTCTCTCTTACTTCTTTTTTTCTCTGTAACTCCAAATTTTAAGCATTTGAGCATATAAATATTTCAAAATAAGTGGCTGGTAGTTTCCCTTTTGAATAAAAAATCAATATATATATTATGTATATATAATTTTCTTAATTTTCTGTGTAAACAATGTGCTCATACAACATCTTTCTAAATTGGTAATATCAAGAGGTTTTACTTAGGCTTTGTCTTTGATTTACATTTGTTTATATAGGTATCTAAATGTGAGTTTCTTTTTAAAATAATCAACTAAGCATTTATGGAAAATCTTCTATCATATTTGAGACTGAATACAAAATTACAAATGTACTAACAGGCTAAGATGTTGTCCTTGAACTAAGACTTTTATAATCCAGTTGGAGAAGCAAGATATATCCTACAAAGGAGAATAGTTGGGCTTTGTCTGCCTGATCACTGTCCAGTACAGATGGGTTTTGTAAGTGTTCAAAGATCCTGTATAATCTGTCACACCTTCACTTCTGGGATCTTCCCTCTCTCATTACTCTGTTTCAATTTCTTTGCCACACATCTGGCCTCATGAATGTACTCTAATCCCTGAAAATTCCCATCTCTTTTCTTTTTTGAAAAATAATATTTAAAAAGTGAATTTATTTTTCCCTAAAAAGTGACTGGAACTCTGAGATTCCACTTCACTCCAGAAAGAATGGCTGCTATCATGAAATCAACCAATCACAGATGCTGGCATTGCTGTGGGGAAAGAGGAACCCTGCTCCACTGCTGGTGGGAGTGTAGACTGGTGCAACCACTGTGGAAATCAGTACGGAGATACCTCAAAGAACTAGGACTGGAAGTCCCATTTGACCCTGCTATTCCACAGCTGGGGATCTTCCCCAAAGAATTAAAAGAATCATACCACAGTGATATATGTGCACCCATGTTCATAGCAGCACAGTTTGTAATAGCTAAAACTTGGAAACAGCCCAAATGCCCATCAACTGGACACTGGATCAAGAAAATGTGGTTTTTTAAATAAAATAGAGTATTACTCAGCCATAAAAAATGAGAAATTAGAGACATTTATAGCTAAATGGATGCACATTGAGGCAATACTCTTAAGTGAAATCAATAGGACACACACGTGTAAATACTGAATAGTTTCTCTGGTGTGAGAAACTGAAAGTGTAAATAAGGACTAAATGTATAATAGGTAATGTGAAATAGGAAGAAAAGGGGAAAAGGGGAAGGAAGTGGGAGGGCTAGGGGAAAGGATAGAAGGGAATGGGATTAATATGAGAAAATGGAAAAATAGGAACAAAATCTTTGTAAATAGGGAGGAATGGAGGGGTTGAAGGGAGGGCTGGGCAAGGGTGAAAAATAAGAACCAAGAGAGACTACGTAAAGGTGCAAATTTCCAATGATGAATGTCATTATATTGTATACCTAAAATGTACCAATGATTAGAATGAATAATTGATAATGTAAAATAGGAAGAAAAGGTCCAAAGGGGTAGGGGTAGTGGGAGGGGCAGGGGAAAGGAAAGAAGGGAAAGGAAAAATGCTGAGAAATGGATAAAATGGAAATAAAATCTTTGTAAATAGGGAAGAGTGGAGGGCTTGAAGGGAGGGCTAGGAATGGGGAAAAAATAAGAACCAAGATGCATTATGTAAAGGTACAATTCCCAATGAGAAATGTAATTGTGTTGTATACCTACAATGTACCAATAAAAGAATTTAATACAAAAAAAAAAAAAAAGAAAACAGAGCTAGCTCAAATAAACAACCTGATGCTGAACCTCAAGCTTCTAAAAAAAGAAGAGCAGGACAAACCTAAAGCTCATACAAGGGAGGAAATTATAAAGATCAGAGCAGAAATCAATGCCATGGAGACTAAGAGAATGATACAAAAAATCAATGAAGCAAAGAGTTGTTTCTTCAAAAAAATAAACAAAATTGACAAACCCTTAGTCAACCTTATTCAAAAAAAAAAAAAAAAAGGAAAGAAAAGACTCAACTCTATGCAATTAGGAATGAAAAGGGTGAAATTACACACAGTAGAGTCTGAGTCTACCTGTAGAATATGTTGGTTTATTTTCAGTGGTTGAAAATACACTCAAAGATAATTGGTTTGGGAAGGCACCGTATAATTTTAAGCTAACCTGCATACTGTAAATGTGTTTTATGTTTAAAAAAAAGGAAACATTTTTGAAAAGTTAAAAAGAAGAAATTATGGGCCAGGGGTTTAGCTCAGTGGTTCCGCTGCCTGCCTCACAAGTGCAAGGTCTCGAGTTTGATCCCTGGTACCAAAAAAAAAAAAAAAAAAGAAAGAAAGAAATTACTATGGACCTGGCAGAAATCCAGAGGATCATCAATACCTATTTTGAGAACCTATGTGCCAATAAGATGGAAAACACAGAAGAAATAGACAGATTCCTAGATACATATGAATAAGCAAAGTTGAACGAAGAAGACCTAAAAATTCTGCAACCCAGTATCAATCAATGAAATTGAAAACATAATTAAAAACTTATCAACTAAGAAAACCCCGAGCCCCAATGGCTTCACTGCTGAATTCTGCAAGACATTTAGAGAGGAACTGCTGCCACTACTGTTTAAACTCTTCAGTGAAATTGAAAGGTAAGCAATACTCCCAAATTCATTCTTGGAAGCAAGCATCACCTTGATCCCCAAAGCAGAGAAAGACTCAACCGAAAAGGAGAACTATAGGGCAATCTCACTAATGAACATAGATACAAAAATCCTCAATAAGATACTGGCAAATAGAATGTAGAAGATCAAGAAGGTCATACACCCTGACCAAGTGGGATTCATCCCAAGGATGCAAGGATGGTTCAACACATGCAAAATCAATAAATGCAATATACTATATTAATAGAGCCAAGAACAAAAACCATATGATCATCTCAATAGATGAAGGAAAAGCATTTGACAAAATCCAACATGAATTTATGATAAAAACCCTACGAAGTATTGGAATAGATGGTCTCTACCTCAATCTGATAAAACCCATCTATGAAAAACCAACAGGTATCCATTTAGCTATAAATGTCTCTAATTTCTCTTTTTTATGGCTGAGTAGTACTCCATTTTATAAAAAAAACACATTTTCTTTATCCAGTCTCCAGTTGATGGGCATTTGGGCTGTTTCCAAGTTTTAGCTATTACAAATTGTGCTGCTATGAACATGGGTGCACATATATCACTGTGGTATGATTCTTTTAATTCTTTGGGGAAGATCCCCAGCTGTGGAATAGCAGAGTCAAATGAGACTTCCAGTCCTAGTTCTTTGAGGTATCTCCGTACTGATTTCCACAGTGGTTGCACCAGTCTACACTCCCACCAGCAGTGGAGCAGGGTTCCTCTTTCCCCACAGTCCCGCCAGCATTTGTTATTGGTTGATTTCATGATAGCAGCCATTCTTTCTGCAGTGAGGTGGAATCTCAGCGTTGTTTTCATTTGCATCTCAACCGAGTCCGGGTTTCTATGGGAGATGTTGGTCTCACCAACTTACCAACCATGACGGTCCTGTGTGCTTTTATTGAAGAGATTTTCCTCACTTTCCCAGTGGGCTTCAATTTTCATTGAGGAGCTTCAGAGAGGCACTCACTCTCTGTTGTCCACTTCTGCTCTGTCTTCTGGGGCTCATAACCATATCCTGTATGACGCCCCTGGCGCCTCTGCTGTGCTGCGTAGTTTAGTGGGGCGCCCTGCCACAGGCGTCTGTGGGACAGTTCCTGTGCGGCTGCTGCTGGCGTCCCCCCATCTCTTTTCTTTACACTTCATTCTCACTGCAGTCTATGCTCCTCTCAAAATTCTACATGGCTCCTTCCTTTCTTTCAAATTGCTCTGCTTGATCCAGGGACAATAGCTTGTTTAAACAAACAATATTTATTGGTTAATGCTGCTGTCCTTTATGAATAGGGAATTATAGAGTATCAATCATTAAATTTTTTCAATATTATCCATATAGATTATCAAATACTTCTGAAGAGCAGACTTTCAAAGGAAGCTATTTTATTTTATGAATTGCTATCACTTAAAAAATTAGAAAGGTTATTGGCAAAATTTGGATGCTCAGTTAGTATTTTGAACATGTAAATACTTGTTTGTTATCGTGTCATGCATAGTGGAACTTCAAAACAATATTTTGGTACTCCAAAATACTAATTATAAGTATTATTGTTGCCGTTGCTGTTAATATAAGTTTTCTGGATTACAAAGCAGCAGCACTTTAATGTATACTTATTTTGAATGCAGACAAAGTTAAGTGAAAAATAATTGTATTAATCAAATTGATAAAAACATATTAAAATAAGTTTTTTACATGAAAATTTTTGTGCAAAAGAGCTAGGAGTCTTGATGAGAGCTATATCTGGTAGTTTGTGTACTGCAGCAATCATTTTTAGGCTGTCCCAGAACACATGTGCTGTGCATGATATGTGTACTCTTGAAAGTCACTGCAAGTCTTTTTTCCACTATCTTTGCATTTATATTCAAATTTTCTAAGGAATGTTCTGATATCAGTCCTATTTTATGGTCAATGAATACGGAATTCACAAAGAATCTTGCCAATAAAAGAGAATAGTGCACTATTATCATAAAACACATCTATGTGGGTGTTTTAGATCGTGAAATGATAAAGGTAAAATATACTTTTAACAAACACTATACTATTTAATTATAGGCATATTTCATTATAAATATAATTAACATTTGTCACAAATTACATTCATAGTTATGGCTTCTGATATTGAAGTGTGCATCAGGACAGCTTCTGTCTAATGAATTCAAATGCAAATTGATTTGATCTTGGAGGAACAGCCATGCCTTCATCCTCTAACCTCCATCACTGTTATGGAGCCATTTTCTTTTTATGAGGTACTTGTGAACCTAGGCTTTTTTGTTTATTTGAATAGGTTGACAGATGTTCGGAATTTTGGAGCAGACTAATATTGAATGATATGGCATTTTTTTGTTGTTGCTGTTGTTTTTTAAAAGTAGGAATTCAAAGGATTCCAATTTAGAGGTTGGTTTGCTTTTCTTCTTCCCTCTACCCCACCCACAAATCACAAAAATCACATATCATCATAAGCCAGTAAAATCATCTTTATAGAAGAAACTGTCACTATGAAAGTGACAGAGAAATCTTGTGTTGTGCAGGATATTTTGAGTGGATTTCTTTCTTACCTAATCTAGAAAGCTGGGTCAAAGAGTGATATGTAAGTTTTATTAATGCTATTCATGGGGGAAAGATATGTTGAGTTATATTTATTATCTTCTAAAATACTAAATATTTTAGACAGCAATTTTCAGTGACACATATTACAATATAGGTGAAATACATAGATGCCTGGATTGTAATCCTTTTTTGCAAACAATTGAATGTGAACTTAAATGAGTATAACTGTTCAACTACTAAAACCGCCTTTTAAAATAAGCCATATTTCAATAGATGACATCTTAATTGGAAGTTGCTATTGAAATATCATCTTAAATATGTATATATGTATTAAATTTATGGGTGTTGTGGTCCCTATCTGAATTTGTAAACTCTTTATGTACATTATGATTCATGGTTGAAGGGTTTTCTATGACTACTGGTTATAATTCTTATTAATAATATGAAGATATTTTTCCCATTTGAGTGGAAAATAGCTCCAAAGTTACTTTTCATTATGATTATTTTAATATATAATCAAATTGTCAAACACAGATCTATATGATGTTTCATTATTTTTTCAAAAAATTCAACAATATATCTCTAACCAGAGGAATCTCAATAAATTAATTTTTGGAATTAATAAATTCTACAGTTGTAGAAAACAAAATCATTCTTTATTATATCATGTAGCCCTTTAAAATTATTTTTGAAGATTAAATTATATATATATGCTATCAACAAATCACTATTTATATTTCTAAAGGTTTCACATTTATTTTATTTACCTGTTATAGTAGTTTTATTCTTTCCTGAATTTTAATACTTTTCCCCTAGGATCACTTTTCTTCCTTTTAAAGGAAATTATTAATCTGTTGGCAACAAATTATTTAATTTTCTTTCTTGCAAAAATGATTTTTTCTTGCACTTGAAGGATATTTTAAGTAGGCCCAGAATTTGAACTGCCAATAGTTTACTTGTAACATTTTAGAGGTGTTATTTTATTGGCTGCTAATTTTCTTGCTTTTCTTTGAAGAAAGGATATTACTTTCCTTTCTATTACTGCTTTTAAATGTTTTTCCTCTTTTTCTTCAGATTACACAAATTTTATTATGATTAGTTTAGGTATAGTTTTCTTATTTGCTTAGGTTTTAAAGAATTTTGTTGGCCTGTGGCTTGATGCCTTTTGTAAGTTTTGTCCCTTTCCCCTCACAAATATACCCAGGGGAAAACCAGTAAGCAGTGTTGGTTTTACTTCCCTGAGAAATTGTTGGATGCATTGCCCTCTCAACTTAATATGTGGCTCTAAGTTTTTCAGAGATTCCTTTGAGCTTGGCTGTATTTTATTTTTACCTGTTAGCAGAGATTGTTTGCAGCACTTTTTAGCCTTGGCTTCATTCAGAGAATTGGTAAGCATCTGAAGGGCAAAGCTGAAGTTCCCTCACTGTACATTCTGAAGTTATAAGATCGGGTCTTTTAATGACTACTGAATTAGTAGTTTTCAAAGGCTGGGCTGGTGTTACTGATTTAGTCTATGTGCAACAGTGAACTATGAAACAAGAAAAGCACAACACAAGTAGAGCAGGTTTCTGTGCAGAATGAAAACAAAATGTAAATGTGAAATACATGTAGCATGGAAAAAGGCAGAGCATGATATCAACAAATAGGATGTTACACATAACTCGAGAAAGGGTGGCCAGAAACATACTGGGAATTTTACATCATTCTGAAATGCTAGCATTCTTTCATTAACATCTAGAAGTCAATTATACAGAAATTCTAGCAACCTAGAGTCTCACTGAGGACTCTTTCCTGTATTAAATATATAATGCACTACATAGATTTTTCTTTTCTTTCCAGTTTTAAGTTTTTTCTTGTTCATTTGGTATCTCACCCTGTAAATTGTCCTTCCTGATCTGTGCTTCAGGTACCTGAGTCAAGTGCATTGAATTAGTGCAATGAAAGGAAGAAGAGAAAAACTAAAAGAAAAAGAAAGAGACAAAACAGCATAAAAGGAGAGGAGCTTCTAATTATTTCCATTGCATTTTGGCTATAACATTACATTTCATATTTCATATTTTAATATTCATTTTAACTTGAACATCTGACATTAGGATCTTTACAAAAATATTAAATTGCAGTTTATATGTGCATATGTAAAACATATTGAGATAAATATGTTGTCTTTCTATTAAATACTACTATTATTTTGGAAACAAAATTTCTTCTATTGCTTGAGTAAATATACTGTTTTGTGTGTATGTAGCACTAGAGACTGAATCCATGGCATTTGCACTGAATTACCTCTCAGGTCCTTTTATTTATTTATTTATTTATTTATTTACTTATTTGGGGACATTTTCTCACCAAGTCACTATGTTGCAAGTGGATTTGAACTTGCATTTCTTCTGCTTCAGGCTTCCAGAGTGCTGGATTGCAGGAATGCACCTTTACTCCCTTTTCTCCGATTGTTGTAAACTTTAACTATAACATTCTAAACTTGATAATACCGGCTTTCATTTAAATAATATTTTAACCATGTAAATAGTTCATCTGGTGTTCTCAAAATGAATAATGAAGAAATACTAGACCTTTTGTTTTTAGACCAACTAATTCTCCATAAGATATCTCAAATCCAAATTATGTTTCTCAGTGTTAAGTTGTACAGATCAATGCTGGGATTACATCTGTAGTAGATATGAGAACTAGAAGATTATATGAAATAAAATGCTTCCTTAGAGTGCACAAAGCAACAGGTACTAGAAAGCAAAGAATAGTCTTTCTAGATTTTGCATTGTTTTATATTAAAATGAGCTGTACAGGGCCAGGGACTTAGCTCAGTGGTTCCTCTACCTGCCTTACAAGTGCAAGGTCCCGAGTTCGATCCCTGGTACCCACCCCCCACCCCCCGCCAAAAAAACAATGAGCTGTGAGATATATTTCCCTGACGTCATGGTATTTATTGCCATATTATTTAGCTACTTATTTTGTTAAAATTGCATAATTTTGTCATTTAATGTATTTCAGACAATATAAGTTTTAACAGCTACATTTAAAAAAAAATATCATAGTAGGTGTTTAATGTCCATGATTATTCTTTAGTAGAGAACTACATTTTATTTCATGGTGATTTTCTCTTATGTTTTCTGGCTTGTATGGTGTGCTAAAATTAGATAGACTTTAAAAATAACTGCTATGTTAAAATAATATCGGTTGTGGAAACAAATTCTTTGTAAATAGGGAGGGTTGAGAGGGGTTGAAGGGAGGGCATGGAATGGGGAAAAATAAGAACCAAGATATATCATGAAAAGGTAAAAATTCCCAATAATGAATGTAACTGTTGTACACATAAAATGTACCAATAAACTTGATGAAAAAATACTTGCTTGAATATTCTAAGTAAGACTTTCAAAGTGTCTTGAAACTCACAAGTATTTTTTCCTGATTTTAAAACTAAGAAATTTTTTGAATGAAACATATTAAATGAAGAATAATTGTATATGTTCAACCATAAAAAACAGCAATCACTTTCTTATAACATCTTTGAACCTGAAGGACAATACCACATGATCTCACTTACTTATGGAATCAAACAAAATTGATCTCATAGAATCAGAGAGTAGAACAGTGGTTACTAGTGACTAAGAGTTGGGAGAATCTTGCAGGTATAAAATAGACAAATTGTGGGACCCAACAGGACAAGTAGCGTTAGATGTATTGATCAGTTTGACTGTGGAAAACATTATGCAATGTAAGCATGCCTCAGTTCATCACATTGTATACTTTGAATACATAAAATCTGTACAAATTAAACATTTAAAAAATAAGTGTACTGCTCCTACAAAAGTAGATAACTTTTTGGAAAGACTATTTAGTCTAAGATCAACAAAATACAAATTAATTCCCTTGGACTAGGTCAAGAAGATCGTAATGTGGTTGAGGTATGGAGGAATTTTGAACCATGTCATGACAGCTTGACCACTGAAAGGATAGAAACATCAGCCAATGGGAAGCCCAGTGTGCCTACATGCCAAAGCCAAAGTAAAGACTCTACGCATAAAGGTCCCAGTGGGCATCCATGACTGACACTACTCCATGCATGCTGTCACATATCAGGATGGTAACATTGTCTTGATTCCATTAGAAAAGGACAACTGGAAGCTCCATGTTGGCATTCTTCTAGCTTCTGCCCTATTTATCTCTTCTTTTGGCTGATTTTAATTGGTATCTTTTCCCTGTAATATATTGTAATGATGAGGTCACTGGTTTGCTGTTTGAAGTCTGATGAACAGAGCATGATGGTGATGGGTGAAGATAAGAAAAATGAAGATTAAAGATTTTCAGTGACTTGCCTAAGGCCACAGAGCTAACACAATAGAGCCAGAACATAACCCAGTCTGACGTCAGAAATCAAGTGCTTGCTGTTTCATAATACTGTCCTTGGAATCTGACTTTAAATTTAAAGAATTGATGGGGAAGCTTACACCTTCCACTCAAATTTGATTTGTTGGTGGCAGATAAGCTTATACACTGTGGCATGCCTATATCTTTATGTGGAAATCTAGTTGTCCAGTTTTCCTTTTTTTGCCTATTGTCCCGGCCCGCGGGTAAGTCAACGAAGACCCTAGAGGGGGAGCGAGGATGAGAAGGGACAGGGGACACGAGAGATGGAGACAAGACAGGTTTCTGATCAAGTCTCGTTTATTGCGGAAGCTGCTACAACATATATACCGTAGGGCTAGAGGGGAGGAGCGAGAGGAGGGTACTGGGGCTACTTCCTTGTTGCCGGGTAGATTTGCAGCAGGCCCGGATATGTCCGTAAAAGGCACTCAAGAGTTCTAGCGGGGGTCAAGGCCCCCCACAGCCTATGATATATATGGCTTCTTCTTCCTCTTTTTATTTCTTTAACCAAATTCATACTATTAGTCCTCCTGTATTCATTAATCATTTCTTTAGTGATAGTTACAATGAAAGTCTAAATTTTTAAGTGTGATATTCAGGACTCCCCATGGGGTGGCCCTCTCATACTTCCATATCTTTTTGTTTTTTGGTACCAGGGATTGAAAACCCCAGCCCCACACACTTCCATATCTTATCTCAAAGCACTGGGTAAATGTATTAAGAATCAAAATATGTAGATACCCCATTTATGTATTTTCTTATGGTGCACTTTTCCTGTAGAATGATGGTTACCATCTAGGATAAATTCTTGTTATAGTTTAAAAATCCTAAATAAATTAAACAGCTACCTGGAATAATAACATCACAGGCTAATTAAAGTATAAAGTTTCTTGGCTTTTGGTTCAAAATGCTAACCCAGTATGAAATACTGATTATCTCATCTCATTAATAGCAATGCATGGGTTTCATTGTCAAATTGAGAAGTAAAATACATCTTGATAAATGTTTATTCATAATGATAAAATGGTTTAAACAACAACATGGGATTGGGGAGGAGTGGGTAATAAAATCACTTCTTGGTGATAGTAGAAAGTTTAGGAACCAATTGATCTACAATAGTCTATTGTAACCTAATTCTTTCTTATTCATATTCTTTTTGTTTTTGGCATCTCACATAAATTTTTCCTCTATCAAGTCTTCTATGTTATCAGGGGAGAAGTAATGCCTCCTTGCTTTTTGATGCTATGACCTGGTGGTATTATCTGTATCAGTCCTATATAAATAGCAAAAAAGAAAATCATTAAAGACCAAATAAACTATTATGTACCACCGAAAAGAAAATAAGTGTACTTCTCTGAAAAGTTATTGCCTAAAGAAAACCAGGGTCGCTATGGGAACATCTTTATTTTAATTTTTGGTAATCTATAAATGTAAACAATTTTTACATATGTTAACAGTATTTTCCTTTTTAAAGTAGCTAGACTGTAACTGGAATTTCTAGTGTGCTGTTCTACTTAATTTTATGGCATTTGTACTTCTCTATGCCATTAAACCTGAATTTGTAAATGTTATTTTAATAATGATACACTTTTCACCATATTATTTAGTATAAATTAATCATTTGATTTTATCAGGTATTCATTTTATATTTATTATATTATAGAATTATATAATAGGAATCATTCTTCATTGGGCCCTTTAAATATCACTTGTTTTTTCTTTATTATAAACTCTTCTACGTTGAATTAGGAAGAGATCTTTCATGGATATTTTTAAGATTAAATATGCATAGCTAAACTTGTTTTCGACTCTTGTGCCAGTTTAATTTACTGCATGAAATATAACAAGGTGTGCAGACCATGCTTTCCTTCATTTAGTAACTTTTAATCTTTTTACTCAGAAATACATCCTTTAGTCATACATTCATACTTAAGTGGGAACTTTCAATTTCATCAAGAAGAGGCACAATTTTTTGACTTCCTATAAGGGAGAATGAGTCACATCCAGAATAGATGGGTTCAAAACTCCTTGCTATTACGTTATCTGCTCTTTAACATAAGTAAGGCCTTGAGAATATTTGGTACTCTACATCTTAGGCTGGGAATACTATGGATGTAGAATACTCCATACTTCAGAACAGAACAGACCTACTTTATTGAGGAGAGTTGTGTCTCATAGGTGCGAAAATCCAGAGAGCATTCATTATTTGATAATGAACTTCCTAGAATTCCTTTAAATGATCCCATTTTGCCAAAGGAAACCTTGGAACTAAAGACCTTTTCTCATGGGACAGTCGGATGAGCTTCTATACCACAAATGATGTGCTGTGCAAGGTCATTGTCACTATTAAATTGGAAGACAGACTGGAAAAGGAGATGATAATAATATCTCATTGGACATTTGAAGAGTTTCCAAGTATTCTTTCTGAAGCATTCAACATTCATTTTTAGTACTTTTAAAAAATATTCTTCCAATCCTTTTTTATGTTTTAAAATTAGACATTGAGAATGTTATAGCCAATCCTGGGAATCGAGGTGTTGAGGTCCTGTCAAAGCAATAAGTGAGAGCAAGGAAAGAAGGGAAAGAAAAAAAAAATGAGAAAAAAAGGAAAAAATGGAAACAAAGCTTTTGTAAATAGGGAGGAGTGGAAGAGAGGTAAGGGGAGTAGGAAAAAAATAAGAAGTAAGATATATTATGTACAGTTACAAATTCCCAATGCTGAATATGATCATACTTATATCTAAAATGTACCAGTAAAATTGATATGAAAAAAAAAATTTCCAAACAAGTTCTTCATATCTTCAGTGTTTAAGACAGGATTGCGGCAAATTATACTAACAGATTTTCTATTGACTCAAGTATACTGTAAAACAGTAAGATACACTCAAAATATGGACATCAAATCACTGAATTTACTAGTCATACTTTAACAATTTTTCAAATAATAGTTACGTCAAGTACTTTTACTGTTTCTAAGATCACTAGTACTATTTTGAAACTTAAAAACTGCTTTACTAAAAATAAATTAAAAGGGTGACTATTTTCAAGACCTTTGACTATTTTAGAATGCAGGTCATCTTTGAGAGGACACATCATTCTCTTTACCTAAAAATGACTATATTTTAATCATTTCCTTCTGAAGAGAGGCAATAAACAGTGATAATTTTCTACTCCAAAGCTTACTTCTCCAGCACTCTACTTAAAATATTTTATATGATTAAGGTAACACTGGGATAAAAATCAGAGCCATGAACACAAAATAATTGGAGAAAAAAATTAGCACTCTCATTTTGTATTACTATTTATATCTTACACACAAAAAGCACGCAATGTAGATTGTCTTAACTTTTGATTTCTTCATAATGTATGGATCCCTTGACAGCAGGAATTTTCTTTTATATGTATTTGATTAACTAAATATCCAATAGATACAAGTGAATCAAAAAAGGGGAAAGTGAAAGAAAGCAAACGTTTGTGATGAAAGAAAATCATCTTATATTAATATTTTGAGTCACATTTTATTATTTCAAACCAATGCTTTATTTTATAAAATCCCCATTTTTTTCATTAAATTTGAACATGTGTAGCTAAAAGAATAATCACTTGTGAGTTGGGTCTTATACACTATCTGAACACATTCCTATTTCTAAATATAACACTACTGTATAATTTCATATTTTGGTAATGAGAGTAAACATATTGGATGTTCTATCTAAAATCACAAAGATAATAACAATTAAAAACAACTCTCTAAGATTTTACTTGTGGCTGGCAAAAATATAGCCACACTAGATGTATTGTCTCAACATTCAAAGCAAGCCTGCAATGTAGTGTTAGTTATACGTAATGATCTTTCTCAATTGACCTACATGAAATGTAAGTAACTTAGGTAAGTAATGGAAGTAAAATTTGAAGCTGAGCATTCAGAACTGAATTGAACAATTAAGATTAATTTGTTCCATTACATAAGCAAAAGTTCAGCCTTAAAATTGAAAATATTGAAAAACAATGAAAACCTTTGGCAAACTCTTAGTTTCTAAATGCTACATTGCATTTAAATTTAACATTTTCTCTCTCCTAAAATGCTATCATGTAACCATTAAAAGCAAACACAGCATTTGTATAAAAGCTAGAGTTTGTGTTATTCAAACAGATGACTGGATATGAGAAATATTTAGTTGATAATTTAATAACCTCTCATCCAATTAAAATTTGTTATCTATACAACAAGCTTTATTTAAAGATGAAATGCAAAATATTTGCAAATAATTCTCATATCAGGTATTAGTTAAGTCTATATGAATATCTACAAGAAAAAGATATATCTGCTTATATTGAAGAAGTTTCTGGAAAACTTTCCATTTTATGATTTATTGTGATAATTTAACTTTTAGTAACCACTTACTTCTCACTGGGTAAGCTGTCAAAAATCTGTGTAGTACACTTGATACAAAACAAACAAAAACTTGTTTTAAAATACTGCAGAATTCATGTCCTGTTTGAAGTGACTCAGCAGCTTCTTTTTTTTTTTTTATATCTAGGCAGTGGTGTTACAGAATTAGAGAAGTAAAATAAAAAAAATTGTAAAATGGACAGAAGCTGTTCATTGTTTTCTGGATAGTAGCTTTTCCCAAATTACCTTAGATTTAATAACTAGTCATTACGTTTGGTTTGTATTGTAAATAAAAATTTAAAATTTCATTCAAGTACTTCTAATAGGAAAACAAATGTTTTCATATGTCGATCTTGTAGCCGTGATTTTACTGAATTTGCTTACTGATTTTAATACTCATCTCTAGATAATTTCCAACTATAAGTGTTTTCTGCAAAAAAGAGGGAAAGCTTTCTTACATTTGATATTAGCATACATTTATTTCTCTCTTCTATTGCTTAAGTAGTGACTTCCAGTTCATTGTTCTTTAGAAGTGGTCATCGTAGACATCCCTTTCTCCTTCAAGAGAAAGGTTTTCATATTATATAACCTTAGCTATTGAGTTGTTCCATATTTGCGATTAGACCAAATATCCTAACCATTTTAGCCAATTACTCTACAGTTTACATATCGTTCATCTTCTCGTTTTGCTCAGTAACTTAATATGTTAACATTTATTTGTAAACTGCCTAATCATGTTTTTAGTATTTCTCTCTTCTCTATGACTTCTGATAACTAATACTAATGCTTGTAAAAGTATAATTGTTATATAATCCTAATAAACTCTTTAAAATTCAATATTCCTCTGTATCTCCAAAAATACATATTGTGTTACAATCAAGTGTGTCTCATATTAGTTTACTTAAAATGTAATTTGAATAGAATCTGTATATTTTTCTAAACTGGAGTTTCAACTTTCATATTTTTCATTCATAAGGTACATCGCTTGTACAACATATAAAGATAAAGTCTCTAAAACAATAAATGATCATTTACCTTTGTGGGTTCTGTGGCTCTTCAGTTTTGAAGATCCTGTTGCTATGAGGAGAAAAAATAAGACTTGCTTATATATAGGTAGAGATGAAATCATTTCTGAGAAGTAGAAACATTCATTTATTTCCTATCTATGCAAATAATAACATCATTATTTTCTTCAGCAAACATCAAATACTTATTAAGTCAGTAGAACTCTTGCTATAGTTTAAATTTAATAAAAATACTTTGTTATGCAACAGTTTTGCAAGAGATTAATGATCATGAAGTCCTCCTTATACCAACCTTTTCTCTCTAGCTTCTCAAAATCTGACAGTGCTACCTTAATTAAAATTATTTAATAATTTTCAATTTATTTGGTAATCTCTGAATCCTCCAACATATAAAAATGTCCACTATGATATAACTGGTCTCTAGAGCTCCTTTTTAATTCCTTAATCCTAAATTATAGTCATTGAACAGAGCATGTATATATATTCTCTAAAAATCAATCCTCAAAACAGCAAATCCATTTTTATGCTTCCCTTAAGTAGATCCTTGTCCCTCATCACTTGGAGCAAGTATATTTCCAGCAAGTATATTTCTTTAGGAAAATAATGTTTAACTGTAACTGCCTACCATACTCTGAAACATGTCAACCCCTAAGTGCATCACCATCAAATATTCTGCGCTTATTTCTACTCTAACATTTGTTCTATGAACTCCTTTATTTTCTTTTTCTTTTCTTTTCTTTTTTTTGGGTCCTTGAGCTTGTGCAGCAGGCAGTGAAACCACTCAGCTAAATCACCGGCCAACTCCTTTATTTTCTACCACAAATAATTTTGAGGATAAGAATTATGTTTTACATTTTAGAATCCTCAATTCTAAACACCTACATAATAGGACACTCATTTTTATAAAGTGAAGGGAATTCTTGTAAACATTGTTCTTTCTAGAGTAAAATGTGCAAGCCAGAGAGCATGCACAGGAGTACCACTGGCTATATCTCTTGACTTCCAAAGATATCTTCTTTTACTTTCCCCAATTCATTTTCTTCTTTCAAAACAAAGATCTTATTTAAAAAGAAAAGAAATTAGGAAATACATATGCAAAGATTTTTTTCTTTCAAAAACTCATTGATAAACCATTTGTTTTGCAATCAACACCTGTATTCTTTCAAGAAATAAAATTGCATGTGTGTATATGACCTTAGTTCAAGGAAAGCAATGGCACTAGAACTTCTTATTTTGTATATCTAGCCAGTAATAATGCCTACTCATATGTGTATGACAGTATAAATAGTCTCACAATCCTTTTATATGTACGAGTAGCCTTGTATAGTTGTATCTTATCAAGTCAAATCACTCATTACCTGATGAGTGGTCTGATAGGTAGACCTCATTTTGAATTTCATATAAATAAACTATTAACATTTATGCAAGTTAAAAATGTTACCAGATCCTCAGGCAAACATGAGGCCAGGGAAAAATGGACAAAGCCATTGCTAATTCTTTTCTTCTACAACTTCACAGAAATACCCTTTTGGGAAAAAGAAGGTAAAATTTTATAAAATGTGAAAAGAAGTATTTCTTATATTACTAAATTCCAGGGTGAGACTGCTAAATCATAAGCTTGAGCTTTGTTTCATAGAATTACCAAGTTTTTAGGATCAATTTTCAAAGTTCATCTCTAGTTCCTCATTTTCTAGTTCATCTTGTCTATAGTTGCAATCAGAATACAGAGACAATCGTGGTAGAAACTTGACATTTATTAATGCAACTAATTAAAATTATGATGATAAACAAGTATTGCCACACATAATATCTTGAGTATATTGCTATAGTTCTCTATCTTTTCAGAGAATTTCAAATAAATGCTATAATAATTATTATGACATATTTTTAAATATCAAGGGTTTTTCCTTGGTACCATGTAATATTTTTGGTACCATGTACATGTATTAACTCTTAAATATTTTAATATTCTTTACATTTCAAATTTATAATGTATTTTTCTTTATTCTAAAATAAGACATTTAGCACTCTGTAAAATATGTTTAATAATTTAAATGCTTATATATAATTTTGGTGTTATTCAATATTTAAATGACATTTCTTTCAATGAGGTGAGAAAAAGTGTTTCTTTTTTAAATATAACATTTATTTTTAAGTTGTATGGCTGAAAGTTTGCACATTTTACTTTCTCAAATATACCAAATATCAATAAGTAGTATATAAGGTGACATATTTCAAAAGGAAAAATGCTGACCATAATCCCCAAAAGAAACATATGAGAATTCCATATTGGAATGTCATTAGGAAAAGCAAATTAAACTACACTGTAGGGCCAGGGATTCAAGTGCAAGGTCATGAGTTAGATCCCAGGTACCAAAACAACAACAACAACAACAATAACAGCAACAACAACAACAAACTATATTGTAGTTTAGATTTTCTAACATGTAAAACATTTTTTTGCTGTCTTTAGGGCATCTCCGCTAGGAAAGCGCAGCAATGCCTTTTACGATCTCATCTTGTAAGATCATGGAAATATCCTGGGTTACTTCCATCTGTTTACAGGTATCATTTAAAGGTGTGCAGTTCTACTTTTACTTGTGCCTCCACCTGTCATACTGTAATTGTTTCAGAATTAATGCTCTCTAAAAAAAAGCAAAGATTCTTAAGAGATATATTTGGTCCCAAATTAGCCAGAGATGTACATAAACACAATCATTTTCCCATTAAGAAGACCACCATACAGGAATGATTTATTTTGCTTTTGGCAGATGGTAATAGAAATTTCTCAGCTACTCTCACACTGCCTGCCATACTCTTAAGGAAAAATTATCATCTCCTTGTTAGATTTATAGCATTGAAATTATGATAGTTTTTAAGTAAAGGCCAGAATTATCATCAGGGAAAGATAGATTAACTGTTATTTATTATGTAGCCAAACACTGAAGGTGAAAGGTTGCATTTAGAATTTCCAATAAAATAAAGAAGCTTCATCTTCCAAAATTATCCAATAAACTCATGAAGCTTTTTGAGAAAGGGTAAAAGTATAAATAGAAATAATTCTGGCAATAATTACAGCAATATATATACATAATACATATATATATGTATTATATATATACTTAATTGAAATGAAATTCTCAAATCCTGAATCATAAAATAGCATGTTTTAAGAATTTCGTTCCTATTAAATGTACATTGTAGCATTTCATGTTGTGTGAACATTAAAACTCAGCTAAATGTTATGATTTAACATGAGAATTAAAATAGATAAAAAGAAAAGAAATAGGTCAAGTTCATAAGGAGAATATTCTTTTTATTGCTGCTTCAGTTTCTAAGGCAGATAGTTGGAAAAACATCCACCCTCTACGACAGAAAAAAAATGTGTAAATGTATTTTTGCTGAAATCTGTCAGAACATTTCCAGTGCAAAAGGTTTCCTAGTTAGCTCAGCAAATACATTAGCTTATATTTCCAATTTTGTGGTATCTGTATTCCAAAGTCCAGAAGTAAAATGAGAATCAGCAATTATCAGATTTATATCCCACACAAGATTCATCCTAGCTTTCCTCTGACCTTTTATTTCTTCACTTTCTGTAGCTCTAGCAATTATTTCTCTTTCTGGCAATATGGTTTCCCAAGTTTCTCTGAGTGTCTCTGGTTACCTTTTACATATTCTCCACTTAGATTTTTTACAATAAACTCAGCTCTCACATTTATGGAAATGATATGTGAATTTTACAAGGATATATTCAATAGGAACCCTGCAACAGTCAAACTCATCATTTCTGACATTTCTGAAGCTCCTTTCTGTAGCTTTTCCATTTTTCATCAATGGTATTACAGTTCTCTTAGGTTGGCAAGTTTGAGGAGACCCTACTTTTAAACATAAGTCAAGTAAACAAATCGAATATTCTTAAATACCCGCTACTCACATGCCATCATGGCATTTTGGTCTGTTAAAAAGAATTCATCCAAGAATGAGAAAAAAGATGTATAAGATAGCTGCAAAAGTCAAGCTCTTATTCGATCTTATATTTTAAGAAGTTTAAATATGTGCTATGGAAATATGGAATAGCAGATTGAGACTTAAAGAACACATTATAAAGTAAGTAAAAATTAAATAGCTAAAGAAAAATGGAAAAAAAAAGTTCATGTAAAGTGTATAATTTCAGCTAAGCCAGATGGTTCAGAGTATAAAACACCCACTAGCCTGATCAAGAGGCCATTGAGAAGAAGCTAAGATGAGAAAGAGGACTTTAGGGTTGATTAGAACAGCCCTTTCTATGGAATGAATTTCATTAACCAGTAATAATAAATTTTGGCAGTTTCCATAAGTTGAAAATTGTGTCCTTCCCCAAAACGCGTTAAAAGACCTAATCCCTAGTTGTGTAAATGTAATTTAATTTGTAAACAGAACCTGCCTTAATCAGTTTGGGTTTCTGTAATAATGTACCATACAGTGTAATGAGAGAAATTTATTTCTAACTGTTCTGGAGGCTGAAGTCTGAAATCAGAGCTCCAGTATTGTCATTTTCGGGTGGGAACTCTTTCCAGGTTGGAGTTTGTTAACTTTTGATATACTAAGATGGTGCAAAGAGAAAAGAATAGCTCTCTGTCATTTTGATAAGATCCCATTCATGAGGGTTCCAGCCTCATGACCTGAATATCACTCAAGGCCTCACTTCTAAATATCATTACACTTGAGAATTAGATTGCTACATGCAAAGTTGGAGAGGACACAAATATTTAGTCTACAGCTGGGCCCTTTGCAGATGATCGAGTTTAGATGTAGTCCATAGGGGAGGCCTTAATTCAATATGATTTGTGTTCATATACAAAGAAGAAATTTGGAAACAGAAACGGACAATAGGGGAGATGATGTCAAGACACAAAAACACATCATTTGCAACCCAAAGGACACCTAAAACTACCAGAAACTGGGAAAGCTACATGGAACAAATTCTTCCTCACAGACCTCAGAAGTCATTAATCCAGCTGGCAATTTCATTTTGCAAGGCTAGCCTCCGAAACTATGTGACAAGAATTTTCTATTGCTCAAGTCACTCAATTTGTGGTATTTTACTTTGTCATCCACAGGAAGCTAATCTAGTAACACATATACAAATACTGTAGATTTAAAGGTCTGAAAGTGGAGGCAGAAAAATAGTTACGTAATATAATAGTTTGGAAAAAGGTGAGAATAACACAAGATGTTACAATGGAAAAAGGGGTCCAGATATAAAAACACTTTCTATTAGAGTATTAAGATTTTCAGTAAATTAGTTGTAGAGGAGGTAAAAGGAGAATAAAAATTTAATTTTAGGCCTCTTGTTTGATCCAGTCACATCAATGATGAAAATGTGACAAAAATAAGAGATTCAGCAGAAATCACCTTGAAATGTAGGAGGTGAAGTTCTTTTAGGAATGATTGAATGTGAATTACTCTAAATGATTCAGTTAGTTGTTTTAAAATAAACTGGAAAAAAATCTTGTCTAGGCGTAGAGCTTTGAGTTTCATTAACATTTGAAGTAATAACATTGTCTGAGACTAGGACTCTAAGGAACAACAATACTTAAAGAGCACCTGATAGAGAAGGAACTTGTTAGAGAGTAAGAAATAGGCAAATAGGATGACATGTACAAGAGAAGAGGAATACGGAAGCTAAAGATGAAAAATAGTTTGGAGACAGATGGAATGGGAAACATTTTAAATGGTATATGAAGACAGGAGAGCGCCCATTAAGCAAATAGACAATTAGTGTGCAGCCTGATGATAACTATTGGAAGCACACACACATATACTTGCACACTCACATTTCTGATATATGACAATATTCTTTTTAGAAGCATAAGTCATATCTCTCAGAATAGCAAAGGGTGTGATATATAACAAGGCAGATGTACCAAATTTCAGAGTCTGAGATGTAATATTTCTTAACATAATAACATCTCTGAAATTGCCTTTTACTCTCCAAGGTATTTTAGAATCACTATTGGCTTAGATTGAATTTTCATTCTTCAAGAGAAAATCTGAATTTGCTTATGCTATTATCAGCTTGAGACTATTTTAGATAAAATTGTCTTCTAAGACTTTTATGTACCACAGTGGTAGTTTGAATTCAATGCATGAATCCTGGATTTCAATTTATTTTCTCAGAAGGTAATTCATTTTTTCCTCCTTTCTTCCTAGACTTATTTTGAGACTTCCAAATCTCACTATTGTCACTTTCTGTTTGGTATATTTATATATCATTAAACTTAGGTCCTGGATGTAGCTTTTAGACGATACAGTTATCCAGTTCCATGCCTGACTCTACTCTTACACAGGGCTTCTCATATTGAACCCTCCTCTCTATTTTTAGTGGTACTTAAAACAGTGATGTGTCTTACAATAGATAATATATTCAGTGAAAAGCAGTAAGTGATTTTTTTTCTCATTAGAATCCAGGGAGTCAATACACTGTAGAGATTGCTAATATCACTATCATTAACTTTCTAAAGAGCAATATTGTTAACTTTAAAAAATTATTAGCACTAGATTTCCTTGAAACTCTTCACAAAAATGTATTTATAAAAGGAATATATCAGTTTCCTGTTGCTGCTATAACAAATTGCCCCAAACTTAATGGTTTAAAACAACACCAATTTATTATCTTTCAGATCTGGAAGTAATATATTGGAAATTGACCTTGTAGGGCTCGTGAAAGCACCAGTAGAATTTCATTTCTTTTGGAGGGTCTGGGGGGGGGGGTCTGTTCCTTCCATCTTCCAGCTTTTAAAGGGTGCTTAAATTTATGGTGTCACTCTTACCTTTTGTCTTAATATCTTCTACTTTCATTGTGACCTTTTTTCTTCCCCTAGTTGTAGGGCACTTGTGATTACCTCGAGTCCACCAGTCTAGGAAAATCTTCCCATCTTAAAACTCTTAACATAGCTACATCTGTAAAATCCCTTTTCCCTTGTCAGTAATATATTCACATGTTTCAGGAATAAGAATGTGGAAATCTTTAGTGGCAATTATTCTGCCTGTTAAAAAGAATAAGCTATAAATTAAATAATTTCCATTAATTTTACTTGATGATTGCTAGGCATAATTTAATAGACTACTATTTCCTCCATATTTCAGGAAATATAATTTTTCAGAAAATGTATATCCTTCAAAATTGTGTTTGGCCAAGTACCCAAAGTTGATACAGATTCATAAAAATCTATTTGTTATTTAAACATTTAAATTATTAAATCATAGGATTATGAATTTAAAAAACAGTATTTTCAATGTATTTGATATTTTTGCTTTTTATTAAGATTCTATGATTTATTCAATGCTATTCATCAAATAATTTTGTAAAATGTACCATTGTGGAAATGAAATAAAAGGACTGAAATTACCCCAGTAATCTTACTACAAAATCATAGCAATATAAACAATGTAATAATAGCCAAAAATGAATATATTAATAATACAGAATAGATAACTCTGAAATAGATATCATATGGTTATAAAGCAATTCCCCTTTTAAAAAGAATCAGATATTTTAATAGAGAAAAAAAACACAATCATTTCAAACAATGTTGATGAATCAATGAAAGTGCATCTGGAAACAGACCTTTTTCTGTTACAAAATTAAAAAATGGTACATAGACCTAAATGTAAAATGAACAATTCTAAAACTTTTAGAAGGAAACATAGCAGAAAATCTGGGTGTCTTTGTGTTTGATGATGAGTTTTTTAATGTATTAGCAAGAGTACAATCCAAGAAAAAATGGATAATTTAGACCTTATTAAAGTTAAAAATGTCTATGTCTATATTGTAAATGACTCGATGAAAGGATCACTGCTTGGGAGAAATCTTTATAAACATGCATCTCTTAAAATGTAGATAGGTAGGTAGATAGATAGATAGATAGATAATAGGTAGATAAATAGAGTATTATGTATACACACATACGTACTTGTTAAAAATCAAAAGTAAGAGGGCCAAGGATTTAGCTCAATGGTGCCACAGCCTGCCTCACAAGCGCAAGGTCCTGAGTTTGATCCCCGGTACAAAAAAAATTCAAAAGTAAGAGAAAGAGTATATATGATCACCAATGATGCATATAACTGTTACTAATGAGCCATTTCTCATACAGCACAGCTGGAAATAACATCTGGAAGCATCACAAAACCCCCAAAAGATCTAAAATTAATAGTTAAAACAGCTACAAATAGATAGATGAGAAAATGCTTTGACTTCTTCCTATTCCTGGGAGATGGCTTATTTCTGAAGACAGTGCCCTTCTAGTTATAGATTGCCTCATTTGTTTTCTCCTTTGGCTTGCAAGGAGAGTTGGTTTAGAAGGCATTTAAAAAATCAAGTATTCCTATCTCTTTTTAAAAGTAAAGAGTAAGGAGGTAAATGTATCCATGGTAGAAAAAGAGTAATAAAATAGGAATTGAATATTCATTTGAGAAAACTTCTGTAGAACACTTCCTCTCACTAGCTCAATAAAAGTCATGAGGTGTCTATGTTTGCATTCTTTTTGAATACTAAAAGAATGCACATAAACTACAGAAGTTGAGAAAATCCTCTATGCTTTTATTTTTCTTCTTGATTTGCTGGAAACTAGTAGACATCTGTAGGAAAGGCTGAAGACCTCAGCCCTACACCTGGAAATTTTAGAAATACACCAATATTTGGATGCTACCTGTCTTAGTTACTTTTCTCTTGTCCCTGACATAAAATAGCCAACACCCAAAGTTAAGAGGAAAGGCTTTATTTAGCTCACGGTTTGTAAAAGTTTCAGTCCATAATCGGCTGGCTCCAAGTCAGGGTGGCACATGGTAGAAGAGCAGCAGTTCATGGTGGACTGAAGGTAGCAAAAGAAACAAGAGACCTTAACAGTATCTTTCTGTCCCTTTTATTTTATTCAGATTACTTAGGGCAGGTAGCACTCACACCTTTAATCCTAGTGCCTTTGGGTTAGTCCCACTGTGATTCAATCACACTTTCTAGATTCAGCCACTTCTGAGAAAGCATCAGGCTTTGGGGGAACATCTAAACACAAACCATAACACTACCTCAGACCAATTGTGTCAGGATCTTCAGAAGGTAAATAAAGCAAACTAAAAAATAAAAAAAATCTCGGCTTTTTTCTGATACACACTCAACATAAAAATCACTAGTGTTATCAACAACTTTGTAGAACTTGTGTTAAGCATCTAAAACTGCCAATCACAGAGAGTAATAAGGAAAAACAATCTACTAAGAATGAATGATTCGCTGGAAAGTTATGAGAATAAATAAGCCACCCTGTGTTTTATAATTAGAGGCAAAATATTTATTTAAAAATTTAAATAACGCAATCTTTGAGTATAACCTTCAAATATTCTTTCATTGAGTAGATAGGAAAACTTCTTTACTTTTTGTTTCTCCCTCTTATTTTAAAAAGGTACAGACTTGTATTCTATCACAATTCATTTTTAAATTCTACACATCTTTTTTCTTGTAAGGTAAATTATACATGACTCCAGTTTTACTAATAAAACATAACCAATGATTGGTGATGAAAATACAAACAAGCTAATGACTAGATTAGTCACAGAATGGAATTGAGTTTACAAAAGAGATAATGTAAGAAAATTAGCATTTAGAGAGTTTTGAATTAAAATGACATAAACACATACTATATACGTAGGTGTATATGAGAAATTAGATACTGATTAATTATAAAATAAATATTTGCAATTTTTATTGGATAAATAGTACTCATATAAAATACCTTCATATAGAAACATTACAAGAATGTAGCTTAAACCATTTTCTATAATTATAATCCAGTTGAGTTGAAATCCAGTTTATAACAAATCTGGTGATCCTTTTCTTCTCTATACACCTTATTGATTTAGAGGAAGTCTTTATTGACATGGTAAAATCTTGTGTTTATATTTGTGATTTAGGTATATGCTGCTATTATTGGAGGAGTGATGAGAATAGTAGGAGAGGTGAAAGATTTCAGCAAGCAGAGGGGTGAGGTATCCTTGGAGGAACTTCTTTATAAGGCTGCAGTTTCAAGTAAAATAAACTAAATTCATTAACTGAGCCTTGGGGTGAGCAGATCATCACTAATCTTCAAATCGTTTGGGGGAATTTACATGAAATCATTGCAACACAGATATCCCTGTTTCCTGTGGAGAAACAAATTGTAAGTTGAATTGCCCAAGAAATCTCTTTGAGACATTGGGAGCTTCAGATATGATGTTGTTAATTTTGCCACAAATGGGACAGTTTTACTGGACAAGGCGGATCTTGGTGAGACACAACTGATCTCCCAACTTTAAAAGAAGCTGCTGAACTCATGGGACACAGCAATCTCATGTGATTCCCTAGGTCAGGTTACAGAAGTCTGTATGTTATAGGAGCCTATATTAGCCACAGCTGGATATTGTAGTGTTTGAAGCCATACATTTCTTCTGATTTATAGTAGGAAGCAAATACTGACATGTAATCTAATACTTTTAGAGGGCTTAAAGCTGATTATTTTTTTCTTCCAGATTTTCTAAATTTTATATCCAAGACTATTATTATTCATTATCCTTAAATCCATGGCTTATGATTTCTTGAGTTGAGACTACAACTTAAAGAAATATAAGCTTCATATGTTATTAAAAATACCTAGGGAAACCCGTAGACAAAAGAGAAGACAAAAATCAAGACTATTAGAAGACATTTTATAATCTCTAAAACTAGATCAAAATATTGAAAAAAAATAGTCTACCTACTAGGAAGTTAAATTTTCACATAAATGGAATGTTTATTTCAGATTCATTTCCCTGATTCATTGTGTCAGGCTATCCAAAAGTGTGACATTTTAAAAAGAAAAACCTATTCCGAAAGGAAAAATCATGCAATAAAATCATATATGGCAGATATTTAGGATAGTTTTGGACCTGGAACTTAAAGTAAATATAATTAATCTTCTGACAACTCCCAGAGAAGAATAGAAAACTAAACAAGACAAAACAAAACAAAACAAAAAAACAATTTTTTAATGCAACAAGGAGATAGAAAACACAAGAAGGAATAAAGAAAGAATTAAAGGGAATGTTAGAAATGATAAACACTGTAAGGGAAATAAAGAGCATTATTGATGGGATTCTCAGCCATGGAAATAGTGCACTTGAAAATGTTACTATGAACTTTCTAAACTGAAAAATCAGTTAAAAAAATTAGGTTAAAAAAAAAAAACACCAGAAGGCAATATACAAAATCTGTAGGACCAAGGTATATCACATGAGTAATTGTAACTACAGAAGAAAGAGAGGAAGGAAAAGGACAAACATTTGAATTAATGATGGCTGAAAATTTCTGAATTAATTATAGCTACCAAACCACAGATCCAGGAACTCAGAGAATGGAAGTAGGATAAATGCCAAAGAAATACACTCAGGTAAAATGTATTCAAAGTGAAGAAAAAAGAAAGACAAAGAGAAAAATCTTAAAAGATGCCAGAGGGAGAAAAAATTCACCTACATAAAAAGTAAAGGTTAAAAAAAATCTGACCTTACAAAAAAAAAAAAAAAAAAAAAGAAGAAGAAGAAAAAGACAAAGAAGTGGAGCGCATACAAGAAAAGACCAAAGAGAAATATTTAAAATGTTGAAAAAGATTAATCCAGAACTATAGCCATTGATATCATCATTCAAAATAAAAAAGAAATACTGTATCTGACAATGAGAAAATTTTTCATCAATAGACTTGAATTTTAAGAAATCTTAAAAGAATTTCTTCAAAAGTCAGAAAATTGTATCTTCACAAAGAAAGAAAGAATGCTAAGAAAGAATAAATGAGGTAAAACATTTTGTCCTTATTCTTAAATTCATCTAACTGATGAAGTTGTGTTTAAAATATTGACAGCAATACTATATTCAGGGATTAGACTACATGGAACTGAAATAAATGATGTGATGTTAATTGGGAATGTTCTGTCCCTGCACCATCCTGAGATATAGAGTAATTTAATGGTGAACATGAAACAGTTGTAAGTCTGTTACAAACTCTACAGAAACCACTAAAACTTATACAGAGCATATTTTATGTGATAAGAAGAAAAAATGGACTCATTTAAAATGTTCAGTGAAAACCAATGAAGGCAGAAAGAAGGGGTAGACATAATAAAGAAAAGAAAAATAATGAGAACAAATAGTAATAAAGAAGTAGGTAATAATATTAGAAATCACGTTGAATGATCTAAATACACCAAAGAAAGCAGAGTCTGTCAGAGTGTATGGATACACAAACCGAACTATATGCTAACAGAAATCTACTTCAAAGACATAGATAGATCAAAAGTAAAGGAATGGAGATGCATTCTCCATGTTAACATTAATCAAAAGAAAGTTGGATTAGTTATGTTAATTTTAAAGAAATCTAACTTCAGAGAGAGAGAGGAAGATTTTTAAGGATGAAGAGTGGCATTCATAATGACAGAAGGATCAATTGTTCAAGGTGACAGGATAATTATATATATATATATATATATATATATATATATATATATATATATATTCCTAACAAGAGACAAACACTGATAGAACTGTAAGAAGGAATACACAAATCCACTACTATATTTGGACAAAGGAAGAGCTTTCTACAATTAATTGATAAATTCAGCTGTCAGAAAATCAGTAAGGTTATAGCTGAACTAGACAAGACTCTCAACTTAATGTGGTTATCTAATAATGTCAATGACAGTGTCATTATCTAGTAGTGCAATAAATGCATTCCTCATACTTCTTAAACTCATATGAAACATTCATCATGCTTAAACACATTCTGGGCCAGAAAACCATGTCTTAAGAAATTTAAAACAAATAATACAATATGGAATCTTAGAACATAATGAAATTAAACTGGAAATCAACAATAGAAACAGATGGAAATCACAAAATACTTGGAAATGAAACAGAACAGTTGTAAATAACAAATGATAAATGAATCCAGAAGACATCTTGATGGAAATGAAACAATTTAGCTAAACAAAAATAAAAACACAATTTACCAAATTTGTGAAATGCAGTAAAAGTAGAGGTCAGAGGGAAATTTATAGTATTTTATAGATATTAGTAAAGACAGTAAAAAAAATCACTTAAGCTTCTAATTTAGAAAGTTATCGAACATATAAGCATCTAATTTAGGAAGCTAGAAAATTATGAACACATTAAATTTATTTTTTAAATTTTTACTTTTCTTAGTACATGTTTGCAATACATAATGAGAACATTAAATTTAAATAAAAAGTTTGAATAAAAACAAAGATAAATAAAATTGAAAACACTAACTGTAAGGAATATCAGTAGCATTAAATGCATATAATGCATATGTTAGAAATAATAAATATCTGAAAGCAATAATGTAAGTTTCCACCTGAAGAAACAAAGAACAATAAATTAAGTTCAAAGTAACCAGAAGAAATAGTGAAAATCATTGCGGATAATAAAATTGAAAATAATAGAGAAAAATCAGTAAAATCAGAAAGACTAATAAAATTAACACATTTGTACCCAGACATATGAAAATATTGTAAAAGACAATCACTAGTATAAGAAATGACAGAACTATGAACACAAATTTTGTGAAAAATAAAAGGTAGATATTATGAACATGTTTATTCTCCTAAATCTGATAATGTAATTTAATGAACCAAGTTGAAAGACACAATAAAAAACTCAAAAAAGAAGAAACAGATAATCAGAATAGACCTATAACTGTTAAATTAGTTGAATCAATAATCTTTCAAAATACAATGGCATAAGCCATGATGCTCAACATGATGGTTGAAAATTATTTAAGGAACAAATACTACCAATTATTAATTTTTTTGCAAGATTAAAAGTAGTAGAAATACATCCAAGCTCACTTGATTAGGCCAACATTGCCCATATTTCAAAACCAAATAAGGACTGTAAAAGAAATGAAGACAAAACAAAACAAAAATCCACAAAAACCGTTATCTTCCACTAGCATAGATGCAAAATTCCTCAACAAAATATCAGCAAATAAATTCTAAAAACGTATGTCAGGGACTATATGTATATCAGGGATGATTGAGGAGATGTATTTATTTCAGTTGTGTAAAGCTAGTTGAACATTCCAAAGTGAACTACTACAATTGATCACATTCACGGTTGAAAAATAAAATCCATATGATTAAATAATAAATCAAGAAAAAAGACATTTTATTTAATTTAAAAAAAAGACATTTTACAAAACCAGGATAAAAATTCTCAGCAAACTTGAAATAGGAGGCAATATCTCTAACTTATAGAAAAAAACCTACAAAAACATCTGTAACTGACAATATACTCAATGGTGACAAAGTAGATAGTTATCCCCAAGATAGGAATATCTGACATGAATATCTAAGTTTCAAAAGACCCTCTATATTCACAGGAATAAAAAAGCTTCTGCCAGCAAAGGAAAGAACCTACAGAGTAAAGACACAATCCACAGAATGGGAAAAAATGGCAGCTTTTTCTCAAAGAACTGATATCTACAATGTATAAATAACTCAAAAAATTGGACTCAATATAAAAGACCCAATCAAAAATCAAAAACTTAAATGAATAGACATTTCTCAAAAGAAGAAATACAAATGGCCAATAAGTACATGAAAAAAATGTTCAACTTCACTGGTCACTATAGAAATGAAGATTGAAACAATGCTGAGAGTTCATCCTACTTCACAAAGACTGGCTATCATCAAGAAATCAAATACTAACAAATGTTGGTGAGGTTACAGTGAAAAAGAACTCTCCTACATTGCTGATGGGAATTTAAACTAGTACAATTATGGAAATCAATATGGAGACTTCTCAAAAAACTAAAACTAGAAATTCCATTTGACCTAGCTATACCTCTCCCAGATATCTTATCCAAAGAATTAAACATATCATATTACAATGATATATGTATAACCATGCTTATAGGAGCACAATTCATAATAGCTAAGCAACCTTTATTTCCATCAACATAAAAATGGATAAAGTACCTGTGCTATCTATATATAATGGAATAGAATAAATAAGGATATATTTCAGACAATTTTAGGAAAATGAATGCATGTTGAAAACATAATATTAAATGGAATAAATCAGGCACAGAAGGTTAAATACAACATGGTTTCTCTCATATGAAAACTACGAAGTACAAATAAAGAGCAAAATACAAGATCAATAAAAGGAAACAAAGGAGATAGATCTTTTGCACATGGGAAGGGAAACAAGAGACCAAGGAGTGGAGGGGTGTAAAAAGATTTAAAATAAGTCATCCACATGTACCAGCCACCCACAATAAATGTAATCATCATGTGTTACAAACATGAACTAAAAAAGTAATGAAAATGGGGGCAGGGGATGTAGAGGTAGAGGTAAGGAGGAGAATGGGGAGTGGAAGGGGAATGAAGAGAATTTAGATATGTTAAGTATATATACCTAGTACCTAACATGAATGTAGACATTATGCAGGGCAAATATGTACTAATAAAACAATTGAAAAATTTAACAAGAAGAAAATAAACCAATTTTAAAAAACAGACAAATCAATAACCAAGACACCTCACCAAAAAGGAGATACACAGCTAGTAATCAAAGCCCAAAGTCATCAAAATGACCTAAACGACTACATATGATTTTATAACCCTTCTTCCATATCTCCTTGACTAATTGACATCATCTGCTTACAAACTTTGCAAATCTGCACTAACCTGTAGCTTCTCCAACTTTGTCTTGAACATATCAAACATCTAACTTCAAAAGTTAGTTTTACTGATCCCTCTTATTTCTTATAAAATTGTCAATTTTTAATGAATAAAGATTTCCTTGATCACCCAGTATAAAATAGGAATTTCTCCTCTCCGGTGCTGTCAATCACTTTCCCTGTTATATTTTGCCCTATAACGCTTATCATTGCCAGAGATGCCATTTATCTCATTGTCAGTGGTCTTCACTAGAATAAGAAAGGAAGGAGGAAGGGAAGAGAAAGAAGGAAGAAAATAAAAGATGAGAAAAATCAGAAACAAAACTAAAGACGCTGAAGTTATTACACAAAATGAGTGCAAAGCCAAGTAACAGAAATATCTTCCAGCCCCAAATCTAGTGAAGTGTGACTAATCCAAAATTCATCTATTACTATTGATGTATGATCAGCATACTCACATTTATAGCTCTTACTTAAATCCCTTATCTTAAAACTTCCAAGAACATGTTTATTTGGTTATTTTCATGTTACTCTATTGGAGCAATGGATGAATGAGAAAAATATTCATTGAAGGTATTCAGTTGATGTGATCTTTAAGTACAAGAAAAAAGTTTTAAGTACAGCAGGACTAAGATTTCATGAATGCTGATATTCTGATAACACTGGCAAACAAGCAAAAATAGTTTCATGTTTTATCATGATCGGCAAAAGAAAATAATCCTACATCTATTAATCAGAAGTATTCTTAAATGGGTCTGTCTGCAAAGCACATTTCAACAATAGATTAATCCCCATGGCATTTTGAATCTTTTGGTGAGCTCCTTCAGGTTAGAAATTAAAACATTCCATTATATAGCTACCAAATGGATTTCAAGGCTTCAGGCATTTGAGCTTGTCTAAAAGTTTTACAAAGTATCTGTTTTGTAAATATCTTTTGTAGTAGAGTATGAAGGGGCTAGCATGAATGTTAAGATAAAAGAAAGAAAGGTATATGGAGAATAATAAAACCATAACTTTAATGTAATGACAAATATTCTTAGAGTTTTGAAATATCAAGGAAATTAGTAATTTCATTTATGAATGTGTTACTTTGTTCATTTCTTGATTGAAACTAAAATATTTCTGTACAATTTAAGATTAGTCTCTACATTCCAATGTTAAGAGTTTTGTTTTTGCAATGTTTAATTTATTTTCTTGGGTGGACAAATTATCCCTCTTTCCCCTGCAGCAAACTATAATGATTTCCACAGACTGCGGTAATGAGGGAAGAGCTGATTAACTTTAGACCTTTTTTCCTACTAAAATCAACAAGCAAGCTATCCAGCCATTTATACATTACATGTATATATATACACATATATATTATATATAGTATAATGGTATGTGGAGACTAATTTTAAATTGAACACAAATGTTTTAGTTCTAATAAAGAAATGAACAAAGTAACATATGCAAAGTACATGCATACACATGTGCATGTACTGGGTACATATATATGTATATATCTAGTATATATATGTATATATCAAGCTACATATATATCTATATACATGTGTGTATCTAGCATGTGTAAATACATGTATATGTATGTATTTATATTCTATATGTAGATATCAAAATATTTCTAGCTTCCTTTTCAGCTAAAGAAAGAAAAAAATCATTGAAACTGCCAACATGTCACTTGCCGGTTGGTAAGAGGATCAGGTCACTTGCATGTCCTCTCTTAGCACAAGGGGGTATTTGCATACTTGGCTGCATTCGCCTTGAAGGACAGCTGTGCTGTTGGTTCCGGTCTCAGTGGGATGGAAAGGCACAGTCTTGAATACCTTCACTTTAAAGCCAGAGTTAAACTTGAATATAGACCTCTATGAGGGAAATGTTATAATTATGATATAAAAGCTTCATTATATCTTATTTTATTCAAATACTTGAACTGCATATTGTTTTACTTGGTGTTTGATCTTAACTCCTTTACCTTGTTTTCCAGATAGAGAAATTATGTATGAGAGCACCAACCGTTCTGTCACAGTTATCACATGAAGAAAAGGTCATTCTTCTCCTGATGTTTCCTTTGCAAAAGAACAAGGAACACTTACAAGAAAATTGTACTCAGAATTTGCTTTATGCATCTACTGAAAATGATACAATGGTTAAATATATAAATATAAACTTTTAGTCCTTTGTGACTGCTTTGGACTATCTTTGCATGCAATGCAAATTTCTTGGTACTATGAGGGCAGTGAAGAAGTAAAAAAAACAGGACTTTAAGGAAGTTTCGAGTTTAGGTCTTGAGCAAAAGATACCCAGAAATACGCAGTAACTATTAGTTACTATCAGTTACTATCAGTTATTTTTAGATTCTTGTACACATTCTTTGAGGACATTTAACACATCTCAAAATAGTTACTTTTATCAAAACAAATATTTTTAAAAACTATCCTATTTAGACATTTCCTAGAACATGCACATTAGAAGAAGCTTAATCATCCATGGCTGTCTGTAACTGCACTAAATGCATGCACTTTCCTGTAGTCAGTGACAAAAAAAATTGGTTATTAAACTCTGAGTTAAGGGCTTAATATATTGGTCTCAGTTTACTCTACCACCATAGTGAATGCTAAGACAATAATTATTAAATAGATGAGGAAAGAGACAAATTAATGCACAAAAACTTGCTGATTAACATAGAATTTTTAAGAAACAGTTACTGGCCTCTTAGACTCATATGCTCATTTTTACCTGCTGGCCACTGGAAGTCTATGTATTTGGTTAAAAATGAAAAATCAAGGAAGTCTATGTATTTGGTTAAAAATGAAAAAAGATTCCTGGTACAGGAAAAAAAAAAGAATGAAAAAAAATTTGCTTAAAGGTAGCTGTGAGGAGATAGAGTGGCCTATTTTCCTCAAATCACCATTTCTCCACTTAAAGGTATTTTAGGGTAAGCAACCATTTGATGGAAGCACAGAGAAATAATGCAAATCTCATTTACTTTACCAGTTCCAGCCATTTTTAGCTCATTGTCCACTTTCTTTTGGAAAGGAAACTGGGCTCCTTGCTTCCTAGTGCATATTTTGTTTATTCAAGATAGTTATTTCTGTTAACATCTCTCAATTTCATCAGTACCTTCCTGGTTGCAGCTGTATCTCACACTCTCACACATATTTGTAGTTGCTAATCAGTGACACAAAATTGAATTTAGAGTAGACATTTAACAATCTTTTCGTATGACACAATGTTAGAACTCTGTGACTCTTAAATTCTTTCATGCCAAATACATATATTTTATGCAATATCCATGTACTTCTCTTTTTAAAAATTTCTATTAGCATATGTTTGAGATATATAATAATTACATTCCTCTTGGAGAACTAGTATATATCTATATCACATCTTAATCATTTTTACTTCCTTTTCCCCTTCCTGTCCTTCTGTCTCCCTCATCACTAAACCCTCTTCCCATCATTTAAGTCTTGTTTGATTAAAAAGCCAACCAAAAATCTAGAGTTATTCTTTATTCTTTCATTTCTTTCTCTCATTTATTTGATCACCATTAGGTCTTATGCACCCAGCAAAGTATAAATCTTGCCTATTCAATGCAGTTTTCTCCAGTGTTTTTATAATGCTAGTAACACCATTGTCTATTTCCTGAAACTGTAATGCTTGCCTAATGGATCATCATATTTTTACTTTTACTTCTCTTCTCTTTGCATGTCAAAACCAGTGTGATGTCTTTAAATTTTAAAGTGTTACTCCCTAGCTCTTATCTTAATTGCTTCATCAGTCTTAGAATAGTCAAACACCCTATATTGATTAACAAAGCTCCACATCACATAATCCTGATATATCTGTAATCCCATCTTTGTTGACTGTCACTCTTAGTTTTGAATCTAAACACATTAAGTCGTTTTGCAGCAAGCTCATTCTGACCATTAGCCTTTGGGCATCTGTTTTCTTTGTGGAATACACTTCTTTCTAACTTTGTTTAAACCATAAGCTGTGGACTTTCTATTTTATTCATAGTCATATTTTTAGAATTTAGAATATGTGGCTCATAATAAATTCTCAGTAAATAAATATCAAGTGAATGGTAATGACTTGAGTAATAATCAAGAATTATATTAATATATATGTGTGAAAATACTTCCTAATTTATTAGATTAGGACTCTTAAAATATGTTTTAAGATTGGATAAAGTTTAACATTTCAAAAATTAATAATAATTAAACCCAAATAAAATTAAACAATAAAAAGAACAAAGTAGCTCAATCCAGTGACATATTTGTCAATCAAAAATTTGTCTTATAAATTGTGGCTCACAGTTATCGATCTGATTTTCTTACTTCATAAAACTTGATCTTCACAGTGTTAGTTCAAAGTTCCTTTTGATCATTTCCCTAGAATATGAATGACTTTTTAACCTTGTCTCTGATTTTCAGGGATTTGTTGCTAGTAGCAATTCCATTTTTAGAGAGTCATAATACAATGACAATTAGCAAAAAAAGTACATGTTTGGGGGCCAACACAGATATCATGTGAGGCTCTGTGGCACTTGCTTTATGATATGCACGCCCTTGTTCACAACTGAGTCATAGTTACTGCCATCAGACAGTATCAGCAGATGGACTGGCTGCCAAATGCTTAATGTTTTTCTTTAAATCCTATTAGAAAGAATATGTTTCTTCCCCACAAGATACTTGTTAGAATTTTGTATGGATATTCCCAGTAGTTATATCTTCAAAAATTATTCTGTAGTATGTTGACATAATGATGTACATTTCTGAAGCCTAGCTCCAAAGTCATTGCTTATGGAGACATTTTAATAAAATATTCCAACAAATTATTTAGTTTGCACTAAAAACAATAAAACCTAAATATGATTGTATTAAAAATTTTGTCTGGCATTATAAGTAAGCTCAATAACCACAGTTCATCAAGTATTACAGTCATACTGAGGCATAGGATGGTGTAGGAATTCTATTTCAAAGTCAGTTAATACACTGGCCCACCAGGAAATCTTGTTTGCTACCCTTCCTATAGCCAGAATTGTGAGATTTTCTGCAATAGACTTGTAGAAATCTATTCCTTCCTTAAAGGTCTTAGTAAAGTTTAGAAGAAAACAGGGCTTATATTCCATCTCATCTATAACTTACTTCTCTACTAATGAAGCACAATAGCTTCAGTAAAAGAAACTATGTAGAAGAAAAATTATAACAATGTTGGTCTTGCTTAAATTTGCCTTGAATGTTGCTTCAAAGAAATGAATGATAAGGAAAGAAGAACTTCCTCATTAAAAACGCAAGTAATACATGGTAGAAAATAATTTTAAAGAGACAAAAAAGTGACAAAATATTTATTTCTAAAGATGAGAAAAATAGTTATTGAAAGAAAAAAAGTATAAGTTTTCAAAGTTTTGCTTTAGAAAACAAATGCCCGGAACTGGTATGTGATAGAGGGCCAGTGACTGGCTGATCTCACATTCCTTCAGAATTCAGGCCTCATTCTCAAGACAGAGCAAGCAAACCATTAACACTTGCAAGCTCAGTGGTTCCCTCATGGCGGTCATCTCTGATATTTGCTTATTTATGTAGATCAAATGGTTCCTTAACAGATGAAGCGTGATACTCTTTTCAGTACCTGTGTTTTATAGCTTTTTATAGTTAATCCTCCTCAATTATTCTTCATGGCACTGATGCTGAAGACAGAAATTTTTAATTTTTATTGAGAAATGATGCTGAAAATATGGTTCTGTGTGGAATGGTGAGGGTCCCTTCATAATGATGTAGGCATTGAGAGAGAAGGGTTTAGATTTTTTTTTTAAGCAGAAGGCATATTGAGGTCTGAGTTAAAGATGAGGAAGTCCAGAGCCCTGTGATGATGGCAGTGTAGATCAGGGACTTGTTCTGTAGGCACTGATTAAGGAAAACAAGCATAGAGATCAGGATGCTCAATTTCTACCCTTTCTTTTTGGAGAAATGTGACTATTTAAACTTGGCAGAATGGTTATGAAGCCCAGAAAAAAAATGTTTTGATTGAGAGTCATGCCAAATCTTTCCCTCTTCTGTGGGTGTTTGTGGAAGAGATGTACCTGTTGCAGCTGAAGGAAGAGATCAAAGAGTGTGTTCTTATTTGGATATCTGTAATTCCTATTAAGCTAGGGCTATACTAAGTGTCAGGTTAACACTGTTTATCAGACCTGAAACTTTCAAAGTATTAAAGTCTCCATTTGGAGGGAGGCTTAATAAAAGTATCCTCTTTTTACTATTCTGGGATGATTAAAAGAGTCAATGTATGTAAATCACTTAAAACAGAGCAGAAATATTATAAACTATTACTAGAAAGTGTTTCAGTTTTTCATTTAAAAAAAATCTGATCAATGTAAAATACCACCAGAGAACTTCAACCATGGGAAATATAAACTTTTCAGCAGGATAAAATGAATATTGTACCAAAAACTGCCATGTGGAACTTACTATTAGATGACTTCTATCTTAATTCTGCCCCCAGTTCTACATTTGAGCATGATCTTGAGCTTATAACTTAAATTCTTTGGTTTCCTTTGTGAAATGATAAATATCATATACTATATGTCTATTTCTGAAAGGACTGCGAGATTGCAAGATTCTTGTAAATATGTGGGTAGATTTATTTATATATTTAGAAATAAATCAGTGGAATAGCAACTGTATCAGTTATAACAAAGTAGAAAAATGTAATTTTGGTTCCTCTCTCTCTCTTAGGAGTGGGCAAGCAAACTTCTAGACTAATAAAGATTAATACTTGAGATGTCATATTAAGTAAAGATTACTAAAGTATGCTACAAGATCTTCTTTTCTTACACAGAGTCCACCAAAATATATATATACACAGCAGCAGTTTGCAATACTAATGTCTGAAAGTTAATAGCCATTACTTTGAGCACCTCTTGTAATTGTAGAGAGCCAAAGTAACTTTTATTAGACTCATGTTGCCTCAATAAATTTAATATTAAAATATTTATAGAAATTTTTCTTTTCTCGATATATACTTTTTTTGGTGGACTCTATATATTATAAATGTCTGTATATTACTTTTATATTTTGCTTTAAATTTTTATTTTGGCTGAAAATTCACTGATTTTCTGATATTTCTCCAAATGGTAGACTTTAGATTATTGCCCTGAAAAATGCCTAAAGATGGACTATTTAATGGGAAAGTAAGCAGGAAAAAAAATTGTTCTTGTGTATTTATAAACTTTTTAGTAAATTCTTGTAAGGGTTTTGTAGGTAATGTCTCATATTACCTGTGAAATGTCAGTAAGTAACAGTGCTTACAATAACATAACTTGATTTACTTTTTAGTTCATTCTCTTCTGAATTCTATGAGAAATGACTAGAAGAGGGAAAATATTCAAGTAATTCAGGGTAAAGGAACTTTCTTTCTTAGCATGGTTCACTGAATTGGTGCCTATGCTTTTCATAGGAAATATCAGGAATGTCAGGGAAAAGAGAATGTTAATACTATGTTCATTTAAAACAAATTACTATAAATTTTGTAAAGCCTACTTCAATGGAGTTGTGAATATTATATATCAATTCTGATAAAAGGAATAAACAATTTAAAAAGTACAGCTGTAAAAATATTTAAGTAGAGGTTTGGTAGCTCTCAGTTAACCTTTGTATTATGGTAAAAATGCAGAAGAAGAAAAAACATTTTCACAGAAGTAAGTTACAAAAATGAGTCAAAAGAGAAGCATGTGAAAAGTAAGGGTCTTCCTTGGAGTTTCCTGGTATGCTGGGAAGAAAAAAAATTCAATTGTTCAAGTCTTTTCCTTTTCCATTTTGAATACTTTCATTTGAATTTCTGTAGCCAATATACCATTTAAAGGTATCTACTATGAAGCCTTGGGTTGTCTCATCATAATGATCTTAACTGTCCTTCTGGCTACTCCTACAAAAGCTTGTAACTGCTGCTTGTATGGTGTCCTTTCTTTCTCATCTATCTTTCAACTCTTTGTTGTGTAGTTATTTTAAAATCTGGTTCTGAAAAGTGTAATATTTAGGTCTCCTATAAGTAATGCTACTAAATAAAATTCAGAATAAGTAGTTAAATTTAAAATTCAGAGATTAGCAAATCTTAGATCAATTTAGATCCATGAATAATTTTTCATTATAAATGTTTGAAATGTGTCATCAGAAATTAAAGATTAACAAAATGTCTTCTATTTAATTTGATATATATATATGTTAAATGTACCTACCCATGAATTTATAATTATATATACTGATTCTTATAGTTTATATTGCAGTATCTTCTTCCTTGGGTATTTAAAAAAATATTGTGTGCTACACATTATATTAGCAAAGTTGTTTGTAAAATATTAAAGTCTTATTTGAAGTTATCACCTCAATAATTCATATTTGTTTCTGTCAGGCACTTGGAGATACTAACAATCTAGGATAGATATAATCACATTTCAGGAATTGTGTAGATTTAAGGTTGAGTCTCATTTCTTGTGAGATCTCTCTACTGATTGATCATACTTATCTGATATCAAGATGGTTTCACCAGACTACTGTCTGTGAACTCAGATTTCTAGCCGCTAAAGTAGCAAACTGTTGAATTTTTTTTCTTTACCCTTTTATCTTTTCTATTTCCTTCTGAGTCAGAAAATACTTAGAAGAATTCCTGAATTTTGCCTCTCTGAGCCTTCGTTCTGCTTTAGATCCTGCCCTGGTTATTTCTCACAATGTTATATTTTATGCTGTTAACTAGGTGTTTTTGACTAAAATTTCCAAATATTCTCAGCAGGAAATTTGATCTAAATCACACCCTTCTTCTACCCCCTAAAATCTCATAATCATTAATAAATGTTTCTTAAGAATGAGGGACAAATTTACAGGACATATACAAATGGTGTTCCTTTCTTAACACCCATTTATGTTCCCATTTATCAAATCACGAAGGGCAATGGAGAATGTCAAAGATACCCGGGTCAATTACAGGTTTTGAACTTCAGAGACACCCCTTATGAGCTTTTCCAAAAGATTTACTTTTTAAAAATCTTTTCAGAATCCTTGAACAATCACACCGGGATAAACAGATAATAAACTGTTGTTTTGTTAATGACGAAGTTTTAAAAGTATTTTGTTTAACTTTTTAAACCTGGTGGAACGAACTCTTTGTTATAATAGTAGTTGATTAAATATACTCTACAAAATGTAATTTTATATCTTCTTATGAATTGTCACACTTTACTTTTATAAGTACTTAGTGAAAATAGGTTTCTATTTAATATATGATACTGTTTTTAGCTTTTTGTAAAATTCTTCTATATGATCACTCATATTGTATAAAATTTTAGAGGCATTGATGGGAACAGAGGAACTTTTATATCCTAATCGTCACATAAAGTTAGTGAATGTGTAGGGACAATTTAAGTATGCCTACACTCATCTTAAACATAAACATGAAATTTAAAAATACTTTTCTTAAAAGTAATTTATCCATGAATCAAAGTAAAGCTACATGTCCACATACTAGGAAAACATTTGAGAAAAAATGCTAAGCCTCACTGATCTGACAAAAAACATTGTCAGGTATCTTACACTAAGATTTAAAATATTTCCTCTAGAAACAATAATTTAATTAAAATTTTTACTATGTAAAATGTTGATCCTCATTCTCAAAGAGAACAAAGGGCTAATATTTGAGTTTTTCCACTAAAAATGTAATTATGTTATTATTTGAAAGCAGTACAATATTTGCTTGCAAGAGAAACACATCAAGTTTTAAATACAAAATTTATATTGTAGCTTCTAGGTAATGACAAGCATGGTAACCTAAAAAAAATCAGAAAATTCTAGAAATAAACACAATATGAAATAATAACAATGAAATGCCTGTCATACCCTAAGGCATTAGGATAAAAAGTAATAGCATTTATCTGTCTAGCAGAAGGTATGTTTCCAGTAATAAATTTTACACGCTGAAAGCAAAATGATTATTTATCAAAATAGAGATTTGTTTTTCAATCTCCATTGGTAGAAATGACCAAATTTTAGTTGAGAATATACAAGAAGTTATGTCTTGTAAGTTAATAATCTTCATACAAGCTCAAGTAAATAAGATGGTTTCAGTTGAAGCCAAATATCCCAAATGTTGTTAGCCTCACTTCTATAGTAACTTTCTATTTCATAAATTTAAAGTAGAGTTTTGTAATCAGATGTTTTGGATTCTGCTAGCAATTCTACTTCTTATTTCAGATGTGTGTTTATGTGTATTAAGGATTCCAATTATCCTATTTCTTATATGGCGAGATGCTGAGGGTTGAAGGGCTCATTGAACAGAAGGGACTCAAAAGAATGGCTGGTAAATAGGAAGCAGTATTTAAGCACACTCACACTACTAGTATTATGGTTTAGATTTAAAAGGTCCCCAAAATTTGTATGTGATAAGAGGTGGAGTTTTTGGAAGGTGATGGGATCATGGGGCCACATCAGTTGGTTAATCCCTTGATGAGCAGATAACTGAATGTACTTTTAGAAGGTGGGGCCTGGTCTGAAGTGGTGAGTCACTGAGAACATGATGTGGAAGGCTCTATTCTTTTACTGTTTCTTTTCTTTTCTCTATGCTTCCTGGCTGCTAGAGATTAAGCAACTTTTCTCCAGTATGAACTACTGCCATGACATTTCTTTCTGGGACCAGTCATCCACGAATTCCCCCAAACCATGAGCCACATTAAACCTCTCCTCTTTTAATTTGTGAGTGTCAGGTATTGTGCACCAGCAATGGAAAAGTAACTAATTCAATTAGAATTAATTATTATTATAATCAAATACATATCTATAAACTCTACTCATTAAATTAGTATAGAATTCCATTTTTTGTTACAGTTGAAAAGTTTGAAAGTTGAAGTTGTTGAAGTTGAAAGTTTCCATTAGGCTAGATTCTGAAAACTGCAACTGAGAGGTGACAGGTTCCTTCAATGTTCTGGCCTACATCTTAGAACAGAGCATGATAAACCATTACCTTTCAAGCCCAGTGGTTGTCTTATGCTTGCCATTTCCAATATTTGTTTATGCAAACTAAGATGAAAAATGAAAAAGAATGAAAAATGAAAAATGTGTATCTATTATACCTTTTAGTCCTTATTTACATTTTCAGTTTCTCACACTAGAGAAACTATTTGGTATTACACATGTATGTCCTATTTATTTCACTTAAGAGTATCGCCTCAAAGTGCATCCATTTAGCTATAAATGTCTCTAATTTTTCATTTTGCATGGCTGAGTAGTACTCCTTTTTTTTTTGGTACCAGGGATTGAACTCAGGACCTTGCTCTTGCGAGGCAGGCAGCAGAACAACTGAGCTAAATTCCCAGCCTAGAGTAGTGCTCCATTTTATTAAAAACCAAAAGAAACCCAAACAATTTCTTTATCCAGTCTCCAGTTGATGGGGATTTGGGCTGTTTCCAAATTTTTTAAAGTTCTTTATAGATTCTTGATAGTAGACCTTTGTCTGGTAACAGTAGGTGAAATTTTTTTCCCACATTGTGGGTTGTCTCTTCACTCTGTTGGTGGTTTCTCTTGCTGTGCAGAAGCTTTTCAGTAAGAAGAGATCCTGCTTGTTGATAGTTTGAGTTAGTTCACAGACAACTGAGGTTTTGTTCATAAAATCTTCTCCTACACTAATGTCTTCAACAGTTCTACCTAACCTCTGTTCCAGCTGGTTCAGCATTTCTGTTTTAATATTTAGATCTTTAATCCATTTCGATTTCAGTTCAGTGCATGGTGAGAGATATAGGTCTAAGCCTACAGATGACATTTTGGCAGAAGCCTTACATTCAGGAAAGGCAAATTCATACCCAGAGTAAATATTCTAGTAAGAACAAATTATGTCTTCTCTTATGATGGAGAAAATCCAATATAATTAATCTGACACCACGTTGCAGGCTGATCACCCTGCAAATGGTACCTTAAGAAGGAATTGGTGATGGTCTCTACTGCTAGTATATTGGGCATAGAGCAGTGGTTGGAGCCAGGTCAGTTTGGTAAGTAGAAGTCCACGTTGCTGAGTGCATTCATAATCTCCATCTGCCATGATGGCCACTTTGTTTATGGGGCCATTGGAAAATGACAAATGTAAGGAAAGAAGTTGATAGCTATCCACAGAAAGTTTTATCACCAATTTTCTAATCATATTCCTTCAAAGTGTCTCACCATTTAGCTAGACATTGGCTCCAGCCCATGAACAGGCATACAGCCACACATCTGGTCAGTTTTTCCAAGCAAAATATATGAACACATGCATTGCCTGTAGTTCTGTCTATTGTGAAGATTTCCCTTCACCACTGTCTTCTAGGAATATCCTGGAAAGAGACTGTACAGCTGCAGATATCAATTTTGGGTAATGCCTGCAAAATATGCAGAAGGATCTATAAAGCAGGTCTTAATCTTCTCTATTAATATCCCTCACTTGAGGCCCTAGATGTATACTGGCACACAGAAAGCAGTATAGCAGAAATACAAACCATGGGCTCCAAACAGCATCTGTATCTGCCACTGACACATCAAGTACCATTGGAAGTACTTGATCATATAAGTCAACTGGCAGTGTAGTCCACACAGCAACCTGGACATATGGCATTGCTTTCTCTTGTTCTAGCCCCACATAAAACCATCAACTTTCTGAGTCATTTGATAAATGGACCAGAGTAACACATCCAAGTGAGAAATGTGATACTCCCTTAATCCAAATAGGCCCACTACACATTGTGTCTCTTTCTTTGTTGCAAGAGTGGCTAAATAAAACAACTTATCCTTCATCTTAGATGGAATATCTCTGTGTGGTCCACACCACTGGACTACTTGAAATTTTTCAGAGATAGAGGACCCAGAAATTTTAGTTGGATTTATTTCCCATCCTCTAACAAACAAATCATATACCAAGTTCAGAGTGGTTGCTACTTTTGCCCACTTGGTCCAATCAAGGTAATGTCGTCATGGTAATGAGTCATTGTTTTACCTATTAGAAGACAAAGATGCTCAATTTGCTGTGAACTAACTTGTGACAGAAGGCTGAAAAGTAGATACAGCCTTGAGATAAGATAGTAAGATGTATATTGCCAGCTGAAAGCAGAATACTTCTGGTTAACTATATAGATAGGCACAGAGAAAAAATAATTTGACAAACTAGTTATTAGTTACATAGCAGTTACCAGAAGATATGTTAGTCTACTCAAGCAAGGAAATCATATCTGGTACAGCAGGTGCAATTGGAGTCAATATTTAATTAAGCTTAAACTAATCCATTGTCATTCTCGAAGATCTGTCTGTCTTCTGAACATGACACATAGACGAGTTTAACGGAGCTGTGGTGTGAACCACCACCCATGAATTTTTTTAGTCCTTTATGGTATCATGAATCTTTCTAATCCATCTAAAGATGTAATATTGTTTTTAATTTACTATTTTCCCATGTAGAAGCAATCCTAATGGCTTACATTTGGTTTTCTCACCTTAATATCCCTCATTCTACAGATTAGAAAATTAATGTGTGGATTCTGCCATGCACCAACTATGTCTACCTAATTATGCATTCTGGAACAGATAACCACATGATAGATTTAGAGACCCAGTGGACCCACCATGAGTCAGACTTTATTTAAAGTTCTACTAATCACCTGATTTCTGTAACTCTCTACTATTACTGGAGACTCACAGTAATATTTTGGGTCTCCTAGACCTAGTATTAGTTCAGAACCAGTACTACCCAAGATGTCTGATCATTTCCTTGCCCCAGTGTATGATTACTCTTGTAAAAGGCAGCAAGTCCCTTTTGGGAAATAAGGAACAAAGATTAACAAATATAACTTTTGAAGATGCACCAGAGTCCTTCTTCAGTGGAACCTGGGTCTTTCTCTCAAGTGCTTCTTGGTCTATAAATAGACTCAAGTCTGATCAGTGGTCAAGGGGACATGATTATCAGTTTTCACAATTTGAGGTAGACTTTTGTTCATTTGCCTTACCAATTTTCTGCTTATATAAATTCTGTAAAACTTTAATAGGCTTCTTATCTGTTACTCTTCTGGGAATCCCATGATTAATTAGCCAGTGCTACAGGTCTATGTCTCACTGTTTTGCGTCTATTGTCCATTGCATTACAAAAGTAATGGCCTTTTGGAGGTTGAGTGGCCATGGCACTCTGGAATCCAATTATACTCAGCAGATTTAAATCATAATAGGTGACTGTAATACTTACTATAAGTTCTGGCATACAGAAAAAAAGCAATGACAGATGTCTTTAAGGATTCCAGTCCTCTTCTCATAAGTCAATTTCTATGGTATTATGAAGGGAATATTTTCTGAAACCTCCTAGTGTGAAGGAATAGGTTTTACCTGTCAAATCTACTATGGCATTCCCATCTCCCAGAGCCTATGAATTCCCTCCTTAACACTAATCCATGGAGTATCAGAAATTTCTTGCTTTCACAGTGGGCTATGTTTTGATCCATATTGTAGCCAGCAAATAAAATAAACTATTAGCTTCCTTTGTAATTCCACTTGCTGTGACATTAAATCTAGAATCTCTGCTTAATGGGCCCATATGAAGAATTTCAGTCTCATACAGATCTACATTCTTTCCATTCTTACAATCTATCCCCATATCTGTACCCCAGACTTCTGGATACATGAGTTAGAAAATTCAAAATGTTCTTTGGAAGTGTCATCATGTACCTCTTCCTGGGCCAGTCTATATATCTCACCTTTGGGAGCCTTTGAAGCTTTGAGCCTGTTTAGACTTAGAGGAAAAACTGGGTTGTGACTGTGGGTTCTGAGGAGCATCAGCACTGCCTTTCTCTGGTAACTGCATTAGGAAAGGCCATTACTACTTCCATAGGCAACACAATATTAGTTTCTTCAGGCAGAGGTGGAAAGGTCAAGGGACAGGAGTAGGGATTCCTCTGCCACTGAGAGTAGGTAAATCTCTTCCTTCAGAAAAATAATCTCATTACAATCTGGAATCCAAATATATTGGTTTCCTCCCAAATATATCCATCCCAATTTATGAGATCCATTTTCTTTCTAATAAGTACACTCAATATAACTGTAGTTCTTCAAGGTTGAGCATTGAAGTTGAACTGTAATTCAACCAACTGCTTTATGAGGGCTTGTATTTGGATTTTAGCAACTTTGACCCTATAGTTACAGGCAAGGATTCTTCTCTAGGACACAATTAGAAACCATTAAGTTATTTAGTTTTGTCTGGAGCTAGGAAGTTGAGACTTTGAGCTTGTTCTTTTCCTTTAGTACTTTGTACAGAGAAGCTACAAACAACCAACTGGCATCATTGTATTTCCTAGTATTCCCAAAATATCCCAAGGTATTATGTATACAGTCATTAAATTCCTTGCTTCTCACAAGAGGTGAATAAGGAATATCAAATTGATCTACAAGGGCTGATAAAAAATATGGTGAGGGTTTAAACTAAAAAAAAATTGTTGCAGTTAAAGGCACATTGCCATTAATTACCCTCAAATATGCCCTCTCACTTCAAACACACTAAGGCAATCATTCTTGTAGATACAGAAGTCCTCTTTCCACAGTGTCTTTAGCTGTGCTCTCATGATTGCTTCAGTGTCTTGAATTTATTTAAAATATAATTATGTAAGGGTATTTTTAGGTAGGATTACAGGATTCAAGGGAAGAAAGTAAAAAATGTCTGTCTGTGAAAAAGAAAACCAGAGAATCTAGTAGTTGCCTGGTCCAAGATCCAGAAGCTCTGGAACAATAGGCATCGAGCATATAGCACCATGCAGATATTGAAGGTCTGCAAGCTCCCTGGAGTATGTCTGATATGAGTCTGCATTGGAAAACAGGTTTGATGTTCACAGGTCTAAGCAGCAAAAGATGCACCCACTCAAGCAGAATGGAGCTTCTTTCCACATCAAGTTCTATTGGAGGCTGTTTAGTCCTCCAATCACCTGACCAAGGGCACAGTGGCAGGATAACAAAAGGAAAGACAAGATCTTTACTGCATAAATGGGGGGCCCAGGATGGTCAAATACACTTTCTCCTGGAGCTTCCCACTATTTATTGAACACATAGCTTCTCGAAGGGGTAAGGGGTAGTGCAGAGAATAGTTGAGTAGAGAGCACTGACATGAGCAGGGTCCTAGCAACAAGGGAATGAGATATTCTATCAGGAATAACTCAGAGATTAATAGGAAACTTGTTTTTTTCCCATAGATTAATTTCTGCCTCTATAGAAGTTTTATGTGTGAGTCATGCTGCCCTTAGCTGCAGTATTGTCTTGCCATCCAAGATGTCACAGCCTCATGGATCATTGAGACCTCTGCTGTAGCCAGTGGTGTGGGGAGTTGTTCCATTCCCACACACCAACTGCTGGCTCTTCAAGCAAGTCATTATGGGATAATAGGCAGACTCAGAATTTTAATATGAAAAGCCAATTTATGAATTTATAGTTCACTCAGGGTGTTCTCCATCAAATTTCCTCTTTCTTTTCCTTTTATTCCATCCAAGTTACATGTCTATTGGATGATGTCACCCACAATCAGGGTAGGTTTTCCCCCTGAATTTTCTGGCCTATATTCCAGAAAACTATCCCACAGACACAGCCAGAAGTGAGATTTCATTATTTACCAGATATTTTTTAATCCAGGCAAATTGACATATCACAATTAATGGTCAAAATAAACAGCCTTACTATGTATTTCAAAATGTTTTCATTTGTGAACAGAAAAGCCATCATTGCAATTTTACTGTATTTCACAAAGAAAACTAAAACCTGACTACCATTTTTTTATATTAAAAGCCACATAATTGAAAAATGACTCCCAGAATCCCACTGGCTAAATATGTTTGGTCCATTGAATACTGTGCAATAATGTCTAGACATAGATATTTTTGAAATTTACATTTTTGTGTCTTAAAATAAAGATTTGCATTTTTGATGTGTGCAATTTTCTTGCAGAAGAATATAAATGGACTTAAATAATTTATTAAAAGCTCATTTTGTTTTTTTATTATTAAGAAATTTAATTAGTCCAGGGCTGCTATTAGTGACCAATTTTTGAGAGATTCTTTAAAAACAGAGAGCATGAAAAATGGATCCAATAGCTGCTAGATGACACAAGGAAGACTAATCTAAGATTAATTTGAATTAGTGAGAAACAAGATGAATAAAAGGCATAAAAACTTCTTTACATAACTAAAAGCAGAAAATTTTCCAAATATGGGAAAAATTATACATATGAGTGAGGTATATAGAATATCAAATATCCATAATCACCAAAGAATCACTACATGGCACATCACACACAAAATCCCAGAAGTCCAAGACAATAGCAGAATCTTAAAAGTTGTTAGAGAAAATCAATGAATCACCTATAAAAGAAAACATATTACAATGATAGCAGACTTCTCAACACAAACTTAAAAGTCTAGAAGAGCTTGAAATGAAATACTCCAAGCTCTAAAAGAAATCACCTTCCAACTCAAACTGATATATCTAGCAAAAATATCTTTCAATATTGAAGGAGAATTAGCACATTAGTGTGAGAAGGATCCTATAAAAGAATTCATGACTATTAAACCAGCACTCCAATAAATTCCCAAGAATAACCTAGAATGAAACAATGAAGCTAAAAATGCCAAAAGGGCCAATAGAATGAATACATCAAGTAAGGTGAGCAGTTAAATAGAAGGGAAAGGAACCAAATCAGCAACAGGAAAATATTGCAAGGGCAGGAATAACTCAAAACTTTTCAATAATAACTGTCAATGTGAATGGTCTCAAATCCCCAATCAAAAGTCACAGAATGGCAGAATGGATCAAGGAACAAAATCCTATGGTATGTTGTATACGTGAAACACACATAACCCAGATAGGAATTCAGACTAAAAATCAAAGACAGAAAACAACATTTCATGCAACAGAACCCAAAACTCAGCAGGAGCAGCGATTCTATTTTTAGAGAAAGTGTACTTTAGACCAAAACAGATTAGAAGAGGCAAAGAAGTTCACTACATGTTGGTTAAGAGAACAGTTCATCAGTAAAAGATAACTTTATGGATATATATTCATTAAACTAAGGTACACACAACTTTATAAAAAATAGTACTGGATATAAAGATCAGATAAATATTGATACAATTATATTCAGGAAGCTCAATATCACACTGTCAAATAGAATCATGAACTAGGCAAAAATCAATGAAGAAATATCAGAGTTGAACCCAACCTTCAAACAATTCAATTTAATTGGTATCTACAGAGTGCTACTAATAAAAACTGAAAATAAAATTACATTCATTTGGATTTTTAAAAATTACACATAAATTTTTTAGGGGGGAATCTTATAAGTAACACTAACTAGATCATGGCATGGAGTGATAAAAACCTCTGTTGAATATTTTACTTTCTTATAACTTAGTCAAAATTGTGACTGTAAATGATATTACTAAGCCAAATCTGCAACCTAGAGCTGGCAATGCCAAGATTTTCAGTGTAAAAAAATAAAAACAATTCATTACTTCTAATGCTCTCTGTAGATAAATTACACAATAATCAGTAGGGGCATTTATTCAGAAGAATGATGCAAAGGAAACTTTTTATATTTTCATTGGTCCAACTTAGTAATTTGTTTTTGATTATCTCTCATAAATGTGCAACATGATATCCAGAAATCAGGCCACACAATCAGCAATTAAAGACTTCATAAAACAAAATAAGTAAGGTATTAGCTACACAGATACTTCCTATGATGTGTTATAATCATTGAAATAAAAATTGAGGTTTATGATTCCTGGTATAGTAGAAAGTTCAGACATTTAATTATTATTTTATTCCAGCAAACTCTGGCATTGAAAGAAAAGAAAGTAAAAAAAAGACTTTACCAATAAGATGGAAATATCAAGAATAATTATACCTGTCCATACTGATCTTTTTCAAAATTGCAGAATATGATTAAGATTTCAAAATAAGTATCAGGTATTTTAGTCATAAAGATTTAAAAAATGAAGAGAAAGTAATTACATACTGATACATGTAAATGTATATTTTTGCTTTTCTTATCAGATATAGGTGGTACAGAATAGATCCTGAAGGCAATAACCCACCCAAAACTTCATACCTTCTGGGGGTTGTTATTACGAAAAATATTGGCATTATTTTAACAATAAAGGGGAGAAAGAGAAGCAATTGAAACATAAGTACAAAATGTTTCTAAAATGGTTAAATTCAAGTTTGTTTGTATTATTTAGTAGGCTACTAAGTCTTATTAAGATAGATCTGGGCTCAAGCAATGAGATACAGATTCTAGTAGTGACTGTCACATCAATTGGATATATTACTCTGAGACAGTTTTATTGCAACCTGAGACCAGTAATTTTACTTGATCTTTCTGCTTTAGTAGACTTCTGTAGCATCAAAACAATTGTGAATAAATTATAAAATATAAAATTTTATTAAAAGAAGTATTGATAATAATTTCAGTCCATACTCATACTCATATGCACCAGTATAGATTAAAATGACCCAGTTTTTAAAAATTTTTCTTTCCAAGTTTTGATCATGTGACTTTTTTCTCTTTTACTCTTTTTTCTCCTTGAATCAACAAGTGAGTCAAAATATCTTTTTAGGTTGAGTCATTGATAAAATATATGAAGACTATGACTGAAGTCACTGTGTCAGTAACTCCTTTAATTCAGTGAAAAAATATTTATGACTATGTTTTTTAATCCAGGGCGTATCAGAAAAGAAAACCAAATCCCACAAAGCTTCTATTTGTCATCTATGTACATGGGTCTTTGTATTTGATGATAATGTCCACAGAGTGCCATATGTAATATGCTTCTTTCAAAAATAACCAGTTTATTTTCCTGGAACCATTATCTGGAAGCAGAACTTTCACTTTAGGCAATGTTTAGAGAATACTAAAAAAAGAAAATGTGTGTGTTTTCATTAAATTCCTTTAGGCAACTCGAGTCAACATTACATGAGCCTCTGATTTTTTTCTTAAGTAACCTTATTTGTAAAAAAAAAAGCTCTGCTAAATATTTATCAAATATTTTTCCCAATATCTTTTGTTTTGGTCTTTAATGTTTAACATGTCCTGTCCTGATTTTCATCACATCATATTACATTAATTGATAAGAGATGGTAGACAGATTTAGGATTTCAGTGCTGTGATTCATTATAGTAATTTAAGAGGCATGTACAGTCCTCATTTTTTTTATCTTAGAGTCTATACAAGGTTAAAATAACAAAAATAGGCAAATTTTAAATAAGTCTATAATGACATTTAACTATTTTAGCAGAACACAGTTACCTTCAAAACAAATAGTGATAATTGGTTTATTAGAAATAGAAGATTGGCCAGGTAATAAGATATTTGTTTAGAAGAAAGCATGAACATAAATGAATAAAAGCCATGCTATAAAGATAGTTCTCCTCTAATGTCCCCAGTTCAACAAACATTGGTGATCCTTTAGATACTAGGAAATAGTGCCATGTAGAAAATAGCAGAAAAATTTTTTAAAAATGTCATTTAGAGCAGAATGAGTAGTTGGCTTTATTCACTGGTGTTCTTCCCATTTAAAAGATGCTGGAGAGAAAAAAAATTTCAAATGTTAACATTATGTAAGGTGATATTATTAACAACTCAAGATTATATTTATTGGTCCCACTGCTCCCGGCTCAGAGGAAAGGACTTCCATGTCACCATACATCCCACTGCTCCCAGCCCAGAGGAAGGGGCTTCTGAGTTTCTGTCCCACTGCTCCCAGCTCAGAGGAAGGGGTTTCCAGGCTGCCATCCATCCCCCCTCTCCCAGCCCAGAGGAAGGGGCTTCTGAGCCACCATTCCACCGCTCCCAGATCAGAGGAGGTGAACCTACAGCAACCCCTCCCTGGCCTGGGTCAAAAATGAGAAGACACATAAACAAGTCTCAAAACCAGATATCCAGATCACCCTCAGCAACTGCAAAGGGAAATGAGATGGAACACTCTGATATTCAATCACCTGGACATCTTGAACTGGCAACAAAAGAGGATCTGGAAAAAAGGAAATCAGAAATAATTTCTCATACAACATCAGAGATTGTGCTTGTAGTGAAAGACATGATTAATCAATCTAGAGAGGAACTGAGAAACATGATGGAATCTCAACACAGGAAACAAATGGAATCCATAAAAAAGATGCAAATATATTTGCAGGAGATGAAAATATCCATTGAAAGTCTACACAGAGAATGAGCCAATGTGAGGACAGAATTTCAGATATAGAAGATAAGATTGCAATTAGTGACCAGGAAAAGAAAAATTGCTTCAAAATTGTAAGAGACCATGAAAATCAATCCAGGAGCTGCTAGATGATGCAAAGAAGAATAACATAAGACTGATTGGCATCAAAGAAGAAACAGGAGAGAGTACAGGTGACATAAAAACTTTTCACAGAAGTAATGGCAGAAAACTTCCCAAGCAGGGGAAAAGAATGTGACATACAGATAAGTGAGGCACATAGGACTCCAAATAGCCTTGATCAAAAAAAAAAATCTACACATAGACATATAATTGTTAAGATTCCAGAAACTCAACAGAAGAACAAAGTTCTACAAGCAGTTAGAGAAAAGAAACAAATCACATACAAAGGAAAACCCATCAGAATCACAGCAGACTTCTCAATGCAAACCATCAAGGCAAGAAAAGCTTGGAGTGATGTATTTCAAGCACTAAAGGAAAACAGTCTCCAACCCAGATTAATGTATCCTGCAAAGATATCTTTCAAAATTGATGGAGAAATAAGATACTTTCATGATAAAGAGAAACTTAGGAACTTCATGAATACCAAACTAGCACTCTAAAAAAATTATGTAGTATCCTAGGAACAGACAATGAGGATCACAACCCCAGGAAGCAAAGCAGAATGAACCCATCTGGCATGACAAGAAATTAAATGTAAAGGGGGAGAATCCAACAAAAAGAAAAAGTCATGACAATGATAAGTCAATACGTATCAGTTATATCCATCAATGTTAACGGTCTCAATTCACCAATCACAAGAAATACACTGGGAGAAAGAGTCAAGAAGCAAAATCCAGCAATATGCTGCATAACAGAAACACACATAATTCAAAATGAAACTCATAGACTGAAAGTTGAAGGGTAGAAAACAATACTCCATGCAAAGGGAACCTGAAAAAACCAGGAGTAGCTATCCTTTTTGCAGATCAAGTAGATTTCAAACCAACACTGATTAAGAGAGATGAAGAAGGACACTACATCCTTGGAAAGAGAACAATCCAAGAGGAAGAGATAACAAGCATAAATATCTATGCACCAAACACTAGTGCACCAAACTATATAAAACAAATACTAATGGACATGAAAAGTCATGTATCCACTAATACAATTGTAGTAGGGGACCTCAACACCCCACTGTCACAAATAGATAGATCAACTAGACAAAAAATAAGTAATGAAATACTAGAACTCAATTGAACTCTTGAACAAATGAACTTAACAGATGTTTACAGAGTGGTCCACCCCACAAAATCAGAATACACCTTCTTCTCAGCTGCACACGGGTCATTCTCCAGAAAAGACCACAAATTCATGCATAGAACATGTTTAAATAAGTGCAAAGGAACTGAGGTTATCCCCTGTATATTATCTTACCATAGTGGCATGAAATTGGAGATCACTAGCAAAAGAAACTCGAAAAATTTCATAAACACAATGAAATTGAACAACACACTTTTGAATAACCAATGGGTCACAGAGGAAATTAAAGAAGAAATCAGACAGTTCCTTCAATTAAATGACAAGGACAATACAACATATCAGAATCTATGGGACACAATGAAAGCAGTCTTATGAGGGAAGTTCATAGCAGTGAATACACAGATTAGGAAAACAGAGCAAGCCCAATTAAACAATTTGATGCTGAACTTCAAGCTTCTAGAAAAAGAATAGCAGGACAAACCCAAAGCTCATACAAGGGAAGAAATTATAAAGATCAGAGCAGAAATCAATGAAATGGAGACTAAGAGAATGATACAAAAAATACATGAAGCCAAGAGTTCATTCTTGAAAAGAATAAACAAAATTGACAAACCCTTAGCCAGCCTTATCAGAAAAAGGAAAGAAAAGGCCCAAATCCAAGCAACTAGGAATGAAAAGGGTGAAATTACAACAGACCTACCAGAAATCCTGAGGATCATCAATACCTAATTCCAGAACCTATATGCCAATAAGATGGACAACACAGAAGAAATGGACAGATTCCTAGATACATATTAACTATCAAAGATGAATGGAGAAGACCTAAAAATTCTAAACAACCCAATATCAACCAATGAAATTGAAAGTGTAATTAAAAACTTACCAACCAAGAAAAGCCCACGTCCTGATGGCTTCACTGCTGAATTCTACAAGACATTTAGAGAGGAACTACTGCCACTAGTGTTTAAACTCTTCAATGAAATTGAAAGGGAAGCAATACTCCCAAATTCATTCCTGGAAGCAAGCATCACCTTGATCCCCAAAGCAGAGAAAGACCCAACTGAAAAAGAGAACTATAGGCCAATCTCACTAATGAACCTAGATGCAAAAATCCTTAATAAAATACTGGCAAATAGAATGCAGAAGATCATCAAGAAGATTATATACTCTGACCAAGTGGGATCCATCCCAGGGATGCAGGGATGGTTCAATATATGCAAATCAATCAGCGTAATACACTATATCAATAGAGCCAAGGACAAAAAGCGTATGATTATCTCCATACACTCAGAAAAAGCATTTGAAAAAAATTTTATGATAAAAACCCTACAAAAAATTGGAACAGATGGTCTCTGCTTCAATCTGATAAAAGCCATCTGTGAAAAACCAACAGCCAATATCATACTAAATAGTCAAAAACTGAAATCCTTCACAGTAAAATCAGAAACAAGACAAGGATGTTCACTATCACCTCTCTTGTTCAATATATTTTTGGAAACATTAGCCACTGCAATTCGACAAGAGAAAGAAATAAAAAGAATAAGGATAGGAAATGAAGAAGTCAAATCATCATTATTTGCAGAGGACATGACACTCCATATAGAAGACTCCAAGAACTCCACCAAAAGTCTTCTAGATTTAATAGAAAAATTCAGCAGTGTAGCTGGATATGAGGTCAACACACAAAAATCAATAGCTTTAATCTACATGAACAACAGACTCACCCAGAGAGAAATAAGGCAAATAATTCCTTTCACAATAGCATCCAAAAAACTGAAATACTTAGGAATCAACCTAACGAAAGAAATCAAAGACCTCTTCTCTGAAAACTATAGCACTCTGAAAAGAGAGATTGAAGATGATATCCGACAATGGACAGATATCCCCTCCTCCTGGGTAGGAAGGATCAATATAGTGAAAATATTGATATTTCCAAAACTGATATATAGATGCAATGCAATTCCAATTGAGATCCCAGCAGCATACTTCATGGATCTTGAGAAAACAATCCAAAAATTCATTTGGAACAAGAAGAGGCCCAGAATAGCAAAAGCATTTCTAGGTAACAGAGACATGGCAGGGGGTATCACAATCCCCAACCTGGAACTCTACTACAAAGCTACTGTGATAAAAACAACATGGTACTGGCAAAGAAACAGACCTGAGGACCAGTGGAACAGATTAGAACATGCAGAAACAACTCCAGACACACTCAGCCATCTCTTCTTCAATAAAGGAGCCAAACACCATCACTGGAGGAAAGAGAGCCTCTTTAATAAATCGTGCTGGATAAATTGGGTTTCAACATGCCAAAAATTAAAACTAGACCTATATTTCTCACCATGCCCTAAAATAAAATCAAAATGTATTAAAGTTCTAAATATTAAAATAGAAATGCTGAACCAGCTGGAACTGAGGTCAGGTTGAACTCTTGAAGACATTGGTGTAGGAAAAATTTTTATGAACAAAACCTCAATTGGATGTGAACTTGCACAATCAACAAGTGGGATGTCTTCTTATTAAAAAGTTTCTACACAGCAAGAGAAACCACCAGCAGTGTGAAGAGACAACCCACAATGTGGGAAAAAATCTTCACCTGCTTTTCCTCAGACAAAGCCCTACTATTTTGAATCAATAAAGAACTTAAAAAGATCAGACCTTCCAAATTTAAAGACCCAATCCAAAAATGGGCATCTGAAATGAACAGACATTTCTTGGACAAAGAAGTAGAAACAGCAAATAAATACATGAAAAAATGTTCAACATCACTAGTCATTTGAGAGAAGCAAATGAAAATGGCACTGGGATTACACCTCACTCCAGAAAGAATGGCTGTTATCAAGAAATCAACCAATAACAAATGCTGGCGGGACTGTGGGGAAAGAGGAACCCTGCTCCTCTGCTGGTGGGAGTGTCGACTGGTGCAATCATTGTGGAAATCAATATGGAGATACCTCAAAGAACTAGGACTGGAAGCCCCATTTGATCCAGCTATTCCCCTGCTGGGTATCTTCCCCAAAGAATTAAAAGAATCATACCACAGTAATATATGTGCACCCATGTTCATAGTAACACAATTTGTAATTGCTAAAACTTGGAAACAGCCCAAATGTCCGTCAACTGGAGACTGGATAAAGAAAATGTGGTTTTTAAAAAATAAAATGGAGTATTACTCAGCCATAAAAAATGAGAAATTAGAGACATTTATAGCTAAATGGATACACATTTAGGTGATACTCTTAAGTGAAATAAAGAGGACACACATGTATAAATACCGAATAGTTTCTCTGGTATGAGAAACTGAAAGTGTAAATAGGGACTGACAGGTATAATAGATAATGTCAAATATGAAGAAAAGGGGCAAAGAGGAAGGGGAAGTGGGAGGTTTAGGAGAAAGTAAAGAAGGGAATGGAATTAATATGAGAACATGGAAAAATGGAAACAGTCTTTGTAAATAGGGAGGGATGGAGTAGTTGAAGGGAGGGCAGGGTAAGGGAGAAAAATAAATCCAAGAGAGATTACGTAAATGTGCACATTTCCAATGATGAAAGTCATTATATTGTATACCTAAAATGTACCAATGATTAGCATGAATAACTGATAATGCAAAATAGGAAGAAAAGGTCCAAAGGGGTAGGGGTAGTGGGAGGGGCAGGGGAAAGGAAAGAAGGGAAAGGACAAATTATGAGAAATGGAAGAAATGGAAACACTGTCTTTGTAAATAGGGAAGGGTAGAGGGGGTGAAGGGAGGGCTGGAAATGGGGAAAAAATAAAAACCAAGATGCATCATGTAAAGGTACAAGTTTCCAATGAGAAATGTAAATGTATTGTATAACTAAAATGTACCAATAAAAGAATTTAAAAGAGAAAATAAAATATTATATATATTCAAATAGTTTCAGTAATCAGCATTCAGTGTACGCACTGCTGCACAATTAGGGACTTTATCTCATTCCAAAGGATCTGTATATCCCAAAGTTTTTAATATTCATTCACTTAATCTCCATGGATAAGTTATAAATAGTGAATTTATGACTTATATGTAGTGAAATTCATCCAGGTTTACATTATCTGTTTTTAAACATGTGTAGTTTCATGTAACCTCTCCCAAAATCAGATACAGAGAGATGTTCTTATTTCAAGAAACGCTTCAATGTCCCTTTGTAAGAAAATTTTCCCACTCCCCCCTTAAATCTTGAGAGCTACTAAAATAGTCTCTTTTTTATGTCTATGCCTTTGCCATGATGTATGAACCAAAAGGTACAAATTTTAGCCTTTTGTTAATGTCCTATTTCCTCTCAACATTCTGGAATTTATATGTTCTTTTGTGTATATATAGCCTATTTCTTTTTACAAAAGGGCAGTATACTGTTGGAAATATGTATATTATAACTTTTTTGTCAGTTGAACATATAGGGTGTTTTAGTTTTTTGAAATTTTGAATAAAATTTCTGAATTCTTCACAGAAAATTTACATGGAAAGAAGATGTTGTACTCCATCTTTGTTAGAAAAATACCTGAGGCCAGGTGACTTACAAAGAAAAGAGGTTTATTTATATCACAATTATGGAAGCTGACAGGCCAAACAGAATGGTGCAGGCTCTAGTAAGGTGCTCATGCCAGACAGCATCACAGAGGTCTTATGTGGAAGAGGGAAAGATCACATGATGAGAAATGATGTTGAGGAGAGGGGAAGATTCACATTGCTGTTTTATAACAGTCCTATTGCAAAGACCAAGCAAAGCTCCAGGAGAAATACATCATTTTTTCCATGGGAAGTCCTTTCAGTGATCTAATTACTTCCCTCTAGCCCTTACCTCTTTCTTAAAACTTTGTAATACATTTTGTTAGTAAATAAATATTTATTTAAAATTATTTTTGTTAATGCATATTAATTAAATTAATTTGTGGATTTCACTGACTTTTTTAATCAATTCATACATTGTGCTTTCATATCTACCACCTGTCAATATCATTATCTGGAGGACCCAGCTTCCAAAATGTAAATCCTTGGTGTGTACATTTAAATTATGTCCAAACCATGGCAAAAGGTATAAGCATGTATCACAGAACTTGATTCTCTAGTTTCCTCATAACAAAGGAGAAGATAAATCCCATAATAATAATGGCCAGGAAATTGTACTTAAGTGGTAGCAGGAAGAGAGGTGTCAAACACCACAGTGAGGCAGTGAAGGAAATCCTAAACTTAAGAGAGATATGCAGCTGCTTAATAAAAGGCTAGAATCAAGATAGAATCAAACATGGATATTGCTTAGCCTATACAATCGAAAAGAATTAGGAAGAAGCAATTAGAGTTAGAAGGAGCCTGAGCACAGCAACTCACCTAAACATATCATAATGAGTTAGGACTAAGTACATTTCCAGGACAGAACACAGTGAATGAAGGAGAAGAAAGGGAAAGGACTTAGCAATAGAATATTAAGTTTATAATATAGTAATGATTTTATCAGTCCTTCTATAATATGTTTAACCAACATTCAATTAAATAACTTCACACTATGAATAAGGGATTGGACAAACATTTGTAAAGACTCTTGAGCACAGAGATTAAATTGCTACTGGAAATCTAAAGTAATGTCACCACCTTTTTTGAAGGGTTGGTTTGTTTGGGGTTCAGGTAATGTGCGGATTTCTCACTCAAATTCATCTCATGGTGTTTTCAATGAGTCCACACTGGACCTTTTCTCTAGTCCTTAAAAGTGTAACTGAAATATACAAATTTGATAGTTGGAAAAAATTCCACCATTCCTATCTTGTCTATAGTGTTGTAACTATTACAATAGGGCAATGAAACTTTATAAAATGGACATTCTTTTTAATGGTATAAGGAACACTTAATTTAATTCTTAGGGGAACACATGACTTATTTCCACTTATAGAGATTTAAAGAATAAAAAGGGGTAAAATACTCATGGATCTCCACTTATTTCATGAGTCTCTTATTAAAAATGCAGAAAGATTAAAAAAGATTGCAATGGGCCACTGAAAATTTAACCCAGTAGTCGCTTCAAGTACAGCTAGAACATCATATGTGATTATTGCTGAAGTAGTTAGCTTGAGATATGTTATATATTATCACTGAAATAAAATGAAAGATCTTTTTTCATTTACATCAGAAAATAGCTCCAGAAATGTTTTCATTTGTTTGCAAAGGTATGAAAATAGACATTGAAATTAATGAATCAGACTTAATATTAATTATATTTTCTTTTAATAATGTAGACTGAAGGAAACTTTATTTTGAACATATCTTACAAAACTGTCTGTGACATCATGTTAGTTTCATCAGATAAGTAAGAAGTAACAAGCCCAGGCTCCTAGGGCAGAGAAGCTGAGCCAGTCCCAGCACCCAGAAGGAAGCTCCCTGCCACCATCCCAGGCTCCTAGGGCAGAGAAGCTGAGCCGGTCCTAGCAACTGGAAAGAAGCTCCCCACCGCCATCCCAGGCTCCTAGGGCAGAGAAGGTGAGCCGCGTGGGCACCAGAACCACACCACCACCCCGCCCTGTGGAAATGAGAAGACACATAAACAAGCCTCAAAAACAGACTTCTGGATCACCTACAGCAACCCCAAAGGGAAACGAGATGGAACAATCTGATACTCAACCACCTGGACTCTCTCAACTGGCAACAAAAGAGGATCTGGGAAAAATGAAATCAGAAATAATTACTCAGATAACAGCAAAGATTGTGGTCATGGTGCAAGACATGATTAATAAATCTAGAGAGGACACATAAAAAAAATAGAGAATCTGAGGAACATGATGGAATCCCAACATAGGAAACAAATGGAATCCATAAAACAGATACAAACAGATTTCCAGGGGATTAAAAACTCCATCAAAAGTCTGCACAGCAAAATGAACCAATGTGAGGATAGAATTTCACATATAGAAGATAAGATTGCACAGTGAGGAGGAAAAGAAAGCTTGCTTTAAAATTGTAAGGGAACATGAGAAATCAATCCAGCAGCTGCTAGATGATGCAAAGAAGAATAACATAAGACTGATTGGAGTCAATGAAGAAAGAGGAGAGAGTGCAGATGACATAAAAAAAAACTGTTAACAGAAGTGATGGCAGAAAACTTCCCAAGGAGGGGAAAAGAACTTGACATACAGATAAGTGAGGCATATAAGACTCCAGCTAGCCTTGATCAAAAAAAATCTACACATAGGCATAAAATAGTTAGGATTCCAGAAATCCAACAGAAGAACAAAGTTCTACAAGGAGTGAGAGAAAAGAAACAAATCACATACAAAGGAAAGCCCATCAGAATCACAGCAGACCTCTCAATGCAAACTCTCAAGGCAAGAAGAGCTTGGAGTGATGTATTTCAAGCCCTAAAGGAAAACAGCCTCCAACCCAGATTGATGTACCCTGCAAAACTATCTTTCAAAATTGATGGAGAAATAAGATACTTTCATGATAAAGAGCACCTCAGGAACTTCATGAATACCAAACCAGCATTCCAAAAAATTTTAGACAATACTCTAGGAAAAGACAATGAGGATCACAACCCCAGGAAACCCAGCAGAATGAATCCATTGGGCGTGACAAATTAAACGCAAAGAGGGAGAATCCAACAAAAAGAAAAAGTCATGACAAGGCTTTTAAAACTTTTAACTTCATTTCCCTAATGAGTATATAATTCAATCTTATTATTGTACTGATTAGTATTTTTCTGATTCTAGAGTTGCACACCATTCCTTGGGTGATACTGGCTATTTACCATCTTCTTATGTCTACATTTTAATTGAGTTGTCTATTAATGAGCTCTAAGAATTCTTTATATACTCGGGTCATAGGTTATATGCATTGTAAATATGGTCTGTTTAAGGACTACTTTTCATTTTAATGATGTCATTTAAAGTTCTAAATTTTGATGGAATCCCATTTATCAAATTTTTTCTTTCATACATCATGTTTTTTGTATCCTAGGTAGTTCTTGCCTACCCTGAATTCATAAATATTTTCCATTATAATTTCTTCTTAAAGTTTTATACTTTTAGGCTTTCTTATTTAGGTTCATAGATCCCTTCAAGTTATTTTCATGTATGGAAATAAAGGGTTGAGGTTAATTTTTTATATACGGATACCAGGTGTTCTAATGCCATTTGCTGAAAACACTATCTCTTCCTCGGCTCTTGAATTGAGTTTATATTCTATAAAATGCTAATGTTAAATAATCTTTCAAAACTCAGTGGACCATATATGTGTGGTTCCGTTTCTAGATTCTCTGTTTTATTCCAATGATCTATATGTCTTTTCTTACACCAACATTGCCTTGATTACCATAGCTTTAGAAGAAGTCTTAAAATTAGGTACTAAATGTCTTCCAACACTGTTCTTTTTCTTTTTCTTTTTACTTTTCTGGGTCCTTTGTACTCCTACATAACTTTTAAATTTCAATATCCAATCTTCATTTATAGCACGTATGCACAGACCTGAATTTTTATATATACCTTGTGTTTTCTAATCCTGCTAAATTCAAACACAAGTTCTAGGGGCTCCTAGAGATTTCTTAGTATTTTCTCTGTAGATGATCATTTCATCCACATATAAATATTTTGCTTCTACCTTGCCAATCTGATCCTAATTGTGTCATTTTATTGCCAGACTATTTTGGTTTGGGCATAGGTTTCAAGGTTTAATGGACAGATGTAGAGTAAGCATATCTGCCCTTGTTCCCCACCTTAAGGAGAAAGCATTGTATCTTCTCCATTCATATAAGGCATTCTAACTGGAAGTATGGAGTACATGTCTTTAATCTGTTGAGAAGGTTCTGTTCTACTTCTAGTCTCTTGATAGCTTTTACCATGAACAGCTGTGGAATTTAGTCCGATACTTTTTCTCCAACTAGTGACGGGATCATGGTTTTTTCCTTTCCTCTGTTAAAATGATGACTTTTGGGGGTGGATCTTCCAATGCTGAACCAACATTGCCATCCCTATAACGAAACCATTTTCTATGTACTGCCAGATCTGCCTTCTAATAGTTTGTTTTGTTAAACAAATTTTTATCTATGCTCATAGTTTTTTCTTCTATTATCTTTATCCAGTTTTAGGATTATCACAATGTTGAGTTCCTAAAATGAGGGGAGAAGTGTTCCTTCTTTTTTCTGCTTTAATTGTTTGATATAATTTATCAGTTAAAATGTATATGAGCCTGCTGTTGTCATATAGGTAGGTTTTCGAGCTAGGAATATACTTTCTTTAATAGGTGCTATTCAAATTTTATATTTCCTCCAGAGTTAGTTTCATTAATTTGTCTTCCAACTTACTTCTTAGAAGTTGTTAAATTTATTTCAGAAAAGATTTTTGTAATATGCTTTCTATATCCTTTTAAATTCTTTAAAATCTGTGGTAATGTCTCCTAGATCTTAATATTATAATTTTAAAAATATATAACTGATATTGAGAAACAGGAAGAAAAGTTCTAAAGGAGCAGGGGAAGTGGGAGGGGTATGGGAAAGGAAAAAAGGGAAAAGAAAAAATATGAGAAAAGGAAAAAAATGGAAACAAATTCTTTGCAAATAGGGAAGGGTGGAGGGGCTGAAGGGAGGGCAGGGGAATGGGGAAAAAAATAAGAACCAAGATATTCATGCAATAGTACAAGATCCCAATGATGAATGTAACTGTATTTTATATCTAAAATGTACCAATAAAGTTAATAGGGGAAAAAAATGAAGTAACAAGTTTGTTGGAAGTCTTGAGGACTTCTAACATGTGTGCTTGAGAAGGTGAAAGCTAAACGTATGGAGAAAAAGAGATTCTCCAAATTTGTGAAACATTGAGGAGATAGGGTGATTTGGGGCAGGTTGTAGGTTGTCTGTTCTTTCAAAGTAACAGATAAATTACTGGATATTGCAGTCCATCACCCTAAGAAGGAAGACTAACCCTGGATAGATCTCATTTAGTACTGAGGTAGCACATTCTCTATTTGGAATCATGCAACTTACGTATCAGTTGAAAACTGCTGAGAATGCCCATGAACTGACCTAAAGGAAAGGGAATTGAAGATACCCAATAGCTTGTGAGGGTTTAGCCAAAGAGATGTTGAGGAATTGCATCCTGCCAATAACAATGTGAATGAACTAGGACCTGAATTCTTCCCAAGTAAACCTTAAAAAGACTACAGTCTTGTGAGAAATTCAGAGCCATAGAGTCAGTGAAGTTTCACCCATATATATAACCCACAGAAGCTATGAGATAGTAAATATTGTTTTGAAGTACAAAACTGTAGGACTACTTGTTATGTACTTGCATATAAACATATATCAACTTTTGATCTTAGCAGTAAAGTGCTCTGTGGTGGGTGCAGACTGAGACAAGCAGAATAGTCTGGTAAACCCTATGGTGTTAGTTTTCTTTATGTTGGTATAGAAGCCAGATGAAAGTTACACTAGCCATAACGAAAGTATAGCAGTGCAGAGCTACTAGTATTTGGGCATGACAATTTCTCCATCTGTTAGGGAAGGAAAAAAATTTCCAATAAACGACTTCTATCTGTGCTGTTGTATTGATGGAGTAATGGATCCTGGACTATATGACCTCAAGGAACATGTGACCATAATTGCCTATTACACACTGTGTTTCCTATGATGTGTAAGGTCATATGTTCGGGTGGGTTCAGTGGCAATTTATTATAGGATAGACATGGTAAATTTAAGAGTGAGCACCAAATGTTTCAGAGAGCACAAATTGCTGTATGAGCAGGTAATCTACAATTCCATGTTACCCATTATAGCATGAACACGAATTTCTCAGCTTACATCGGTTATAGTTCAGTTTGGTTGGTATATGAGTGCAAGTCAAAAATGGACTGTCACTGAATTTTAGTATTATTCAGAGAGGGTAGCAATAAACAACACTGAGGGAAAAATTTTTCAACTTGTCAAGTTTAAGACAATACATATGGGAATTCTGTTTGTGTGAAAAAAGATGTGACCTGGGTTTGGTTGCTAATATGTTTGCTGGTTGGCCAGGGGTTTAGAAGAAGAAAGATGAAAATTGGAGGAAGTCTTTCTTTGGAAGATGTGTAGGTAGACCTATGGAAATGGGCACAATGTAAGAATCTCATCACTGAATATTAATATTCACTAGTATCATCTACCATAGACAGTAAATGACCAAGTAAACAGAAATTAACTATCTAAATCAACTCACCTGTAACAGTGTCTGTTATCAGTGGCTCCAGTGCTAGCACAATGGGTGCATGAACAGATCAGTCAGAGATGCAATGACAGAAGCAACAGATAAGCTCTCTGTCAACTCAGCTTGATTTCCTTAATGTGCTTGCTAAATGTCCAAAAGACCAGTAAACTGGTCCAATCTATGCCTTTATCAACTGAAGGCACAAGTAAGCCTTGAATACATGATTCTTCTCTCCTTAGTGATATATATATATATATATATATATATATATACACACACACACACACTATTCTGAATATGGATTCATTGTTTTTACCTACAGTGGCTCCATGAATACTACTATGGAAGAGCTTGATAAGTTTCTGCTTCACTAACATGGAATCGCTAGTAGTATTACACCCAACCAAGGAACACATTTGACTGAAAAGGAGATGCAACAATGGCACATGTTTGTGAGCTCCATTGAGCTCTTTTCCTGCTGACCAGTCAGGAACTGACAGTCTGGATGGAATAATAATGAAATGACTTCAGCTTGGTGATGAAAATCTGTCACAATAGGATGCCATCTTCCACAATCCATTTTACTCTCAAAGGTAACAAACATTGTGCCATTTTTCCCTTTTAAATTTTAGATGAAACTGGAGATGTAGGGGTGAAACACTTGATATGAGAACTTAGGAGAGTCTTACCATCACTCCTAGTGGCTCACTTGGATAAATTTGTGTTACCCATGTGCATAACTCGGGGGCCTGAAAATTTAAAGGTATTTAGAGGTATTGGTTTCCACAGAGAAAAATCTTTCAATAAATGGCATTGATTTCCAGACCTTTTTATCCAATTACTCTAGTTTATTATAATGATATTTGGTTTAATCATGAGAATATTGTAGGGCTCCTACCAGGTGGTGAAAAAATGTAGGATTAGCTCATAAGGACAGTATGTGGCTTCAGTTAGTACTTTTATGCTCAGTTTTTATAGAAAAGGGACATCAGAGTGAGCAACTATCATATGATAATAATATAGTGACTAAGAATGAGACCCTCCAAAATGGTGAATGCCTGGGTGATCCCACAAACCAGTACAGGTGCTGGTTGATAGTGAGAAAAATCTAAAATGAATCATAGAGTTGGAAGTTAATGAACAATTTAATATTATTATAAATATTATGCATTCATTTAGTTGCCTCTTTCATTCTTGGAGCTCCTAAGATTATTTGAGAACTACTTCTGTGATGGTTTCATGAAAATGGATGATAATACCTGGCCTGATTTCCATTGTGATGATTAGTCTCACATTCCTTTTGACAGTTATCTCTCTCTACCTGGCCACCATTAAATTTTACCTGGGTCTCAGATAACTCAGATTTAAGAAGGGTCATTTTGGGCTGGGGATTTAGCTCAGTGGTGCCACTGCCTGCCTCACAAGGGCAAGGTGCTGAGTTCAATCCCTGATACCAAAAGAAAAAGAGGGTCATTTACATTATAGGCTTTTGGGGGAAGTGTGTGGCTCTAGGGTAGAGCACTAGCCTACTATGTGTGAGGTGATAGGCTGAAGTCTGAGGATTGCAAAGACAAAAAACAACAAGAAAAACCCAACTTCCCCTAAAACAACAACAAAAAATACATTATAGGCTTTGCCTCAAGAATTTTTAATACAGATGAAAAAACCTAGCCAAGTGTTATTTATGAGCATTATATTAAGCTAAAATGTTTCTGTACAGCAAAACAAACAATCAACACAATGAAGAGAAATATACAGAATGGGAGGACATATTTGCAAGCCACCCAACTGAAAAATGATTAATATCCAAAATATATAAACAAACCAAATAGCTTAATATGAAGGAAACAAGCAAACATTGGGCAAAGACCTAAAGAGATATTTATGAAAAGAAAACATTATTAATGACTATCTGAAAATGCTTAATATCACTCATTATTCAGATAAAAGAAAACTAAAATCATGATGAAATATCACCTCACTCAAGTTAATATGCTTATTGTAAAAAAGAAGAAAATTAACAAGCATTGGCAAGGATGTGGAGAAGAGAGAACCCTGCACACTGTTGGTGGGAGTGCAAATTAATAAACCCATTATAGAAAACAGTGTGGAGGTTCCTAAAACATTAAAAATAAAACTATAATATGATTCCATAATCACACTCCTTGGGATATATCCAAAGAAAATGAAATTACCATGTTGAAGAGACATCTGTACTCTCATGTTTATTAAATCACTATTCACAGTTGCCAATAGGTGGAATCAACCTATGTGTCCATCAATGGATGAATAGATAAAGAAAACGTGCTGCAAATATATTATGGAAAAAAAGTATTGGGGTGCATAACAGGAAGTCTTGTCATTTGTGGCATATGGATGAACCTAGGGGATATTAGGTTAAGTGAAATATGATAGCACTGAAAAACAAATATCACATGAACTTACTCATGTGTGGAACCTAAATAGCTGAACTTAAATAGCTCGATGATCTCATAGAAGTAAAGAGTAGGAAGTAGTTACCAGAAGCTGGGGAAGGTGAGGAGGTGGGGGGTGGGGATTGGTCAATGGGAAAATAAGGTAGAGTTAAGTAGAAGAAATAAGTCCTAGTGTTCTATTGCTTAGTAATTGCAGTTACTATATAGTTAATATATATAGTTAGTATATACCTCAAAGTAGCTAGAAGATAATTTTGAATTTCTTTATCACAAATAAATGATAAATGTCTGAGTTAATGATATGCTAAATACTCTGATTTGATCATTACACAATATTTACATGTAGTGAAACATCACACTGTATCCATAAATATGTACACTTCTTATATATCACTTAAAAACAAACATTTAAAATATTTAATATAAGAATGCTTATAATAATAGTGATCTGGTGCTTGACCTCAGAGCAGATCTGGGATGTCAAGGTCCACTTTTTTTTTCTCACATGTACATTAATTTTATCTTATCTAAAAAGAAATTGATTGTGGCAGACTGGTAGGTTTTCCCAACAACCCTTATCTACTTTTCTCTGACAAATGATCCTTTGTTCAACAACTACCAAATGACTTTATAAGTCATTCACAGACAATGCGAAGTTCTATGAACCCCATGAGACTTAAAGGATTGGTTCTTTCCCACTGATCTAACCTCACATTGTACATTCAACTCAGCCCCAAGCAATAGACTTCCATACTGCTTCTGAAACCCACTGTGTATGTTCCTATGTCTGGAAATGTTCCGGGGCTTTCTCTGCCACACTTACACTTTTTGCTTAAATATCTCCTTCTCAGTAAGATCCATGGCAATCTAGAATTGCAACATGCTTTAACACATTGCAATGCCCCTCATCCACATATTATTTTTAAATTATTTCCACATTTCAATATATTACATAGTATGCTTACTTATTTTATGGAAATTTCATGGTGACAGAAACTTCTTGGCATTTAGCTCATTTTTTATAAAACCATTATATGGCAACAGTACATGGTACTCAGATGAATATTGTACACCTAGCTCAACAGTACATTTCCAACTTCTCTTGCAGAGAGCTTTGGTAATGTAACTAAGACCTCACAAATGGAATGTAACCAGATCTAATATGTGAAATTTTTGCTATAATTGCTTAAAAATTACAGGCTGTTTTAGAATTCCTTTTTTCTCTGGAATGCAAGTCATTGAAGTTATGGTGCCTATTACTGATTACAAAACTCTAATGGATAGAAATACAAGAGATGTCTTGCTAAAACCGTATTGCTACACAAAAGAGATTCAGTCTTTTCATTTACATAACACACTGTACTTTGGGATGTCCTTATTACAGTAATTTCAGCATTACTTCTATTATTACACAAGCTTCAATCACTCTCTTTAGTTCCCTCACAATTTATTTCTGCAAATATTTGCCATCTATTTTGATGATCTCTGTTAGACAGTTCATCTGATTTCTCTGTAACCACAAGTTTACCCGTACTGCTAATACACTGGTAGCATTGACTCTTCTCACACAACCTACCCTTTTTGGGTTTTGTTATATACTAACATTTCTCACAGCAATAGCAGTACTATTTCTGACACCTACTTTAGTGTATAAAACCCAGAGGGCTTCTAAATATTTAAATGAGAAGCCATATGAATATTTTGAAGGTCATGTGTCATTGAAGAGAAATATTTAATGACATAAATAACAGATAAGCTGATTGAAAAGGTAAGTGTAGTTTATGTGTAATACATCCTTCAACTAAAATTCTTTCATTTATAGTATTTGGCATGAGTTTAGTATCAGTACATCACATGATACTAGAAGACTCTATTCTCTATTTTAATATTTTATTTCATTGACATTGATGTGTTAACAATAAATAATTTAGACATCAAATCAAGTTGTGAAATTTTCAGTCTATAAGTATTAAAAGATATAAGCTAGTGTATAAATTAATGTATATATGTAATATGATCATGTTGATGTTTTGCATAGAAATTTTCTTCTATGACCCATAGCTCATAACGTTTGTTTTGATTATCTATCTACTGTGATATGTCATTTCCTGTTTAAGCTTTGGTTCTGCAACTTAATATTGTTATTAATTTTGGGTAAATTATCTCATTCTCCAAACATAAATATTTGCATCTGACAATTATGGAACTCCTTACAAATTTTGGAAGAATGAATAAATAACTCATTGTGAATTAAGACATTTAACTTATTAACTGAATGTGAAGGAGTTAAGTTCTTTAATGTCTCTAAGCCACATATTTGTGTTTCTTATATAGAAAGTCTTAAAAGTGGTAAAAATTAAATAATTTCTGAAAAATACTTATATTATTACCTGTTACATAATCTGTTACAGTTATTTTTGTTGTTTTAATTATTGCTTTACAAAAATCTACTCAGTGTGTAAACCCATATTACATTTTTATTTGTAGTAAATAAAATAGTCATAATGGTAAATAATCATATCTCAGAAATTCATTATTTAAAAGTTAAATATTTGAAACAGGGATTTAATTGAAGATTTGTTTTGACTATAAAATTTGAAACTAATATAATTGGAATTCTAAGAATTCCTAACAAACTTAATAATTTGCAATGGATGTACACTTTTTAAAGATTAATTTTATTGGTACATTTTAGGTATATGATATGATGACATTCATCATTAGAAATTTGTACCTTTACATAATATATCTTGGTCCTTATTTTTTTCCCCATTTCCTTGCCCTACCTTCAACCACCCCCCTAACCCCCCATTTACAAAGACTTTGTTTGGATTGTTTCATTTTCTCATATTAATTCCATTCCCTTCTTTCCTTTCTCCTACACCTCCCACTTCCCCTTCCCCTTTAGCCCTTTTCTTCCAATTTCACATTATCTATTATACCTTTTAGTCCTCATTTATACTTTCAGTTTCTCACACTAGAGAAACTACTCAGTATTTACACGTGTGTCCTATTTATTTCACTTAAGATTATTGCTTCAATGTGCACACATTAAGCTATAAATGTCTCTAATTTCTCATTCTTCATGGCTGAGTAGTACAACATTTTATTTTTAAAAAACACATTTTCTTTATCCAGTCTCCAGTTGATGGGCAATTGGGCTGCTTCCAAGTTTTAGCTATTACAAACTGTGCTGCTATGAACATAGGTGCATATTTATGGCTGTGGAACTATTTTTTTAAATTGTTTTGGGAAGATACCCAGCAGGGGAACAGCTGGGTCAAATGGGACTTCCAATTCTTCTTCTTTGAGGTATCTCCATACTGATTTCCACAGTGGTTGCACCAGTATACACTCCCACCAGCAGTGGAACAGGGTACCTTTTTCCCCACAGCCCCACCAGCATTTGTTATTGGTTGATTTCTTGATAGCAGCCATTCTTTCTGGGATGAGGTGGAATCTCAGCATTGTTTTCATTTGCATCACTCTAAAGACCAGTGATATTAAACATTTTTTCATATGTTTAGTTGTTATTTCTACTTATTTGTCTGAGAAATGTCTGTTCATTTCTGATGCCAATTTTTGGATTGGGTCTTTAAATTTGGGAGGTCTGACTTCTTTTTAAGTTCTTTATAGATTTGAGATAGTAGAACTTTGTCTGAGGAAGAGCAGATGAAAAAGTTTTCCCACATTGTGGGTTGTCTCTTGACACTGTTTGTCATTTCTCTTGCTGTGCAGAAGCTTTTTAATAAGAAGAGATCCCACTTGTTGATTATTTATGCTAGTTCACATGCAAGTGAGGTTTTGCTCATAAAATCCTTTCCTACACCAATGTCTTCAAGAGTTCTGCCTAATCTCTTTTCCAGTTGGTTTAGAGTTTCTGTTTTAATATTTAGATGTTTAATCCATTTTGATTTTAGTTTAGTGGATGGTAAGAGATATAGGTCTAGTTTTAATCTTTGGTAAGTTGAAACCTAATTTTTCCAGCACCATATATTAAAGAGGATATCTTTCCTTCAGTGAGGGTGTTTGACTCCTTTATCAAAGATGAGGTGGCTGAGTGTGTCTGGAGTTGTTTCTGCATCTTCAAATCTGTGCCACTGGTCCTCAAGTCTTTTTTTTTTTTGGCCAGTACCATGTTGTTTTTATCACAGTAGCTTTGTAGAATACCTTTCGGATTCTAGGTCTCTTCTTGTTCAAAATGAATTATTGAATTTTTTTTTCTCAAGGTCCTTGAAGTATGCTGCTGGGATTTCAAGTGGGATTGCATTTAATCTATTCAGTGGTTTTAGAAGTATGGCCATTTTCACTATGTTGGTTGTTCCTACTCTGGAGCAAGGGTTTCCTTTCCATTTTCTGATATCCTCTTCAAAATCTTTTTTCAGAGTGTTACAGTTTTCAGAGTAAAGGTCTGCAATTTCTTTCATTAGGTTGATTCTTAGGTATTTCACTTTTTTGGGTGCTATTCTGCAAGGAATTGTTTGGCCTATTTCTCTCTCAGTGCATCTGTTGATCATGTAGAGGAAAGCTACTGGTTTTTGTGTGTTGATCTTGTATCCAGCTAATTTACTGAATTTGGTTACTAAGTTTAGAAGACTTTTGGTGGAGTTCTTGGGGTCTTCTATATACAATAGAATGTTATCTGCAAACAGTGACAATTTAACCTCTTCATTTCCTATATTTATTCCTTTCCCTTGTCTAATTGCTATGGCTAATGTTTCCAAACAATATTGAAAAACAGTGGTGATAATGGATATCCTTGCCATGGTCCTGATTTCAGTGTGAAGGATTTCAGTATTTGATCATTTAGTACGATATTGGTTGTGAGGTTTTCATAGATGGCTTTTATCAGATTGAAGTAGAGACCATCTATTCCAATTTTTTGTAGGGTTGTTATCATGAATGCATGTTGGTTTTTGTTGAATGCTTTTTCTGCATCTATTGAGATGATCATATGTTTTTTGTCCTTGTTTCTATTAATATAGTTATCACATTTATTGATTTGCATATGTTGAACCACCCCTGCATCCCTGGGATGAATCCTACTTGGTCAGGTGTATGATTTTCTTGATGATTTTCTGCATTCTATTTGGCAGCATCTTATTAAGGATTTTTGCATCTGTATTCATTAGTGAGATTGGCCTATAGTTCTCTTTTTCAGTTGGATCTTTCTCTGCTTTGGGGCTCAAGGTGATGTTTGCTTCCAAGAATGAATTCAGGAGTATTGCTTCCTTTTCAATTTCACTGAAGAGTTTAAACAGTAGTGGTAGTAGTTCCTCTCTAAATATGTACAATTCAGCAGTGAAGCCATCAGGGCCTAGGCTTTTCTTAGTCGATAAAAATGATTTAATTATGTTTTCAATTTCATTGATACTGGGTTGTTTAGAATTTATAGGTCTTCTTTGTTCAACTTTGGTGATTCGTATGTATTTAGGAATCTGTCCATTTCTTCTGTGTTTTCCATTTTATTGGCGTATAGGTTCTCGAAGCAGGCATTGATGATCCTCTGGATTTCTGCTGGGTATGTTGTAATTTCACCCTTTTCATTCCTAATTGCATGAATTTCGGGCTTTTCATTCCTTTTTCTGATAAGGTTGGACAAGAGTTTTTCAATTTTGTTTATTTTTTCACAGAACCAACTCTTTGGTTTACTCATTTTTTGTATCACTCTGTTTCCATTGCATTGATTTCTCCCCTGATCTCTATAATTTCCTCCCTTTGGGTTTGTCTTGCTCTTCTTTTTCTAGAAGCTTGAAGTTCAAAATAAGGTTGCTTAATTGGGCTCGCTCTGTTTTCCTAATATGAGCATTCACTACTGTGACTTTCCCTCATAAGACTGCTTTCATTGGGTCCCATAGATCCCAATATGTTGTATTGTCATTGTCATTTAATTCAAGGAACTATCTGATTTCTTCTTCAATTTCCTCTGTGACCCATTGGTTATTAGAAGTGTGTTGGTCAATTTGCATGTGTTTATGAAATTCTGTGGTTTCTTTTGCTATTCATCTCCAATTTTGTCACACTATGGTAAGATAATATACAGAGGATAACTTCACTTGTTCTGCACTTAAACGTGTTCCATGAGAAAGTATGTGGTCTATTTTGCAGAATGACCTATGTGTAGCTGAAGAGACTGTGGATTCTGTAACACTCTGTAAACATCTGTTAAGTTCATTTGTTCAAGAGTTTTGATTTCTAGTATTTTGTTGTTTACTTTCTGTGTAAGTGATCTATCCTTTGTGACAGTGGGGTATTGAGGTCCCCCACTACTATGTATTAGTGCTTATTTGACTTTTCATGCCCATTAGTATTTGTTTTATATAGTTGGGTGCACTAGTGTTTGGTGCATGTATCTTTATAATTGTCATCTCTTCCTCTTGGATTGTGCCCTTTATAAGGAGGTAGTGTCCTTCTTTGTCCCTCTTAATCTGTGTTGGTTTGAAATCCACTTGGTCTGCTAAGAGGAAGGCTACTCCTGCTTTTGGGGGGGTTCCTGTCACATAGAGTATTGTTTTCCACCCTTTAACTTTCAGTCTATGAGTTTCTTTTTGAATTAAGTGTCTTTCTTGTATGCAGTATATTTTTGGATCTTGCTTCTTGACCCATTCTGCCAGTGTATTTCTTGTGATTGGTGAATTGAGACCGTTAACATTGATGGTTATAACTGATACATATTGACTTATCATTGTCATGACTTTTTCTTTTTGTTGGATTCTCCCCCTTTGCTTTAATTTCTTCCCATGTCTGATGGATTCATTCTGCTGGGTCTTCTAGGTTTGTTATCCTTGTTGTCATTTCCTAGAATATTGTCTTAAAACTTTTTGTATTGCTGGTTTGGTATTCATGAAGTTCCTCAGGTGCTCTTTGTCATTGATAGTATCTCCCATCTCCTTCAAATTTGAAAGACAGTTTTGCAGGGTACATCAATCTGGGTTGGAGGCTCTTTTCCTTTAGGGCTTGAAATACATCACTCCAAGATCTTTTTGCTTGAGGGTTTGCATTGAGAAGTCTGCTGTGATTATGATGGGCTTTCCTTTGTATGTAATTTTCTAATTGCTTGTATAATTGCATTCTTCTCTTGGGTTTCTGGAATCTTAACTATTAAATGCCTAGGTGTAGATTTTTTTTGATCAAGGCTAGCTGGAGTCCTATATGCCTCACTTATTTGTATGTGAAGTTTTTTTCACCTGCTTGGGATATTTTCTGCCAACACTTCTGTGAGCAGTATTTTTATGTCATCTGCACTCTCTAGTATATCTTCATTGACTCTGATCAGTCTTATGTTATTCTTCTTTACATCTTCTAACAGCTACTGGATTGATTTCTCGTGGTCCCTTAGTATTTTAAAGAAATTTTTTTCCTGGTCTCTAATTACAAACTTATCTGAAGTTCTATATCTGAAGTTCTGTCCTTACATTGTTTCATTCTGCTGCATAAACTTTCAATCTAGTTTTTAGTCTCCTGGAAATCTGTTTGTATCTGTTTTATGGATTCCATTTGTTTCCTATGTTGGGATTCCATCACCCTCCTCTATTTCTTTATCTGTGTCCTCTCTAGATTTATTAATCATGTCTTGCACTATGGGCACAATCTCTGTTGTTATCTGAGAAATTATTTCTGATTTCATTTTTTTCCAGATCCTCTTTAGTTGCCAGTTCAGGGAGTCCAGGTTGTTGAGTATCAGATTGTTCCATCTTGTTTCCCTTTATGGCTGCTTTAGGTGATCTGGAAGTCTGATTTTGAGTGTTTTCTCATTTCAATGGGAAGGGGGAGTGCTGTGCTACTGATGCCTGCATGGCTCACCTCCTCTGCACTGGGGGCAATAGTATGGTGGCCCAGAAGGCTCCTCCTCAGGGCTTTGGGAGACTTTGTTCCTCGGCAAGTTTGTAGATGTTTCAGTTCATAGTTGGCTGGCTCCAGTGCACGGTGGCATGGCAGAGGGGTATTGCAGAGGAAAAAGTTCATAGCAGCCAGAAGGCAGGAGACCACCAAAGCAGCAAAGTTGTGAGGGAGCAGTAGCTCCTTACAATTATTTTTAAATTCTCAAGTTTTTATGTCTCCTTGACAGAACTAGTGAACTAAATTCATTTATTAGTCATATTAACATCTCTGTATTCTGTGTATTTAATCTCTCTTTTAAAAATATCCTTTCACAATCTTTTCACCAAAAGATTGACTGTTTATTCCTGCAAGAGCAAAGGCAACTTAATGATGAAACTGAAAAAAAATTGCTAATGTCCTTTTGAAAAAATTAAATGTAATCAAATCATCCCTAGATTTTAGCAAATTAGTTATCACTTAAATTGAATCCTGTCAAAGCCATTTTTAAAAGCATTGAAAAATTCATAGTTGATAATACTGAGGATGAAGATTAAAAATGTCAGAGATTGAAGGTTATAGTATTTAAATCTATATTTATATATATTTATATGTATGTGTATGTATTTGTGGATAAGTATTTATATATATCTGCACAGAGGTAAATTAATGTATTGTGTGTTAATAGAAAGATTTATGTATATGTGTATATTACATATACATAAAATACACATGTATGTATATTATATATGTATATATTCATGTTACTGTATAGAGCAAAATATGTAAAACAAATTCATATTTATGTGGAGAGGATCATTAGGATTGGGGTATGGTAAAGTGGCACTATCAATTTTTGTTTAATATGCTACTGAATTTTAAGGAAAATTTACAAAGAGCATATCTTTGTGGATTATGTATTATTTTAAAAATCTTATAAAAAGGAGTGAAATCAAACTGTAACCTTTTAATAGCTTATTCTATTCTAGTATTCTGGAATTCTGGCTTATAAATGAAATGTTCCAGTGATAGCTTTTATTATTTAGATCTGGAAAATTTTGTTATGAATTTATAATTTTTTAAACAGGGAATGATGAATGACTTTGCAAGGTACTTTCACAGGCCTCTGAATGTACATGGATTTCTTTCTGCTCAAAATATGTACACCAGTTCAATCATTTATGTTCATTGCTGTTGCCCACACTCTTCTGTTATTCTGAGTCACTAAACTAAGAGAACAGAAACATCTCCCTGAAGCAATCCACTCAGGTTTTCCTCTACAGACAAGATTCCTGAAATGGAGAATAAAGAGTGAAAAGAAGAAAAAGCCTAAATTTAAAATAATGTTAACTTCATTTTGTAATTTCCATTCAGCCTCTCTTCATTTCTTTTTAACTATGAGAGTATTTCCTTTTTTAGTTAACATAGAAAAGGCAAGAAATATTTTAATATTTTAAATGAATTTTTAAAATTTAGTTGGAAAAAGAAAAATGTTATTTTCTGTTCCTATTTCAGTGTTCACTATTAAACTCAATGGGAAAAGTCCCACAGTGGGAATTGTACAATTTAAAAGAGGAAATTTAATATTTTCCTAAGCTTTACAATAAATTCATATAATTCTGAACTTTCTATTATATTTTGTATTGAAATAAGTACAAATCTATATAGTACCTTAAAGTCTATCTGATTTGTGCCTAGATAAGTAATTGCTTAAGGAAATAAAATTTAACATGTAAAGATTACAGAGAAAACTGTGAGAAATGGTTTTTAAATGTAAATTTTGACTGAAATATTAATAACACATTATTAATGGCTATAAGTAAGCTATATAGTTTACTATTACCACATGTTATTTCACAGATAACATACATGCTGAACAATTAGCTAAGAGCCATATTTTCAGCAAAAGTATCACCTCTAATTTTCTGACAAAAATATCCTATGTTGAAATATAAAGAAAAGTTCATGGTTTTAACCATACATAAGTTAAATGTAAGTTGTGGTTTTTAAATATTTAATAAGAAAGCTCACCAAGAATGAAGTGACAAAAAATAGAAAATAAATGTCATCTTCATTTTATAAATTAGGAATATTTTGACAAATTAGAATTAAAGTGGTGACAGATGTCACACTATGTCAGAAATTTATACCATACATAGGAAGATGAACTGTTGTAAGTTGTCTGGTTAGATGTACAATAAGTTTTTTGAGGTTTAAAGTAGCTGCACAGACTTCTCAGATACAAGAAATATCCTAACATAGGAAGTAGAATTATATTCACCTAGCATGGCGAGTACATTTAATGATAAAATATATTTTCCAAATTGCTAAGAAAATAAATTTCAGTTGTCTGACCACAAAAAAATGATGTTTATGTATGTGTGTGATGAACTTTCTTTTTCTTGCTTTGTTTTGTTTTAACCAGAAAATTGGATAAGATTTTAGGTAATTTCTGAAACTTTCTGTTCTATGTGAGTTTTTAAAGAAAAGTAAATAGCACACTCATGCAAGGCCATCATACTAAAAAGGTGCCATGGAAGATGAGGCAAAATGCTAAGGTACTATCTGTAGGATTATATTTTTAATGTTTTCCAAAGAAATATACTTGCTGATAAGACATTCTTATTATCCATATACAAATGACTTATAAAATTTGCAGCTCACTAGGCATGGTGGTGCACACCTGTAACCCCAGCCCTCAGGAAGCTGAGACAGGAAGATTACTGTACGTTTCAGGCCAGCCTGGGCTACACACCAAGACCTCGTCTTGAGAAAACAAAACAAAACAAAAACGTCCAAATTGCTTTATTTCTCCCACTTGATCCTGATCTTCTTTTACCTTCAAAATTCAATTTTGAGTCAGATATCTATGTTTTTAATTGATGTATATTTGAACATATTTATGGAATACAGTATGACAATTCAGTTCATGTATACAATATAAAACAATCAAGAATTTCATTAAAATATTCACTTCCATAAACATTGATCATTTATATGAGTTGAAAACCTTCAGACTTTTCCAGTTATTTTGAAATATGTCATAAGTTTTGTTAACTAGACAATTTTATTGAATATTGTGATTTTCTCACTCAATTTTCTGAGTAGATGGACTGAACTCTATTTCATATGACTTTTTGTCTTAATCTTTTTAAAAGGCCAACACAGCCTTTAGGATTACTGTTAGTCATATAGATAAAAGAGACCACGTGCAAATATATGTTTTCATTGTACTAATTTTGAATGAAACATAGAAAGCCTAAGGATATAAATAAGGGAAAGTCATGGCAATGAGAAGAAATCATCTAACATTAAATGCAAACAAAATTTAATTTGCATTAATTGTTCATCTCTGGATCAGAGGATGTGAAATGTCATAACTGTGGTCTCATTTAGAGGGGATATTAAGCTTTTAAAATACAAAGAGCAATTGACCCTGGGAAACATATAGCTTTATCATTGTGGCTAATTATACTTTTAAAGTATTCATTATTTAATTCTGTTCTTTATGCAATGTCATAAGAACTAATTGAGGTGAGGCATGCTAGAATTGACATTTAGTTTCATTTTATTACTTTTATTATTGCTACTGATACTATTTCCCTGTGATAGGACATTGGCACTTCATATGCTTTAGAGGAGAGGATTTAAGTAGCCAGTAGAGCAGTGTAGTTGGAAGAGGGAAAGAGTCATTTTATGCCATTTCAATGAAGATAAATTAAAAATGAATGTCCAGGGTGTAAACCAGAGCAGCATGATTGCAGGCAGGTCTAGCCCAGGCCCTGACCTGATCTCAATCACTTAGGCACACAGGCCCAAGCCAAAGGCCTGCCTGGAAAACAGCTGCACAGGCACACAAGCAATAACTAGTGGCCCACCCTGAGTAAGTGTGAGCAGATCCAGCAAGCCACAATGTGGAACAGAGAGGCATGGCTTCAGGCAGGTCTAGTCCTGCTCCAACCCCAGCCACTTGGGCACACAGGCCTAAGCCAAGGGATCACCTCAAAAAGAGCTACATAGGTGCACAAGCAACAGCAAGAGATTCACCCAAATACAATTAGTAAGTGCGTACTGAGGTGCACAGTCCCTAGCCAAAGCCCCTCCCAGACAACAGCTATATAGGAGGACAGGCCCTAGCCAGAGGCATGCCCAGATACTATCCCAAACATCCACAGGCCTCAGCCAGAAGCCTAGAAGGACAACAGGTCAGCTCAGGGATCCAGAAGGCAACCAATTTGAACCCAAGAATTTGTGCAGTGGTGAACAGCAGAGAAAAGGCCACTCATAGCTTGCTGAGAATTGAAGACAACTGGGTGAGCAAAAAGTTGCCTCAAAAAAGGCACAGCAGGTTGTATGTGTTGAAATGAGAAGACACATAAACAAGTCTCAAAACCAGACTTCCAGATCAACTAAGACAACCCCAAAGGGCAAGGAGATGGAACAATGTCTCACTCAACCACCTGGACTCCCTAAACTGGCAATGAAAAAGGATCTGGAAAAAAAGAAAATCAGAAATAATTTCTTACATAAAAAGAGAGATTGGGCCCATAGCGCAAGACATGATTAATAAATCTAGAGCAGACACAGATAAAAAAATAGAGGAGCAGAGGAACATGATGGAATCCCAACATAGGAAACAAATGGAATCCATGAAAAAGATGCAAACAAATTTTCAGGAGATTAAAAACTCCATTGAAAGTTTACACAACACAATGAGCTAATTTGAGGACAGAATTTCAGACATACAAGATAGGATTGCAATTAGTGACCAAGAAAAGAATAATTTCTTAAAAATAGTAAGGGACCATGAGAAATCAATCAAGAAGTTGCTAGATGAAACAAAGAAGAATAACATAAGATTGATCAGGGTCAATGAAGAAACTGGAGAGAGAGAAAATGTCATAAAAATCTGTTCACAGAAGTAATGGCAGAAAATGTCCCAAGCAGGGAAAAAGAACTTGACATACAGGTAAGTGAGGCATATAGGACTCCAACTAGCCATGATAAAAAATAAATCTACACATAGGCATATAATAGTTAAGATTCCAGATACCAAACAGAACAACAAAATTCTACAAGCAGTTAGAGAAAAGGAACACATCAGATACAAAGGAATGCCCATCAGAATTACAACAGACTTCTCAACACAAACCGTCAAGGCAAGAAGAGCTTAGAGTGACATATTGTAAGCCTTAAATGAAAACAACCTCCAAGCCAGATTGATGAACCCTGGAAAATTATCCTTCAAATTTGATGGAGAAAGAAGATACTTTCATGGCAAAGAGCACCTGAGGAACTTTGTGAATATCAAACCAGCACTCAAAAATTTTTTAACAATATCCTGGGAAAAGACAATGAGGATCACAACCCCTGGAAGCCCAGAAGAATGAATCCATGAGACATGACAAGAAATTAAATGCAAAGGGGGAGAATCCAACAGGAAAACGTCAGGACAAGAATAAGTCAATATACATCAGTTAAAACCATCAATGTTAATGGTCTCAATTCACCAATCACAAGAATTAGGCTGGCAGTATGGGTTAAGAAGCAAGATCCAACAATATGCTGCATACAAGAAAGACACTTAATTCAAAAAGAAACTCATAAACTGAAAGTCAAAGGGTGGAAAACAATACTCCGTGAGAGAGGAACTCCCAAAAAAGGAGTAGTAGCTATCCTCTTTGCAGATCAAATGGATTTCAAACCAACACAGATTAAGAGAGACAAAGAAGGACACTACCTCCTTATAAAGGGCACAATCCAAGAGGAAGAGATGACAATCATAAATATTTATGCAACAAACACTAGTGCACCAAACTATATAAAACAAATACTAATGGGCATGAAAAATTAAATAAACACTAATACATAGTAGTGGGAGACCTCAATACCCCACTGTCACAAAGGATAGATCACTTACACAGAAAATAAACAACAAAATATTAGAAATCAATCAAACTCTTGAACAAATGAACTTAACAGATGTTTACAGAGTGTTAAAGAATCCACATTCTTTTCAGCTGCACACAGGTCATTCTCCAAACTAGACCACATACTTGCTGATGGAACATGTATAAGTAAGTGCAAAAGAAGTGAAGTTATCCCCTGTATATTATCAGATCATAGAGTGATGAAATTGGTGATGAATAGCAAAAGAAACTGCAAAAATTTCATAAACACATGGAAATTGAAAAACACACTTTTGAGTAACCAACGGGTCACAAATGAAATTAAACAAGAAATCAGAGGGTTCCTTTAATCAAATGACAATGACAATACAACATATCAGAATCTATGGGACCCAATAAAAGCAGTCTTATGAGGGAAATTCATAGGATTGAATACTCATATTAAGAAAAGAGAGTGAGCCCAATTAAACAACCTGATGCTGAACCTCAACCTTCTAGAAAAAGAAGAGCAGGACAACCCCAAAGCTCATATAAGGGAGGAAATTATAAAGATCAGAGCAGAAATCAATGCAATGGAGACTAAGAGAATGATAAAAAAAAATCAATGAAGCAAAGAGTTGGTTCTGGGAAAAAATAACCAAAATTGAAAACTCTTAGCCAACCTTATCAAAAAAAGAAAAGACCCAATTTCAAGCAATTAGGAATGCAAAGGGTGAGATTACAGTGTACTCAGCAGAAATCCAGAGGATCATCAATGTCTACTTCTAGAACCTATACACCAATAAGATGGAAAACACAGAAGAAATGGACAGATTCCTAGATATGGATGAATTACTAAAGTAGAACGAAGAAGACCTATAAATTCTACACAACCCAATATCAATCAATGAAATTGAAAACATAATTAAAACTTTTTTATGAACTAAAGAAAAGCCCAGGACCTGATGTCTTCACTGCTGAATTGTACATGATATTTAGAGAGGAACTACTGCCACTACTGTTTAAACTCTTCAATGAAATTGAAAAGAAAGTACTACTCCTGAATTCATTCCTGGGAGCAAACATTACCTTGATCCCCAAAGCAGAAAAAGACCCAACCTAAAAAGATGACTATGGGCCAATCTCCCCAATGAACATAGATGCAAAAATCCTTAATAAGATACTGGCAAATAGAAAGCAGAAGATCATCAAGAAGATCATATACCCTGACCAAGTGAGATTCATCCCAGGGATGTAGGGATGGTTCAACATATACAAATCAATAAATGTGATACAGTACCTTAATAGATACAAGGACAAATCAATATGATCATCTCAATAGATGCAGAAAAAACATTTGACCAAAATGCTTTTGACCAAATGTAACACGAATTTATGATAAAAACCCTTCACACAATTGGAATAGATGGTCTCTACCTCAATCTGATAAAAGCCATCTATGAAAAACCAACGGTCAATATCATACTAAATGGTCAAAAACTGAAATCCTTCAGGAACAAGACAAGGATATCCACTGTCACCATTCCTGTTCAATATAGTTTTGGAAACATTAGCCACAGCAATTAGACAAGAGAAATAAATAAAAGGAATAAAGATAGTAAATGAAGAAGTCAAATTGTTATTATTTGCAGATGACATGATACTCTATATAGAAGATCCCAAGAACTCTACCAAGTCTTCTAGACTTAATAACCAAATTCAAAGAAGAAGGTGGATAGACTGTCAACACACAAAAATCAATAGCTTTCCTCTACATGAATAACAGACTCACTGAGAGAGAAACAGGGCAAACAATTCCTTCACAATATCATCCCCAAAACTGAAATACCTAGGAATCAACCTAACAGAAGAAATCAAAAATCTGAAAAGTATATCACTCTAAAAAGACAGATTGAAAAATATATCAGGAAATGGAAAGATATCCAGTGCTCCTGGATAGAAAGAATCAATATAGTGAAAATGCCCATATTTCCATAACGGTTTATAGATTCAATGCAATACCAATTGAACTTTCAGCAGCATGCTTCACAGACCTTGTAAAAACAATCCAAAAATTCATTTGAAAGAAGAGACCTAGAATAGCAAAAGCAATTTTAGGCAACAGAGACATGGCAGGGGGTATCACAACTACCAACTTGAAACTATACTGCAAAGCTACTGTGATAAGAACAGCATGGTGCTTGGAAAGAAACAGATCTGATGACCACTGGAACCAATTAGAAGATGCAAAAACTCCAGACACCTAATCTTTGACAAAGAAGACAAACACCCTCACTGGAGGAAAGATAGCCTCTTTGATAAATGGTGCTGGAAAAATCGGGTTTTAATTTACCAAAGATTAAAACTAGACCTATATATCTCACCATGCATTAAACTAAAATGAAAAAGGATTAAAGATCTAAATATTAAAACAGAAATGCTGAAGCAGCTGGAACAGAGCTTAGGTAGAACTCTTGATGATATTGGTGTAGGAAAACATTTTATGAACAAAAGCTCAGTTGCTCATGACCTAGCACAATCAACAGGTGGGATCTCTTCTTATTAAAAAGCTTCTGCACAGAATAGAAACCAACAGTCTGAAGAGAAAACCTACAATGTGGGAAAAAATTTTCACCTCCTGTTCCTCAGACAAAGGTCTACTATCTAGAATCTATAAAGAACTTAAAAAATTCCCACCTCCTATATTCCAATCCAAAAATGGGCGTCTGGGGGTGAGATTTTGCTCAGTGGTTCTACCGCCTACCTTGCAAGTTCAAGGTCCTGATTTCAATCCCTGGTACCAAAACAAACAAACAAACAAACAAACACAAAACAAAACAAAAAGCAAAAATTGGCATCTGAAATGAACAGACATTTCTCAGACAAAGAAGTAGAAATAGCAAATAAACATATGAAAAAATCTTCAACATCACTGGTCTTTCAAGAGATGTAAATGAAAACAATTTTGAGATTCCACCTCACCCCAGGGAGAATGGCTGCTATCATGAAATCAACCAATAACAAATGCTGGTGGGCTGTAGGGAAAGAGGAACCCTACTGCCCTGTTGGTAGGAGTGTAGACTGTTGCACCCACTGTGGAAATCAGTACCGAAACACTTCAAAGAACTAGGACTGGAAGTCCCATTTCACCCAGCTATTCCCTTCCTGGGTATCTACTTCAAATAATTAAAAGAATCATACCACAGTGATATATGTGCACCCACATTCATTTCAGCTCAATTTGTAAAAGCTAAAACTTGGAAGCAGCCCAACTGCCCACTGCTGGACACTGGTTAAAGAAAATGTGGGTTTTTTTTTTTATAAAATGGAGTACTACTCAGCCATAAAGAAAGAGAAATTAGAGACATTTATAGCTAAATGGATGCACATTGAGCCAATATTCTTAAGTGTAACAAATAGGACACACAAGTGTAAATAACAAGTAGTTTCTCTGGTGTGAGAAACTGAAAGTGTAAATAAGGACTAAAAGGTATAATAGATAATGTGAAATAGGAAGAAAGGGGGCAAAGGGGTAGGGGTAAGGAAAGAAGGGAATGGAATTAATATGAGAAAATGGAAAAATGGAAACAAAGTCTTTGTAAATACGGAGGGATTGAGGGTTTGAAGGGAGGGCAAGGGTATGGGGAAAAAATAAGAACCAGGTGAGATTATGTAAAGATACATATTTCCAATGATGAATGTCATTATATTGTATACCTAAAATGTAACAATAAAATTAATTAAAAAAATAATTATAAGGAGATTTTAAGTATACAGGTGTACTTATATTTTTAGTTTTAAAGCTAATTTAAGCTTTTGATGTCATTAAGTAAATGATAAGCAAAATGCATTTATTTATTTGATCAAATAGTTTACTATCACATAATCCAATGGTAGTTGCTTACTTAAAAAGCCGAAAAATAATAGCTTTAACTGAAATTACTTATTTTGGAATATTTTCTAGGAAAACCTGAGGCCAAGTTTAGATAACTTACCCATCTGAAAATCATCCATTACCATCAATATTTTGAAATTGCTTTAAAACCATTACTCCAAAGACCCTTTTACAAAGTTAAAAGAAATTGATCTTTGAATGTATTTAAGTATTTACATAGAACTGTTCAATTATATTTGATATCACCTTTAAAAATAATAATAAATTATTGTGATATAAAGATGTGCTTCAACAAAGTAAAGTATATGAGAAAGTTCTAATTAGTAGGGGCTAATTTAATGATCATAAGCAAGGGATGGTGCCTTAAAATCTATTTTTATAGAATATTTTTCTCCTGGTCATTGGAGAATAAACATAAATGCAGTAATATTTATTATATATGTCACTATTAAGATGATAAAATTCTAATCACGCTATCAAGAGTTATACTAGATTATGTACTTTTAAAATATACTAGATTCTGTACATTTTAAATATACTAGATTCTGAACTTTTTATTCTAAATTCTGTACTTTTTAAATATTGACATGACTGAATATATTAAGATGAACCTAATAATATTACAAACCATATGAGTGATAAATATTCAGTTATATATTTATATATTGCAGGTGTGTACCACCATGCTCAGCTCATTTAATGTATTTTATTTCTTACATTTATGTAGTAAAATAAATCATAGCAATAACCATTCAATTAAATTAAAAACTAATTGTAATTCTTAAAGAAAAACTTCAATCTTAAAAAAAGCTTAGGAGAAATAAAGAACCTTACCTGTACTCTAAAAATTGGATAATTATCTAAAATATCACTCTGGTATGTTTTGTAATCATATTAAAATTACCTTTTATTTTCACTTACAATGAAACAAAATTCCTACTTAATGTAAACATTCATAAATAAAAGATTAGAGATAAAAATGCATGTATTACATAGAAAATTTTGAAATTTCACTTACATTATTTATTAACTACAGATATAGCAATATAGCAGAATTTGAGATTTTTCCAATGAAGTTATGTTCCTCATATTCATGTGTGACTATACAAGTTACTCACGCACCATGCCAGTACTTTATTTGAGAGAAGTTGAAAATGTACTGAATATTCTAAGTCAGGTGAATCATGTAATTTATAGAAAATTCTAAGAAATTCATTCACCAAATGATAATTATAAAAGAAAAAGTCTGACATTTTACAAAAATCACATTAGTTCTATTGCTTTTCAGTTCAATTTTCTTTGTGAAGTTGACCATACCATATAGCGAGTGATTATTTCATCTTCAATTTTATAAGTTCTAGGGAGATTTTATGGAAGATTATTCCATTTTCAAAAAGGGTTAGTAGCTTTTTAAGAGAAAGTATTGAAAAGCTTGTCAATGAGTACATGTAATCAAGCTTTATTGCTCATTCTCTATCAAATCAATTTAGGTAGAATTTATTATGTGGTATCATCAAGGAGAAAAGAAAATGAAATCTTCATTTTTCCTTCCAGGAAGTTGCCATCTTACTGCAGTTACATATATTATCACACATAGATTAGTGCTATCTTCAGCCTCATAAATATCATTTAAAATATATAATAATCTCTAATAATTTAAAGTTAGAACTATAAAAGGAGGGTTATAACCTGGTTGCCAAGGTGCACACCTGTAATCCCAGCACCCTGGGTGGCTAATGAAGCAGGAGCATCACAACTTCTAGCCCAGCTTGGGCAATTTAGCAACTTAGTGAGACCTTATCTCAAAATTTAAAAATTCAAAAGGACTGGGGATATAACTAAGTACAAAGGCTGTGGTTTCAATCCTCAGTACTCCAGAAAAAATGCTTAGATTTCCACTGAAGGTTAATCTTTATATGTATTTATTTATTTGTTTGTTTGTTTGTTTGTTTGAGACAGGTTCTCACTTTGTAGTTCAGGCTGGCCCTGAAACCACTATGTAGCACAGCCTAGCTTCGAACTTGCAGTGATCCTCCTCCCTCTGCTGCCCAAGTGCTGGGATTACAGACCTGCCCCACCATGCCTAGCTTTATTTGTATTCTTTAAATAATATATATATATATACACAGTAAAATATTCCAACATAAGAAAAGTTACAAAATGATTACCAAAATCTGTTATTTTATGTCAATCTCTACTCCTGCCCAAATGTAACTGTTATTAACAATTGTATTTGTAATTCCAGTATTTCTATTTATATAACATACATTTATTTATATGATATTTAAATTTACACAAAATTAACTACTCTGTTTGCATGACTTAGTATTTACGCTTCATTTTCACTTAACAGTATGATTTTATTTTAAATTATTTGTTTTCAAGCAGAGTTGTTCACTGCCTTAATTTATCAAAATCAAAATTTATTTTAGAAATCTGTGTTTCCAGATTTGCTATAATAAACATATTTTAATCTGTGACTTGACTAAATCTCACTGAATATTTTGCAGTACAAATATTACATCAGCTATGAACTGTTATACAAGACAGAAATCCAGTTAAATTGACTTAAAATGAAAATATACTGAATAATATGACTGAAATTCTGTTTCTGATTATAGGTGTAGATCAATTACATAATCAAATGTGCCACCAAGTAAGTCCTAGGAGTTTATTTCTGAAACAGATTGTCTCTATGTGATGAATACGGTGTTATCTGAAACACTGTGGCTCACCTGTGGAAAGATGTGAGAAGACAATCTCTTCAATATAGGGTTCCCATATCCAATTGAAAAGCTTGTTGGGAAAGCAGTCCATGCTCAGCACAGCTCTGCCCATCTTCAAAGCAGCCAAGACTTGGCACATGTGAATTCTAATTTTCTCGGTGACAAGCTTTTTGAGATCAGCAGTTAAGGGCATATTTAATTTCGGTACTGGGGATTGAACTAGGGTCCTTCTGCTTGTACAGGGAATATTTAATTTCAATGTACAAGTCATATAAAAAACTCAGTGGACTTCAAATAAAGCTTCATCCTCATATACAACTTTTATCAGTAACAATGCATATATTGGGTCTCCATTTTTTCTGATGCCTAGGTCATTTTTGTGAACTTGAAGTAAATCCCTAAAATTCCAATATACTCATTTTATTCTTTAGAAGCTTTGAGAAATAATCTAAAATACCAGTACTGAAATAAGAGGTAGAAACTTTGAGGCTTTTGGCCAAGCCACGTCCATAATTTTTACTTAAGAAGAAATTTATTGAAATAATTCTAGGTCTAGGGTTGGCTCTACCCATTCCTCTGGATCACAGTGTAAATAGCAGTTGGTAAAGGAATCTCAATGATATTCAAGCCTAAGAAGGAAATTTATCCAAGAGTAAGTATGATTTTAAAAAATAGAATTGTGATTTTCTGCATTTTAACTTCTTTAGATTTAACTTTAGTCTTTAATTCCTTTATAATTTTATTTTTTAAAAAGTTATCTGATTTATGAACTTTAATTTCAACTGTAATGTTATAACAAGGGAATTTATATTGTACAAATTTAGTGGAATTTATTAATACTGATATTTAATGATTTGGAGTAATTTTCTAGTTACATTTAGATTCATAACCTAAAACCCATGAGCTATGTTGGAGCACATGGAAGGATACATTTGATATAAGAATTAGACCAAGGTGTGAATACCATTGCTTGCAATAAGCTTTAGATCCTGAGACCTGGAAATAACAGCCAAGATGCCCATCAGTAGCACTGGGATCATTCACAGTCAAACTGGACTGGAGACAGGTAGAAACCTTACTTCCCTTTCATGTAGCTGACCAGCATCTTCTCTGGTTGAATATAGGACCAGTTGTGAAAACCAATAGGTTTAAGAGAGCGATAATATGGAGACAATTATAGGAAGGAATCCCTAAAATTAACTCTAGAGAAGAAAATGAAGGGAAAAAAAATGTACTTATTGTTCCTCCTGGCCGCTTAACTTTCATATCTGAATCCTCCCTAAAGTTCAGTAATTCCTAAAGAAGTACCGATGACCCAAATGGTAAGAGCAAAACAGGGAACTGACGAACATTGCCCACCTGGCTTTGGCTTCCTTTCATCATGCTGCTTTTCTGAAATGACCAGATCTCTTCCCATCCATGTAGCGAGCTCACTGAGGCAGCTTCTCTTCATCTGCTGTCTAAGCAGCTGTTTAAACTGTTTTGAATTCAGAGAGAAGGTTAAAAGAATCACAAATGACTTCACATAAGGATGTGTTTAAAACATAAAGTTTTAAAACATCCCCAGGGATATTTAGTTGTTAGTCCTTGGAATATGCTGAAAACTGCCAGGCAATTCAGCAACAAAAGCATTGTTCTGTCTTAGGACCAATAGAAGCAGTCACTGTCATCAAGGAGCAGGAGACAGCGGTTACCAATACTACTGCTTATAAACTGTTTGACAGACTGTGTGGGACCATGTTTCTATTTCTGGGCTATACGAACTTAGACACAGTTTATTATTTGGGTGTTTTTTTGTTTGTTTCACTTTTAAAATCTCTTTATATTAGCATGGAAATTAGCATAAAAATGCTAATACAAAATATTTGATCTAACTCACTGGTAAACTTTGGCCAATACCTCTGCTATGTGGGCTCAGCAATTCAAAACCTTTTCCATTTCAGCCATACATAGGTTTATTTTAATCTTTGTCTCCACACATACCATGCTTCCAAAGGAGCTGATTCCACCAGCTCCCTGTGTCTCCCTATGGTTCTACCAGGGTCTATATGGCTTGTACAATTACAGTGCATGTGATTTGCATACTTTGAATAGCGCTCTTAGGCTTAACACTGGAACTTTCAGGAAAAGACTAAGGAAATAAGAAAATTTTCATTTACCACTGAAATTTAAAAAAAAATATGTCCTTATTTCTCTTTTACTATTTATCTTTATAGCAATATATTTCTTGGAGCAACACTGCCTTCCCTCTAAAATAGCAGACTGTACAAATGTAACCAAGGATAAATGAATGAATATTCCAGTGCCTCCAGAGTAATTCACTGACTTGAATGAGAAAAAAGATTGCTGGAAAGGAATGAAATGTCACAAGTGTAGTGTGCCAATTTTAAATAACTACAGTGGCAAGCTAAAGCTATTTCTTTGTTAGTAATATTTATGTTTTAAATTTTCACTCATAATATCTTTTCTGGAGAAGGAACATTCATACCATAATGAAGAAGTCCAAATAGACCAGCACAAATCACAGCGCATGACCAATTTTCAGCACTGATATAAATTCCTCTTTGTTCTTTTGCCCAGCCTTTCCAAAATCCTGTTAAAGACAGTATGGGCTCAAAGCTGATCACTTGTCTAGTTCTTACAAATCATTTCCTTAAAAGAGAGAAAATTATCAGACAGCTGCAGCAGTTCTGCTTACAGGGAAATGTAGAATGTCATTTTCAAGGTAAGTATGCAGCTGTCTTCCTGTTACTTAAGGGTTTTTTTAAAAGACAAATCTAATTAAATGTCTACCTAAAACAGCTGACAGAATAATTCTTAGCATACTAATAAAATTTGTCGTAAGGCAGTAAAACCATGACTTAGGAAGCTCCTATATCTTGTTTCTAGCTAGAAAATCTGGAAGCACAACATACAACTTCTTTCTTGAGTAACATGCTTAGAGTATACATTAAAGTAAACTGTATTTCAAGTTTTACTGAGAAATATAACATTTATCAGAACATGAAACATTCATGCTTCATGATTGAAAGAATTCTTATCTTGCCTTCTGATTTCATGCATTTTTCTCAGTTCCCAGGTCTATTTGTTCTAGCTGTCAGATAAAATGGTATATCTGTTCATGAGTTTAATTTGTTTTATGACATTGGGGAAGATGGCCACATTTGTGTTTGCAGAGGAAACATGGCAGCAGTTGTGTTTGTGTGGGGAGGATGGCCACGGTTGTGTTTTTCACTCTATGTTGACTTTGCAAATGCAAGCAAAATTTTGCAGAACACTTTTGTTTGAGGACCAAATTGTTTGGGAACAGAAGCATTCATGAACTGAGGGATTACTGTAGTTGGCAAAACCTTTTCAAATTCCCAGCTTCTGTAAGGATGTATGTCATGTTAGCATACTTCTTTTCTCATCATTATGAGTTTGGATATGGGACAATATGTAATAATGTGTGGACAAATTTTTGGTCACATTGCATTTATTAATGCTGTATATTGAGCAGGCAACCCAGTTGAATATTTCTTATTGCATTTATTTTGCAAGTTTATTTATTTATATTTATCTCAATTCAAATAGAGCTGTATATTCTATTTTTATTTATTATTTAAAGGATAAAATTGAATTTATGAACTGATGGTTAAAACATGCAATACATGAACATTGACACTACTGTCTGTATTTTGGTTTCATTAATGTCAATATTCATAATATGTAGAAGTTAGTATAATTATTACATTATATCCATATATTGGTTCTTAAAATTATTGTTTTATATGAATTTTTCCCAATTGAAATACTGTTATATATTAAGGGAAGACTGTAGTATAAAACACACAGTAGTTGGTCCAAGGAATACTTTAGTTTTTGTATAGTAAAAACATGAAAAATGATTGACTTTAGGGAAATATTCTTTAATTTAAATGGTGAAGGGCTCCTAATTTCTCCAAACTCACCACACACACACACACACACACACACACACACACACACACACACACACAAAGGAAACTCCACAAATAACCTATGTATCTATCAAAACAGAGCAGGAAGACTCACATTTGCTGTAGTCATTTATTTGAGGTCATGAAACAAACATCATTAGTAGTAGAACCTATGCCCTGACTCTAATAAAACACAACACATTAACACTGGACTCATTGTTTTCTCTGAATTGATATCTCTGTAGTTGTACACTGTCTACAAAAGAAAAAGTCATCAAACATAAAAATTAACTAATGAACTGACAACCACTATAAAATTCAAAATAAAACCAGGTTTTATAATGTCAACCTCATTATCTACCTCTTAAATTGTTTACAATGTAACCCAAATAAATACAAAGCATTACTTTAAATTTTGAAAGAAAATGAATTTGTTCAGGTTAAAACATCATATTTTAAAAATAAATCTATTCAAGATCCAAACAGATTGGTTAACAGTTGCAGAAGAGAAATCTACAACAATAATGGAAGAAAATGATAAGGAGAATTAAATTGAAGAGCTTCATAGAAAAATAAATGAAATGTTTGTTATTGTGGCAACATTTGTTATCTAAGAAAATTGTTTTTTAATGTTCAAATTCAAAGTGAGATGAATTCTGTCAAAAAATCATATCATTTTGTCAAAAGCATTATGATAAATCGATACTTGAGTAACTTAATTTTTACTAATGAAAACTGGTTAAATACAATTTAAAATTGTCTATTTAACAGAAAAAATATTTTTTGAAAGATAAAATTAGCATTTTGTCTTTTCCCTGCAATTGAATACAAAATATCTTTTGGCATTTAAGTGGATTTGCTATGAAGCAACTTTACTGTGGTATAGTATACACCTATTTTATATATACCTGTTGCTGAGGTTTGATGAATATATAAACTTGTCTCATTACTTCTAGAATAAAAATAAAGGACATTTCAATGGCAAAGCACAAAAAATAGCTCTGGTTTATAAATTTAATCTTATTTTAAAATATTAAATAGGTTGTTTTCTAAGAATTAAGTTATAAAATTTCTCTCTATGCTGAATATAAATCCTTTATCATATGTTTAATTTTCAAGTGTTTTCTCCTAGTGTGACTTGTCTTTTCATTCTTTTAAGAGTTTCTTTTGAAAAACTAAGTTTTTAGTTGTGATAAAGTGTAGTTTATTTATTTTAGTGGAACATCCTTTGATGTGAAATCTAAGAAATCTTTGTCCAACTCAAGGCTATAGTGATTTCTCCTACCTTATTTTCAAAAGTTTCATTGTGTTAGGGCTTACATTGAGATCAGTTCTGCATTTTGAGTTAATTAAGAGTAGAACTTTATTTGTTTCCTCCTTCCTACTCTCCCTTCCTTTACTCCTTCACTTCATTTTGTGAAGCCCATGGTTACAGCACCAATTTGGGGGGAGTCGGTAGTGGGGATCCAACCCAGGACCTTGAGTATACTAGGCAACTGCTCTACCTCTGAGCTACATTTTCAGGCCTCTACCATCATGTGTGACAAATGCTATCCTTTGTTTTATTCATTGACTTCAAATTTGTGTTAAAAATTGGTTATATCTATCTATCTACCTATCATCTATCTATCTATATCTATCTATCTATCTATGTATTTCTGGATACTCTATACTCTTCAAGTTGAGAATATATTTGTTAATTTCTACATAAATATGCCATGGTTTTTATTAAAATTATAGTGAATCAATAGATAAATTTCAGAGGATTTTATTTTTAAAATGCTGAAGCTTTTTATACATAAGTCTCTATGTAGGCCTTTAATTTCTATCAGTGGTATTTTGGTAATTTTCAGTGTATAGATCCCATGTCCTTTTTGCCATGCTTTTCCTAAATATTCAATATTTTCTATTATTAGTATTGTTTCCTAAAGTTTAATTTCAGATTGTCACTAGTTTATAAAGAAAATAATTTGTTTTTGTATGTGAATCTTTCATTCTGCAACCTAGATAAACTCATTAATTCTACTAGTTTCTTTGTGGATTCCAAACGAATTTGTACATAGGTGATCTTGCGCTTTGTGAATAAAGACCATTTTGGTTATTCTTTTTTCACTCTCTGTCCTCCTCTTCTCCTCTCTCTTTCTCTTCTTCCTGTCTTCTTCCTTCTCATATTTTTCCTCCTGCAGCTGCTGTTATTCTTTTTCTCCTCTTTGTTCTCTTTCTTTTTCCTTTTTTTTTTCTTCTTTATGTTCCTCTTTTCTTTAAACTGGCAGGAACATCAGTACAATGTTGATTATAAATGGTGACAGTGGTCTTCTTTATCATGTTCTTGATCTTAGGCAAGAAAGATTCAGTTCTCTCAAGTATAAGATAAGCTATAGGCTTCTCTTAAAAAGTCTTTCATCAGTTATAGGAAGTATCCCTGTTTTTCTAATTTTCTGAATGTTTTATTACGGTTTCTGTTGGCTATTCTGTTTTGTTTTATAATGAGGAATAGAATTTTTCTGTTTGTTGAGAAAATCATATCTTTTTCCTTTTTTATATTTGTATACAGTGAATTAGATTAAACAACTTTCAAATATTAAACCTAACTTGAAATGCTGAAATAAATTCAATTGTGTAATGAGATATCATCATTATATATGCTTTTGGATTTGATTTGCTTATATTTGTCTTGCAATTTTTCCATCTATATTAATAAAGATTTTTGACTTATATTTTTCTTATATCTAGAGTAATTTTACTATCCAGAAATGAGTTAAGAAAAACTTCTTCATTAATTATCCATAAGAGTTTTATAGAATTAGTATTATTACATTTTAAATGTTAGTGGAATGCATCATTAACATCATATGGGCCTGGGATTTCTTTATGAAAAAGTTTTTAGAAACTAAATTCAATTTATTTAATAGGTATATAACTTTTCATGTTACCTATTTCTTTTTGAATGAGTTTTTATTTTTGTTTTAGATGGAAGAATAAATTTTAGTGTTACTTCATTTCTATTCCTTTATCTTGGAGTATAGTAAAATTCTCTTGTATTTCTATATAAATAGCTTTAGGAGTTATTGTTTAAGGTCACACTTAAACTGTGGCAAGAAATAACATCTATACAAGTGTAAAGGAAGAAATTTTCCAGAGGAAATGAAAATTAAAAAGGTTAAGTTGAAATAATGCCTAGGTATTTTAAATTAATTGATTAAAATTATAGAAAGAACAATATTCTATTTTTAACTATTACAACATCATCACTTGAAATGAGTAGTGTTTTCCTATTTAGAAAATTATTATCTTTTCTTAAAAAGTAGGAATTTGTTTTTCCTGAAAAACAGAAATTTCTTGACAACTATGTGCATATAGACAATTATTTTGACATTTGGAGAATTTCGAAGAAAATATTTTGAAGATTTTTTTTGGTTTTAATTTTCTAAAAATGTAGAAGTAGGAATCTAAAATTATCTCTAGGCTTATAAATACATATTATTGTTACAGAAATTTAAAATTATTTATAGGGTATGAAAATATAGAAAACATTGAATGATACTTAAATGCATTATAGTGGTTTAGTTTAATGAGAGGAATAGAAAGAGAAATTTGGGGAGAATTTAACAAGGGAAATAAATATTTCAGTGATACTTCATTTTTAGAAATTTGAGTTTAGTGTGACAAAAATAGTATCTTAAAACATATCTCTTTTATGTCTTTTATACTGACATTGTATTTGGTCATTTTGCATTTCTGTGACAAAATGCTGCAGGATGAGTAATTTACACAAAAAGGTTTACTTAGTTCACAGTTCAGAGATTCAAGAGGACAGTACCCTAGCATCCACACACCTGTGACAAGAGCCTTCTGACTCCATTTCAACAGGCAGAAGACATCATGGTGATAGTGTATGTGAAAAAGAGAGAGAGATCATCTGGTGAAACCCCAAAGTGCAAAGTGCACAGGGCCCATGCGTGTTCTTTTCATAGCAGTCATATTTCTCTGGAACCAACACAGGCCCCAAGAATACTATACTAATCCCTTCTGATGGAAGGGTGGGTGGCAGCCCGGGTGCTTTAATTATCTTCCACTTACACATCTCTGCAAAAGTTCTGCCATCTCCCCAAATCACCACATTTGTGACCAGGCTTCCAGAGAATGAAATTGGGGGAAACACTAAAATCATGTCTAAAACCATAACAGTATCAAATGTGTGGGAAGAATTAATTGTAAGTATAATTATTGCTTCAATATATTTTGAAATAATATTTGTAATTAAGAATAGGTTCCCTGGAAAGTAAAACATTTCATTTATGAGTTTACTTAAAACTCATAAAAATTTTTACCATATGAATATGATATATGTATTGAATAGTAGACACACAGAAAAATAAAAAATTAACAGTTTGTACATTTATTTTAAAGTGTTATCAGAAATATAATTATTGGGGTCTCTTTTCTTCTCTTAGGCTTAATAGATTTGCTTAACATGTATTGAAGTATATAAATTAATGGCTAGAATTACATTTGAAAATTTCCCTTCAGTTTTATGAATGTCAATGACTTTATGCAAAACTCAAACAAGTCAGTGGAAACACTAATCCATCAAAAAGTTGATTTTTCCTATATTCTATGAAATAGAAGAAATAATGATTTCAAGATAATTTTTTACCCAAAATTGTTATGTTTAAACTTAGATTCTTATTATTTAAAACACTTAATTACACAAATAAATACTATTTTTTTGTTTAGAAGAAAAAGCCACCAATTCGATAATAATACAGCTTAAATTCTTATCTTTCTAGTAAAATTTAAAAGTCATAAAATAGGTCTTAGTGGTCATCAACTATTGAAGTTTATTTTATATAAATTGAATACTTTTCTTCTTTTGCATGCCTTTAGTTGTTTTGTACACTCCTGTAAAATTCATTATTGCTCTGTTAACATATGTTGATCTATTTATTCATTTATTAAAATAGTGATATGTGACCTCAGTGACTAATCTTTTCTATCTATATCAGTAAAATCTAATTCTCATTTTAAAAACATTATTTTGTTTCTAATATGCTATTAATAACAAAAATATTTATCAAAATTTAGTTGACTCTTCTCCATGTTAGGTAATTTAGACATGATATTTTCTTTATTTTAAACCCTTAAATTTATATTCAAAATTTTCAATTTATGGTATCACAATTTAGCTTAATCACTAATTTAATGATATTAATGCAGAATCATATAAAACTAATTAGCTTCGATTTCTTGTGCATGAATTTTGCTACTATTTCCTATTACTCAATATACTCACATGTGAATGCTTATTTCAAATATTAAAAGGGATCATTCCTATTATATGTACCTTGTTTTAGATATTAAGTTCATGAAAAGTTTGTTTTAAAATTTTTCTTTCTCTGATTAAGCAATTATTTAATTTTTCAAGATTTTGCTTGTGTATATGTGTATGTGTGTGTGTTACTGGGGATTGAACCCTGAGCTTTCAGGATTTTTTTTCCAGCCTTTTTTTCTCAGATATAGTCTGGCTATGTCCTTAAGTTGCCCAGGCTGGAATCAAACTTGTGATTCCACTGCCTCAGTCTTTCAGAGTGCTGGGATGAGAGGTGTGAGCCACCATGCCTCTTTTCCTTTTTTATTTTAAGGAAAAAAGTCAATGCCATTTAAATTTGCATCTCACAAGCTTGATTTTTACATTTAATAGATCCAGTGATTAATCAATATGTCTTTGAGTGCCTGAATTTTATTGCACCATTCTGAAGAACACACGATTTGTCACTCCTCTGAGAGACACTTAATATTTGATCTGGTTCACATGAGAGAATTCTAAATTGATAAAGAAACCCCTGAGGAAGGCTGTAGAAAGCTGCAAATCTCTCTTCTGGAACACGTAGTTTTATACAACAACATACCACGGTAATGGGCCTTCCTCTATAATTCATAGCAAGCTATTAAATGATTTAATACACTTTTGGTTTTTATCTATAGTGCTATGAAGTACTTCAGTAATCAACATCCTCCCTATTCAGGCATTATCATTCATTCCATGTGCTTTACCTTGTCTCCTCTTACCTCAACTCCTTGCTATTTATTTTCAGAACAAGCGGCCCTTTCTGCATCTTCAATCCACTGGTCTTCATTAGCTCCTTTCTTTTTCAGACATGACTGATTGCTACTTTCATTTACGAAGTCTTCAATGTGTGCTGCATTTTGCTTTTCGCTGTTATGAACTTTGTTTTCCTGCCCCTTCTTTTTGTAACTCAAATATATCTTTTCATTTCTTGTTAACTCAAGCTTCTTGATTTTTTTTTTTCTGAAACACTACATTTGTATTTTGAGGTATCCAAATAATAAATATTTTCATGGCTAAATGATGTGTATTGTAATAATTTTTAGTAATTAGCATATAGGTAATTTGAATTATTGAAATGTTGATAGAAATTAAACAGTATGGTTTTCTCATTTAACCTCCCAATATATATGTATGTTCATTTATTTTCACTAAAAACACTTCATTTTTTTCATAGTTCCTTTATCAGTCTCTTTATCCTTTCAGATACTGTGTAATCTTAATAGAAAACTTTCTTAGATAGATTTTCCAAACATTTTTATAATTCTGTTCTATTCTATTTTGTAGCAGATGTTCACAACTAAACTCATATTTTCTAAGCAAACAGCAATTTGTATTGTTTGTCTCATAAATCTAAGAAGAAAAATCTCATAATGATGATGGTAAATATTTCATTCTAACTTTCACAAAAATGTAGTGTCTGGAATATTATGTTTCTGTTATTAATATTTAAGAGGCAAAAAAATCTACAATTGAAAATGTTAAATTACAGTAAGTACTTACATGCATTAATCAATCATTCCAACATGTATAATTACCATATTTCAGAGAAGCAAATAAAACTTCTATGTGATATGATCAACAATATAATCCACAATTGCAATAGTTCACTTTATTGTGTGAACATGTAAATTCAGAGGGTCACATATGGCATGTGAAATGAAGTGGACCATTATGAGATTTTATAGAACTAATATAGAAATTCTAATTTGTAGTAGTAGTAAAGTAGCCTCAAGTATTTTATTCATGTATTTATTCATTTTGTGATTACTATAAATAAAATTCAATTTTAATTGATATAGTACCAAAATTTATAGCACCTACAAAATATAAGATGAAGATTCTTATGATTATATTTTTGTTTCCTTCACAAAATTTGAAATAAGATCTCCTATGCTTCTGTTTCTGTTTTTTGATTTATAAAACCAGAGACTTTTAAAATTAGAATGCACCAAAAACAGAGGAACCCACCTGGTTCCAAACTACAAAGACACAGAGGACACCAGACCACCAGACCATGGTACTAGGTCCTGCCACTCGTGGCCCAGAGGCAGGGGCTTCTGAGCCACCATCCCACTGCTCTTGGTCCAGAGGAAGGGGCTTCCTGGCCACCTTCTCTCCTGCTGCTCCTAGCCCAGAGGAAGGGGCTTCCAGGCCACCATCCCTCCTGCTGCTCCCAGCCCAGAGGTAGGGGCTTCTGAGCCACCATCCTACTGGTCCTGGTCCAGAGGAAGGGGCTTCCCAGCCACCATCCCTCTTGCTGCTCCCAGCCCAGAGGAAAGGGCTTCTGGGCCACCATCCCTACTGCTGCTTTGGGCCCCTGTCACACCTCTCCCAGCTCAGAGAAGGTGATCTTCACGGGCGCCAACAGCACTGCCCCACCCTCCCCAATTGAAATGAGAGAACACGTAAATAAGTCTCAAAACCAGACTTTCAGATCACCTACAGCAACTCCAAAGGGAAATGAGATGGAACACTCTGATACTCAACCACCTGGATGCACTGAACTAGCAACAAAAGGGGATCTGGAAAAAATGTAATCAGAAATAATTTCTCAGATAACAGGAGAGATTGTGCTCCTAGTGCAAGACATGATTAATAAATCTAGAGAGGAGCTCAGGAACATGAGGGAATCTCAACATAGGAAACAAATGGAATCCATAAAACAGATACAAATAGATTTCCAGGACATGAAAAACTCCATTGAAAGTCTACACAGCAGAAAGAGCCAATGTGAAGACAGAATTTCAGATATAGAAGATAAGATTGCAATTAGTGACCAGGAAAAGAAAAATTGCTTCAAAATTATAAGGGAACACGAGAAATCAATCCAGCAGCTGCTAGACGATGAAAAGAAGAATAACATAAGACTGATTAGAGTCAATGAAGAAACAGGAGAGAGTGCAGGTGACATAAAAAAACTCTTCACAGAAGTAATGGCAGAAAACTTCCCAAGGAGGGGAAAAGAAATTGACATACATATAAGTGAGGCACATAGGACTCCAAATAGCCTTGATCAAAAAAAAATCTACACATAGGCATATAATTGTTAAGATTCCAGAAACTCAACAGAAGAAGAATGTTCTACAAGCTGTTAGAGAAAAGAAACAAATCACGAACAAAGGAAAGCCCATCAGAATCACAGCAGACTTCTCAACACAAACCATCAAGGCAAGAAGAGCTTGGAATGACATATTCCAAGCCCTAAAAGAAAACAGCCTCCAACCCAGATTGATGTACCCTGCAAAACTATCTTTCAAAATGGATGGAGACATAAGATACTTTCATGACAAAGAGCACCATAGAAACTTCATGAACACCAAACCAGCACTCCAAAAAATTTAACACAATATCCTAGGAACAGACATTGAGGATCACAACCTCAGGAAGCAAAGCAGAACGAACCCATCTGGCATGACAAGAAATTAAATGTAAAGGGGGAGAATCCAACAAAAAGAAAAAGTCATGGCAATGACAAGTCAATATGTTTCAGCTATAACCATCAATGTTAATGGTCTCAGTTCACTAATCAAAAGAAATAGACTGGCAGAATGGGTCAAGAAGCAAAATCCAACAATATGCTGCATACAAGAAACACACTTAATTCAAAAGGAAACTCATAGACTGAAAGTTAAATGGTGGAAAATAATACTCCATGAGACAGGAACCCGAAAAGAAGCAGGAGTAGCTATCCTCTTTGCAGATCAAGTAGATTTCAAACCAACACTGACTAAGAGAGATGAAGAAGGACACTATATCCTTGTAAAGGGAAGAATCCAAGAGGAAGAGATGACAATCATAAATATCTATGCACTAAACACTAGTACACCCAACTATATAAAACAAATACTAAAGGACGTGAAAAGTCATATATGAACTAATACAATTGTAGTGGGGGACCTCAACACCCCACTGTCACAAATAGATAGATCAACTAGACTAAAAATAAGTAATGAGATACTAGAACTCAATTGAACTCTTGAACAAATGAACTTAACAGATGTTTATAGAGTGTTCCACCCCCACAAAATCAGAATGCACATTCTTCTCAGCTGCACATGGGCCATTCTCAAAAATAGACCACATACTCACACATAGAACATATTTAAGTAAATGCAAAGGAATTGAAGTTATCCCCTGTATATTATCAGATGATAGTGCAATGAAATTGGAGATCCATAGCAAAAGAAACTCGAAAAATTTCATAAACACATGGAAATTGAACAACACACTTCTGAATAACCAATGGGTCACAGAGGAAGTTAAAGAAGAAATCAGACAGTTCCTTCAATTAAATGACAATGACAGTACAACATATTAGAATCTATGGGATACAATGAAAGCAGTCTTAGGAGGGAAATTCATAGCAGTGAATATGCATATTAGGAAAACAGAATGAGCCCAATTAAACAACCTGATGCTGAACCTCAAGCTTCTAGAAAAAGAAGAGCAGGACAACCCCAGAGCTCATACAAGGGAGGAAATTATAAAGATCAGAGGAGGAATCAATGCAATGGAGACTAAGAGAGCGATACGAAAAATCAATGAAGCCAAGAGCTGGTTCTTTGAAAGAATCAACAAAATTGACAAACCCTTAGCCAACCTTATCAGAAAAAGGAAAGAAAAGGCCCAAATCCATGAAATTAAGAATGGAAAGTGTGAATTCACAACAGACCCAGCAGAAATCCAGATGATCATCAATACCTACTTCCAGAACCTATATGCCAATAAGATGAAAAACACAGAAGAAATGGACAAATTCCTAGATACATATGAATTACCAAAGTTGAACGAAGAAGATGTAAAAATTCTAAACAACCCAATACCAACCAATGAAATTAAAAATGTAATTAAAAACTTATCAACTAAGAAAAGCCCAGGCCCTGATGGCTTCACTGCTGAATTCTACAAGACATTTAGAGAGGAACTGCTGCCACTACTGTTTAAACACTTCAGTAAAATTGAATGGGAAGCAATACTCCCAAATTCATTCCTGGAAGCAAGCATCACCTTGATCCCCAAAGCAGAGAAAGACCCAACTGAAAAAGAGAACTATAGGCCAATCTCACTAATGAACATAGATGCAAAAAATCCTTAATAAGATAATGGCAAACAGAATGCAGAAGATCATCAAGAAGATCATACACCCTGATCAAGTGGGATTCATCCCAGGGATGCAGGGATGGTTTGACATACACAAATCAATCAATGTAATACATTATATCCTTAGAGCCAAGGACAAAAACCATATGATTATCTCCATAGATGCAGAAAAAGCATTTGACAAAATCCAACATGCATTTATGATAAAAACCCTACAAAAAATTGGAATAGATGGTCTCTACCTCAAACTGATAGAAGCCATCTATGAAAAACCAACACCCAGTATCATACTAAATGGTCAAAAACTGAAATCCTTCACACTAAAATCAGGAACAAGACAAGGATGTCCACTATCACCACTCTTGTTCAATATAGTTCTGGAAACATTAGCCATAGCAATTAGACAAGAGAAAGTAATAAAAGGAATAAAGGTAGGAAATGAAGAAGTCAAATTGTCAGTATTTGCAGATGACATGATACTCTACATAGAAGACCACAAGAACTCCACCAAAAGTCTTCTAGACTTAATAACCAAATTCAGTCAAGTAGCTGGTTACAAGGTCAACACACAAAAATCAATAGCTTTCCTCTACACAAATGACAGACTCACTGAGAGGGAAATAGGGCAAATAATTCCTTTCACAATAGCATCCAAAAAACTGAAATACCTAGGAATCATCCTAACGAAAGAAATCAAAGACCTCTTCTCTGAAAACTATGGCACTCTGAAAAGAGAGATTGAAGATGGTATCAGAAAATGGACAGACATCTCCTGCTCCTGGATAGGAAGGATTAATAGAGTGAAAATGGCCATACTTCCAAAACTGCTACATAGATTTAATGCAATTCCAGTTGAGATCCCAGCAGCATACTTCATAGACCTCGAGAAAACAATCCAAAAATTCATTTGGAACAAAAAGAGACCCAGAATAGCAAAAGCAATTCTAGGTAACAGAGACATGGCAGGGGGTATCATAATCCCCAACCTGCAACTATAATACAAAACTACTGTGATAAAAACAGCATTGTACTGGCAAAGAAACAGACTGGAGGACCAGTGGAACAGATTAGAAGATGCAGAAACAACACCAGACCCACTCAGCCATTTCATCTTTGATAAAGGAGCCAAACACCCTCACTGGAGGAAAGATAGCCTCTTTAATAAATGGTGCTGGAAAAATTGGCTATCAACTTGCCAAAGATTAAAACTAGACCTATACTTCTCACCATGCACTAAACTAAAAAAGAAAAGGATTAAAGCTCTAAATACTAAAATAGAAACTCTGAACCAGCTAGAACAGAGGTTAGGTAGAACTCTTGAAGACATTGGTGTAGGAAAAGATTTTATGAATAAAACCTCAGTTGCCCGTGAACTAGCACAATTATCAAGTGGGATCTGTTCTAATTAAAAAGCTTCAGTACAGCAAGAGAAACCAAGAGCAGTGTGAAGAGACAACCCACAATGTGGGAAAAAATCTTCACCTGCTGTTCCTTAGACAAAGGTCTACTATTTTGAATCTATAAAGAACTTAAAAAGATCAGACCTCCCAAATGTAAAGACCCAATCCAAAAATGGGCATCTGAAATGAACAGACATTTCTCAGACAAGGAAGTAGAAATAGCAAATAAATGCATCATAAAATGTTCAACATCACTGGTCATTCGAGAGATGCAAACGAAAACAATGCTGAGATTCCACCTCACTCCAGAAAAAATGGCTGTTATCATGAAATCAACCAATCACAAATGCTGGCATTGCTGTGGGGAAAGAGGAACCCTGCTCCACTGCTGGTGGGAGTGTAGACTGGTGCAACCACTGTGGAAATCAGTATGGAGATACCTCAAAGAACTAGGACTGGAAGTCCCATTTGACCCTGCTATTCCCCTGCTGGGGATCTTCCCCAAAGAATTAAAAGAATCATACCATAGTGATATATGTGCGCCCATGTTCAGAGCTGCACAGTTTGTGATAGCTAAAACTTGGAAACAGCCCAAATGCCCATCAACTGGAGACTGGATAAAGAAAATGTGTTTTTTTAATAAAATGGGGTACTACTCAGCCAGAAAAAATGAGAAATTGGAGACATTTATAGCTAAGTGGATGCACATTAAGGCGATACTCTTAAGTGAAATAAATAGGACACACATGTATAAATACTGAATAGTTTCTCTAGTGTGAGAAACTGAAAGTGTAAATAGGGACTAAAATGTACAGTAGGTAATGTGAAATAGGAAGAAAAGGGGCAAAGGGGAAGGAAGTGGGAGGGCTAGGGGAAAGGATAGAAGGGAATGGGATTAATATGAGAAAATGGAAAAATAGGAACAAAATCTTTGTAAATAGGGAGGACTGGAGGAGTTGAAGGGAGGGCTGGGCAAGGGTGAAAAATAAGAACCAAGAGAGATTATGTAAAGGTGCACTTTTCCAACCATGTATGTCATTTTATTGTATACCTAAAATGTACCAATGATTAGAATGAATAATCGATAATGCAAAAGAGGAAGAAAAGGTCCAAAGGGGTAGGGGTAGTGGGAGGGGCAGGGGAAAGGAAAGAAGGGAAAGGAAAAATGCAGAGAAATGGAAAACATGGAAATAAAGTCTTTGTAAATAGGGAATGGTGGAGGGGATGAAGGGAGGGCTGGGAATGGGGAAAATATAAGAACCAAGATGCATTATGTAAAGGTACAATTCCCAATGAGAAATGTAATTGTGTTGTATACCTACAATGTAGCAATAAAAGAATTTAACAAAAACAAACAAACAAGACTTTTGTTATAGATATTAGGCTTCAAAAAAAACAAAAACAAAAACAAAAAAGAATGCACCAAAAACAAAACCTTTTACATCATTGGAAATAAAAGAATCTCTCTCCATTTTCCCTTGGCTGGGTAATAAAGCACTCACTAGGTCCCAAAACAAGCTACTTTCATTTCAGTGGGATACTTGGCTTGTAGTAAGATAAAAAAAAAATCTGTCTGTTTGCAACTGCCATTTGTTTATTCAAATGAAAGTAGTGGGAGTGTTTGATTTCAGAAAGATATGGTTCACATTCACATCTGCAGCCTCACAAATCTATAGTCCACCTTCTGGTCCTGTGGTTTCTATAGCACTGATTCAAGCATTTGAGGACCTGAAAATATTTTGAAAAAATACCGTGTCTCCACTGATCATGCACAGAATTTTTACCTTATAATTGTTCCCTAAAACAACTTTACAAAACAACTTTACATAACATTTATATAGTACTAGGAAGTATAGGTAATCTATGGTTGATTTTAAGTAAATGGAAATATGTGAGTACATTATATGAAAACATCATGGCGTTTTATATGAAAGACTTGAGCATGTACGGATTTGAGAATAAGCAGGTGATCCTCCACCTGTGGATATGAAAGAATTTCTGTCCAGCTAAGCTCACTAATTCAAATGTTACCAAACATAAGTTCTCACTGGAACTGGCTACATATCAGCAATGTGCCACATGGACTTTTCATGCAGCTATCTATAACAGAACACTTGGTTCCTCCAAAGTGAGTGCCCTAAGGGAGAGTGGCCAGATAGAAAGCACTGTTACTATGTCATCTAATTTCAGCATTGACATCCTATTACTTTTCTCATGTTTTGTTTGTTTGAATGGACTGTCATTTAATTCAGGCCACATTCAATGGGAGCAGATTATACAGCAGCATAAATACCAGGGGTTCTCAAACACTGGGGTTTATTTTTTAAAATCTTCAGGGACAGAAATATAAACACTTTTATTGCTCTTCATCTAGGGGTCTGTTTATTACAAAGGTAAAATGTCTTCTGCCAGTCTCTCTGTTTGTTCACTGCCTAAAATTCTATCTAATCTATCGTCTATCTCTCTACCGATCTATCAAGACATCTAGCTATATATATAGGCATAGATCTAGCTATATAGAAAAATAATATAAAATATGAATTACTAATTATAGTAATATAACATATACTATCTTTGTACATCATTATTTTCATATATATGTACATAATTTGGCTACAGTTCATAATTAATATCTATAGGAGGTTAATCATTACAAGACTTCTTGCAATTAGCAGAACTTAATCCTCTTTTGAGATATTTTCAATAAAATTATGTCACTAATTATTTATGATTACTATCTTTTTTCAATCACATAAATTGCATGATTATTTTTCTTCCAACTTTTGGGCTATTGGATTCTATAATATCAATCCATTTGATACTTTGTTAAGACCAGTTTGCAAAGTCATAGGCAGAATCATATATTGATAATACCCTTTTGACTTCACATATGTCTTAATAAAGTCAAAACTCATTAGACTGTGCTGACATAATTTATTTAAAAAATTGTTCATTTAGTTGTTACTCCCCTTTTCTCTTTAGGGAGTCACAATACTCTAATGGTGTATATAATTTGTCAAATGAAGAAGTGAATTAGAGTGGAAAATGAATGACTTCATTAAATTAAAAGTACCTTTTTACAACAGCATCATGTGGCAAAGTTAAATGTATACTGTTTGTGTATGTGTGTGTGTCTGTGTGTGTAATTTCTCTTTAATGGATTATAGCCATCAGCTGCAGATCTTTTGCACACATACATTTCATCTTCATTATTTTATTTACTTCATTTTTTGCATTCAAAATGATTTCTAATTCCATTTAACTCTTCATATTTTTGCTAGTAGGATGGGTAGGAAGGTTGAAAAATGATTAGCTATTTTACAAAAAATTAGATCAGGAACAAAATTAATGGTTATATATATTTTGAAAATTCTTCTTTCCAGCATGACCAAAAGTATGTTCTCTTGCTTTTAAGCATGATGGAATAGGACAGATTGAGACTGGAGCTATTTTGAGGGGATCATTTGCTCCCAGGATATTCATGGTTAATAAACATACCTTTGTTTATTGACCTTAGAAAAGCTGATTAATCGGGTTGCTTTAATTTCTACCTCTGTAAATTGAGGTAATTAATACTTTTTTTCCCTATAATAACTCATGGATATTGAGAATTGATCAAATAACATTTGGGGTGTTCTATGAGCTCCTCAAAGGTATTAGTAACATTTTCTACTTAGTTTCAACTTCCTCCACACCCTCTCAGAAATGATTTCACTAGTCAAGGGACTGACAGATAATAAAAAAATAAGGACATTAGTTTTCTTTGGAAAATATTGTTTGTGTCTTATTTTTAATCAACATAAGACAACTCACATTTGGAAAAATAAGTGTCAAAGACTACATATGACAGTTTTGTAATATTTGGCACATTTAATCTTTATGTCCACCAAACATTAACTTACAATATTAAGCACGAAAAATTCCTTAAAGCAAGTGAACTGTTACCAAAATTCATTTTGATATTACTTCTTATTGAGAATAGCTTTTATAAAACTAAGGCTTACCCAGAATATCTCAGGCTTTTCTGTAGCTAGTTGCTGAGAGGACTGTTTATTCAGTCTTGTTGGTCTCACATACCTAAGATTTACTCTGCTTAAGGGGACTTGGAGTCTTTGGAGGCAGAAGTGAATGCAGTAGACAAGAGGAGAGTCAGGTTGGAAAGTTGGATAAAAATGTAAATACACATACATGGCTTTGCTACTCTTGCTTCCTCCAGGAAGACTTTTAAGTCTGGCTATCTTTTTAGATGTCTCTGGTGAGGATCAACTTCTTATACTCCCTAATGATCATAATTCTCACCCCAAATGTCCCCTGTGGCTCTGGTTTCAACATGAAAGTTTCAGAATCGAATGTGTCTGAGTGTAGACATTGCTTTGAAGTAGGATATATTTTCCCTAAATCATGTACATAAGGAGGAAGAAGGTGTTGTTAGCATCTGTAGAGAGGTCATAAGGATGGATTTGGGTCAGCATTCAGTCAGCTTTTGTGTTACATCTGTTTTAATCTGTTGCTTTATTGCTAAACACATTATTACTGATATTTATGGTACTTGTTTAATATCTACTTTGTAATGGAAACATATGTTCCACGAGATCTGGATCCATATCTTATTTCCCAATGAGTCCTTTGAAGCTAGTGGAAGTCCTAGCACAGAATAGCCAATGAAATATGTTTTCATGAAAGTAGAAACATTAAAAAAGTCTTAAAAAAGCTCTCTCATCCTAACTCCCACTCTTCTCTTGCCACATCTATTTATATTCATACATATCAACATTACTACTACCCCTTGTTAAGGAGAATTTCCCTCTTTTTTCCTTCCCCTGAATCTGTCTGGAGCATAAGAGAAATGGATCTTTAGCTCTAAGCTCAGTAAAGTGATAAAGAGACCTGAAATAAGTGGAAAAAGAGAGTGGGAAATAATGAGTAACAATGGAATTATGGAGCGATCAGGAACTCTCAGCGTGTTTATTCTGTCTTCATTTTTCTAGAGTTTTTCTTTACCTCTTGAAGGCAATTCTCTATTTACTTATCATTTCTGTAATACCGAGTCTTGGGGATATCAATTAACTTCCCCTCTTTCATGTTGCCACTTGTCCTTTAGACAGTGAATGGGATCCTCACGATCTACCACACAGCAGAAGTGAATTAAAGCTGCCATCCCAAAGTTAATGATATGTATTGGACATCATCACCATAGTCCCCTAAGCATGTTTATATTTAAACATCTTAAGAAAAAATTAGAAAAATGATAAAAGTGGTGAGTTCATGCCTCTACATTTTAAATAGTCATGTTTGCAAAAGAGGATGGAAAGAGATGAGACAGAGGATTTTGTGGAAAGGTAAAGATATGGGTGGATGGCACATGTGAGTTTTTTATACATTAGAGTACTAGTCAGTTATAAAGAAGGATAAACTTGGGATATTTATAGCTAAATTAATGCACCTAGAGACCATACTCTTAAGTGAAATAAATTGAACACACATGTGTAAATAATGAATTGTTTCTCAGGTATGAGAAACCAAAAGTGTAAGTTAGGATCAAAATGTATAATAGATTTTGGGAAGTGGGAAGAAAATGTTCAAATGAGAAGGAGAACCAGGGAGGAGGGCAGGGGAAAGGAACGAAGGGACATGGAGAAAAAGAGAATAGAAAGAAAAAAATGAAAACAAAGCTTTTGTAAATAAGAAGAGGGCTCAAAGAGAAGGAAGGTGAATGGGAGAAAATAAGAATTAAGATACAGCATGTACCAGTACAAATTCCATATGATGAACGTGATCATTATGTGTATCTAATTTTTACCAATAAGCTTAATTAAAAGTTTAAGAAAAGATATGGTTGGAAATAATAGTAATCTCTACTTGAAAAGGAAGAAAGACTTAGGGCAGGATTCTTGGCATCTCAGTATTTCCAAGCTTAATTTCTACATCACAAATGAAAAGAATGCCAGTGAAGTAGAAGATTGTTAAAATCATTGTTACTGTCTTACAAATCCTAAGCAGCCTCGATATCTACAACCTTTCCTGATCATACTTAAAGTACCACAGTTCAATAAAAAGCTACACTTCTGGAATTTATGAATAGCTAGATGTATAACCTTCCTTTTCCACTTCATTATATCTCAGAAAATATACATTTTACATGACTTAATTTTGGGATATCAGTCATTTTTGTTATAGCCACATTTCACTGTAATAACAAATTAATATTAGTAACAAAGGGAGAATATAAATATACTACTAACATCCATTAGAGAGGTCTAATATTGGCTGAGTTCATATTTCATTTGGTCAGTAATATTTTGAGTTGAGTTTATGCCATGATACCTCTTAGGAAGTTAAAAATTTCCTGTGAGAAAATATAAATGCCAAGCCTTTGATAATTAAATGAAAGATTTTGAACCCTTTTTCTCATAATCAAAGCTTGATTGATAATTGTAGGCTAAATGAAATGTCATATACTAAACACAAAATGTGCATGATGTGATGTTTTACTAAATAATGTTCCCAAATACCAAGAACATGTGTTCATATTTGAGTAAATAAGTCATATACATACCTTGTATATAATGAAACTGCTTTACTCAATAAGCTTTTTAAATGTTAAGACTGGTTTTCACTTAAACATTCACTTTAGGATATTCAGTAATTTTAGGTTTCCTATATTAAGTGAAAGAATAATGGGCAAATTAACTGAAGGGAAGAGGTAAATACAATATGATACTTTTAGGAAACTCTATTACTTGACTGACATTCATTGTTTATTTCCGTTCTTGGAGATTTCACCTTAGTATCTTTGGCAATGGGGATTAGTGAGGGTATTTACTGGACATTCTGGCTGCTGTGGTTCTTTCAGTTGCAGCTGCTGCTTGCTCCTGGATCTTTTCAGCATTGCAGATGCACAGACTTGATCTTACAGAGCCCTCCCAGAATGGACAGTTATTTGTCCTACTTTGGCTGATTATTAGCTTCTGTCAGATGATGTAGAAAGCTGATAATAACTTCCTGGAGTACTTCTTCCATGCCACTCAAAAACATGTGCTGACATAAATTGAAGATATACAAAAGTCTTTCTTACAGTGACAAATAGATCTCAAGAAACAGTGAGAATTCAAAAGTCCTATCTTTCCCAAGCCATTCTTTTGCACCATACTTGTAGAAGGCTTAAGAGCCAATGTCCTTACAGAAGAGTGCTTCTTTAGATTCTCAATCCCTGTATATTTGTTCCTCAATCCTTGCTCTTTCATATTTTTGTTCAGTTTAGAACAGAGAAACTTTTCCAAAAGGAGCACTAATTTTTATCTGAAAAAATGGAATCCAACTTCATAATAGTGATATACTTCATGTCAAAATAGATTTTCCACCATAACTTTTCAAAACTATATAACCTGGGGTTATTATAAGAAGAAACCTTTTAAAGATATTTAGAGAATTTAAAATATATGTATGCAAGGTTTTTTTAAAGAAAATTTTAGAGTGTAGTGCTGGGCCCAACTCAGAACCCCAAATCATATTTACTAACAGAGTAGTTAAACGTGCTTGAAAATATGTTTCATGAATTTAATTAAAATAGACATAGTTTAAGGATACATTTTTATCATAAAAATACTATCTAAGATATGACAATTCTAGTAGAAATTCAATCCATTAAATGCAAAATCATCACATTATTTGCCAGAGAATACTAACAGATACATTCTTTACCTACTATCCTTACCTCGATGTCTAGATCTATTTTGGTTTTGACAGTAGAAGTTAGGATGTGTAATGTACATGAACCAACCCCCCAGGATGAATGTAATCATTATGTACTGCCAACATGTACAAATAAACTGATTTTTAGAATTTCAGTTTAATATGAAAAACATCTGTTATATAAATAATTAACATTGATCTGTTACTGTGCCAAGCTTTATAAGTAGCCAAGCAGACACCACCTAGCCAACTAAGCTTCATGTGCTTCATGATCCTGTTTCCTTGGCTGGGTCTTCCTCTTGCTATCATTACCATAATTTTCTATACATCCAAACAACCATGAGCATCCTGGGCTGAAGGATTCAATTGCTATTCTCATTCATCAGAGTCAAGCTCCAGTTTAACTTATCTACTCTGTTGTCAGTTCCTTCATACCTCATGCTCCACTTCTTTCCAAATCAGATAAATCTCAATATATATTTGCTGAAATAAAAATACAGTAAATAAATAAATAAATTGAATATTAAGGTAGTTGTAGAAGCAAAATAAGCAATGTGTTCTTTTAAGATGTGCTTTTCCCATAATTCCTTGTTTAAGGTGAAGGTTATCTGACTCTTTAACAAGTAACTTCATTAACCTAAGGAAGTTACAATGCCAGGGTGAACTTACAATGTATGAGTGCATATCTTGTGTCTGTGACTTGTAAATAGGAACTGGAATTGTATTTACACATCAAATACCAATAGGGATGAGATAATGTTTAAAAAGGATATAAAAAGGGAAACGCTGAGCAAAGGGGGCACAGATACTAACCAGACCTGTTTCTGGCGTTCCTGCCCACCAGAGAGAAGAAATTTTATTATTTTATCTGAATTCTGTGTCTCCGTGTATTTTTTTCTGAGATTTCTGCAACAGCTAGTCTTAGCCCAAGTACAGGTTGGAATGTATTGACGTAGTGGAGACTCTTTTGGAGACTGAAAGAGGTGATCTATGAGGTACAATATTTGAGGCCCTACCTTGTCAGAGAGGAAGACAGCTACTTCTTAATGTGACATTGCTACTCACTTTCCTCAAACAACTTCAATAAAAAGTTCTATTTTGGTACCCCTATAGCAGCTGAAATAGAGAAGTCCATCTAAGCAAACTGGCCCAGGATCCACATAGGACAGAGTCTTGTGGCATAACAACTATTTTGTGGACTCATACTCCAATTTTTTTCATCTCCAAGAGAAGTGTCTTGATTCAAAGAACACTAGTACCTTGAGATGATCCACTTTGCCTCATACTGCAAAATGTCAGAGAGGAAAGGAGCTTTAACCAGGAAAATCAGACCAGGTGAGATGGAAGCTTGGTCATCAATAAACATGGAAAAGTATGCATCCAAATCTCTAAAATCAGCCTCTGCAGGGAACTGATAATTATGATTAATGCCTGTGACTTCACTTGACTTTAGGAGTCTACCTTAATTACTCAATTCCCAAATTACATCTGAACTCGAACTCTGATTCTGTCAGTTCACCAAATTAAGCTCTTTGGAGCTTGTCTCTATTCTCAAAGTATACATAAAATTAGAAAATTCATGGATGAATAATGTACTGGAGAGAGAAGCTTTAGAAAGATTTAAAGCAATTCTGTCACCCTTGCCCTGCAAGGGTGAAAAGTAAGAACCAAGAGAGATTATGTAAAGGTGCAAATTTCCAATGATGAATGTCATTATATTGTATACCTAAAATGTACCAATGATTAGAATGAATAATTGATAATGCAAAATAGGAAGAAAAGGTCCAAAGGGGTAGGGGTAGTGGGAGGGGTAGGGGAAAGGAAATAAGGAAAAGAAAAAATTATGAGAAAAAAAAATAAAGGTATTAAAAAGAAAAAAAAAAAAGAAAGAAAAATTATGACAAATGGAAAAAATGGAAACAAAGTCTTTGCAAAGAGGGAAGGGTGGAGGGGGTGAAGGGAGAGCTAGGAATGGGGAAAAAATAAAAACCAAGATGCACCATGTAAAGGTACAAGTTCCTATGAGAAATGTAAGTATATTGTATACCTAAAATGTACCAATAAAAGATTTAAGTAATAAAAAAAAACCCAACTCTGTCATCTTGTGGATAATACTCTATGGAAGTAGAGCATAAAAGAGTATATTAACGGAGTAAACAAAGAAAATAATGATTTAATTTTCCTTCAAACATTCATAGAGTCATGGATTTTAGGTGGTACCCAAGACCCCACATAATTTTATTTTTCCAAAATTAATCTCTCTTAAATTACTCCTGTCTGGATACAGAGCGATACTTTTCAGTTTTTTAAGCATGCTATGTACCACATCATGATTTATTGAGCTGTTAAGTTTTGCTTTGTCTTGAATTTTTTCACTCAATTTTCCCAGTGCTAACAATTTTGTGTACCCTTGCTTTGAGAATATCAAAAACAAAGTTTGCAAGCCATTTACTTTCCCCTTGTCCCTGATATCTCATGTTGAGAGGTTTATGCAAAGTGAATGAGGAGATGAAGAACTCATCAAGTTGGTAAGTTGATGGCTGTGAGAGAATTGTGCTAATAATAGGAGCCCGTGGTTGGTTTCCTCTTAAGATCTTGGGGAGGATATGTGATAAATGTGGGAATATTTTAATCTGGAGACCACAGTCCCCTGCCATGAGTAGTTTCCTATTTCCAATAAAGGTCAGAGTCGGCAGAGCAGTTGGACTTTGTAGTGTTAAAAAGGTTAAGCTATTCATACGCTTTTATGATCATAGCAAACTGGTCATTGGAGAGGCTTTCCAAAATGTCTATTTAAATTAAGTTCTGTGCTTTCATGTGGCTATAAGAAATGTGTCAGGAAGCAAGGTTAAGAATAGAGACTGAATTACCTACCAACCCAATTTGGTGGGTTGGAATCATTTTTTATTTGCTTTAAAAGGAAATATGGGGGCTGGGGATTTAGCTCAGGGGTTCTGTTACCTGCCTCACAAGCACAAGGTCCCCAGTTCAATCCCAGGTACCTCACCCCCCCCCAGAAGAGGGAAATATAAAGTGATATTTTTCTTCATATGAATTTATAACTAAGCTTTCCATGCACACCACTTTCTCCTTTCAACCTTGGCATTTTGATTATTGTCTCCCTAGTTTCTAAGTCTGCACTTAGCTACTTTATGGCCTTTACATAAATTTTATTTTTTAAAGGAAGAGTTTTGTCACTCTCTTTCATAGACTAATTTAACTCTCCTCATGTAATCTCTATCGGCATTCTGTATTTCTCCTTTGTATCATTTATCATAATTTTATTTAAATAATTAGAAGCATTATTAATAATTTAATGTCCTCCTTAACCTTTTTCCTGCAATAAGAAAACAAATTTTAGAGTGCAAAGCCTTAATTTGCATCGATTACTACCCTCTCTCCAAACATCTAGTATAAGTTGTACAATTATATAGAGCAGGAACTCAATGCCTATTTATTGAATGAAAGAGTGATTATAGATGTGAATGACAAGTTAATTTCACTTGAAAATGAAGGTATCAGCATGAAGTCAAGGCTAAGTCTTATTATTTGTAGACAGTAAGAAGAAAATCCCTAGGACACATTTCAAGCCACTAAGATGATATTGTGATAGCTATATATATCTATGAATTTTGCATCAACAGGTTTTTGACAAGGACATAATTTTGTAGATAACCTACTCCTCTCATATACTTAAGAATATGTAACCCAGGGCTAGGGATTTGGCTCAGTGGTGCCTGCAAGGTCCTAAATTTGATCCCCAGTACAAAAGAAAAAAAAAGAATATGTAACCCAAAGGCACATACATATACATACCATTAACCACTATTATACAAGTGTTATGGCTTGAGTTTAGATGTCCCCTCAAAGCCTCATGCAGTCATAGGTGGGCTTTTCAGGAGGTGGCTGAATCTAGAGTGTGTGGTCCTGGGATTAAGGTTGTGTGATTACTAAATCAGTCCAATGATTGGTTTGGCATACCTCTAATCCCAGTAGCCCAGATAAAGTATGAAAAGGCCAGAAAGAAGCTGCTAAGGTCCCTTGCTTACTTTGCTGCTTTCTGCCCACCATGAACTTTTTCTTTTCAATGCTTCTCTGGCAAGCCGCCTTGCCTTGGATTCAGCGGATTACAGACTAAAACCTCTCTACAAACTGTGAGCCAAATAAACCTTTCCTTCCTTAACTTGTGGGTATTGGATATTTTGCCTCAGCAATTAGAAAAGAAACTATGATAGAATTTGGTACCACAGAAGTGGGGTCATTGCTGTGACTATGCCTGACCATGTGGTTTAAGAGCCTTTGGAACTGGCTTGCAAGAAGTGGAAGAGTTAAGAAAGGTTTGGAGATAATGGCTGAAAAAGTAGAGCTGGAATCCTTTAGGCTGTATTTGATGGAAGATTCTGATCAAAGATCAGAAGAGAGCTTGGCCTTGAGGTCAGAATGGTCCTGGGTGGCTGCACCCGGCTCCATCCAGTTTGCCCCACCCACTTGCATCTGCGAGACTGTGAGACCACCTTGAGCATGCTCACCAGCCGCCAGTTTAGCTGCTCGGTGCCTGCAACAACAGGCACCCCCCCCCCGCCCCTGGCCTCTTGGCTGTGCAGCTACCTGGTTCCACATTACAGAGGCACAGGGGGACATTAAAGCCATTGTCCTGAGCTGCAGAAGTGAACAACAGAGTGAAGGGCTCTCTCAGGCTCCCTGATGAAAACTGAAACCCACTGGGAAAGTGAAGAGAATCTCTGCAATAAAGGTACACCAGACCACTGTACTTGGTAAGTTGTAGGGATCATCACCTCCCATTTGAACCTGGACTGTCTTCAGGGTAAAGGTAGCTGAAACCTGTAATAAAATTTTGCAGGGTTTAACCCTGCAGGAGGACAGGGAGCTCAACTTGGGAATTGCAACCAGAAATCTTCCTGAATCTCACGGGTCTGTTACTGGCTTACTGAGACTCATTGACTTATAACTGCACACTGCTACCCATGTTGTTTATTGTGACAGCAGAGATGTACACTAAAGGAGGCCCTTCATTTGTTATTTTCAAAATTACCACTTTTTTTTTGCTCTTATTTTTTATTTTTTCTCTTCTTTTTCTACTCTTTTAAAATTTTTCTTTTTCACTTTTTTTCTTTTTCTCTTTTCTTTCTCTCTTTCTTTCTCCCTCACTACCCTGCTGTCCCACATTGTTCTTTTTCTCCCTTTGTGTTCCTGTTCTGGCCCTAACTCATATTTCTTCTTTATTTTTCTTTTCTTCTCTCTCCTTCTCTTGCCTGTACCCTCTGACCTCACTGCTAATCTTCCCCAATCCCTCTATCTACCTATTCCTCCCTCCCCAGCTCCTTCTAACTCCCATCCCAAAGGGTAAAGTTGCTATATTGAAGAGTTTATTCACTATAAACATATATTGGGTTGGTTCTTGATCTTGATTTAATTCACACAGTTAAAGATGATAAGTTAATAACCACCACAAATTATCATGTTCTAAAAGGCACTTGATGCTATTGTGTTGCTGATTGTATCACTTGGGCTAAGGTGTTGTGATTGATCTAATCAGTTGTCCTTCCTGGGATAATGAAAATGAGACAGCCTCAGAGCTATTAGAGATTCAAAACCTAAAGACTAGCTATACCTGGAAGACACCTCTGAGAAGCAATCATTCCATAAGGGTTTTAAAAACAAGCAACAAAGATACCTACATTAGGCAATTTTGAAATATCAACCCAGGAATTAAACAAAGGACAGTACCAAAAACAAAAAAGAGAAGACATTTAAGAAAGGCACAAATGCGGGCTTCCTTGCCACAAAATGGAAATTCTGAGGGAAATGATGTGGAAAAGTCTAATAATCAACCACCTGGACACCCTGAACTGATAGCAGAGGAAGTAACAAAAGAGATGAATGAGGCTCCAGAAAAATTCAAAGCAGAAATAATCTCTCAGATAACTACAGAGATGGTGAGCAGAGTGAAAGACATGATCCAAGGCTCTAGAACAGAAACAGATAAAAAAAGAGATGAGCTCAGAAACATGCTGGAAGCCATGAATGCCCAGCAAAAGAAAGAAATGGAAACCATGATCGCCCAACATAACAAAGAAATGGAATCCATGAAACAGATTCAAACAGATATTCAGGAGATTAAAAACTCCTTTGAAAGCATGCAAAGCAGATTAAGGGAATCTGAAGATAGAATATCAGACATAGAAGACAGGATTGTAGTTAAGGACCATGAAAACAGAGATTTCTTAAAAATAATAAGGGACTATGAGAAATCAACCCAGCAGCTGCTAGATGATGCAAAGAAGAATAACATAAGACTGAGAGGAGTCCATGAAAAAACAGGAGAAAGTACAAATGACATTAAAAATTGTCCACAGAAGTAATAGGAGAAAACTTCCCAGACAGAAGTGGAGAAATGGACATACAGATAAGTGAGGCATACAGAATTCCAAGTAGCTATGATCAAAAAAAATCTACACCTAGACATTTAATACTCAAGATCCCAGAAACCCAACAGAAGAACAAAACCCTACAGGCAGCTAGAGAAAAGAAAAAAATCATCTACAAAGGAAAGCCCATCAGAATCACAGCAGATTTTTCAACACAGTCCCTCAAAACAAGGAGAGACAGGAGTGAAGTATTTCAACCACTAAAAGAAAATAACTTCCAATCTAGACTGTTGTATCCTGCAAAATTATCTTTCAAAATTGATGGGGAAATTAAATACTTCCACCACAAAGAACACTTGAGAAATTTCATGAACACCAAAACCAGCACTCCAAACAATTCAAAGCAATATCCTAGAAAAAGACAATGAAGGTCACAAGTCCATGAGACCCAACAGAGGGAAGCCACCAGGCAAGGTAAGAAACTAAGGGAAAGGAGGGAAAAAAATAAGAAATAAGAGAGCCAACAATAGTAAAATATCATGACAAGGATGAGTCAAAATCTCTCAATTATAACTATCAATGTTAATAGTCTCAATTCACCAATCAAAAGAAATAGAGTACAAATGGATTAAGAAGCAAAATCCAACAATATACTTTATGTGAGAAACACATTTAATGCAAAAAGACATTCATAGATTGAAAGGAAAAGGATGGAAAACAGTTCTCTATGACACAGGAACCCAGAAAAAAGCAGGGGTAGCAATTTTATTTGCAGAAAAAGTAGACTTCAAACCAAAATTAATTGAGAGAGACAAAGATGGTCACTACATCCTTCTGAAGGGAACAATCCAAGAGGAAGAGATGACAATCATAAATATATATGTACCAAATATGAATGTCCCCTAAATATACAAAACAAATATTAATGGACATGAAAAGTCAAGTAAGCACTAATACAATGTAGTGGGGGCCACATAACCCCATTATCAAAAATAGACAGATCATCTAGACAAAAAATTCCCAACCAAATTCTAGAACTGAACCAAGTTATTGAAAAAATGGACTTAATAGATGTTTACAGAGTGTTCCAACCCACAAAATCAGAATATACATTCTTTTCAGCTGCACTTGGGTCGTTGTCCAAAATAGACCATGTGCTAGCTCATAGGATATGTCTAAGTAAATGTAAAAGAATTGAAGTTACCCTCTGTATATTATCAGACCATAGTGCAATGAAATTGGAGATCAATGACCTAAGAAACCGCAAAACTCCCACAAACACATGGAAATTAAACAACACCCTCCTGAACAACCAATGAGTCACAGAAGAAATAAAGAAGAAATTAGAAAATTTCTACAAGTAAATGATAGTGCCAGTACAACATACAGGAATCTATGGGACACAATGAAAGCAGTTCTAGATGGGAAATTCATAGCAGTTAGTGCTCATATTAGTAAAAGAGGGAGGACTCAGATAAATAACCTAATGCAGAACCTCATGCCTCTAGAGAAAGAAGAGCATAACAAACTCAAAGCTCATAGAAGAGAGGAAATTATAAAGATCAGAGCAAAAATCAATCCAATGGAGACTAAGAGAATGATACAAAAAAATCAATGAGTCAAATAGTTGGTTTTTTGAAAGAATAAATAAAACCGATAAACCCTTAGCCAACCTTATCAAAGGAAAAGGAAAGAAAAGGCTCAAATCCATGCAGTTAAGAATGAAAAAGGTGAAGTCACAACAGAACCAGCAGAAATTCAGACCATGATCAATACCTACTTTGAGAACCAGTACTCTAATAAAATGGAAAACACAGAAGAAATGGACAGATTCCTAGATACATACGAATTGCCAAAATTAAATGAAGAAGATATAGAAATTCTAAACACCCCAATTATAATGAGTGAAATTGAAAATGCAATAAAAAATTTAGTAACAAAGAAAAGCCCAGGTCCTGATGGCTTCATTGCTGAATTCTAAAAGATATTTAAAGAAGAACTATCACCATCACTTTTTAAACTCATCAAGGAAATTGAAAGAAAGGAAAGCAAGGCTTCCAAATTCTTTCCTGGAAGCATCTATTACTTTGATTCCAAAACCAGGGAAAGACACAACCCAATAAGCGAACTACAAGCTAATTTCCCTAATGAACTTAGATGCAAAAATCCTCGACAAGATACTGGTAAATAGAATACATAGGATCTTCAAGAAGATCATACACCCTGACTAAGTCAGATTTGTCCCACAGATACAAGGATGGTTCAACATTTGTAAATCAATAAGTGTAATACACTATATCAGCAGACTCAAGGACAAAAACCATATAATCATCTCAATGGATGCAGAAAATGCATTTGACAAAATCCAACACCCATTCATGATAAAAACACTACAGAAAATTGGAATAGAATGTCTTTATCTCAACCTGACTAAGGCTATCTATGAAAAACCAACAGCCAACATCATACTAAATGGTCAAAAACTGAAAGTTTTCATGCTAAAATCAGGAACAAGACAAGGATGCCCACTATCATCACTCCTGTTCAATATTTTTCTGGAAACGCTGGCCACAGCAATTAGAAAAGAGAAAGAAATAAAAGCAATAAAGATAGAAAAAGAAGAAGTTGAACTGTCATTATTTGCTGATGATATGATATTTTACATAGAAGACCCAAAATACTCTGTCACAAGACTTCTAAAACTTAGTTGACAGATTCAGTAGGGTAGCTGGATATAAGGTCAACACTCATAAAACAATAGTCTTTCTATGTACAAATAACAGACTCACTGAGAGAAAAATTAGGGAAACAATTGCTTTTACAATAGCATCCAAAAAAAGAAATATCTAGGAATCAATCTAACAAAGGAAGCAAAATATCTCTACACTGAAAACTATAGCACTCTGATAAAGGAGATTAAGGGGGATGTAAGAAAATGGAAAGATATCCCTTGTTCCTAGGTAGGAAGAATCAATATAGTGAAAATGGCCATACTTCCTAAACTACTATATAGATTTAACAGAATGTTGATTGAAATTCCATCAATATATTTCACAGAAGTAGAGAAAACAATCCAAAAATTAATTTGGACCCAGAAGAGACCTAGAAGAGCAAAAGTAATTCTAGGCAACAAAGACATGGCTGGGGGTATCACAATCCTCAACTTGAAACTATACTACAAAGCTAATGTGATACAACAGCATGGTACTGGCTAAGAAACAGACCTGACAATCAGTGGAATAGATTAGAAGATGCTGAAACAACTACAGATATACTCAGCCACCTCATCTTTGACAAAGGAGCCAACCACCCTCATTAGAGGAAAGATAGCCTATTTAATAAATGGTGTTGGAAAAACTGGATTTCAACCTGCCAAAGATTAAAACTAGACCCATACCTATCACCATGCATGAAACTAAGATCAAAGTGGATTAAAGATCTAAATATTAAGACAGAAACATTGAATTTGCTGGAAGATAAGCTAGGTAGAACTCTTGAAGGCATTGGCATAGGAAAAAACTTTATGAAAAAAACCCCAGTAGCACGGAAACTAGCACAAAGAATCAACAATTGGGGTCTCATCTTATTAAAAAGCTTCTGCCCTGCAAGAGAAATCACTAACAGAGCTAAGAGACAACCTACAATGTGGGAAAAAATTTTCAGCAGCTGCACCTCAGACAAAGGGCTACTATCTAGAATATATAAATAAGTGAAAAAAATCAGACCCCCCAAATTCAAAGACTCAATTCAAAAATGTGCAGCTGAAATGAACAGACATTTCTCAGATAAAGCAGCAAATACATACATGAAAAACTTTTCAACGTCACTGCTTATTTGAGAGATGGAGATGCAAACAAATCTGAGATTTCACCTCACCCCAGAAAGAAAGGCTGTTATCAAGAAATCATCCAATAACAAATACTGTTGGAGGTGTGGGGAGAAAGGAACTCTTCTCCATTGTTGGTGGGTAGTGAAGACTGGTGTAGCCACTGTGGAAATCAGTATGGAGATATCTCAAAGAACTAGGCTTAGAGGTCCAATTTGACCAGCTATCCCCCTAACTGGGTATCTCCCCAACAGAATTAAAAGAATCATACCACAGGGATATATGTGCACCCATGTTTATAGCGACACAGTTTGTAATAGCTGAAGCTTGGAAACAGCCCAAGTGTCCATCAATAGGAGACTGGATAAAGAAGATGTTGGGTTTTTTTTCATAAAATGTAGTACTACTCAGCCATAAAGAATGAGAAACTAGAGACATTTATAGCTAAATGGATGCATATTGAGGCCATCCTCAAGTGAAATAAATAGGACACACGTGTATAAATACTGAATAGTTTCTCTAATGTGAGAAATTGAAAGTGTAATTAAGGATTAAAATGATTAAAATGAATAGTGAATAATTTGAAATACGAAGAAAAGTTTCAAAGGGTTAGGAGTGGCAGGAGGGCAAGGGGAGAGATCAGGTTACAGGATGAAATCTGCAAAGAATCCATATATAGATTGTGTTTAAAACTATAGGAAGAGATGTAGATAGAGACTAGGCTGGAGATCATCAGTGGGTTGGGAAGGAAACGTCAGTGAGATCAAAGGAGAGAAGGGTATGTTTCCAGAAGAAGCACATACAACTATGTACAGTACACAGTACTCAATAGTGTGATAAATGACTGTTACTGTTTTAGGTACTTATCATAACATGCTGTGCTTTTCATCCTTTAGAGAATAATCCTACTTATATAAAAGAGTTTATGGTAAAACAGTGTGCTGCTATGCCAGTGGTAGCCTCGTGTATCTCGTGTTTAGCTGCGTATTTGGATACCAAGGGGCCATCACAGGTCATTGATGTATACCGTTTCACTTTGCACTTAGAATTTGGCACTCTGTGTTGTACTTTGCGATACACATGGATGAAATTGACTAATAACATATTTCTCAGATTATATTGCCATCACGTGTCACATGACTGTATTGACATTTAAATTAAAAAAATATTTGGCCTATATTGAGTCTACTAGTTAATTAGAATATTTTCTCCAGACCAATATTTGTTCAATATTAGTTTTGAAAATCTTTCTAAAACAAATCACATGTTTGGATGTCTTATTAATGCTTGAAATGATTGAGTTTTTTTTTAATTATATGGAAAAATGTTTAAGTACTTTTCAGTTTTGCTTTGGTTGAGTTCTTTTATATTTGAATATTATTATAGTTTTTTTCCCCTTGCATTGGTTTTCTTTCAATATTTGTAATTTTCGTATATGTGTGTGTTTAGTGAATGATAATAAAGTTATCCATTGATTAAAAAAAAAAACAGCTCAGAAGAACACAAGTCTGATAGAAATTCTGCAAGTAAACACCAGATTTGTTAGGTTTCTTCTGGGAAGAAGCTCTGCTTTGGGTGTTGGACTGAACACAATGTGTGTTATGGCTTGGAAGACATTTTGTCTGCATTTTGCTCATGTCCAGAGACTTTGCTTGAGACTGATGTTAAGGGCAGTAAACTAATTAATCTTGTAGAAGAAATTTTGAGACAGTCTAATATTGAGGTGGTGCATGGGTACTGTTGAGGGCTTTTAATCAGACCTATGTTGAGAATCAAGGGCAAAGATCACAGTAGAATGGTTTAAATTATTTTGAGATTGGGCAGAAAGGAAGCTCTAGTAAAGTTGTGGCCTGCAAAGAGGAGAAATTGGTTGCTGAAAAGACTAGCAAGGAAAAGCCAAGTATTTTAGAAGAAGACCAGAAAAGATGGCCTGAGGAGATCACAAAAATCAGCAAGACTCCAGCCTTTGCAGCTTCAGAGTTGCCAAGGTGAAAGAATTTACTTTGAGAAGGAACCTCAGAGCACCATGTTCCATAATGATAGCAGCTTAGGAAAGATGTTCCTTAGGATTTGGTTCATAGGCCAAATCCTGGACCCATACAGCCAAGAGAGAAGGAAGCTTGGCTACTGCTCCAGCTGAAAGCAGACCTTAGCATCATCCATGTAGAGCTGGTTTTAGATGCAGGTAGAATTCAAGAGTTGTGGGGTCAGGAATACTTCCTCCAAGATTCTGGGAGGCCAGGTATTGTGCCCCTGTGAGAGAAGTGAGTGAAGCTTTGAGTGTGAAGCAGAAGGTGCACTGGAAATCCCAGAAAGTTGGAGAAGCCAAGAAAGTGGATCATCTGAGGAAAACTGCAAGAAGGGAGCAGAGCCATCTCAAGAGAAGCTGTGGGAACTACAACCACCAGAAAAGCCATAGGGGTGGGACCACCAAAGCCATTTGGAGAACACAACTTGCCACAGATTACCAGGGATACTGGACATGTAACTATGCGACTTAATGTTTGCCCTGCTGGATTTTACACTTGCTTTGTTCTCATTCTTTAATATTCCCCTGTTTGTAATTTTTTGGAATGGAAATGTCTATCTTGTGCCATTGAATATTGGAAGTGTTTAACACTCGTTTCATTTGTACAGGGGCTCACAGCTAAGAGTTTGCCTTAAATCTCAGAAGAGACTTTTAGACTTGGACTTCTCAGCAAGATGAAACTATTAGGACTTTGGCAACTCCTGGAGATGGGCTAGATGCTTTTTTGATACAAAAGTGTGCATGAGTCTTTGGAGGACCAGGGGTAGAATGTTATAGCTTGTGTTTAGATATTCCCCCAAAGACTCATACAGTCATAGGTGGGGCTTTTTCAGAGGTGACTAGATCTTGAGAGTGTAATTAGTTCATGGCCCAATGCTAGAATTAACAGTGCTAGGATTAAGTGTGGGTTATTACTAGATCAATCTACTGATTGGTTTGACACTGTCTTATTCCTGGTAGCCTCGATAAAATATAAAAGGGGCAAACACTAAAAAGCTGTTAAGGTCCCTTGCTTGCTTTTGCTTTCTTCTGCTCAACCTCAACTGTTTCTCCTTTGCAATTCCTGTCTGCCATGCCACCCTGCCTTGGAGCCAGCGGATTATGGACTGAAATTTTTACAAACTGTGAGCTAAATAAACCTTTCCTCCTTTAACTTGTGTCAGGTATTTTTGTCTCAGCAAGGAGAAAAGTAACTAAGACAACAAGCAAGTAAAGAACAATAGTCACCTAAAGAAGAGATGGAAGAAATATAAAATAGCCTTGATTAATGGATGGTCATTCTATTACTTATTTATGTGATGTTCATTTTAAATGTCTTTTTTTTCTACCTAATTTTAAACTTGTCATGGGACTTTATAGGGATTATGTAAAATAATGTGAAAAAATATGCCTATTTTATCCATGGTTGAATCTCCACTTGCTAGCTAATACATATGTGACATCAATAACTACAGTCATAAATGAGAGAATGTGCTAATAAACCAGGTTGATTAAATTAATGCCAGTAGGAAAAACAAATATGGGGGAAATACACAGTAAGTAATTTCAGAGAAAGATACTTGTAAGATAAGAATAACAGTTGAAACCACACTGATAATCTGTTAAAAGTTAAATAAATATCATATTACTTGGCCAAGTCATTATTGCTTTGAAAGAAAAAATAAAATATTTTTATACTGTCAAATTTAGTATTGGGTCTAGCACATGGATTGAAGCAATGTTGAATCAATACCAAGGGGTAGTCTGTCAGTCCTTTTAGGGTCAAGCTTGGCAAAAACTGTAACTTTCTTCCTACCATCCCACTGCAAACCTCAGCACTGTATTTTCCCTTTCTCTTTCTTTCCCCCGTGTTTTTATTCTGTTTTTTTTTTTCTGATGCCCTCAGGATTTCTTTCATAGGTGCATTCAGAACCAAGTCATTGGTGCTTCCATGGCAACTCCTAAACTCAAGATTTAGTACTCAATCTTCCCTGCTTTATTTCCCATTTCAAAAAGTACTTTCTCTCCCTAGATCACTGACATTCAAATAAGCCCTACTCCAATTTTAAAGAGAAATAGAAAAGGTGTAATCCGTAAATTGGACTAACCTCTTTAAATCAGGAAAATAAGACAAAATAATTGAAATCTCTAACAACTTTAGATAAATTGTTTTTTTCCTACACATTGCTTAGAAATTTTTCTAAAGTTGTTCTGTTCTCTTTTCTAAAGTTGTTTTTCTGAAGTCATCTAACAACTTTAAATAAATTGCTTCTGCCCTCTACACTATACATACGTGTGCATATATATGTATGATTAATAAAGAATTATGATTATTATTATGATTAATAAAGAGACGCTAATCCAAAATTACAAACAATGGAAAGAAAACTCAAGGTTGTCTCCAGGGAAAGCTGAGTTACTCAGAGAATTAGCAACAAAGAGCCATCCCAGACTAAGGCCAACTCAGCTGCTTCCCATCCTCATTCAGTTCCCTTCAGCACTCTGGTTTTTCTGAGCAGCTGAGGTTAGTGTTTACTCTTATAGTTGAAACAACACATGGCAGAACTATCTCTTCATTGTTTTATGTAAGTCCTAACTGAATTTTATCCTCTGGGACAGCAGAGGCCAGGACTTCTATGTTTCAAAAATCTCTTCATCAGTAATGGTAAAAATCAGATTAAAATTTGGCTTCTGAAATAAGAGAATACTGTAATTTAAGAATTTGAGAAACTCCCTTCCCTTTACCTATCACCTTCTCTCAAAAAGGACTATGGTTATCAGCTTCCACTTTGTTCCTTTGTGACACAATAAAGTTGCAGAGGTGAACAATCCTTTCTGATTGTTCTCTTCTCACTTTTTACTGAAGTGCACTGAAAGACCACTTTTGAGTTTATTTTTTATTAGTACACGTTTGCAGTACATAACAAGTGGTACACATACATAAGGCGTCTTAGTTACTTTTTTATTACCCCTTCTCTCCCTCCTACATCCAACTCTTGGTGCCATTCATTTTTATGCCATTTGTAATACATAATGACTATATATTTCTTACAGAGTTGGTGCATGTATATATCTTTTTAAAATTTTAATGTAATAAGGTAGATATTAATAAAGAAAACATAAGATATAAAATAAGTTTTGTGAAAAATAAGGAATCTCCACACTGATTTTCACAGTGCTTGCACCAGTGTATACTCCCACCAAGAGTGGAGAAGTATTCCTTTTTCCCCACAGCCCTACCAACATTTGTTTTTGGTTTATTTCTTGATAATAGCCGTTCTTTCTGGAGTGAGATAGAGTCTCAGTCAGTATTGTTTTAATATGTAGCTCTGGAATGACCAGTGATATTGAACATTTTTCATGTATTTATTTGGCATTTCTACTTCTTCATCTGAGAAGTGTGCATTCACTCAGATGCCCATCTTTGGATTTGATCTTGAAATTTGGAGGAGCCAATGTTTTTCAATTCTTCATATGTTCTAGATATTAGTCCTTTGTCTGAGAAACCACTGGGTAAAATTTTTTCCCACTCTATGGGTTCTCTTTTCACTCTGTTGGTGATTTCTTTTGCTGCGCAAAAGCTTTTTAATCTTTTTGATCAACTCAGTAGATGCAGAAAAAGCATTTGACAAAGTCCAACACCCATTCATGATCAAAACCCTACAGAAAGTTGTAATAGATGGTGTTTATCACAAACCAACAGATGGTCAAAAACTGAAATCCTTCATGCTAAAATTAGGAACATGACAAGGATGTCCACTATCACCACTCCTGTTCAATATAGTTCTGGAAACATTAGCCACAGCAATTAGACAAGAGTAAGAAATAAAAGGAATAAAGACAGGCAATGAAAAGTTAAATTATCGTTATTTGCAGTTGACATAATACTCTACATAGAAGACCCCCAAAATTCCACCAAAATATCTCTATATTTAATAAACAAATTCAGTAGCATAGCTGGATACAAAGTAAACACTCAAAATTCAATAACATTTCCGTACATAAATAACAAATTCAGTGAGAGAGAAGTTAGGGAAACAACATCTTTCACAATAGCATCAAAAAAAGAGAGAAATACTTAGGAATCAATCTCATATAGGAAGTAAAAGATCTCTACATTGAAAATTACATAACATTTAAAAAGGAAATTGAAGCAGATATCTGAAAATGAAAAACCTATCCCTTGCTTTTGGACAGAAAGAACCAACATAGCAAAAATGCCATACTCTCAAAATTGTTATATAGATTTAATGCAATCCCAATCAAAATACCACTAGCATACCTCATAGAATTAGAGAAATCATTCCTAAAATTTATTTGGAACCAGAAGAGACCTAGAATATCAGAAACAATTCTTGGCAGCAAAGGCAAGGCAGGGGATATCACAATCCCTGAGTTGAAACTATACTACAGAGCTACTATGATAAAAATATATATATATATATCATGGTACTGACAACAAACAGACTTGAAGATCAGTGGAACTGATTAGAAAATGCAGAAATAACCCATAACACAATCAGTTACCTTGCCATTGACAAAGGGGCAAAATATATTCACTGGAATAAATATAGTCTCTTTAATAAATGCTGCTGGAAGAACTGGCTTTCTACATGTCAAAAACTAAAATTAGACCCATGTCTATCACCATGAACTAAACTACATCAAAATGGATCAAAGATCTAAATATTAAAACAGAAATATTAAATCTGCTGGAAGAGAGAATAGGTGGAACACTTGACAACATAGGAGTAGGCAAAGACTTCTTGAACAAAACCCTGACTGCACAGGATAAAACACATCTTAATTCCTTGCTTGTTTCCTTTCCTTCCCCTTCTTCTCCCTCCCTCAATGTTTGATCCTTTACCCTGTTTAGAATGATCTATCTCCCAACATTCTTCATCTATTTTTATCTTGCTCTTTATTTATTCTCTGAGTTTCTCACATAAGACAAATCATCCATTCTAAGCTTTAGTGTCTCATTTATTTTACTTAAAATTATGATCTCACGATGCATCCATTTTCCTAGAAGTGACTCAAGCTTATCTTTCTAGCAGAATAATAGTCCATTTTGTGTAAAAACCACATTTTTAATCCATTCACCTTTTGATGGACATATAGGCTGCTTCCAAGTTTTAGGTATTATGAATTGTGCTGCAATAAACAGGGGTATCACTGTAATAAACATGTATCACTGTAATATAATGTCTTTAACACTTTTGGGAAAGTACCTAGAAAGGGAAAAGTTGGGTCAAATGGAATGTCTAGTTTCACTTTTCCACTAATCTCCATAATAATTTTCATAGTGGTTGTACAAGTTTACAATCCTACCAAAAATGTAGAAGGATCTCTTTTCCCCTGTAGCCTCTCCAGCATTTGTTATTGTTTGATATCTTAATGATGCCATTCTTTGTTGGATTAGGTGAAATCACAATGTTTCAATTTGCATTTCTCTAATGGCTAGAGATGTTGAATATCTCTTCATAGATTTATTGCCCACCCATATGTCCCACCTGAATATCTTCTGAGAAGGTTCTATTTATTTTGATTGTCCATTATATGATTAGTCTTTTATTTTGGGTGTCATCTTTTTGAGTTTTTTGTATATTCTAGATATTAGTCCCCTGTTTGAGGAATTGCTGGTAACTTGTTTTTTGCCCATTCTCTAAGTTATCTTTTCACTTTGTGGCTTGTTTATTTTGTTGTGTAGAAGGTCTTTATTTTGACATCATTCAATCTGTTGATTCTTGGTACTATTCCTGTGCAACCAGGTTTCTACTCAGAAAGTCCTTGCCTACACCTATTACTTCAAGAGAACTGGAGAAAGTAATCCTTAAATTCATACGGAACCAGAAGAGACATAGAATAGCCAAAGTAATTCTGGGTAAAAAGGGCAAGGCAGGGGGCATCACAATCATGGACCTCAAGTTATACTACAGAGCTACAGTGATAAAAACAGCATGGTATTGGGAGAAAAATCCAGACTCATGGATCAATGAGACAGAAGAAACAGAAACAAACCTATCCATATTCAGCCAAGTTACTTTTGACGAAGGGGCCCAATCCCTTTGCTGGAAGACAGATAACCTCTTTAACAAATGGTGCTGGGAAAACAGGCTATCCTTATGCCTAGGGTTGAACCTAGACCTATATTTCTCACCATGCACTAAATTAAAGTAAAAATAGATCAAAGATCTAAACATTAAAACAGAAACACTTAATCTGCTGGAAGATAAAAGAGTTTAAAACTATTGAGGACATAGGCTCAAGTAGACTTTCTGAACAAAACCCTACTTGCAAAAGATATAATACAAAGAATCATCAAATGGGACCACATCATATTAAAAAGCTTCTGCACATCAAAGGAAACCAATATCAAAGTGAAGAGGTAACCTGCAGAATGGGAAACAATTTTTGCCAACTACTCCTCAGAGAAAGGACTAATATCTAGAATGTATAAAGGACTCAAAAAAATTATAAAGCCACCAGCACTCTATAATGCTGGTTCTATTCTAATGATCTTATCTGATTCTGACCACTTCTGAACGGTCTTACTTCTAAGCAGGATATTTGGCTTAAGTTCCCCTTCTATTATCGAACAATGGCAATTAACACATGAAGCTTTGGGGGACACTCAGACCATATTCAAGAACAGCATTAGAGTCACTAGTTTACATTTGCAAAGGAGTCTTGTAGCATCACAATGAAAAATATATATTTAGAAATTTATGTTAGGAAATAAAAATATTTTGAGAGATGATAAAGGATAGAAATGACTATATGTATGCACTTACAATATAAAATGAAACATATTTATAGGCAGAATGATAGAATTTTACCTGTGCAGTAAAAGAGCTGAGTTAGAAAAATTTTCCAAATAAAACATCATACTTTAATTCCTAATATAAGACTGAAAAATCAATATTTTTCTTTTTAGCTCCAGTTCACAGACTAAGTAAAAACATCAGTACATTTTTTTCAGTTATCACTATTATCCCTGTATAATAATTCAAAAATCAATCCATGAAAAACAAGTATGATTCATATTGCAGTCACAATTCAATCCTGCCTTTCTGAGTTTTTTCTTCATTTTTTTCCCCATCCTTTCAAATTTGCAGGATGAAATGTGTCTCTTCTACTGTGTATTTCCCAGATTGTTGTTAGAAATATGTTATGATTATATGACTAGTAATTAAAGATCCATAGGTGATACAGAGCAATCTAAACAAATAATCTGCCCCCTTAAAGAGCTTAAAATAGATATAATCTTAAGCAATACTGTGAAAAAGACAAAAGATGCTACCTTAAATTTTTCTCATGATCAACTTGTCGCAAGAGGGTTTCCTGTCCTAGAGATTATGCTTGGCACTAGTGTTTTCTAACCTACCTGTGATCAAGGATTAAATTTGTATTTCCAATTCTATGTGGATTAATATTTTCATCAAATGTAGCAGCAGAATTATGGGAGTATTGGGCCGAGGATTTAGCTCAGTGGTTCTGTTGCTTGCTTCCCAAGGGCAAGGTCCTGAGTTCGATCTCCAGCCGCCCCCCCAAAAAAAGAATTATGGCAATTTCAAAATCAATACAAATTTCAAATTGTTTGTTCCCAATTCCCATACTTAGCTTTTACATATCTAGTAGTGTCACATGCTGGGATCAAAGAACAGAAATTATTTTGTGCAGCACTACTTAGGAGAACTCCACATATTACAAAAAAGTAAAAAAACTCCAAACAACTTTATTTAAGGTCACAATGCAGGCATGGTACAATGCATAACTGTAAACTTCTCATTATAAATACCACTGAAATTCAAGGGAATCCAGGGCTTCAACTCACCTATGGCCTCAAATTCTAAGAAAGGGGAAGATAAAGGCACAAGGCCCAAAGGTTTATGCATTATTCTGCTGCCAATATTGAAGACAGTACCTGCTTTGGAGTATGAGAAGGATGTAAGTAGAGGAAGAATTTGCATAAGAGAAAAAATTAGCTTGTGAAAAGTTTCTTCTCTTTTATCTTAACTGTAATAAATTCATTTATAATAAAGTATTGTTTCTCAGTAATGCCAAACATCAAGTTCCTTGGTTCTTTTTCTTGTTTTGTTTTGATACATGGCCCCTAGACATATATTATTGCTGCATAGGGCAGATGGGAAACATTAAACAAAGTTGAAAAACTACAGTTCTTTTTAAATAAATAAATTAATATTTTCATCTATATACATATCAATCTCAAAAATAAGAGAGACAAAGCATTAAGCCAATTCTACACTGTGGAAATTGGATGACATTTAATGATAAAGTAATAATAATAAATAGTTTTCAAATAAAAGTTAAAATATTAGCTTTATAAATATTTTGATATGATTTTTAAAACAGCCTTTATTTTAGAATAGATTAATAGAAAAATTGAAATGGTAATACAAAGAATTCCCATGTACTTTACACCCATTTTCCATCTTACATAATATGTTTTATTTGTTACAATTATGGAAATTATATAGATACATTATTTTTAACTTGAATTTTCCATTATTTTTAACTAAAGTTTTTCTGATTCTAACTAGACTAATACATTACATTTAATAATTATAAAGTAACCTCTTAGACACTTTTTGGTGATAGTAGTTTCTAAGACTTTCTTTGCTTTTTTAATGATTTTGAGAGTTTGGAGGATTATGGGTCAGGGGCTTTGTATTTGTCCCTTATTTTATATTTGTCTCAGGTTTTGTTTTTTTTTTCCAATGATTATACTGATGTTTTGGATATTGGGGAAATGACCTCAAACAGGAAGTGCTATTCTCATCAAAGTGTATTAAGAGCGCATGATTTGTCACTATTGACGTTCACCCTGATTACTTGGCTTGGGGGAGTTTTTACCAATTTTGTCCTCTGTGAAGTCACCTCTCCCCCTCTTTCCATTCTGTACTCAACAGAAACAGTGCAGTCCACTCCTAGGGAGTCAAGTGTTATGCCTCACTACTTTGTATTCAGAGTGTTTACATTATTCAGAATTCTTTCGTAAAAAGAGTTATCTCTTCTTCCCATTTGTTTGTTAAATTACTATCCGTATCAGTACTACTCAAAGATCTTGATTTTTATACTCCTGTATTACTTTATTTATGTAATTTTTTCATTTTTATTTAAACAGTTCTAGCTGTAGCCATAGGGAACACTTTCTGTTGCCTTCTATGTTCTTTTGACATAGTCTCATTATTTATTTCTCTCTTTATTTTATTTTTGTTTGTGTTACATTTTGTCTTAGAACTTCCTTATTTTCTGGCACTACAAATACTTCAAGTTCATTTTGTGTATAACAGATTTTTATAAAGAAATCCTGGTTTTAAATTTTAGGTGCTGAGTGGGCTCATTATTAAGATTATTGCTTCTAGGCTTTCTTAGTGGATACAGGAAAGACAGAGTGTGTGTATATATACACATATATATGTATATATATGTATATATATGTGTGTATATGTGTATATATATATATATATATATTTCTGCATGTTACCATTTTTTTGTCAATATTAAGCCACACATGAGTTCCTTCTGATGGCTCTAACTCTTAATCCATTACTATGAAGATCACTGTAGACTTTCCCCTTACTTATCTTTAATAGGGAGAAAACAGACTCCTAGATTTGTAGGCATTTACCTAATTGTTCAATTCTGGTATACAAGGCCTGAACATTTAGAGTAGTTCATCTGTACTCCCATGGGAATCAACTTCATCACTAGGTTACAACCCTGTACTCATTTGTTTTGTTCTAGGTTTTTCATTTTCCATTCATTTTCAAAGGTCCTTAGGTCAGCATGATTTTCCTGATTCTTTAGTGAATTCTTCTCATGCAATGCTAATATGGTAGGATGATTTTTTAATATTCTACATTCTACATATTTTTTAATATTCTACAATCTGTTCTGATATATTTTTATACCTAATTTCTTTGGTTCACTGAATAATATTTTGCTGTGTGGATGTAACAAGTGATTTACCCATTCATCATTCATCTTCTGAAGACTATATGAGATAATTCTCTTTTTAAGAATTATAAGTAAAATTATTGCAAATATTAGTCTGCAAGGGGCCTAAAAGACCAAAGTTTCAAGGGACACAGAAAAGAGGAAAACATGAATGTTGAAGAGCTGAGAGAATTGTTCACAAGCTTCCAGGCATTAAGAATACAGATGTTTGAGTTGAAATTCTGTCATATTAGAGGGAATATTTTAATCATTAATTTAGGGTTCTGTAAAAATCTTAGAACAATTCCATTTTAGGAATAAAGACTCAAGATGAAAGAAGTTGCCCTAGAAATAAATGTAAAAGGAAAACATGTACACCCTAACAAAGTCTCCCTCATGTCAAAGTCATATCTCAGTAATATAACAACCTATTAGGTAAAAAATAATCTTCATCGAAAAATAACAACATTTAGAATCTCTAAAGAGAAACTTTTCAATATTCAAAATATAAGTAAAAATTACTGGTTATGGAAGTAATTAAGTCTATAACCTAAGGTTACAAAATTAGAAGAAAAAAAAATGACACAGATATTGAAAGTATAAGAAAAAAGCTACATAAATTACATGCAATAAGTTAATGCTTCTACAGCTAAAGGTGTATATAATGAGGTACTATATAGAGTATACTAGAAGAGGTATAAAACCTCCAAAAGAATGAAATTCAAAGTAGGAAATGAAAAATACACTACTTTAAGTAAAAATAATTCACTTGTTGAGGTTGATAGGCAACCACACACAGTAGGAATGTCTAAAGAAATTGACAAACTATATCCATAGGGGAAAATTTGATAGGATAAAATGTTTTGGATCTCAATTCAAATGAAATATTGAAATGCTATGATATTAAAATGAAATATTGGAATATTAAAATGAACTAAAATGAAGCTTTACAGAAAAAGATTGAAATAAAATATTCTCAAGATTTCATGGTCTAATAAATGTAAGAAATGACTGATTGGAGCCCCAAAGGAAAGAATATGTAATGTGACAAAGTAAAGTACTTGAAGAATAATGGATGTAGTTTTTAAATATTAAAAGAAGCCAATAATCTGCAGATTAATAAATGATAAACAGTTTTATGTTTGTTTTTATTTCATTTGTGTATTACGGAAGGGCTAGGCAAGGACTAGTCTTTCAACTATAGACAGAGAAGAAAGTGCAAGTGTAATCTTGATTCATATTTGTGATCGCTTGTTTCCAGTTTTCCACCAACTAAGAGAATATAAACTCAGGACTTTTCATTTCATAAATTTCTACCATTAAGTCAATTAAATTACGTGTTCACATGTTAAGCCCCTGTCCACATATTTAATTTTCAATGACTCTTAGAATGGACACGTTATTCTTGATAGCTATAGATAAGTTAGAAGCTATATACATAGACTCAAAAGCAGGTCTGGGAGTCTACATCCATATATTTTCATGTTTCTAAAGTGCCAGGAATTACTAACAGCTCTTATTATTTATATAGCGTTCTCCAGTTCTGGGGTCTCCATCTACTTGATAGAACACCTAACATTAAATTCAATCAAATAACTGATATCTTACTGTAAAGGTGGACTAATCAGAAAAGTACAGCAAAATGTTTTTGATCTCCTTAGAATCAATGTACCCTCAGGTAAATCACTGTTCAAAAATATTTTTAACCTTAATCATTCACAAATAGCCATTTTTGGAGCATTCAGAATATTAGCATATAGAATTTTTCTTACAAAGTATTTCTTCTAGATTATATAAATGATTGTAAAAGTTATTTTGTCAGTTGTGCTTAGAGAGCAATGTCTGATTTTAGGCATAATTGAACTATATAAATTCAATGTGAGCTGAAACTTAAAATAAATTTGTTCTTCCAGTTATAAGTTGTAAATGTCAAATACGAAATACAGTAGTACAAAAATATCATAAAAACTTCCTACAATATAATGGTGTTTTATTATATCAATACCGAAATTCCATTATTTTGAAAGCTACTTTTGCTTATAAGGTTTAAGTTTATTGTTTGGCTCACTGGTTGTTAAATTTCAATACAATGGAAGGAGACTTTAAAAAATGAACTGTAGAAAGCAGATTCTGACATTTACCGCTTAATTTGTACGGCCCAAAGGCTTGTAGGGGCCTAGGAGAAGATCACCCCCTACCGGCCATTCAGTTCCCTAATTATATAGTAAATTCATAGCCAGCCTTCGCAAAATGAGCACACATACAAATACAAGATTTGGAATATCATATAGCAATTACTAACATTTGAAAGATGTTGTAAATTTCTGAACAAAAATGATCAATTCTATTCAAAAATAAATGTTTTCCCATCCATGTTTAAATATAGAAAAATTTTGTAAAATATTGATCTAAAAATGAATGATAAATGCATGGCAGTCAGAGCTTTAGAGATTTAAAAAGTGAAGGAAATTAATTATCTGAGTGACTGGAAGTTACATTCCAAAGATATCCATGTTGTAAACTCTGGAATCTGTGAATATGTTAATCTAACACGGCAAAGAGTACTTGTGCTTTCAGGTGGAATTAAAAACAATAGTCAATAGATTATATGCTAGATTATTTCAGTTTGCTAAATATTAATGTGAGTGACTTATAAGTGGAGGGAGAGAGAGAGAGAAAGACAGAAGAGTCAGAAAGTTGTGAAGATTCGAAGAACTGGGATCCCCACTAAAGAATGAGGATGAATGTTTTATTAGTAGAAATGCTTAAAAGAGGAAATGAATACTGCTTACTCAGGGGCAATACGGCAAACACTGGATAAAGACGACTTGAATCATGGAATCTGCACATGCATATCAGCACTGAATGCAGGCTTTGGTGTTCCCCACCATGAAGTGAGAGCTCAGCATGATTTCAAGCTTTATCATTATAATACAGCAAACACAGCAAAACGGGATGAGTTTCTGCATGGCATAAAACAGGGTTCTCATCAATCTCTTAATATTCATATAGTGGATTTAAGTAGCACTGAGTCATGCACATGATACAGTACTTTTCTTCTGAACATTAAGGAAATGAATTTCACAATCAGTATAAATTAAACTGCTGATTTGTATTGTCATGATAGTATTTTTATCTAACATTTTAAAGCACATGTTAGCTAAAATAACAGTTTTTAAAATTTATAATCTAGTTTCCATACATATTGTAATGTTGACCCTTTCTTATATTCAAGAAATATAATCTAAATTCCTTTCAGATTCAAGAAGAGACATATGTATGTGATTTATAAATTCAATAATATGTAAAGATAATCCATAATCATGTTTAAAATTTGTCCTACAATCTGTTTATCAAGTTTATATAAAAATGAATTAATAGCTCAGTGGTTTTGCCACCTGCTGTGCAAGAGCAAGGACTAGAGTTTGATCCCCCGTGCCAAAAAAAAAAGGAATAAAATACAAAAATTGCAAAAGATAAAAAAAAAAAGATTTGAAGATGTTGTGCTGCTAGTTTTGCAAATTGTAGAAAGTACCACAAGTGGAGAGCTGAAGCTGAAAAGGATCTCTTAAAATCTCCAAAGAATTTTAACTCTTCTATATTTTGATTTTAGCCTAGCAAGACCCATTTTGGACTTCTAATCTTAAGATTTTAAGGTAATAAATTTGAGTTTTAAACCACAAAATTTATAATAATTGGCTAAATTGGCAACAGGAAACTAACTTACTTAGTTTGTGCATTGCCTAAGCTCTAACTTTAAATAAAATACAAATGTTTGAGTTTATTTTTCCAAATGAACAAATTAATTGAAGTAAGACTATCTAATAGAAGAGAAATGTTTAGGGCATTAATTTGCCTGAGATTACAAGCAATAATAAAACGATGAACACAAATGACATATTTTTGAAAAACCATCAGGGCAAATACCCATGGTATGTGGAGACTGGTGTGAAAGGAGTTCCCTGTAGTTACAATTTGGCACAAACAGCACAAAATTATAGTAATCACTAATTATGCAAAAACTTGGAATCAATGCATACTTTTCTACTTTGTATGAATTAAGTAAAGAATATATTGAAATCAAGTGAGCTAAAACTTTCCACTCATAATTAACACTTTCAAATGTTTCTACTGTTAAACTGTGTCCATCAACTAATGTACCATCTGATGATTTGTCAAAACTCTGTGAAAACAGTGTTCTGAAATCAAAGCTTTTATTTTAAAAATCTCCCCATTACCCTTTATTCAGAAAAATATCATTTTATTCCTATTTTTACAACTTGATGAGTTTTCTTTAATCATTGAAAAATATTTCCTGTATATTCAATATACAGTAACACCTTGGTTCACAAATGCTTCTGTTTGCAAATAATTTGGTTTGCAAACAAAAGCATTCAGCAAAATTTTGCTTCTGTTTGCCAACTCCACACTGGGTAACAAACACGACCACAGCCATTTTCCCCATATGAACACAAACAGAGCCATCTTCCATAAAATCATAAAACAAATTAGGTTTATCAACCAAGGTACCACTATTCTATTAAATATGCAAAATATTTTATTTTTACATATTACATTATTTTAACCAGAGTAAGATTTCATTAGCTTCATAAAGGACAACAAATACTTTACCGATTTAAAAAGTTGTGATAACTGGGTGAGTACAGAGTAATGTAAATATGACCGAGATCCTCTGGTTATTCTTTCTTCCTTTTTGTCCTCCTTGAACTAGTGTATCAGCATTTTCGTTATATTTTCAAACTTTAAAGGTATAAATTAATTTATTCACAACTTCTTGGAGTTATTTGGGAAGGGCGGGTCATTGCAACTCGCAGAATTCAGTGTTGTAATGCTTAAACGTTCATTGTTTGTCTATGCTTTTCAGACACCTCTTCTTTCTTAAGTCTTTTTCTCTGTAGTTTTATCTTTAGTTTTTAAATTTGTTTTCTAGGCATGTTACCCACTTCAGCAAACAAGTTATCTGAGTTTTCATTCTCTTGAGAAGAAAAATATCTCTTTGTAAATAACATATATATTTTCCTTTAATGAATATTTTCATCTCAAGTCACAACAAGAAACTTTGAAATCATTTGGCTTTGGAAATTATCACATTGTGAAAAGAAACTTGTTTCCTATCTATTGAGAATTAGTCAAATACAAATCCAGAATTAAATGATAGGAGAGCATGCTATGCTGTATACTGAGATTAAAACTAAATGTTATTTCAACTCTGTTGGTCCTTACCTTTTCTATGGCCTTTTGAACAATCAATTAATTACCTGATGTCTCAGATTTATCCTCTTTATAATGAGAGGCAAAGATAGGTGGCCTACAGCGTTGTTTCTAGCCATGAGGTTCTATGATACTTTGAGTACGAAGCCAAATCCTCACCATTGAGGCATTTTGCATTCTTCTTGGGGAAGCAAGTTTTATGGCCCATGTAAAAGAGCACATGGCTGAATGTGATGCCTAACAGAGCAAAATTTGAAGTGTTATATGAGATTCTTGAAATACTGAATATTACCCCCCATGAATGATGTAGTTGAAGAAGAAAGCACTTGATTAGAGAGAAAAATGGAGTCTGGCATGAGGGTGCCAGCGTGGAGAACTGTGTCAGATTTGGTTTGGCAAAAGCAGGCTGTCCTTTGAAGCTGTAAAAAGTAAGTTTCAACAGGTAGAGCCTGAGTTTGTCCACACGGAAAAATTTGGCAAAGAAATCCATATTTACTTCCATAGGAAGCAGGGAGCTACTGAATACTGTTGAAGAAAGGAATAATCTGATGGAAAACAAAAAAAACCAAAAAGCTGGCAATAACACAAATGAGTGAAATATGTAGGAAAAGAGGAAGAGAGGGAGAAAATACAAATGGAATAAATCATTTGAACTTATTTTTGTCTGAAGTTAAAGCACTGTATTATCTGTGGAAACCTGTAGCAGCCTATAATAAGGTATATTTGAAAAGAGATTCTAACTTTGAAATAATAGGACACAGTTGAAATTTGGCAGTGATAAAGAAAAGAAAGACAAATATAAGAGATTTTTTGAAGTGAATTTTGAAGGTAGTTTGGTGCCTTACTGAACACGAAGGAAGAAATATAAAGTACGACATGGATATACGAAGCTGAGATTGGTTAAATGCTAGTGGTAATAAGAATAAGTAAGAACTCGAAAGGAAGACATTTTGAGAAAGAAGATAATATATTTTTATAAAAATTCTGTGAAAATCAGTGATTTAGAAAAATGATAAAAAACAGTAAACTACTGATTCAAGAATATTGTGCTAAATATTAATTCATTTATTTCTATCCATGTTTTTGCACCAGGAGAGATTATTTAATTTCTACATTTTTAACTCTATGTTTCTAATATTTAAACATCAATCCACACACATTTCCTCATACATTAATTCATGTCAGCATCTAAATAACAAAGAGGACAAGTATTTTTTACCTAAATTGCTAATTGTAAACATTTGCTATTGCATAATCACTAGTTTAGCAGCATAAACACTAGTTTAGCAGCGTAAACAGGTTTTGAGAAAAAGTGCAGGTAGAAGAAAACAAAGATATAAAATTTAAGAAGAAATAAAAATTTCATGTTTAGTTGTCAAGGATAAGACCATTTCTAATTGTTGTTTTCATGTTGAAGTTCCAAGTATTGAAATTCACATTTCATCAACTGAAGAAAAAATGGCAACATTGTACACAGAGATATGAAGTTACTAATGTGCTTTAGAATTAGAATTTCTTCCTATATTCTAGTCTTCTTTTTTTGAAAATTTGATCCTCAGGGAGTGCGTTGTGTGACATTTGTAACACCCAATTCCTAGCACCTACTTCCATTCCACGTATCTTTCATTTGCTGCAATAGGACCACATCTTTAACTGTTGCTAGTATGCTGTGATTATCCTAAAGTCAGTTATTTGTATGAAATCTCACAGTCCCTTGGAAAAGGACATAGATACTACCCATATAAAGGAGGATCATTACATACACATACGCTGAACAAATTCAAAAGTCCATTAAAAAAGGTCAAAGTGAGACACATTAAATTATGGAAAAATGTTGCTACAAATGTTAAAGAAAAGTGTTAGTAGGATATGTTATTCTCTGAAGAAGACCTCAGGGGCAGAACAAGCAATCCATCCATAAACTGGGCCAAGTTGTGCCCTAATGCCAGCCCAGCCTGTGGCTAGAGAAAAGGCTGAAGATCAGAAGATGTGAGGCAATGGAGAGATCTTGACAGTGACAACAGAGAGGAAAAGCTACATGCTTCAACATATGTTTCCAGGCTCCATCAACTAATGACTGTGAATTGTAGGAACGTTAGTTTCATTGTTGACATTGGCCTCTCAGTGATGACTGGCTGGATATCATCGAGGTTCATGGAGAAATTAATGGAGCAGTAGTAGCCAAAGGAGCAGGGGAGGCAAGGAGAACTGTGAGAGAAAGCATCTATGGAACCACGGGCCAGTTTTGCATTTACAGAAACTCCTAACAAGAGAAAGAAACAAGGTTGTACAATTGACAAATGGGTGACTACTTACTAACCACAACTGATTGAAATGTTTTTGAGGCTCCCTAGGGGTTGACCTAAAGTTTCATAATTTTTGCTCCTCTTGTTTAAATATTTAAACCTATTTTAGATACTTAATTTTATCTGTATGTACTGCTAAACTCAACCACTATCTTTACATTTATATCAAAAGACATTCACACCTATAGAAACACATTACTTTTTGTTAAATAGTATGGCAGTTATTTCTAGTTTGTACTGAAGTTATAGTGGTATGACCATAAAATAATGAAACTGGATTTATCAAGCCATATAAGGACACTTACTCCTTTAGCATCATTGCATATAGTTAGCAAAGTTTTCTCAGTTTCCATATGTTAACCACAGCTCATATTAGTTTTATGTGAGCTTTTATATTACATGAGAATATTTTCTACCCAAACTTAGTCATCAGAACTAAAAGGTACAAATGCACATGGATGAAACTTTCATTTTTAACTAAACGAGGTAGCTTAAATGAAATACTAATAGCAAAAACTGTATTAATTGATATAATGTGAAATGTAATCTTTAAGATATGCTTAAGTAATCCACATTTCCTCTTAGGTTTAATAATTGTTTGTTCTTATGAAACTAAATCGCTTCAGTTATTTTTCTAGCTATGTATAGATGTAGTTCACATTATATAAAACTAAATTTTCTGGCTATATGACTGAAATTGGGAGTAACACATAAAGATGATATCTATCTATTATTTCTTTTTCTATTTTTGAAATGCTTCCTTTCTTAAAAGCAAAAGATCAAAGAAAAATATATTTTCTTTTCTTCAACTATGGAGCAGAGAAAAGTATATCTAAAAATAACACAGAAACTCATAGTTTGAAGTGAAGACTACTACTCTAAACACACACACAACACATAAGAATGGGTTTTTGGGAGCAATATAATTTGTTCTACTTACAATTATTTTAACTTCAAGAAAGAAATATCTACTTAGAAAAAAAGTAAGGGGAAAATATTTTAATAAAGGCATAGCAGTTATTTTTACAGACATCCAGAGAGTGTACACAGAGTCTTACAGGACTGAAATTAAAAAAAAGAAAAAGAGAAAGTAAAAGATTCATTTTTATCTATAGAGGCTATGCAATCTTCTTTATAAATTAACTGTTCTAAAACCTGCAGATAATTGAAACTGTCTCTGGTTTCTTAATACAAGAGCCCATGAAACCAACATAGTTAAGTCACAATTTTCTTTTAAAGCAGTTCACAGAAGATGCCCCTAGTCCCAGGTATGCACACTTGAGGAGCTAGCTTAAGGTGACTCTAGGTTTCATCAAGGTTAGGAGATGGAATTTATGTAGGTAGTGCATAGGCAGAACTGGCATCAGGTAGTATACAGACATTGATGCAGGCAAAGTGGCACAGCAGGAAAAGCACTTGATTTGGAACATACAGATCTAACATCTCTTTATTTATACATTGAGATAACACTACAGCCTTAGTGATATATAATATGTGCATTTTTATACATTTCTGGACTTTTCTAAGTTCTTAGAAATGCAAAGTGATTTTCCTTCTTTTTTCTGTTTATTAAAGTCTAGAAATTTAAATCAAGCTTAATAACATTGGAAGCCTCCAATATTTTTATTCTTAAAAAACTGAAATGAATCCTGAATTTGAAAAATCTGTCTATGAGCAGGCTTTCTATATGCTCCCTAACATTATCTGGTTATTCCACATGCACAGCTCTATTGAATTTGTTTCAGCCTTAATTGAATGATTTCCATGTTTATACTGATTTGTATAAGTATTTTCATGAACTTATCATATAACTATTTGCAACAGCTCTGCAAGGGAAGCAACAAAGGCCACATAAAAGAAGTAAGCAGAGATCTAAGGAATTGATTCATTTACTAATTCATCTAGTGAAAATTTATGGAACACCTAATTTTACAAGGCAATGTCCTAAAGTACTCGACTTATAGCAGTCAACAAAATGAATAATACTTTGCTCTAATATAGATTATATTTTAGTAAAAAAGAATAAAAAAGAGAGAGGAAAAAGAAAGGAAAAAGGGAGGAAAGAAGAAATGTCAGTGGATGTTTAAGCTGTTTTCATATCTTGGGTATTATGTAAAGTGCTCTAAGGTACATGGGAGTTCAGCTATCTCTTCAGCATCCTGATTTCATCCTTCAGATATACATCTAGAAGTAGAAATTCTTGGTCACATAGTAATTCTGTTTTTAATTTTATGAGAAACTTGTATATTGTTTTGAATTGCAGTATGATATTTACATTCCTGTCGACTGTGTGCTTAAGGGTTCCAATTTCCCTTTGTCCTTTATGATATTTGTAAACTTTTCATAATAGTTAAATCTTGGAAGTGGGCTATATGTCCATTAATGAATGTATGGTAACAGAAAATGTGACTTTTACATGCAACCGAGTATTACTCTGCTATGAAGAAAGATCATGATCTTCACAGTGGTTACACCAGTCTGCATTCCCACCAGCAATGGAGAAGGGTTCCTTTATCTCCATAATCCCATCAGCATTTGTTATTGGTTGATTTCTTGATAGCAGCCATTCTTTCTGGGGTGAGGTGGAATCTCAGTGTTGTTTGCATCTGCATCTCTCGACTGACCACTGATGTTGAACATTTTTTCATGTTTATTTGCTGCTTTTACATATTTTGTCTGAGAAATTTCTGTTCATCTAAGATGACCATTTTTGAATTGGGTCTTTAAATTTGGGAGGTCTGATTTTTTAAAGTCTTTATATATTCTAGATAGTGTCCTTTGTCCGAAGAACAGCTGGTAAATTATTTTTTCCCACATTGTAGATTATCTCTTAGCTCTGCTGGTGGTTTCTCTTGCAGTGCAGAAGCTTTTTAATAAGATGAGATCCCAGTTGTTGATTCTTTGTGCTAGTTCTGTGCTACTAAGGTTTTGTTCATAGAGTCTTTTTCTATTCCAATGTCTTCAAGAGTTCTACCTAACCTATCTTCCAGCAAGTTTAGTGTTTCTGTTTAAAGGGGAAGGAAGGAAGAGAAAGGAAAAAATATGAGAAAAGGAAAAAATGGAAAGAAAGTCTTTGTAAATAGGGAGGGGTGGAGGGGTTGCAGGGAGGGCGGGGGAATGGGGAAAAATAAGAACCAAGGTGTATCATTAATCGTATAAATTCCCAATGATGAATGTCATTATATTGTACACCTAAAATGTACCAATAAACAATGAAAAAAATAATTTTCCTTTCTTTTTATGTTTTTATCTGATTTTAGGATTGGAATGATATTAGGCTAACAGAATAAAGTAGGAAATATTATCTTTGCTTCCATTTTTAAAAATAGATTGTACAAAATTGGTGTCATTTCCTTGCTAAATGTTTGGTAGGACTCACCAGTGAAACAATGTGAGTGTGCTGCTTCCATGTTTTTCATATTTGGAAGATTATTAATCACCAATTTATTTCTTTAATAAATATGAGTATAAAAAAGAAAGATAATGTCCCATTATTTGTAGTTAAATGGATGAACCTTGAGACCAAATGTTAAGTGAAATATATCAGACCCACAAGCTTAAATATCTTGTGGATTCTCTTATGTGAGAAACACAAAGTATAAATAAAGAGCAAAATAAAAGATGATAGGAGATAGGGAGATATATTTTTCTCAAAGGGGGAACGGGATGAAGAGATGGATGGAGAGGTGGTGTAGGGGAGGGAAAAGAGATGAAAATGAGAAATTTAGATGTGTTATGTACATGTACCAACTCCACATAAGCAATGTAAATATTATGTACTGCAAACATGGACATAAAAAGGAAAAGAATAAAAAGTTGGATGGAAAGGGGAGGGAGGAAAAGGAAAAGGCAAAAAAAAAAAAGAATTAAAATGTGTAATGTACCAGTTACCTAGAAGGAATGTAAACATTATGAACTATAAATATGTACTAGTAAAGGAAATTTTCTGAAAAAAAATTAAAAGAAGTAGCTTAATATAAAGGAGTGGTGCCAAATCTTCTTTTCAAAGCTACCTTTGATTGCTACTACTAAGTGCAGACCTCTACAATATAAAATAATAGGTTACACATTGGAAAAGTGAAATTTTTTATATTCAAGTTAGTTTTAGATTGTTTGATATCTATGTGGGGATACTGATTAATAGACATATGTATTTCTCTGCACTAAAGTACAAAGTCTCAAAGCCCAATTGAGTCCTGAGCATGAAGAACATGCCTTTTTAATGTGAAGCAGGCATCTGTGCATTAAATCTTTAGACACAGAATTTACTGTGGGTGCAGGCTCTATTTTCATCATCATCTGAAGAGATAAAATGAAAATGATAGAGTAAATATTTCTAATAACTGCAATTTTAAAAAATTAATTTTTACCATCCATGCAATGTATTCCTTACCTATTAGTCTTTCTTCCATCTGTCCTGTAATTATTTTTCCACTGTTCCTATGAAACTCTAGTCCCCCATATTGAATATAAACATTATGTGCTGCAAACATGTACTAATAAAAGTAAAAAACACTATTTAAATTTTAAAAAAATTTAAAAAATCAAAATAAGTTAAAGAACAAAAACAAGCTTATGTTCCTGTTCATCTCAAAGTTTAGATTCTAGATAATCAAATACAGATGATGCTAAGGTGAAAAATAAAGAAAAAGAATCTTTAAGAGGAAGTTAAATGACTTTGGGTTAGTCCCATCTCATCAATAATTAGTGTCTAGTTCTAACAGTGCACCATTCTGTAACTAAAGAAATCTGAATCCTGTATATTTATCAAGCAGGATGAAGCCACTGGAAAAGACCACTAACATGTATGTGAGCAAAGGAAGGCAATGATAGATGACGTTGGATTCCACAGATTACAGGAATTTGAAGCCATTAACCCCCATAGGTTTGAGTAAGAATAAAGACTAAGGTGAAGGAAGGATTATCAGAACCTACAAAGAATGAGAGCTCTAGAGGGGGCTACCCAGAAGGAGCTAGTGGCTTTAATGATCCTTTGCAGGTTCTACAACTTGAAGACTGACAGTAATAAGGTTGAGGAATCCCTGACTTCTCTTTTTTCCTGCTCCTAAATCACTTGCTGGTGCTTCCTATTTGCTAACCCTAAGAAGGAATTAGAAGTTAAGGGATTATAGGTGATGCAGTCAGGTAAATTCTCTAGTGGAAAAGATTAGCATGAAGAAGGGTAGGAAATTGATTTGGATGGAATAATGTAGGAAGACTATCCAAACTGAGTTTTCCTTCTAAAAGATAAAAGGGAAAGATTGCAAAAACAATCAAGCAAACAAACAGAACAACCAACCAACAACAATATTTTCTGTCAACTTCTCTTCTGGGTACTCCACACCCAGTCTTCTATGACTATATGATCAATCTGGAATCTTTACCAAGAGTCTCATACACGGCTATTTTTATAGAATAGAGGGGGGTGAGAAGGATGTGAATTGGAAATAATTTACTTCAGTAAATTTTTCTGTAATGATTCTTTTTATATATAACCGGTCACTTCTCAGTTTATAAGAACAAGTACTCTGAAGATTGCTATCATAACTGAAATGTTTTATTTTCCCCATGATCTCCTATTATAATGCAGTGGATATGAAATGATCAGAACAGGATAATTTTGTAATGAAGAAAAAATTCCATGGGGCATAATTTCCCATCTGTAATTATTTTACAAATGTCTATTTTGCATGAAAAACAACATAGTTATAAGGCGTGCAAAGCTGTGTTAATGACCAACTATATTTCCATAAAAACAGATGCCAAGAAAACATAGTAAGGAAGTAAAACCAAATTGAGCTTACAATGAACACTGAAACTGGACTGTCTGCATTTGAAACAAATGAACAGACAGTGTAAAATAAATGAAAAAAACATGCACATAGTTAACCATAGCTTATATCACACAACGAATTCACCAGAAACTTATTTTTCTCTATGTGCTTAAATTTGCTAGCTTAACTAGAAAATGGTATTATTTTAAATGTAGATTTCTTCAAAGGTCTTTTATGATGGGATTTTCAATACACACAAAATTGAATATACATTGTAATCCTTGTTGAGTTGCAACAAGATGCCTTAACTATTAATTTTGGGAAAAGCAATATGTAGTTTCAAATCAAGTGGGTGAGCAAAATAAAGATTGGAAGAAACTGATTACCTTTTTCTTTTCTTTATTTCCTAAGCAACAACATTCATTGTTTTGGTGCTGTATTTACTCTAGCTAAAACTCATCTGATCTCTAGGACTCCTTCCTTTATGTTGTGAAGTAAGCACATATTGAAATTTGATTAGCCCTCTGCTGAACCTGTGTGACCAGGAAGCACTTCAGATACCACTCAGTGTGGTACAGGGATTCCATTAAGGTACAGAGGGTTTCATAAAGAATACCAAGGTCTCGCTCTGCAATGTATGTTGTGAGAATGTTGAAATAAGGTCATGTTAGATTCCATCAGAGGAGCTATAAAGACATTTTCAATTCTATAACATCCTAGAGTTGTTAGCACTCTTATTTGCATTTGTAAGAAAAATAGACCAATGATTTGTTCATACATTTAAAAAACCGTGAAATTGAGACAGACTTGATCTCATGAAATAATGGACATTTGCTTTATCCCTGTAATTTTTCACTTGCTTGATTCAAGGCTCTTGTTCATCCATTAACATGCTTCCAAACTTAACCTTCTGTATCCCTGGGAATTTCATTCCGTACATAATATTTTATAAATGAATAAAAAGAGGTTTTGGGGTGAAGGATCATTTTTCAGTCACTGACCCTCAGCAAGGATTTGTATTTAGGTCTGTATCTCTCAGAGTCTGGACCCTTTTTAATTATTCAACACCATGTAAGATAATGTTGATAGTAAAAAAAGTAGCTTTTCTCTTACAACCTGCAGAAGAGTGAAAAAACAGTACTAAAAGAAAAATTACTTTATATTTACTTTTTATTTTCCCCAAATTTCTGGCACTTTATGGGGTTTTTTTTGTTTGTTTCATGGACTTTTGGGGAACTTTTAATGCTTTCAGGAAATAGTTACTCAACTGCCCATCTTCCAATTAAATGAAATAAAACATATCACTGTATTTTACCAGTTTTATGTGTTTAGATTAGGAAAAACATACGGTAGCTATCATTTTTTATCTAACATTTAAAAAAAATTTTCTAAATGTATTCCTTCTTAATTTTGGTACAGTTAACAAATTGTTGGTTACTGTTACTAACATGTTAAATATACTACTCTAACCAATTGCAGAGAACTGAAAATTAGGATAACTTTTATATGAAATCGAAATATCATATATCCTTGTGGTCTTTAGTCACACCATACCTCTTAAACTTACTTCCATATTTAAAAGTGATTTTGCTGACTAAAAAATGGTAAAACATTTTCTTAATTTTAACATCTATTAAAGTTCTCTGGCAAGTCATTAAAGCACTATGTTTAATTGACATAATAGAATTACATTTGTTAACCTTCCATGCACATAAAAAGTAAGAATTATTACTGAAGAAATATTCAAGAAATAAAATGATACTCTTTGTAAAACCACTGGTCTCTATACCAAATGAGAATGTGGAAACTACATATTAGAACTAAATTACATGTGCATATGAAGTAATTTATCTTTGGTACATATGATTTCTAATGTATCATTTTGAATTAACTCATCAAATTCAATGTTTATATCATAAAGATGCATAAGTAAGAAGAAACTTTCTCCCTATTGCTAAGTGGATATATTTGTACAAAATTATTTTATTCTTTCTCCTGATCACAAGCTAGAACATTTTCCCCTGCCACCATTAGTTATGTAAATCCACAGAAGTTGGGCAAAAGTCATTTACTCAAGTCCTAGGACCAGGCCATAGAGACCAGCTTTAAAATGACTTTTCACAATTTACTGTTGGAGCGAAATGAATGTCAAGGACTCAGGGGAGAATGATACTGTAAAGTGGAGAGATTTGAATAGCTGTATGTGAAGGCATCTGCCAATCAGTTGGATTGAATTATGGTGAGTGAAAAATAAATGAGTAGCGACTATGATTTTGTACTTTGTGACCAAAGTTTAATTGTCCTGCCAAATAAGCTTCCACAGTTTCAATTAGCTGGCTCCAATGTACGTTTAGCTATACAAACTGTATTTATTCATTTTCATGCTTTAATCTCTTCTTGTGCTTCATAGAGCATGTGTTTCTAATTTAAAAGTCACTGTTGAGTCCCTTTCAAAGTCTTTTCCACATGATAATGTGACAGCATCCTATCCTTAATTGTTATAAAGTTTCCACTACCTGCTTCACAAGCGCAAGGACCCAAGTTCAATCCCTGGTACCAAAAAAAAATAGTTATGAAGAAAACAGTTTATATAATTATTAGATATAGCTTATCTGTTCACGTTTTCATTATTCATTGAAGTAATAGGCTGATGGTACTGTTTCTTGCTACATAAAGTAAAGTTTCTTCCACATAGTTTTTGACCAAGCACTTGTGATTTTAAGTCACCAAAGATCTTTTGGCCTACGCAAAGGATCATGTTGTCTGTTTGACTCTTGTTTCGTAGCATTTTGCAATCTCTAGTCTTCCAGTAACCCATACTTGATATATTCCTCAAACATTACACATATTTATTCTATTTCTGAAACACATTATGTTAGTCCTTTCAGTTTCTTAAAATTTTTAGATAAAAAACTTCTTTTCCATATTGATCTCATACATGTTGATAACTCCCATCTTGTCTTTCCAACTGATACAATATTGAATAAATTAATTATAGTTTGCTTTAATGCGATAGCAATACATACTTACTTTCAACTAAACATTTCTTAGGGACCTGAATTATTTTTTCTCTTTAAAAAGCTGACACTAATCTTGGAGTTCTGTGTTTATTGACAGAAAACTTAAAATTTCAGACATCTATAAGATGCTCTGAGCTTTTAAAAATGTTAAGTTAGAAGACCAAAATTGAATAATTCATTGTCATAATTCTCGCTATCTTGACATATAATAAGTATGAAATATCATAGAAGAATCTACTTTCCTTCTTTTCTCCCTTTTATATTTTTTATTCTTAAGTTCTTTTATTGGCACATTTTAGGTATGCAATTTGTTTACATTTATCATTGGGTGCTTGTACCTGTACATGATGTATCTTGATTCTTATTTTTTCCCCATTACCTGTGTGCCCCTCACCCCCTCCACCCTTCCCTATTTACATAGACATCATTTCCATTTTTTCTTCTTTTCTCATAATTTTTCCTTTCCCTTCTTTCCTCTCCCCTTCCTCTCCCTTCACCCTTACCTCTTTGGAATGTTTTTCCTATTTCAAATTATCAATTATTCATTTTAATCATTTTAACCCTTATTTACACTTTCAGTTTCTCATCCTAGAGAAACTATTTGGTATTTACACATGTGTGCCCTATTCATTTCACTTAAGAGTATGGCCTCAATATGCATCCATTTTAAAAATTGTCCTATTGTATGTGGGCCATTAGATGCACGCATTTCTAGGAAAAAGTATTAAAAGAGAGAAAAAGCATCCTGTACTCTGCTGCTTTTAGGTTGGAAAGGATAATCTTCTGACATATTTGGGTTCACTTCCCTGAACACACTGGCTCCATTATGTAGGAGCACAGTATAGGCAAGCAATAGCTTCTGGATTGGTGTTCCTCAGATCGAACTCCATCTACGGATGTTAGCTACATGCAGAACATGTAGTTTCATGATCGCTAGTCAGCTCATTATTTAACTTGCAAACACATCATGAAATATATTTAAGATTTGCCAGCTTTGTTTATTTAAGAGATGTTATTGGGGTCAAGAACTATTCTCATTTATTGCAGGTGTGATCCACAAGTACTTCATGACTACAATATTGAAAATGTAGCTCATTCTGTTGCTGAATTTCGGTACTGATGGTCCTAGCCAAAATGTGAATTCTTGGGAACTAGAAGTAGAGTAGGTAATAGTGATGCTTAAACAGATCAAAAATAGGATACAAAAACTCGGATTTATAAATAATGACTAATATGGGCAATATAAATTTATAAAGAGTGACTTTAAACATCAGTTTGAAGACAAGAGAAAAGGACAAGAAACTGGAAAGCAGACAAGAACCAGGACAGCAGCAATCAAATTGTTTGGTAATATTTTAAATGAAGATTATCTATCCTCAGTCTGGGCCTGGTGGCATATGTAATCCCAGGTTTTTGAGAAGCAGAGGCAGGAGAATCAATATTTTAATATCAACCAGGGCAATTTAGTGACTTAGTAACTTAGCAAGAACCTATCTCAAAATCAATTTAAGAAAAGGACTGGTGTGTTAGCTCAGTTCCAAGGTCTTGTGTTTAATCCCCAGAATTGAAAAGAAAAATTTTCTTGTCCTCAGTCCAACAGATATTACTTACTATGAGTGGAATAAGGAGAGAGAATCTTTATTTAATATAGACTTAATGATTGGTCTAGAAAGGTGAAAGCATATTTGCTCAGTATGTCATCCATATAAAAGAATATGACTTTGATTGACAGGTACAGCCTTTAACCACTTATATTGCCAAAGGCATAAACTCTCTTTGTGTGCAAGAAAATCTCAATACTGGACATGGCTAGAGGTGAAATAAATGGTGTTTTAATAGTTGATTTCTCTGCTAGATGATGCAAAGAAAAATAACATAAGACTGATTGGAGGCAATGAAGAAAGAGGAGAGAGTGCAGATGACATAAAAAAACTGTTTACAGACATGATGGCAGAAAACTTCCCAAGCAGGGGAAAAGAATGTGACATACAGATAACTGAGGCATATAGGACTCCAACTAGCCTTGATCAAAAAATTTATACATAGGCATATAATTGTTAAGATCCCAGAAACCCAACAGAGGAACAATATTCTACAAGTAGTTAGAGAAAAGAAACAAATCACATACAAAGAAAAGCCCATCAGAATCACAGCAGTCTTCTCAATGCAAACTTCAAGGCAAGAAAAGCTTGGAGTGATGCATTTCAAGCCCTAAAGGAAAACAACTTCCAAACCAGATTGATGTACTCTGCAAAACTATCTTTCAAAATTGATGGGGAAATAGATACTTTCATGACAAAGAGCATATTAGGAATTTAATGAATACCAAACCAGCACACCAAAAAATTTTAAACAAAATCCTAGGAAAAGACAATGAGGACCACAACCCCAGGAAGCCCAGCAGAATGAATCTGCCAGGCAAGACAAGAAATTAAAAGCAAAGGGGGATGATCAAACAAAAAGAAAAAGTCATGACAATGATAACTCAATGCATACCAGTTATAACCATCAATGTTAATGGTCTCAACTAACCAGTCAAAAGAAATAGACTGGCAGAATGTGTCAAGAAGCAAGATCCAAAAATATGTTGCATACAAGAAACACACTTAATTCAAAAAGAAACTCATAGACTGAAAGTTAAAGGGTGGAAAACAATGCTCCATGCGATGGGAACCAGAAAAAAAACAGGAGTAGCTATGCTCTTTGCGGACCAAGTGGATTTCAAACCCACGCTGATGAAGAGAGACAAAGAAGGACACTATATCCTTGTAAAGGGAACAATCCAAGAGGAAGAGATGACAATCATAAATATCTATGCATCAAACACTAGTGCACCCAACTACATAAAACAAATACTAATGGACATGAAAAACCATATAACCACTAATAAAATAGTAGTCGGGTCCTCAATACCCCATTGTCACAAATAGACAGATCAACTAGACAAAAAACAAGGAATAAATACTAGAACACAATTGAACTATTGAAGATATGAATCTAACAGATGTTTACAGAGTGTTTCACCCCACAAAGTCAGAATACACATTCTTTTTGGCTGCACATGGGTCATTCTCCAAAATAGACCACATACTTGCTCATAGAACACATTTAGGCAAGTGCAAAGAAATTTATCCCCTGTATATTATCAGACCATAGTGCAATGAAATTGGAGATCCACAGCAAAAGAAACTGTAAAAACTTCATAAACACATGGAAATTGAACAACACACTTCTGAATAACCAATGGGTCACAGAGGAAATGAAAGAAGAAATCAGACAGTTCCTTCAAATAAATAACAATGACAAAACAACATATAGGAATATATGCGACACAATGAAAGCGGTCTTACAAGGGAAATTCATAGAAGTGAATAATCATAATGGGAAAACAGAGCATGCCCAATTAAACAACCTGATGCTGAACCTCAAGCTTCTAGAAGAAGAAGAGCAGGACAAACCCAAAGCTCATACAAGGGAGGAAATTATAAAGATCAGGGCAGAAATCAATGCAATGGAGACTAAGAAAACAATACAAAAAAATCAATGAAGCTGAGTTGGTTCTTTGAAAGAGTAAAAAATTTGACAAACCCTTAGCCAATCTCATCAGAAAAAGGAAAGAAAAGGCCCAAATCCATGCAATTAGAAATGAAAAGGATGAAATTACAACAGACACAGCAGAAATCCAGAGAATCACCAATACCTACTTCCAGAACCTATATGCCAATAAGATGGAAAACACAGAAGAAATGGACAGTTTTCCTAGACACATATGAATTACCGAAGTTGAATGAAGAAGACCTAAAAATTCTAAACAACCCAGTATCAGTCAATGAAATTGAAAACATAATTAAAAACTTACCAAACAAGAAAAGCCCAGGTCCTGATGGCTTCACTGCTGAATTCTGTAAGACACTTAGGAGAAACGACTGCCACTACTGTTGAAACTCTTCAATGAAATAGAAGGGGAAGCAATACTCCAAAAATCATTCCTTGAAGCAAACTTCACCTTGATCCTGAAAGCAGAGAAAAATCCAATTGAAAAAGAGAACTATAGGTCAATCTCACTAATGAACATAGATGCAAAAATCCTTAATAAGATACTGGCAAATGGAATGCAGAAGATCATCAAGAAGATCATACACCCTGATCAAGTGGGATTCATCCCAGGGATGAAGGGAGGGTTCAACATACACAAATCAATCAATGTAATACACTATATCAATAGAGCCCTGGATAAAAACCATACGATCATCTCAATATATGCAGAAAAAGCATTTGACAAAATCCAATATGCATTTATGATAAAAATCCTACAAAAAATTGGAATAGACAGTCTCTACCTCAATCTGATAAAAGCCATCTATGAATAACCAACAGCCAATATCACACTAAATGGTCAAAAACTGAAATCCTTCACACCAAAATCAGGAACAAGCCAAAGATGTCCACTATCACCACTCTTGTTCAATATAGTTTTGGAAACATTAGCCATAGCAATTAGAGAAGAGAAAGCAATAAAAGGAATAAAGGCAGGAAATGAAGAAGTCAAATTGTCATTATTTGCAGATGACATGATACTCTATATAGAAGGCCCCAAGAACTCCACCAAAAGTCTTCTAGACTTAATAACTAAATTCAGTCAAGTAGCTGGTTACAAGGTCAACACACAAAAATCAATAGCTTTCCTCTACACCAATGACAGACTCACTGAGAGAGAAATAGGGCAAATAATTCCTTTCACAATAGGATCCAAAAAACTGAAGTACCTAGGAATCAACCTAACGAAAGAAATCAAAGCCCTCTTCTCTGAAAACTATAGCACTTTGAAAAAAAGATATTGAAGGGGATATCAGAAAATGGAAAGACATCCCTTGTTCCTGGATAGGAAGGATCAACATAGTGAAAATGGCTATACTTCCAAAATTGCTATATAGATTCAATGCTATCCCAATTGACATCCCAGCAGCATACTTCATGAACCTTGAGAAAACAATCCAAAAATTCATTTGGAACAAGAAGAGACCCAGAATAGCAAAATAAATTCTAGGTAACAGAGACACGGCAGGGGGTATTACAACCCCCAACTTGAAACTATACTACAAAGCTACTGTAATAAAAAGAGCATGGTACTGGCAAAGAAACAGACCTGAAGACCAGTGGAACAGATTAGAAGATGCAGAAACAACTCCAGACACACTCAGCCACCTCATCTTTGACAAAGGAGCCAAACACCCTTGCTGGAGGAAGGATAGCCTCTTTAATAAATGGTGCTGGAGAAATTGGGCTTCAACTTGCCAAAGATTCAAACTAGACCTATATCTTTCGCCATGCACTAAACTAAAATCAAAATGCATTAAAGATCTAAATATTAAAACAGAAATGCTGAACCAGCTGGAACAGAGGTTAGGTCGAACTCTTGATGACATTGGGGTAGGAAAAGACTTTATGAACAAAACCTCAGTTGCCCATGCACTAGCACAAACAATCAACAAGTGGGATCTCTTTTCACTAAAAAGCTCTGCATAGCAAGAGAAACCACCAGCAGTGTGAAGAGACAACCCACAATGTGGGAAAAAATTTTCACCAGCGGTCCCTCAGACAAAGGTCTACTATCTCGAATCTATAAAGAACTTAAAAAAATCAGACCTCCCAAATTTAAAGACCCAGTCCAAAAACGAGCATCTGAAATGAACAGACATTTCTCACACAAAGAAGTAGACATGGCAAATAAACATATGAAAAAATGTTCAACATCACTGATCATTCAAGAGATGCAAATGAAAACAACACTGAGATTCCACCTCACTCCAGAAAGAATGGCTGCTATCATGAAATCAACCAATAACAAATGCTGGCAGGGCTGTGGGGAAAGAGGAACACTGCTCCACTGCTGGTGGAAGTGTAGACTGGTCCAACCACTGTGGTAATCAGTATGGAGATATCTCAAAGAATGAAGACTGGAAGTCCCATTTGACCCCGCTATTCCTCTGCTGGGTATCTTTCCCAAAGAATTAAAATATTATACCACAGTGATATATGTGCACCCATGTTCATAACAGCAGAGTTTGTAATAGCTAAAACTTGGAAACAGCTCAAATGCCCATCAAGTGGAGACTGGATAAAGAAAATGCGCGTTTCTTTTTATAAAATAGAGTACTATTCGGCCATCAAAAACAAGAAATTAGAGACATGTATTGCTAAATGAATGCACATTGAGGCGATACTGCCAAGTGAAATAAACAGGACACACGTTTAAATACCTAATAGTTTCTCTGGTGTGAGAAACTGAAAGTGTAAATAAGGACTAAAAGGTATAATAGATAATGTGAAATAGGAAGAAAAGGGGCAAAGGGGAGGGGGAAGTGGGAGGGGTAGGGGAAAGGAAAGAAGGGAAAGAAATAAATATGAGAAAAGGAAAAAATGGGAACAAAATCTTTGTAAATAGGGAGGGATGGCAGGCTTGAAGTGAGGGCAGAGGAAGGGGGAAAAAATAAGAACCAAGAGAGTATGTAAAAGTGCCTATCTCTAATGACTAATGTCATTATATTGTACACCTAAAATGTACCAATAAAACGATATACAAAAAAAGAAAAAAATAAAATAAAATATAGATGTGGCAAAAAACCCAAATACTTGATTTCTCTTTATATCCATGTACTCGACCTTAATTTTATAAGTAAAATTGTGAGTGTCATAGCATGTTTATATATATTTTCTCATCTGTTTTACTTTCAGCTTTAATAACTGTTAGATAAACACTATTTCTCTATGTTCTGGTTTAAATTATTAAATGTTAACAGACTGATGACATAAAGGAATTGGGAGTCAGAATTTTATTCACTTATCTCTTAATGGGTGATATGAATCTGACAGACCATGGCATTTTTTGGTCTCATTGATTTCCTTCTTTAAAGATTTCTCTGTTTCCCTAATTCCTAAGCTCTATTGCTTTCTTTCTGCAATGACATTTAGTATTAGTGGAAAGTTTTTACTTTGATAATAAATGATCTATTATGTTGGAGGCTATGTTATAAGCATTAATAATTAGTTGTTTTCTTAAATCTTAAAACTCATCCCCCAAATTTTCAAAACTATCAAAAAATTTTGTAATCTTACTTATTTTCTGCCTTGATTCTTTCTTCTTTTTCTCTTGCTTTCCTTTTCAATTTTGCTTTCCTTTCTTCTACTTTTCCCCCTTATTGATATTTACCATATGCAACAAATTGACCTTAAACTGGGTATGTGCCTTAAAGTTCTTATTCTCAAGTGAGGAAGGTATAATAATTGCATAATTAGAGAGTTGAGGCCATAAAATAAGCTTAAATTTATCAGAAAGTGCCCACAGTGTGATAAAAACAGACAGGGCTCCCAGTCCTGATAGAATGAAAATGGAAGTTTCCTTGTTGGATTAGATGAGGTAAGGGTGAAGGACAAGTAGAAACCAGCTAAGAGGCCTTCTAAAGTCTCTTGTGTGTTCACAGATGGGATATCAGAGGCACTCTTCTGGCAGAACTGATCTGCAGTCACTCAACAATCCCTTAGTCATTGACTTTTATGTAATTTGAATTGAAGTTTGTGAAAAGGGAACAGAGAAGTCCAGCTGAAGAAGATCTCCCATCATGCACATGGAGCCTAACCTAAGTGCAGGCTGCCCTTTCTCAAGGAAGTCAAGGAAGTCAAGGAACAGGTAAATGAAATGAGAGAAGCCCATTAGATGCATTCTAGGTTCTTCCATTCCAAGGCTTTGCTGGTGAGGAGAGAGCAGGAGAGATGGTGGTTCTTCCTACTAGGTATTCTGGAATTTTAGTTACCAAGAATTGAAGGCCAGAAAGAAAAACTAAGATAAGCAACTCCAAAGTCATTTGGACACAAATTTTATCATGTTGTAGTTGGAGGCACAGAGGGTGAAATATAATTCCAACTGTGCAGTGTGGGAGAGCGAGGGACTCTCCTCATGACCTCATGAACTGCAAGTGTTTATCAGAAGTCAGAGGTTTCTGTGAAAGAACAGAAAATTTCTGAAATCTCAGAAGTACTCAGACTTTAGCATGCCCTTTAGGGAAAGTAAATGCAATTTACTTCATTATCTAATGTTTCTTTGATTAAAAATTCAGGCATATAATCAAAATTACAAAGCAAGTGAAAAAGCAAGAAAATGTGATAAGAAAAAACAGTAAATAGATGCAAATTCAAAAATGTTACATATGTTGAAATTATCAAGGACTCACTTGAGCTCTCCCAACCATCACCAAGCATCTGTTTCACTACCAAATCTTGTGATTTGTAACCAACAAAGTTATTCCAGTATACTTTCTTTTTTACACAGGGAACAGACATGTGAAGGCAAAGCCAGTCCACAATTATCTCTTATGTAATGACTCTGTTTGTTTTAATACAAATGGCCAAATATCATCCACCTCCCCATGGGACTGCAAAGCATGTAAATTAGCTATAAATTTCCACCCAAAGGACATTTTTCTTCTGTTTCCTTCTGAAATAAAGTTATGTTTCTATATCAGTTTGATCCAGAGGAGGCTTACTGGAATCAGAATTTCACAGTGATAGATTTTATTTCAGGAAAAAGTCCCAAGTTTGGTTTGAAAAAACCATTTATATACAAGGAACTTAAATTATACCTGCATTTCTCTTTTTATATTTATTTATCTGAGTTGTGTAAAATCCATGTAAAGTCATACAATAGGGTTGAAACAATGGTTTCTAACTATTGTTGTAAGGAAAAATATGGACATGTAAAGCTATATATCAGGTTTTGATAATTGCATGTTTCAATTAGAAGATTATTTTTGTATCTGTAGGGGATTAGAACTTACACAAAAGCAACAATAGCACTTATGAGCAGGAGAAGATGAACAGAAATTGAAAATTATTTAAAATGTAGGTCATAGTATAATAGCCTAAATATTGATTGAAAAAGTCAGGGTGAAAGACTCTTAGAAAAAAAAAACAACACACTCACATATCATGTGATAATGATATAACAGTATCATCAGAATAAACAGTTAATGGTAATTATATTTATTATGTAATAGCTTCATAACATCATATCATCTAATGTGTTATAATTTCCTGAGGTAGTTATCTTTATTTTTAAACGAGGAAGCTCAAAAGTAAAGATTGAATGATAAATTTCCCAAAGTCTCAAGTTTAATAATTGTCAAGCCTAGGATTTGAATGAGCCAAAATTAAACAACTGACATATAGTACTATTTGATGTAATTCTCAGTTATAGTTTATGTATGCATGTATTAGGGCAGATACAAAATACTTTTTGGTAAACACTAATATTATAAAAAGCTTATAATTGCAAAAGTTTCTTATTCTACTATGTCTTTATATGTTCACATTTTCTAAAATAACATTCTATAAAATGTTTGGACTTTTGAAAGAATTTTTAATATTTTCTTAGTAATTTTAGAAGTATGTGTTCTTTCCTCTTTCCCATAATACTAGTACAGAAAAGAGTAATGCTTTTAGAACAAATATTTAGAATAAGGTGGAAGAGCACTGGCTAGGAAGACAGATTTTGAAATAAAACTGATTTAATTTTTCTTTTTTTGTGAGCTGATACAACAATCTTTAAATGTATGCTAAAATAAACTACAAGTATGTATTTCTATATTTTTATTTAAAAAGGTATATATTATTATAATACTCATGCAAAACCCACACTGACCTTTATAATATTAAAAGTCATATGATATATAAACATTTTGTTCCAAGAAATTCCAGTACTAAAACTAACACTGCTAATAGAAATTTCTCAGCCTTAATCTCAAAGACATTTTAACTGTTTTTAATAACAACATTTTTACATAATAACAAAAATACTTGTTTTATATATTGAAGCAACTTATAAATAGCTAAAAATCTATATTTTCAGAAGCTTTTTGCAGTCCTTAGGTGTATCTTAATTTCAGCTACCTCATCAACTTCTCTCATGAATTTTATAGTAAAACGTTTCTAATGGCTTAGGATAATCTATCATTTCTTGTGGGAAATAAACCTGAAAAGCATACCTGTCTAGGTTTTGAGTAAGCAAGGGTGCTGGTTGAGGAAAGGCTTGTTGTATAAGATTAGTCAGAGCATTATGTTCTAGGGATTATAAATAAACAAAAATATTCAAAACTGGATTCTCTCTCTCTCTCTCTCTCTCTCTCTCTCTCTCTCTCACACACACACACACACACACACACACACACACAATTCTACCACTTTAAATCAAATGTCCTTTAATCAGTCTCCTAATCATTCAGGTGTACAAATTCTGTGTATACCTCATTTATACCCCACATATGCTTCCACTTCAAAGCAGATGCCAAGTCCTGTCTATCCTCTTTTAGTGTTTTCATTTAATTACATCATTTTTGTAATAATACTAGGTGATGAACACAAGAACTGCACCCTCATCTTCATCTCCAGTCCACACCCCTTTAATTTTGAGATAGAGTCTCTTTAAGTCAGTAAGTTGTCCGGGCTAGGCTAGAACTTGTGATCTTCTTGCCTCAATTCCCAAAATGCTGGGATTACAGGTGAGCTCCACCTCACTCCACTTCTTTCTCTTTATTAACATGTTGATAACTTCATTCAACCACAGTATATTACATTTAGGCTATTTCAGAAGCAACCAAATGATTCTCCTTTTTCAGTATATGACTTATACCAAATATGTTACAAATGCCAAATTGATCCTGCTGAAATAGGACATAAATTATGTCATATAAAAAAGCTTCTTAAAGTTATAATTTTAAACACCCTAATTTGGCATTCCATTTCTTTTATTTATTTATTTATTTATTTATTTATTTATTTGCGGTACCGGGGATCAAACTCAGGACCGTGTCCTTGCGATGCAGGAGCTGTGCCACTGAGCTAAATCCCTGGCCTCCATATCTTTTAAACACCGGTTGAATTATAACTTTCTAGATGTCATTTCTAATGGCCACTGATGCACCTGCAACCAAATTGAGATACAGATTCTGCTCATTGTAGCTATTTGTTTTCAATTTTGTTTCCTTTTTCTTTTCTTTTCTTTTTTTTCTCTTTTGGTACCGGGGATCGAACTTGGGTCCTTGTTCTTGCGAGACAGGTGGCGGAACCACTGAGCTAAATCCCCGGCCCTGTTTCCTTTTTCTTATAATTTCCACGATTTAGTATGACATTGTTTCCCAATTCATCAACTTCATATCTTTATTTTTCAAGATCCAACCTATATACTGTGTGACTATTATTAATTGTATCATCTGAACATAATATATTCCTAGCTGAAATTCACAAACTGCTTTGTTTTTCTTAACATATTTAGAGCAAGATCGGTTTATGTCTGATCAACTTTACTTTCTTGTTGTCCATTATAGAAGATTTTGGGTATTTTTAGCACTCAATAAATAAAATAATCTATTTTATACCAGTAGAAGAACTCATAAAGAAAAAGAGAAATGTCATAAATGATGAAGAGTCAGTTGCTGACTCTATCAACCTTGTGGCTAAGGAAAAAAGAAGAGATCATTAAACTTCCTGAGCCTTTGCTTCTCCATGTACTGTCTGTGCAGTATCCTTCAGATTTTCATCATAAGAGTCTCGGCAGCTTGATAAATACAATGAGTCGCACTGACTGAATTTGTGGTAGAATATGACTTACGGATGTATAATAAGTCAGTAAACTTCAGAATTTTGACAGTGAATAGCAAAATAAAACCTGACTTCATATATATTGTGAAATAGAAGATAAAAGTAATAGCAAAAATCTACCACTTCAATTCTGTCAATGTATTAATGTCAATGCCTTGAACATAAGAGTCCTGGCTAAATAATTACCTTCCCTTGTTCTTCAGCACACAGAAATAGATGCATACTAAGTTGTCTCATATATGTTATCCTATCACAAACTTTTGTATAGTAGTCATTTGAGACATAATTTATTAACCAATGCATTTAGTGTAAATAAATCACAACCAGCCTAAGAAACAGTAGTAATAAATTCTAATTCAAAACTAAGAATTCTAATTCTTTTTATTCACCTCTCAACTTGTAAAGGTGAGGGAAAAAGTGCATTTCTAAAAAATGCAAAAATAAAAATAAAAAATATAAATACTATTTCTTATCCTTATATTTTATATTGTCTTACTATTAAATTAGCCACTTATTCATAATGGCTATTTCATTTTAATAGAAACAATATTAAAAAATCAGTATCTCCATTTAAGTATGTATTATTGCTATTAGTGTACAACGTCTCCTAGATATTCTCAGTAATGAAAGATAAAGATTAAACATGTATTTATACATTACAGCTATAGAAAATATGTGTTCTTTACATCTTCAATTTTAGCTATATGTTATTCTATAGATGGAAGAAAGGAAAAAATAACGAAGGGGGATAAGTAGTAAGAAAACAAGCAAGAAGACAATAAACAAAGACAAAAAATTTTTGGTATCAAAACTTCAACAAACATTTCACTTTGTCTTTTCTAATTCCATAATTATAGCTTCCCCCTCTGACAGTGCAAATCTTGCATTATAATTATCTGAATGTGTATACATATAATTTAAATTCCACTGTAAACAACTAGTTTTCTGTGGCCAGGTATGAGCTAACTTCTGTTACCCTGTGTGAACTGACTCTGCTGCATAGAAACCTTCCTCATGCTTCATAGGCTCTTATATCACATGTCAGGATACCTTTTGTTGCGGACATACTCCTCATACTAACTGGGCTTCCTCCATTTTAAAAGATTTACTTAAAATTAACACATAGATTTATATGCAATTATGTACAATTTGTTTTGAAGTACACACAAATATGCAATAGGCCCTCCACATCCATCGTTTCCAGATCCAAATATTCAACCAATTACAGATTTAAAATATTAAGAAAAGATTGTGTGCATGCCAATTGCATACACCTTTCAAAGCCATTCTTCCCTAAACATTAGAATGTAATAATTTTTTATCTAGTCTGTGTAGTGTATTGGGTATTAGACATAATTTAGAGACAATTTTCAATGTACAATAGTATGTGTACAGGTCACATGCAAATACTACACAATTTTGTATATGGGACATGAATATTTGCAGATTTTGTTATCTGTGGTGGAATTTTGCAATCAATCCCCAATGGCTACTGAGAGACTGTCAATCATTCAGTCCACTGTAAAATTAAAACTTTAATCTCATAGAAGTATAGAGTAAAATTGTGTTTACTTAATGGGCTTAGTTACTGATGTCTGTCCTTCACACAGATATCCTCCTCATGTGTTTCAAAAGTTCCCCCTTTGCCAGGTTTGATCATCCATGCCTGTAGTCCCAGCCTTCTGGGAGACTGGGGCAGGAGGATGGACAATTTGAATTAGTGAGACCCTGGCAAGAGAAAAAGAGAGAGAGAGAGACATGGGGGAAGAGGGAGAATACAAAATGTTTAAAAGGATTGGGGATGTAGCCCAGTACAAAAAGCTCTGGATTCAACTCCCAGTACTGAAAACATAAATAACTAAACAAAGAAAGTCCAAATTTATAGTAGACTTAGAAATCATGTTTAATTATGACTTGATTTGTGTTTTTGGAGGACAATAGAAAGTATAAGGCTGTATCAAGGAAAATCTAAGAACCTGTAGATATATCTATTAAAAATCACTCTAGGGCCAGGGATTTAGCTCAGTGGTTCCATCAGCTGCCTTGTAAATGGAAGGTCCTGAGTTTGAGCCCAGTAATAAAAAAAAAAATCACTCTAAATCTACCACCCAGAATATCTTAAGTGAAATCTAACTAGATAATCTGTGTATTACCCTCGGAGTGAATCATGGACAATCATCTTATTATACTTTTTCCAGTACTTGTCCTCCTGCAATATTCATTTCACTCCTTTCTGACTATTCCAATGTTACTGTCTTTCCAGTGTACTCATCTATCTTGGCTTTTGTGCTTAAGCTGTGCTAGGGGCATTCTTCTCATTCTACCTGGCCTCTGGTGTAAATCAGAAGATTATTTTAATTTGTCTAGTTATTTAGTAATCTCACTTTGTGAATTATTGAAACAATTATTTGCATAATCTACATTCAATTGTTGCTTTTTAATTTTTCATTATAAATCTTTTAACTTCTTAGTTATCTAAGAATTCTTTGTGCATCAATGTTCATTAGGGAGATTGGCCTAAAGTTCTCTTTTATGGTTGGGTCTCCCTGTTTTTGGATAAGGATCAAAATGTACAATTGATATTGTGAAATAGGAAGAAAAGGTCTAAAGGAGTAAGGGAAGTGGGAGGGGTAGGGGAAAGAAAAGAAGGGAAAAGAAAAAATAAAAGAAAAGGAAAAACTGGAAACAAAATCTTTGTAAATAGGAAGGGGTGGAGGGGGTGAAGGGAGGGCAGGGGAATGGGGAAAAAATAAGAACAAAGATACATCATGTAAAGGTACAAGATCCCAATGATGAATGTAACTGTATTGTATACTTAAAATGTACTAATAAACTTAATGGAAAAAAAGAATTCTTTGTAAACATGAACACTGAGTAATTTTTTTTGTGTCTTATACATTTTAAAGCACAATGTTTTGAGGATCTTGAAATATTTGCAAGCAAAGTACACAAATAATTATACTCTTAACTCTGTTAGCCATAAAACAAATCGCTGAGAGTGTGATTATCACTTAAAAGTTTTTGGAGGATAGTTAAAATCTAAGATTGCCAGAAAAGATATTTTACTACATTTGACACAGAACGAATTGTTGTTTGTTGCATATGAGGGGGTAATTAGCTCAGAAATATCTTGGTAATGAACAAAGGGTTCAAGATCATTATTTCATGGTACCAGAGACAATTTTTACTATATTGCTCATTCAGCAAAAAGTGTAGACTCATGAAATCCACTTAATCAATTCTGACAAAAAATTACACAAATATGAATATGAGAAAAGAATTTAGTGAAGAGATCCTGGCATCAAAATGATTCTCTCTGAAGCAATGACTTGCAATTCAACATCATGTGACTAATATCGTCATTCTTCCTCAATACCTACACTGGAAGATAAGGAAAATAAAATTGAATGTTTTGAAAATTAACTACAAGAACTTATTGAAACTACTCCAAAAAATGTAGCTTGTTCTTCAGTGGAGGTTTCAAAGTTAACACGGAGAGCTTATTGATCAGAATGTAATGGGAAAGAAAGAATTTGGAAAGGATCAATGATTATATTGAGTCTTGCTCAGCTTGGCCTTTCACACAGTGTATTTAAACATTAAGAAATGCATTTGGAGCTTTCTAGACTGTATCCTGTAAAAATGGATTATATTGTCAATTGAAATTTCTAGAAACAAAAGTTTGCTAATGCATCAGACACATGATCAAATGGTAATGTAAATTCAAACTGTTGCTTCCCTGGGATTTGATTGAGTCATGCAGTTGTCACTTTATCTTCTCTCACCTCACCTCTGTATATCACACAAGGAGGTATAAAATCAAAATTAGCAAAACAGTTTGATATATAGCCGAAGTTTCAGAGATACTAGCAGCAAATGATGTGTGAAAATGATTGAGTACAGGTTTATTGATGTGGAATACAATAGCATTGCAAGGAGAAATGTTACATGCTCACTTGCAGAAGGCTGCTGATGGAGTAGGAAAGCACATGGAAAATAGGAGACTGCTCAAAGATTGCTGCTGGCCAAGTGAGACACTGAGAGAGAGGCTCTGGCTGGCCTAAGGAAGTAGTGACCCAAAAGTGCTGATACATAAGCAAAGATTGGTTTCAAATATATGGAATATTGATAGTTATAGTATCTTCTCATATATGACCTGAAATTGTAAGAAAACATTGCATAAAATGAATACAATTCAGACACTCATTGAAACACAGTTATGGGATGTGCTGAAGTGCAATGTGAGCCCTGCAGACATTTCCTTAAAAAACGTAGTCTTCATGGAGCTTACACACTAATGAGAAGACAGTGAATAAAACATAGGGCAATGATAGCTGTACTATGAAGAAAGATAAAACAGATGAGTAGGGAATGAGAGCTTGGGGAATGTGTGCTGAAGTGATCAATATGGTAGGCAGGTCTCACTGATTAGTTTTTAGTAGAGGCAATCATTGGAAAGAAAATAAAAGATCAATGCTAAGGGCAAGGGCAAGTAAGTCAAGAGCTCTGAGGAAGTATATCTACCGCATTCCAGAGAAATCATGGACTCCTATCATCAGGAGTCATGGGTTTCCGGAGGGGAGTGGGTTCCATGTGTCATATCCACAGTGTATATTCAGATGTAAAACAATGACATTATAATAATGTTTCAAGCACTTAGAACCAATTAAGTAAAATACTAATACATACCAAGAATATTTTTTTAAGACAAATGAAAATAAAATGTAATGAATGACATATAACGTCTCACCTTTTTCTCTACACATTCAGGCACATACATACACACATATATGCAAAAATTAGCTAGTTTTATTTCTTCCACTAAAATGGTAATAAAAGGAAACATCTTGTATAAGTAATATTTAATTTTAAGGAATCACAATCCACAAAGATTATATTAGAGAAAAATAAATTCTCCTTAAATTGTTGGAAGGGTCTAATTGGTAATTCCATCTAAAGGAATCCATGTACCCTATTAAATTCCACACAGTGGTCAGTCTAAAGGGTTTCCAATTCTGTTGTAAGCTATTTTCTGATTGTTTTTGTAAATCTGTGAAAAGATGATTTTGAACAAAAACTTCAAATTTTCAAATTATCTTTCTGTACTTAACATAAGTTTTATTAGTCAACGTGGAAATATAGAGAAAGCATATCTAATAAAAAATTTAAAATTTCCTTTTATTATAACTCAGGCGAGGACAAGTTTTTCAACTGGCATAGGATTTTTATAAGTTAATAATGCATATAATAAATACATTTTAATTGCAACAAATCTGCCAACATTATTAATTTAGAAAACAAATAGTGTAGACATCTTTCCCTTCAAGTTCTTATAATGCATGATGATTTTTGTCTAAATTTTTGAGATCTGGCATTTGAATCACTGAAAGGATGATTATTTAGCCTGTGTATCACAGCCAGTGTCTTTATAATTGAGGGCCACAACTTTTTTTGATAAATAAATAAAAACACATTTTTTACTTTAATTGGAATCTTTGTCCTTAGCTCAAGAGTTTTATGGCTCTTTTCTCCATTACCAAAGGTTTCCTTAGGTATTATTAGAAAGGAAAAACATGGAATGGAAAGCAACTTACCAAAATTAACTAAGATTGTTTGATAAAGTACAGACATTTAAGAAAATGTATACTATTTCAGTTTGGCAATTTTGATATGTTCATCATCTTCATCAAAGATATTACTCATCATTTATTTAATAAATATGAACAATTTAATGTGTTTGTTAAATCAAGTTTAAGGCTTATTGCAAAAAATATAGTAATAAATATTAAATGTTATGTATAAAATATTTATAAAATTATAGTAAAAGATTATTTTAGTATAGAATTGAAACCAGAACTAAGTATTTTTATTTGATAGTATCCAAAACGCTCAATTCAAAAGTTATCTCTTTGTTCTTTTTCATAATAACTCTTATTTTTTATGGTTGTTGTTATATTCTGAGTTTAGATATTATTCCCTTGAGTCATGATTGCCTGCTTATAACCTGTCTCTTAGGCAGTAGATATTACATTTATTATAATTGAACTTCATCTTCCTGTGAACATGAAATATTTATATGATATTTTTATTCTGATCTTTGCAAGCTGTTAAGTATGGGGATTTCATAGTGTCTGAAAGAGATAACAATGTCTAAGTTGCTTATCAAGCAAGGGTTTACATTTACAGCAGGCTAGATTAAATAGAAATTGACTTTGGTCCCTTTTTGCATGGCTGCTGTAGCGATAATAAGACAAGTCAGAATTAGACAGGTTTTTAATGTTGTAGATAAGAAGGCTACAGAATGAGAAATTTATTGTCCATTGGTATAATTAAATTTTGATTCAGAAGAAGAATAAGGGAAATAAGACCACTTATTGGTAAACTCATTCAACCAATGTAATACCTCATCTTTGCATTTTCATTCAGTGATTTGCTTAACTTTACATTGTCTTCTCCAATCAATATAACACACGTTTAGATTCTATTGTATTGCATTGCTTCTGATATTGCAATTATAGTTCTTGATTTCATTCCAAATTAAAGAATTAAGATAATAATTAGATTATCAATATTATAATTGATTTTTTAGGCTAGCAAAATGCCAATGTATTTTTAAAGAAATAGACTAGAAGCCACATGAAATATATTGATACAAAATATAGTAAAAATATATAAAGCTTTAAACAAATCAATTTTCCCTTAGATGTTGTAAAAACTACATATTAACTCTGAGCATTTATCTCCATTAGAATGGTTATACTGAGTTACATATCTAGATTACGAATCCTTGGAGTGATACATTAACTTGGTATTGTGAAAGGAAACACAAAAGAGAGAAAGTCTATGCCTCTCATTCTTCCTATGTCTTGCTTATCCCCTTCACTCTATTCATCAGGAAAGGGAATATACTCGTTTCTACTTAGATGTAGAAATGACCTCTGTCTCCAGAAGATACCAGAAAAGCATCACTACTCTAGCTCAAGGCTCAACAACCATTTTTGCCTCAGCTTTCTTAATAAAATGGCTTTTTAAAATCTACACTATTTCTATTATAGTATAAAAAGGTGATAGGCATAACTAAAGTAACTAAATTTGCCCTTCTAGTATGTCTAATATTTATACAAAGCACAGATATAGACTTCCACATTAATGTATTGTACTTTCCTCTTTATTAAAAAGTACATATAGCTATACCTGTGTCTGAGCAACTAGTGCTTCACATATTTCTCTACTATTGTCAAGTTTCAGTATGTACATATGTATTTATGACACAAAGGCTTCCAAAGAATGGATTCGACTATTGAAATATATTCCCAGCCCTCTTTATTTTGAGACAAAATCTTACTAAGTTGCCCAAGATGGCTTCAAGCTTGGGATCCTCCTGCTTCAGCTTCCCAATTTTCTGAGATTGCCAGTGTGTGCCACTACCCCAGATAGCAGTTTGTAACATGTGACCAAGACAGATTTATTGTGATGACTCGAGAAATAAATAACATATATTTGTGTCTTTCAATTACATTAAAGAATTTTAAGCTTCTTCAAAAAATATTGATAAAACATTACAATACTATAATTTTTTTAACAACCTCAGAGAAAGATTTTATCCTATTTAAATTTAACTTCAATTTTTAACTGAGATAGCTAAAATAACTTTTATTTGAAAACCGTAAACTATTAGAAAAAATTCATTCCTACTCTTGAAAAATATGGAAATTCTTTATTTGAAGGTATTAACAAAGTGAAAGGTGGAGCAATTTCAGGCAGACAGGAAGATACATTTCTTTCTAGTGTTCCACAGCAATAGTAGTCTCTTCCCACTGCGGTAAGGTTTGAATTTTTTCTTCTTTTCTACTTATCTTCTAGCATTATAGTTATCAATAGTAGTTTCATTCTGTGCCTCAATAAGGGGCTATTTTAATAAGTTTCCTTTGGACCTACAAGTTTAAACTGTCTCCACTGTCACATAACAAGGATATTTAGGTGCTAACACATGGCATGAAGATTTTCCTGCTAGTTTGTTTGACATATGGTTGTATGTCACTATATTAGTCTGAATACTTAATTTTACTCAATCTAGCATCAACACAATTAGTAATAGTGATTACTTTCATTCAACATGCCCAAAATTTTGCCTGTGAACCTTATACTGTGAACCTCTACACTCCCTATCTGTAGCCACTGAGACACAATGATTATCTTTGCTTAAGAGTGGAATGCCAGGCACAGTGGTGCATGCCTGTAATCCCAGATAATTTAGAGGAGAATCCCAAGCTTTGAGTCTAGCCAGGACAATTTAGCAAGACCTTGTTACAAAATAAAAGGGCTGCACATGCATTTTAGTGGTAGAATGTCCATGAGTTCAATTCCCCAGTATAGCAAAATGAAAAAAAAAAAAGACATGTGTATGATGGGGGCAGGGGATATATACAGAATAATGTTCAAGTGATATGACATGTCAGTAATATATCTGAAAAAAATTTAAAAGCTCTTATTTATATCTTTAAGGAAGGATCTAAGGAGGTACAGCTAAAACAATTTCACTAATATGGTAATTTTTTCATTATCCTACTATAAATGTCCCAATAAACTTCAGCAAATGTCCAAATAAACTTACAGGATCATATTAAAATTTGCTTTTGCTTCTTGGATATAAATGCTTAAAAATAAAAAGGCTATATAGCTGGGCACAGCAGTACATACCTGTACTCCCAGCACTTGGGGTGGTTGAGGGAGGAACATTCCAAGTTCTAATCTAAACTGGGAAATTTAGTGAGACCCTGTCTCAAAATAGAAAATGATAAAAAAAAACCAATCATCCAAACAAACAAACAAAAAACAGAATAGAGCCTCGATTAACTAGAGTAGGTTCTTTTAAAATTCAGTGTTGACCATATAGGCATGCAATAAAATAATGTTCAGACATAATCCAAAAAGACCTATAATCCAAAAAGTAATGTAGATTTTGAGTTTTACTAAATACAAGGTTTTACATTGTATTTCTACGTCCCCTTTGATTTCTTCTGGAGAAATGAACAATGATTGATTATTTAAAAACTAATTATGTAGTGGATTTCAATCAAGGTTTATTTCAGAAAGTTTATAGATATAATCTCCAAATAAAGTTATCACTTTGATTCCTTAAGTTTCCTTGCATACAAAGTTAAAACTACGTAGAAGACAAACATTTATAGATTTAAAAACATTTTTGATGACTTTTTACTTCTCAGACATGACTAAATTATGAACATACTGTTCGGTCAAGAAGTGCCATTTGATAAGAACATAATATGCTATTTACCATCACATTTTTATCATAGGTACTTTCTTTTGTTCCCTTTCATCTCCTAACTATGAAAACTTGCCCACGGTCATTATCTCTTCACATTCAGTTTTTTGTCCTGTGCTAGTCATTTCTTGTATTCAATTAGCCAGCAAAACCAAATGATGTTTTGATATTTCAGTTCAACTATTTCTTTGACACTGTTAATTTTATACTTTTAAACTAGGCCTAAGTATCTTATAAACTACAATGCATTTTCAGCTGGCCTCTATGTTTAGTCATAGAAACTTCGTAAAATTCACATTTTCATGTTATGTACCTGATTTTCTAAGTACAGCCTATATTTTTTTGCCAAAGTATCAAGGAATATACAATCAGAATCTATCCAGTTTTATCCCTTGCCAAAGGAAACACTATCATTTCATTTAAAAGTTCTCTTTTAAGCATCATGAAAACCAAATGCAATATGTATGGCACATGTCTGTAATTCCGGCTACTCAAGAAGATCATAAGTTTGCAACCAGCTTGGGAAACTTAGTGAGATTGTGTATAAAAGAAAAATAAATCCAAAAAGAATGTTCATTTTTCTGAAACAATCAGGAATCCAAAAGAAACTGGCATTACTACAGCAAGGGATTATTATGTTAGTGTGTTATAAGTATAGTGGATATATGTTAAGGAAGAGCCCTTAGCATAATAAAATAGTTGTAAATGGATAGCAAGACTGACCAAGCATGATACTCCCCTGGTAACCAGGTAAGTAGCAAGTAGAACAAATAAATTATAATCATTTTCAATGCAGTGATTATTCTTTCCGAGCGCAAGACTCTTCAAGGCATCCTAAAGAAAGGAGATGCTTACAACAAATTATTTTCCAGTTCTTTTCTCCCCTAATCTGTATAGATCCCTACTCAAACTTTGATTTTTCACTAAGGCTACTTTTGGAGGTTAAAATACTTATTAATCTCCTTTGTGTTTATCTCTATATTTAAGAACAATTTTTTTTATTATTTCTTTTTTCTTTTTTTTTTTTTTTTTTGACACCAGAGATCGAACTCAGGACCTTGTGCTTGTAGGCAGGCAGCAGAAGCACTGAGATAAATCCCCAGCCCAGGAACAATTTAAATCTATTATCTCTGGTGGATTTACATTTCAAATTTTCTAGCTAATACTTAATTTCCACTCACTACAAACTTTTGAACATAGACCACTGTTCTTAGTATTCAGTACTATAATGAATGAACAATTGATTTCACTTTCATACTTATCTTTTCATTCAAACTGGACTAGCTATGTGGTAATCTTTTCCTGGTATATCCCATGCCATTTCTTCATCCTTGTACCCTGCTCCACTGGAAATATCAAAGTGCCACTATCCCTTCAATCTCTTCTTTCAAGTTTGATTGAAAAATGAGAATTGCTGGGCTAAGAAGGAGGCTGTTATTATGGTCTTCATTTTATTATTAAACAATATAACTCATGTTGTTTCTTTTCCTTCATTTAATTTATTAAGGCCAAGTGAAAGATAACTTAATCTCCTAATCATGTTCCAATGCATGTGAGTATTCAATCAAAGAAGTTTGATTGTTTTCCAGAATTGGCTCTCTTAAAGATCAAAATTGACTGCTCCAACTCTGGCAAAGTTCTGCGGACTGCTCTTTCCTATAAGTTATTTTTCATGATTTTTAGTAATTTTCCAGCGTGGTCTTAGTGGTGCTATACTCTTGGATAGGTTATCCCTTCTCTCCTGTTAGATTGATGAGATCCTATAATTGATTTTCTTAAGTAAAATTCTATTTACCATATGGCATTATGACAATTTTCAGAAACAACTAATGGTTGGCTATATTTATGATTTCCAATTGTTATGGTTCCTTCCTTGGGGATAGGGGGGGTCTCTACTGGGATCCACACAACTATTCAAGAATGGCATTCCTAGTGTGACATTTCCTGAAAAGATATTGAATATTGTCATCTGTTATAAAGCTACATTCTGAAAGCAGGGAATCAGTTTATGTTCTGTGAGAGATGGAGGGACTCGAGAGGGTGGAACAGGAAATTATCAAAGATGCTGGAGAAAAATCTGTGAAATTGTGAGTCAAAAGTTGTGTGATCCTTTGGGGTAGAGCACAAGATGATATTATAGTGAAGAATCCAGTAGGGTGTTTTCATATTCAGTGATCTCATTCTATTGAAGAAGGAATGGAGAGGTAAATAGTTTTGTTCAGCAAAATAAAACTGAGCAAATAACATTGAAAATGTCTATTTCCTAAGAGGGAAGTACCAAACAGAGATTGTCACTCCTAAGAATATATCTTTTTGGCAGGCATATCTCTTTAAAAAAAAGTTTCTGTGGATTTCTGCTAGGAGTAAATGATCATCTATCCTTCTTTTGTTTGAGAATCTGTTACACACTATTGAAATGACATAGCAAAGAACAGAAAATTGATGTTAAATGCATCCCTATTGCATCGTGTTAAGCAGAAAACATTATAAATGTTTTTCTGACATTTTCATAAGAAAAATGTAGCTAAATATGCAAAAATTATTCTTGTCCCTTACTTATAAAATGTGGTCTTTATTCTAGCTTTTCTTTCATAGATCTGGAATTATTTATAATTGATGTAACTTACCCACTTCTTCTTTTTTTCATTATAAATTCTCTGTTTATAATTTCCTACTAAGTTCCTAGCTATTTAATCCAGAATTAAAATTATTAGGACAATGGAAGTGACAAGTTTATGAGAGACTTTTGGCAAGTAATTGTCACTCAGATATTAGTGACTACAAAGAAAACCTGATTACTTTTCTTCAGCTAATTTTTCTTAAATTGTATGCTTTATTTTGTGTCCCTGGATTTATATCAGCTACAAATTGTGTCATCTTTCTACAAAGTGAACCCATTGAAACCACATTTACTTGCTATATACTCAGTTTCAAGAATTGTAGAACTCTTGCAAAATGATGACATTTCTCATTCACAATACATCATTGAATTAATTAATAAACATATTCCAGCGACAAGAAAAAATATCCAGCCTCCTACAGTGCCTACCTGAATAGCAAATATTAATCTAGTTACTCTCTATTTTGAAAGTAAATTTAAAGAAAAAAATTATTTCTTAAATAGGTGCTTTAATAAATTAATAACTAATATGCTTATAGTTTTCAAGAAAAGTAGCTCCTTGATACTAGAGCAAATTACTAGCAACTGTTATGCTATTAACTATTGACTTCTCCATTTTGGAAATTACATTTTTTTTCTCTTTAATTTCTTGGCAGTCTACATCATTCTCTTTCAGTTGTTTCATTTGGGTTATTGGGTAAAATCCTTTGATGACACTCTGTGTGTTTGTAGGCCTGTTTTAGTTTTCTATACCATCATCAACTGTTCTGCTGTTGTCTTCATTTATTTTTAAACAATACCCTCTCCTTATCCACAGAGAATTAGTCCCATAGCCTCCAGAAGATGTCTGAAACCATGTACCAAATACCACATATATTATTTTTTTCCCATATATACATACACAAATTTGATGTTTTTTATCATTCCTAAGAATTTGTCAAACATTGTTGCTGTAATTTTTGCAGTTTGGGCACAACACCAAAACCAGCACAAATTTCTTTTTCTTTCTTCACCATTTCTCAAACAGAGGATTCATTGCTCATATAGATCTTGGTAACCTCAGCATATGACTATTTTCTTTTTTAAGTGTAAGCAATCTTCATATTTTCACTTAAAGCACATTTGCCAATGTCAGTACATTTGCAATTTAGGGACATTATTGAGTGAAGTAAGGGTGACTTGGACACCAGGGACTCTATGAGAGGCAGTGATGAACTGGTGAGGGAAGAATAAGATGAAGACAGGTTAAATAATTTTTCACAAAGAAAACATACCTATGCAATCAATACTCGCAATAAGCAAAAAGACTCTAATCTGCTTTCCAGAAGACTACCATATGACTTCTCCTCTAAAATGGGTAATTTCTTCATTTTTAATGCTAGCAATAAGGCTATGTATATAATCCCAGATACAAATACAAACATATATATATATATATATTCCTATATCTTAAAAATTACACCGTATTCAAATTAATCTGCATTACTTTTACTTGATTGAAATTTTTTCATTCTCATTTGTGAAATCTAGTAGTCAATTGATATATGTTTTGTAGAACTATGGAACATGCTTAGTATTAATGCACATAGAACAAACATTTCGAAAAAAAATAATATTCCCAATCTAGTTTTTTGTTTGTTTGTTTGTTTTGTTTTTTGGGGGGTACCAGGGATCAAATTCGGATCCTTACGCTCATGAAGCAGGCAGCAAAACCACTGAGCTAAATCCTCGGGCCTTCCAATCTAGTTACTATTGTCACTTGGAATATACACACTCAGGGTAACAACACATCTAAAAAGGGAGCATGGGACATCAGCTTACCCATAGTGGAGACAGTCGCTCAGGCATTTGTTGCCTCCTCTGGTACCAGAAGATGGAGATCTGACAAGTCAGCTCACTCAATAAAGGACCATCTGGTACCAAAAAAAAAAAAAAAAAAAAAAAAATGGACCACTGATAGTGTAGGATATCTGTGAATATATTTGTCCTCATAAACCTCCATGAGAAAAAAAAAAGGAAGAAGCAAATGAGTAAAAACATTAAAAATAAAATGAGTAGACTAATTAAAAAGTAAATAATTGATTCTGTGATATGGCCTCATATAAAAAATGTAGTGATAGAAATGTAGTGATAGGAAGCTCCCCGCATCCATCCCAGGCTCCTAGTGCAGAGAGGGTGAGTGGAAGGAAGCTCCCCCACCACCATCCCAGGCTCCTAGGGCAGTGAAACTCAGCTGGTCCCAGAACCTGGAAGGAAGCTCCCCGCCTCCATCCCAGGCTCCTAGGGCAGAGAAGCTGAGCCAGTCCCAGCACCCAGAAGGAAGCTCCCCCACTGCCATCCCAAGCTGCTAGGGCAGAGAAGGTGAGCCGTGAAGGCACCAGAAGCACCCGCCCCCCAAACGTGGAAATGAGAAGACACATAAACAAGCCTCAAAGACAGACTTCTGGATCACCTACAGCAACCCCAAAGGGAAACGAGATGGAACACTCTGATACTCAACCACCTGGACTCTCTGAACTGGCAACAAAAGAGGATCTGGGAAAAATGAAATCAGAAATAATTACTCAGATAACAGCAAAGATTTTGCTCATGGTGCAAGACATGATTAATAAATCTAGAGAGGACACAGATAAAAAAATAGAGGATCTGAGGAATATGATGGAATTCCAACATAGGAAACAAATGGAATCCATAAAACAGATACAAACAGATTTCCAAGAGATTAAAAACTCCATCAAAAGTCTGCATAGCAGAATGAAACAATGTGATGATAGAATTTCAGATATAGAAGATAAGATAGGAATTAGTGACCAGGAAAAGAAAAATTGCTTTAAAATTGTAAGGGAACATGAGAAATCAATCCAGCAGCTGCTGGATGATGCAAAGAAGAATAACATAAGACTGATTGGAGTCAATGAAGAAAGAGGAGAGAGTGCAGATGACATAAAAAAAACTCTTCACAGAAGTGATGGCAGAAAACTTCCCAAGGAGGGGAAAAGGACTTGACATACAGATAAGTGAGGCATATAGGACTCCAGCTAGCCTTAATCAAAAAAAAATCTACACATAGGCATATAATAGTTAGGATTCCAGAAATCCAACAGAAGAATAAAGTTCTACAAGCAGTGAGAGAAAAGAAACAAATCACATACAAAGGAAGCCCATCAGAATCACAGCAGACTTCTCAATGCAAACCCTCAAGGCAAGAAGAGCTTGGAGTGATGTATTTCAAGCCCTAAAGGAAAACAGCCTCCAACCCAGATTGATGTACCCTGCAAAACTATCTTGCAAAATTGATGGAGAAATAAGACACTTTGATGGTAAAGAGCACCTCAGGATCTTCATGAATACCAAAGGAGCACTCCAAAAAATTTTAGACAATACCCTAGGAAAAGACAATGAAGATCACAACCCCAGGAAACCCAGCAGAATGAATCCATTGGGTGTGACAAATTAAACACAAAGGGGGAGAATCCAACAAAAAGAAAAAATCATGACAAGGCTTTTAAAAATTTTGACTTCATCTCCCTAATGAGTGTATAATTCAATCTTGTTATTGTACTGATTAGTATTTTTCTGATTCTAGAGTTGCACACCATTCCTTGTGCTATACTGGCTATTTATCATCTTCTTATGTCTACATTTTAATTGGGTTGTCTATTAATGAGCTCTAAGAATTCTTTATATATTCTGGTCATAGGTTATATGCATTGTAAATATGGTCTGCTTAAGGACTACTTTTCATTTTAATGATGTCATTTAAAGTTTTACATTTTGGTGGAATCTCATCTATCAATTTTTTTTCTTTTATACATCATGTTTTTTGTATCCTAGGTAGTTCTTGCCTACCCTGAATTCATAAATATTTTCCCTTATAATTTCTTCTTAAAGTTTTATACTTTTAGGCTTTCTTATTTAGGTTCATAGATCCCTTCAAGTTATTTTCATGTATGGAAATAAAGGGTTGAGATTAATTTTTTATATATGGATACCAGGTGTTCTAGTGCCGTTTGCTGAAAACACTATCTCTTCCTTGGCTCTTGAATTGAGTTTATATTCTATAAAAAGCTAATGTTAAATAATCTTTCAAAACTCAGTGGACCATATATGTGTGGTTCTATTTCTAGATTCTCTGTTTTATTCCAATGATCTATATGTCTTTCCTTACACCAACACTGCTTTGATTACTGTAGCTTTAGCAGAAGTCTTAAAATTGGGTGCTAAACATCTTCCAACACTGTTTTTGTTTTTGTTTTTGACTTTTCTGGGGCCTTTGTACTCCTACATAACTTTTAAATTTCAATATCCAATTCTTCATTTATAGCAAATATACACAGAATCTAATTTTTATATATACCTTGTGTTTTCTAATCCTGCTAAATTCAAGTACAAGTTCTAGGGGTTCCTAGAGATTTCTTAGTATTTTCTCTGTAGATCATCATTTCATCTACATATAAAGATTTTGTTTCTACCTTGTCAATCCTATCCTAGTTGTGTCATTTTATTGCCAGACTATTTTGGTGGGGACTAGGTTTCAAAGTTTAATGGACAGATCAAGAGTAAGCATATCTGCCCTTGTTCCCCACCTTAAGAAGAAAGCATTGTATCTTCTCCATCCATACAAGGCGTTCTCACTGGAAGTATGCAGTACATGTCTTTAATTTGTTGAGAAGTTTCTGTTCTACTTCTAGTCTCCTGATAGCTTTTACCATGAACAGCTGTAGAATTCAGTCCAATGCTTTTTCTCCAACTAGTGACAGGATCATATGGCTTTTTCCTTTCCTCTGTTTAAATGATGACTTTTGGGGGTGGATCTTCCAATGCTGAACCAACACTGCCATCCCTATAACGAAACCATTTTCTACATCCTGCCAGATCTTACTTCTAATAGTTTGTTTTGTTAAACAAATTTCTATCTATGTTCATACTTTTTTCTTCTATTATCTTTATCCAATTTTATGATTAGCACAATGTTGAGTTCCTAAAATGAGGGGAGAAGTGTTCCTTCTTTTTTCTGTTATAATTGTTTGATATAATTTATCAGTTAAAATGTTTATGAGCCTGCTGTTGTCATATAGGTAGGTTTTCAAGCTAGGAATATACTTTCTTTAATAGGTGCTATTCAAATTTTATATTTCCTCCAGAGTTAGTTTCATTAATTTGTCTTCCAAGGTAGTTCTTAGAAGTTGTCAAATTTATTTCAAAAAAGATTTTTGTAATATGCTTTCTATATCCTTTTAAATTCTTTAAAATCTGTGGTAATGTCTCCTAGATCTTAATATTGTAATTTAAAAAATGTATAACTGATATTGTGTAACAGGAAGTAAAGGTCTAAAAGAGCAGGGGAATTGGGAGGGGGAGGGGAAGGGAATAAAAGGAAATAAAAAATTTGAGAAGAGGAAAAAAGTGGAAACAAGGTCTTTGCAAATAGGGAAGGGTGGAGGGGGTGAAGGGAGGGCAAGGGAAGGGGAAAAAAAATAAGAACCAAGAGACTCATGTAAAGGTACAAGATCCCAATGATGAATGTAACTGTATTGTATACCTAAAATGTACCAATAAAGTTAATGGGGGAAAAAAAAATTGTTTACCTGAGGAAATAAATAAATAAATAAATAATAAATAAAATGAGTAGACTAATTAAAAAGTAAATGATCGATTCTGTGATATGGCCTCATATAAAAAATGTAGTGATAGAATTCTAAAGGAAACGCTGTATTATTTTTGCCTAAAGAAACTTGGTAATTTACAAGAGTTTCAGGATTATTTTTCTATAGAAAATACTGACAGATGAGTAGTTAAAAACAAGTTGATCAGTCACATTTGTCATTCTTTATTTGCTTCATTATTGGACTACACTTCAATGTAGGACAAATTGAGTTATTGACAACAAAAGGTGCCAACAAGGAATGCCAAGGTGGAGAGCAAATCTATGGAATAAAACAATTTTACAAAAATCTTCCAAACGTTATAACTTTTTCTTTCACTGTAGAAAATACAATTTAGTTAAAATATATTTTTGAAAGCCTACTAAATGTCACAAACAAAAATATGTACTCTGTTCATGTCAGAATCATTTATGGAATCTCGGGAGAAAAGTGAATTTATTTACCTCTGGGATATTCTGTAATAAAAAAATATTAATGCATTAGTCTAATATTGTTGTGTAATTGCTTTTACAAAACACAAGATATAAGATAAAGAAGTAAAAGATTAAAAGGAAAAGATTAAAAGGAAAATGTTTAAAAGGAAAAAGATTAAAAGGAAAAAATGATACTGTATTAATGCCCTTAAAAGAGTTCTATTCAGAAAATAATAAATTAACTAACTTCAAAATGTTTTATTATTGTGTCATTAGATACTCGAAGTGAAATACTAAATACAATTCAAAATTTACTGCCAGTTTAGATTCAGATAATTTCTTGGCTGTGTATAAGTGTGTACTTATATATACACCTTTTGAAAAACAAAATTTCTTTTAATGTTTGGAATGGAAATTTAGCTTTTTCGAAGCATTCAACTGACTGCAATGCTTTTACTTTTGCCTTTGGTAATGTCCACATTCTTGTCACTGATTTTGTAAACACTCTTTTCTTTCTGTTATGTTGAAAGTAATGTTTTACTTCTTTAAAAAGTTATATTCAATAATAGGCAAAAAACAAGAGAGAAAAGAAAAGAAGAAAGGAAAATAAGGTAGAAAACAAAGCCTGATCCCACATAGGTGCTGCAAGCATGATACTGGAAATAGATTTAATTTGTAACTTATAAAGCAGAAAAAAATTGCTTTTAAATATGCTTTAATTGATATGTGCATGCGTGTGAGGGCTTGAGCACTAGTCTTCTCTTTCATCCAGTTTTCAGCACCCTTAGAGATTAAGCTTCAATGATATCTCAGTTCCGTCTATCAGAAAATTCATTAGCATTTCAGAGAAATTCCCTATTACCAATGACAGTTTTTTCCCCAGCCACTTCCCTTAGGAATTTACTCCCTCTCTAATAGAAGCAATTTGAAAATACTAAAATCTTTACAGTGAAGGAGTTGGCAGCTTTAGGCTGCAGTATATGTGAACTGTGGTTGCAGGGAGGTTTGGGGGAGACTATAAATGTCTGGGGCAGGAGCTCAGAGAATTTATAAGATAACAGCTGGGTTCTGAACAGCTGAAGTGAATAACAATGGATTCTTAAATCTCTGATGTCTTTTACTATTTCTACCCTAGACCCTAGGCTTGGAATCCACATGATTTTTTTTTCAGTAATTATTTTAGAGTAGCTCCACCAATACCTAATAGGAGGAGTTTGAATAAAAGAATAGATGAGCAATTTCTTTTTTTTTTGTATTGAATACTTTTAAATTGCTATCTCTTTCTAATCTTGCAATTTTCTCTCTCAAAACGACTTTTCTTTGAATGTCTGATGAAAAAGATGAATGTTTGTGTGTCTGTGTGTGTGTGTGTGTGTGCTAGTGGTGAAGAGATTGGGAAGAAGTAAGGCAAATCAGACCTCTTAAACACTGAAAAGAACACTGATAGCTAGGTGAAGATTTTGAGTGACCTAGTAGATGAGCCATTTTTAAATGTTGTATGCATCGTAGGAAACAATGTTTATTCTGCATTTTAATTTTTAAAGTCATGTTGTTCAACTTTTCTACTCCTATTGATTTTTCATTTACCTAATCTAGCAATCACTGAAATCTTATGCTATAGTTATAAATTTGTCTATATCCCCCCCCATATATATAGAGAGACATTTTTTTTTTTTTGGTACTGGGGATTGAACTCAGGACCTTGCACTTGCGAGGCAGGCACAGTGTGCCACTTAGCTAAATCCCTGGTCCGGTTGTATTATATTTTTAAAATACTATCTTTAAGTGCCAAAAAGTAAAAAGTAAAATTGCTATAGTTTCTTGATGAATTAAATCTTTGATCATTGTAAAGAATTATCTTTTCTTTTAGAAATTTTTTTCCCTTTAAGTTAATTTTATCTAATGTTAATAGAGGAATGACAGCACTGTTTTGGTTACTATTAAAATGGGCTCTCACTCTTCTTTTTTTTTTTTTTTTTTTTTTTTTTTTTTTTTTTCCGGCAGTACTGGAGATTGAAACCAAGACCTTGGCACTAAATTGCATTCCTCATCTTTTCTTTTTATTTAGTCATTTTGTTTTGTTTTGTTTTGTTGTTGTTGTTTCTAATTTTGAGACAGGCTCTAGCCAAATCAATTGTCCAGTCTGAGGTGAAACTTTTGATCCTCCTGCCCTAGCCTCCCACAGTACTGAGATTACAGGCATCACCACTCTGCTGGGCATCACTTTTTTTTTTTTTTTTTTTTGGTACCGGGGATCGAGCTCGGGTCCTTGCCCTTGCGCAGCAGGCGGCAAAACCGCTGAGCTAAATCCCCAGCCCTGGGCTTCACTTTTGATGAGGTACAGATTTACATGAAGAATCTAGGAAGTCTGTGATGTCCTCTGGAGATGCAAGATTGCAAGAAAACTATATTCTGTACCTCTGCTTTCTTCTGTAACCATGGAGGGCTACCCTGGCCTGGAGTCCTTCTCTATGATCATACAGATCTATGATGATATAATGAAGGGTCCCAGAATGGGAGAGGCCAACTACTGCCTGGCAGTATGTCTTGGATCCCCATAACAACCTGCCATTAGTGGGCCATGTCAAGCATTAAGACCCAAAACTTGACTACTATGAGAAGGATCTGAATGAGGCACTTGTAAGTTGCTGTTGGGTTCCAGTGAGATTGAGGCTATGAACTTATTTTTCCCTGTAATGATCTTCTGGATGGACTTCCAGGGATGAGGGTGGGGTGGGGTGGAAAGTACAGCACTTCACATCAAAGGACTGGAGTTCCCTGAGGGCTGAGAAAAGAGTTCACCTATGCTAGAAAAAGCAGAGACATATAGAGGTGAGGCTTCACTTCTAACATTTGTGAAGTTAAAAGATTTTATTTTTAAACTATTAGTGACCAAAACCACCATGATATAATACAATGATATCATTGTAATAATATAATAAATTATAATATACAAAACCAAGTATTTCCTATTTTTATTAACTTACGATGTTTGTAGTATTTATACATTTTTAGAGTGTACATTTTTAAGGATTCATTTTGGCACTTCATACTGTACAAATTCACTTTATTATAAGTCTCACAAAACACGTATCTTCTCTTTATAGTGCTTTTGACATTATACTAATGGTGTAAGTCTTTTAAAGAAACAATTGACTGGATATGTAATATTATGTCTTTTTCTTCTTATAGCATGTATTCATTTAAAAACTAAATTGTATTTGGAGGATTTATGATTATTATTAAATATTTTATTGTTCTCCTTTCCTACATTCATACACTGTGTTTCATTCTTTTAGCAATTGTATCAGAAATTACAATATGCATAATTTACTCACTAGTATGTGAATTTAATCAGTTCTACTAACCATTCTTTTAGAAAATTAACTTAAGGCAGTTTAAATCCGTTAATGGCTTTCTCCAATTTTGTTATTTTCTTATATGTTTTAATGTTATCTTTCATTAAATTATTGTTATTGTTATTAATTATTAGAGATTAAAATATCATTTATAAATAGCATAATTTTGGATTTGTCATACATAAACATTTTATTAATATTTTATTAATATATAGGCTTATACTTTGAATTTTTATTTTCAATATCCAATAAGTTTATTTTTAATAATTTTCATCTCATATTCCATACCTTCTCTTTTGGAATATTTTCATTATCTGAGCAGTATATCTTTTATAATTGTCCTTAATACATATCCTCTGATAGCCCACTTAATTACTGTTTCTCAAAATTACTTATTTTCACTCACTACTAAAAAAGAAAAAATAAGAACAGCATGTGAGGTATACAAGTCAAGGTTGACTCTACTTCTCTTTTATGAAATCTGTTGTAGTCACTTTCCTAGTTACTGAATTAAAAAACTGACACCTGAAACTTAAAGGAGAAGACTTTTATTTTGGCCCACCATTCAAAGATTTTGATCCATGTTGGGAAGACTTAAACACAGAAATAGCATGGCAGAAGGGCATGGGGGATGAAATGCTGTTCATGTCATGGTAGTCAAGAATTAGAGAGAAGAGAGGAGTGGAAGAGAGATATATGCCCTTCCAGGTCTTTCCCTAATGACCTGCATCTAACCCTGGCCCTAGCAGCAAGTCAGTTATAGCAGCCTCATAGCCCAATCTTCTTCTAAAAGCCCCTCTATGAGCACATGGGCTCTTAGAGGACATATATATATATATATATATATATATATATATATATATATAATATAACAAAGACAGGAAGTTTTGGAGTTGATTTTTATGTTTATTATCATGATTATGGTGTTGGTTTCATGCTGTTTGCCTATGTCCAAGGTCACCAAATTACATATATTACAACATTTTGCATATTAGTTACATCTTCATAACACTCTCTGTAAAATAGGAGTTTTGTCTGTAGAACATTTAAGAACAATTTTTAAAAATTAAGAACAATAATAAAATTAGTCTGCATTTTATTGTTAGCCTGGACTGATGTCTAAATAATAGCAGTGGCAAAATATGCCTTTCCTGAAAATCTTTATTATCTATTTTACATTTTACGCAATCTTGAATAAATGTATCTGACATTTCAAGTTGAATCCTTAGTGATTTAGATGAGAAGTCCTGCTTTTAGATTAATGGCTTGATATAGACATTAAATTACACACAGTGTGTTTTGAAAAAATAGGGAAGTGTAAGTTATCTTAGCATTTGTAAACATAGGCTTATTAGTCATGGTCCAATAAGGAGATATAAACCATACAGTTATTTGAACAGCCAATGCACAAAAAATACTCTTACCAAAGTATTGGAGTAATTAAGAGTGTCTAAGAAGAATTAAAGAGACCTAAATTCGGGGAATGATATTATTATAGACATCTAAGTTAGGTAGAAATATTATAGACAATCAGATAGGGCTGGGCCCTTGGGAGAGTCAGTGCAAAAGATAAAAACACATTGCAGGGCCGGGGATTTAGCTCAGTGGTTCCACCACCTGCCTCACAAGCACAAGGTCCCAAGTTTGATCCTTGGTACCAAAAAAAAAAAAAAAACCCCACAAAAAAACAATACATTTCAACTCTGAACAGAGAATGACCAGGCCTACGTCCTTTCCCAAGGGATAATATAAATGGTCCAATAAAGTCTAGATAGAGATCAGTCACCCTGGTAGGTGACTAAGACCTCTGGATCCATCCTTTCCTAAAAAAAGTTCTTTGTTCTTTCTATATACACTTGCTATGTGTCTTGCTTCCCCCTTGAATCAATATTACCTAAGTGACTATACTCAGTCTTATTGGTTAATCATACTTTTGTCCCATGTTGTACCTACCTTGTGATTTTGCTCTATAAAACCTCACCTGTGAAGTGGGATGCCCAATCCCCCACACAGCCCCTTCCTCTCTTTCCCTTAACCTTCATTGTTCCTTAAAATTCATTCTTTGATTTTGAGGAACACAAACCCTGGATATCTGACATCTAGCAGATTGGGAGTTATATTATTTCCCCTATATCATTTAGAGGTCCTATTATCAACATCACTTGTAGGATTGATTTTGTTGAAAGGGGTAGTACTGTAGCTCAATAGATGGTGAAAAAATTCACTGAGGTGTTTGAAGACATTGACAATCAGTGCTATGGACAGAGTACTGAAGAAACTGTCCACACTCAAAGCTCACTGAAAACCTGCCCATATATGTGCAGGAAGAGCCATCCAAAGCTCATGGTGAGCTGGCAGCTCTCCAGCAGAAGCTTCTCTAAGAGGAGTGTATGGAAGAAGGGGAAATATTGCTGAGGACCCTGCTACATCTTGTGCTGTTTTGAAGCTGCTGGAAGTCTGTGTCTGGTGCAATAGAAAAAATATTCAACCTGCAGACAACTGAAGAAAGGACTGCGTTGGACTGAGGAAGGAAAATCCTTATTTCCTCTAGTGTCTCTTTAGTACCAGGCCATTTAACAAGAAGAAAACACAGAGTTGAGCTCCACTGTCATAAATCAAGTTAAGGAAAGGTGAATTTTGAGGTCAGAGTTAGTGAAGTAATAACCAGCTCAATCAAAAAAGAAATCTAGTATCTTATTACCCAAGAATATGTGAGGTTGAAAATTAGAGTTTATTTTCTCAAAGACTGGTGAATTTTAATAATGTATATGTAAGGTTAAATTTAGTATTTTTTTTTTTTTTTTTTTTGGTACCAGGGATCAAACTCAGATCCTTGCGCTTGCCAGGCAGGCTGCAGAAAATTTAGCATTTTTATTGTCTCTCATTTAATGAACATTGCATTCTACAAGGAACTTAATTTGTGTAACTTCTAGTTATTCATTTGCCTTTTATCAAACCATCCTCAGCAGCTGCATATGACTCATTGATAAATTTGCATAAATACTTTAATAAAAATAAATCAGCTTAAAATCACAATTTTAATACTTTATTGAAATGTTTTCTTTTAGTTTTAGAAAGGCAGGTCCATTCTATCACCCTGAAGTACGTACTGCTTTTCTTTACTTTCTGTTCCATGGATTTTACCTTCCGTGAAATCTTCTGTTGCTATCTAAAGAGACACAGACAACTTTTATTCCCTTCTGTTCAATGAGCTTACCTTTTCAGACCAACAATGAGCCTTTAGAAATGTTTCTTACAAGAGTATTAGGGAAAACATTCTGTCTGCAATAACAGGCCAGTTTGAGCTCTTTTTTTCTGGTTCAAAATGAGGTAGGTACTGAAAGTGGAAACACAGCAACTTGGGAAAGTTATGGATTTTGAGCCTAACTTTTATGATAGATAAAACTTTTACATTTTGAAATTATCTATTTCATTTTAAATTTTTAGTAATTCTTATAATTGTATTTTAGAAAAAAATATCAGTCTACCCTAGATTAGAATAGGCAAAACTAATGACATTATTTGAATCCCTTCCTGGATCACTCTATCATGTTTATTGTATAGTTTCTCTCTAATGTGAACATAGGCTCCAGAAAGAAAACTTTCAGCATTTGTGACTTACTTCTAACATTCTATTAGTTGATTATAGATAAGAAGGGAGAATTTATAAAAAGAGTACTAAAAATAAATGTATAGGTAAGATAAAACAAAGAGATAAAAGTGAGAAAGAAACATCTCAGAAAAGGAAGATGAAAGAAAATGAGAAGACCAAGAAGAGGAAATAAAGAGTTAATAAGGTATCTTTACATAAAGTTCATCTAAATATTATATTAGAGAAATTTTCACAATTCTATAAGAGCAGCAAGTACACTTTTTAAAAGTTCAATGCAATGTCACTATCATGTAATTTTATAGCTTATATGTAGATTTTATATAACTAATAACTAAACATAAAATGGCCTTGCAAAAACTAGAGAACTGCTTGAACTATTTTCATTGTCACCATATTGTTTATGTTAAATTATAAGCTGTGATTATTTTTCAATTTAAAATATAAGAGACATGTATCACTTGACACTGGGTATTTCTGTCAGATGAATGGTATCTAAATGATAATCAAGATTTTCTGGCAGAGGGTCCAGTCTCAGTTGTAAAGAATCAGTATTATCTGGGGAGCAATATAAAACCTACTGCCAATAATTTAGAACATTATAAAGTAAATTTAATTTGCTATGATAATAGGTTATATGTTAACTGTTCCTAACCCTAATATATAAATCAGTAATAAAGAGGGTCAGAGGACACTTTTGGTGTGGTGGTGAATAGGTGTATGGCACTGAATGTAGCCATGAGTCCAAGGGTGCATTGCTATATCTAAACCCATCAAGTTATATACATTAAAATACACATATTTTTATATCTCAATCACTCCTCCATAAAATGGGTTTAGGAAAAAAATAAATTTGAAAAGTCATGTATCAGAAACTACAACTTTAACAATTCGATAAGATAGATTAGAGAAATCTTTATTAGCTCTCTATGAAACACAAGGTAGCATAGATGATATTTTAAATTAGACCCTAAACTTTCTTAAAAATAAGAATACTTTGGCTTAGTTTTATAATAACAAGAAAAGGACAAAGACAAGGAGCTCTTGGTGGTTTCCAAATCCAATTAGTGGGAGGCTTCTTATTTTTCCCCTTCAGTTCCTTATTGTTTTCTCTAAAAGCAATGAGAATTTTAATACTTAATTCATCACTTTCAAAAAAGCACATGAATGCCAAGAAATAAGTAGTACCTGCATCTCTAGCCATGTTTTAGCATTTCAATTTATTTGAGAGGTGGGACAAAATTTGAAGAAGTCACATGAACAATAACAGTGATTTAAATTCAGTACTTCATGTACAGGCAAACTGACACACAGGTTATTCCACAAACTAAAATTATATCATTCTGCAATTTGCTTAATAATTAGTCTTTCTTCTTGGAGTTTAATGTTTTGATATATAAAAGTTCTCTCACTTAGTTATTATTGAATCAAACAATGACTTTCTTCATAAATTACCATTTTCATGACATATTTGGTCAGGCTTTCTAGAATACATCCCATTTGTCTAACATTTTCTCTTACTGTAATTTTTTTCATTGAATATAAAATCTGCTTTTATGAGAAAAAACCATAAACTTTCCCTCAATATATAATCTTTCTTTCCTCCCAGTCCTATTGCAATTTATTTTACTTGTTGCCTTGTTTCCTTAATTATTAAGATAATCACATATTATTCAATAAAGAAAATAATAAACATTCATTTCCAAACTATTTGCTGTGTACCTGAACAAACTAAAAATTAGATGCAGTAGCAAGCTTATGAGTAATAAAAAATTATATGGCTTAGGATAAAGTCTAAATAGCTGTGAGTATGGTTCACTGTTTTGCATCAGTCATTAACATATCAAGTAGAAGAAAATTTTAAAATCTAAACATTATTTAGAAAACTATTCCTAAAAGATGCCAATCTGGATGGAATAGTAAAATACAGAAATTAGTTCTTCAATGGTCATTACATAAGCATTCAATAAATGTTAACAAATAATTTGTAATTAACAAATACTGGAGCAAGGTTCTGTGGCTGACAGAGCAGATAGGCTCAGGCATTGGAGATCTTCTGTCACAGAACTTCCAGAGCCCTCAAACAGGTAAGGAGAGGAAAGGAGCTGACCCCGGATGGAGGGGAAGGACAACTTGGTGGGGGTGGAGGTGAAGTGTGTGTGTGGGGGGGGGGTTGTAAGCCTGTGTCATAGGACCAAAGAATTTAGGAGAATGATACTTTCCAAATGTATCTCAAATTCCATTAATTAATGCAAAGGACTAGAATTGTTGAAAATTATGCTATGATTTTGTCATTCATTTATTTCCATTGTGAGATATAACTTTAAAAAATACTTCAATTAATGGAGCAACTTTTTCGAATAACTCAATGCTTTCTATTCAGCTTCTGCATTTGCTTTTTCTGTACTTTTTCTAATTATTATAAGCAATATTTCAATATATATCTTCATTTTAAATGGATCACATCTAGTTGTAATCAGTGAATTTTAGGGCATTTCTTTTTGTCAAATATTATTTAATTTGTAAGATGCCCATAATTTCTTGATTTTCTACATTTGTTTGATGCTTCACTTTTTTACTTTTTAAATTAAATGTGATATTAAAATAAGGTACATTATTCATTCATTTTGGATCTGAACCCACTTCCTTTTCTTTCTCATTTAATAGCAGCATGACTATCCTACATCTTTTTTTCTCCTCTGACATGTCTCTAGTTATATGTTATATAAAAAAGATAAATTATTTCTACCAATAACATGCTTAAAGTATAATCATGAGAAGCATTCAAACGAACAAAATCTGAAGAATAGTCTAAAAAATAAATAATTGCTGTAAAATAAGAGGAACATGAATTATAAAGAGAATAATTTCACATTATCTGTCAATGTCAAAACATCAAGTTACATACCTTATACATGTACATTTTTTGTCAATTATATCTCAGTAAAGTTGAAGAAAAAAGTTTTCATTTAAAGTAGCCTGAGGAGACATGATAATAAACTGCATTCTACAGCATTTGATTGCTTTAAAATAGTTCATATGTGTGTGTTTGTGCGTGTGCGCATGCACATGTGCTTGTAAGCCTGACATTTGTTTCTGTATGTCTATTTCTGTGTAGTTGTACATTGTGTAGTTTTGTGTATATACACACATTCATGGAGGTAGAGAAAGAGAGAGATCTTTTAGTGAATTAATAACATTAAGTGAAAACAATATGAAGGATATATGAAAATGATTTTCAGTACTTTTATAAATTTCCCATAATTCTAAACTTTTTGCACCCAAAAATTTAATAGCTAAATTTATATCAAACTGATTACCAATTATATCTTTCCTATTTCTCTGGGGGAAGTAATGAACAAAGAAAAATAAACCTCACACTCTGTAATGCTTTTGTTCCTGCTATTCCATTTCTTAAAGTCCTTTCTGAGACCCCCTTAAATTCAGCTACTCCAATAAGCTTTACCTCACTAACCTTGCAGCGCAACCACCTACTCTTTGCTCTCTATTTTAACTAAACAGTCTTAACCAATAACCTAGCACTTGGTAATGCGTTCCGCCTTACAGCATTTCATTTAGAGATAATATGGCAACAACTAATCAAAGAAGCAAGTAACAAATCAAAGAAAATACCTTTATTCCTTCTTTTTTTTTGTAAAAGTTCTTGCAATTTCAAGTCTACAATAAGTGGTTCATTAGTTATTATATGCTTGATATAAAAAAATTACCTAGAAGTTACACTTAAACACCAAAGAAAAATAAAACAATGACTTTCAGCAATGAAGATAGTTTTATTCTTTGAGTTAGGCCATTCTGCTATTTTTTTTTAGGAAGCTTAATATACTATGTTAGTGTGTTACACATTTGGAAGTGTGTGTGGATATTATGATTTTCTTTACACTACTCATGGTACGTTGTGTTCCTCAGTTATTGACATAGTTATTTTTCTTAAACAAACTCTCTATGACAGGACTATGTGTGAAGGAACTTCATGACCAAGAAAATACTTTCAAATCTAGCTGAAGTAATATAACTGTGTAAAATAAGTGACTCTGTTCTATAATTTGAGGCAAGGAGTGCCATGAAAAGAGCTATTGGAGAAGCCAGTCGTGATTCAACTTGTCTTAGCATTGCTTTGAATACATTTAGTAAAATAAGAAGATACCATGTGGATATTATAATCAAAGAAAAAGAAAACAAGGAATGTCAAAGGAAATTTAAGCCATGAAATCTAATACAATTTTATAATTGCTGTCTTCACCTAGTTTTGAGGACCTGGCTGGAGTCTGGTCATTTCTCCATCTTGAGCAGCTAATTGAGTCATTTATTGGATGTTACAGTTAATCATGACTGTCAAATTGATTAGCTTGACAGAGGCCTGGATTAGTACAGCACAATCTCTGGCATTCTGCTTTCCAGCCACCTGGAACTGAGTAGCTGTATTCCTCCATGTCCTTCTGCCATGATGTTTCTGCCTTAGAGTCAGCTAATCATATTTTGAAACCCCTGAAACCATGAGCTAATTTAAACCACCCCTTTAAGTTGCAAGTGTCAGATATTTTTTCCTGACAACATGAAAGCTGACAAACACTTTGTACTTTCATGAGGTTCTACCATATACATTTACTATTCATCCGAGGACCAGGTACGACACTTCCAGGGCTATACCGTATGCATTAGAGCTCACTAGGATAACTCAAAGTAGCCTATCTTAGACCTGCTACACAACTTTACCCATTCCTACCAAGAAAGCCACAATACAGTTGTTTGCCTTCAGTTCCTTCCTGCCTCTCCTACCTTATTCCTGACCCTAATGATTCAAGTTCTATTGATGCTCACATTTGCTCTGGTAGGTTTTACACTATGACTCCTGATGGAACCTCAAAGGATTGCCTCAAAGCTTATAAACACTGAACAAAATAAATTTTAAGTATAATTCATAATTATTTCTTGCCTTGTGCCTTTTTGGTTTCCGTCCATTTAAACTTTATTATTGTCCTGTCAAATGGAGATTACCTCAATTTTAGACATGTATTGTGTTAAATATGAATGAATAATAATTTCAAGAAAACAATATTAATTTTATAATGCTTGAGATAGAAGTGATGCTAGAATTTATATGATTTATTCTTTTTCTGATTTAATATAAGGACCGATAGGATAATGGATGTAGCTTGAGACCATAATGTTAAGTGAAGTAACTCAGACACACAAGCATAAATATTATATTTTCTCTTATATGAAAAAATATACAAAATATTATATAAAGATAGATAATAGGAAAAAAAGAAAGAAAAAATAAGGTATTGTAATCCAGTGTGGGCAATATATCTAAAAGTGTGTCTTGACTTACCACAACTGTCTTACATGTTCTTTGGCCTCTTAGTTTGATTTCCAGTCTGTATATATGTTAACTAACTTATAAGGTCTTGTAAGATAAATAAATAAATCTGACCCTGGAAAAACAAATGGGGGTTGAGGGAGGGGAGAAAAAGAAGGGAATTGAAATGTGTTATGTACATGTACCAATACCATACAGTGAATATAATCATTAGGTATGGCAAACATGTACTAATAAGAGTACAAAGTAGACTACAAACAATAATAATAATAATAATGATGATGACAATGATGATGATGATGATGATAACAATAATAGCTGGTTCTTTCTAGTTGGCCTTGGTGATTCAGGAAGGAGCACAGAAATAGTTTGCCTTTCATATGAAGTTTTCTGTGGCATAAAGAACACAGAAATCATGTGTGATAAGAAAAAGATAGGTGCCACATTTTTTAGTTGTTTTGTCACAAAATAAACAATTTATTAAATGAGAGAAAGCAGCTCCTAAAATTATTGAGAGTGGGTGCAAATAGATTAACATTTTTTATATGAACTAAAAGTCTCCTTTCAAAGAAGTCATAATGATAGCTATGCATGGGAGATAACGAAGTCCTGTCATTTTTAATATCATAAAAACATACTTTAGTACTATCATTAACATAAATCAATGTACCATGTTTATTATGTGTAGAGGAATGCTTTTCATATCATTTAACTCTAATATAAAAATGGAAAATTATTTTGTTTTTGCTTCCCCAATGTACAAATGGGGAGTTGAATTCATGGAACAAGCTTATCATTACAAAAAACAAACAAAAAACTCTTGAGATAAGCTAAATTAAAGAAAAAGCTCAAAATTATCACATTATAAGGTGGTTTAAAATTTAACATTTGAAATACTTATGGGGGTAGAATTGGGCTAATTAGGGTCTTTTTATCACTTTTTTGCTAAAGAATTTATTTAATCATCAATTTTTTATAAGATCAGTTACTAACACCAACATAGGAGTTCTACTTACAGCTGAAAAGTTTTAATAGAGAATTGAGCTCTAGGATCCAATGAATTATTAGTAGTATAATCACCATTTTGTGTAAGATGCTACTAAAATCCCAATTTTAAAGCTGATTCATCTTTTATGAAACATTTAAATACAACCTTCTATGCATGAGGCATACAATAATAAAGATGGCTTTCATGAAAACCTTATTTTATAGAATGTGGGCCCAGGAGGAGCAGGCACATAAAATAAACAAAATAATATCATATAGAACTTATTTTACCTTACAATGTGATAAATATGATAGAAAATGGTAAATGAAGAGAAGAATTAAGGGAATCAGAAGTGCTGGGGCAAGAGTTTTTATTTTAAAAGTTTGCCAGGGTCAATCTTATTTGAGTGAAAGAAATGAGACGCAAAACCAAGGAAGTATCTGGTGATGTTAGTTGTATTTCAGCCAGAAGTCATGTTTAGAACAAAGTCTCTACGAGCATTACTGGCTGAGCCAAGTGCCAGAAGGTGAATGTGGTGGAGGAAGGAAAGGCAAGGGGAAATCTTCAGAGATAAAATAGGGGAATAGGTCTGCGTGGGAGCAGCAGATGAAGCAGATGGCTGACTTGTTCCAGAGCACGTTTGCCAATTAAACAAGATATTGAAAGCAAAACTAATTGTACATGTATATAAATTAAAATTGTACAAAGAATCATGTTGGAATTTTATGGAGTTTCAAAAGGTCAGTCAACGGTTGAATACCAAAGTGCCAAAATCAATATGTTTTGGAAGGTTAAGTATTGCCAAAAATAAAGTGAACCTAACCAAAAACCTGAAATATTATCACAATTTTAACATATTTTTAAAATATCATACTCTCAATTGTAAATGTTTAGTGCCAGTGTAGCGATTCATCAACACTGTTGGATTCTATGTTGCTGATGTGTTCACCCAGCACATGGTGAGACTACAGGCACATTCACTTTAAGCTAAGTTATCTGATGGATGGAGAGACACTTGAATAGATATACCAAAACATGTTTCTGATGATGACAAAGTTGATTCTATCTTCCCTTGTTGTTCCTGGCTTCAGATTTATTTATTAGTTTTGATGATTATAATGAATTATTACAGATTCATCAAAGCAATGACACAAGCCAAAGCTTTGCTACTGCATGAAGGTGCTCTTTAAACATTTATAAATAAAATTAAGATTTATTTCCTTATTTATATTTCCATTTCCTCTACCTTTGCATGCATTTTCTGCTTCAGAAAAAGTTTATCTTTAAAACTTGAATATAAAAATGTGACAATGGAGTAATAAAATTTGCTTCAAAAATTATCTTTGATATCCATCTACATCTTTGCTTTCAACACTGTGTCCCGATCTTATTGTGTCCTGAGAGAAGGATTTTTATACCAGAGATCGTGGAGAAATACATGAAGTTTGTGGACATCTCAGTCTAGTTATTCTGTCGAAAAGTTCCAGTAAACAAAGTGATATATTTGGTCAGCAAATAATATGATTATGTATTATAATCCACGAAATGCTAAAGATTATTCAAGTAGCTCCTTAAAGTTTTTCTTTGAAAAGTGTCTTATTTGAATATGTTACTTAAAAACATGAAAAACAGATTCTAAAACATATTTACATACCATGTGATTTGTATTTGACTGAAGATAAATTATTAAAATCATCTATTATTCATTTGTACATGACCAAGGATTGTGTTACATTACTCTCTTTTTATATTTACTTCTTAAGCTATTCCTTGACTTTAACTTGTACATTTAGGTAGGATTCTCCCATGAAAGCAGAAAAGTCACTCGTATGTCACAGTGGTACAACGATCAAAATGCTAAGGCCAATGGCCTCCTTAACAAATTGACTGATAGCAATGTTAGCCCTTTTACTCATTTGACTTGTTCATTGTGAATAACAGTGACTAAAATTACATCTAAGGGGGAGCATTAGATGCCATCACATTGTACTCTTCTCTCTGCCATGATAATATGTCCCAGAATTGAAATACTCATTTAGCCTGTATCTCCTATGTATCTTCAGATAAAAATGTGACCCTGTATCCCATACATATATATACACAGTTATTATTCATCAAATAAAAATAAATTTTAAAAAGACAATCGTTTTCAAGAGTTTATAACACATATACTTAACTTACTATAAACTACCCTATAAAGTCAGTGTTATAGAACTAATGTCATATGATTCCTAACATACAATTTTAGGTGCAATGTAAGAAACTTAAAACTTCATGGCCCATTCCTTCTTCTTATTGTTTCTGTTATTAGTATATATCATTTGTATTACACATGTATAACTCACCATACATTGCCATTGTGTCTTAATCTATCAAGCACATTTTAAGGCGATTATGTCTTTACAAAATATCATTCATATTATGATCTTGTTAACTACTTCCAGTGTTTTATCTGTATTCATTTATTCAAAGGAGAATCTTGTCTGTCTGGTGTCATATTATTTCTTGCCTGAAGTACAACTGTCTACATCTTCAGCACTGTAAAAGACATTTTAATTTGTTATTGAATTACAGATTGTTAGTGTCCTCCTATCATTTATTTTAGCCTTAGTCTGTCTTCTCTTCTTGAATATATATATATGTCAGAATAAATAAATAAATACATATAGATATAAATATAGTGTTACAGCAGTAAGATATCCTGTTTGGTTATTTTACTGTACAATTATCTTAGTCTTTTTCCACCATTGAGACATAATATTTGACACCCACAACTTAAAGGAGGACAGATTCATTTTAGCTCACATTTTTAGAGGCTATGTTCCATGGTTGGCAGGCTCAAATGGAGAAAATGGCATGGTGAAACAGCCTGCTGTAGAGAAAGTTACTCATGATAGGTAGAAAGCAGAGAGTGACTTGAGGAACTAAAGAGGGAGATATATCCTTCTGGGTCATATGACCTTGCTCTGACAAATCTTCACCTCCAAATAGCACATTTGGCTATTGTGCCCTCGTGATCTAATCAATTTCCAAACACATGAGGCTTTGGGAGTAATATTAGATCCAAACTACAACATTCTACCCTGGCTCTCAAAAAGACTCATGCACATCTGTTTACACAAAAGGCATTTAGCCTGTCTCTAAGAGTTGTCAAAATCTTAACAGTTCCAGGATTGGTGAAAAATACACATGCATCAACTTCCTTTCTGGAAAAATTGAACACTGATTAAATGGAATTTTTGCTCCTGATTCTCATGTAAGCCTCACTACAAGTATCAAGCAGTACCCATGATACAGCCTGAGAATCTCTAACCAGGCCCCATGTCCTATAAGCACATTTAGATATTGTGCCTCTGTGATCCAATGACTACGCCAGCACATGAGACTTTGTGGATCATTTTAGATCTAAACCCTTACAACACTTTCATAAAAAAAATCAAATTAGGTGTTTCATTGGTCCTATCTACAAGAATACCTTTTTTTGGCCTTAGCTGGCTAAGCCTAGAGATGGGCTTGTCTCAGTAATTCTTCATCTTGTTGTGTTCATATTTTTGCATCAATTTTTCATTTGTTATACATTTCATCCACCTTCTCCATTGAAGTATTTATCATCATCATCATCATAATTTCATTTTAGCTGTCTGTCTGATACTTTAAACAAATGGTTCACATTAGGTTTTGGTTGTTTAAATTGTTTTGTGTGGTAGGTTACTTTTGCCTTATTTATAGCTCATGGTTTTTGAGTAGAATTTCAACCTCAATGTGTATAGGAAATTAGACAAAAGTAAATATTATATGTGGAAAGGGCATGCTTCTATTTCTTCTGAGGTTTTACTGTGGACATTTGAAAATGTAGCCAGAAGTTAATCTTAATTTTCTTTTTACTAATATTACCTTTAGTACACCACTATCTTTATATTCCTCTGGTGTTATTTTGTGCTGGGTGGGGGCTGGGATATATATTTCCCTAGTTTTAAGCTTTTCCTTTACTCCAGTGTTTCAGAATATACCTCTGAGTTCTTAGTCCTCTGCTTGTCACAGATTTCTGTTCCTTTAGCTGAGTGTTTATAGCTTTGTGGGGCAGAAGATGGGCCACTTTCTCTTGTCCTCATTTATATGCAGTATTACAGGGAAACTGTATCTCCAGATCTAAATAATGATGTTTCCTGAGTATTTCTATTCCTTCCTGTCCAGTAGGTAATCTTTATTTGTCCATACTCAAGATTGTTTTTCTTCTATTTCCCTGTTGGGGAATTTTACCCTCTTATCCTTTAGTCAAACAAAGTGAATCTTCTTGGTCAATAGGATTCATTGTCATTTTCTTGAATAAGACTTTGTGAGAGTAGATGTGAATTTCTCTTGCAGCGTCTTGTCCCAAGGATTCCACTTTTGTGCATTAGCCCACACCCAGGTTCTAACAATTTGTTAATAACTACTCGGATGTGATGAGAACCATTTATGAACTGGCTTTTCTGTAGGCAAATCAATGCTTGTGTCCCGTATCTCCTTTAACAGTACCTGTCTAAAAAGTTATCTTTTTTAAGGTCAAGTTCTAAAATGGTCACCCAAAGTCTCATGTATTTTGAAAGTGATTTGATCATGGGGATGCTATATTCAGTAGCTGAATGTGCTGTTTAGGAAGTGAAACCTGATTGGAGCTAAATCACTGGGGATGACATGGAAATGTTTAATTTTGTCCCCGGTCCCTGTCTTCTCTGTTTCCTAGCTGTCATAGCATGAGCAGCTTGCCTGTGCCATGCCCTTTCACTACACCATTTCTGCCTCAGAACCTGCCAGCCATGGATTGAACTCACTGAAACTGAGGTAAATAAACCTCTCCTGCTTTAAATATGTAATGATGGGTATTGTGTCTCTGCAATTTGAAAGTGGACCAATGCAACATTTTAAAAATATTATACATTAGTGTAGGTTATTTGACCTTTCATTGTAGTTAGCACCACTATCTAGTTTTTTCCAGGTTTAATGAATAAAGCTTGAGGGCCGGGGGTTTAGGTCAGTGGTTTCGCCGCCTGCTGAGGAAGTGCAAGAAACTGAGTTCGATCTCCGGTATCAAAAAAGGAGGAGGAGGAGGAGGAGGAGGAGGAGGAGGAGGAGCAGTAGCAGCTGGAAATCCATACGATAATTTTGATTAATGATTTGGGCTTTATATGTGCAGTTATTAAAGAGGCAAATAAGTTACAGACATGCATCTATTAGTCATCATTACAACCAAATGAAGAAATTTACATAAACTCAATAATAGAGACTAGTGAATGGGGTGGAAATTAGGTTGCTTTATGATCTCTTCAAACTAAAAGTTAGTATATAAAACATTTAAATATTTCTTGATAACAAACTAGGAAACCTAGATAAACTCTACTCAATTCCACTGACTAGCAAACTCTACATTTTTCATTTTTATTTCTTAGAAATACATGGGTATTTTGTCCTAGTATATTTGGATCTCAGGGTACACTTGACTTATATACTTTATATTTACTACTGGGTCTATATTTGCAATTTTGGTTTATATTTCTTTCTTTCTTTTTTTTTTTTTTTGGACCAGGGATCGAACTCAGAACCTTGTGCTTGTGAGGCAGGTCCCGGTATCACTGAGCTAAATCCCCTGCCCTTAGATTTCCTTTTAACTCCAGAGTTAAGTTAGTAAAAGATAACTGGAAAACAATAAACTATATCAAGGTTTATTGAGTATAAATAGGTATATACCCTGCAAGTAGAAATGAAGTAATATGTTAGTCAACTACTTTTGAAAGGCAGTGTGAACCAGTTGTTTGGAGGACAAGAATGATCAGAATGTTTTATTGTGCCAGTATGCCCAGTTCCCTTATTTAGATTCATCCTCCCTAGGCTCTTATTACTGAGAGAAATTGGGAGTAACCCTGTCCTGTGTGAAGGTTGCTCTTTCAATTACTGAATAGATTATAAAATGTTTAGACAGAAACTAACCAAGGCATTTGGGCATGAATCTATCTACCGAGGTCATATTAGGTCAAACCTAATTTTTAATAATGTTCGTACCCTCCATTGCTTGGAACCTCAATTATTTTAATAGTTTCTCAATCATGTTATTTTACAAAAGCATTATTCACTCCGGTGATACTGAAAGCCACTGTCTCATGAATATTCATTTGAAAGAGGAACAAAATTGTGAAAGCTGGTCATGTAAATCTCCTCTCCAAATATTTTGCTGGAACTCTGCACTAGATTCATGGAAACATATTCTCAAGCATATACATATATAGTGAACCATTTGGGAAAATTACAGCAATGTTTTCGATACTTTCTTAATCTCAAATTAAATGGGTATTATGCTAATTAGACTATACTGTGTTGGTATTGTATTAATACATTTATGCAAATATACAAGGGCTTTGAAAAATTATAAAATTTTATTATGAATAAAAATTTATTCCACAAATTCTGATGACATGAGGCTCGTGGAGATAAAAAATCTACCTCTCCAGTCCTTAGCTGATAGTGTTCAAATACAACACATGTTGATTTTTAAATTCCTGAAAAATTGGAACTTTCTATCATTTACTTTGATATTTCTCCATAGTGTAGTGTACCTAGAAGCAATTTACAAGGAAAGGGAAGTTTTTCTAGAATAAAGAAGAAGGGGCAACAAAAATGTTTCAATTCCAAAGGCATAGAGGATTTCAGAGGTTCCTTCTGTTACTTTAGGCTACTCATGCAATTCTCTATAGCTTAGTTGACATACCTGAAAAGTAAAGATAAGAATATTTGCTACCTGTCTAAGTTCACTAAAACTCTTCAAAGGAATAAAAATTCTAAATGATCACATATTCATGAAATGTGGAGGCTACTGTCTAATTAATTTTAAATATTATGAAAATGAAGTTTCTTCTACACTAAATAATATAGGATTTAACTTAGTGCAGAAAATATCTTTGAGAGTCTTTTTGTTGGCATAATTTTATTACTTCAGGAAAAAATAACAGCAAAGTTCTTAAATTAATAATTTTAAAGGATATTTAAAGGCAACAATGTAAAAAATTAAATAGCTCCATATTTCTTCAACTTTGTGCAATTGTTGAGTTTTCAAAAATTTTGGTTTTATTTCACAATTGTTGTAATCCTATTAAGCATCTAAAAAGATATACACATTTTGGGCCAGGGATTTAGCTCAGTGGTTCTGCCACCTGCCTCCCAAGCTCAAGTTTGATTTCCAGTACCAAAAAAAAAGAAAAAAAAGATATACACGTTTCTTGCTAGATGGTACTAGTCACATGGAGATGCTACATTGCTTTGTGCCAAACAAATAGCAAGGTGATTTTGTGTCTGGAGGAACTATAAACACTTAAGAATGAGTTCTGGGTTGTCTTCTACTCTTGTATATCTCAATGTTCAAATCATAATGATTCTATTTTTCTTCTCTGTTATGTTAAGGTGAAGCAAATACATTCTTTAGAGAATTACACTCATATCCTGAATCACTATATTTCCTTCAATGACTATATGTATGTGTATATATATATATATATACGTGTGTGTGTGTGTGTGTGTGTGTGTAATAATCAAGTTGAAAAAGTCCCATCACGCAGGGAAGTAATAACTATCTTCATGGAACAATGTATTACTCATATGTTTGTGTTGTAAACAAACCAACTACACTACCAATCTTATAAAAATAAAGCACATACACTTATGTACCATGATAATAACAATAGTAAATCACATTACTTGCTAATGTATTTACTGTACTAAACTCTTTAAGTATTATTTTGGAGGGAAGATGTTCTACATATATAACATATTTCACTTTGAAACAGTATGCCACATGACACAGGCACAAATCTCATTCATCTCTTGATGCAATCAATTACATAGTTGATATGCATCATCTAGGTTTATGTAAGTGCATTCCATGATCTCACAATGAAAAAATCTCCTAAGAACACATTTCTCAGAATGTGTTCCCATTACTAAGTGATGCATGACCATAATAGAATTTTCAATTTTTGCTTATTCTATATAAATAAGTATAAATAAATAGAAGACAGTGAGAACTCAGGATGAGTTAAAGTTGTAAAATTTATTTATCTTATAAAAATACAAAAAAAGATTCAAAATGTAACATCAGGAGCTGAATTTTATTGTCCAAAAACATATGTTGAAATCTGAATCATAGTATCTCAGAATGTAACTGTATTCCAAGAGTTTTATTTCCCTTCTTGCAAATTTAGTATATCTGTTATAAATAATAAGTACATTCATAATGGGGAGTTAGTACATATATATACACTATGTTTTGGCCCTTCTACTTCCCCTTTCCTCCTTCCTGTTCTTCCCATTCCCAGATCCCCTTCCCATCTCCACTACATCGATCTCCTTTTTTCCTGTGGTCTATTTTATTTTGTTCCTAAATTATTTAAACTTTGAATTTCTGATATTAGAAATACTATGTAATATTTGACATTATGTGTCTGAATTATTTCACTGGGCATTGTGATCTCAAAGTGCATCCATTTTCTTATGAATGACTCAAATTTATCTTTATGGCTGAGTAGTACTCCATTGTGTATATATGCCACATTTTCTTTATTCATTCATTGATAGGCATGTAGGCTGTTACCAAGATTTTGCTATTATGAGTTGTGCTGCTATAAAAATGAATACTCCAATATCACTATAATATAATGTCTGACTCTTTCAGGGAGATATCTAGCATAGGTATAGGTGGGTCAAAAGGAATCTCTACTTCAGATCTCCATGTTGATTTCCATAGGAGTTTTACTATTTCACATTTCCACCAACTATGTAGAAGGATTCCTTTTTTCCTGCAATCTTGCTAGCATTTTTAAAAACTTTGTTTTATTTATGAGTTCATGATGGCAGAAATTCTTTCTGGAGTAGGATGAAACCTCAGTGTTGTTCTGACTCACATTTTTCTAATGGCCAACTATACCCAGCATTGAGTTTCTCATATGGTAATAAAATTAAAATGAGGTCATGAGGATGGGGCCTAATTTAAATGACTGGTATCCTTATAAGAACCTGGATTAGGGCCCAGAGAGCGCAGAAGACCAGGTGAACACCCAGGGAGGAGAACGCCATCTATTTCCCAAAAATTGATATCTCAGACGAAACCAATCTTGCTAATTTCTTGATCACAGACTTGTAGCCTCGAGAATAATTAGAAAATCAATTTCTGTTACTTAAGCTATCCTATTTCTGATACTTTCTTAGGAAAATCCTAAGAAACAAATTCATCACTAAAAGCATGTAATATATGGTTGAATATATTAAAATATTAACATGTAAGGGTGCTAGTAAGAACAACTAACAAAATGGTCTGCACTTATGGTGAACCAGCAGAAGTTAATTTGCAGAGACTTTACCATAGCTAATATTATTAATAGTTAACACTTACTGAACAATTACTAATACGTCAGAGACTATTCTATTTGATGGACTGTCACACTGAACTGTCTATGGGGCAGTTACCTTCAATTCTCCTGTTTTACAGATGAATAAAACTGATGTATGAAGAGATTAGGCACCACTCCAAGTCAGAGCTAAATGTTGATTGATGAGCAGCATGTCTGTAGGCAATCAAACAATAAAATATTAACAATTAATTGACAATTAAAACAGAGAAATTAGTTATTCTTCATTTTGGAGGTTCTTATAAAATATTACACATGTGATTTCTGGTAATAATTTCCAGAAATAAGTTGAAATATGAATTTAATTTAAAAAGTATATTCTTTTTAGTCTTACAGAAAATGTTTCTGTATTTAAATGTATATGTTAGAACATAAATATTTATATTATATGTATTTATATATATAAAACATATATACTCACCATATGGTCTATATGTAAATTACACTTTGCATACCTATATTGCTTCAATCATTTTCTCAATGTGTCACTCAAATACTTGCAATTTTTTCCAACAAAGTAGTGTTAATCAGAGATGTTCAATCTTTCTAAAATTTTGTGCATATGGGATATACTGTATGCTCATAATGTACTTATTACAGACATCTTGAGCTTAGACATTATACTTATAATTTTTTTGTTCTAGTTTTAAAAGAAGGGAGAAAATAGGCAGAAGCAGAAGAAGGAAATGATAGGATGACAAGGAGAGAGAAAAAATACAGAGTGCACATGCTCACTTAAGAGATTATGTTTACAATTCCAAGTTCTGTTTCTTCTGAATGGGAAGCTGAATCTAGATTCATGAAAAATAATCATTGTAATAATGTACTATTTCTGAAATGCACTTCAAAGAATTATTACTCTCTTTCCTTAAAATGAAGATGCACAGCTAGTAAAATAATTAAAGGAGTCCTCACAAGATAACATACATTTATAAAGTAGCAAACATCAAGAAAAGTAAAACACTTCCTCCAGAACACCTTCTGATTCTTAATGTCATCACAATATCACATCCTCATCCTCATCATCTTCATTATGTGCATCTAGAAACATCCCTTTAGAGGACTGAAAACAAGAAAACACACATGGGTCTCATGAAAATACCATTAACATAAAGTTTAGTGTAATACTTTTTAATTAAATTATGAAATTACTAAATTCATAGAAAGATTCTGCTTTACATTACTAATTAAAATTTTCAAATGAAACCATTAGAGTCAGAACATGAGAAGACAAAAAAAAGGAGACTCAGTTTTGAGAAAATAATAAATAAAAACAGGAAATTTTATTGTAAAGTAAGATGGCAAGAAGTAGAAAACTACAGAGAATAAAAATTGAAGATTAAAAAAATCTTCATTAAAATCCTTACTTTAAAACTTGCATGTAGGTGATTGAGTGTTGTTATATCTTTATTTAAATACTTGCTATGATAACTTGGAAATTTTGCTGTTAATCTTTTTATGCTTCAATTTTCTCATGTAATTAATAAGATTTTGTTTCACTTACATTAATGTATGGTTGTTGGATTAAAGATAGCTGCAAATCCTTTGAATCTTCTTAAATCAAAAGGTCAATCTATTTTCCCTCCTCTAAAATCTGCATTGTGGTGAAATTGCCTTGACCTGCAGAACTCAGCAAAAGTGAAACTATGTTCCTTTTGAACTTGTTCTTTTTTTGTTGTTGTTTGGTTTTTTTTGTTTGTTTGTTTGTTTTTGTTTTTTGGGTACTGGGGATGGAACTCGGGACCTTGCGCTTGCAAGGCAGGCGCCGGAACCACTGAGCTAAATCCCCAGCCACCTGAACTTATTCTTTAAGAGATGTACTGCTTCTGTTGTTACATGCTTGGGTTGTTTCTTCAAATGTTATTTCAGTTCTCTCAGAAGTGCAAGTCCATAGTAAAGCCCTGTGTAGGAGAATCAAAGTTTTCTAGTTTGTTGTCCCAGCTGAGCGCCAGCCAACAACTATGAGCAGAGATCACCGTGTGAAGTCATCTTTCATGAGGCAGACAAGTAGTGCCTCTCACTGTCTGCAGGCACAGCTGAGAAAACATGTAGCAGAATGATCACTGAGCAGGGCTGTGTCATCTCACAGAACTGTGAGAAATAATGGATTGGATTGGTGGGTGGTTTGTTAAATATCAATAATATTTGATTAGTGTCTTCCCTATGGTAAACTCTCATAAAATTGTAGATATTACTATTTTTAAGTTATCATTATAAAACACTGGTATTAGGTTCTTTTCTAAATTATAATGATAATCTGCTAATTTATTCCCTGTACCTAATAAACTCTGAGCATAGAATAGTTTTGGAGATTTCCACATAGTTTACTTCCACCCAATTCTCTTGTGCACCCATCATTCCACTTTTGAAAATCCCTCCTAACACTTTAGCCTGTCTCATTGGTCTCTTTCTGCTGCAGGACATGGCTGTTTCCTTTCTGTAATCTGCTATGGTTTGCATCTGTACCTCTATTAGACAATTCACTACATATTTGTCTCTTATTCTAGTCACATTTATTTGGCTTGCTTTATTAGAATTTTTGAGGTAATTCACTTGTTTCTTTTATTTCATTGTTCTCTATAGTGTCTCTTGTCTGTTGTTTTTGCATAAGCAAAACATTTGTGTGTAAGCAAAAGACAGAAGTTCAACTGCGGTACAATTTCACTGATTTCACTTTGGATTTAGAGGTAGATGTTACCTACATAGATAAAGAAATGGTTTCTCATTATCTGTTGCATTTTGCCTAGTAATAGACTACTCAAAGAAATTCATGTAAGACATATGTTCTTAAATTATACTTTTACTATAGTAATTATGAGGCACAATGAAATTATGATAAATATATACATTTTAAAAAATTATAAATAGACACTTTGCCATTAATCTCCCTCAAAACCTTCTTCTCAGTCCACACACAGATATCCCATCATTCTTGCCAATTTCTGAAACAGTTCTGGAAGTCTCCTTTTGTGAAGGTCTTTCATTGTGATGTCATGGATGTCTGGATGTCCTGAATTGATTCAAAACACTTACCTTTCAAGGTCACTGACTTTGTAGAAGAGCCAGAAGTCATGGTGCCAGATCCAGTGAATCCGGTGTATAGGGACACACCATAATGTTTTACGAGCCTGCCTTTGTGTTGCATGGAACTTAGCAGCAGCATTCATGGCACTGTTTATCACATAAAGGTACACATGAAAAAGGCCTTTAAGAACTTCTTCACAAAGTGGCGAGAATGATGGAATAAATGTGTCTCAAATGAGGGACATTATTTTGAGGCTGATTAATGACAGTGTGTCTTTTACTGTAACAATTTTTTAAATTTAACCATTTATCATATATATTGACCAGACCTCATAATATATTTTTTGAGTTCTCCTCCTATTATAGCATAATATTCCTTCCAAGCCTTTATACTTAATGGCTACTAGGAACTGATTTTGTAGTAATTTTTACTCCCAGAGCAATTTTTATATGATTTTGGTCATACAGGAAATTTTAGAAGAATATGCTGACATTGAGAAAGCTGGATAACAAAAGAATCAAAATCCAATTTGTAAGGAGATACTTTACAAAATATCATGATTGTATTTTCGTAATCCTCTTCTTAAACTGATCTAATCATCCCATCAAACTGAAAGACATACCTGACACTACTTTATATAATTTCGTTTCATTTTGACATTTGAATTTTGCATTCCCTTAGCTTTGAACATGTTTTTTCCAAAAATATATTTATCAATTGACAGTGTTGGTGATGGGCAAATCAAGGTAAGTTCAGAACATCTATTGATAAAGCAAAAAAAAAAAAAAGGTCATTTTTCAAATGTGAGCCATTCAGGTAGTCTTTCTATGAGGGATCCACGTAGGAGTTTAAGAAAACATGTGCAACAAAAGTTCACTGCTTGTATTTTGAAGCCACAAAAAGTAGTATCAGGAACTTTTGTGTTTATTAATGTTAATTCTTACCACTCCATGGTAAATGCTTCAGGAACTATTACAAATTATACTTTTTTCAATATTTCTAATTGAGAAACACTGACATTGTTGCCTGAAAAACTATAAAATAAAAGACTCTCAAAATATATATAATACAGATATAAAATATTTATCTTCTCACACACATGTTATGTAGTCCTTTAAAAAATATTTAGCAGTCAATAGAAAGCTAACTCTAATATTTTTTTCTTACAATTCACAGGTAAGAGATTGGTGACTAACATATTCCATTTGCAGACTTAATGTATCTTTTCTATTTAGTTACTAAATAGAAACCCTAAATTATTACAGATTCAGTGTGTGAAATTTTAACATTATGTTTGTGATGAGTGAAGGAATAAGTTTTCTTTTAACTAAATTAAAAATGTAGAAAATAACTAAATTTTTTAATTGAGTTATTAAGGTAATATAGCTATTATGACAATTCATATCTCAATATGGCACAGCTCAGGTGTTACCTATGAAGAATCAGAAATTGTGCTATTTAGAAATTACTACTAAATAAAGATTTAGCTAGCAGTAACATTTACACATTAGAAATATGCTTTTTAATATTAACCAGTTGAAATGAAAAACCCTAACTCAACAGCAAACTTCACTGGATGGAATTTTCCAAGTAAAGTAAATTCTCTCCAAATAATTTTCTCTCTTTGCCCAAACTCATTTATAAATTGTGCATAATGTTAAAGTTTTTGACCCTAGAGTGTACTCTTTTTAGCTTTAGCTTAGAGAGAGCTTTAAACACTGAAGGAATAGTTGATAAGGAAAAATAAACTTAGCAAACAGATAATAATTGAAATACAGATATTTATGAGGACATCAAGTAATAAAATCATCAGTATTTGAGGAAGAGTAATTCAATGCTGGAACATTAAAATTAATTAAATATATTTTCATGTAATATACATATATACTTCATAGTTAACTCATATACAATTTATTATGGACCTGAATGCTCCTGCACTGAAAAAAGTATAAGGCAGTGGTGGTGAACCTACAGCACACATGTTATTGTGTTTTTCTTTTAAGACCAGTATGTTAATGTATGAGGTGTTTTTTTCTAATCTAAAACCTCAGAATTCAGTTTTAATTGCAGTGTTGATACTTTGAGATGAATAAGAGTTTTGGATTTCAATTTTGGCACATGGTCTCTTAAAAGGTTCAACATCACTGGTATAAGAGAAGTAGTAGATATTTAGAAAACAGAGGTTTGATTGAGTTACTTTTAGATAGTATATCTTTGCACTACTCTTCCATTGCTCACTCACTTTCAGCACATTCATTTCTTATTTTATGAAAAAATATTTTTTTTTCCTTTCATGGGAAAATGTGATATTGACAGCCAGTAGTCAAATTACCATTATTTGTCACATGGGCTGTCTATTGTAATTCTACTTTTGAAAAATATTCAGCGTGTTTCAATTGAGATCCATGTTCTCTTCAGCAAGTAAATTGCACCGTAGAGTATAACTTCCTGTACAATTTCATTTAAATAAGCTGGATGTCTGTGATCTACTGTGAGAATTATTTTCACAAAGGTGAAAATCAATGTCAAATTTCACTGTTGGGAATGTATTGATGAATGGTCCTGGAAGAAAAAAAAAAAGTTAATGCAGGGAGCACTGTTTCACTTAAGAAAATATTTTGAAGTTTGTTAAATCTTATTTAACCAAAAAGCAAGTAATACACTTTATAGTTTTCTTCTTTTAAAATTAGAGCATCCAGAATTTGATATTCCTGACTTGTCTTGCAAGCTAGGTCATATTGTCTGTGTGTCAACATAGCCTTAACATGAGTAGTCAGCATGCACGCTTTTCTCTCAATTGCTGTTATCATGTTTTTCTATATCTGCTAGTTGAGGCAAAAAACTTTCTACAAGCCAAGAAACTCTGCAGACCCGTTTTATACAATATCACTAAATTTCTTGACTACACAACATTCCAGGGAAGAGACACCCTCAAATCTCAAATATTGTGTACTTACAACTTAATCTTTCATTGGATCCTTTCTTTGGATTTTTTTCTTTTTAAAGACTGAGAACATGTACAAAATTAGAAGATGTCAGTGGATACTGCTAAATGAGGCACAGGATATTATAATTATATCCTGTACAGCCATATAATGATTTTTCCTATTTGGCTTTTATGATTTTTTTTCCATTTTCTCCACCTTCAGATTATCCATAGATTATATATATATATATATATATATATATATATATAAAATCATGTAACAAATAACTTTTCAGAGAAGCACAGTGACAATTAAAACCACTGAATAGAATTTCAGAAGATCTGATTTTTTTGTGAATGTAATGCTCCAGAAATTATTTTCTTTTACATATTGTAAGAGAATAATCTATTTCTTACTAATGTGGTTAATCTGAAAAGTGTCGTTTCTCTAAATATTATGCTTTTCCTGTCAAGAAATGAAACATTACTTTAAAAGACAGAAAGGTAGAACAGCATTTCTACATCCACGATGTATGTTCCAGTCTGTTACCTGATCTGCTGGGCACGATAGTTCATCACTTTGTCATAGCTACATTTTGTCCATGAGAAATAAACAGACATTGCATTATGCCAGTTTGGCCAGACATTAAGAGTTTTGCTTACACACAGTCCAGCATTACTGTGCCATAAAGATAAATTTGAGCCATTTGTAGGAAAAATGAATGCACTTTGAGACCATAATGTTAAGTGAAATAAATCAGACACACAAACTTAAATATTGAATGGTTTCTCTTGAATGATAAACTTAAAGTATAAATGAAGAGAGAAATATAGATTGATAATAGGAAGTAGGGAGATACATCTTTCTAAAAGGGGAAATGGATCAAGGGATGGAGGGAGGGGTGAGGGAGAGAAAGGAAAAGGGATAAAAAGGAATGAAGATGTGTTATGTACATGTACCAACTCCACACAAGAATATAAATATTATGTACTACAAACATGTACTGATAAATTAATAAATAATTTTTTTAAAAAACAGTTTTGCAGGGCCAGGATGTAGCTCAGTAGTTCCGCTGCCTGCCTCACCAACTCAAGGTCCCAAGTTTGATCACAGGAACCTAAAAAAAAAAAAGAGTTTTGCATACTTCCTTTTATCTGGCTGTACTACTTTGATCTGTAAGGGGAAGAAATCAAATTACCTGCTGCTCCAAAGATAGTATGGAATCCTGGAAATTCACATTGGAAACCCACAGTCAAGATGAATTGCAGCCTGAAGTGGGGCCACTCTAACTCATGTGCAGGCTTGGAAGAAGCTACTTGCATATTTCAAGCAATGAAGATTTGGAAAGGTTTGGTGCACATAATAAACATGGCAATAGGTAACAAATACATACATTTAAATTAATTTTTTACCCAAAGAATGAGTGCTTTCTCCATATAACTGTCTATAAATCATATTACAGAGTTTTAATAAATAAGTTTACTCTGATTAATCCACAAGAAGGTTAAATTTGGAAGACAATACCATACCTTGTTTATATGATGTGCCTTGAATTGGTTTTAGTCTTTTAAATTAAGTATTATATCTTACCAAAATATCCTAAATCTCTTAATGGTAGATCATTCTTATTATATTCACATCTAACTTTGAAAAAATAAATATAACAAACATTGATGAATGCTTCATTTTAACATATACATGAAGAAAATATAATATGTATTACAAAAATCTAATATAGTTTAAAAGTGAAAATATGTAATTGATTTCAATAACTTTGTGAAATAAAATTTAAAATATTTTAAGTATTAAATACAACAAAATGTTTTAATATGATTCTACTTATTTTCTCCAAAAGTTTGTTGAATTTTGTCAGAATATCTTCTGTTTATGTGTGTGTATTTGTGTATGTCTATGGAAAACAATATATAATTTAAAACCTGGTCAGACAGGGTAACTTTACAAAGACTCATAATTTTATATTGGATTATGAAATTTTCAGATCAGCATTTATTTATTTTCCTCCTGAAAAATGCAAATTTATCACTGAATCCTTGAAAGTATATTTGCAAATCAGGGCATTTATTCTAAGATTTTAAATTACAAATAAATATTCAATGGTTTTAGAAATGTAGTATTTGCAATCATGTTGTTCTATTTTCTCTAAGTAAAACCTCATACTCCTAGTGATATCATTGTATTTTGTAATAAAAAATTGAGACCTCAGACCAATAGAAGCATTCTTGAATGTTTAATTTGAAACAAACATCATTTTTTTTAAAAAAAAACAAATCAAAACTTCTTACAACTGCATGACTTGCTTACTATCTTGGGAGCAGACAGAAAAGCAATCATTTGTACTCATGTAGGTGACTTTAATAATATTTTTGGTTCAATGATGAAAATACATTTTTTCCTTTTGAGTAGCAAATCTTTACTTTGGATATCTAAGAGGAAAGTATGGGTCTTACGTATTGTAATAAAAAATAAGGTTAGAAAATCTATTTCATGCTTTCAAACAGGCAATCCACAGATAATCAGAGTTCAGTGTCAGAAATATTGCTTTAACCCACATTTCCTATATAAAAACTCAACACTACTGAACATAATATTTTGCCACACTCCAATCTCCAATGATTGTGGAGAGCTATGGAAAGGGAAATTTTCAAATCCATTTCCAAAAGTATAAAATGAGGAATTCTAGGCTTAATGTTAAATGATTTTAACAAATGCATGAAATCACACTATAAAGTGAAGTTCAACAAATGTGTTTTTTACATAAAGGTGCAAATTCCCAATGATGAATATTATTATATTTTATACCTAAAATGTACCAATAAAATTAATAAAAAAAGAAAGTACAGGAAATATAAGTGAGCTATAGACAAAAATGAAACATAAATATTAAAAAGCTTTTTAAGAATGAATGTTGATAAAATAAACTGATATAAAATAATCAAAGCTAAACACCAGTTATTGGAAGTTAGGGAAGATAAATTCATTATGAATTCATTATGACTATTTTGCAAGGATAAAAAGATATACAAATCTACAAACCATGAATTTTTTTCTGCTCTTCTGTTGTTCTTCTTCTGGGATTACAAGCATGCATACCCTAAGACAATTTGGTATTTCCCTACATTTATTTGATCATTTGTTGCTTAAAATTAACTCTTTTTACTTCTTTTGGAAATTCTTTCTTGTTTGTATTTAACTTCACTAATTTTTCTCTCAGCTGTGTTCACTCTACTGAAGAGGTGTCAAAATAGTCTTCATTTCTATTGCAGTATTATCATTTATGTCTCTTTCCTAGAATTAATGTATGCACTTTCTCACAGTTTCCATGACTTTGATGAAATCACATAGCTGATCCTTTATGATGACCATGTCTTCAATAGAGCTTCTAACATATTAGTCAGTGGTATTTTATTTTATTTTATTTTATCTTTTTGGAACCGGGGATCGAACTCGGGTCCTTGTGCTTGCAAGGCAGGCGGTGGAACCACTGAGCTAAATCCCCGGCCCTAGTCAGTAGTATTTTAAAATTAAAATTCTGTTGTGGTAGATCTAATGTCTGTGCTATACCTCAGTCACATTTTAATATGGAAAGAACCTAACTGTTCACTGAATGATTGATGGATAAGAGAGTACAAAATACTCCTGGACATGTCACTTTTAAATTACATATCAAAGACAAAGATAAAAACTTGAAGGCAGCAGAAGGAAAATAGACACACTGTAGGTAAAAGAGATACAAAACCATCCAACAGGGAAGCCCATGGAGTAACTCTCTCTGAGGCAGGAGACCTGAGAACCTGAGGCCAGGAGAGAAAGTTCCCAAGTACAAAGGCTGGAGAACCTGGACGTCTGACATTGAAAGACAGGAGAAAATGTGTGAACAAACTTGGAGAGAGGAGGGAAGCAGAAGGAAGGGAAAGGAAGGGGAAGAACGGAAGAGAAAGGAACTAACACTTTGCCTAGTTTTCCAAGCGTATCTTAATCTACTCAGATTGACACCTACAACCATCTCAGCAAAAATAATATAATAATCATGGAACCCAGATAACAAAGGAATGCATTTACTATATCATAATAAATGAATATCCATATATATCATAATAATTTACATTCCTAATTTCCATGAATATTATTATCTACAACTAAAATTCATCAGAAACCTTATGTTTTTATTTTTAACAATTTTCTATTCAATGATATAAAATAACTAATTAAAATTAAACACCAATATCCTTATATTTGCATTATGTTGGTTACTATTTAAAAAGTTTTCATGGACTAGAGGTGCAGCTAACTGGCAGTGCACTTGCTTTTTTTTTCCTTGGGTTCTTTTATTGATACATTTTAGATATACAATACGTTTACATTTATCATTGGGTGTTTGTACCCATTCATGATATATCTTGATCCTTATCTTTTCCCCATTATTTGGGCACCCTTCACCCTCTCCACCCTTCCCTATTTATGTAGACATCATTTCATTTTTTTTCTTTTCTCATAATTATTCCTTTCCCTTCTATCCCTTCCCTTTCTCCTCCCTTCACCCCTACACCTTTGGACCTTTTTTCCTATTTCAAATTGTCAATTATTCATTTTAATCATTTTAACCCTTATTTACACTATCAGTATCTCACACTAGAGAAACTATTCGGTATTTACACATATGTGTCCTATTTATTTCACTTGAGTGTATGGCCTCGATATGCATCCATTTAGCTATAAATGACTCTAGTTTTTCATTTTTTATGTCAGAGTAGTACCCCATTTTATAAAAAAAACACATCTTCTTTATCCAATTTCCAGTTGATGGGCACTTGGGCTGTTTCCAAGCTTTAGCTATTACAAACTGTGCCGCTATAAACATGGACACACGTATATCGCTGTGGTATGATTTGTTTAATTCTTTGGGGAAGATTCCCAGCAGGGTAATACCTGGGTCAAATGGGACCTCTAGTCCTAGTTCTTTGAGCTATCTCCATATTGATTTTCACAGTGGTTGCACAAGTCTGCCTTCCCACCAGCAATGGAGAAGGGTTCCTTTCTCATCACATTCCCGCCAACATTTGTTATTGGTTGATTTCTTGATAGCAGCCATTCTTTCTGGGGTGAGGTGGAATCTCAGTGTTATTTTCATCTGCATCTCTTGAATGACCAGTGATGTTGAACATTTTTTCATAAGCTTATTTCCTGCTTTTACTTATTGTTCTGAGAAATGTCTGTTCATTTCAGATGTCCATTTTTGAACTGGGTCTTTGAATTTGGGGGGTCTGTTTTTTTTCAGTTCCTTATATATTCTAGATAATAGTACTGTGTCTCAGGCACAGCTGCTAAAAATTTTTCCCACATTGTAGGTTGTCTGTTAGCTCTGTTGGTGTTTTCTTTTGCAATGCAGAAGCTTTTTAATAAGATGAGATCCCAGTTGTTGATTCTTTCTGCTAGTTCCCATGCTGCTGAAGTTTTGTTCATGAGGTCTTTTCCTATGCCAATGTCTTCAAGAGTTCTACTTAAATTATCTCCCAGCAAGTTTAGTGTTTCTGTTTTAATATTTACATCTTTAATCCACTTGGATCTTAGTTTAGTGCATGGTGATAGGTATGGGCCTAGTTTTAATCTTTGGCGGGTTGAAATCCTGTTTTTCCAACACCATTTATTAAATAGGCTATCTTTCCTCCAATGAGGGTGATTGGCTCCTTTGTCAAAGATGAGGTGGCTGAGCATGTCTGGAGTTGCTTCTGCATCTGCTAATCTATTCCACTGATCATCAGGTCTGTTCTTTTGCCAGTACCATGCCATTTTTATCACAGTAGATTTGTAGTATAGTTTCAAATTGGGGATTGTGATACCCCCAGCCATGTCTCTGTTGCTTAGAATGGCTTTTGCTATTCTAGATCTCTTTTGGTTCCAAGTGAATTTTTGGATTATTTTCTCTAGTTCTGTGAAGTATATTGTTGGAATTTCAATTGGCATTGCATTGAATCTATATAGTAGTTTTGGAAGTATGTTGAGTGTTGACCTTATATCCAGCTACTCTACTGAATCTGTCAATTACGTCTAGAAGTCTTTTGGCGGAGTTTTTTGGATCTTCTATGTAAAGTATCATATCATCAGCAAATAATGACAGTTTAACTTCTTCCTTTTCTATCTTTAGTCCTTTTATTTCTTTCTCTTTTCTAATTGCTGTGGCTATTGTTTCCAGAACTATATTGAACAGGAGTGGTGATAGTGGGCATCCTTGTCTTGTTCCTGATTTTAGCATGAAAGTTTTCAGTTTTTGACCATTTAGTATAATGTTGGCTGTTGGTTTTTCATAGATAGCCTTAATCAGGTTGAGATAAAGACCTTCTATTCCAATTTTCTCTAGGGTTTTTATCATGAATGAGTGTTTGATTTTGTTGAATGCCTTTTCTGCATCTATTGAGATGATCATATGGTTTTATCCTTGACTCTGTTAATCTGGTGTATTATATTTATTGATTTATGAATGTGAACCATCCTTGCATCTCTGGGATAAATCCGACTTGGCCAGGGGATACAATCTTCTTCATGACCCTCTGTATTCTGTTTGCCAATATCTTGTTGAAGATTTGTGCATCTATGTTCATTAGGGAGATTTGCCTGTAGTTCTCTTTTTGGGTTGGGCCTTTCCCTGGTTTTGGAATCAAAGTAACACTTCCTTCCAGGAATGAATTTGGAATCCTTGCTTCCCTTTCAATTTCCTTGATGAGTTTAGGAGTAATGGTGATAGTTCTTCTTCAAATGTCTCATAGAATTCAGCAGTGAAGCCATCAGGACCTGAGCTTTTCTTTGTTGGTGAATTTTTTATTGCATTTTCAATTTCACTCATTGTAATTGAGGTGTTTAGAATTTCTCTATCTTCTTTATTTAACTTTGGCAATTCATAGGTATCTAGGAATTTGCTCATTTCTTCAGTGTTTTCCATTTTATTAGAGTACATTTTCTCGAAGTAGGTATTGATGATCCTCTGGATTTCTGTTGGATCTGTTGAGACTTCACAGTTTTCATTTTTAGTTACATGTATTTGCACCTCTTGTTTCCTTTTTTTGATAAGGTTGGGTAAAGGTTTATTGATTTTATTTATTGTTTCGAAAAACCAACTCTGATTCATTGATTTTTGTATTATTCTCTTAGTCTTCATTGCATTGATTTCTGCTCTTATCTTTATAATTTCCTCTCTTGTATGAACTTTGGATTTGTTATGCTCTTCTTTTTCTAGCAGCTTGAGCTTCTGCATTAGTTTATTTATCTGAGTTTTCTCTGTTTTCCTAATATGGGCATTCAGTGCTATGAAAGTCCCACGTATAACTGCTTTCATTGTGTCCTATAGATTCCTGTATGTCGTACTGGCATTATCATTTACTTGTAGAAACTGTTTAATTTCTTCTTTAATTTCTTCTGTGACCCATTGGTTGTTCAGGAGGGTGTTTTTCAGTTTCCATGTGTTTGTGGGGGTTTTGCAGTTTCTTATGTTATTGATCTCCAATTTTACTTCACTATGGTCTGATAATATACAGGGGGTAACTTCTATTATTTTACATTTACTTAGATATATCCTATGAGCTAGCATGTGGTCTATTCTGGAGAATGACCCGTTTGCAGCCGAAAAGAATGTGTATTCCGATTTTCTGTCATGGAAAACTCTGTAAATATCTATTAAGTCCATTTGTTCAATAACTTGGTTCAGTTCTAGCATTTCCTTGTTACCTTTATGTCTAGATAATCTGTCTATTGTTATAGTGGGGTATTGAGGTCCCCACTACAGTTGTGTTAGTGCTTATTTGGTTTTTCATGTCCATTAAAATTAGTTTTGTGTAGTTGGAGGCATTCATATTTGGTGCATATGTATTTAGGATTGTCATCTCTTCCTGATCAATTGTTCCCTTCACAAGGATGTAGTGACCATCTTTGTCTCTCTTAATTAGTTTTGGTTTGAAATCTACTTTGTCTGCAAATAAGATTTCTACCCTTGCTTTTTTCTGAGTTCCTGTGGCATGCAGAACTGTTTCCCATCCTTTTACTTTCAGTCTATGAATTTCTTTCTGAGTTAGGTGTGTTTCTTGTATACAACAAATTATTGGATTTTGCTTCTTAATCCATTCTGCCATTCTCTTTCTTTTGACTGGTGAATTGAGGCCATAAACATTGATGGTTATAATTGATAGATATTGATTCATCCTTGTCGTGATATTTTACTTTTGTTGGCTCTTTTATTTCTTATTTTTCCCCCTCTTCTTTAGTGTCATACCTTGCCTGGTTGCTTCCCTCTGTTGGCCCTCATGGAGTTGTGACCTTCATTGTTTTTTTTATAGGATATTGTTTAGTATTGCTTGTAGTGCTGGTTTGGTGTTCATGAAACTTCTCAGGTGCTCTTTGTCGTGGAAGTATCTAATTTCCTGATCGATTTTGAAAGATAACCTTACAGGATACAACAGTCTAGGTTAGAAGTTATTTTCTTTCAGAGCTTGAAATGCTTCACTCCAGGCTCTCCTTGATTTGAGGATTTGTGTTGAGAAGTCTGCTGTGATTCTGATGAGCTTTCCTTTGTAGGTGATTTGTTTCTTTTCTCTAACTGCTTGTTAGAGGATTTTGTTCTACTGTTGGATTTCTGGGATCTTGACTATTATATGTCTAGATGTAGTTTTTTTTTTTATCATGGCTAGTTGGAGTTCTATATGCCTCACTTATCTGTATGTCCAATTCTCTACCTCTGTCTGGGAATTTTTCCACTATTACTTCTGTGAACAGTTGTTTTTATGTCAGTTGTACTTTCTCTTGTCTTTTCATGGACTCCTATCAGTCTTATGTTATTCTTCTTTGCATCGTCTAACAGCTGCTGGATTGATTTCTCATGGTCCCTTACTATTTTTAAGAAATCTGTGTTTTCATGGTGTTTAACCACAATCATTTCTTCTGTATCTGATATACTATCTTTAGATTCCCTTATTCTGCTCTGGATAATTTCAATGGAGTTTTTAATCTCCTGAATATCTATTTGAATCTGTTTCATGGATTCCATTTCTTTCTAATGTTGGGCGATCATGGTTTCCATTTCTTTCTTATGCTGGGTATTCATGGTTTCCAGCATGTTTCTGAACTCATCTATTTTTTATCAGTTTCTGTTCTAAAGCCTCTAATCATGTCTTTCACTCTGCTCACCATCTCTGTGGATATCTGGGAGATTATTTCTGCTGTGAATTTTTCTAGAGCTTCATTCTTCTGTTTTGTTACTTCACGTGGTATCAGTTCAAGGTGTCCAGGTGGTTGGTTATTGGAGTTTTCCACCTCATTTCCCCTGGGGTTTACCCTTGGTGGGGTGGAAGTCTGAGTTTGTGCCTTGCTTAAATGTCTTCTCATTTTTGTTTTTGGTACTGTCTTTGATTTAAGTCCTGGGTTGATACTTCAAAACTGCTTACTATAAGTATCTTTGTTGCTTGTAATTAGAACCCTTATGGAATGATTGCTTCTCAGAGGTATCTTCCAGATATAGCTCATCTATAAATTTTGAGTCTCTAATGACTCTGAGGCTATCTCATTTTCAGTATACCAAGAAGAATCAATAACAACACCTTAGCCCAAATGATACAATCAGCAACACCATAGCATCAAGTACATTTTAGAAAATGACATTTTGTGGTAGTTATTAATCTATCACCTTTAACTGTGTGAATTAAATAAAAATCGAGGACCGACCCAACATATGTTTATAGTGAATAAACTCTTCAATATAACAACTTTACCCTTTGGGATGGGGAGTTAGGAAGAGTTGGGGAGGGAGGGATTGATAGGTAGAAGGATAGGGAAAGGTTAGCAGTGAGGCCAGTGGACACAGGCAAGAGAAGGAAAAAGAGAATAATAGAAAAATAAAGAAGAAATCTTAGTGAGGGCCAGAACAGGAACAAAAAGGGAAATGAACAATGTGGGATAGCAAGAGAGTGAGTGTAAGAGAGAGAGAAAGGAAAGAGATAAGAAAGAAGAAAAAAGAAGGAGAGAAAAACATAAAATTGCAAAGAGTAGGAAAAAAATTAAAGATAAGGAGAAAGCAAAAACAACAATAATACTAATTTGGGATATAAAAAATAAAAATGAGAATGAATGGTCTCCCTTTGGGTATGTCTCTGCTGTCACAATAGACAATGTGAGCAGCAATATGCAGATATAAGTCAGTGAGTCTCAGCAAGCCAGTAGCAGACCTGTGAGATTCAGGCAGATTTCTGGCTGCAAGTCCCAAGTTGAGCTCCCTGTCCTCCTGTAGGGTTGAACTCTGCAGGGTTGTACTGCAGGTTCCAGCTGCCCTTCCCCTGAAGATAGTCCCGGTTCTGATGGGAGGTGATGATTGCTCCAACTTACCTAGTACAGTGGTCTGATGGTCTGGTGTCCTCTGTGTCTTTGTAGTGTGAAACCAGGTGGTTGTATAGCCAAGAGGCCAGAGGAGCCTGGGGGGGGGGGGGGAGTGTGCACTGGATCACTACAGGGATGCAGGCTGGATCAGCAGGTTCCCTGTGACCAGGGACCCAACTTTGGCATCCACAGATGTCCAGAGCACTTGCTTAGTAGGTAGCAGGCCTTGGATTTGATACTCAGCACAAAAAAATAAAATAAAATAATACAATCATCATGTTTCCCATCTTGTCCAAAGCCAGCCAGCACTTACTATTCAAGTTTTGATAAAGACTGGCTTATATGTTCTATATAAATCATAATTTTAACTTTGAGGCGTTAAGCATCTGGTCAGCCCTTCCTCAGTCAAATCCACCAACAGTAAACAATCAAAGTGTTTTTGGCATGTGGCTATTACCCTTAGCTTAAGATATAAATATAAAATTTTTAGTATATTGTATTTAACTTATCACATCAATAAAAATATGAGAGATTTATGCACAAGTTTCTATCTTTCCAAAAGATTTCTACAATATAGCATTTTTTCCAAAATTCTTGAGCAGTACTATGATATATGATGATTCTATGGGCTGGAGATTTAGCTCAGTGGCACCATACCTGCCTTGCAAGTGCAAGGTCCTGAGTTCAATCCCCGGTGACACACACACACACAAAGATATATGATGATTAGAAATCAAGACAGAAAGTACACTAAATTTTTATAAGACAACATTTGATCACAATTTTTTTCAGAATTAATTTTGAAATTCATTTGCCAGGTGTAACATAAAGCCAAGTATGTGAATAAGTTAGAAATAATTTCTGAAAATAAATTTGCATGTGTGGAAGGTCATGGTATATCATGGTATATCATATATCTGTAACTGATGCAATAAATCCCTAGTATTTTGCATAAGTATATGTTTCTGAACAAAGTAAACCTAAACTTTGTGACAATGTCAAAAATTTATATGACTGAAAGGTTGTACAGCCACTGAGGTGGTTTACAGGAAAATATTTAAAAATGTATGTATACTTCAACAGAATTTCAAGAGTAACAACAAACAGAATAGGATTGTGACAGACAGTGGAGATTGTGAATGGTCATATTGCTGGTTATTTTGAAGAAAAACATTAGATAAAATTCCTAAGGAAAAAATTGTTATTAATGAAGAGCGACATGATACATTTCTTAATGAGGGTGGTGAATAAAATTAATATGTTATTTTCTAAACATACATTACCAGGTTTAATGAAATCGTGCTGACAAATTTTGAGATGAAAGTTTACAAATTTGATTCTGAATTAATCTGGAAATTAATAAACAAGGCTTCTTTAAGATTTACATTATGTGTTAGCTTGTTTTAAATTATAATGATTAGACTATATTAAATACAGAAATAATGGATTTAATTGGATGTTTCTGTGCATGAACATAAGATAATTGATTGTATCCACCCTCCTCATTAGTCTCTCTTACCCTACCCTCATTTTCTTCCTCTTCCCTGATAGAACTCTGTCCACGTTCATTTCCTCTTTTTCCCCTAGAGCCTATATATAAGAGAAAACATTGGATACTTATCTTTCTTGGTCTATCTTATTTCATTAAATGTGATGCTCTCCAGTTCCATCCATTTTCTCGAAGATGAATCATATCATTATATCTGAGTAATACTCCAATGTGTTTGCATACCCATTTTTCTTTATCCATTCATTCCTTAATGGATATCCAAGCTGATTCTATAATTTGGTTATTTTGAATCAGGCTGAAATAAACATTGGCATGCAAGTTATTTCTTTTGTGTTGCATGTCATGCCTTCAGGTGTATGCCCAGAAGAGCTACTGCTCAATCATGATAGTTCTAATTTGATAGTTTTGAGGAACCTCTATACTGATTTCTGTAGTGGTTGTACTAATTCACATGTGAGCAATCAAATATGTATAAGGGTTCCTTTTCTCTTGCACTTGTTATTTTTGATTTTGGGGGGTTTTCTAACAATAATTCTAACTAACATGAGTGGACTCTCAATGTAGTTTTTATTTAGATTTTCTTGATGAGTAATAATGTTGACCATTATTCATATGTTTATTGGCTGTTTGTAAATTTTCTTTTGATATGTCTCTGTACAATTCATTTGATCGATCATTGATCAAGTTACTTGCTCTTTAGGTATAACTTTCTTATGCTCTTTATACATTCTGGCTATTAATTATTTGCCAGAATAGCAGGCAAATTTTTTCACATTCTATATGGCTGTCTCTTCACTCTGTCAGTTGCTTTCTTTTCTGTACAGAAGCTTTTAAATTTAATGTATTTCCATGTGTCCATTTTTTCTACTATATCCTACGTTATTAGAACCCTATTTGGGAAATTACTGCCTATATGAATATCTTGAAATGTTTCTCTATATTTTTTATCTAGTAATTTTGAAATTTTAGAACTTACATTAAGGTCTTTCATCCATTTTGAGTTCAGTTTTATACATGGTGAGAGATAGACATCTAGTTTTAGTCTTCTATATATGGATGGCCTGTTTTCCCAGCACCCCTTGTTGAAGAGGATGTCTTTCCTATACACTGTTTTTCATTCCTTTGTCAAAAATTAAATAGCTATAATTTTGTGGGTTCTTCCTGGCTCCTCTAGTCTATTCCATTGGATAATAGCAATTTTTATTATAAAAACTGGAAGAAGATATGAATGCTTATTATATTAAAATATATAATAATTAATGTATGCATCTACATGCCAAAAATCAAAATAATAGAATTATAAAACTTATAAGGTGATAAATAAAACTCAATAAATTTGTGTTAAAGAAATGAATTCAATAATACATTGAAGCAATGAGTTATTCATTAATGATGATAAGAATTATGCAACTGTCTTCTTGATTCAAACCCTAAATGAAATAGTATTTAAAGAAATTAAAAAGTTTCCTGATATAAAGTGTTCTGTACTTAGCCACATAGTGCTTATGAACAAGGATATAGGACAAAGTAATCTTCCATCAAGTAGTAAGAGGCAATTGAAACATACATTAACTCTTACAATGCCTCAATGCTTTCTGATATGAGAATAGTCACTGATAAAAACAAACAAACAAAAAGCTTTGAAAGTATGTACTAATAAGCCAGGTGTGGGAGCACAGGCCTGTAATCCCAGTATTCAGGAGTCTGAGGAGGAGGATTGCCGTGGGTTTGAGGCCAGCCTGGGATACATAGTGAGTTCAAGGGCAGCCTGAAGTGCATAGCAAGACTGCCTCAAAAAAAAAAAAAAAAAGAAACAAACAAACAAAGAAAGAAAGAAGATAAAGAAAAGAAAGTATATGCTAATAATTAAGATAATTAAAATCTTAGAAAATGTCAAGGCTTCTTCTATATGCTCCATGCTTTGACTTTAATCAAATTAGTTATCTCAGAGCCGGGGATTTAGCTCAGTGGTTCCTCTGCCTTCCTCGCAAGCACAAGGTCCCAAGTTCAATCCCTGGTACCAAAAAAAAAAATTTTTGGTTATCTCAGACAATAATAGAGACCACAGTATTTTTTGCCTATTCAAAATCCAAACCCCCTAAGGAACTATTATTAATAGACTTGTTAAATTTTTTGCATTTTTTAATGTTGCTATTTTGTCTATATTTGTATTTACTTTTCCTCTTTTTGGATAATTATGAGTTGATTCCAATTCATTGATGATGTTGAAAAAATACAAAATATTTTAAATTAAGATAAGAGAAAGTAAAATGTAATTTTATTTTTTATTTTTTTTATTTTTTGGTACCGGGGATTGAACTCGGGTCCTTGTGCTTGAGCAGCAGGTGGTGAAACCACTGAGCTAAATCCCCAGCCCCAAAATGTAATTTTATAAGATTAAAATTAAAACAGTTAATGTGATTCTATACTTTGCTAAAAATATATGAAGAATAAAGAAAAAAAATTTACTCAGGACAGTACAAAGGAGATTAACAAACTTAAAAATACATATCGATGCACAAATATTTGACTAAGCATTAGATTTATATATGATACATAAGGAAGTTGCTATTAAGTTTTTTCCTTTTTTTATATGTGTTTGTATGTGTATTATTTTCAATAACATATAAGGATATTTGAAAGGTGAAAACTGGTGTAGAAAAAGAAAATAGGAACACAATAATGAAGACATAAGGATAAACAAGGAAAAAGAACGTTTGTAAAATGGTTCTCTGACCTACAGATCATTAATTTATAAAAGAAAAGTTGGCCTTACATTTTTATCACTCATTTTTCAATGAAATTTGCCCATTATTTCTGAACATTTCACACACTTAAATTTAAAAAAGAAGGGACAAAACATTTTTTAACTTGAAGCTTGTATAATATTTCGTATGGTCCTTTTGTTATTATGTACTTCTACAGATCTTTACAAGATATAATTCCTAACCAAAAATTAAAATGCTAGCTGTTTAGTATGCTTTAAATCACTGTCCCTGCACTTTCAATTATCTCTGAGTTACGCGTACCACTAAGCATATGCATACCATCAAAACGGGATCATTTACCAGAGCATATAGAACATAATTAATCTTAAATTTAATAGGAAAAGCTTAGTTATATCTAAATAAAATTATAATGAATCATTATAAAAGTTAATCCTAGTGATGTGTGTTCCCAAACAGATCCAAACATCTGAACTCTAATATGATCAGGCAAAATCCCAAAGTATAATAGTTTATCCTATTAATGTAATTGCATTGAGTAAGACAATAATAAACTATTTATCCACATAGATTCTCAAGGGCTAGCTACAATTTTCAAACAACTGGTTTGTCATACTGTCAACACACAAATCTAATTTTTGAGATAATGAACCACACATTAGATTTATTACCTTGTATTCATATACTCAAATCCTTTGAAATTTTTAAAAATAATTATCAATGAATATATTTGTCTTTCATAAGTAGAAATTGGAATAACGAAGAAATAAAAATATTATATAGCCTCTTTAATTTCTACTATAAAAACACTGAAATAGATGGTTAAATGAAATTAACTCAACAGGTCACTGTTATGAAGAAATTACTTTTCTATTTAATATTTAAGACATTTCTGAAAACATGCTTAGTTGCCATTCTTCAAATGTTCAGACACTATTTTTCAAAGGACAGATTCAGAGATAAACCAAACAAATCTACTTCTTATCTGCCCTGATCTTACTTTAAAATCTCTGGAAAGTAATTAACAGAACCTAGAGGGAATAGCTCCTGTCACTGATTTAGTAGAATGACAAAAATGTTAAATATATGGTGCCATGTCTGTCATAGCCCAGTCATCCTTTCCTTAATGTCCATCACTAACTCTGCTTCTGGTTTCTATCCCAGCTTCAACCTAAGAATTTGCTTAGGCTTTTAATTTTAATAGTGTGCTCTGATTTAGAACATAATGCTTATGACAGGGAAATTTTTCCATGTTTTAACAACATTGTTACCTTTAAAAAGCAAAGAAAAAAATACATATATACTAAATTAAGAAGCCACAGTAGCATTACTAGGTTCTAACTAATAAAAAGTTTCAGAATTTAGCATATGCACTCCCCCCACTTTCTCTACACAGAAGCACAGGGTTAAGAAGAGAATTATTCCTCACAGGATGAGGCTGGAGGTCATATCTAAACTCGCTTCAGGGAGTAAAAAGTTTTACTACTGTCATTTAACTTGTCAAATACTCAGCTAAAGTGTTCTGGGAAGCTATGCAGAGTAGAAAATGAAACAATCATGGCGAAATATTCAACATTCAGTTAAAACCACCTAAGAGAGAAGACAGGAGAGGCGTGTATGTGTGTGTGTGTGTGTGTGTGTGTGTGTGTGTGTGTGAGAGAGAGAGAGAGAGAGAGAGAGAGAGTCATGAGCTTTCTAGGTAAATCTATTAATTTTCTGAAAGCATATCAGTTGCACTTACTGTGACAAATCCCTTTTGTTACTTGTTTTCTGGTCAGAAGCTAATTCAATGACTGCTTACTGTTTCATTCTCCACTGATACATGTGCTCTTCCTTCTCTCCTTTACATTTCCATGTACATAATAGAGTGGAATTTTCTTCCACCAGGTAGAATTATTACTGCGAAAAACAAATAAGTGATGTCATCATTTGTCATGAGCAGATGAATTCATCAACTGAGTGTTAAATACAATTTTAATAGCAGAATAGTGTTGAATATCATTCTTGTATTTGTCACTGAAGCTAAGCAAATGGAAAGTTTCTATGTTTGGCATGTTGCCACAATCTTAAATTGGGAAAGAATTACCTAGTCAAACTTAATCATCATTTCAGATTTTTATGACTAACAGCAATTCAGATTCAGGGACTTAACAGACTTTCAGGGAAGTTGCAATGGCTCATCAATTTGTGTTGTAGAAGTATTAATTAGTGGCTCCTAGTCATGATGTATTGCTCTCTCATGAAGAGCTGACAAGTCAGTGAAAGACTTTGTGGAATAATTTATTCTCTTAAAAATCAACAAGTAAGAAAAGAATCAATATGGAAACAAACTGAAATTAGTATGAGAAAAATAAGCAAATTTTTCCCCACACTTTAGGAAGTGTCATAAGCTTAACTGTTAAAATGAGGTATCTATTTACAGAAATAAATACCTCAAATTATGTAGATTAGTTTTAACTAACTGAAAGTTAAGTATTAACTTCAAGGACAGCATGTGAAAATAGGTATCTTTAAAAAAATATGGGCCTAAGTATTGCCAAACCACCTTCCATTCAATTGTACCCCTATTAATAAAATAATTTTTTCCAAGATGCTCTACTTAAAGGTAATGCTTTTATGAACTTTTTTTTTACATAGTATTAATGGACGCATCATCTTTGGTTATGGAGAAAAGAATGGCTAAATTTTAGCTGAGATGTTCTATACTGTGATATCCCAGTCAGTGTGAGGTACTCAGGTGAACCTCTCCACATGTACACGCATGCATGTTATGTTGTCCTGCAATTGGTTTGTCTATTACCTGTTTCTTTGAGGCAAGATGGTGTTTAGAACTGTTGAGTCTCTACAAAGTGACAGAGAAATTTAGTGAATGATGGCTGAATGAATGAAAAGTGTGTTATCTACTTAACTGTCTAATGTAGGAAAATGATGACAAGGATGGTGAATACTAGCAAGGTTTTTGGGGCCAAGAAAAATAGACAATAGGGAAGTAAGCAGTCATTATAGGGCTTTACACGGAGATAGATATCATGACCGTGTTTTCTAGAAATAGTTTGGGCTGTATTCTGCAGTGGGAATGTCTACAGGTAGAAATATTAGTTGATAAGTGAACCCAGAAAGTGCTGCTGCTGAATCTTAACTGAATGATATTTGTACTAGATGAAATTTAATTGTCTAAAAAATATGAAGGAAGTAAAATCAAAGGGTTTAGCAGATTGAGTTAATGTAGGAAATGAGGGAAACAGCACACACTATTTCTAGCAGGGGCAATTGGTGATTCATGTCTTAATGGTCAACGTGTGAAATGCAAAAAAGAAAGGAATTTAGATGTAGTGTTGATGTGGAAAATATTTCAGATTAGGAAATATTGATTGTTTTACTCTCAGTAGTCCTACCAAGTAGAAACGTCCAGAATTCTTAGTGTCAAAAGTACCTCTATTTCTATACTCAGTCCTCTATAATTATATTTTAAATAAACATATTGAGACTTTCATAAATTACTTGCTGCTGTCATCCTGTACATCTATGTCCACACATTTAATCTTAGTCTGTCAATGAAATATTCATGTTTTACTACGTATTTCTCACCAGAGCTTTGGATATCTTCCTGAATTTTAATATTTTCAGCATTTACTATTTGTCTCTCTCTGAATCTTGATTTTTATCTCCTTTGTAGTTCTTCTGGTTGCCACTTTGTACAAATAAAGTAAAAACAAAATTCTGTTTAAATATTTGTATATGGCAAATATTTCTCTTTGCTAGTCTAGAACATTATATAACATGTCTATTGACACATACTCTGGCTCTTAGCAGTTACCTCCTCACCCTCCAACTGAGCTGACTCTGCTCTTATGAAGTTCATCAATGCCCTTCTCATTGAAATAACCAACTGGTGTTTGCAAATGTATTAATTCACTGATTCTCTACAGCTGCAATCTTTTGGAGAGAGATGACTGTTGAAATTTTGTTTTTATCTATTCTTTGTACTTCACTGAGATTCTGGCCAATACCCACATTAGAAGGATACCATATTCTTCTTTGTCTGCCATTTTCATTGATTCTTAGTATCAATTTATTCCCCCCCAAAGATATCTTCATTAACACTTTGGATTACTGCTTCCAAAAATGCCTTCTTTTCTTTCTGTATTCTTCTAATTAACCACATTATGACTACAATTTAATAATCATGCATCTTTCTTTATTTGTTAATACATTAAGCAACTTATTATATCTCTTCAGATAATGTATGTATTTAAATACATAAATAATTACATATGTGTGTCTGTGCATTTATCTACCTACATATAAAAACTATCTTGCCATATCATTTGAATATCTCTAAAGGAACTTTTTGTACTCACTTATTATAATCTGTACCAAACAGTATAATAGTTGCTTGTATACATAATCTTATGGTCACTTTTAATACTCTCATTATAAAAACACTAAATTTAAGTTTATAAAAGAAAGCACATTTTCTATGTGATGAAACACATAGAATCAGACAGATTTAATCAAAGATTGAGATTTTGATCTCTATCATCTTGAGAATTATTGCCTCAATACTATGAAAAGCATGCTAGTATCACAGTAAAATACTTTTCATAACTTTCCAAAACATTCACAAAGCATTAAATGTTTCTACTTACTGAGTTTCAGGATGTTTTAAATATATTAATATTGTGTACACTTATTCTTTCATCATAGAAAATTTTTCCAAATTTTGTGGTTATATAACTTATATTGTTTCTATAGACATTATTTACCATGTTTAAATTTCAAGAGTTTACCTTTTTTTTTTCACCGTGATTGTACTCAGGGCCTTGTGTTTGCGAGGCAGGAAGCAGAACCATTGAGCTAAATCCCCGACCCAAGAGTTTACCTTTTTATTCCTTTAACTATAATGTCTACTTTTCCTAAATTATCTTGAAATTAATGTCTGAACCATATATAAGATTGTGAACTTAAATAAAAAATCATCACTTATAATGTTTAAAAATTATTAGTGTTAAAAAATGACTTACACCTGTAATCCCAGCTACTCAGGATGCTGAGGCAGGATTATTAGTTTCATGTCAGCTGGGAAAAATTCATCTCATTCTGTCTAGAACACAGAAAAACAGAAATTTGAGTTTGTAGTTCAGTTATACAGTGCTTCCTTAGAGAAGTTTTGATGACATGAAAGGCAAAGGTTTAAGAGTTTTTTTCTGTTTCCAAGTTTACATTAAACGTTTTATTTGTTCTAATTTTGTGTTAGTGGTGCTGTTAAAAGGTTATTTATCTTTAGTCTTCAGCATAGGGGCCTGGTATGACACTATCAAAAGAAAAATTGAAGTTATTAATCTATAAATCAAAGTATATGACCTGATAAGCCATTCTTCTATTATAGATGCCAATATTGGTATTTTATTTGTTTCTGTTCAGCTACATAAAACTATGTACTTCAGTTCTCATTAGATTTAGTGACTTGGAGGGAATTTACCGAGATCTACTTTCTTTTCTCATAGCAGTTGTTTCATAAACACTCATACTCCCTTTTTATAATAGTGATGTATGCATCTAAAAAAAGATAAAATTCTTTCAGAATTTAGAAATTAAGTGTTCACTTTCATATGTAATAAGTCTAAGAAATCAAATTTATGATCAATATGTATTAAAAAGAATTATTCTGATGTTTCCAGAATGATTAGACTTGTTTATATTCAGTTTATAAATAAATATATTTTAAAAGTTTCATAGAAAATCATTATTTGAGATTATTTACAGATATTTAATTTATTACTGTTTTCTACTACCCAGAATGTCAAACGATATTTTCATATTGCTACTTATGAGAAATAAATAAGAAAAAGATGTGGAGATAACATTTCAGGCTTTTAGATGCCTGGACTCTGATTTGTCCTAGTCATCTCCAGTCTTCTACAAGGAGAAAAATGATGCAAAGTTGATGAACTGAAAGACAGCATAATAACATTTATTCCTAACCAGTACCATAACTAAACTAACTTGGGTCATCTGGAGTTAATGTGTTTTTTTAATGAATGACAGAAATGACAGGTTGATGGTGCCTTTTGTCAGGTTCTCACCTCATGAATTTTCCCACAGGGCTTCTGGAGTGTCCTCACGACATGGTAAGCTGGTTCCCCAAGTCTGCATCATAAAAAATACACCCTGTTCCTTTCAGTCACTCACAATATTTTAGTGAATACCCTATTCAGTGTGAAAAGTAACTATACAATGAGATGGATACCAGGAAGTGGGAACTTTGGGATCATCTTGGAGGCCTGCAAACAGAGAGATTCTTACAGATTCTAACTTAGGTATTTTGGAACCAGTAATTTGTCTTGTGTGTCTCAATTTTTACTGGTGAATTTAAATGTTATCCATTCATTTTTTAAAACAAAATATAAGGACTTAATTCCTTAAATATTTTCCACATTCACTTTTCATTCTTCCCAAAGAATAATACTCATGATATAATATTATTCTTAATTTTTACATTCTTAACTTTGTCTTTCAAAAAGTTGTTGTTTTAATTTGCATTATTATTCCCATGGACATTTTCATCTAAGAGTAACATCTTTGTTACATTTGTAGCCTACACAACTTTCCACTTGGATTGCACCTAAATTTACACTGTTCAAATATAACCTGTAATACTAAGAATATGAAAATGATATCATTTACCTTCTAATCTGAAAATGAAATACCAAAATATTTGTGACCTCTTTATAGAATAAGTCCATTTTAATGAACAAATATATCTGTATTATAATAACCATGCAAATATTATTCTAGTAATATATTCTTCTGTATGTTCAATGACTCAAATGAAGGATAACACTTACTGGAAATAATGTAGAATTAATTTTAGATAAATTCACTTTTCTTAGTGTTCTATTAGTTGCTAAAAGAAGATACATTTTCACTTGATTCCTATTGTTCTTTTGTAGAGTTTCTCTCCTACCCCAAGTTTCTAGCTTTTTAAAAAAATAATAAATGTTCATATCCTCAAGTCGTGATATACATGCATGAGAATCTTTTTATCCTGAATTGCATGGATTATCTGTATAGTGCCAAAATCCTCCAATTACAGTTAAAATTTGGGCTAATTTCTCATTAGACCTTTGGCTGAGTTATCAATCCGAAACATCCTATCACTGCTTTTCTGAGTTGGAGCCATTACATACTAAATACTCCTCTTCCTCTTAAGTGGTTTATTGTCAAATTATTTAAAAGTCTTCTCTAAATAACTTCTTGATAAAGTGTATGGACTGCTTAAAAGTATGCTGTTCATATTCTTTCATTACATCTCAATAATAATTTGTTTTAATTTTAAATATCTTTTTTCAAAATATTGTAGGATTACTGTGTTCTACATCATTGTTGATGGTAAGTCTGAAGACACTGTAGTTTCTTTTTAATCTTGTTAAATTAGGTGCTTTAAATTATATTATTTTTATATATAAATTACATATAAATTATATTTAATTATATTTATTTAATAATCCTTAATTATTTTCATTAAAATAAATGAAAAATCAGTTATTTCTTATTTTTGTCTCCATGTATTCTTGTGTTTTTTCATGTATTGACAAGTTGATAGATATAAAAGACTATCACAGTGAGGTTTTAACTTACATTTAGCCTGTTTTTAATACACTTTATATTCATTTATGGTTTATAGTTCCTTTTCTGTAAAATATCTCTGTTCACTTTACTTTGCTCACTATTGCATTGTCAATATTTTTCTTATTGATTAGCAGCTGCTTTTTATATATTTTTGATACCAATTTCTTTTTGGTCATATGCATCACAAATACATTCTTCTCTCCTGTAGCTTTCTTTCCCTTCTTTATGCTGCCTTTTAATTTAAGAGTTTGGTGTACTCTAAAACTCTATATTAAGATAAGAATTAAAATATATACTTAAATTTTAGTCAATAGCAGGAATATTATTTTCTTTTTTACACCGAACAATGGTGTTAAGAATGTATCCCAGCAGTTTCTAATAAATGATTAATAAATATAATGAAACAAAGTATATGACATTACACATAACATTACACTCAATTTAGAAAAGTAAAGGTGACTTTAAAAAGTTAATGCAGATAGTTTTTAATAATTATATTCATGAACAAAATGCATTATTGTGTTACTGATATAAAGTGTGATTGCAAAATATAACATATTTTTAATTGGCACAGTTTCACTGAGTTAAAAATTATGTTTTATCAAATTGAATAAAATATTACAGAAGAAATTGTATAATACAAATATCAAGTTTTTGGTCATTGTGCAGGGAAGAATATGTTGAGAAACAGAAATAAAAGATATTTTATAAGGTATTTCAAGTTAATCGTCAATGCTAGACCCCTCTATTTACTTTGGTCACTGTTATATATGAAAGTATTTTGTTCTGAACCTAACAATTTTGGATGAAAATAAAATACTTGACCTTTCCAGGCATGAGCCTGATTTGTTTATGTTAGCAGTTAGTATTCCCAGTCTCTGTTCTCAAAGATCTTGACCACAGATTGATGAGAGTGTATTGTTTAGAAATCATACATTATGAAAGCATAACTATCTATTTGAAAAAGCTAAAACAAATAAAACTTCATTTCTCATTTGGTTTAAAAGTAACATGCTTCTCTTAGAATGTGTATGTGATTGCTGCCAGATCATTTATGGGAATCTTTCTATAAGATTTAGTTAATGTCACTAATTAATTAAGTGTAGGTGATGGAAAAGAATGCAAAGTATGGATGCCCATCTCCAAACTCATTCTAACTTTTTATCAGGGAGTTAAACTGAATTATTCAAAATATTTTCCCCTACTTATTTACATTATTGCAAAATTGTTGACTCTATTATTTTGGTTTATTATCGGTTTATCATATTATTATAAATAGTTTTCCAGTAGCACATTTGTTTCATTTTTCACACCATAAAAAGATCTCAGAATCTCATAAATTCCACAGAAATGCTAAGGCCCTCTTCAGAGCAGCTATCCTTCTACTTTAAAGAATTTGTGACTCTGTCTTTCTTACCATATGGTTCAGGGGAGATGGTAGAGCGGATAAGAGTTAATCTTGATTAGTTTGAGAAACACTTAGGAGATTAGGAGAGCAAAGTTTTTGGTGCATCTTAGTTGGTCATGGGGAGGTGACGTTCGGGCCTAAGTCTTGTCCCTGGTCTCTTTCTCTTTAGTGCTCTTTCCCTTACTCTGCTTCATGTCCACCATGAGTTGAACAGCTTTTCTCTGCCACACCAAGTGTTCCTGCCCTGAACCCACCAGGTCATGGGCTAAAACCTCTGAAAATGTGAGCTAGAAATAAACTTTTTCTAATTTGTGATCATCAGGTATTTTATCCTGTTGATAAAAAGCTATTATAGAGCCTAAGCTTCGGTCAATCACTGCCTTGCTTGGAAATGACACATGGTTCCTTTGTTAGAAATTCCCAGGACAAAGCAGCCATTTATACGTACCAAGTGAAAAGCTTTTGAGAAGCACAGTTTTCTATGTGTCTGGGAAAAAAAAATGAACATACAACATTATTTCTGTAAAATTTATTCAAAGAAAATCTTGAAGGCAATATTCAAATTTACAAAGAAATTAAGTGTAAATTATAAAACAAATTAATTAATTTGCAAGTGATTCTTTCCAAAGAGTAGCTCTCATATTCATATAACAAACAATGCTCCTTTTTTGTCTTTCAGGGTAAAACATGCACAAATGATGACTGAACTTGGGAAAAATGAAGAGAAATATCCTTAAGAAATATCCACACAATACTGAAGCTGATTCATGATGAAGTTGAGTAGCAATCTTGTGACAACATGTCCTCTGTACTCAAGTTTGGTAGAAACTGAAAAGTCCTTGCTCTTACCATATGTTCCCCAAAACATATTGCAAATACTGTTTTTTTTTATCAAGTTTATTGGTACATTTTAGGTATACAATACAGTTACATTGATCTTTGGGATCTTGTACCTTTACAAGATCTATCTTGGTTCTTATTTTTTCCCTACTACCCTGCCCTCCCTTCACCCCCTCCTCCCTTCCCTATTTACAAAGACTTTGTTTCCTTTTTTTCCTTTTCTCATGATTTTTTCTTTTCCCTTCCTTCCTTTCCCCTCCATCTCCCACTTCCCCTACTCTTTAGACCTTTTCTTCCTATTTAAATTATCAATTATACATTTTGATCTTTATTTAAATTTTTAGTTTTTCACACTAGAGAAACTATTTTTTATTTAAACATGTTTGTCCTATTTATTTCTCTTAAGAGTATGGCCTCACCTCAGAAAAAAATGGCTGCTATCAAAAAATCAACCAATAACAAATGCTGGTAGGGTTTGGGGGAGAAAGGAACCCTTCTCTATTGTTGGTGTGAGTGCAGATTGGTGCAACCACTGTGAAAATCAATATGGAAATACCTCAAAGAACTAGGATTAGAGGTCCCATTTGTCTCAAATATTTCTCTGCTGGGTATCTTCCCAAAAGAATTAAAGGCATCATACCACAGAGATATATGCACACCAATGTTTATAGCAGCACAGTTTGTAATAGCTAAAACTTGGAAACAGCCCAATTGCTCGTCAACTGGATACTGGATAAAGAAGATGTGGTTTTCTAATAAAATGGAGTACTACTCACCCATAAACAATGAGCAACTAGAGACATTTATAGCTAAATGCAAATACTGTTTTTAGAGTTTTGTTTTCCATGTTAATATCAATGGTTAGCTAGTTGATTTGGATTCCACTGAAAGCATGTCATACTACCATTCTTTGTCTTTAGTTTTTATTTATGAAAATCTTTAACATGGATTCTTTAAAATAGACTTTTGTAGATTTGATTAGTTCTTTCACACTAGTGATCCATCATTTGTATTTTTTTCTTTTTTGAAAGTTTTTACAACCCTCAATCTCTCTCTGTCTCTCTGTCTCTGTCTCTCTCCCTTTCACTCGCTTGCTCTCTCTCTCATATGAATAATTTTCTGGAAGATCAGAAAAATAAAATTGGAGATATCATGTCCATTATCCCTAAATATATCAGCACATTGCTGAATAAATAAGGACATGCTCTTATATAACCACAATACAGTTATCAAAATCAGAAAATTCAAATAAAGTCTAGAGTTGAACTTCATTAATTGTCCCGGTAATCCTTATAGTCCTTTCTCTTTTCATGGTCCAGAGCATAGCCTGTCCTCACGTTGGTGATATCAGCTTTGAGTACTTGGCTAAGGTGGTGTCCCCAGATTGCTCCAGTGCAAAGCAAACAGGTTTTGCATTTGTGATTAATAATTTTGAGGGAATATTTTCAAACTGTATAAAAATTCTGTTCCTTATCCAACTTATACACACTAGTTTTGAATTCTTTGCTCATTTCTTTTCCCCATTAAAATATTACTTCTCTGTTATTAGGTGGCCTTGTAAGAGATTCTACCTTCCATTATTTATATTTATTTATTTTTATTTCTCTGGGATTTCTTTCTTTTTAAGTATATGTGTGGTGCATAATGAATACATTCATTGTGGGTAGCTGGTGCATGTACATAACACACCTTAATTATTTTTACATCTTCTTCCCTTCTCCCCCAACATCTCTTCATCCTCTTCCATTTGCACATCTATCTCCATACTTCCCATTGTTTGTCTTCTACTTTTCTCTTTCACTTTCTCATATATGGTATTTAAGCTCTGTGTCTTATTTATTTCATTTAACATTATGGATTCAAAGTGTGTCCATTTTCCTACAAATTTATCATTATTTACAAATTTATCATTATTATTTCCTTCAAATTTATCATTTTTATAGCAGGGTATATGGCTTTTTTTTTGGTACCGGGGGTCGAACTCGGGACCTTGTGCTTGCAAGGCAGGCAGCGGAACCACTGAGCTAAATCTCCAGTCCTATAGCAGGGTAGTACCCTATTGTATATAAACAAACCATTCTTTTTTATTAAAGATAAAGCTTATTATCCTATCCACACTTTTACTCCAAAACTCCTGTTTATTTGTGCAGCCATAATGAAAGTCATAGAAGATAGTCAGCTAAGTGACATCTTTGCAGAGAAGAATGCAGTAACTTTTATGGTGGGAATTTGTATGTAGTCACTAAGTTTGTGGAATTGGAGACACAAACATAAACAAGTTATGGATGTTTCTGTGCTTAAATATTCATTATAGTAACAATCCAAAGATGAGTTTCTCTGAAAATTTTTCCTTGAAAATACTTCCTAATCTATGAAAATTAAATAAAAATATTAATTGACTGAATACCAATAAATAGGAGCATTTAATGAAGACATACTGTTGTCTTTGCATTTATTTTAGCATCTAGTTTAATTTTTTTAAATGTGGCCTGATTTTCACACTGTTGACTTCTTTTCTTCAAGCTACTTTATCTCTTTGAAGGACTGAACTGAAGTGTTTGTCCTTAGGCATTTATCACTTGAATTTGACATTTCAGCATTCATTTGATAGATTAATGGGGCAAACTGCCAGGACTGATTTCTTTCTTCCCATGTCTTTTGGCACAAGCAGATACTTTTAGAGATATTTTCTGTAGATCTTAGAATATTTAAGAATCTTACTCATAAGGCAATTTTTTAAAGGTATCTTCATGTACTGAAAGCCACAGAATTTCCTATTTTGACTAAGTAATCCTCAATATTATATTATTGTAAAAATTATTGGCTAGTATCCTTGTGGTTTCTGGAATAATCTGATTCTTATTTTTCCAATTTAATAGGCTGTAGTTGACTAAATACAATTTATGTTTTAAACTGAGCTGATTATAACCTTATGGATGAAAGCTAAGTAATCAAATTAAACAAATTTTAATTACAAATTATAAAAATAATTTGTATATCACTTAAATATGAATTTTTATATTAGTTTTTATGATTATAGTACTATGATATTTTTTACCTTTAATCACCACTATCTGTCTCATGTCCTAGCAGATATCATATGTTAAATAAACATTTGATGAATGGATGAAGATTCAAGACATAGAATTTATGGTGGAAAAGAAGCCTCTCAATTTTCAAAGTTATCTTCAAGTTCAGAAAATCATTGACAAATTATACCTCTTTTCTATCAATGTCATATCCAGAATCATAGATGTGGAGCTACTACAATTTAATAAAATGTGATGCATGCCACAAATATAATCCATACCTACTAATTTTCTAATATTAAATAACACATTATCACAAACTGAGCAGCAAATAATATGCCTTTATTATTTCACATTTTCAGTAGGTCAGAAATTGGGCAAAATAAGGCTGCTCAAGTAAAGGAATCACCTCTGGTTGTGATTCTCATCTAGGGCTCATTCACTACTTAAAGAAAACAACCAGATGTGGTCCTTTTGAAGTCAAGGGAATACAAAGTAGGTAGTAGAAGGTAAATGTAAATACCAAGTATTATGACTTCAGCAGGTACAGAAAAAGGGTTTATAATTTCAGTGGCATTTCTTCCCTATTTTCTTTTACATATATTAGTGTTTATATATGTATAGCTTTGTTTTCTCTTATTTCTTATTTTCATATAGTATAGGATGCATTGATTTTAATCCATCTTTAAATATTGTTACTTCCACATAGTATTTCAGTTACATGATGTGAATAGCAAGTAAATATCACTCAGTATCTTGCTTCTCTTCACGGGAAGAGTATCAGTGCATTTTTTTTTTTATAGAGGATAGTTGTACCATGTTAGATAGACTTACAATCTTACTGTTGTCTTTGTTTGAAGATTAAGTATGTTTTAGGCAAGTTTACATGGATTTTTAGTTGACAAGGGGCCAACTTGGAATGCTTAATTTTATGTGTCAATGTGAGTGGGTTAAGGAAAGTCCATATAGCTTGTAAAACAATATTTCTAGATATATCTGTAATAATATATTCAGAAAAGATCCATGTTTGAATCAGTAGAGAGAGACTAAAGAAAATCCATACTTACCAAAATGGTTGTTACTATCCAATCCATCAAGCCCACAAGTAGAAGAACAGAGTGAAGGAAGGGCAAATTCTGTTTAAACTGAGACATCTATCTTCTCCTGCCCTTAAATATTACAGCTCCTATTTCTCAGGCCCATGGACACCATACCTCCATCAGTACTCTGCTTCCATACTCAGTAGCTTCTCATGCTTTTGGCCTTGGACTGAGTTATACCACTGGTTTTCCTGTTACTTTAGTTTGTAGGTGGCATACTATGGGAGGTTAAGACCTCTATAACCTCATAAGCTAATTCCCACGATACAACCCTAATTATGCATCTATATTTGTAGCTATTGGTTATTTTATTTACTGTGGAGTCACAAGAGTCAAAAACATTAATATTATGGAATTTTTCTTTTTTCCCCCTTTTTCTCCCACCCCTTCCAACTCTCAAAATACAGTCCATAGGTAAAATAAAACCTTTCAGTAATGAATAGCATTTTTATGGTTATTTGGCTTGGTGAGTTTTTATCTCTAATATATTACAGGGTAATATAATATGATTGAGTAAAATAATTCTGAGACATAAGTAGTGTTTAAAAGACTTCAAGCATAAAGGTATAATTATGCTATATATATCTTTAAAGACAAATGTATTAATTTTCAAGCTACAATATTATAAACAATAGAATATATCTATGTGTTAAATAAATATTTTAGAACATAAATTTTATTGAAAAATTATGTACCTACTCAAAAAGCATGGATTTTTTTAAAGATGCATCTAAGTATTTATTATAAACAGAGTGTTCCTATGACCATGAAGTACTTTTGATTTCACTGGCTGGAACAACCATGAGGAAAATTACAATCAGTTGACAGAATATGTACATTGCATAGTGATGAAATATATTACATCATGTGTAAGACTCATAACTAATATGTCTCTTATACTGCTCATTGCCAAAATAATGCAATACTCATATTAGTGGAAATCAAAAACATGACAATTCATTCTTATCATCCTCCCTGAAATTACCCTGTTGTAATTTCAGTCTTTGTCCACAACTTTATTAAATGTTAGTGTTTATAATAGTAGCTAACAATTCATATAAATTTCATATTTTTCCATTTGTTAAAATATTTTTATTCACTGAACATTCTATAAACATTTTATGTTCCATTAATTCTTGTAAATGAGGAAAGATTACTATGTTAAGAGTTTTGCTGTCAAGCAGCTCCCAGTATAATAGGGAAATTGACATGTAAAAACATGGAAATTTATTATAAAAGATACTACATTGTAATATACATTTTTCAGGAACAATAAGTAGAGAATAATAAACTCTACCACATCTTTTATAACTGAATAGTTTTGAAGAATTCTGGTTGTATTATTGAGCACAAATTATAGTCAAGGAAATAGTTCATTTTATATGAACTAAATTGAAGAGTCATGATCCAATAATTAATATAGTTACACAAAATAAATTAAACACAGTAGACACTAATGTCAGTACTTAATACATGGATTGTTTAAAATACAATGTGGAGTTGTAATGAACTAAATATTTCTGTCCCACCAAACTTTACATGTTGAAACTATAATCCCAATATGAAGCCATTAAGAGGCTGGACTATGGGAGACAATTTGGTTTAATTAGGTCATGAAAATGGGATTAGTGTCTGGCAAGCAGGGGAAGATATTAAAGTTTTTTCTCATTTTTACTCTACCACTCTCTCTCTTTCCCAGGTGAGGATATAGCAAGAAGGTAGTCATCTGCCAATCAGAAAGAAGCCCTTCACTGCAAATTAATTGGCCAACAACTTGATCTTATCTTTCTCAAACACAAGGAGTGTGACAAATAAATATTTATTTAAGTGATCCAGTTTATGATATTTTGTTAATCTAACTCTGTGACAGGAGTCTAATAGGATAGGTTTGGGAGAGCTATTTCACCCATGGGTATGCATATCCACAGAGTACAGTGGAATGCTCAGGATTCCCAAATGGAGAGATTAACTTGGATTTACATACTGACTACAAATTTATCTGAGTTTGAGTCATGGGTGGAGCACCCTGTTCATGCAACTAACCAGATGGAGTAGCAAGAGTTAAAGTGTCAAAGTTCTGTGTCACCTTTGCTCGTTGTGAAGGAAAATTCCTATTCTTGTGTGCCTAGAATGGGGCCAGGAAGACACCGAGGCGGGCAGCTCCAGAGATGGCCTGTCAGTAACACTGACAGGCTTGAGTGGGCTAGGTTCCTAAACATCCTCCACCCGATGCAGAATTCCTGCCAAACCAGGGAACAAGAGCAAGATACATTGACAGATAGCAGCAACCACAATGTAGGAACAATCCCTAACAGGCCACAGACCGCCTGTCACAGCATTTAGAGGGAAAGCAAAGATGGGACTAGCAGGCATGACGAATCTCATACATTTTATGCACTTATTAAAACATGGCCACCTCAACTGTGTCCATGTGAATGAACACTGAATTTCTCTTAGCCAGAGGATGTTCCCACCTCGTTTTGTTCCTGAATTTTAAAAAATGTTTTTGTTAAATGACAACAATTTTATCAAAATCCTATTTACTGTAATGGCAATAAATTTGATTTGTAAGAAGCAGGAGGATTTTACTTTTCCAAGTTTAACTCAGTTTATATTACGAACTGTGTAAAAACACTTGAGGTTTCAGAGTACACAATATTTGTTTAGTTAATGAAAATATAGCTTTTTGTTTGTATTCTTAAGCTTTAACTTAACAATGGGTTATAAAAATAACCTCAAGGAGAAGTTGTACCATACTGATAAGATACTGTAACTTATTCTTTTGAATTCTTACTAAATTAACAATCTATCCATCTTTTCATCATCCTTCAGTAAAGAATGACATTTCTTGGTAAGTAAAAAGGAAGTTTTTAGTGTTAACAATGCGATAGATTTAATTATTTTTATAGAGGAACAATAATCTTTTCTTAACTTATTGTCTGAATATGTACTTGTTATTGTCTGTTGAATAAAATCTCTAAGCCCTAAATTCTTTAGATCAAAGTCTGTTTCCCTTTATAATATTAAAGTAGCTGTCATTTAGTTATATTTTATTTATATCTCTTTTTAAAAAGCTGATTGTCTTTATTATGATATAGTACTCTTTTCAGATATAATTGTTCAGCTCCTCTTCTTTCATGGAAATATAAATGATGTAAAACCACAAAACTAAATCGTTACATTTTCTTTTACAGTTTTTTTCCTCATTTTTTGCACTGCAGAACATCATCACATTTGCATCCCCCCAAACTGAAAAATAATAGAAGGAATGAGAACAGAATTTTGAACTAGGAAAATTGTCAAATAGTCAGTTTCCTATTTCATGATGCTGAATAAGTAGAAGATAAATCATATAAAACATTATAGACATTGCTTTTGATAAAGGTGGTGCACTATATTTTCACCTTTTGATTGATAATTTAATCATCACTTAATACATTCAGGACTCAATCCAATGTCATTTAACTTATTAGAAGCAAATTCAATATATATTCAGAACATCATCCCCAAGGCCCTGCAGTTTTTCCTTTTTTTCTATCAGGAAAACAACATAGAAAGAAATTATTTTCAATAGTCTTTTATTGATTAGTGGAAGAGTAGTAATGACACTTATATGAAATAAGATTTTAAAATTACATAAGATTTCAGTGTTTCTGACTTTCACATTGTGATTTTTAGTTATTTTATGCAGTTATTGACATTGTCAGTATAAAAATTAGAAAGGAAAACTCCTTTAACATACTTGCATTTAAAAACACTCATTTTATATCTATTATTTCTATAACTGTAACTATGTTTACACACCTATTTTTACACAGTTACATAATTTTCACTAAGTTTTAGCTACTATTTCTCTTTGCTATTCCTAAAAGACATCAATTTAAACTGTGTGGTTATTTATTTTCTACTACCCAATTTTTACAGAGTTGTTTTATTCTCTTTAAATAGAGAAAATGAGTGAAGTTACATAGTGTGGCTTCTGTTAAGTACTGTAGGGCCCTATACCACTTATCACGTCTCTGGGGAGAGCAATATCTTTATAAACAAATGCTTTCTTTTAAAAAATATTTGCATAATTTTAATTATCATGTGAATTGTATAAGTCGTGTAAAAATTAGTATCCATTTTCTAGATTCATGTACAAGGAAGTAACAGGTTGGAATAGAGGAGTTTCCTGTGGTACACCACTTACTCAGCACACAGAAGTTTTTCTTTTGAAAAGTGAAACCTCTTTTTGCTTTACTGAATCAGTTGAAGCTCTGTTACTGATTTCCTACGAATCAGGGCACCATACATTTTTGTCTTATGTAATTCTATTCATAGTTATCAAATAACAATTATACACAGCATATTTGGCACTAACTATAAACATTTAATTATTCCAAAAACCTCAATTAGGACAGTATTATTCTATGAGTGTATCACCTTCATCTTCCTCCTTCTGATAGCAGTTATGCCCATCTAAAATTATATCACTTATGCACCTATTTATTATTTTTCTTACTTTTATTGAATATTGAATATAAGTTCCATGAAGAAAAAAGCTAATATGCATTTCATAATGTCTTAATTACATGATATTTTACTCTTGAAAAATCACAACTAACAGCTCTGGTATAATTTTTTCCCCTAAATTAAACAGCTGTTAACATACACTACTGTCCCATTTACTTTATTGTATTTGTCCAAGTCTCTGAATTTTCCCAACTACTAAAGATTAAGTTTTACAAATCATTTGTCTCTCCTAATGACTAATCAATTCAGAATGGAAGAACAAAGCATTGTTTTATATAAAAAAGTACATTTAGAAAAACAAAAAGTTATAATGATGTAGTAATATTAAATTTAAGTCAATTTGGAGTATTGAAAATAGCAATCTAATTGAGTTTGGTTATCTAAAACTGCATGTGTTATTTTCTATTGAATAGAATTTCTAACTCCCAAATTATTTTGATCAAAATATTTGACCTTTTGTTACCTGTTATCATTTTTGGTGTTGTAGGATGCAAGTATACATACATTCTGTTGTATAGTAAATAGAAAGAAAATTGTTAAGGAAAATAAAGTTATTTTAGTCTTTAGGTTTATGTTAATTTTTTTCCATGAATGAGTACAAGTGGAACAATGCTATCAAACTGATTTTCATATTGACCAATAATCTTACTGTTACTTTTCATCTCTTAGGCAGAAATGAAACTCAGCATTATGCATTACATTAAATGATCATAATTCCTTAGGCTATTTAAAGATGGAAATCTCACTGTCATTTTTTAATCAGAACAGCAGATAAATTACTTTGGAAAATGACACTGACTTGTGAATTCTCTAGTGTTTTGTTATAATTTGATTCAAGCTTTGCATTTTAGCAGGGAAAGCACACAAGGGGTGCGAAGGTCCCTTTAGAGAATCATATCAAGAGGCACATAATGAAGATTTGTCTGACTATTTAGCTCTATTTAGCTAAGATTATTTTGATTGGGTATGATGGACATCACTGTTTTTATAATGGAGTTATCTGTTCATTTATAATGAACAATAATTTTTAGAGATATGCTTGAGTCTATGTTAAATGCTCTGTCATCATAAAAGTGAGACTACTATACATTAAAATATGTATTTCTGAAGTTTATAATTCCATTTATTTTTAAATATTTTTATGTGATTCACACTTCTATACAGGTATATAGTATTTGAACATCTAAGAGAATTCACTTATTTTTAAAATTTTTAATTTTGACTTTTTGAAATGTGATATGATAGATAGCTTTATATTCTGGCCTCCATATGGTTAGGCAATACTTACTCCTCAATTTTTTCTGTTTATTTTTAATTGCTGTGAGAAATGTTTAAAATTCTAGTGATTATTGGCAGACATTTTTACCCTTTACATCTGTCAATTTGTTCCTTGTTTTTTATTTGATTTCTTTTTTGGGGATACCGGGGATCAAACTCAGGCCCTTGTGCTTGCGAGACAGGCAGCGGAAACACTGAGCTAAATCCCCAGCCCCTGTTCCTTGTTTTTTACTTAATTTATAGATACACGTATTTCTGGGTATCATAACCTATGAAACAACAATTTTATCATTATAACATTTCCCTCCTAATTTCTCAAAACATTTTCCTATAATTTATACTTCCACACCAGCCTTCTCAGTATAACTATTTTTAAGGCCTTCCTTTATTAATGCTTTAACCCTTGATATATGTCTTTATATTCAAACATAGCTTTATTATACATGTAAGTCGTAATTTTCATCCATTGTGAAGTTATCTGATATTTAAATTATATAACTTACACTTTTTATTTTTGATTAATTGTTGGCATGACTGGCTTTATATCTATAGCTCTAAAATCTATTTTGTATTTATCCCATCTCTTTCATTATTGTCCTTATATGTTTCTTTACCTAACATTTTTTGCCTTCTTTGGGGAAATGTACTGAGTCTTTTTCATTACAATTGCATTTCTTTGTTGCCTTTTTATTTATATTTCTTTATTTGTTTTTGTGCTTTTCCCAGCAATTTGCATCTTTAACTCATCACTATATACTTAAAGGTAATATTTACCATTTCATGTGAATTTCATGAAATTGAAATTTATGGTGTTATCACTGCTCTTTGTGTGCTTTCTCTCATATAGTGTGTACATATGTGTGTCTGTGTGTTGAAAACCCTATAGGGGTTTACAATATTCAATGACTTAAGTGTTTCCTCTTCAGTGTATTTGTCTTGAGCATAGTTTTGTGTCTGGACAATTCAGATGGTTTTTAGATGAGATATCTGTAGACCAAATAGACTCTTGGATTTGATTGTCTAGATTTGTTTCTACTTCAACTTTACCTTTAAAGAAAAATTTTACTTTAAATATAGAATTATATAACATTTGCCAGGAATTTTGAGATTTGAATTTACTAAATTAATTTTCAGTTGGAAAATATTAATAGTTTCTTTGCATATAATATGTGACATTGGATATTTCTGAAATTTCTTTTCATTTTTGTATTACAGCAGATTGATTATATGTGTTTAGATATTGGTTTCTTTGAATATATATACTTGATTTTTGTTACATTTTTATTATCCATATGGTTAGAGTTTTAATCAAATTTGGGAATTTATAGTCATCATCATTTTCAAAAACATTCTTCCTCGTTTTTCCTCTTTTTTCTTATGGTCCAAGTACTATTATATACACGGTATGTATTTTGATATGCACCACATGTCATCATTTTCAAATTCTGTTCTTAATATTGGTTGATTTCTACTGATCCAGCTTCACATTTAACAAATGTTTACTTCTTATTGTTATGATGGTCTCAGAATGTTAAGTATTGCAACTTTGGTTCTAGAATTTCATCTGCAATTTGCTTCAATTTGTTAACTAAGATTCATAATCTATTTATTATGGAAAATTGTTTTAAGAGGTTGGATATCCTTATAATAAATTCTCTAAGGTCATTTGGTAATCTCAACATCTGAGATAATTTGGATTTCCTTTTTATTTTCTGTTTTCATATTTTGTTCTATTACTTATGTAGTCCTGTTTCATTATTAATCTATTATTTTTTACTACCTGATGTGATTCTCTTTTGTGATTCTCTTTTCGTTTTCCAGCCACTATGAAAGTTCCAAATTTTCCTGAAACCGGTATTCAAAGCAGTATGGAAACATAAGTTTTATCCAATTAAATTTCTTAATTTAATGATCAGCTGCTCTGCAGATTCTACCTAACAACATTTTATTGGTAGCTTTATATTCAGACAAATATAAAATAGTATAAATCCTTAAATTTTGGCCTTTCTCAAACTTGTTTTGGCTATTCCAAAGTGCTTTAAATTCCATGTAAATTTTATCATGGCTTACTTCATTCTTTTTAAGGTGGTGCTGAAATTTTTATTTGTAGATAGATATAACCATAATAAGAATTTTATGAATATTCAACCTGCCAATCTATGAACATGCTATAATTTTGTACTAAGTCTCCTTTACTTCAGCAATAATTTTAATACTCAGGTTTGAATTTTTCACAATATTTGTTAGATTTTTTTTTCCAAAGACTTAAAATTTTAAGGCAATAGTTAATAGTGTCATATATTTATTTTGCTACTGTTCATAGCTGGCCTACAAAAACACAGTTGATTTTCATATATAGATCTCACAGTCTATGACTTTTCTAAACTAACGTACTAGTTTTAGCAGTTATTTATAGATTCTCTGGGATTTGTTTTTACATTCACAATCTGCTCACGTACGAGTAATTATTTTTCACTTACCCCTTTCTGATTTCTATTTTTTATGACTTAGCTTCATGTTAAATGTTTTGCCTATGTGCCCATAGTTAGAGATCTTGTCCATCAAATTAAGAAATTTGATGTTTTAACTTCTTTCATCAAATGATTCTGTAAAAACTTACATCATATATGCACCTATAATAATCCCACCATTTTTGGGAAGGTAGTATCCAAGTATAGTAATTGAGCCTTTAAAAATCTCTCATCTATGAACATTTATCAATCTAACACCTATGCAGTTTATTTTGAGTCAGGTGCAAATGAAGGTCTGTAAATCTGAAAACAAAACTGAATGACAAGTTAATAAAACAGATTGGTCTTTGAATATTTTATAATACGCCTGAAGACATCATGTTCATAATCCCAATTAGGTTCAGAGAGAATCAATAGGCAAGATCAAATGTTAGTTGATGTCATGGATTATTTCACACATTTTATTTAACATTGATAACAAATGCATTGATCTATGTCAACATATTGTTTTTTCTTCATAGGGTGTTGTGTTATATATATTTTAAAATAGCACTTACTTTATATTATAGTAAAATACCTTGCATTTCCTTCAGAAATACGGTTATTTAATAAGAGCATTTATAGTATATCTAATTAATAATTCTCTGAAGCAACCTATCTGGCTTTGGAAATATTTTCATATACTATTATCATTTTGAAAGCAATTATGAAAGTTTTATATTTCTGACAAATTCATTAACACATACAACAGAAAAGTCTTGAGCTCTGGTTCCAGTAATGGCAAAAGTATCTTGCATTATCGTAATGATCTCAAAGGTAAAAAATAAATATATTTCTACCCTATGATTTACAAATTCTATCTCCAGGTATTTTCACATGAGAAATTTAAGTATAGGCTTAGAATACTGTTAGCACTGTTCTTCATTACAGCCAAAGAGTTGAAGAAAGGAAATTTGCATAATCCTAGAAATAAAAACAACTTGTTCTGGTACACTGGAATAATAGTTCTGGGCTGCCCTACCACCGTCTCCAGAGCCAAAGAACAAGCTGCCCCCAGAGCCAAGGAGCCAGAAGTCTCTTCCTCAGCATTTCTCTGAATTAATTTTAATTCATGGTCTGAACTGAAAGCAAATTTTTTTTTCTCAGTGGGTAAATTCATCTCATTTTGGTAAATTAAAAATGAAACATAATTGACAATAACTTCATTTTACTATCTTAAAATTTCAAATAAACTTCATTATGTGCATATTTGTAGTGAACATTGGTTTACCTGTTATTATTTTTACTTAATATAATTCCCTAAAACTCTAATTCTTAAAATAATTCAATAAATCCCCTCATATGGACAATGATGATATTATTACAGGTCTTCGTATTTCCTCTGTGTATGCCATTTTAATGTATTATACTAAATTTCTTTTCATTTACTTCAGTGCTGTCCAATATACTTTTAATTACATACAAAGGAAAGCCCATCAGAATCACAGCAGACTTCTCAACACAAATCCACAAGGCAAGAAGAGCTTGGAGTGACCTATTTCAAGTCCTAAAGGAAAACAGCCTCCAACCCAGATTGAAGTACCCTGCAAAACTATCATTCAAAATTGATGGAGAAATAAGATACTTTCATAGCAAAGAACACCTTAGGAACTTAATGAATACCAAACCAGCACTCAAAACAATTTTAGACAATATCCTAGGAAAAGAAAATGAGGATCACAACCCCAAGAAGCCCAGCAGAAAAATCCATCAGGCACAGCAAGAAATTAAACGAAAGGGGGAGAATACAACAAAAAGAAAAAAGTCATGACAATGATAAGTCAATACGTATCAGTTATAACCATCAATGTTAATGAACTAAAGTCACCAGTCACAAGAAATAAACTGGCAGAATGGGTCAAGAAGCAAGATCCAAAAATATGCTGCAGACAAGAAAGACAATTTAAAAAGAAACTCATTGACTGAAAGTTAAAGGGTGGAACACAATACTCCATGTGACAGGAACCCCCCCAAAAGCAGGAGTAGCTATCGTCTTTGCAGATCAAGTTGATTTCAAACAAACACTGATTAAGAGAGACAAAGAAGGATACTACATCCTTGTAAAGGGGAAAATCCAAGAGGAAAAGATGACAATCATGAATATATATGTACCAAACACTAGTGCACCCAACTATATGACGAAGATCTAAAAATTCTAAACGACCCAATATCAATCAAGGAAATGTAAAACATAATTAAAAACGTACCAACAAAGAAAAGACTGGGCCCTTATGGCTTCACTGCTGAATTCCAAAAGAGGTTTAGAGAAGAACTACTGCCACTACTGTTTAAAATCTTCAATGAAATTGAAAGGGAAGAAATATTCTGAATTTATTTCTGGAACCAAGCATCACCTTGATCCCCAAAGTAGAAAAAGACCCAACCGAAAAAAAGAGAACTATAGGCAAATCTCCCTAATGAACATAGACTCAAAAATCCTTAATAAGATACTGCCAAATAGAATGCAGAAGATCATCCAGAAGATCATACACCCTAAGTGGGATTCATCCCAGGGATGCAGGGATGGTTCAACATAATAAATGTAATGCACTATATCAATAGAGCCAAGGACAAAAACCATGTGATCATCTCGATAGATGCAAAAAAAGCATTTGACAAAATCCACTATGCATCTATGATAAAAACCCTACAAAAAATTGGAATAGATAGTCTCTACCACAATATGATAAAACCCATCTATGAAAAGCCAACTGCCAATATCATACTAAATGGTCAAAAACTGAAATCCTTCACACTAAAATCGGGAATAAGACAAGGATGTCCACTATCACCACTCCTGTTCAGTATAATTTTGGAAACATTAGCCACAGCAATTAGACAAGAGAAAGAAATAAAAGGAATAAAGATAGGAAATGAAGAAGTCAAATTGTCATTACTTGCAGATGACATGATGCTCTATAAAAGACCCCAAGAACTCCAGCAAAAGTCTTCTAGACTGAATAATCAAACTCAGTAAAGAAGCTGGATACAAGTTCAACACAAAAAATCAATAGTTTTCTGTACACGAACAACAGACTCACTGAGAGAGAAATAGGGAAAATAATTCCTTTCACAATAGCATCCAAAAAACTGAAATACCTGGGAATCAACCTAACAAAAGAAATCAAAGATATCTTCTCTGAAAACTATAACACTCTAAAAAGAGAGATTGAAGATGATATCAGAAAATGAAATGACATCCCATGCTCCTGGGTAGGAAGAATCAACATAGTGAAAATGCCCACACTTCCAAAACTGCTGTATTGATTCAATGCAATCCCATTTGAAATTCCAGGACCATATGTCATGGATCTTGAGAACAAAATCCAAAAATTTATTTGGAACAAGAAGAGACCTATAACAGCAAAAGCAATTCTAGGTAACAGAGACATGGCAGGGGATATCACAAACCACCAACCTGAAACTGTACTACAAAGCTACTGTGATTAAAACAGCATCGGACTGGCAAAGAAACAGACCTGAAGATCAGTGGAACAGATTAGAAGATGCAGAAACAGCTCCAGACACACTCAGCCACCTCATCTTTGACAAAGGAGTCAAACACCCTCATTGGAGGAAAGATAGCCTCTTTAATAAATAGTGCTGGAATAATTGGGTTTCAATTTTCCAAAGATTAAAACTAGATCTATATCTCTCACCATGCACTAATTAAAATCAAAATGGATTAAAGATCTAAATATTGAAACAGAAATACTGAACCAGCTGGAAGAGACTAGGTAGAACTCTACAAGACATTGATGTAGGAAAAGATTTTCTGAGCAAAACCTCAGGTGCCCGTGAACAAGCATAAACAATCAACAAGTAGGATCTCTTCTTATTAAAAAGCTTCTGCACAGCAAGAGAAACCACTAACACTACGAAGAGACAACCCATAATTTTGGAAAAAATTTTCATCTGCTGTTCCTCAAAGGTATACTATCTAAAATCTATAAAGAACTTAAAAAAATCAGACAACCCACAATGTAGGAAAAATTTTTCACCTGGTATTCCTCAGACAAAGTTCTAGTATCTAGAGTTTATAAAGATCTTTAAAAAATCAGACCTCCCAAATTTAAAGACTCAGTCCAAAAATGGGCACCTGAAGTGAACAGATATTTCTCAAACAAAGAAGTAGAAATAGCAAATAAACATATGAAAAAAATTTCAACATCATTGATCCTTGTAGAGATGCACATGAAAACAAGGCTGTGATTCCACCTCACTGCAGAAAGAATGGCTACTATTAGGAAATCAACCAATAACAAATGTTGGTGGGGCTGTGGGGAAAGAGGAACACTGCTCCACTGCTAGTAGGAGTGTAGACTGGTGCAACCACTGTGGAAATCAGTATGGAAATACTTTGGAGAACTAGGACTAGAAGTCCTATTTGACCCAGCTATTACCCTGCTGAGTATCTTCCCCAAACAATTAAAAGAATCATACCACAGTCATATATGTGCAGCCATGTTCATATCAGCACAATTTCTTTTTTTGTTACTTAAATTCATTAATGGTACATTTTAGGTATACAATACAATCACATTTATCATTGGTCCTTGTACCTTTACATGATGTATCTTAGTTCTTATTTTTTCCCCATTTCCTGTCCTCCCTTCCCCATTTACAAACTCTTTGTTTCCATTTTTTCCTTTTCTTATACTTTTTCCTTTCCCCTTCCCCTCCCATTTTCCCTACCCCTTTAGACCTTTTCTTTATATTTCAAGTTATCAATTATTCATTAATCATTTTAATCCTCATTTATATTTTCAGTTTCTCACACAAGAGAAAGTATTCTGTATTTACACATGTGTGGCCTATTTATTTCAATTAAGAATATGGCCTCAATATGCATCCATTTGGCTATAAGTGTCTCTAGTTTGTAATTCTTTATGGCTGAGTAGTACTCCCTTAAAAAAACCCACATTTTCTTTATCCAAATTTCAGTTGATGGGCATTTGGGCTGTTTCCAAACTTTAGCTATTACAAACTGTGTGGTTTCTTGTGCTATTGATCTCCAATTTTATTGCAGACTATAGTCTAACAATATACAGGGGGTAACTTCAATTCTTTTACATTGACTTAAACATGTCCTATGAGCAAGTGTGTGGTCTATTTTGTAGAATAACTCATGTGCACCCAAAAAAATGTATATTCTGATTTTGTGGGGTGGAACACTCTGTAAACATATATTAAGTTCATTTTTTCAACAGCTTGGTTCAGTTCTCGAATTTTGTTGTTGATTTTTTTATCTAGATGATCTGTCTATTTGTGATAGTGGGGTATTGAGTTCTCCCACTACAACTGTATTAGTGGTTATTTGGTTTTTCATGTCCATTAATATTTGTTTTGTATAGTTGGGGGCATTCATATTTGGTGCATATATATTTATGATTGTCATCTCTTCCTCTTGGAATGTTCCATTCACAAGGATGTAGCGACCATCTTTGTCTCTCTTAATTAGTTTTGGTTTGAAATCTACATTGTCTGAAAATAAGATTGCTACTCCCGCCTTTGTCCGGGTTCCTGTCATGTGGAGAAGAGTTTTCCATCCTTTTACTTTCAGTCTACGAATGCCTTTTTGCTTTAGGTGTGTTTCTTGCATAAAGCATATTGTTGGATTTTGCTTCTTAATCCATTTTGCAGTCTATTTCTTTTGATTGGTGAATTGAGGTCATTAATATTGATGGTTATAATTAATAGATATTGACTCATCCTTGTCACAATATTTTACTGTTTTTGGCTCATTTATTTTTTATTTTTCCCTCTTTCCCTGTAGTTTCTTGTCTTGCCTGTTGTGTTCACTCTGTTGAGCCTCATGGTGTTGTGACCTTCATTGCCTTTTTTTAGGATATTGCTTAGGATTGTTTGGAGTGCTGGTTTGGTGTTCATGAAATTTCTCAGGTGTTCTTTGTCATGGAAGTATCTAATCTCCCCATCATTTTTTTTTTTTTTTTTTGGTACTGGGGATTGAACTCGGGACCTTGGGCTTGCAAGGCAGGCGCTGGAACCACTGAGCTAAATCCCCGGCCCTTCCCCATCAATTTTGACAGATAATTTTGCAGGATACAATAGTCTAGGTTGGAAGTTATTTTCTTTTAGGTTTTGAAATACTTCACTTCAGTCTCTCCTTGACTTGAGAGTTTGTATTGAGAAATCTGCTGTGATTCTGATGGGCTTTCCTTTGTATGTGATTTGTTTCTTCTTTTTAACTGTCTTTAGGATTTTGTTCTTCTGTTGAGTTTCTGGGATCTTGATTATTGTATGTGTAGGTGTAGATAGTTTTTCATCATGGCTAGTTGGAATTTTATATGCCACACTTGTCTGTATGTCCAATTCTCTACCTCTGTCTGCAAAGTTTTCTACTATTACTTCTGTTAACAGTTTTTTAATATCATTTGTACTTTCTCCTGCTTTTTCATGGACTCCTATCAGTCCTATGTTATTCTTCTTTGCATCATCTAGCAGCTGCTGGATTGATTTCTTGTAGTCTTTTACTATTTTTAAGAAATCTCTGTTTTTGTGGTCACTAACCTCAATCCTGTCTTCTATATTTGATATTCTATTTGCACATTTCCTCAATCTGTTCTGAATACTTTCAATGGAGTTTTTAATCTCCTGAATATCTGTTTGAATCTGTTTCATGGATTCCACTTCTTTCCTATGTTGGGTGATCATGATTTCCATTTCTTTCTTATGCTAGGCATTCATGGCTTCTAGCATGTTTCTGAACTCACCTATTTTTTTTTAATCTGCTTCTGTTTTAGATCCTCTAAACTTTTCTTTCCCTCTGCTTACCATCTCTGTAGTTATCTGGGAAATTATTTCTGTTTTGAATTTCCTAGAGCTTCACTGATCTGTTTGTTACTTCCTGTGCTATCAGTTCAGGGTGTCCAGGAATTTGATTTTCAGAGTTCTCCATCTCTTTTCCCCCATAGTTTGCCTTTGGTGGGGTGGAAGTCTGGGTTTGCACCTTGCTTAAATGTCTTCTCATTTTTGTTTTTGGTACCATCCTTGGTTTAATTCCTGGGATGATACTTCAAAAATTGCTTATTGTAAGTATCTTTGTTGCTTGTATTTAGAACCCTTATGGAATGATTGCTTCTCAGAGTTGTCTTCCAGATATAGCTGGTCTTTAAGTTTTGAGTCTCTAATGACTCTGGGGGCTATCTCATTTTCATTATACCTGGAAGGAAAACTGATTAGATCAATCACAGCACCTTAGCCCAAGTGTTACAATCAACAACACCATATCCTCAAGCACAGCCTAGATAATGAAAATTTGTGGTAGTTATTAATCTATCACCTTTAATTGTGTGACTTAAATTAAAATTGAGGACTAGCCAAACATATGTTTATAGTGAATAGACACTTCAATATAGCAACTTTACCCTTCAGGATGGGGAGTTAGAAAGAGTTAGGGAAGGAGGGATAGATAGGTAGAAGGATTGAGAAATATTAGCAGTGAGGCCAGAAGACATAGGAAGATCACACAAACTCTAAGAAACTGTTAAAGACAAGAGGAAAAAACAAAATGAAGGAACAAAGATGAGAACAGAACAACCTAACACCAATAGAGAGGCTAGAAATTGTATTTACTTTCTTTTAAAGCTAATGACACTGAAGAGAAGGAAAAAGAGAAGAAAAGAAAAATACAGAAGAAATCCAAATTAGTGTCAGAACAGGAACAAAAAGGGAGATGAAGAACAGTGTGGGCCAGCATGAGAATGAGAGAGAGCGGGGAGTGAGAAAAGAAGAATAAAAAAAGAAGAAAAAGTTGAAAAGAGTAGAAAAAAATTTAAAATAAGAGGAAAAAAGTAGGAGGAGGGCAGAGCGAGTGGTCTAAACATTCATGTTCTGCAGACAATTCAAGGCTGAAACTCACTGGACAGAGCAAATCCCCCACCAAGGCTCTTGAGGAAAATGGAGGCCCCAGAATTTGGTGGGTTAAAGACAGCAGGGCTAGCATTGGCTCTTCCCACAAACCTGCCTACATTCAGCATGTAAGACTAGCTCAGCCATCTCTTTCCATCCTTAGATACCCTCACTCTGCAACTGTAAGTATTGAGATTGTGTTTCCCATTCTATACAGGTGTAGGATAGTGTTTTTATTTCTACACTGATTCATGCAAAATTATTGGGTTTCCCATCAAAGGGGGGTTTCTCCATAGGAATTCTTCAGTTGGTGATTCATGTTTTATTAGTGGCAACTGTAAGTTTATTAGTGGCAAAACCCATAAAGCCTCTCACACTTTCCACTTACATTTCCTTCTTTTCTCTTCTTTCTCTCTTCCCTTTCACAAGACTTTCAAACCTTCTCACCCTTCCTCTTCCTATCTGCCACAAGAATAAGAGCATCAAAATCAATTTTTTTCATTTTTTTCTCTTATTTTATTTTTTATCTGCTATCTCATTTTATTTTATTTTATCCCCCATTTCCATTTTCTCCTATTTCTCAGCCTATTCTTCATCACCACTACTTTTTCACTTTCTTAAATTATTAAGAGAATTGAAAACTCTTAAAACAAGCTTTAAACTATGTGTTGCTGTATGATTTGTATTGAAACTGTTATTATTGGCAATTAGTGACTCTCACAAAACAGTGATACAGACTGAACACTGAAACATATCCAAAGCCAAAGACTTGAGGCAAAGTTAGAGAAGAACATTTATTCACTAATATTCAAAAAATCAAGCAGACAGAATCAGAAAATAATCTAAGAGATTCTAGATGACTTTAAAAAGAAAAAGGACATAGATCTTATAATTACAGGTGTTAAGGAAAGGCAAGAGAAAGAAATGAATGCTGTAAAAAAATCTATTCACCAACATCTTTGCAGAAAATTTTCCAAACTTATGTTATAAAATGGATAGCTGGGTAAAGCTGGAAAATCTAAAATAAGCAAGAAAAGCAGAAAATTGTACAATGATAAAGAATTAATTTATAGGACTAAAATGTTAGTGTAGAGAAATTAATATATATATATCCATCCAGTTGAACATATGAAACGGCAATAATAATAATAATCCACTCTTAATAGGGAGAGAAGATAAAATACTAGCAGAAATAGTGATAAAGAATATCCAAAAGCTGTAGAGAAACAAGTGAAGATTTAGTGCTTACAAAACCATTACTACAAAAGTTTCTGATACACACATTTTTGATATCTTAATGAGAAATTTAGCATGTTATTAAGAATAAAATATTCAATGTCATACATTAACTTGACAAGATATCTTTAGACTGTTTTAATTTTTTGTTTAGTCATCTGATAAACTTACTCATTTTCATGAGCCTTCTCATTTGAGTCCCCATTAAACTCAACTAGAGCTGACAATTTCTTCTATCAATCTAGATTATGATACTTTAATATAGAAACCTGTTATTAATTCCTGTAATATTAACCAGTAGAATATTTGGTACATATTAAGCATTAAATAAATAGTCAGTGAGTAAAAGTAAATCCTAAAGAAGTTCAAAAGAAGAACAACATTTGCCTCTCAGTATGGTGGTGACAGAATGAGATGAAAAAGGTAAAAATTTAAAAATTGATATTTAAAAATTGATAAAGTTTATGAATGGTAAAATAGATTAATAATAACTTTGATAATAATGATAGCAATATTGAGTACTTTTTAATTGCCAAACTCTGTTTTAAATAAATCTCATTTGTTTGCTTAATAGTCTCAATTCAGTTTGATGGGTACAATCCACAGGCATTATATTTATTTTTCAGATGAAGAAGCTGTAGAAAGAAAGATTTAAACATTTACCTAAGGTCATAGCTGTGGCAATTGAGCTGAGGTTTGTACCAAAGTAACTGGCATTTCATATCTTCCTTCCAAACTTGAAAAAACATTCTAGACAGGGGAATGAAAATTAATTTAGAGTGTAGAAACAAAAGATCATCAGGAGGGATTTTGAAGCTTAAGAAACACTTACTTGATGAGACACAATTTTTTTCACAGTCATTATAGCTTTATTCATAACCAAAACTAGAAGTGACTGTGACCATTAATCATGATATATCAATTGAATGAATTAAGAAATGGCCAGAGGGTTAGCAGAGCACACTTCTGGGTGTGGCTGGGTGGGTCATGGAGGTATGACTTTCAGTACTATGTATGGTCCCTAGTCTGTTCTTCTCAGGTACTTTCTCTGTATTTCCTGGCCCCAAGAACTAAGCAAATTTGTTGTGCTACACCCTCTTTTCATGATGTTCCTTTGATGGAACCAGTGGACCTTGAACTGAATCTTCTAAACCCATGAGGCAAATAAACTTCTTGAAGTTGTGGGTGTCAGGTATTGTGTCCCAGCAAAGGGAAAGATGACTAACAGACACAAACGTCAATCAACAGAAGAGTGAATAAATAAATTATAAAATCATACATTGAAATACTGCAAACAAAACTTCTGATACTTATAGACAAATGAGAGAAACATTTTAACTGAAAAAAATAAGACACAAATCATGCATAGTACATGATTCCATTTATATAAATGCAAGAATAGCCAAAACTAATTTATAGTACTGCAAATAAAAAAGTGTCAATAATAATTTGAAAATTAAGTAGAGTGCAGGACAAGGATACTTTCAAGAGTGCTAGATAAATTCTGTATTTTGAGCCATGAATATGCAGGTATACACAAATGTAAAAATTAATTGGATTGTACATTTAATATTTCTGCATTTTTATACATTGCACTTGCATATAATTTCTCAGATGTGAAAGACAATTCTGTCTACTGGGGAATACACACAGGTTATAATAAAATACAAATTTGAAGAGCAAATTGAAGTCAGAAGACGGAGATTTGCAAAATCAATAAAATGATATTTGACAATTTGAGTGAAATATTCAAATGCCTTATTTAAACTGATACCTACATTGAAAATTTTCATCTACCCCAGAAGAGAAATATCATTGAATAAAAGTAATTTAGTATTTTCAGATTTTCTGAGAGAAGGAAAAAGAACAAAACTGTGTGAACAGATTGAGGAATCTGTTGAACTTTTAACTAATACTTTTAATTTTGAATTTTATGGACATATTTTGTTCCCAATATTTTCCTATCATTCATATGTTTGCACATCTGTTTGTTATTTTCTTTTAATTCCATACATGACATAAGTATTGAATTAAATTACAGAAGCAGATTACAGTTAATACATTTATAAATGTCACTAAATCAAATGTCAGGGAAAAAATGGGAAAGTTTTACTGAGTCAATTATGTGCCTTACATATTTATATTTGCTTAGTATCCCACCTTAATAAAAGTAGGAAACAATATTTAGTTAAAACACAAGTAAACTAGTTTTGATTACTATTTTACATAGAGTTCTGTGTTTTTACAAACATTTCTGACCTAAGGAAACATTACTTAAAACCAAAAGCAATGAACTAGGCTTACAAGGGAGAGCACTTTATTTTGCATTTTATCATGTATTTAAATTTCTTTATTCACACTGTCTACAACACTTTTGAGTGTAAACTGTTACCAGGTATTCACTTTTGGATTCAGCATTTCATTTCTGATACTTACTAACCTATAAGACATTACTGGTTTTACTTTTAATAGTAAATTACAGTAATACCTTGTTTCATGAAAGCTTCTGTTGACAAAATACCCAGTTTGTGAACAGAAGCTTTTCCCAAAATTTTGCTTCCATTGGCAAATTCTGCCTCGGGTGGCAAACAGGAGGACCATGACCATCTTCCCCAAAATCATGGGATGAAATGTCTAGGAACTGAGGTACAACTGTAACCCTGAAAAAGACGTAAATACACTATTCTGAGATTCCTACACTTGCAAGTAACATGAGAATATGTTACCAAATTTTTTCCAAGTTGAGATAAATTAGTGACATATGAAAATACTTCTTTAAAAATTAAGTATATACATGAGATTTTCCTAGTGTAGTGATAGCAGCATAATCATGAATTTGCTGAAGTATTCACACACTCTGTACTTTCAGCCAGGTTGTTTATTCTCCTGATACTGTTACATAAAGAAGTGTACTGCATCTACTCTACATGGCTGCTTTTATAAGTGAATTTATAAATTTCCTTTATTACGTAGATGATATTTTGTGCTCCACCAAAACACAATAATACTAGCCCTATTACTAATCCGAAATCTAAAGACAAATATTATATTTTTAAATTCCTAAATTTACTGGGACAAGAATGAATGCTATGCCATTGAAGCACCCATGATAGAAGAAAAGGGCTCTAATTAGTGACATCTCATTAACAAAATGTTTCCATGCAAACTATTGACTTCAGCTGCATTTTAATGCTGACAGTTTCTCTACAAGGGAAATGCAAAAACACTATGTGAAAATAATAGGGAATAAAACATAAAAATTGCCACAGCAAGCACCTTGTCAATCTGACCCTGGCAGGCCAGACATATTGATTGGCTGGTGCTGGCAGAAGATTAAGCAACCAGGACACAGAGGCAAGTGCAGGCAGATAATACATTCCACATGTTACACTTCTTTCTTTACATTATGCATCAATCTAGGATGACTGCTGCTTGCCATTGTGAGTTTAACTCGTGACGACTGTAAAATGGAAATTGCCTGCAGGTCTCTACTAGAAGTAGCGATAAAGTTACATTCAGCCTGAGGTACTTGAAGGGAAATTGCTGTCACTGGTAATATAATTTATAACTATCTTTGCTATTTTAGATAAATCCATGTTTTTGACTTTGTGACCATTGAAACATAAAAATTAAACCTTTTAACCATGGTCAAGCTTTTTGTAGCAAAAGGTTAGAGAGAGTTATGATTAGTATCACGAAACTATTTCTGTCATTTCTTGGGGGGAGAAACAATTTCTAAGCATCTCTGAAAGTTTATTTACAGTTAATTGGATGCTCCATAGTAAAGAGATCCTGAATTGATTTATGAAGAGAGCTTCTAGAGGCCACCGCTGGGCTCTGTGCCATCGGTCTGAGTGTACTTTGCTTTTATTATTGTTGCTAATGCATTCGATGAGGACACTTTTGTTGATAATAAGCTTAAAAGACATTTACTTTTCTTTGGTTACATGTTCATAGAGGATGCTGGAATAGAATTTTGTCGAATGGTTTGGCTTCAAACCAAATATTGCATCAAATTCTTCCATCAGAGTATGCAGAGAATTTAATGAAGTAATAAATAAAACTACCACTTAAGCTTCATTTGAAATCCTTAGGATACTATTACTTTTAGAAATGTCCGGTAAGGAAGTGAATAGAATTAATTTAACCAAGGCAAAATGAAACAGACACCTGAGGTAACTATCCAGATAATGCATACATTATTAAGATTAGAGAACTAGCTAGCTAGTTAGCTAGCTAAATAAGAACAGGAGTGCTAGTTAAAATTAGAAAGAATTTTTGTTTTTCTCCAAATGAAAGCATGCAAAGGGAAAATTATAAATGATTTTAAGATGTTTTTCCCTAAAACCAGATAGATAAATAAATAAACACAAGGAATGTTACACCTATCTCATTCTGATTTTGAGTCTCCTGTTGATAAACTTTCAGGCAGACTCTGAAATATTCAAATTGGCTTTTGGACCTTAGAGCAAGTGTTTCCATTTTCCAAAAGGCTGATATAGAAGAGAAAGGATATTAAGGCACACTTTATTAATTAGAAGTCCATGATGCTGGGGGAGAAAAGAGAGGAGTGAGCTCTCAACTTTGGCTGTGCTTCCCGGGCCTTTTCACTGCAGTTTCTCTCTTGTGTGTGTGGGCTCAAAAAATAATTTACTTTTATATTACTTTTTGTTCAAAAATATGTAAACTTTCTTTTTCTTTACTATAATAGAGCAAGTTAACATACATGAATATTATCTTAATTAAAGATACTGTGGTGTCTTAGCTCATCTGAAAAACTTCAGATTTCAATCACTTTCCCTTTACATGCATTGCTTAATTTCTAAATCCTAAGTAATTTTATTTTTAGAAAACTCTCATTTATATACTAAGTATTCTGAAAGTGGAAGAAAAACTTTCTGACATCAGTTAAATTTAATGGAAAAGTGACCCATGAGGCTTCATATTATTGCTAATTAGTGACATAAATGTGGTTACAAAAAATGAAAAATAAGAAACTTGGCTTTTAGTACATGACTTGGATTCAGCTAAAATTATTGGAAATTTAAATTTTACATTAGTTTCAATTCTTTTTCAGATATATTGATGAGGCTTGAATCATTTTAATTAATTCTCATTTTCTGTGTCAAATCAGTTTCTCTCCATCCACACATCAATTTAATTCAAGATGTTTTCATGTTACGTCTATTATAATAAAAGTTATTCCATTATCCCTAATGTCTGTAGTCTGTTTTTTTCTGATCTATAGTTTGTACTCAGGCCAAAGTGATCCTCCTAGTACACAAAATTTATCTATCCAACTCCTGCTCAAAGTCATAAATTACCACTTTTCTTTAGGAGAAAATACAGATACTTAACCCTGCTGAATACGCAGCAATGAGATTAAGGAATTGATTCAACTAGACCAGAGAGGAAGAAGAATAAAGTATTAACTGAACTAAGTTGAAGCTCTAGTACAATTCTGGTAATCGCCAAGCAGACAGGAATCTCAAGTCACAAGTGAATCTTGGAAGCAGTCAATGATACCAGTTAAGGTATGTTCCTTTCCATAGTAAAAAGATTAAAACAGTGAGATTTCATCTCAGTAAAACAGAATGGCTACCTAGAAATCAAACAATAACAAATGCAGGCTGGGCTGTGAGAAAAAAAGGAACCCTTCTCCGCTGTTGGTGAGAGTGTAGACTGGTGCAAATACTGTGGAAGTTAGTGCAGAGATGTCTCAAAAAACTAGGATTAGAGGTCCCATTTGACCCTGCTGGGTATCTTTCCAAAAGAATTAAAAGCATCATACCACAGCAATATATCCACACCCATGTTTATAGCCACACAATTTGTTATAGCTAAATTTTGGAAACAGCCCAAATGCCCCTCAAATGATGAATGAATAAAAAAAAATTGGGTGTTTTTTTTTTTTTTTTTTTTAATACGATGGAGCATTCCTCTCCCCTAAAGCTCTGCCATAAAGGGTAAACTTGAGACATTTACAGCTACATGGATGCACCTTGAGACCGTACTCTTAAGTGAAATAAATTTTGGTGTGAGAAACCATAAGTGTAAATTAAGACTAAAATATATAATAGATATGGGGAAATGGGAAGAAAATATTCAAATGGGAAGAGGAATAAGGGAGGAGTGAGAGGGAAAAGGAGGAAGGGAGAAGAAAGAAAAAGAATAGAAGGAAAAAATGGAAACAAAGATTTTGTAAATAGGGAGGGGAAGAGAAGTTAAAGGAAGAAGGAGGGGAGGGGATTGGGGAAAAAAGAATTAAAATAAATTATATACAAGTTTAAAATTCCTACGATGAATGTGATCACTATGCACATCTAAAATGTACCAATAAAATAAAATGTACCAGTAAAATAAAAAAGAAAAGTATCAAAAGTGTTCTAATTAAAAAATAAATGTGTCCTCTGTTTTTGACTCAGTAACAGTAAAAAAAAAAAAGGAAAAAAAATGAATCCTGTAACTGCCTATTTTAAGATAGATTTCTTATTCTAGATAATGTGTGGATGTTTAAGGTAAAGGACCAATTTGATCTAATGAATAGGCACCTTGGTAAACAAAAAATGAGAAAAAATAAATAATTATCCATCTTCTATGATATATTGAGACATCCTTCAAGTGCATTACTTCTTTTGATCTTTAAAAGCATCACAATGTAAGAATTTGAGAAAATTGTCTATGACTAGTTAGCAAAGCAACAAAGCCAGTTTCACAGACATGAATAAAAGACTGATGTCTGAGGCCATGATTTTTCCATTATACAAAATCATCTCTCAATAAGTCTTCCATTAGAGGAAGAAAAAATGTATCAGTACTTAGAAGCGACAATAGAGTCTACAACTTATCCCTAAAGTTGACAGTATGAGAAGAAACAAATCAGTTTATAGAACAACTCAATGTCATGTCCACACATTATGGTTACATTTCTAAAAAATCCTAATCTTGACCAGAGAAGTATATAGTTGTTTCTTCTTTCTATTTTATGTATACTTCCTCTCACAAGATAAGTTCAACTATTGCGATAGTACTAAGCCATAGTGGTTAGCATATGAGTAACCAGTCACAATAACAAATTAAATCAGATAAAAAGGAACACTACATGAATTTTAGTTAGTTATCTTATTTAGGATCTGCACATGAATATATTTATTTGTCTTTGTATACATGTTAAAAATGGTTTTGAAATGTCCTCTGCATTTTTTTCCAATGTGTGTTAGTCAGCTTTTCGTTGCTGGTACAAAATACCCAGCATACACAACTTTAAAGTGAATATATTTTGGTTCATAGTTTCATGAACTTATCCAGATGCTTACCCAGATGGAAGAAAGAAATGGCAAAGCAGAGGAAAGCTGTTCCCTTGTGGCAGCCGGAAGAAGAGAGCAAAAAGAAGAGCCTGAGAAGAGATATACCATCCAAAGTATACTCCTAGTGAAACATACTCCACTTCCAAATGGCACATTTAGCTATGGAAATATCAATGAATTAATCCCTTCATGAGGTTAGCACCCCATGATCTAATCGCTTTCCAAGAACCCCACCTCTTTGGGGTGACATTTTTGATCCAAACTATAACAATGTTCATTTATTATATAGAATGAATTGGTCTATTTCAACTAAAACTTTTTCCTAAATTATGATCCTAAATTTAGTTGCTCTCCTCATACTGCTTTCACCATATGCCTGCTCTTTTTCTATTAGTGTAATGCTGGATTTTTCTTCTTCTATCTTTTTTTTCTTAAGGAGTCTACTTTTATCTATTGTATTTCCTTTCAACATTATAAATTTTTCTTAGTTGTCTGACTTATAGAGTTAGATTTCAAGCTATATTTTCTTTTTAAAACTATGGTTCCTCTCCTGTTTTAGACATAGGATCTAAATTATCATCATCTTCTACATCAGGATTACCAGAAGTTTTATGACTAGATTCTGAGTTGATTTATTGTGTTAGGCAGAATAGTGGCCCTTATAAACTAATATTTATGTTTTAGTTAATTCTTTCTATGATTTAATATAACATACATATTTATGATGTGGTAGAAACAATTTTGACTCACTAAGGTTGCTGAACATCTATTTTGTCCATAGGAAAAGGCAAAAATAATTATATAACTTTTTGTTATTATAGGTGCAACATAAAAGTAACTTGAAATAAATTGCTGGTAGTGTTGATGAAGAAAATTAAACCAATTTGAAATACAATTGTAAGAACTAATGGATTAAAATGATCTACAAACTGCCAGTACTGAAAACAATGTAAAACCTACACTGACTATAATATTAGGTAAATCCAATAATCACATGATAAAAATAAATTTTTGTAATTTTTTAATCAGCTATTCCTTACCAAGTGTAAATGACATAAAGAATTAACTGACAATATTATGTTAACTTTAGCTTAAGTTAGTTTATATAGTTCTTATGTGAATATGATGTATGTGAACATTGCTTGATGGATATACTACCAGATATGGGAATACTTTTGACTTAGACATGAATTTATGTAAGTGTGTGATGATATGATTCATGATGTACTTTATTATCTATTTTCATTCTTTCTATGAAATAAACAAGGATCTTCTCTAACTCAGAAATGATAATGACCTTCTGAATCTACAATATAAATAAAAAGAAAAATGCTCAGTCTTTTAAAATGACCCTAGTCATTACTTTATAGCCTTCTTTAATGTCCTACCTAAAATGAAGTATCTTTCAAAGAGGTATTTTATGAAAATGACATTTTGGCATGTGTATATTCTCATTTTCTCTCATCTGACAAGTTCTGTTCCATTTTTAAATCAAAACATGTCTCTGCAGCTCACCAGATCTTAGGTTCAATGTCATTGATGAGCATGAAGTTTCTCTTTCTCCATTGTTCACTATTGTCAAAAGGAACAGGTTGATAACTTTAAAATAGCTCACCCTGGAATTCCAAAGAACGAAGTATAAACTCTACAAAATAAAAATTTAACTCTTTTACAAAATTGGTCAAAGATGGGGAAAGAAAAGTTATAAAAGCAATTACTTCAATTAGAACTGACTTAAATGGATGAAAGGCAGATGCAAATTGCAGTTCACACATAAGAGTTAATTTCTCTACAGAAACCCCCTGGATGGAGAAGACAGTGATTGAGTCTAGAGTTACAGCATTATTAACCATCACCATGATGCGTATTACATCAGCAGAACTGTGCTTCAGATTTTCTAAGAGGATAGGTTTTGAATGTTTTTGATGGTGGGTGGCTAAATATATATATGAGGTGATGAATAAGCTAATTAGCTTGACAGACTCATTTCATAACACATACTTTTATAAAAAATTATACTGCACATCTTAAATATAAACCGTGTTCATCAAAAATAGCTGAATTTTAAACATATGGAGATTATATGAGTTACTAGAGAGACATTAAAATCAGTTCACAAGATTTCAAAATTTCCCACTAGTTTTATTTTTTTTTAATCTTTCTGAATGATTGATTACTCTTTTCATATGTAATTACTTGATGAGCTAATGAAAGAATATAAACATGACTTCTCCATTGTTTTAGAAACTAAATTTCTTACCTCCAAGGAATAGGGATATTTATTCCAAATCTAAATCATATCATTTTTGTGATAGGACAGGATAAGGATACAAGGTGCCCAGATCCCATAGCCAGTCCAAGACCTAAAACTAGGGTAGCAGACAGATGGACTACTTCAGGAATCAAAATTTACCTAATGTGCTGTACTGAAAAAGTAAATAATCACTTAACATTAAGAAACTTTCCTTTTTCAGGAGTATGTTTAGGAGTGTGAAAAACTAGAGATTCTTAAAAGTTTCCTCAAAGTATAGAATTCTGTATCTCTAAAATGTATTTATAAGTATAGTTGACATAGAAAGCATATTTCTTACATGACATTTTTGGTGAATAAACAACTTACTGGCACTACTTTTCTAGAACAGCCAAGATAATTTCAATAGTAATCAAAATTGAACCTTAGTTCTATTAGAATGCACTTTTTTATAGTTTCTTCCCTATTTTACATTCTTATTTATATTTTAAACATTTAAAAACATCAAGGATTCTGTCAAACACTTCAGTATCTATGTGACATTTTTAATCTTTGTTTAATTATTAAAATGTGAAAATAAATCTTAATGAGTTATTGTAAAGCAAAAATCTTTTGTAATAAAAAATAATGCTGTTAGAAACAGTAGACACCATAGTGTGTCTTGCCCTAATAATTACCATCATAGTGTGCTACAAACTAACAACTATATTGACTTTAATCTCTCTCTTGCATTTCACTGATGTTTTATTACTCAACTGTGAATCCTTAGTAGAATTTTTAAAGTTTAATTTTTGGAGTGTTTTATTTTAAATATCTTTTAGTCTAGAGGTTTTTCTCCCCCTCAACTCTTTTTTGTCGCAATTCATCTCTTAATTAATCTGAGCCATTTAATTTGAAAAAAGGCCCGCAACTGGGTATTGCTGATTGCACACTCTCAGTATAGTTCAGTGGATTTCCCTATCCTCTCTAGGTCCTAAAATTGTCAGCTATATACAAAGCCTTGAATACATTCACATTCAATCCCACTGGCAAAATTTTTAGAAGACATACAAAAACTAGCTATTTTTCTTTGTGTCAAAGTAGTAGCTGATGATTCTTAATGCCTCAATTTATGAATGCATTGGAAGCTGCAAATGGTGATATTTTGATTCTAATCATTTTTTGCATTACTTAGTTGAAAATTGCTATACAAAGATGCTTTCTTTGTACTTTTATTTGAATAAATATTTATATATTCTTATAAGAAAGGCAAGAAAACTGCTTGGTTATTTTTCTTTATTTTCCAATTCCTAAGATAATGAATTTATTCCTTATCTTCCTGTAACAATGACCGATTTTTAGTGTTACCATAAATTTATGCATTTAAAATGTCTGAGCGCCAATAATTTTTAGTTGTTATCATTGTTGAAATTCAAACTTTTCCATTAGTGATCACACAGCTCTATTTGTTTGTTTGTTTTTTATGTGATTATAGGAATCTTTGAAAAGTCTTCACAGTCTGGTGTGACTTTTCCAAGATAAGTTTGAACTTGTCCTTTCCCACTCCTGCTATATCTGTCTTTCAAGGAAGCCCTAATTTATTTTACTATAAATTGCTGTTTCTAAATCATGGCCAGGATGGTAAGAATGGTCATTTCTACCGATCTGTAATTAATATAAAAGCATATCTATAGTCAACATATCCAGAAAATATTCTTACATTTTTAATGGTAAAATATGTAAATGGCTTCTACTGATACTTCAAATTTAATACAGTAGGGATTTTGTTTATCATCTTCTATTCTAGCTCTCTATTACCTTTTTCTAAATCTAAAATCCTGGTTCTCTAGGACAGAGGGGTTATTAGTTTTAGAAGAATGTTCAGTTACTAAGTCTGTTTTTAGCACACATTATATACCCTACAGGATCAGAATAACAGCATAGATACAATTATCATAAAATAATCATTAAAACATATAATCATAATTGCATTTGTTCTTCTATGTTCTCTTCTTTTTTATCAATACTCTTATTAATGGACAAAAATTGTGTATATTTATGAATTATAATTTAATGTTTGATATATGTACACAATGTAAAATGATGAAATCAAGCCAATTAACATATTCATGCCTTGTTACTTCTCACTTTATATTTTTATTGTGAACATTTAAGCTATGTTTTACCTTACAGGCTCCCTTTTCTCCATCACTTAACGTTAAATCAATATGTAAGTATTTTCATTGCTCTCTTACCAAATATTTTGATTATCTGAATCACTTTATCTTCTGAGTTTTTCAAGGGCTGGTGAATACAATATGCCATGAATTCATACATCTTGACAAATTTATGTTTTTTGTACTTAAAAGATACTTGTCTTAAAGATGAAATGTTAAGTTTATTTTTTTCTTTACTAATCTTAAATATGGTACTGTACTCATTTTCCACTGGAAATATATATATTTTTCCAAAAAGGTATATGTGTATATATGGTTCTCTTTTACCTGAAAATAAAACATATTTTTGAAGTTCAATAATTTTACTTAGATATATTTTTATACTCTTCCTTTGTATCCTCACATTTTTGTTTTTCTCCTTCATATTTCACTAAATTTTCTTGAGCTAAGGTTTAGTCTGTTTTATTGATTCAGTGTCCTTAATGTACTCTTCTTTTTCTTTATGTTGCCTCTTCTTTGCCTTTCTTCAAAATTTTTCAATTTTGTTGAAATCCTTTTAATTGTTAAATTTTTATCTGTGGATAACTACAGATTCATAAGCAGTCCTGTTTATTTTTTGTCCTATCTGTAGGCATTTTATATATATATATATATATATGTGTGTGCATATATGCATTAAGAGGATAATTCTCTCGAGAGTCTCTTTAAATAACTGTGCATATTTATAGTCAATTCTTTTTACTATTAACTACTCCACAGCATGGAGTCCTTGTGTATCCATTTGTCTGCTGATAGGAATTTGAACTGTTTACAGTTTCTGCCTTCTGCAAATTAAATTGACAGGAAAATATAAGCCCAAGTATTTGTATAACATATAATTGTCTTGGGTAAATACCAAAAGTAGAACAACTGAGTCACATGGTAGGTGTATGTTTAAATTTTGAAAATAAAACCAAGATGTTTAGCAAAGTGTGTATACCTATATTATTTTAAATCTCTACCAGACAGTACACAAGCTTCACTGTACCTGCATCCTCACTAACACTTGCCATAGTCAGTAGTTTTAACCTTACTTTTTGCTGCTTACTTTGAAAATAACTTCCTCTTTTTTCTGTTGATTTAATTAGGAATTTGAGGTCATTTATATCTCCCCATTATAGTTTCAGTGCCGTCTGACAAATTAACACACACACACACACACACACACACACAAACACATTTCATGCAGTTCACAAAAAATTTCCAAATAATATTTTGATGTATGTTGTTGATCCTTCTGTTATTTAGTTTTCAAGGTATTTATTGTTTAGTTCTATTTTGGTCACAGAATGTATTGTGAATTATTTGAATTCCTTTAATATACTGAAGCTTGTTTATGATGGCCCAAAATGTGGCCTATCTAGATTAATCTTTTACACTTATTGATTTTCCTGCGTACCAAACATAATTAGTAGAAAAAAACAATACTATAATGAATTGCAAGTGAGATTACCACTTATTATAACTCCTTGTATGTGTGAATGTTCTCAAGGATTTAGAAAAAAAAGTTTTGCACAGGTAAGCAGGTCAACTTTAGGTCATAATGGATACTAATCCAATGTGGCTAGTACCTTTACAGGAAGAGAAAAACTTGAACACAGCTGTATGATGACAAAAATAGAAATTAGAGTGAACCCAGCAATGGGTAATTTCTGTCTGAATTTGATGAGGCTAAGAGATGTTCAGATAGCCAACAAAATTTTGTTTCTGGGTGTGTCTGTGTAGATGTTTCTGAAAGTGATTAACATTTGAAAATCTGCCATACATTCATTGTGAGGACACTTGATCCAATCTGTTGAGGGTCTAAACAGAGCAGAAAAATGGAGAGATGGAGGAAAGGCAAATTCTCTTTTACCCTTTAATAATATATCCATGTTCTTCATACTTCTGGGTTAAAGCTCATAATCCTCGGACTTTGGCCGCTACTCCCTCACCAAACAATTGCTCTTCAATTCTACAAACTGAATTACCTCAGCTTTCCTGGTTTTCTAGTTTGCAGATGGTAGATCCTGAAACCTTTCACCTTCCTTCTCTTTAGAACCATGGCTAATACATTACTGTAGAGCAAGGAATTCTAGTGACTTACAGCCACTACCATCCACCAGAAAATGTCCGGAAAGGATTCTTTTCTAGTTTAAAGAGGAAGAATGATGCTACTGGTAACTTAGGCATGGACTTCTAAGCCGCATTTCTATGAGACAAAATTTTTCTGTTGTTTCAAGGCATTCAATTTATCATACTTTTTAATGACCATCCTAGTAGAGTAATATCCCAATTTAATTAATAACAAATTAGAAATTAAAATGCTGAAACCTATAAATTCTATGTTCAACAGCTTTGAGTGGTCCATGAAAAAACACACACTACAACTCAAAGTTAGTAGAAAGAATGAAACAGTAAACATTAGAGGGGAAATAAGTGATACAGATAATAGAAAACAATGCAATAAATCAGTGGAAGTAAGAAGCTTTTTAATTTTTTTTTTGTAAATATAAACCAAGTCGACAATCTTTTAGCTATACAAACCAGGAGAAAAAGAGAGAAGACTCAAAGTGAGAAATGAAAGCAGACACATTACAACCAATGCTGCAGGAATAAGAAACATCTAAGATAGTATTAAAAAACTGTATGTCAATAAAATGAATAGCCCAGAGGAAATGAAAAAATTCCTAAAACTATACAACTTACAAAGGCTGAATCATTTAAAAATTTAAGATTCAACCAGATCTACATCTAGGAAAATGATTGGATTGCTAATCAAAAACTTCACAAGATGGAAGTTTTTCACTAGCAAATTGTACCAAAATTAGAAGAATTAATGGAAATCCTTGAACTCTTCCAAAAGATAAGAAAAGGAGGAATCACTTCCAAACTCATTTTATGATGCCAGGACTACCTTGATACCAGAGCCAGACAAAGACATCAAAAGGAGAGAAAATGACAGGCCAGTGTTCCCGATGAGGTTCACTTGGTCATAGATGGGGCTTTTTCAGAGTTGGATGGACGTAGAGTGTGTGATGCTGGGATTAGGGGGTGTGTGATTACTAAATTACTCACTGATAGGTTTGACATAGTTGTGAGTAGAATTATAGATGCCCCACATATTTTATGGATAGATAGAATATAAGGGAAAGAAAGAAGGCTAGTGATGTTGTTTGTTGCTTGTTGTTGTTGCTCCTTGTCTTGTGCTCTGCAATGTCCTCTGCCATGTCACCTGCCTTGGAGCCAGCCAATTATGCACTGAAACCTCCACAAACTGTGAGCTACAATAAACCATTCCTCCTTTAACTTTGGATGTCAGGTAATCGGTCTCAGCAACTAGAAAAGTAACTAAGATACCAGTAAAGTCCAGTTTTCTTGTGTTTAGAAACCACATTTGCAAAAAATGAAAAGGAAATAGAAGAAAACTAATTGTTTTATCATTCACATCATATTGCCTGAGGCACATTTCTGGCATATCACAATCAGTTTCTAGTATTTGTTCCACAAAGTCCTGGGATCCCTTCACAGTGGTTAGGGAATGGAGAAAAATCACGAAGACTAAACTGTAACCTATCACTCTATAATTTCATGCTACATGAAGCTATCTAAATAAAATTATACATGTAATATATTATGAAAATATTACCTTGAAGGAACTTCACAAAAATAGGAGCTAGAAAACAATTTCCAATCCCGAGCGAGGCAAAGGTTTAAAAACAAAGGTAAAAAATAAGTAGAAAATTTAATTCTGGATTTATTTTCTATTCTTAGAGTGTTACCTCTAATGAAAAGAAGTTATAGAAACTATGTATCATAAAGGTCTGCATTTAATTTTTCAAATTGTTCACACATTTTAAAATGCTGGACTTAAAAATACCTACCTTCATCCATTTACTTCTAAGTTCTAGGTGGTAGAAATTAAATTTCTTTGCATCTTAAACATTTTTGATTAGTTGTCTTTATTTACTATTAAGACTTTCCTAAAACTTTCATGAAAAGGAGATAAAATGCTAGCTTATTTGAAAGACTAGAAATTAGAATAGTGTAAATAATGTAAAACTACACATAGCTCTAAATAGATCTATTAGACAATAGAACTATTTCCAGATTAGAAGTCATAATTATATATGGCTACTTGGGAAATAATTTGTTTAAGGAAAGAAAATATTGATTTTTATGATACTTGCAATCCCTCTGTTTTGAGTGTAATTTCTCTCCTCGCCTTCATTTCTTACCCTGTACTAGAAGAAATAGATTTGTAAATAGAAAGTATTAGAATATATTTTTTAGTCAAGACTTGTTTTTTAATGCTTTGAAAGTCTTCTGTAGGTATTTTTAAAACTTTCAGTAAGGCAATTCAAACTATTAAAAACAAAGAATACAAGATGGATTTTTGTTTTTATTATCAGATTATCACAGTCCTTATTTATTCTTGAATTCTAAGAAGTTTCATTTGTATAAAAAAATGAAACAAAAATGAATTATTGTCTTATTTATTTTCCAATTCTATGACTGTGTTTGAAACAAAATTTGACATAGCACACTTAGTTTGGGAACTTCTTCCCATTTTTGAATGTTAACCAATTGCTACTCATGATATAGTCCATGATGTCTTCCAACAGTATTAATTTCTTCCAACTCTTTATAACATGCAACAGTTAACTAGACATCCTCTATTTCTACCTCCAATTTATCAAATACTCACTTTAAACTTTTTCTTCAGACTTTATAACAAAACACTTATCACAAACTAAGGATCTGTAAATGTTCCTAATTTCACATAGACACATGCTCCACCAGCAGTGCAGCCTGAAAGTTGCTTTCAGAATCCAGGCATTTTCCTGTGGTTGACAGACGTGCCCAGCTGCTATCACTGCACCCCAGGTATGATGCTGCCTTTCATGTGAGGTGAATGGATCCTCACATTTGACTAAAGCAAACTTCTTACACTGCTGCCGAATGAACTATTCTTTTCTTTCCTGGTTGTCCCTGAAGAATTTATTGTGACTGTTACCAACAGAGTTATATCTTCTTTAGAAACAAGGGAATATTTGCTGTCTACTCACTTTTCACAGATCTGTATGATTTCATTTGGGATCTGTACGCTCATCTGCTCTAAAATGTGCTTCCTGGGCTTCCGGCCCGGCTCTCATCCGGTGCCCAGGATGTCGGAGGGTCTGACCCTGGAGTACTCCGGTTAGGTTTGCGGCTGGTGGCTGCAGGTTATTTGTAGCTCTGGGAATTTTCCTTCCTGAGCTTTCCAAGCTGCAAGATGTGATGTAAAGCGGCCCTGCCTTTGGGACTGGATTTTTCCCCCCAGGCAAACCAGTTCTCTTGCACTTTCACTGCTTTTTGGCTGCATAAAAGGGAAAATGAGGGTGGAGAGAGGATTCATGTCAAGTTTTGCTAAAAGTATAGAACACTAGGCCTGGGATTTAGCTCAGTGGTGCCGCTGCCTGCCTCGAAAACTCAAGGTCCTGATTTTGATCCCCGATACCAAAAAAAAAAAAAAAAAAAACAAACAGAAGCAGAATAAGGAAGGATGGTAAAGGACATCTGTATTAGACTCTCAAAATATGAGAAAATATTCAGATGTAAAAAGTTCACTTACCTAAGGTCAAACAGCTTTTCATACATGTAAATGAGGATGTGGTGGCACAGTGGGAGCTATTCTGACATATCCACTGGATGTTGTAAAAACACGGCTGCAGTCGTCTTCTGTGACACTTTATATGCCTGAAGTTCAGCTGAACGCCATGGCTGGAGCCAGTGTTAACCGAGTAGTGTCTCCTGGACCCCTTCATTGCCTAAAAGTAATCTTGGAAAAAGAAGAGCCTCATTCCTTGTTTAGAGGATTAGGCCCCAAGATAGTGGGGGTGGCCCCTTCCAGAGCAATATACTTTGCTGCTTGCTCCAACTGCAAGGAAAAATTGAATGGTGTATTTGATCCTGATTCTACGCAGGTTCACATGATTTCAGCTGCAGTGGCACGTTTTACTGCAATCACTGCCACCAACCCCATTTGGCTTATAAAGACTCGGTTACAGCTTGATGCAAGGAAGCGTGGGGAAAAGCAAATGGGTGCTTTTGAATGTATCCATAAAGTGTATCAAACAGATGGACTTAAAAGATTTTACAGGGGCATGTCTGCTTCCTATGCTGGTATATCAGAGACTGTTATCCATTTTGTTATTTATGAAAATATAAAGCAAAAACTACTGGAATGTAAGACTACTTCCAGAATAGAAAATGGTGAAGAGTCTGTAAAAGAAGCATCAGATTTTGTGGGAATGATGCTTGCAGCTGCCACCTCAAAAACTTGTGCCACAACTATATCATATCCACATGAAGTTGTAAGAACAAGACTATGTGAAGAAGGAACAAAATATAGATCCTTTTTTCAGACACTGTCTTTGGTGGCTCAAGAAGAAGGTTACGGATCCCTCTACCATGGTCTAACAACTCATTTGGTGAGACAGATTCCAAACACAGCCATTATGATGGCCACCTATGAATTAGTGGTCTACCTCCTCAATGGATAGCAGCACAGGCTGCCACACTGCAAGAGGGAAGACCAAAAGATTACAGTGGATCATGGAATATTGGAGTCAGCATGGAGGACAGAAAGAATGTTTGGGAACATGTACCATAATATGCCTAAGTAGAAATTTGGTGAAGATAGCTACACCACATTACTTAGTCTTTCAGTAATGTGGAACATCCTTAGCCACCTCTAAAGGAAATGCCTTTGGAAGAACTCCTTTGTCAAAATTTCCATTTCTCTACCATGTCCACCAGATACAGTTGTGTTTTATTGACCTATAACATTGAGAGTATAGTGTTTATTCCAAGAGGATTTTTCCAGTCTTCTAAACAAAGCCATCCTTAAATATATACTGTACTGTAGATAACATAAGTATCTAACTTCTGACTTTTAATTCCTGTAATACTATAAGATAATAATAATTGGTAGATACTCAGTATTCCCATTTTGCTGAGATGACTTGGCACAATGTTTTAATTATTTGGCACCAGTAATCACTGTTTTTGACAACCAAGGAACTGTAGTCTAAATATCTTGTGTATTAAAATGTTTGAGTCTCTTCAGTGAACAGGTGCTTGATGTTTAGCATAAAGTAGACTTCAAATTGTTACCATATAAAACTCACATCATAATACTTTGCAGATTAAAAAATTAACCAATAAAAAATAAATAAATAAAATGTGCTTTCTTACCTTTTACTTGAAAATATTTGCTAAGTATTTTGCATTCACCTGCAAACCATCTGACATTGTGCCATTCCTTATGCCTACAAAGTAGAGTGTTTTTCTTTGCTACTCTTTCTTCAAATAACTTTATACCCACTTTAACATTCTATTAAAATAGCCCCTTTGGTGAAAGTTTAGATTTTGTTTAATTTTGTGTACATAAAAATAGTTGCATAGATACTGGATAAAACAAGCACCACCCAAAGCTGAGTTGCATGTCTACCTCTGCCTCATGTTGGTCTCTGTGAGCTTGTTTCAGTCATGTATCAGCCTGAGCCTCCAAGCCCTCTTATCCCAAACAGTAGCATTTATAGTCACTTCTCAGTTAAAAGGAATGACAAAGGGTATATAATGACTCACAAATTTTGACACACTTCCAGGTACTTATTGTGTTATCGTGATAAACATTTTCTCTCAGGTGGACATAATTTCTCTTTTAAGAAATGATTAATATCAATTTTCTATCCACTCCCTCTTTACCTAAACTTGTGCAACTGAAATCCATTCTCTTTCATTTCCTTGGGTAATCCACAGCACAAACTGTAAACTTACTTTGCTTTCTCATTGCTTTACCTTTTTCTCTTCTTCTCTTTCCTGATATCCTCCTGTCAATTTTTCCTTTTAAATTGTTGGTTCTTTCCTTTCCTTGAATAAAGAATAAGTATTTTGATCAAATTTGTTTTCACAGGCTTCATATTTTATAAATTTTCTTCCACTCTGATTCAAGTAAAAACCTATGGACTCCAATTAAAATTACCACTTCTCCCTGGAAAATGTCATCAAAGACTTATTTGGCCAACATAAATTGAAAATTACCATCATTTCATTTGCTGTATTTAAAAATATTCAAACATAGTATTTTTAACATGTAACTAATTTATTTTTCTGAGTCATGTCAGTCATTTATCTTTTAAAGCTTATGAGATCAAATTTCCAGTCTCACAGCCAAGCCATCCTCCCCACTGCATGCGTGAAAATGAGACATTTCCAATCACAAACTCAAATAAATAAAAAACAGAATTGAGTAGAATTTAATTGTCAGCCACCTATTCACCCACCTCCCAGCTGGCGGGCCCCTGCTCCAGTGCTCGCAGGGTAGCAGGACACTGAAGGAGAAAGGTTTCTCCACAAACTATGGGAGTGCTACACAGGGAACATTAAGCACCCTAAGCACCGTGTTCAGTGGGCTGCCAAGGGGGCACCCAGAAACTCCTAGTTATGAATGGCAGAATGAAGTGGTTGGGAATTGTTGCCAGTTCTGCAAGAACACTTAGAAGGAGTAAGTCAAAGAAGGACTAGATGACTCAGGTTAGCTAGGAGAGAGAGCACCCTCCTCCAGTTTCTGTGGGCCAGGCTGAAGCAGATAGACAATATTGGTCAGAGAAATGGTGAGCCGTACCTGGGTCAGTGGTTGTTCAGCCAAGTAATAGGCAAGGAAATCCTGTGGAGGGAATATAGGGAGACATCTGGGATATTTACCCCCTAATTGATTAAGGTAATCAAATCCACAGTATGAGCCAGAGGGTGTGGCCACAGTTTCAAATCAGGACAGGAGTAAGGAGAGAGCAGCAGACTTCAAGGCTCTGGACAGCCAATAGTCTCACCCACAGAAAGAAACTGTGTGGCCACCGGAAACCAGATAGTAATGCCAGTGAATAGGACACTCTGTGGAAGTTCTGAGTTAGTGCTATACCAACTGTGTGAAGGTTTTTAAACTTATATCTATTGATTGGCTTTTGATTTGTATTCTCCATTTTCATCATTTTTTCCTTCTTTCTTTTGCTTCTTCTTTGCTGGTACTCGGTGATTATTATACTGTGAGTTTTAAGAATTTCTTCTTTGATTTGCTCCCTCTTTTATTGTTTCACTCCTCCTGTCATCTAACTCTCTCCCTGTCTTTTTCTTTGTATTTCTCTACTCCCTGTTATCTCCCCTCTCTCTCTTCCCTTCTTCCTCTCCATTTTTGTAAGGGCATTGTAAATAAAACAGGGGGCTGTATTCATGCACTAAAGAATATGAGTCACCCAAAACTATAAACAGGACCATTCAAGAGCATGTCAGGGTAATTCTTTAAAAAAGCTCAGTTTAGATGATCCAAACACAGTTAACTACAAACAGATTAACAGACACCAACAATCTCACAACCTGCCTCAATCTCTGACTATATTTATACTCATCTGCCTATATCCTACTGCTGACACAAATACTATCTCAAACACTCTCAACACTAACCCTTTACCCCAACAATAAAACAGCTTTAATGGAGTATGACAGCCTTTGCCTTTTTTTTTTTTTTTTTTTTGGTACAGGGGATCAAACTCGGGTCCTTGAGCTTGCACAGCAGGCGGCAAAACCACTGAGCTAAATCCCCGGCCAACAGTCTATTTTTTAACCTATTGATATTTCACTTACCTCTCTCTCTTCCCATTAACATAGTCCTTTCTCCCTCTCGTTCCTTTATATCCCCCACCCCTTATATACCATAGGAATGACAGATAGCTGTACAAGATAGGCCATGAGTGATATTGACAGACAAAAGGGTAAAATTATAAAAAATGTAATGTTTATAATTGATATATGCTTGTTTCTGCTGACACTGTTATAACCAGTAAAAATTTTCTCCTTATAATACAGTGACAGAGTCCAACACAATTAAATTCAATAAATTGAAAGGATTGACAATATCTCTGGACAAATAAATTCAAGAACACATCAGTGGAAAGCAGAACCTAACTAAAGAGATCCTCACATGAAAAACAAATGCTCTTCAGTCTCTTTGACCTCAACCCTCAGCACCAAAAAGCAAACAAAAATTAACCTGAAAAAGAAGGCAACAAAATACCAACAAATACTTTCAACTCTACCAAAGCAGATCCAAGGAACACAGATGGGGAGGAAAGCAAATACTAGATAATTTAGCTGTGCAAAATGTTTAAAAAGGAACTAAAGAAACTCAGAGAGTTCAAAGAGCATGTAACACCAAAAATATTGGAACTACCTTACAAAATGTTCAATGTAGATGTGGGAGAAATAAATAAAAAATGAAAGGTCTTATTAAAAAGGGTTCAAAACATGAATGACAAATTTACCAAAGATATGGACTCCATGAAAAAATGCCAGATGGAAATACCAGCAACAAAGAATTTTATCTGATTCAGAAACAGAACAAATGACCAATGTGAAAACAAGATTTCAGAAATTAAGGACAAAAATGGAAATTCATGACAATTTACTTAGAGAAGCTTTAAAAATTATAAGTGAACAACAAACATTGATTCAATAACTCCTAGATGAAACTTAAATGTAGGAAATTTTGCCAAATGTGGCAACATAGCCGAGCCTCAAGTGAAATAAACCAATCACTGAAGGATAAATATTGCATGATTCAACTCACACGATGCTTCTAAAATAGTCAAACTCTGAGAAACACTGTTGAATTTTGGTTGGCATGCAATGAGGAAGGGTTCATGGAGAGTTACTACTCCATGGGTTCAATTTTAGTTATGAGAGATGAATAAATTTTAATAATTTACCATACAATATTTTGCCAATATTTGAAAATAGCGTATGGTGATTTAAATCATGTATCTAATTTTAAGATTGCTGACCTCAACAAAACAAACAAAACAAAAAGGTTAAGTTTCTGTCTCACTTAATGCAATAAAATCAATCAAGTGTTATAGTAAAGTTAAACAGTTAATACAGTGAGTCATACAATTGTGATTTTAAATCTGCGATTTAATCAGTTTCATAAAAACTTGGTCAAGGAGATATGACATATCCTGATGATGCTGATGACCTTAATTTCATAAGCAATAAATTACACTAAAACGCAATGTTTATCACTGAATGCAACAACTTTCAAGAAATCGTAAATAGTACATCAGTGCATATATCATTTGCAAGGCTTATACTTTCTGTGTGTAATGTGGTAGAATTACAAATAAAGGAGGCTCACAAGTTTGAGGTAAATACTCAGAAGTTATATGAAACAGTTTTGAAGCATTAGATGAAACTTGTAACAATGTTTTGTTATACATTTAATCTGCTTGTTTCTAATACAAAATTTTAAAATACATTTATATGGTGCTAATGGTGTCTATTAACAAGATACGTTCTGAGAAATGCATTGATAGTACTCCTATGAGCACCAAAATCTGTTCAAGTTCTTTATATAAAATGATAGCATTTGCACATAAACTGTGTATATCTTCCCATATACTTTAAATCATTTCTAAATTACTTATAATAGTACAATGTAAATATCATGTAAATCGTTATTATACAGTATTGTTTGGGGAATAATGACAAGAAAAAGTGTCTGCACTTCACCTCAAATGGACACAATTATTTCTAAATATTTTTTAATCCATGCTTTGCTAAATTCATGGATGCGGAAACCCTGGATACAGAGTGGGCGACTGTATTATAATTGGAAAAACAAATAAGAAATGCATTTGTTAATTAACTAATCAATTTATAAGACAAATTGATAATTGTTATGCAAACATATGATAATAAGTAATAGAAATTGATTAGACATGAGTAGAATTGTTGGTTTAGCTGGGAAGGTTCAAGGAAGATCTATGGATTTATGCTAAAATGATGTGATGAAAGTAGTCATCTGAGGGTATTGGGAAATAGCATTCTAAATATAGAGATAGGAAAGTACAAAAACATTGGATGGGAATAGTTTCTGCATTTGATGAGCACAAAGAGGACAAGTGTAGATGGAGTGTACAGGAGCCAGGTTTTACGAGATTAGGTTGCAGAGTTTCAGCAGAATGCAATTGGCTATACTGAGGAGGTCTGATTTTTATGCTGATTTAAATATGAATATTTTAGATTTTCATAGATAAAAGAAGAAAATGGCTTGAAAATAATCAATTTTGGCTGAGATGTAGGAGAACAAGAGTGGTAGGAGAAAAGATAATTTGAAAATTCGTTTTTTTTTTTTTTGTACTGGGGATAGAACTCGGGACCTTGTGCTTGTGAGGCAGATAGTGGAATCACTGAGGTAAATCCCAGGCCCTGAATATTCTTGAATATGCGAACACATGAGATTATAACAATTTGTTTAAGTGTTATTACCAGAATACAGAGCATGAATTGATTATGCTCAAGAAATATTTGGAGAATAGAATCCATAAGATATAATATATTAATACAGAATGAGACTAGAGAAAAGTCAAGTGATATTCCTAGGCTCATGTGAAGAGAAACTTATTGCCTGATGTTGCCATTCTCTTAGATGAAAGTTTTAGTTCTGGATTAAGAATAGACTAATAAGGTACTTCTGTTTCAGTAAGTTGACATGGATGTGTACTCATGCAAAAAGCCTCTAAACTAGAACTAAAATTTTGAAATCATTCATAGAAATATATATATTTTTAATGGTATGTAGATAATGTAATCACATAATGAGAAATTATTTCCACTAGTTGGTAACAGATTGATAGACAAATATTATAATAGATAAATAAGATCTGAAAATAATAATCAAGATAATCTTCTTGAAGATCCCTCTTCATTTGAAATGCACAGCAACAGAAAATAAATGGCACTAACTGAAATATTCATGTCTAAATATAGAACCTCTATCTCATCATATTTGTAGTCCTAAAAGTTTATAGTAAGCATTGTGGTTAAAAGCATATTGGCACCATGAGGATGTAATTAGCCAAATTGAGGATGCTGGAATTTCTTCAGGACTTCAGGACTTAGTCCCTCAAGATATGACTTGAGAAAAGAGGGAGAACTGTTAGAAAGAAATCAAAACTATATAAAAATTCAATGCATGGAAATTGATTTTAAAAAATCAAACACAAAACGATAGTTTTTGGAATGAAACAGATATTTTAACACTGACTGGGTGTTAGGAAAAATAATGGAATTACTGTTATTTTTTTTAAAACTCCCAATTATTTAATGAATAAGGAATACAACATCTGCTTTAAAGTGGTCTAGCTTGGGGTCAGTTCACTATAAATGAACTAAAATTGACTATGTTGATTATTATGCATCTGGGGTTTTGAAAATAAAATTCATTAATCTTTTGTATTTGTTAAATGTAGAATTTTCAAAAATTGTATTTATCAAGATGTTTCTACCTAAATAAAGTACAAGTGCCTGAAAGACTAAAAAATAAGTCTGTGGAAGCCAAATATTGTCATAGATACTTGCACTCTAGGAGGCTGAAGTAGGAAGACCAAGTTTGAGCCAGTCGATCAACTTTGAGACAGAGTGAAGGCATATTTCAAACTTAAAAATAAAATGAGCTGCAGCTCAATGTGAAGGCCCTAAGTTCAATCCCCTGAGGCACACACATACAGAAACAAAGAAACTAAGGAAAATATTCAGATTGAGAAGAGGATTGAGAAAGAAACATTGGAAAACTCCCAACATTTAATGACTGGATAGAATTCAGCCCCAAACACATCAGGCGTGTTTGAGGAAAAACAGTTAAGCCACTCATCATGACATGGCACCCGAATAGGATTTTATGTTTGTGGAGGAGTGCCCAGTAATATAAAATTCCACATAAAAATTTTGATAAGATGAAAACTGAAAGTTCACCATTCTAAAAAGCAGGATTATAAGTATCTAATATCCTTTTCAAGATCAATTTCAGTGTTCAGAATTGTAGAAATAAAAAAATTACTGGTGGGGAAGAGACTGGAAGATAAGAAAGTAGAAGCAATGATAATGGGAAATGTAAAGAAACTGGAGAAATGCAGAGGCAACAGGATTATGATATGGAAGCAAGACGACTTTTTTTAAAAGTTGGATATGAAGCATATCCATACCCTGTTGCAGAAGAATAGAAGGGAAAGGCACATATAGGAACATTGGGGAGAATTACAGAGAGACTTTCTTGAAAAGGAATGAAAAAATACAGTCCTGCCTTTGTATGAAGCTGTGGTCCATTATAGGGTCAGACATTTACTTCTCTGAGAGAGGAGCAGAAAGGCCGGCAGCACAGGCAGGCACCGATTTTGTGGTGGAAATGAAACAAGCACTTTCATCTAATCACAACATTTTCATGGTGGTGAAAAAATTGATTCAGTCATAGACTAGATTGTTGAGAAGAATAGGTCAAATTGTTATATCAAAAATTGGAAAATTAATTTATTTGAGTACACTATGATTGTCAGTATTCAATGCCTGCTTGAAATTGGCAGTCATGACACCAGAGCAAATTATTGAGCACGGCAGTTTGTTTTTCCTCAGAAAAGTTCAGCTGCTTGGTTATAAACACTGATTATGCTTGCACTTTTGATCAAACACTTTTGAAATTTTTTCAATCAACTAATATAGTAGAGGAAGGAGAGGAAAGGAAGTTAGGGCTGTTTATAAAGGTGTGGCTATTGTAGGGTGATGGATCGATCCTCTTGAGCAGGCTGGACAACTGCTGTGGGCACCGTGGAGTGAGTGAACTGAAATAAGATGTGATCAGCAAGTGGGACATCAGAAAGTGTACCCTGAGGAATGGTGCTGCTGCTGAAAAAAGATAAAGGGAATCAAATAAAAAGTTAGTGTATGTGCGACTGACATTAGGTTGAGAAAGAATTTATTTGAGCTACGGAAACCAAGAAAATGAAAGATCAGTGTTTTGAATTTATCATTTACGTAGATTTTTCTGTAATCAAAGAAGATGACAGAGGTGGTGGCAAAGATATGTAGATTAAAGGCCATGACATGTTTTCAAAGACTAGTTTGCTGAAAGATGAAGAAATATTAAAAAAAAAAAAGATGCAGAGGTATTTTTTTTTTAAGTCTTAAGGTAGAGATAGGGACACAAAAGTTATATTCAACATACAAAAACTGGGGAAAAACTGGAAGAAAACAAACACAGCCTACTTTTTTGGGGGCAGTTCAAGGAGATATGATGGACTCAGCTCTCAGACAGATGCTACTTACAATATAAAAAAAAGAGGAACCAAACTGTAGAGATTTCTGAGGATACAGTGTGGGGGTTTCATGAGTACAGATTAAATTTCAACAGGCTTACTAGAGGACATTGGTGGAGTGGGAAAGATGGGACCTAGATTAATCAAAGGGAAATATATTGATAATCATGTCTGAACATCTAAGTCACCTGGGATGACTGTATTACTTAGGGTGATTGAACTTGGAATGGAATAAAGACATGCTGGGATTTGCTCAGTAGTTCCCTAGGGGAAAAGTTATACCTAAATATTACTGCCATAGACTTTGATAAAATAATTTTAAGGAAAAAATGAGAAAATAGTTCTTGAGAACTGTTCAGGGTTGTTTCTTTCCTTTTCAGGTTGAAAACAACAATGAATATTTGCTTTCTGTATTCTTCATGGCTTTATATTACTGATTTCAGGAGAATAATTTGTTTACTTGTGACTTACGCAATTCCTCTGTGCGAATGTGTTGCTTCTCTCCTCATTTTTGTATTTACCTCCATTTGTTGTGTTTCACGGCTCTGAACCTTGCTTTTCTATTACTTTTCCTTATTCGTCCTCTGGCCACTAAGGCTTTGTCACAGCAGACATTGTGATAAACACTGATGTCTGTGCTGTTGAAAAAACAGAATAAAAAGAGACACCTTGATTACACTGTTGCCTCAGGAGAGCAGTGTGATAGTCAGGGTACAGATGGAAAAAAGTGTCAGGAAGGTGGACAGGTGAGTATGATAGGTTGATGTTTTCTGACTTTCTGCTAGCTATTAATTCCATATTAAGAGGTCTACATATTTGTATTATTAAAATTTTAAAAATCTTTATATATCCACCTTTTTGCTTACACATCACAGAATTCCAGAAATATCTTTAGTGACTTCTAACTATACTTAATGTATAATATAAGAAAATTTTACTGCAATAAGTTATAATTACTAAGTATGTGTAAATATTTAACACTAAACTTTTAAAAAATACAAAATAAAGAGGCATATGAAGTCAGTCATAATATTCTTACAATAAGAACTTTAGGAGAGTTTTTATCCCAGTGATTATTACCTGTGCAGAAAATATAAAGTCCAGATATAACTATGCTTCATAATTGTCCTGAATGTTTATTTTACCTCCAATGCCCAATAGAGTTTATTTACTAGTATTGCAGATTGGATGCAAAAGCAGGTCAGAAAGTAGACATAGTTATTCATAAAATGCCTTCAAATTTTTGACAACATAATATAAATGAATACATGAAGTCATAGGCTGCCTCATTTTCTACTATTTTTCAAATGAATTGTTTTGGTTATTTCTTATTTCTTAACAGTTTCTATAGCAATTTATATTCAGAATGTTTGCAGAAATATTTCCTGGATTAATTATTTAATCCAGTAAACCAATTTTTCTGGATTACCTTAAGGAACACATTTTTAGCTTTGGAATTGACTTGAACAAGATACACATAGGCAAGGTGAACCCTTAACCCAATAAGAGAAGTTACATATACAAAAATTAATTTGAAAGCATTCTACTTTTCTTAGATACTTTTCTGGACAAGGCATGGTCTATGATTGAGCAATATATCCTACATAATTCTCAGCTCACAATTTTGACATTAGTCTTGAACCAAAACTAAATGTCTAACTTACACAAACTAGTTTGATTTGCTAACTAATCTCATTATGTTTTCAGACTTTTAAAGCCTGTCTTGCACTACTAGCAAAGCTATGGCTCCTTTTATTCCTAACTGCATTACCTGGATTTAACACTTGACGTGTAATTTTCAGATTATTTTGCCAAGTACACCTATGGATTTTTCTTATAATTACAAAGGAATTGTACTTTAACAATTAGTAACTTTGTCTAAAATTTCTCAAATATAGGGGCTCATCTTTTTAATACCTTCTCTCTAAAATCAAATCTCTCTTTCTTTCTTTCTCATAGAAGCTGAGAATTCAATATGTCCTGTAAAGAAGTATTTTTTTCACCTTTAAAGCCTGACTTTAAATTCATTTCTCTGCTTGACTTCTTCTCTGCTATCATATTGATACTTTAGTTATTTCTTTATAAGTTTAAAATAGATTGATTATATCCCTTTAAGTACATATTTCCTCTACTTGTAAGTTTATTCTCTGAAGTACTCATATCATAATTGTATTTTATTGTGTGCATATTAGAAAATGAATGAAATATTTTAATTAATATTCTTACTCTTATCTTCTACTGTCATTTCTAAAACATGGAATTTACATATGAGCATCATCCAGACATTCAATACTTCAATTTTAAGGGAATATAGAAGAAGATGAAGGAAGAGGAGGCAGGGGAGGAGGAGAAGGAGAAGACTTCAGAGAATCATGACAAATAAGAAAGACTGTTAGTCACAAAACAAATTTAAGGTTATGTTAGGGGATGGGGATTTAGCTCAGTGGCACCCTGGTACTGCAAAAAAAAAGTTATAATGTCCAATATCTGACCATCTAACTGACAGTCTTCTTCTTATCGTGTTGCAACTTACATCAATTGGTGAGAAGGACATGATAAGCAAGAAAACAAATGGAGACTGAAGTTTCTAGAAATCTGAAGGGATTTAAGGAATTAATATTGAAAGTGGTACCCAGAAAGGTAAAATAAGCATGAATAATTGGTTGGCATGGCTGTTATATTCCTCTCATTCCAATGTTCTGGAAACTATGCTACGTAGTTGAAATTAGATTAATAATAATGCTTAGCCGTAAAATGGGCTGATTTCTATTTGAAAGAAGGCATAATTTACTAGGATGCAAGCCTGAAAAGAATTGTTCATTGTGTTGTCTTTTACACACATCAATATGTGTATAAATTGATATTCTGCATGCAGAGGTCTCAGTTGTTTTAATTCTTACATGATTTATACTACAATCTCAGGAAGATATAAACTAAGTAAACTTGTGCTTACCAGTAATATGTATGACTTGAAAAATAAGACAATACTGACTTGAAAATAAGTGTCTAAATATTGAAAATAAACATCAAAACTTTAATCTATGGGATATATATTTTAATCTGTTGATGTTAACTAATTATTGTCTATTTATACCGTTTTAAATCACTTAATTATGAATTTTATTTCGAACATGTTCAATTTTTTATTTCAATACACATGAAAATAATAAACTGAGTCTGAAAATTAAAGTTATGCTCTACTTTTTATAATGTATACAAACTTATCTTGAATGGTATCGTGATAAACATATCATAATTATGTTTCAAAACACTCAAATATAGAAAATGTAGATTTATGTTACTTAAAAAAATCTTCAAGATTTATTTTCACTCTTTCCTTCAAATTCTATATTTATGTAGTTTTGACGAACTGCTTGAAATGGTGTGTTAAGTTATAACAGGAAAATAATGCAGAAGAGATATTTTCAGAGAGCAAAATATTCCTGTTAAGAATTCAAATAAGCTTCATGTGCTATGTTTCTTAGAGATATATGAATAATTATCCATGTGTTCCTCTCTAGATCATATATTTAAATTTGAGTTAAAATTGAATTTGATACGTATTCATCATTTTAAACTACAATACTTGATATGGTCTGAATATGTGTCTTGTCAAAATGTATGGACTGAAATTCCAGCCCCCATAGTGATGGCAATGAGAGACATGGCAGTCAAAATGACTTGAGGTATTTTGAGTAAGTTTTGAGGATATTTGCTAAGCCCTTTCATCACCTGAGGTTATGGGGAGAAGCTGCTGTGCATGAGAAAAAAACCTTCACTAGACACCAAGTCTAAGCCTGCAAAACTGTGGAAAATAAATTTCTGTTATTTGTAAGTCATCTAGTTCGCAGAATTTTATTAAAACTTTCAGAGTGGACTATGACAACACTGATTCTATTCTCTTTACATCCTGTTATATTATTTGTTAGTAAATAAATATTTTAATGAATACATAGAGACATAAAAATTGTACTCATTTGTTGGATATGGTGTGATACTTTGATAAAGGTATACATAATATAATTCATGAATTAGGTTAAAGCATAACTACCTCCTCACACATTTATCACTCCTTACACTGAAAACATTCCAGTTCTTTTATTTTAACTTACTGAGGTATTCAATACATTATCGGTACCTATATTACCTATATGTTGCTATGCAATAGCAGACCAGAACTTACCTCCTATGAAACTACAACTTAGCACCCACTGATCATCCGTTCCTTATTCTTCTCTCCCTGCTTCTTTCTCCAGCCTCTGGTGACTGATATTTCACACCCTATTTCTGTTAGATCATTTTTTATATACCACTTACAGGTGAGATCAAGCAGCATTTTTCTTTCTGTATCTGGATTATTTTACTTAAAATGATATTCGTCAGTTTCATCCAAGTTGTCACAAAGGATTGCTTTTCATTCTTTTTAATGCCTTTTATTTTCAATATGCTTGATTTTTAACTAAAAATATTTTACAGTGTATTTTCCCAGTCATCATCTTATATTTGATATAATTAATTTATCACTTTAATGTTAATGGACTATTTCTGCTGACTATCATGGACTATATATCTCAATTACATCATTGATAGGAAACACAGCTTCACTTTTTAGATATATTGTAAATGAAATCATGTTTTAGCTATACTTTTCTGGCAAGAATGTGCAGAATTTACTGAGGTTTTGGAACAAGCCTTTCTGGAGCAGAATATATAATTGCATAAAGTGAAATATTGTAAGGAAGATACAAAACTAAACCAATTTCAAACATGTAGGACAAGATGATTAATTACATACATAAAATGTTAAAGATAAACATCTACAATACAAATAAAATATTTTGATACAAATTAAAAGTTGACATGATAATCTATCAAAAGATCATTAATGGTTAAAAGCAAATGTGAAAAAAATCAACTTGAAATTAGGGCATAATTAATTATTTGGCAATTGTCATCCTTACACATATATAATACCAAACATATTTAGATATTAATACTTTCATGAAATTTTCTCAATGGTGCTGCAGATTTATGCATTAAGCCATACTTCTTTGTCCTAAAATATTATTTAAATATATATGGTAGGGGTGGGGATTTAGCTCCGTGGTTCCGCCACCTGCCTAGTAAGCACAAGGACCCGAGTTCAATCCCCAGTACCAATAATAATAATAATAATAATAATAAATAAATAAATAAGGTAAATGTATTCAAATAGGTGGCAAAAACATACCTGCAGATTTACAACTGGTCTTTCCTCAGGCTGGCAAATTTATGACTAACTATTCATAGTGTTGTAGCTTTACTTAATTCTCAAATTTTACCAGGATTTAAAACTGGTCTTTCATCAGGCTACAAAATTTATGACTATTCATAATGTTGTAGCTTAATCAATTCTCACATTTTACCTTCTTCATATAGGCTTTTCTTGACAACTCTTTTGAAAAAAAATATGGTTATTTTCCTAAAATTCTTCCCTTGCACTCTTAATTTTTCCACTTTTTACTTTTTGTTTTCACTACTAAACATTAAATGGTACAAGTAGCCTTTGAGATTTTTGTATTTCTGTGTCATTTCCATTAGAATATAAATTCTATAAACTCAGGTACATTTTCTCTCTCATTCATTATTCAATACTGAGTCCCTCAGTGGCACTAAAAACAAAACGAACCAATCAAACAACAAACAAGCAAAATCATCCCGCTTTACCTTAACAAATAGTAAAAATGGAACTTTCCCCAGTTTAATATATAATGTAGGGCTTGGGCTAATCTTAATTGAAGAACTACGTCAAGTATCTGAGTCCTAATTAAATAATGAAATCCTCTTTTGCATTCAGTTTGCTTTGTGTGACAGTGCTATATTTTTAAAGTTCCTCCAAGTTAAAAGTTTTTCACACTTGGAAACCACCTTAACTCCTGAGCAGATTCAGGTTATTTGTGGTGACAGCCAGCCTCTCTAATTCCATTCACTCGATTACCAGACCATGAGTTGAGCATACATTGTCTTTTACCAGAATCAATATCTTATCTATTCAGCTCTCTGAAATGAGCTTTCATTATCCAGGTAGCTTTAGATAGATGACCTGCAACTTTTATTACCTTTAGTATAGTCTGCAAGGATATATTGGGAATTTTGTTTAACAGGTATAGCCATAAATTACACTGGGTCACCTTCAGATTAAAAAATCAATAGGAAAGAAAATAACAAGTATTTCTGAGTTTAACACTGATTATGGGAGCAATACAGTATATAAATGTTTACAAAGCAAACACATGGTAAACATCTTAAGGCAGAGTCCTGGATTGTCAAATTATGAACTATATGATTAGAATATTTATTGTATTCAATTCATTTACATGAGACCCTTTATAGTACTGCATCTTTGAAGTTTGTACAGGATTCTTCAAGCTCAGTTTTCTCTCAATGGACAAAGTAACAGAGTTACACTGGTTATTAAAATTATAAGTCTAAATTTAGAAAGTCTTCACTAAAATAAGAAATCCTTAGTATTAAGTAACACAAAGGTCTTTTAATGGATATTTGCAGAATACATTCCAAGGAGGCCTTGAAGTCGCAGGAATCCTTGCTTTTCTCAACATCAAAGAATATTTAAAATGGTGAGGAAAGATTGAGCAGAAGAGAACTTTAGTAGGTGGAATACCTCAGAGAGAAATTATTTTTAAATTGGTCCCTAGGAATATTTTGTTTAAAGAAAAACATTTCTTACAAAGTTTGAAAATTGTTACTAATTATTGGAAATACTTTTGATTTCACCTAGTGATAATAAATCTATAATCACCTTTCTAATTATCAGATGAAAAATAAAGGAAAAAAATCAAGACCAACAAAGAAAATCTATATGATCCAATAGGGAAACACACAATTGAATGAAGCAGCTGAGGTCTAAAATAATGGTGAATTGTGGAGTTTCAAATGGATTAATAAAAGATAGAATAAATGGGAGAGTAGCTACTGACCTGTACCTGGTTATTCTCACAAGAAATGGGGGCTCACTGTTATCAAATCTCTTATTTCTATTGTAGGATGTAAATCTATATTTGAATATGAAATATCTGATTTTGTTTTAGCTTTTGTCAATTAATTCACAAGTTTTAGTCATTATAAGAAAATAAAGCCAATCAGCTTGTCGCCTTTTATGCTTATGCATATATATAACACATCTTAATTCCTGTTCCATCCCTTTTCTCTTTTCCTTCCCCTTTGCTTCCATCTTATGAGGCCCTTCCCATTTGAGAAAGATCCTTCTTCCTATTTCCTATTCTCTATCTTTTATTTTGCTCTTTATATTTTTATACTCAAAGATTTTAAAAATAGGCCTTCAGTCACCTTGGAAAGGTAACGGATTCTAGGGTTTGGGGGTAAGTTGATTCCCCATTTGTTCTTGCTCATCTAAAGAGGAAATTTTATCTGGTAGTTCTTCCTTACACCACTTATTGCTGCCAACAGGAAGAAAATGTTGTGTCTGTGGGTCAGATCAACTAAAAAAACTGAACGTCAGGATGTGGTGACACAGACCTATATTCCTACCACTCTGGGAAGCTAAGGCAGGAGGATCCTGAGTTGGAACCAACCTGGGAAATTCAGCAAATTATAGAAACTCTGTCTCAAAATAAAGCAAACAAAAAAACAAAACAAGGGGTAGAAATGCAGCCGAGTGCAAAGGGCCTGTGTTCCACCAGGAGAAATGGATGGGAAGGAAGTAAAGGGGGGAAAAAAATCCAAAGATCCAAAAATACTAGATATTTCTTCATCCTCAATTTATTCCTTAAAAGTCTGCTAAAATAATTAGTAAATGTTGGATTATTCAAAGAACTGATTTATACAATTTGATATTTGAATTAAAAATTTGCCGATCTCTTCCTCTTCTCATAGCACATCACTGTTGAGAGCACCATTCCTATATTATACCTGTCTTAGAATGAAAAAAATGCATTATTTCTCCTCAGTGTCAGAAAGAGGCAGACACATATGTTGACCTTGGAAAATATAAGACTTATATTTTAGATTACTTCTGATCATTAAAAAGTGTATTTAAATTATAATTTTAATACAGTTTGTTAGAATGTATTAAATGTAGAAATGAAAAATTTATGTACACTTAAATTTTTAAATACAAGAGATTATAATACAATTAATCAATATAATTTATAATATACATTTATATGTATCTCTACATATGATATATGTTTATAATATAATCTTACGGATGCATTCACTTACCATTTTCTAGTTTTTGAACAATTAATATACATATTCTGATATATAATTTTAAATAAATTCTTAGCAACATGAAATATGCATACAGGACATATATTTATAGAATCAATTATACAATTGTTTTTAAATTTTCTAATTATACACCTGTGTATCGAACACCATTACATAAAGTTTCAAACATATCAGATATATGTATCCTTTTGATACATTGTTTTAAAAGCACTATTTTCTATTTGCATTGGCCCTCACAAGCAGCACATCAATAAGTTTTACCATCTGTACCAACAATAAATAACAAAACACTTTAGATCTATTGATGTGAAGGCTTTATTATTATAAAGATTTCAGATATACACAAGTTAACCTAATGCACATGTTATGATCTGCCACATTTTATCCTAGTCTCAAATGTGTTATCTCTCTCTTGGACCTTTCAATCATCCTTCTAATTAACCTTTAACAATCACTCTTGGTGGCATATACTCATAGTTCACATACTTCCCAGGATAATTGCTTTTAGGAGATAAATGATAAAAATTCACCTTCTTAAAAATCTCAAATGTCTCCCATTAAAAATAAATCTATTTATCAAATAAACTGACATTTTGATTTGAGTAATGTGGAAGTCTTGGGGCTAAGGAGATGACCTTCCCACCACCTGTAAAGTCCACTTGGACATGTAAACAAAATGCAAAAACAATGAGCTGAAAAATCTAGCAAGTGAACGGAAAGAGGAAAACTCTACTAAAGAGTGATGTTTGGTGAAGAGGAAAGACGGGCCATACAGATAGTTTTCTGTCATCATAAAAGTGTGAGCACAAGTACAGCCAGAGAAGCCATATTTCCAGCCTGAGGTATCAGTATAGCAAGTAAACACAAAACTCTAGTCACATGGACAGTTGAAATAATGGTCCCAAATTTTCCTAACTTTATGGACAGAAATATATAAATAAAAAAAGTTAATAAACACTCCAGAAAATATTACACCAAGTTGCACACAATGAAGCTCAAAATGATAAAAATGTTGGATATTGAAGAAAGGAAAAAATATTTAAATTGATAAGAATAGGACATATTACATAGGAGATGTTAAATAGGCTAATAGCAAACTTCTCATTAAAAATCATACATACTAGATGGATGTGAAAGGACTGCCTTGTGATCCCTGCTCCTGGGAGGCAAAGGAAGAAGGATCATACATTAAAGACCAACCTGGGAAATTTATTAATACTCTTTCTTAAAATTTAAAGTGTTTAAAGGGCTGGGCATGAGGGTCAGTGGTAGAATGTTTGCCTAGTAAATACTGGCTCTCGGTTCAATCTCCTGTGCTCAAAAAAAAAAAAAAAAAGAAAAGAAAAGAAAAACATGTTGGGTGGGGGCATGAATACTAAAGGAGGATGAAAAATATCTTCAAAGTGTGGGAAAAATAATACATGTTATGGTTTATATATAGATGTCCCTCCTACGTCTCATGCGGTCATAGGTGGGGTTTTGTGGAGGTGATCAGATCATGGGGGTGTGACACTCAGCAGTAGGTTAGTCCTCTGACGAGTTTATAGCTGATCGAGATGGTGGGAGGACGTCTGCTTAGAGGAGGTGGGTCACTGGGGGCATGGCCTGGCTGGTGTATCTCTCTCCCTCTTCCTTTGATCTCTGCTTTCGGTCACCATGGAGGGGTGTGTGTGCTATTTCTCTTCTGCCATGGTCCTCTGCCGTGCTGCCCTGCTTTGGAGCCAGCTGACTATGGACAGAAATCTCTACAAACTCTGAGCCAAAATAAACCTTTCCTCTTTTAAGTTGTTGGTGTTAGGTGTTGTGTCTCCGCCATGAGAAAGTGACTAAGACAATAGAGTATTATATAGTTAACAAAGTTAACTTTTAAGAATGAAGGTGAGGGCCAGGTATTTAGCTCAGTGGTTCTGCCGCCTGCCTCACAAGCACAAGGACCAGGATTCGATCCCCGGTACCAAAAAAAAAAAAAAAGTTGAAGAATGAAGGTGAAATATAATTTGAAGTAAAATATGATTAAGAGACTTTTTGCCAAAATGCTTCATTATAAAAAATGTTAGGTAAAGAATTTTTTTTTTTTTTGGTACCACGGATGGAACTCAGAACCCAGCACTTGCAAGGCAGGTGTGGAGCCACTGAGCTAAATCCCTGGCACATAAAGAAAAGTTTTTGAGACTGAAGGAAAATGATAGCAAAAGGAGGCTAGGAACTTACAACAAAGTCAGAAAACATCAAAAACAGCATCAGATTAAAAACAAAACAAAACAAAACAAAAAACAGCATCAGATAGTACATTTTCAGTAAATGTAAAGCATTCTGTTCTTTACCAATTTCTCTTATTTTCTTTCTAAATCATATAACTACTTGCAACAAAAATAGATACATGTATTTAAATTTTATATGATTATAAAAATATAATAAGTAAGTGGATCTAAGTGATTACTTGAATATAGGAATTATGGCGAAAAGTTAAGAATGTATATTGATTTACAAAAGAAAATTATCAATAAATAGTATAAACAAGTTCAAATAAAAATAAGAGCCTGGTGACTGGGCGCTGCTTGCTCCAGCTTGCTCCACCAGCTTTCCACCAGCCACCAGGACAGGGTGAGGAGGACACCCCTGGGCAAGCCCACCAGCTGATGGCTTGGCCGTGAGGGTGCCTCCAACAATACCCCCCCCCCCAGCCTCTGGCCTTTTGGCTGTGCAGCTACTTGGTTACACACTGCAGAGGCAAAGGGGGACAGAAGCCGTTGTCCTGAGCTCCAGAAGTGAACAACAGAGAGAGGGCCTGTCTCAGGCTCCCTGATGAAAACAAGCCCACTGGAAAAGTGAAGGGAATCTCTGCAATAAAGGCACACCAGACCACTGTTATTGGGAAGTTGGAGGGATTATCAGCTCCCATCGGAAACTGGACTTTCTTCAAGGGAAAAGCAGCTGAAACCTGCAGTAGAACCTTGCAGAGTGCAACCCTGCAGGAGGACAAGTAGCTCAACTTGGGACTTGCAGCCAGAAATCTGCCTGAATCTCACGGGTCTGGGACTAGCTTACTGATACTCATTGACTTATAACTGCACACTGCTGCCCACGTCTATTGTGACAGCAGAGACACACCTTGAAGGAGGCCCTTTACTTTTTAAAGGTGATAGATTAATAACTAAGACAAATTGTCATTTTTTTAAGAGGTATTTGATGCTATGGTGTTTGTTGCTGAATGTATGACTTGGACTAAGCTGTCGTGATTGATCTAAACAGTTTTCCTTCCTGGTATAATGAAAGTGAGATAGCCTCAGAGTCATGAGAGACTCAAAACCTAAAGACCAGCTATATCTGGTAGACACCTTTGAGAAGCAATCATTCCACAAGGGTTTTAAATAAATCAACAAAGATACTTACAATAAACAACTTCATAATATCAACCCAGGAGCTAAACCAGGGACAGTACCAAAAACAAAAGTGAGAAGGCATTTAAGCAAGTCACAAACCCAGACTTCCACCCTACAAAAGGCAATTTCTGGGGGAACTGAGGTGCAAAAGTTTGATAATCAACCACCTGGACACCCTGAACTGACAGCACAGGAATTAACAAAACAGATGAATGAGGCTCTAGAAAAATTCAAAGCAGAAATAATCTTCCAGATAACTACAGAGATGGTGAGCAGAATGAAAGACATGATTAGAGGCTCTAGAACAGAAACTGATAAAAAAAAATACATGAGCTCAGAAACATGCTGGAAGCCAGGAATTCCCAGCATTAGAAAGAAATGGAAACCATGATCGCCCAACATAAGAAATAAATGGAATCCATGAAACAGATTCAAACAAATATTCAGGAGATTAAAAACTCCATTGAAAGCATGCAGAGCAGATTATGAGAATGTGAAGATAGAATATCAGACATAGAAGACAGGATTGTGGTGAAAGACCATGAAAACAGAGATTTCTTAAAAATAGTAAGGGACCATGAGAAATCATTCAACAGCTGCTAGACGATGCAAAGAAGAATAACATAAGACTGATAGGAGTCCACGAAAAAACAGGAGAAACTACAATTGACATAAAAAAATCTGTTCACAGAAGTAATAGTAGAAAACTTCCCAGACAGAGGAGGAGAATTGAACATACAGATAAGCGAGGCATATAGAACTCCACCAAGCCATGATCAAAAAAATTCTACACCTAGACATATAATAGTTAAGATCCCAGAAACCAAACAGAAGAACAAAATCCTACAGGCAGTTAGAGAAAAGAAATAAATCACCTATAAAGGAAGCCCATCAGAATCATGGCAGACTTCTCAACACAAACCCTCAAATCAAGGAGAGCCTGGAGTGAAATATTTCAAGCAGTAAAAGAAAATAACTTCCAACCTAGACTGTTGTATCCTGAAAAATTATCTTTCAAAATTGATGGGGAAATTAGATACTTCCATGACAAACAACACTTGAGAAATTTCATGAACACCAAAACAGCACTCCAAACAATTCTAAGCAATATCCTAGAAAAAGGCAATGAAGGTCACAATTCCATGAGGCTCAACAGAGGGAAGCCACCAGTAAAGGTAAGAAACTAAAGGGAGAGGGGGAAAAAGAAATAAGAGCCAACAACAGTTAAACATCATGACAAGGATGAGTCAATATCTCTCAATTATAACTATTAATGTTAATGGCCTCAATTCACCAATCAAAAGAAGTAGACTGACAGAATGGATTAATGAGCAAAATCCAGCAATATGCTGTATACAAGAAACACACCTAACTCAAAAACAAATTCATAGACTGAAAGTAAAAGGATGGAAAATGGCTCTCCGTGCAATAGGAACCCAGAAAAAAGCAGGGGTAGCAATCTTATTTGCAGACAAAGTAGATTTCAAACCAAAACTAATTAAGAGATACAAAGATGGTCATTACATCCTTGTGAAGGGAAGAATCCAAGAGGAAGAGATGACAATCCTAAATATATATGCACCAAATATGAATGCCCCCAACTATACAAAACAAATATTAATGGACATGAAAAAACAAATAAGCACTAATACAGTTGTAGTAGGGACCCTCAATACTCCACTATCACAAATAGACAGATCATCTAGACAAAAAATTAACAACAGAATTCTAGAACTGAACCAAGCTATTGAACAAATGGACTTAGATGTTTACAGAGTGTTCTACCCCACAAAATCAGAATACACATTCTTTTCAGCTGCATATGGATCATTCTCTAAAATAGACCACATGCTAGCTCACAGAACATGTTTAAGTCAACGTAAAATAATTGAAATTACCCCCTGTATATTATCAGACCACAGTGCAATAAAATTGGAAATCAATAACATGAGAAACTGCAGAACTCCCACAAACACCTGGAAATTGAAAAATACCCTCCTGAACAACCAATGGGTCACAGAAGAAATTAAATAAGAAATTAGATGGTTTCTAGAATTAAATGATAATGCCAGTACAACATTTAGGAATCTATGGGACACAATGAAAGCAGTTCTAAGAGGGAAATTCATAGCAGTGAATGCCCATATTAGGAAAACAGAGAGAACTCGGATAAATAATCTAATGCAGAACTTCAAACTCCTAGAAAAAGAAGAGCATGACAGCCCACACAAGAGAGGAAGCCCACACAAGAGAGGAAATTATAAAGATAAGAGCAGAAATCAATGCAATGGAGACTAAGGGAACAATACAAAAAATGAATCAAAGAGTTGGTTTTTTGAAAGAATAAATAAAATCAATAAACTTTTAGCCAAACTTATCAAAAAAAGGAAAGAAAAGACTCAAATCCATGCAGTTAAGAATGAAAAAGGGGAAGTCACAACAGAACCAGCAGAAATCCAGAGGATCAACAATACCTACTTCGAGAACCTGTACTCCAATAAAATGGAAAACACTGAAGAAATGGGCAGATTCCTAGATACATATGAATTGCCAAAGTTAAATGAAGAAGATATAGAAATTCTAAACACCCCAATTACATTGAGTGAAATTGAAAATATATTAAAAAAATTTACCAGCAAAGAAAAGCCCAGGTCCTGATGACTTCACTGCTGAATTCTAGAAGACAGTTAAAGAAGAACTCATGTCATTACACTTTAAACTCATCAAGGGAATTGAAAGGGAACCAAAACATCCAAAATCATTCTTGGAAGCAAGTGTAATTTTGATTCCAAAACCAGGGAAAGACACAACCCAAAAAGAGAACTACAGACCAATCTCCTTAATGAACATAGATGGAAAAATCCTCAACAAGATACTGCCAAACAGAATACAGAGGGTCATCAAGAAGATCATACACCCTGTCCAAGTCAGAGTTATCCCAGGGATGCAAGGATGGTTCAACATTCATAAATCAATAAGTGTAATACACTATAGTAACAAAGTCAAGGACAAAAAAAAAAAAATATGATCACTTCAATAGATCCAGAAAAGGCATTCGACAAAATCCAACACCCATTCATGATAAAAACCCTACAGAAAATTAGAATAGAAGGTCTTTATCTCAACCTGATTAAGGCTACCTATGAAAAACCAACAGCCAACATCATACTAAATGGTCAAAAACTGAAATTCTTCACACTAAAATCAGGAACAAGACAAGAATGCCCACTATCACCACTTCTGTTCAATATAGTTCTGGAAACATTAGCCACAGCAATTAGAAAGGAGAAAGACATAAAAGGAATAAAGATAGGAAAGGAAGAAGTTAAACTCTCATTATTTGCTGATGATATGATACTTTACATAGAAGACCCAAAAATCTTTACCAAAAGACTACTGAACTTAATTGACAGATTCAGTAGAGTAGATGGATATAAGGTCAACACTCAAAAACAAAAGCCTTCTCATACACAAATAGCAGATTCATTGAGAGAGAAATTAGGGAAACAATTTCTTCTGCAATTGCATCCAAACAAATGAAATATCTAGGAATCAACCTAACAAAGGAAGCAAAAGACCTCTATGCTGAAAACTACAGCACCCTGAAAAAGGAGATCAAGCAGGATATAAGAATGGATAAACATCCCTTGTTCCTGGGTAGGAAGAATCAATATAATGAAAATGGCCATACTTCCAAAACTGCTATATATATTTAATGCAATGCCGATTGAAATTCCAACAATATACTTCACAGAGCTAGAGAAAACAATCCAAAAATTCATTTGGAATGAGAAGAGACCTAGAATAGCAAAAGCAATTCTGGGCAACAGAGACATGGCTGGGGGTATCACAATACCCAACTTGAAGCTATACTACAAAGCTACTGTGACAAAAAAAGCAAGGTATTGGCAAAGAAAGAGACCCGAGGATCAGTGGAATAGATTAGAAGACGCAAAAACAACTTTAGACATACTCAGCCACCTCATCTTTGACAAAGGAGCCAACCACCCTCATTGGAGGAAAGATAGCCTATTTAATAAATGGTGTTCGAAACACTGGATTTCGACCTGCCAAAGATTAAAACTAGACCCATACCTATCACCATGCACTAAACTAAGATCGAGGTGGATTAAAGATCCAAATATTAAGACAGAAACACTAAACTTGCTGGAAGATAAGTTAGGCAGAACTCTTGATGATATTGGCATAGGAAAAGACTTTATGAACAAAACCTCAGTAGCATGGGAACTAGCAGAAAGAATCAACAACTGGGATGTCATCTTATTGAAAAGCTTCTGCACTGCAATAGAAACCACCAACAGAGCTAACAGACAACCTACAATCTGGGAAAAAAAATTTAGCAGCTGTAACTCAGACAAAGGGCTACTATCTAGAATATATAAAGAACTGAAAAAAATCAGAACTCCCAAATTCAAAGATCCCATTGAAAAATGGACATCTGAAATGAACAGACATTTCTCAGACAAAGAAGTAAAAGCAGCAAATAAACATATGAAAAAATGTTCAACATCACTGGTCATTCCAGAGATGCAGATGAAAACAACACTGAGATTCCACCTCACCCCAGAAAGAATGGCTGCTATCAAGAAATCAACCAATAACAAATGCTGGTGGGGGTGTGGAGAGAAAGGAACCCTTCACTATTGTTGGTGGGAGTGCAGACTGGTGCAACCACTGTGGAAATCAGTGTGGAGATACCCCCAAGAACTAGGGCTAGAAGTCCATTTTGACCCAGCTATTTCCCTGCTGGGTATTTTCCCAAAAGAATCAAAAGAATCATACCACAGAGATATATGTGTACCCATGTTTATAGTGGCACAGTTTGTAATAGCTAAAGCTTGGAAACAGCCCAAGTGCCCATCAACTGGAAACTAGATAAAGAAGATGTGTTTTTTTTATAAAATGGAGTACTCAGCCATAAAGAGCGAGAAACTAGAGTCATTTATAGCTAAATGGAAGTATATTGAGGCCATAACCTTAAGTGAAATAAATAAGACATACATGTGTAAATACCGAATAGTTTCTCTAGTGTGAGAAACTGAGAATGTAAATAAGGACTAAAAAGATTAATAACTAATAATTGATACTTTGAAATTGGAAAAGGTCCAAAGGGGTAGAGGTGGTGGGAGGGGCAGGGGAAAGGAAAGAATGGAAAGGAAAAATTATGAGAAATGAAAAAAAATGGAAATGAAGTATGTAAATAGGGAAGGGTTTAGGGGTGAAGGGCACAAAGGTAATGGGGAAAAATAAGAACCAAGATACATCATGTACATGTACAAGCATCCAAAGATAAATGTAAATGTATTGTATACCTAAAATGTACCAATAAAAGAATTTAAGAAAAAAAAAAAAAGCCTAGGATTTAGCTCCATGGTACCATGACTGCTTCACAAGCGCAAGGTCCTGAGTTCAATCCCCAGTACCCCTCAAAATTTTAAGCATTATTAAATGATAAAAATGGTAAGTGGAACCAAATTAATGAAATGGGAAACTCTAAACTGAACATACCCATTATTAGATCAAATATTAATGTTTCTTTTTTATTTTTAGAAAAATGATGTCAGAACAAATAATAAAAATTTTAAAACTATTTGCTTTTAATATGAAATAAACTTTAAAATTGAAGGCACATATATGTTAAATAAAAAGAGGGACTGTGTAATCCATAGTTTCTAAATATACAGTTGGTATCTCCAGAATAAATGTCATTTCAAATACATTTGGCACAGATTCCTCAAAATAAGTCTGTGTAAATTTATGAGATGAATTTATAGAAAATATGTTTAAAAATCCCAATGAAATTTCATTAGATATTAACCAAAGTAACATAATTATGATAATCCAGCTATTTGGGGATGAAAGAAAGGTTTTCTGAATAATAGAGGAATCAAAGAGGAAACATAAATGTTAAATTATTTAACTAATTAGTAATGAAAATAAACATAAATATTTTCATAATGCTCCATAATCACACTTCAAACTTAAGATTTGTGAATTTCATTATATATATATGTACATATATAAAATATTTCAGATGCTATTTGAAAATAGAAATTACTATTTGCATGACCTATCATCTGGTCCATTCCTACCTCTTTGACCTCATCTCCTTTCATCCTTTACTATGTGACTGTCACACTGTCCTCAGCCAAAGGAAAACTGAATACATTCACAGGTTTGGGCCTTTTCAAGTAGTCTCTTGACTTTGTCACCTTTTTCATCAAGGTCTTTGCTGAGGACTGTTTCTCACTCTTCATATTTTGATATCAGTATGTTCTATTCAGGAATTCTTCCAATAACCAGTTGTGCTAAATATAATTTGCTTAGTTTACCCCTCTAGTCTTTTTACTTTGTTCTGCACTCTAGGAACCTGACACTTATTAACATGAAATGACTCCCTTGGTGTCTGGTTTCTAACTGTGCTCAGCCAGTGTGAGGCACTAGAAGAATCCAGGAGGAATAGTGGAGCAAATAATTCTTTAGCTCCAACTCTGCACTATCATTCTCAATAGCCACAATTTCTAGCAGATGCTTCCAGTGGACTGCATGTATATGTTTACTAAGCAACTCGAGTAAAAAAATGGTCATTTTTGGCAGGTGTTAAATTCTGTAACATAAATTCCTATGTTATGGATGATATCAAGTTATCCATATCAATTTAATATCAATATAATATTATGGTCTGTGAAGGTGTGTGGCTAAAGAAAAGCTGGTGGTTAGCAGCCATCTCTAATATGTCCATGAGTGGGAGTCTTCCAGAAATTGCCCTACTTCCTCATGGACCCAGTGACCACTTCTCTCCTTGTTCCTCAGGCCTACAGATGGAAATGTCTGTTAAATTTCATTGTAGAGTATTTCACCCTCTGTTGTTGGTTTCCAAACATTCTTACCATATTTCCTTTGAATTCCTTTTTATTACATCTTCTTATTTGTTTTAACTAGATAATTAGCATATTCCTTAATAGGACCTTGTTTGTTCTAGTAATTGATACTAGGGATGGCATCAGAAAACAAATTCTCAAAACAGATTTGAGATGGGCTTCCTCAGATATTCAAAAAATAAACGGAAGAAAATTCCAGTGGAAATGAGAAATTGCTAATCCATGAAATGCAACAGCATCACTGTATCTTGTAGTACTTAGGCATAAATAGCTTGTACATAATGTGCAAAGTATTCAGAAGTAGTGGCTGTAGAAATTTAATAGCAATCTGATAGCAATTAATTAATTAGAAATGATTATTTCAAAACATAGGCCAAAAGAGCCCTTCTATGGAAAAAGTCACCAGAGGCCTTAAAAGTCCAAACTCTAAACACAAGTAGAAACTCATAGTGTTTCCAAGACAGGTATATCTTTGAGAACCCTTAACATAACTGAGCTCTGTTGACATCATTTGACAGTAGGAGATACTATGATGGAGTTGAAGTCTCTACTATTGATGGAGATTTTGGAATTTTAGAACTAAAGAAGCCTCACAGCAAAACCTAACCCACAGATAAAGTAAATATCATTACTATAGGAAACTACAAAGCAGAAAAAGAAATAGGAGTAATTTATACCTCAGGTAAGAAGTACACTACAGATATTCTAGGAGTGAGATTTAAGAAGTAACCACTCGGGGCATTTAGTTGAGTTACCCAACTTGAAAAATCAAAAGCTGGCAAGCGAGAGAAAATTGTAATTCCTTAGCCCCTTTCCATGTGTAAGCCGATTCAGTTTAGAGATCAAAGATGTGGAAGACTAGGTCACTTAGAATAAGAACCAGGCAATACAGATGCAAGTACATTTGACAAATATTCCACTAAGACTGTATTCAATGATTATGTGTTCACTGTGATACTCATTATCATTCAAGAGTTGTTAGATTCTGAGGTCTAGGTGACAGTGATATTAATGATCTGAAACGTGATCAGAGCTCTTTGATTTGAGTGAGGTAATAAAATTTGGGCAATAAATGGAGTCCAGGACCAAGTCTAACTCACAATAACTTTCCTGTAGCTACTATATAGAATTATTTCTTCAGAGCCCAGTTGAAACATTAGGTTAAATATACTTACATGTTTTATTTACTTACCTGTTAAGAAGGAAATTTCAAAGGAAAATTTCAGTATCTTCCTTCTCATCCTCAAGCTTAAGTTAGTAAATCTGAATGAATGCTACATCTCAGGAAGAATTTCAGGAATTAGTGACAAAATTTAAAGTCTTTGAGGAATCTGAGAAAATTGTTGCCACCTTATTTCTATTCACTTTATACATATGGTCCTTTAAAAAGACAGTTGGACTATGTATGTAATAGCAGATTACCATGAACATGAATAGATATGTCAAACAAGCAACCTGGTTGATTGTGTTTCTCAAACAAAAATGTTATATTCTGCTACTTAAGCGTCACACTCATGTGGAAAATTTGTTTTTTTCAATCTTCATGATTAAAAATATCAGAACTAAAACATTTCTGTGTGGAAATGGAACAAATATTCATTCTTTTTTTGGTAACAGTACTATGATAAAGATCTTTCTCTTATCACATTACATCCTTCTGAGTCCTTGGATATTCTTTATAATCTATGGGACTTCCTATGTTCACCATATTTATTTCACTATACTATCTGTACCTGATGATTAACTGATATTCTAAACTATATGCATCCGCAAATCAGTAAACAAACCTCAAGGTACAGGCCTGCGACATCTGTGAAGACTTATTTCCTAAAATAAAGAAAAAAGATGTTAGTTTTTATATATCCTGTCACTAAGCAGCAGAGAACTTAGTGGGTTCTTTCACAATGGAACTACCATATTAGTGTGAGCCAAACATCCCTGCTACATTGCCCAAATGACTCAAATTCAGTGGTGTGAGAATTATCTAGGTTGGATTAAGTTGCATTTATTTTAGGTCACGGTACTTGTTGAAAAGGGCTATGTGCTCTCTGAAAATCAAATCATTATGTGCTCTGGAGTCCAATAGAAAAAGCCTGAAACCTATTGACTAGGCAAGTTGACCAGATTCCCACCAAAGATGTCAGACATTTGTTACATGGTTTGCTTCATTGAAGTGAGGCATTCAAGTTTGGATCTTAAAATAATAATTTATGAGAACAGATGTAAATGGTTTTACTTATTCTCTAGTGCCTTAGTGACATTACATGTCAAAATTCTTTGCTGGATATGGTTTAGGTAGAAAAGAATTTAACTTCTGGTACTTTGATGCCATTACTGAATGGAAATGCATTTTCTTCAATATTACCCATTAAAAAGTATTAAAAGTACACATTTTTATATGGGAAGTAGAATACCCATATCTTCCAAAGTTATTACATTCAGGGTCTGAGGTGACACCTGATTATAACTCTTGATTGAATGAGATATTAAAACTCTTTCTGTTCTCCAGTGCGGATAGTTGTAAGGAGCATGAGGGTAAATGTGGCCTGCTCTTATAAACACAACTTCTTGAGTCACAAGTGGGCAGACTGGTTAGATAGGGGCTGGCAAAGAACAAGATTGGGATATCAAAGATGAGTAAGATTGGGATATCAAAGATGAGTAAGATTGGGATGTAGTAGAGAAACAAGAACTTTGCAGATGGAAGCATATGGATGGACCACAGGTGTGGGCACAAAAGCAGGATAACATACATCTTACATTAAAATCTTCTTAAGAACATACCACCTATACAAAGTTATTGATAACAAGAAAGCTAGGAGAATTCTTTTAAATGAGATTAGACAGAATTCATTCTAAGCTACCCAGTTCTTGAGCAATGGGCAAATGAATGAAGTAGCCCAACAGTAAGAATTTCCTGTCACGTTTAGCAACAACACTACTGCAAAGCCAACCTGCCAATATCTAAGATGAACATGGAGCACTTAGCAGAGAAGAGTCAAGTCATGAGACCAGTCAGCCCCTTGGACTGCATGATGACCTAGAACTTTTCTAAACTTTTGGGGGACAACATTCCATCCTTATTAGAACTGCAAAATATCCCGGATTTGAGTTTACTTTCTTGCCTCAGTAACTTTGCCTGAACCATCATCCATGAGCTCATATGATGCCAATCCACTCAGTGGCATGGTATGTCATATTTCCCTAAATCATATTATCTCTTTTTTGATAATGAATGTATGACAGTTCTCTTTATTATTATCATCTTAACCATGCGCACATTTCTATAAACTTATTTGTGTGTATCACAAATATTTGTGTATTATAGTATGTATTGAAAACACATTTCAGTAATCAAAATTGATCAAATAATAATATATCAGAATATATGTATACTTTTTTTTCATTTCTATTAACTCATTTCAGAAACAAGCCTTAATTCCTTATAACAGAATTTGGTAAGTCATTGAAGTATAGGCTTGAACAATCAAACTGCACATTTAAAGAATCTTAAGTCTGTTAGATAAGTATTTGTTCTAAAATGAAAATACCACATAAGAGTGCTACTGCAGTAATATTAAGTAAATGTTTGGGGTTACAGAATGCAAATACCTAATGCTATCAGGAAGAAGTAAATCAAGGAAAATGTGAGAAAAAAATGTAAGTTTGTTAGCATTGATTATCCATGGAGAAAATGCACTCAGAAAAAAATGAATAACTTACAGATGAAAAAGATATTAGCAGTCATGGTCAGTTCAAACATTCACACAGTTTGTTCTTACTAGGACCAGAGGAGGATTTGTAAGAGATAAAGTATTGAAGGTAATTTAGAGTCTGATTTTAATAGGCCCTGAGGGTAATGTCACCAAGCTTGAGTTTTATCCCATAGACGATGTGGTGCCACTGAAAGCCTTTATGCTGGGTAGTTACAGAATCCAATCTATATTTCAGAAACATCAGTGAGCTAGCAGTGTGGATAATGCATTAAATGGATATGAGATTAAGTTTTGCTAGACACTTGAGAGGATATTGACACAGAGTCACTGAAAGAAAGGTAGCTTTTAAGGGATTTAGAAGCAGAGTTCTATAAAAACTGGTCTAGAAAACACCTGCAATGAAACATGTCTTCATATAAAGTAATTGTTAAAACTTCCTAAAGAAATACAACTCACTTGAAATTTGATATTGTGTATTAGTATTCTCTTTATTGTGAACATAATGACTTATTATTAAAGGAACATTTATAAGAAGTTTGATTTTAAGTGCTGCAAGAAAATTGTATTTGAGAGATTATATCATGATATATTTTTCTTCTGCTCAATAAGTTAATCAGATGAAGAAATGAAGATTATTCTAGAAAATTGAAATGTGTGGAAATGTGCAAGTATATGATATACTTGAAAACTTAGAGAAATTTAGCACATCTGAAAAACAAGGCACATTTCATGCAGGGAAAAAGCAAGGGCACTTATTTGGAAGAGGATTATGTGCCATGACAGAAATATGCTGGCAGGAATGTGGCAAATTTATTGGCAAATTTCTTAATGGGATTATGCATATGTATTTCAGGGAGAATAGAGAGTTGTACTGTTTGTATAGAAATCCTAACAAGAATAAAAGAAAAATATAAAAATGAAGAAGAAAAGAGTCAGGGCAAAAGGAGAAAGGCAAAAAGAGATAGTTATAGAAAAAGAACACTTTTTTTTGTACCAGTGATTGAACCGAGGACCTTGCACTTGCCAGGCAGGCTCTGTGTTGCTGAGCTAAATCCCCCATCCAAGAACTAATACATTTTGATGAAGGGTGGGATAGAGACAAAAAAATTCTAAGCGAACCCTCAGGCTGCTGGCCCATTAAGTGAAGGCTAGTTCCACCATGCATGAAAATTCACAAACAACAAAATTAGTAAAAGGCAAAAGATTTGTATGATCTCAAGAGAAACCGGAGTAAACGAACAACAAAATTAGATATAAAATCCATAGTTGAAGCATGGCAATATGAAGTGTCAATGGGGAAGATATCCTTTTTCAGAGGCTTCTCAAATGTTCTGCATTTGTTCTGTTGAAGGGCAGGCTACTTGTTCAAGATACTAAGTTTCACTGTGACTATGTATTGCATGTGAGGCACCTATGGTGTACTAAATTGGAAAGTCTAGATATCTTTGTAACTGGCAGTCTTCTCGGTGCTCCATGGTCGTGATATGTGCTTTAGGTTTTATCACCCAATATAGAAATTAAGTGCTTATTGAATTCTATGTGTCAGCACTTCTTTATTTGGTTCATGTGTATAGTTTCTTAAATATTGATTTTTGTATTTTAAAAAATTGATATATTAAATGTAAATCCAAACCCTCAAACTATTTTTGAACCCCTTTATAATTCATAATTTTTCTTGCATATTACACACTGCAAAACAGTGTTTGGTGTTTAATATAAGGGTAGATAATGAAGGATTTTTATCCACACATGTCCAGTTCATGGAGGTAGACTGATCTAGCAACTTGATTCTGGAATGTGGGAAGCACTTTCTGTGATTCAGTAGCATACAAATGGTATTTTTCTATTTTTATTTTTATTTTTAACTTCCAAAATGCAGCACAGGAAGACTTGATGATATTGTTCAGACTTGTGGATAGAATCTTCTTGTAACTGTTCCTCTTCAAACAATTACACACTTATGTGGAGATCAAGTGTCAGTTGTGGTAGATATTCATCAGGCTTCCCATAGTCACTGTTGAATTCTAGCCATCTTTACAATGGTGAACATGCAGACTTTCTCCAGAGCTATTAAAACCTTAGTGAAATCCACTAGAAATAGTTACTGCTACATCTGTACACTGATACCAGAAATCTTGGCTCCTGAGTGTTATGAAATTTGATCTCCCAGAGCAGCATCCAACAAGTTTTTCAGCTTTTCATAGAAATGTATAAAATAGGTTTTGTTTTCGACTTAAATACATTTTGAAATACCTCAACAGGCATCATTGAACACACATTTTATAAACATTTCTGGTCTTCATGATTCAAATAGATACCTATTACTAATAATATAATTTAAATATCATTATTCAAAGATTTCTTGGATGGTATTTTATGCGCATCTTATAAAAGCTTGAGAAGGCAGAAGGAAGGAAGGAAAGAAGGAAGGAAGAAAGAAAGGGAGGGAGACTGCCAGCACCATCACATGTCCTGTGCCACCAGGACACCTTTTTGCTTGTTCTGTGGCTAACATTAGGGTGTTTTCACCTCCCAGTGTGAGAGACTATGAGGGGATCACACAGTTCCCACAAGTGGTCAGCCTTGAGGGGCCAAAGGGAGAGAGAGAAAAATAAGAGGAGTTTCCTAAAAGAAGGAAGAAAGAAAGGGAGGAAGGGAAGGAGAGAAGGAGGGCTTAAAGAGGGAGAGGAGGAAGAAAAGAGGGAGGAAGAAGGAGGCAGAAAAAGAGGAAGAAGATAGCTAATTTTTTCCCTCCCTCCCTTCCTTTCTCCCTCCCTGTCTCCTCCTTTTTTCTTTCCCTTATTTCTTTCTGTTCTTCTGCTTATAATTTTGTTTTATAGATGCTGGACAATGAAAGTCAATGAGAACTTGGAACAATTTTAAATGTGGAATTTTACTAGAATGAGAATGTTGAGTGATTATTTTTGCACCTATATATCTCTTTGCTTCTTCTTTCCTTTACGTTTACAAAATATTTATTCATAGTATTTTAAGTGTTAAAATAGAAAATATTGCTATAAATGAAGAATATGAAAATGCAATAGGTATAAAGCATGGAGGTGAAACATGGCAGTACGAGATACCAATGCCCATTGTCCACAGGCTTCCCAAATATTCCAGGGTTGTAAGAAAAACAAAGACAAACAAAAACTACTTGAAACTAAATGAAATGTATATTTGGATTTCATTAAAATCTTGTGGAGATTACTTAATTTTTGTATGATTTTCTTTCCTTGAGCAGACAGTCAATCTGTTTAGAGTGACATCACAGGAGCTTAATTCTACATATCAACAGCTCAGGGATAATCACCAGACTTTAGACACAGAGTTATGAGAGCTCTTTTTCCAGCTTCCCCTCTTCTTCAGTTTTCACATATTGTATGCCACCAGGATGTCTCTTTACTTGTTCTGTGGCTAAAACTATGGGGTTTTCACCTCCCAGTGTGAGAGGATATGAAAAGATCATACATTTCCCACAACTGATCAGCCTTGGGGCCGAGGGGAAAGAGAGTAAAATAATAGGAGTTTCCTAAAGAAAATTTAAAGCACAGAAGTAAATATTTTTCAGTTCCTCCAAACAAACAAGAATTTTTTGTCATTATTTTAGGTACCTTTTTGGCCTCGGGGAACCTAAGCAAATTTCTGTAAGATGTGCCTGGGGGCTTGGAGAATAAAACAAAAAAAAATATTTTTTTCCTAGAGTGAAGTGCATTTGTTTTAATTTATGCTACTTGAAGAGTTGGGTTAGTCTTAACATGAACGTGCCAAAAAGATATATAGAACGACTCTATCTGCCATAATTTGGTATTTGGTTTCTCTCCTTGTCTACCTGCCATTGTAAGCTTTTCAGAGTTTAAACGGATAGTTACATAATTATTTCTAGGGTTCTTAGCCACAATCAATGGAAACTTTAGAGCTAAAATGGAATGATTATTTAATTTTAGCCAGATCTGAAAAAACTACCCTTCCTTTTAAAAAATTATTTTACTAGATATGGAAAATCTTCTATTTGTGTGTAGGAGGATATGTTTTAGTGTTTGGCAATGCATAGTTCATATCTTGTTTGAATGTACCTAATTTGTCATTTCTCCATCTTCAAGATTTTCTCGTATGTCTTATTTTCAGCCTTTTAAATATAATAATACATGGTATTATTTGTTTGTTAACTAAAAAAATATTATTGTAAGACTTTTTTTACCGTACCAGGGATCTAACTCAGGACCTTGCACTTGTAAGGCAGGCATGGCACTACTGAGCTAGATTCCTGGCACTATTGTAAGACTTTTTAAATTTGCTAGAAAGTTTTTAGAGTATCGAATTCTTGTATAGCCTACATCACTTTCCCTTGTTATTAACTTAATTAGTCATTTTTCTGTGGCTAGGACAAAATACCTGACACCTACAATTCAAGGGAGAGAAATTTTTTTGCTCACAGTTCAAAAACCTTCCATTCATAATTAACTGCCTGCAAGGCAGAAATGGCATACAGGAAAGGCCTGATGAATGTGCTCAACTCATGGAAGCAAGAACTAGGTGAGTAGTGAGGAGCCATAGAGAAGACTATACCCTTCTAAATCACCAGCCAGTGACCCTCCTCTTCCAATTAGCCCCACCTCCTACCAGCAACCTTTGCTATGAAGTGATGAGTGAGTATACTGTGCCCATGATTAATCACCTTCCAAAAGCTCCATCTTTGATCACATGAGAATTTTTTCCATGGCAGTTTACATTTAAACCTCAGTATAAACATATTATATTGGTATGGTAAGCAAGTTACAGTAAATAAACAAATATTACTCTATAAGCATCCACAAAGGCCCATAGTTTATTCAAATGGGAAGGTAGAATGCACAGTCACTGTGGAAACCAGTATAGCAGTTTATCAAAAATTGATAATAGAAAGGCCACATGATCCAGTAATTGTACTTCTGGGTATATATTCAAAAATATTGGACACAGAGGCTCAAATATGTATTTGTATCAGTACATTCACAGAAGCATTATTCACAATAGCTAAAATGTGGAATCAACCAAAGCATTCACTAGCAATGATTGGTCAAGCAAAATGTGACATCTACATACAATAATATATTATTCAGCTTTCATAAGGATATTCTATCATATGCTACAACATCAACAAACCTGAGGACATTATGATGGGAGATATAAATTAGTCACACAAAGATAAATATAGTATTATATTTATAAGAAATACATAAAGTAGTAAAAAATAAAGTAGAATATGTTTGCCAGGGACTGCATAGAAGGAAAATAGTGAATTATTGTAATTTCAGAGGATGAAAAGTGTTTCAGAAATGTATGGTACTAATAGTTGTATAAACTTATGAATGAATTTAATACCACTGAATTACGAATTTAGAAATTATTAAGATGATACATTTCCTGACGTGTACTTTTTTATCCACATCTGTTTCACAGTCTGCTTAGGCTTTCCCTTCTTTTCTGCTCCCACAATCTTACAGATTTTACAATGTGTCCTTCTAAGACTGTCTGATGATGGCAAACTAAGAGAGCTTTCTCTGTTGCTCTTGCAAAGTGTTAGTCTTAGGCAACTCTGCTACTCTGTGTCTTGGGAGTATGAACTTCTTCTATTTCTGTTCCTTCCTACCTGTGTTTAAACCCAGAAAATATTCTTTCCCCTCCTGAGGAAATTTTTCTTTTCCATTGCTCCATTTGCAATGGCTATTCACTAATATCCAAAAGGAGGTGGTTGTGCTAGTTTTCTTTTTTCCAAAAATGGTTTTTGTTTTATCCTGGAGATAGAGAAAGGGATTGCGGTGGGTTTCATGTCTTCTATACAGGCCCAGGGCTGTATTATGAAAGAGACTTGCTCAGGACTCTGTCTCACCAACCTTCTTTGTCACTGTGCACGTGTGTGTGTGTGTGTGTGTGTGTGTGTATGCATTTGCACATAGAAGTGGTAAAGAGCCCCATATGCTGCACATCCTCTCACCAGCCCACACTCTGCCTCCATTAATTCAATAACATTTCTAGCTGATTGAGTCTATTTCCTGTAAGCAAGTGTGTATGGTGTGTCCATCTTTGCTTACAGGAATCCATCTATCCTTTCATTTCTAGGTAGGTTGTTGACTTTAGCTCTCCAATGAATTCAACAGGGGTCATGAATTTGGCGTATGTCCTAATTTTTGGTGTTGACATAAAGCTAGGAATAATTGTATTTCTAGTTTTTACATTTTCATTGGAATCTAAACATTATTTTTGATTGCTTAATCTATTTATTAATTTTCAACTATCTAGGGCAGGATTTTACTGATAATTCACTATATTGACATTTTTATATAAAAACACCCCCAAATCTCTTATGGAATTAAACTTCTTGTTATTGTGAGTCTAAACTAAAAGCATTTTTAAAAGTAGAGAGAGAACGGAAAAAGAAAAGGCAAGGGTAGAGAGTTCCGTGTTCAGATGAGATTTACAAACAGCTGGAAACTAGATTAGATTGAAAGATAGAAAAAGAATTATCTTTAATCAAAGGGTTTCCTTTTCAGTTGTATTCTAAGTCCCATGATGAATGTTATGGCAGTTTCTCTATTACCAAAATCTAGTTTACAATTTCACATATCACAGTTTGTCTTTTTTTCACGAAGTACTACCTAAATAACTCTCGTATTTGTTCTCCCTTAGCGCTCCACATAGATCATTTTCCTCTGTCTTTCAAGATACTTTAGCTACTAAAATTACTTTCTGTGTGAGTTAAAAGCCCAATTCATAATTTCCTTTACTTTCAATACTGATTAAACTGAATGTACTATCTTCCCTTTCAATTTTCAAATCTCTCTCTCTCTCTCTCTCTCTCCCCCTCCCCCCCTCCCCCCAAAGGGACTTTTCTTTAAAGAAAAGCTGGTAAGCTACTTTTCTTTGCTTAATAGCAATAAATAAAAATTGATCTAATCTCTTTCTTTTTTGTTCATTTTAACCTATGTTTGTATTACAACCTATTCTTTTGTCTAGATATATTTTTAACCAAACACAAGTCAAGATAAGGTTTATAAATAATGTATTAAGTGCTTTATACATATTACATAGTTTTAATAACCAAGCATTAAGCCTCAAGATTTACCAATTTACTGGAATACATCACCTTTTCTATGTTACAAGTCTATTCTAAGTTTTTCAATCTTAATATATAATTACTATGGAGTCTTTGGGCAAAATCTATCAGACTGTGATGATTTGCTCATAATTTACAGATTTCTAGTTTTGGGGAGAGTTTTGTTTGTGTTTTTACAGAATTGATGATAAATTCCTTCATCCTTTTGGAATGAAAAGTTGATTCGTCAAGAATGAATTGATAATATTTTGTTCCTTGCATTTTAGAAAATATATAGGACTTGGATTTTTAATTTCAGTGACTTCTTTAGCACCAGTGAAGAAAAATAAGCTCTAAAATGAATAGTTCTTTTCTGACAGATCAAATATTTCTATTTTATATAAACAAAAAAGCATCATGTTATTAGTCAAAAAATTAAAGTGAACCACACAATCTTGAGCAGAAGGGGAGAAAGTAACTTTGAATTAGGAATATAAATTCTCCAGGTCAAATCTAACAGCACAAAAACACTTAGTTTTGCATATTTCTGTTTGTGGTCATTGAAGTTCAAAGGATATTATTTAGAGTGAAGACTACTTCACATAGACTTGAAGACTTATGCCTGCCCTCAATTTTCTAGAAATATCAGGTGATCTGAATTCAGGTGACTTAATTCCTTTTAATGGAGAGAAAATCAGAAAGCACATCAATTTTTGCCTGGGATTATGTGGTAATCATGACAGGGAGACCTCACTGTACTTTTTTCAGGAGCAAACTAAGCTTAATGTAGGCCAAACAATGATGAGATAAATTAGTTGTTAAGAGGAGGAGAATTCCTAAGGTAAGTAATGAGGCTGTCACTCTCCATTTCCTATAAATGAACATGGGTATATTGCCTTTTAAGAGGTAAATCATTCTCACTTAATTCTGATATTTTGTATTCTAGACCTAACTCTCACACATTAGCACTCATTGTAAAAATCTCATAGAAATAGAGAATAAAATAGTAGATATTACAGACTTGAATAATTAGGTGGAATAGGGGAGACATTCATCAAAGGAGACAAAATTATAGATCAATAGGAAGAATAAGTTCAAGAAATCTATTATACAGCAAGTTGACTATAGTTAATGCAATATATTGTATTCTTGAAATATGCTAACACAGTGATAAGATTTCTCTCCAAAAAATATAACTAGATGAGGTAATATATATGTTAATTAGATTTAATTGGTCTACAACTTATAAATGTACTTCAAGACAACATATCATTTATGATAAATACATAAAATTTATTTGCCAATTTTAAACTAAATAAGTAAATAAATTTGGACATTTATAAAATATAATCAAAATTATCATATTACATGTTAAATTTTGAGTGAAAAATCACAGAAAAAAAATCCAGCATTTTTCTTCTTACAGGAGAAGTGGAAGGATGATTTTGGTATTGATCTTACTTTTATGGGTTCAAAGGAATTCTTCTGGAAGGCTTTATGAGAAAGGAAATGAGAGAGACTATGCTCAGTATGAGAACTGCTCACATGTTGCACCCTACAATCTTCCTCAAATTGTTCCACTCATGTTATTTCATTATCGCATTCTAATTTCAGTGTCACAGATGTTATCTTGTATTATAGCATCATGTTTAATTTTTTTATTTGAAAGTAGGTTTTGTGTAAACTTATGAGCCTCTGTATGTTGTGCATGTTTCTCCAAACTTGTAATGAAGCCAAGAGAGGCAGATTTCTCTGGGAAGCTGAACTATACATAGATTTCTAAAACTGCTGCTACCGAAATATTTTCACTCCCATTTTAAGTAATAAAAGAAAGATACTGGAATATAAATTATTCCTAAAATTTACCACTATCTTATTGAAAGTCTTTTTCATTTTTGTTGATTCTGTTTTATACCTGTTTATGGAAATGCAGGTAGCCAGGTAAATAACCTGTGGTTTTAATGAGATGTGTTAAATAGAATATGCTAGATCACTGAAAACATGCTGAATTCTCTATTTCATCATTAATCAAAAGCTTAATTAACAGATTTCTACAAAGCTTCTCTTATGGAGAAAAATTTTCCTTTGACTTTGGGGGCCAATTACTGTTGTTATTGAATAAAACTAGATTCAAGGAGAATCTGAGGCATTTTGGAGAATGATTTTAAACCTTCCAGTATCCACATTGCTTATCACGCTCCAAAGAGAGACTGAAAACAAATGATTATATACAATTGTGCCTTATGAATACAGTGGTACCTCGGTTTACAAACTTAATTTGTTTTATGATTTTGGGGAAGATGGCTGTGTTTGTGTTTTTGTGGGGAAGATGGCTATGGTCCTATTTTTCACCTGAAGTGAAGTTTTCAAACAAAGCAAACTTTTGTAGAAGGCTTTCATTTGCAAACCGAACTGTTTGCAAAAAGAAGCATTTGTGAACCCAGGTACTTGTTTTTTATATTTACATAACATGAAGTTTAACTTCTGATTATATACACTCTAATAACCTTAAAGTGTTTGGCTCCTTGGCCATATGTCAATTATCAATAATTCAATAGTACAATAGGATCATCACCAGAGGAAAGTCATGTATACCCAGAGATATAGACTTTTGTTGCACTGTCTTGTTTTATTTTACTATGTTCTATGACTGTTGCAAGCAGCAGTGAGTTTACATAATTTCATAAAATACTGATGAAAGAAAGTAAATTTATTTTTAATTAATTAATTTTATTAAAATGAAAAATAAAAATTGTATATGTCATGTACAACATGAAAATGTGTACATGTTGTGCAATTTCTTTTTAAGCTAGTTAATATATACACTAACTCACATACTTATGTTTTGTGATGAGAACAGTTAAGATCTGTTCTCTTGATACTCTTCAAGAGTACAAAGTATTTTTTATTAACAGTAGGCATCATGTGCCTAATAGGCACTACATAGATCACTTGAACTTATTGCTTCCATGTAATTTAAATTTGTAATTATTCATCAGTATCACCAGATTCCCATTTCCATCAATCCCATTTAAGTCCATTCTACCCTATGCTTTCAAGTGTTCTCTTGTAGATTCCATATTTACTTTTTTCTTGTATATCCTTTAATTAATTAATACATTTTAGGTGTACAATATAATGACATTCATCATTGGAGATATGCACCTTTAGATACTCTCTTGGTTATTATTTTTCCCCCTTCCCCTGCCCTCCCTTCAACCCTTCCAACCCTCCCTATTTACAAAGACTTTGTTTTCATTTTTTCATTTTCTCATATTAATTCCATTCCCTTCTTTCCTTTCCCCTACCCCTCCCACTTCCCCCTCCCCTTTGCCCCTTTTCTTCCTATTTCACATTATCTATTATACCTTTTAGTCCTTATTTACACTTTGTTTCTCACACTAGACAAACTATTCGGTATTTACACATGTGTGTCCTGTTTATTTTACTTAAAAGTATGGCCTCAATGTGCATCCATTTAGCAATAAATGTCTCTAATTTCTTGTTTTTGATGGCTGAATAGTACTCCATTTTATTAAAAACCCCACATTTTCTTTATCCAGTCTCCAACTGATGGGCTGTTTCCAAGTTTTAGCTATTACAAACTGTGCTGGTATGAACATGGGTGCACATATATCACTGTGGTATGATACCTTTAATTCTTTGGGGAAGATACCCAGGAGGGGAATAGCTGGGTCAAATGGGACTTCCAGTATTTACTTTTGAATATATGATGTGTCTTTCTGTGACATTTATTTCACGTAACATAATGTCCTCCAGGGCCATTCATGTTGTTGCAAAATGCCAGCTTTCATTGTTCCCAGGTGGCATAGTATTCCATTTTCTTCATCCTTCCTTTTGTCAGTAAATATTTTTGTTGATTCCATATCTTGGTTACTGTGAATAATGCTGCAATGAATATGAAAGTGCAGATGTTTCTTTGACTGATCTTAGTATCTCTGGATATGTTGGGATTGGAAACTAGTACTGTTTTGAATAATAAAGAGTGAACCAGATCACTTCTACTTAATTTAAAATCTCACGCATAATGTACTTTCAGAACACTTGCAGATGGTACCTAACTAAATTTACATTATTTTATACCATATATGCTCCAAAGTTGCCACTGCTATGTATTTATCTAATTTCAGAGCTTGAACATAGCTGTTATATAGTTTATGAACTGAAAAAATCCATAATATTTCAATTTTTAATAATGAACCCATGCCCCAATTCCTCTTCCATTTTGATGAAGAAAAGATCTTTCAATCTCACCATATAAAATTCCACAGATAACATACCATATAATAAGGTATTATATGCAACTTTCATCTTTAAAAATTTGTTAAAATATATTTATTGTATGAACTGATCGAAGCTGGGGGAGTTTCTTTTGATATTGAATGCATTAAAAGGATAATTTATTTTTCAAAAGCTTTATATGAAAAGGGTTCCAACATACAACGTTTGGAATTTGTTGTAAAAGTTTGAGAAATGTATATATGCATATATTGCTCATTTTTAAGTCAGGGTGTTTACTTCATGGCTGTTGCAGTTTTTGAATTGTTTTATACTCTCAATGTTAATATCTTTTACAAGTGAACAACATATTTTTGGAATGCTCAAAATCACTAATCATCAGTGTATAATAAGTTGAATCACAGTGACATATGACCTCATACCATTTTGAAAAAGACAAATGATACCAAGTACTGGCAAAAAGATGTGGAGCAAAAGGAAACCTTATATATGGCTGGAATGACTTAGTAAAGTCATTATGTTAAACTGGTTCAAAGCACCTCAAAAAATTCAAATTAGTATTCCAATACTATGTGTTTGAATAATCCCACTACTGGGTATACATACCCAATGGAAAGAATTTAGTATGTCAAAGTGAAATCTGTTCTCTCATGTTCATTGCAGCACTATTCACAATAGCAGAGGCATGGGACAACCCAAGAGTTCATCAACTGATGAATGGACAAAGAAAATGTGATGTGATGTGATGAGTATATGTATGTATATATATGTGTATATATATATATATATATATGTATATATATATATACACATACATATATATATATATTTCAACCATAAAGTGAATAAAATAGTCTCATTTGTAATAGCATGGATAGAACTGGAAATCACTACATTAAGTGAAACAGATGAGGCAAATAAAAATAAATAACACATGATCTCACTCACATACGGAATAAAATTTGATCTCATAGAAGTTGAGAGTAGAATGATGATTACCAGAAACCAGGAAAAGTAGGAAGGAGGGAGGGATAGGGAAAGTTTGGTCAGTAGGTATTAGGTTATAGCTAGATAGGAGCAAGCTGTTCTGATCTGTTATTGATTACACAGTAGGTTGTCTATAGATAAAAATAACATATTGTGAGTTTCAAAACATAGAAGAAAGGATTTGGAATACTTTTATCATAAGGAAATGGAATATGTTCGAGGAGATAGATATGTTTAATTTGATTTAAACTTTATGTAGTATGTGTGAATCAAACATCACATGGTATTAGTATGCATAAGTATATGTCTTTATGTATTAATTAAAAGTAAATTTAATTAAAATTTTAAAATGTGTATTTTGTCATTTAATTATTTTTTCTTTCATTTGAAATTCTGGAGTAATCAAGAGATTCATAGCTTTCTCTCCTTCCAGAGAGAAGACATTGAAATAGGAAAAAAATTCTACAGAAAAAAAAAAATTATCAGTGATACCTACAAAGTAAAAGTATTTTGGAATTAGAAGATAGTGCCTTTCAGATATTGAATCTTTTTCTATTTCACTGTTTCCACGGAGTGAAATATGTTGGCCCTGGTTACTGTGACAGTCTCTGGAAGGAGAAAACAAAAAGGAAAGAAAACAAATTCTGTAGATTTACAGGATAATTTCAAACAAGAACGGATAGTGTACACAAAATTATTTCAACAGAGCTTGTTATTTAGAAGCACAATATATCCATTATCATTAGAGAATGGAAAAGCAGGTTGTCTGTGCACTGTTACATAGGAGGTATCTGAACACCTCATGTTCTTAAATAACTTTAAAAATGTATTTCAAAGCCACACTTCATCTTACTCATCATTCAAGTACTAGTAGCTTCCTGGAAGAGTCTTCAAATTCATTCTGCAATATTTACTTTTCAATTGTTTTGCATGAAATATTTCAACTTATAAAATATTAGAGAATTTCATTAATATGATATTTGAAGAAATATTAATACTTGGAAACTAGTTGGTATACAATATGTTCCAGGAAATTTGTTGACAACTGGGTATTAAGAGTTTAAAAAGAAAGAGCATAGTCTTTGCCTTGAAAGAATTCTTGTGGCAGAGACTTGTGTATGTAGCTAACTAGAATATAAGATTGAAGGCAACATATATTATGGCATAAATATGCACACAATAGTCTAGGAAACTAAAAATGTGAAATCACCTGAGAATGAAGAGGAAGATTTTAGGTTAAAAGCTAAGGATATTCTATATCCTTAGTGAGAAGGAAGTTTAATAAAGATTTAAAAAATATGTTATTCATTGTGCCTTTAATAGTTTTGACCTTACATATATCACATACTGTCTACATTCTATGAGGAAATATGAGGTCGAATGAATGGGATGGGAGAACTTCTAGCCATTATTTGTACTTGGTGGTTCAATAAAACCTCTGTGGCAAAATGATGTGTATCTAAAAAACTAAGGGGAAAAAAGTGTTAGCTCTATGAGTGGATATCTGGGGGGACAGTTGGTGGTAAGTAACATCCTGCAGACTTTCCAGAGAAGCCAGAATAGTAAGCCAGTGTGGTTATGTGTTTTGAATCATTTGGCTAACAACCTTTTAAACAATTAAGATTGGGAAGCTACATGTTTTATCACACCTTTTATTTTATGATTATTTGTTTTTCTTCTACTACATATATATTTCCATAACTACAGACAGTTGGTGTATGGATCATTTGATATATGATAGACAAGTTTAGTTTTCTAACTGAAGTGGTACACTTGTAAATTGTTGTGTAAGGTTGACTGACATGCCATATCTGGCCATATTCTTCCTTAGACGATAATAGCTAATTGATGTAAGAATTGACAACAGAAAGTTCCACTGAAAAGTGATGGAATTGTTGTATCTTCTTTTCATTTTCAACCTTGGGATATTGTCACACTAACCTATCTCAACACTTTTCTCTCCATGGAAAGAACGAGCAATGGAACAAATTCAATATCTGAAAAGGCAATATCTTTCTTTCAATTCCAACACATTGTTACAATATAGGCAACACTGATAAAATTGCTTTTGTGACAAATTTCTTTTCTTAAATACGAAGTTTTCTCTGGGAGGGTGAAGGCTATAAATTTCTTGTTTGAACCAGGAAAATAATACTGAGACCACATAATAACAAACAATGCTTTTTTGCTTTTTTGCAAACACCAAAAAAACCTGTTGTCTAAATTGCCCTGGATTTGCTGGATGTTTAGATGTCTGAAAGTTGCCCAGAGTAAAATAGCAAGGGAGATGATTGGAAAATTGCAGTGTCGGTGCTTATTTAATACTAACACAAGGAAGAAATTATAGATGCAAATACAAATTAAAAATAAGAAGCTTAAATCTCCTTGTTGAAAATAGGTAAAAGACTTCAGGGCTCAGTTTTTTTAGAGCATTAACTTCAGGAAAAATGCAACGTCCATTTCTTTCTATCTCTCTGATATGTAAATAAATCTTTAACAAAACAAATTAGCCTCTTGTCAGCTTTAAGACCTAGAAATGTTTTTCTGAAGTTCCTAAAAGCCATTTCTTGTCTTCAGTAATGTCACTGAAAAGAAGATAGAGCATTTACCTTCCAGCTTCCGTGGAAAGGTAGGAGCCTCACTTAAGATTGCACCTCTCTCATGATTTCAAAACTCTCTTTTGTCATAAAGATAGAAGAAGCTTATTTTTTCTGGGAATGAATGTAATTTGCAAACACACATGACCACGCTACTTAGCCAGGGGATTTAAAATGAACCACATGTGACAAATAGTGCTGTCAAATCTTCTCAAGGACTTGGTGTTCATTTTGAAAAAACTTCTGTAATGGTTATATCTGCTTGTCTACATAAAAGGGTGGAATTTGGGTCATTGCATTATCTGAACATTACCTTTCTTGTGTATCACATTCAAGTTTAATGTTTATTCAATAATCGTAGATTTTATTCTTCTTTTACATTTTTTTAAAGTTTTCTGTGTTGGGGAAGTCTTTCAGGTTTTAGATAACATGTAATAATTCTACATACTAACGGGGTACTGCGTGATGTTTCAATACATGTCCTGTTTCTCCAAAACTAAGACCTAACTGGAAAATAATCAGCCTTGAAAACTAGAGAGCAAAAATGCCTTCCTCAGTCAGCCTATCCTTGCCTCTCCTGCTATCACTATTTTTTTGCTTGGTGGCTACTGTGTAAGGTAGGTGAAGCAAAGACAGGCTGATTGAGCCTGGCACTTTTGATCTCTAGTTTTCAAGAATGATTTTTTTCTGGTTAGGTCTTATTGTGGGGGAAACATGGTGTCTGTATTATATAATGCTAAAAAATCATAGTTACTGGCATTTTCCTTTCCTTATCATTGCTTTATATTTGGAGGCTTTAAGCTCCTCTTACCTACTTCATAAAATATACAACTGATTATTACAAAGAGCATCTACTTATGTCAGGTGGTTTCTTATCACCTGCTGGCATAAAATAACCAGCAGCCACAGCTTAAAGGAGAAGTTCATCTTGGCTCATGGTTTTTATCACAAGGCTAGGTCTGATAGATTCCCAAAGCTGAAGTAAGGAACTCAATGCATCTCCTGTGGCAGGTCCACTGACTCTTGTCACGGGAAAAGAATTTTTAGGACACATCAGTAAGAGTTGTTAGAAGGATTTATTAGAGATTTTGGATGCACTGAAGAGCAAAGTGTGGATTCTCAGAGAAATGAGAAGCATTACAGTTTAGAATTGGAAAAATTGTGCTTGTCTTGAAAGGGTGGAAAGCCCAGGAAAAGGTGTCAAACCCAAGCACATTCTATAGATATGGGCTTTTATTTTTGAAATAAGTAAGATAAACATTCTTAAGGCTTGCATAACCTGCTCTTTTATCTTGCGATCAGACATCTGATCCTTACTTTCTAAACTAATCCAATTTATGGACTTCTAGTATTCACAAGGACTTTTGATTATGAATGGGTCTGATAGGAAAGGAGCCTAAATTTAACCAGATGAATGCTGATATGGGTCCTTGTGACTAACTTTGGCTGGGTCCTGGAAGCCACAGTGTTTTTAAAAGTACAATTTTTAGTTATGATTTCCTTGTCTTCTTTTTACCTATCTTTTATTTTATCCTACCTCAGTTTTAATCCATGGTTAGCTGGCTTCAAGGGAGAGAAAAGGTGGCTGAGGTTATGGTAGATGAAAATATGCTCAATGTGTGGCAACTAGAAAACAGAGAGGGAAGACAGAGTCAGACAGGGAGATACACGCTTTAGATCAAGGCCCAGTGACCACACTTCTGACCCGGCTCCACCTCCAAACCTGAAAATTTTCAGCACATTTTATATCTAAAGCATAACACTGCTCTAGTCTGCTATAGAGCACTAGAAGTTATTCCTCTGTAACTGTGTTTTGGGACCTGCAAATGAACCTTCATGCCCCTCCAATCACTTCTCCTTCCTAGCCTTTATAATTACTGCTTTATTCAGAGACTGTTTAAGCTTCTGCATACATGAAAGAGTATTTGATATTTGTTTTTTTGAGCTTATTTCACTTAGGGTAATATTATTTACTTCCATCCATTTATATATATACATATATATAAATAATATTTTATACCCTTTTATTCTTTGTTAAATACTTAGGCTGATTCTGTATCATGGCTATTGTGAATAATGCTACAATAAACATGGAAGTTTAGGTATATTCTGATGTATTTATTTAAGTTTTTTGAATATATACTCCAAGATACCTGGACAATACAGTAAATTTAAATTTTAATATTTTTAAAGTTTTTATTATTATGTGTGAATTGTATAAATTAATAAGGTTAAGTGTGATATTTCTCTATATGTTTGTAAGGTTCACTGATCAAATTCAATTCTCTCTCCACACTCATAAAACCTTCCTAATCACTAGCAATGATTATTCTTTCCAACTATCATTTTGTTTCTACATATGAGAGAGTACATATTACATTTGTTTTTCTGTGCCTAGCTTATTTCACTTAACAAATGACTTCTTCTTCCATCCATTTTGGTGCAAATGTCAGGATTTTACTCTTCTTTATTAATGAATACTATTCCATTGTTTCTGTTTACATACACACACACACACACACACACACACACTTCACTTTCTTTATCCATTTATCTGTTGATGGGCAACTAGGCTGATTCCTAAACGAATGTGAATAGTGCTACACAAAACATAAATGTGCAGGTATATCTTTAGCATGTTGCTTTTATTTCCTTTGTGTATACACCCAGAAGTGGTATAGCAGGATCATATGGCAGATCCGTTTTTAGTGTTTTGCGAAAACTCCATACTATCTACCATAATAGCTGTACCACTTTACACTCCTCATAATAGAGTGTAAGATTTCCTTCTCTGCATCTTTGCCAGCATTCACTTTATTTATTTATTTTTTATGAAACTTCTCCTGACTGGGGTTAGATATCTCATAGTAGTTTTTATATGTATTTCCCTGATAATTAATGGTATCGAACATTTTTCATATATCTGTCCATCATTTTTACTTTTTCTTTGGAGAAATATCTGTTTAGATCTTTACCCATTTTGATTTATTTATTGTTGCTATTGCGGAGTTATTCAGGTTCCTTAAATATTCTGCATGATAGCTCTTTGTCAGATGAACAGCTTGCAAATATTTTCACCCATTCTGTAGGCTGACCTTTCACACTGTTGTTTCCTTTGGTGTGCCCAAGGGTCTTAGTTCGTTAGAATTTAACTTGTTTAGCCTTAACTTTTATTTTCTTTTCTACAACATGAGTCTCTAGACCAATGTCTTGAAAAACTTCTCCTATGTTTCTTCTAGTATTTGAAGAATTTCAGGTCTTATATTCAAATCTTTGTTTCATTTTTTCCGGGTTTTTACAGAAAGTTAGAAGTCAAGGTTATTTTGGGTTTTTTGCACATAATCCTCCCTTTTTTCCAGAACAATTTAAGAGATTGTGCTTTCTCCAGTGTATTTTTGGTCCATCTGTGAAGAATTGTTTGATTGTGGATATACAGATTTACTCTAATTTTTCTTCTTTTTAACTGGTTTCTGTGTCAGTTTATGCCAGTACTGCTGTCCGTTGGTTACTCTAGTTCCGTGGAATGTCTTGAGATCAGGTACTATCATCCTCTTGTTTCATAACAAGATGGATTTCACTATTCGGAATATTTTGAGGTTCCATATAAATTTTAGAATTTACTTTTTCTACTTCTATATAAAATTCCATTGTTATTTTGATAGGAACTGCATTGGTTTTGTGTGTGTGTGTGTGTGTGTGTTACTGGGGATCAAACTCAGACATGTGAGGCAAACTTACACGCGTAATACTACCGAGTCACATCTGGAGCACATATTAAATCCTTCAACTGCTTTTGAGAGTATGGACATTTTAATACTATTATTCTCAACCACATGGAGGAGGTCTTTCCACTTGTTTTCCTCTTATTGAATTTTTTTCATAGGTTTTGTAATTTTCACTGTAGAGGTATTTCATTTCCTTAATTTAATTTACTCTTAAAATTTTAGTTTTATCGCTCTTGTGAATAGGATTGTTTTCATAGTTTCTTTCTTAGCAAGATCATTACTAGGGTATAAAAATATACTGAATTTCACATGTTGATTTTATATCCTACAACATTACAGAATTAATTTACCAGTTCTAATAACCTTTTGGTGGATTTTCAAACTTAATTTTCAAAAAGGGATATTCTCCTTTTCTGTGTGTCTGCCTTTGATTTCTTTTATTTGTCTAATTTCTCTGGGTAAGTCTCTTTCATGTCTATAAGTGCTGAGATTAGACATCTTGTTATGTTTTAGGTCTGAAAAGAAATACTTTCACCTTTTTCCTGTTTAGTAAGATATTATCTCTGGGTTGTTTATGTATACTATAGTTTTTATATGTTGAGGTATATTCCTTCTTATATAATTTATACATAATTTTTATGACAAACAGATGCTGAAATTTAAATTGAATGATTTTTATGCATCTATTTAGATAACTGTGATGTTTGCCTTCACTCCGTTAATATGATATATTGCATTTATTGATTTGTATACATTGATCTATTTTTGCATCCCCGAGAGAAATCCCGGTGATTATGGTATGTAATCTTTTTTTTTTTTTTTTTTTTTTTTTTTGGTACCAGGGATCGAACTCGGGTCTTTGGGCTTGCAAGGCAAGCGACAAAACCACTGAGCTAAATCCCCGGCCCTGTAATCTTTTTTATGTAGTGTTGGATTTGATTTGTTGGCATTTTGTTGAAGGGTTTTTCTTTTATCCATCAGGGATATTGGTCTATACAATCTACAGTTTTCTTTCTCATTGCTATGTTCCTGTTTGACTTTGTATTAGGTTAATCCTGGCCCAAAGAATAAGTTTGAAAGTGTTTTCTCCTTTCAAATTTTTGGAATATTTTGAGAAAAACTGGTCTTAGATTTTTTTTTTTTTTTTTAAGATTTGGTAAAATTCAACAGTGAAGCAATTTGGTTCAGCCCTTTGTTGGGAGACTTGATATTACTGATTCAATCTCATCACATATCGGTCTGTTCAGATTTTCTGTGTCTTCATGATTCAATTTTGGTAGGTTGAATATGTCTAGAAATTTTCCTATTTCTTTTTAGGTTTTCCAGTATGATTGCTTTTACTTGAGCATAATAGTTCCTAATGATCCTTGGTATTTCTGTGTTATCAATTGTTTCCTTTTCTATCTTTGATTTTGAGTCTTCTGTTATTTTCTCTTGGTTAGTCTACCCAGAGGTTTGTGAATATTTTATCTTTTCTAAAGAAACTTTTTGATTCATTAATCTTTAATATTGCTTCAGTCTCTATTTCACTTATTTTTTCTCTGATCTTTGCTATTTATTTTCTTTGACTACTGTTTTATTTGGATTGTTCATGTTATACTTATGCACTGAGATAGTTAGCATGCTTATTCGAGATCTTTCCATTAACTTTTATAAATACTTACACCTATAAATTTCTCTCAGTATATTTTTATTATATGGATTTAATTACCTTATTTCCATTTTCACTTATTTCAAGAAATCCTTTAAATTTTTTTTTGATTTATTTAATGAATAATTGTTCAAGAACATAATGTTCAGTTTTCAAGTATTTGTACATTTTATAAACTTCCTCTTTTGTTGATTTCTATTGTTATTCCATGATGATCAAAGAATATACATGATATTATTTCAATTGTCCTTAATTTTTTAACACTTTTTTGTCACCAAATCTATCAAACCTAGTGATGTTCAATATAGGGAACAGAAGAATGAGTATTCTGCAACTATTGGATGAAATGTTCTGTAAATACTGTTAAATTTATTTAATCTATATGATAGTGTAATTCTGATATTTGTTGATAAAAATTGTGTGTTGAAGTTTCCAACTATTATTGTATTGAACCATGTATCTCCCTTTAGAGATAATAACACTAGCTTTGCAAAACTGGGCGTTCTAGCATATAATTTTTATAGTCTACTTTTGAATCACTATATAGTGATTTTAATTTTTTTACTTTTATAGGTTTCTTTTGGATTTAAAGGCTATTTCATCTTATATAAGTACAGCTATACTTCTTTACTCCTGTTTTCCATTTTCAAAGAAATTATTTTTTTATTACATCACTGTCATTCAGTGTCTTTACCAATGAAGTAACTTTCTTATAGGAAGCATATAATTGAGTCTTGATCTTTAATTCATTTATTCAGTTTTTATCTTTCAATCTGTTTACCTTGAAGATCATTGTTGATATATAAAGACATTTCATTTTCTTCTAATTGTTTTGAATATTCTTTGTCATTTTCTCTTTTACTGTTTATCCTATGATTGGGTGGTTTTCTGGGTTGATATGGTTTAACTCTTCTTATCTGCTGTGCTGTGTCTGTACTTCTAGTGAGTTCTACCCCTTTTAGTTTTTTAACTTATTCTTTCAATACAATTGATGTATTTATTAAGCATGTCTTCTTTTAGTGAATTCCGAGATCCATGAAGACAGGGGTATGTTTGATTCCATGTGTCCAATATCAAGAATATTGCCTGGTGAGAATGATACTAAATAAATTTTATTAAAAAATAAATATATAAATGTATAAGTGACTGATTAAAGTAGATTTTATTTTCTGATTTTGTCACAAATACTTCTATAAGATGGCTTTCCTTTTCCTGGTGGTTCCTATGCCATGGTTCTAAGTTGTAAAGTAATATCTATACACTTAAAGATACTTCTTTAATTTGAATATGCCTAGTATAATTACTCCATGAAACAGACATGTCTAAATCTTATTCAGTTTAGTAAAGATATGGGAGTAAAGGATAAATTTACCTATTTTCTAACATATCCATTGCCGTTTTTATGTATACAGGATGAAGTCATTAAACCTAAATATCAGAATTTCTTCTGTTCTGGTATCAAAATTGCAATACATGGGCTGAGGATTTAGCTCAGTGGTTCCGGCATCTGCCTCACAAGCACAAGGGCCAGAGTTCAATCCCCAGTACCAAAAAAAAAACCACACAAAATTGCAATACATATGGAGAATTGCTCACAATATCTTTATATAAATCATACAAGACTGTATGGCTTATGCAATGTAATTAGGGACCTAATAGCATTTTCTTCAAACAGTTGCAAATGAATGTTTCCCCGTGAGAGATGAGATTCTACAATGTTTGTGAAAAAATGGTACATCGTTGTTTTTCAGGAGAATTGGAGACTTGAAATATACTAAGCTCCCATTTATCTGAAAGAAAAAGGAATTTTAAAAGCTCCTCTTTTCTCTGTACCCACTAATATTTATATAATATATAGGAATGTTGCAGAATTTAAATTAGTCATAATAGATACATTTGAAAGGATATTATAGTGAGCAATTTAGCATAGTAAGAGAATATATATAAATCCTCAATAGTTTATCTTGCAGAGTGATTTTTGCATGTTTTATGACAAGGAAAGATTCTTTACCTGCTCTAAAAATGTTTCAACAGATTTTCCCATAAACTTCATGGTTCTAAGAAGTATTTATTATTGATTCTCTGGTGAGATTAAAAGGTAGAGGAAAAAGTAAGAAAATGTGATCATTTTAATATATTGATAATAGCTTTCATTTTAGATATTCTTCTGTAAATGAAACTACTTAAATCCTTCAGTGTGCCTTCTGGCGACTCAGCAGCTCTTTTTTTCATCCTGCTGTTTCTAGAGCCATTTATAACCCTTTTGGACTTTCTGACATCTTCCTTTCAGGAAATCCACACTTAAATCTGATGGTGCCTCAGAGCTGATAGATGCCTCTGGCCTAATTCACCTTCGGCAAACATTAGAAAGCCTCACTGAAGCCCTGCAGTGCCATTTGCATAGTTATGGCTGCACAGCCCAAGTTTCCTTACTCCAGAATGAAAAAGAAGAAGTATGATGAAGAAAGGCTTCCAAAAGCCATATTACAATAGCTCGCTCTGCTGTGTTTGTTCTTGTGAACTATTTGAACATGATGAACATAATTCCTTGTTATGATTAAACAAACATCTTTGAAAATATACAACAGATTTATTAGGATCAAAATAAAAAGAAAAGTCATTATGTTAAGGCTATTTTATATGCTGAAAATATGCTTCGATTTCTCAGATCACTTTTGATGATGGCACTTTTTACAGATAATGAATTTAATTTAGTATGCATTTTTTGCTAATACATACAACAGAGGGAGATAGTCTATATAGACTAACAGCCAAGCTATAGAAAAAATAGATCAACTTGTTCACCAAAAAGTTGCTCTTAATATGGACTGCCAGAAAAAGCTCAATTGTGCTGCTCATGTAAAGAACTTTATTATCTGAAATAAAAACACAAGTATCATTAGCACACACACAAAAAAAACTACTATATTTTATTTTATGCTATAAATAATGTTATAAGTTGAATTATATTTCTCAAAATTCATATAATGAAATGACTGTATTTGCCAATAAAATCTGGAAAAGGATAATTTTGATAAAAACTTGTCAGAAGGTTGTTTTCCTAGTCCAATAGGACTGATTACCACAAAAAATAAAATAAAATAAAATAAAATAATAAAAAGAAACCAGGAGTAGGATACCAGAGGAGAAAAGCCATGTAATGACAGAGAGAAGGAAGCTGTCTGCAAGCCAGGAGGACAGGCCTAACCAGAAACCAAGCCGACCTGCTGTGTATCTTTCATAACTGTCACAAAATAAATAATGTTCTTTAACACACTCAGTCTGTGGTATTTGGGGCGGCCTAAGCAATTTAGGTGATTTTAACTTATATTTGTGATGTACATATTTATGCCAATTTGTTTGCATTTTAAAAATTTTATTGACACATAATTCTTACAAATATTTATAACATGATATCATGTTTTAATTTAAGAATACATGGATAGTGGATAATTCAAGCCAGATTCATTTATTTTCTATTTCTTTATTTGTTTATTTATTTTTGAGGTAAGGTCTTGCTGTGCAGTGTAGTCCTGGCTGGTCTTAAACTACAGATTCTCCTGCCTCAGCCCCTGAAGAGCTGGAACCACAAGCTTGTACCATTAAACCTGGCTTAAGCCAATTTTTAAAAATACAGAATTCCACAGATGGAAAAATTTATTTTATTGAAGCTGATATTATGCTTTACTCTTCTTGGAATAATGAATATACTAATATATTGTTCATTTAATAGCTGACACAATAGATATGCTAATATATTTTCAAAACTATGCTCTAACTATAGGGATATCTTTAACTAGATAAAATACAATGATTGAAAATTACTACTGTTTCTTGAACCACATTTAATTCAATAATTGCCTACTGTAGCAGTTGACTGAGTGATTGCACTTGCACTTTATTTTCATTTTAATATGTTTTTATGCTTAAGGACTAATGTATCATTGTGGGATTTGATCCAATAAGAAATCTCTGTCAGACAAACTTCTAGTTGTAGACTTAATATTTTCTTCATATTCTAAATGTAAAACCAACCAGTATTGAAAGGACACATCACACACACACACACATACACACACACATGCGCACACACACACACAAATGGATTATTCAGTTGTATGAATAGTCCAAGGAGTTGAAGCACCAGCTCAAAATAGTTTCAAGACCATAATGTGAGTGAAACAAGTTAGATACAGAATGTAAACTATCACATTGTTTCTTTTATACAAGAAAACCAAAATGTAAATGAAGAGTAAAATGAAGGAGAGATGATAGGAAAGAGGGAAATAGACTCCTGGGAGATTGATTCAAAGGATGGAAAGGAGAAAGTAGGGAGTAGAAGCAATAAAAGTAATTTTTGTGTATCACAAATATGTTTCTTTTCTTTTTTTTTTTTTTTGGTACTGGGCATCAAACTCAGGACTTGTCATTGTGCAGTGGAACCACTGAGCTAAATCCCTGGCCCTATAAGTTTCATTTTTTAAAAAATTAAAATTCATATATCTTTGATTTTTAGGTAAATAATGTAATTGTATAGGTCTTTCCTCATTTGATGTTTTTCAGCCTACTTATGTATTTCTCTTTCGCAAGTTTAATGCTGTTTCTCCCTAGCCAATAAATTTCCTGTAAAATTGAGCTTCTACTCTGTACAATCACCCATTAGATCTATGATGAATTAATTATTTTATTTTTGTATGATTTCTCCCTTTCTCTTTTATATAAGGTATTTTTATCTCAATTTAACACTGCTTTTAAATAATCTCATCTCTGCAATATGCCTTTCCCGATAGTCTCACAGGAACTGTGCATGTTGACTTTTTCCAGTTTCTCTTCTTATGTGTTTAAATCCATTGATTTAAGAAATTTTATTTACATTTTCTACCACTTTATTTTATATCCTATGTATTTCTATGTTATTGTATGTTTATTTTTCTTTTACAGTGTTATTTTAGATGTACGTTCAAAAACTGATCATTCACATGCAATAGTATCATTCTGAATTTCATCATATCAGTGGTTCTTTCCATTGATTAATACAGTAAACTAGTTCAGCATAAAATGATAATTTTGTGCTTAATGATTGAGAATAAAATAAAAATAGCAAAGTATATGCTATTATAATGCTTTGTCAAGAAAAAATCACAGGATTCTCTCAAGTATCTATCAACAACATTATTATTAGTTTGAAAATCAAAGCATAAATTTTGGTAATTGGTTTTATAGTTAAAATTATTTCAAAATAGATGGAGATTGAAATATACATAGTAGTATATAGTAGTAGTGAAGTCAATACTCTTGAATGCTCACAAGAGAAAGAGTGGTAAAGAAATCTTCTATTGCCTTAGAGAATGTGCATATCTCAATGAATATGTGGTGCAAACATGAAAATGAGGACAATGAAAAGAGATTAAATACTATGCTATTGAACAGTGGAGAGAGGGGATCCTTGTTATAAGGAATAAAAATCTGGATGAATTGTGTTTTTCAGGTGAAAAACAGAACTTCAAAGCAATGAACTTGAATATTTAACAGAAGAGGTTTCCATGCAAAGTGTGGAAAGTATGGCCTCTTGTTGATATTTTTGGTAAACCAAGGGAGCAAACAGAGAAATGGAAGATGAAAGAGTTAAGAGAAAAAGATTCATCTTTGAATGATTTTAGGAAACCCTCAGCCTAGCTGTGTTAGAATTCTTTGGGAACAAAGATAAAGGTGTGGCTGGAGAGTCTTCTGCTAAAGAAAATATTTTCATTTTTTCATGGATCCAAATAGGCATATCAGCAAAAGTGAGAAATAGGGGTAGTTTTTCTGATAAGATATGAAGAGAGTGGTATTTGGCGATGGCCTAAATCACCTTGACATCCACAGAAGACCAACGCAGGTTTTGAGAATGCTAAATGAGCAGAGATACTTTCATCTTCGACTAAAGAGGATAGAGATAGGACAAAATAAAGAAGGACTTTCAGGGTTCTGGGATTTCATAGGCAGAAGGAAGAGTGTTAGCATACTCAGGTATATACATGTGCCAATTCCTGTATCTGAGCTGTGGATTCAATGACAGAGGCCAGATAGACCAGAGGAAGACATTAAGGACAATCAGAGGCAGGGCTTGCAAGGTCTCATAAGCCCTGAAGGCAAATCAAGCCACAGAGAATTATACTTGGGCCTCAAAACCTGTTGGAGAAAATTGCTGTGCTGAACTCTGATCTTGCTTCAGATTAATGACACTTTTAATCCTTCTCCACTCTCTTCTAGAAATGTGAGAGAATAAATTTTATATGTTTTCAGCCACCCGATTCACGGTAATTGTTATAACACCCCAAGGAAAGTAATGCAGTTATAATAAGACAGTTAAAAAATTATTTAATCATATTATTTAATCTTAATTTAAAGTTCCTCTGTTGCTAAGAACATACTTCTTATAAATAAAAACATATGTGGACTTTGGAAACAAGTCCTAAATGAAATGAGTTAGGTCTAAAATTTATAGCCTATTTCTAAGAAAAAGTAACATTTATACTTTTTGCATTTAAATAAAATCATAGTTTTGGTCAAGTAGCAGTGCTGCTATGATTCATTTGTGAATTGAAACGGTCTTGTTGGTCACTGCAATATTGCCTCTTTCCTCCTCTTCTTCCTTCTTCTCACTCTTCTTCCTTCTCATTTAATTTTTCCTTCAATTCTTCCCCATTTATTACAGCTAATATTTCAGTAATATTTTAGTAATTTTAGTAATATTTCAGTAATTTCATTCAGAGTAGATTAAAATTCTCTTAAACGCATAAAATGAAAAAATACTGTTTTAGACCAAAGAGAACATTGATTTCAGTTGACTCATGCTTATAGTTCCATATATTCTTAAAAGTACAAATATTTGGAAGAATTATTACATCTGAAAATATAATTGAAAATTTCCAATCTCATTAGCATTTTAATAGCCATGGTTAAAATAATTATATTTGTTTTAAATCAATTAACATAATTTACTTAGAAGACCTAACAGCTTTAATGATGTGCTTACATAACATTTGAATATTTATTATGATTTCAGTCAACCAGAACAATTATCTTAAGCTATAAGTTATAAATATATTCACTGTTTAAATAAAAAAGACTTTCAATTAATTACTTACTGTGTACTTTTTATCCTTATGAAAAATTCATAGGATAAAAGCTCCGCAGCAAGTAATTAGAGCACATTATGTGTAATCACTTGCCAAATTCCATGTTTTAAATCAATCATTTTCTGTGTTCATATGTTTGATGTAATTTCAGAGGTAAATAATCACAGAGCTCAACAAATGAGATGAAATGGTAAAACAAATATAGCAAAGTATATTATGAAGCAGGGGAATGAAGCTCAGTCTTTTCTGTGAGCTATCCCATGTCATTACACTAGTCCAAGAGTTTAGGTAAGCAGCATTAACAACCACATTATAGGAAGGTCCAGAATATATTAATATTTTCTTTTAAAGAAAGAAATTTATATTCATTACTTTCTTTCCAAACAAGTTTGATCAGCTGTTCACTACTCTAATTAAAAGCATTTATTTTTATTATAACATTTTTCCCTGACACGCTTGTATATGCTATTATAAACAATTATTTTCAACAAATGTCTTTCACATGGGGTTTCCTAATATTTAAACACAAGTAGTTCGACACAAAGTAGATTATAAACTATTGATGGGCAGTCAGTGTCTATATATTGTATATTGTGTTTTATTACAATTTATCTAATTTGTTATATAAAGCATCAGAGTGCAATAAACATTTATTTTTAGTGTAGATGCAAAGGGAATCATGATGATAATTCCATCAGAAAACAAAGAGAGGTATTTAAAGCTCAATTGAATTGCAAAGTATAGCAATAAGAAATTGTCCAACAGAGATGTTAGATCACTCCTCGGAGAGAATGATACTCACCGTTGATTGGAATATTAAGTGTGTCACCTAATTTAATCAAGCTAGGGTTATGTATAAAGCTTTTCCTATACAAGAGGGGATCAAAGTATGTGTTGAGTGTTTAAATTAAAATAAAATACTAAAATAAAAGACACATTGCTATTTATTCACCTCAAATGTTTTCCCTTGACTTCAAACACGCTTATCCCACACTTATTCTGAAGCAGTTCTGCCTGTACAGTTTTGTGTCTTTATGAGGTGCAATAAAAAATATGGAATATGCTATCACCAAGTTCTATCCAACAGAAAGGCAGGCTCTTGAAAATATTACTGTTTGTCCTCATCCATCTTCTTCACTAAATCTGTCATTGTGTGACTTCTGGTTTTTCCACAAAGTAAAAAATGACCTTGAAAGGTAAGTATTTTCAATCAACTCAAGACATAGAAACAGACTCAAAAGCACAACTGAAGATTCTTGTGGAAGGGGACTTCTAAAGCTGCCTCAGAAAATGCCAAGAACGATGGAATTTCCATTTTTAGTTTTTTGAAAAATCTACATACCGATTTCCATAATAAATATACTAGTTTACATTCCCACCAACAATGTAGAGGGTTCCTTTATTCTCCCAGCCACTCCAGGATTTGTTATTATTTGATTTCTTGATGCTAGCCATTCTTTCTAGAATAAAATATAATCTCAGTGTTGTTTTAGTTTGCGTTTCTCTCATTCTACCCAAAAACTAAAAGTAGAAATTACATTTGTCATCCCTCCCAGGTATCTTCTGGAAAGCCTTAATGCCATGATATTACAGTGATACATGCATGCCATGTTTAGAGGAGCACAATTCATAATAGCTAAACCTTGGAATTGCCCTGTATGTCCATCAACAGATGAGGGGATAGAGTGTGGTATTTATACACAATGGAGTGTAACTCTGTCATAAAGAAGAATAATCTTGAGCCATTTGTAGAAAAATTGATGCACCTTGATGCCATAATGTTCAGTGAAATAAATCAGACACATGAGCTTAAAGATTATATGTTATTATATGAGAACCCCAAAATATGAATAAAGAGAAAAGTAAAAATAGTAGAAAATAAGGAAATATAGCTTAAGCAAAAGGGAAGGGGAATAAGAGATGGAAGGAGGGGAAGGGGAGAGAATGAGGATGAAAAAGAATTAAGATGTGCTTTGCACATGTACCAACTCCCCAGCAAAAGAATTTAACCATTATGTACTGCAAACATGCTGCAAACATGTACTAATGAAAAATTAAAATTTAATAAAATGGAGAAAAAAAGAATGATGGGCTAAGTGAATTCAAAGTAAGGGATAATACTTTGAGGGGGATTAAAATGTCTTTTAGTATAACCATTTCTTTTGAAATTTAAACATTTACAGTACTTTTCCATCATCCCTCATATGTGGGACAGCCAAAGGCACTACACTTACCTAGATAGGATATATGTAGAAAAATCTGTCTTCCTGAAAAGGTCCCCATGAGTAAATGTTTCTTCATGTGGTCTTGGAAAACATTAGAATCCTACTCGTAGACATGTTCTTATCAGTTTTATAATTTATCGTCTTAAAACAAAAAGTGTGCAGTCAAAAAACAGTGTGCTTCAAGGTTGATATGGCCACCTAGTTCCTGAAATAAAAAATAGAAATTTGTTCTGGATTTAGCATGCCAAATCAATTTCTCTCTGATTTCTAAAAATAAATTTAGCCAAATATAAGCCATCATTCAAAAATCACAAAGTTGAAAATAAGGCATGTCTTTGCAAATGACACTAATAGTATTATTTTAAGCTTCCTTCAATATTAATATTGAATATTTTGAGTAAGAATTTTGCTTTCTTCTTCTGAAAGTATGTCTGTAGGTTGATCACAAGTTTGATCCTAACTCTTCAGTCTACTATGTATTCATAATATTTGAGTTAATCAGAGGTCAGGAGGAAAAATAATCACCAAGTGTGATGGTTATTGGTAAGATCTGTGCCATTATTAAAAAGACAAGATAAGAAACCCCAGTATTGTTATTTCTACTGAGTATATGACCCAAAATTCTACTGTATACAATGTCATTTATTCAGTCAAAAGATAATTGTTAATGGTATTTGAAAAGAAGTTACAAAGCATCTATTTTTCAGAAGAAATGTACCCAGATACAGGAAAAAGCATAATAAATATTAGGCAGTTGATCAATTTAATTGGGTCAATATAAAAACACAGGACTGTATTAATTAAAACTAACAATTTAAAATCAAGTACTAATTAGGGTTGGGAATTTAGCTCAGTGGTTCTGCTGCCTGCCTCTCAAGTACAAAGTCCTGAGTTTGATCCCTGGTACAAAACAAAAAAACAAAATAAAACAAACAAACAAACAATATATATATATATAGTTCAAATACTAATTATAGTGACAATAAAAATATAACTCCTTAAAATATTTGTTTATACATAATAAACTGTTTTGCATAAAGTACAATAAAAACAAGAGCAAACTAAATGCCAAACTGCTTAAAATTTATATCATGAAGAAATGGGATTCATTCTAAACATGCAAGGTTGGTTTACTATTTGAAATCAATTAACATAACACCACATCCATAGAATAAAGAAATAGAGCTACATAATCATATCACATTTATATCATTTTGTTTGACAAAACCCAACCTTCATTTATAATTAACACTCAGCAAACTTGGAAAAAACTAAACTTTCTCGAACTGATAATGAACATTATAAAAAATCTTACAACTGTTATGCTTAATTCTGAGAACCTAGATGATTTCTCGAGACTGAAAATAAGTGCAATTACTTGAATACCACCTCTACTAAACATCATTTAGAAGGCTTACATAGTGCAGTAAGACAATAAAAATATATAGAAATATAAATATGAGTGAGCAAAGCATAAAATTTCATTTGTTTGTATATGACATGGTTTCATATATAGAAAACTCCCCCAATTAAATGTTTATTAACAAACACAAACATAAAATTATAACTATGTACAGAGCTCTTTAATGTTAATTTTTACCACACACAATAGGCATGATCTTAAGGAATCTATAATGAAGAAAAGTGTTAAAAAATTTTTAAGTTGAAATATGCCAGTACTTTTCTTTTTTTTTGGATTTCTGATAGTATTTGAGATTTCTTTTTTCTGCTTTTTTCCACTTTTTTTTCTAATTTAATAAACATCACATTAACAGGAAATATTTCTATTTTCCAGGAGTTTATGATGAAATTTATTATTCATTAAGAAACAGCTATTAGGTCTGTATTGACTTTTTTAACTTCTTTGTTGGAATAATACTTAACACATGTCAGTAATCTATTATGAATTCTACACAGTATATAAAATGTAATATGTGTAAGAATACTATATCATTGAAAAATATGAAAATTCTTCACTTTATAAGTTTTCAAACATCCATCCACTAACCTACAAATGAACATATTCCTAACATACAATGTGAAAAATAATGATCTCAATGCCTTCTGTATCAGTGATTATGATATACAAAGATCCTAGTCCTGGCGAAGTTAATATTGCAATTAGAAAATATTTTAATGAGAGAGATACATAACAAATGACCTGTACAGCACAAGGAAGAATTATACAGCATGTTATAAGAAAGTTAAATGTCATGTACTAGAAAAAGTAGAGTAGGCTAGGAGAGTTTCAAAATATAAGAATAGAGATAGGTATGGTAATTGTAGAAAGCAGAAAAAAGAAAATCAAAACTTCAAACTAGCATAAACAAATGTTTCTTTTAAAAGACTTGTTTATAAAATTCTTAGTATACTTTATAATAATTAACAAATACTTAAAATAAATTTTGTTTAATACCTTTATTTTATAGTAATCTATGATATTTGCCAAGTGAGTAATTCAAACTGAAAGAGAGTTTTAAGAAATGAAACATTTACCACACTTTTTACATTAAACATTAAGGTAATATTGCCATCAAATATGCTACAGCCTCTAGAAAATTCCACTGTGATTCATGAAAGAATTAAGGTGTAAAGGGCATAAGTCTTTTTGCACTAGTATGAAAATAACTTTGATCACATCGACCTTGCAAGAAGTCTCCCCAATTCCCCAAAAGTCAGAGACTCATTCTTAGAATCTGAGGCAATAATATTTTAGAAGAATTTTAACTCTCCCTGCATTGTAATTAACTCAGACCATGAAACATTTTACTGATGAAATTTATGGTTATGTTTGAAGAACCAGCATCAGATATTAATGGAGTAGTAATGCATTTAAGATTTTATTTTCAGGGGAAAACAAACTATTTTATCATTTACATTTCTATCTATTCATGTAATGGGTGGAACCTTATTATATGATTATTTTTAAATAAAAAATGAACATTAGAAAAATGAATCAAACTAAATAGGACTTGGACAACACCCTGCTTTAATTTCATGAAACAAAATATAATATAAGCATAATTTTATTTCTAGTATACTTTTGCCTCAAAGTGGGCATACCCTGGATCAAGTGTACCATCTAATCTATTTCTACTGTAATAAATTTATGTGTCAGTTTATTTCTAAATTAAAGATTTTAGTCTCATTTTTCACACCAGTATCAGGAAAACACTTGTGTTGGTTTTAGAGTTTGCAAAGCTAACAAATAACCTCTAGTTAAATGTTGGAGAATCCCTGCCAACATTCAGTCCTGGAAGTCATGGATAGTGAGTTCTAATCCTGATTTTGCCAGTGATGCATTCCGTAGTATTGAATATGTCATTTTACTTTTCTTTCTGAGTTCTGTCATCTGTGAAGCAGAGATAATATTGTTCAGTTGAGTTCATTGTTCCAGCCTATATCCTCCGAGTGAGTTCACAAAAGAAAGTCTGCATATGAATTTGAATATATGCCAATAAAATTAGAAGTTATCTACCTGCAAAGTATACAAGAGAGAACCAATGGATATAATTTTAAATGCACTGAGTACATTTTACAATTGGAACAAATATTATACCAGGTAATTCATCTCCACATTTGTTAAAATTGAAGAGACATTTGTTTTCTATCCTATTACATAAAAAAAGGTTAAGCATCAAACTTCAACTAATTTCTTTGTCTTTCAAAAGGGTAATAATTTCATCACAACTATTTAGCTAATTTACTGAAAAAAATTCAAATAATGACAGGTAAAAAGAGAGGTATAAATATTTCTCCCCTTTTTTTCTACTATCAAGTAACCGATTCTTTAAGCCGCACAGACTTTAAATATTATTAGCAGTTTAAAAAACAAAGGTTTTCAAGAGGATGTAGCAATACATGCCTTGTAATCTCAGCAATTGAGAGTCTGAGGTGGTTGACCAGTTCAGTCTAGCTAGATTACATAGCAAAAACCTGTCTGAAAACACCAAAACTCACACCATATCAAACCAACCAAACAAACAAATATAAGGCCCCCAACTTACCAGAAGTAACAGTATTAATTAGCTTGTAAGTACAACCGAAGATGGAAAAATAACTTAAATATGAAAGTCTAAAACAACTTATAGTTTTCTTTTGGCATCCTTAATATTGACATCCTTGGTATAGTCTTATTTCTGATATTCCATGCTATATTTTAGGATAGTTTTGTTATAGCAAAGTATAGTAATGACAATGGTCACAGAATCTAGGAGAAATAGGTTTGAGATAAGTTTTTTTTCCATTTACAAAGAACATAGCACTTTATTTAAAGTAGTTATTGTATTAATTCAAAATAGTATGGAATATTAAATGTTATACTTTGTTTTAGATGAATAAATATTTGCTTCAGAAAATTAAAGTGATATTTAACGTTAGAAATATAGTCTTTGAGATGAATTGTTTGGTGTTTTAAATTTTAGAGTTTCATTGTTCAATGGATAGATAAATTCAATTAAACTATAAAGAAATTTTGAGAAAAAATGAGAAAAATTATTACTGACAGTTACTTTTGGGGAATATTTTAACTTCTGTTTCTTTAATTAATTATATATATTCTGAATGTCTTTTGATAAGTATATCTAAATTCTACAATGTTTTGTTGGCTATATCGGGAAGTTTTGTTACCTTCTTTAGTTTAAATTTTATGTCATTAAAGCAAATGTAATATCTACTTTATAAGATTAATGAAAACTAAAACTTCCTTCCTTAAGAATATGTGTAAAGCATATAGTTCCCCATTTTCTCAAAATATTGACAGATGCCAATTTTCTTTCCTTTTTTGTTTTATTCATTAATTTCATTGGTACATTTTAGGTATACAATGCAATGACAATCATCATTTGGAATTTGTGCCTTTACATGATATATCTTGGTTCTTATTTTTTAGCCATTCCTCTGCTGTCCCTACAGCCCTCCACTCCTCCCTATTTAGAAAGACTTTGTTTTCATTTTTTCCTTTTCTCATATTTTTTTTCCTTTCCCTTACTTCCCCTTCTTCTTCCGTTTTGGACCTTTTCTTCCTGCTTCACAGTATCTATTATACATTTTGATCATCATTTACATTTTCAGGTTCTCACACCAGAGAAACTATTGAGTATTATACATTTAGCTACAAATATCTCTAGCTTCTCATACTTTATGGCTGCGTAGTACTCTATTTTATAAAACAAAAACAAAAATAAAACAAAACACATATTTTTTATCCAGTCACTGGTTGATGGGTTTTGGGCTGTTCCCAAGATCTAGCTATTACAAACTGTGTGCCTCTAAACATAGGTGTACATATATTGCTGTGGTATGATGATTTTCATTTTAACAGAATTTTTAAACTTTCAGAATACTAGGTATTTTAGTAATAGTGGCCTCGGGCTGCCTAGCTTAAGGCTATCAGTTCAATAACATAATGTCATTAATTTATTTATTTTAAAATAATTTACAAAGAATATCCTATTTCTATACTAAGCAATCACAAGAGAAATGAATCATAAGGAGGCCCTTGTTTTTAAGGAACTTTTTGACTAGAAGAAGGAACCAACTTTTTCAGCAGTTCCGCAGTTAGTTATGTCATTTCATTGTTTCCTTGATGTAATCTTTAATTTTTTTTTGTTATCCGGTATACATTGCTGCTCTTAAGAGTTTTTCTTTCTTGTGGTTTACAGTAATATGATTGTAAGGTAATTTATATTGTTTGTGTCTTTGGGTTTCATTTAGCTTCTTGGATAAATCGCATGTAATGATTTTGGGATACCTCTCCCAAGAAGATAGAAAACTCAGACTCTTTTCTGTCAAAGATATGTTAGTTTTTCCCCCTTTTTTCTTCTTAATTAAGGCTCTTTATTATATTTTTCATGGGAGAAGTAATTAAGTATAGAAAGAAAGTACTGCAATGCTATAGTTCATCACAGTGGCAAAACAAATGTTTGGAAAAATAATAACTCTGGCACCACACATGCTTTTAACTAAAGAAATCAGGTTTGTCACAGGTTAGTTGAATATATGCTTTGAAAAAGAGATCTTGGGCCAGGGATTTAGCTCAGTGGCTTCACTGCCTGCTGCAGAAGCTCAGGGACCCAAGTTCAATCCCTGGTACCAAAAAATAAAAAATAAAAAGGATCTTATGTCTAAATACGAATAATCTCTCTGGTGGGAGAAACTACAAGAGTAAATGAGGACCAATATGTATAGTTGATAATGTAAAATAGGAAGAAAAGGTCCAAAAGGGAAGGGGAAGTAGGAAGGGGGGTGGGTGGGGGGAAGAAAGGACAGAAAAGAATAAGAGAAAAGAAGGAAAAAACGAAAACAAAGTGTAAATAGGATGAGGTGAAAGGAAAGGAAGGGGGATGGGGAAAAAACAAGAACCTAGCTATATCATGTACAGGTACAAATTTCCAATGATGAATGTGATCATAATGTATACCTAAAATGTACCAATGAATGTAATGAAATAAAAAATTAAAAATTAAATTTAAAAAATAAACTTCAAAAAAAATGGATCTTAAATGAAGAATCACTTGCTTCCCTGAAGTCAATGAATATACTTATACCATTGGGATTTATTCTATAGAACATAGTCACTTCTGAAAACTTACCAATAGGACAATTCAGAAATAGTTTGGGACCCACTGTCTGTGGAGGAGAGATATGGACACATGTGATGTTTGACAGAACGGAAGGAGTCCCGACCTGACAGGAAGGAGTGGAGTCCACTGGCTCAGGCTGTGAGTTTGTCTCCATCCCTCAAGCTGCATACTGGAGAAAAAATGTTTAACTACTTTATTTTTGTTGTTTCATATATAAAATAGAGACAATAACACCTTAGGACATTGCCATATAAATTAAATAACAACTGATTACAAATATGCATCATAATACATGATGCAAAGGGGCCAGTAGATTGTAGTTATTGTAATTATACTTACTCCCTGAAACAGAAAATAACAGGCCCCCTCAATAGCATGACAAAGTGAAGTTATTTTCTCAGTTAGTGACTTTCATTTTATCAAAAACATATATCTGCATTTTAATTTTCATAATCGGTCAGATTAAAATGAGAAAGAACAGAAAACCTTTATCCTGGGAAATCTGTGCTGTTTAGATTCCAAAGAATAAAAATATGAAATAAGGATATTTTGTATTGCTCTCAAATACATGAATTTCTTTTCTGTGGGTGTTTGTATAATTTAAATCCTTTACATCTTTCAAATTAATTACTTTTTTTGAGGATCATGGATCCAAATAAAAAGAACACTTGAGAAAAAATAGCCTTAAAGTGCCTGAAACAAAGTTTCATAATGAAAGAGTTTTATGATATATGAAATGATTTTCTGGTCAAATTGGGGAAACTGTTCTTTTTTATGAAAGAGATTAAGATCTTAACATAGTCTAAATAAAATGACTGTAGTTAAGCAACAAAATTGTATCTGAAGCAATAATCTAAGGCTATTGCTTTATTTGATGAATTTGCTGGGTCTATAGTTTTTATGAAGACCCATTTTCCCTGATTTATGATGTTCAAGATTTTATTTAAAGTAACGTTGGAATTTTTTTTTCCTAAATTCTTTTATTGGTACATTTTAGGTAAACAATAGATTTACATTTATCATTGTGTGCTTCTACCTGTACATGATGTATCTTGGTTCTTATTTTTTTTCCCTATTACCTGTGTGCCTTTCACCCCCGCCACCCTTCCCTATTTACATAGACTGTTTCTATTTTTTTCTTTTCTCATAATTTTTCATTTCCCTCCTTTCCTTTCCCCTTCCCATCCCACGAACACTACCTCTATGGACTTTTCAAAGGACCTTTGAAATGGACCTTTCATCCTATTTCAAAGTATCAGTTATTCATTTTAATCATATTAATTCTTATTTACACTTTCAATTTCTCACACTAGAGAAGCTATTCGGTATTTACAGGTATGTCCTATTTATTTCACATATGAGTATCGCTTCAATATGCATCCACTTCCCTATAAATGTCTGTAGTTTCTCTTTCTTTGTAGCTAAGTAGCACTTCATTTTATAAAAAAACCCACATCTTCTTTATCCAGTTTCGAGTCGATGGACACTAGGGCTGTTTCCAAGATTTAGGTATTACAAACTGTCCTGCTATAAACATGAGTGTACCTATATTGCTGCGGTATGATTCTGTTAATTCTGTTGGAAAGATCCCCAGCAGGGGAATAGCTGGGTCAAATGGGACCTCTAGCCCTAGTTCTTTGAGGTATCTCCAAACTGATTTCCACAGTGGTTATACCAGTCTGCACTCCCACCAACAATGGAGCAGGGTTCCTCTTTCCCCACAGCCCTGCCAGCATTTGTTATTGGTTGATTTCTTGATAGTAGCCATTCTTTTTGGGGTGAGGTGGAATCTCAGTGTTGTTTTCATCTGCATTTCTCAAATGACCAATGATGTTGAACATTTTTTCATATATTTATTAGCTGCTTTTACTTATTTGTCTGAGAAATGTCCGTTCATTTCAGTTGCCCATATTTTAATTGGTTTTTTTAATTTGGGGGGTCTGATTTTTTTCAGTTCTTTATGTATTCTAGACAGTAGTCCTTTGTCTAAGGTACAGCAGCTAAAAATATTTTGCCAGATTTTAGGTTGTCTCTTAGCTCTGTTGGTGGTTGCTCTTGCAGTGCAGAAGCATTTTAATACAATGAGATCCCAGTTGTTGGTTCTTTGTGCTAGTTCCCATGCTACTGAAGATTTGTTCATAAAGTCTTTTCCTATGCCAATGTCTTCAAAAGTTCTACCTAATTTATATTCCAGCAAGTTTAGTGTTTCTGTCTTAACATTTAGATCTTTAATCCACCTCAATCTTAGTTTAGTGCATGGTGATAGGTATGGGTCTAGTTTTAATCTTTGGCACATTGAAATCCAGTTTTTCTAACACCATTTATTAAACAGGCTATCTTTCCTCCAATGAAGGTGGTTGGATCCATTGTCAAAGATGAGGTGGCTGAGTATGTCTGCAGTTGTTTCTGCATCTTCTAAGCTATAATCCTCTGGTCTGCTTCTTTGCGAGTACCATGCGATTTTTATCACAGTACCTTTGCAATATAGTTTCAAGTTGGGGATTATGATACCCCCAGCCATGTCTCTGTTGCCTAGAATTGCTTTTGCTCTTATAGGTCGCTTCTGGTTCCAAATAAATTTTTGGATTGTATTCTCTAGTTCGGTGAAGTAAATTGTTGGAATTACACTCAGCATTGCATTAAATCTATATAGTAGTTTTAGAAGTATGGTCATTTTCACTATATTGATTCTTCCTAGCCAGGAACAAGGGATGTCTTTCCATTTTCTTACATCCTCCTCAACCTCCTTTTGTAGAATGCTGTAGTTTTCAGTATAGAGGTCTTTTGGTTCCTTTGTTAGACTGATTCTTAGATATTTCATTTTTTTGGATGCTATTCTAAAAGGAATTATTTCCGGAATTTCTCTCTCAGTGAATCTGCTATTTGTGTACAAGAAGGCTATTGTTTTTTGAGTTCTGACCTTATATCCAGCTACTTTACTGAATCTGTCAATTAACTCTAGTAGTCTTTTGGCTGAGTTTTTTGGGTCTTCTATGTAAAGTATTATATCATCAGCAAATAATGACAGTTTAACTTCTTCCTTTCCTATCTTTATTCCCTTTATTTCTTTCCCTTTTCTAATTTCTGTGGCTAATGTTTCCAGAACTATATTGAACAGGAGTGGTGATAGTGGGCAGCCTTGTCTTGTTCCTGGTTTTAATGTGAAGGATTTCAGTTTTTGACACTTTAGTACAATATTTACTGTTGTTTTTTCATAGATGGCTTTCAGCAGATTGAGGTAGAGCCTGTCTATTCCAATTTTTTGTAGGGTTTTTATAATAAATTCATGTTGGATTTTGTCAAATGCTTTTCTGCATCTATGGAGATAATCATATGGTTTTTGTCCTTGGCTTTATATATAGTGATGCAACATATTACATTGATTGATTTGGATATGTTGAACCATTCCAGCATCCCTGGAATGAATCCCAGTTTGTCAGGGTGTATGATCTTCTTAATGATCTTCTGTATTCTATTTGCCAGTATCTTATTAAGGATTTTTGCCTCTATGTCCATTAACGAGATTGGCCCTTCTTTTGGGGGCTTGGGTCTTTCTCTGATTGGTGATCAAGGTGATGCTTGCTTCCAGGAATGAATTAGGGAGTATTGCTTCCCTTTCAATTTCATTGAAGAGTTTAAAGAGTAGTGGAAGTAGTTCCTCTCTAAATGTCTTGTAGAATTCAGCAGTAAAGCCATCAGGACCTGGGCTTTTCATAGGTGGTAAGTTTTTAATTGCATTTTCAATTTCATTGGTTGATATTGGGTTGTTTAGAATTTTTACATCTTCTTCGTTCAACTCTGGTAATTCATATGTATCTAGGAATCTGTCCTTTTCTTCTGCGTTTTCCATCTTATTGGCATATAGATTCTGGAAGTAGGTATTGATGACCCTCTGGATTTCTGCTGGTTCTGTTGTAATTTCCACCCTTTTCATTCCTAATTGCATGGATTTGGGCCTTTTCTTTCCTTTTTCTGACAAGGTTGGCTAAGGGTTTGTCAATTTTGTTGATTCTTTCAAAGAACCAACTCTTGGCTTCATTGATTTTTTGTATTGTTCTCTTAGTCTCCATTGAATTCATTTCTGCTCTGATCTTTATAATTTCTTCCCTTGTATGAGCTTTGGGTTTGTCCTGCTCTTCTTTTTCTAGAAGCTTGGGGTTCAGCATCAGGTTGTTTAATTGGGCTCGCCCTGTATTCCTCATATGTGCATTCATTGCTATGAATTTCCCTCTTAAGACTGCTTTCATTATGTCCCATAGATTCCAATATGTTGTATTGTCATTGTCATTTAATTGCAGGAACTGTCTGATTTCTTCTTCAATTTCTTCTGTGACCCATTGGTTATTCAGAAGTGTGTTGTGCAATTTCCATGTGTTTATGAAGTTTTTGCAGTTTCTTTTGCTGAGGATCTCCAATTTCATTGCACTGTGGTCTGATAATATACAGGGGATAACTTCAATTCCTTTTCACTTAAACATGTTCTATGAGTGATCATGTGGTCTATATTGGAGAATGACTCATGTGCAGCTGAGAAGAATGTGTATAATGATTTTGTGGGGTGGAACACTGTAAACATCTGTTAAGTTTATTTGGTCAAGACTTCGATTGAGCTCTAGTATTTCACTACTTATTTTTTGATCTATTTGTGACAGTGGGGTATTGAGGTCCCCCAAAACAATTCTACTAGTGCCTATATGACTTTTTATGTCTGTTCATGTTTGCTTTTTTGGGTTTTTTTAGTTCTTTTATTGGTACATGTTAGGTATACAATTCATTTACATTTAACATTGGGTGTTTGTATCTGTACATGATGTATCTTGGTTCTTATTTCCTTCCCCATTACTTATGTGCCCTTCACCCCCTCCACCCTTTCCCATTTACATAGATTTCATTTCCATTTTTTTTCTTTTCTCATAGTTTTTCCTTTCTTTCTTTTCTTTCCCCTTCCCCTCCCTTCACTCCTTCATCTTGGGACCCTTTTTCCTATTTCAAATTATCAATTATTCATTTTAAACATTTAAAAGGTTTAACCCTTTTAACTCTTGTTTACACTATCAGTTTCTCACACTAGAGAAACTATTCAGCATTTACACGTGTGTCCTATTTATTTCACTTAAGAGTATGGCCCTGATATGCATCCATTTACCTTTAAATGTCTCTAGTTTTTCGTTCTTTATGGCTGAGTAGTACTCCATTTTATTAAAAAACCACATTTTCTTTATCCAGTTTCCAGTTGATGGGCAGTTGGGCTGTTTCCAAGCTTTAGCTATTACAAACTGTGCCATTATAAACATGGGTGCACATATATCACTGTGGTGTGATCCTTTTAATTCTGTTGGGAAGATACTCAGCAGGGGAATAGCTAGGTCAAATGGGACCTCTAGTCCTAGTTCTTTGAGGTATCTCCACACTGATTTCCACAGTGGTTGCACCAGTCTACACTCCCACCAACAATGGAGAAGTGTTCCTTTCTCCTCACAACCCAGGCAACATTTGTTATTTGTTGATTTCTTGATAGTAGCCATTCTTTCTGGGATGAGGTGGAATCTCAGTGTTGTTTTCATCTGCATCTCTTGAATGACCAGTAATATTGAACATTTTTTCATGTATTTGTTTGCTGCTTTTATTTCTTTGTTTGAGAAATGTCTGTTCATTTCAGATGCCCATTTTTGAATTGGGTCTTTGAATTTGGGAGGACTGATTTTTTTCAATTCTTTATATGTTCTAGATAGTAGTCCTTTGTCTGAGGTACAGCTGCTAAAAATTTTCCCCATATTGTAGGTTGTCTGTTAACTCTGTTGGTGGTTTCTTTTGCAGTGCAGAAGCTTTCAAATAATATGACATCCCAGTTGTTGATTCTTTCTACTGGTTCCCGTGCTGCTGAGGTTTTGTTCATGAATTTGTTTTATATAGTTGAGCACACTAGTGTTTGTTTCATAGATATTTATGATTGTTATCTCTTCATCTTGGATTGTACCCTTTATGAGGATGCAGTGTGCTTCTTTGTCTCTCTTAATCAGTGTTGGTTTGAAATCTACTTGATCTGCAAAGAGGATGGCTACTCCTACTTTTTGGGGGGATTCCTGTCACATGGAGTATTTTTTTCCACCCTTTAACTTTCAGTCTATGAGTTTCCTTTTGAATTAAGTGTGTTTCTTGTATGCAGCATATTGTTGGATTTTGCTTCTTGACCCATTCTGCCAGTCTATTTCTTTTGATTGGTGAATTGAGACCATTAACATTGATGGTTATAACTGAAATGTATTGACTTATCATTGTCATGACTTTTTCTTTTTGTTGGATTCTCCCCCTTTGCATTTAATTTATGTCATATCTGATGGGTTCATTTTGCTGTGCTTCCTCCTGGAGTTGTGTTCCTCATTCTTTATTCCTAGGATATTGTCTAAAATTTTTTGGACTGCTGGTTTGGTATTCACAAGTTCCTAAGGTGCTCTTTGTCATGAAAGTGTCTTATTTTTCCATCAATTTTGAAAAATAGTTTTGCAGGGTACATCAATCAGGGTAGGAGGCTGTTTTCCATTAGGGCATGGAATACGTCACTCCAAGCTCCTCTTTTTTTTTTCTTTTTTTTTTTTTTTTTTTTTTTTGCCATCAGGGATTGAACTCAGGTCCTTGTGCTTGAGCAGCAGGCAGAGAAACCACTGAGCTAAATCCCCGGCCCTCTCCAAGCTCTTCTTGCCTTAAGGGTTTGCCTTGAGAAGTCTGCTGTGATTCTGATGTACTTTCCTTTGTATGTGTTTTGTTTCTTTTCTCTAACTGCTGGAGAACTTTGTTCTTCTGCTGAGTTTCTAGAATCTTAACAATTATATGCCTATGTGTAGATTTTTTTTGATCAAAGCTATTTGGAGTCCTTTATGCCTCATTTATCTGTATGTCAAGTTCTTTTCCCCTGCTTGGGAAGTTTTCTGCCATTACTTCTGTGAATATTTGGGGTTTTTTTAATATCATCTGCACACTCTCCTGTTTCTGCTTTGACTCCAATCAGTGTTACGTTATTCTTCTTTGTATCGTGTTGTGGCTGCTGGATTGATTTCTCATGGTCCCTTACAATTTCAAAGCATTTTTTTTTCCTGGTCACTAATTGCAATATTATCTTCTATATTCTGTCCTCACATTGGCTCATTGTGCTGTTTAGACTTTCAATGTAGTTTTTGATCTCCTGGAAATCTGTTTGCATCTGTTTTATAGATTTCATTTGTTTCCTGTGTTGGGGTCCCATCATGTTCCTCAGCTCCTCTCTAGATTATTAATCATGTATTGCACTATGAGCACAGTCTCTGCTGTTATCTCTGAAATTATTTCTGATTTTATTTTTTCCAGATCCTCTTTCGTTGCCAGTTCAGGGAGTCTAGGTGGTTGAGTATCCAGGTGTTCCATCTCATTTCCCTATAGGTTGCTGTAGGTAATCTGGAAGTCTAGTTTTGAGACTTGTTTACCTGTCTTCTCCTTCAACCTGGGGTTTAGGGGGGTGCTGATGGCACCCACATGGCTCATGTCCTCTGAGCTGGGAGTGGAGGGACAGCAACCTGAAAGCCCCTTCCTCTGAGCTGGGAGCCATGGGATGGATGGCCAGTTGTTGATTTTTCATAGATAGCCTTAATCAGGTTGAGATAAAGACCTATTCCAATTTTCTGTAGGGTTTTTATCATAAATGGGTGTTGGATTTTGTCAAATGCCTTCTCTGCATCTGTTGAGATGATCATACGGATTTTGTCCTTGAGTCTGTTAATATAGTGTATTACATTTATTGAGGTTGGAATGTTGAACCATCCTTGCATCCCTGGGATAAATCTGACTTGGTCAGGGTGTATGATCTTCTTGATGACCCTCTGTATTCTGTTTGGCAGTATCTTGTTGAGGATTTTTCCATCTATGTTCATTAGGGAGATTTGCCTGTAGTTCTCTTTTTGGGTTGAGTCTTTCCCTGGTTTTGGAATCAAAGTAACACTTCCTTCCAGGAATGAATTTGGAAGTCTTGCTTCCCTTTCAATTTCCTTGATGAGTTTAAAGAGTAATGTGATAGTTCTTCTTTAAATGTCTTGTAGAATTCAGCAGTGGAGCCATCAGGACCTGGGCATTTCTTTGTTGGTAAATTTTTTATTACATTTTCAGTTTCACTCATAGTAATCAGAGTGTTTAGAATTTCTATATCTTCTTCATTTAACTTTGGCAATTCATAGGTATCTAATAATCGGTCCATTTCTTCTGTGTTTTTCATTTTATTAAAGTACAGGTTCCCGAAGTAGGTATTGATGATCCTTTGGATTTCTGCTAGGTCTGTTGTGACTTCACCTTTTTCATTCTTAATTGCATGGATTTGAGCCTATTCTTTCCCTTTTTTGATAAGGTTGCCTAAAGGTTTATCAATTTTATTTATTTTTTGAAAAACCAACTCTTTGATTCACTAATTTTCTGTATCATTCTCTTAGTCTCCATTGCATTGATTTCTGCTTTGATTCTTATAATTTCCTCTCTTGGATGATCTTTGGGTTTGTTGTGCTCTTCTTTTTCTAGGAGCTTGAGGTTCTGCGTTAGGTTATTTATCTGAGTTCTCTCTGTTTTCCTAATATGGGCATTCACTGCTATGAATTTCCCATATAGAACTGCTTTCATTGTGTCCCATTGATTCCTGTATGTTGTACTGGCATTATAATTTACCTGTAGAACTGTCTAATTTCTTCTTTAATTCCCTCTGTGACCCATTGATTGTTCAGGAGGGTGTTATTCAATTTCCATGTGTTTGTGGGAGTTTTGCGGTTTCTTATGTAATTGATCTCCAATTTTATTGCACTATCGTCTGATAATATACAGAGGGTAACTTCAATTCTTTTACATTTACTTAGACAGGTCCTATGAGCAAGCATGTGGTCTCTTCTGGAGAATGACCCATGTGCAGGTGAAAAGAATGCATATTCTGATTTTGTGGTCTGGAACACACTGTAAACATCTGTTAAGTCTATTTGTTCAATAGCTTGGTTCAGTTCTAGAATTTCATTGTTAATTTTTTGTCTAGGTGATATGTCTATTTGTGATAGTGGGGTATTGAGGTCCCCCACTACAATTGTAATAGTGCTTATTTGGTTTATCATATTCACTAACATTAGTTTTGTATAGTTGGGGGCATTAGTATTTGGTGCATATATATTTAGGATTGTCATCTCTTCCTTTCAGTATTTTCCCTTCTCAAGGATGTAGTGACCATCTTTGTCTCTTTTAATTAGTTTTGGTTTGAAATCTACTTTGTCTGCAAATAAGATTGCTATGACTGCTTTTTTCTGTGTTCTTGTCACTTGGAGAACTGTTTTCCATCCTTTTACTTTCAGTCTATGAATTTCCTTTTGAGTTAGGTATGTTTCTTGTATACAGCATATTGCTGAGTTTTGCTTCTTAATCCATTCTGTCAGTCTCTTTCTTTTGATTGGTGACTTGAGGCCATTAACATTGATAGCTATTATTGATAGGTATTGATTCATCCTTGTCATGATGTTTTTCTGACGTTGGCTCTTTTATTTCTTATGTTTCCCCCCTTTCCCTTTAGTATCTTACTTTGCCTGGTGGCTTCACTCTGTTGGGCCTCATGGAGTTGTGACATTCATTGTCTTTTTATAGGATATTGCTTAGAATTGTTTAGAGTGCTGGTTTGGTGTTCATGAAATTTCTCAGCAGTTCTTTGTTGTGGAAGTATCTAATTTCCCCATCGATTTTGAAAGATAATTTTGCCAGATACAACATTCTAGGTTGGAAGTTATTTTCTTTTAGGGCTTGAAATACTTCACTCCAGGCTCTTCTTGACTTGAGGGTTTGTGTTGAGAAGTCTGCTGTGATTCTGATGAGCTTTCCTTTGTAGGTGATTTGTTTTTTTTCTCTCACTTCCTGTAGAATTTTGTTCTTCTGTTGGATTTCTGGGATCTTGAGTATTATATGTCTAGGTGTAGACTTTTTTGGTCATGGCTGTTTGGAGTTCTATATCTCTCACTTATCTGTATGTCCAATTGTCTCTCTCTTCTGGGAAATTTTTTACTATTACTTCTATGAATGGCTTTTAATGTCATTTGTACTTTCTCCTGTTTTTTCATGGACTCTTATCAGTCTTATGTTATTCTTCTTTGCATCATCTATCAGCTGCTGGATTGATTTCTCCTGATCCCTTACTATTTTTAAGAGATCACTGTTTTCATGGTTCTTAACTGCAATCCTGTCTTCTGTATCTCATATTTTACCTTCAGATTTCCTTAATCTGCTCTGCATGCTTTCAAAGGAGCTTTTAATCTCCTCAATATCTGTTTGAATCTGTTTCATGGATTCCATTTCTTTCTTATGTTGGGAGATTATGGTTTCCATTTCTTTCTTATGCTGGGTATTCATGGCTTCTAGCATATTTCTGAGCTTTTTTTTTTTTTAATATTTCTGTTCTAGAGCCTCTAATCATGTCTTTCCCTCTGCTCACCATCTCTGTAGTTATCTGGGAGATTATTTCTGTTTTGAATTTTTCTAGAGCCTTATTCATCTGTTTTGTTACTTCCCATGCTATAAGTTCAGGATGTCCTGTTAGTTGATTATTGGAATTTTCCACCTCGTTTCCCCCAGAATTTACCTTTTGTCAGGTGGAAGTCTGAGTTTGTGCCTTACTTAAATGTCTTCTCATTTTTGTTTTTGTTACTTTCTTTGGTTTAGTTCCTGGATTGATACTTTGAAGTTACTTATTGTAAGTATCTTTATTGATGTATTTAGAAACCTTATGGAATGATTGCTTCTCAGAGGTGTCTTCCAGATATAACTTGTCTTTAGGTTTTGAGTCTCTAATGGCTGTGAGGCTATCTCATTTTCTTTATACCAGGAAGGACAACTGAGTAGATTAATCACAACACCTTAGCCCACATGATAAAATCAGAAACGTAATAGCATCAAGTCCCTCTTGCAAAATGACAATTTGTGGTAGTTATTAATCTATCACTTTTCATTTTGTGAATTAGATCAAAATCAAGGACCAAACCAACATATGTTTATAGAGAATAAACTCTTCAACATAGCAACTTTACTCTTTGGAATGGGGAGTTAAAGGAGCTGGGGAGTGAGGGATAGCTAGGTAGAAGGCTAGGGGAAGGTTAGCAGTGAGGCCTGAAGACACAAGTGAGAGAAGGAAAGAGACAAAAAGGAAACAAAAGAAGAAATATGAATTAGGGCTGGAACAGGAAGAAAAAGGGAGATGAAGAACAATGTGGGACAGCAAGAGAGTGTGTGTGTGTGTGTGTGTGTGTGTGTGTGAGAGAGAGAGAGAGAGAGAGAGAGAGAAAAGAGAAAAGAAAGAAAAAAGAAGAGAAAAATAAACATTTTAAAAGACTATAAAAAGAAAAAAAATAAAATAAGAGCAAAAAAAAGTGTTAATTTAAAAATAACAAATAAATGTGAAGGGACTCCTTCAGGGTATATCTCTGCTGTCACAATAGACAACATGGGCAGTCAATGAGTCTCAGTAAGTCAATGAGTCTCATAAGTCAATCAGTCTTGTAAGCTAGTCACAAACCCATGAGTTTCAGGCAGATTTCTGGGTGCAAGTCACAAGTTGAGCTCACTGTCCTCCTGCAGGGTTGAATTCTGCAAGGTTCTATTGAAAGTTACAGCTGCATTTCCCCTGAAGATAGTCCAGGTTCCGATGGGAGATGATGATCCCTCCAACTTACCAAGTACAGTGGTCTGGTGTGCCTTTATTGCCAAGATTCCCTTCACTTGTTCAGTGGGCTTCAGTTTTCATCAGGGAGCCTGAGAGAGGCCCTCTCTCTGTTGTTCACCTCTGTAGCTCAGGACAATGGCCTTTAGGTCCCCCTGTGCCCATGTAGTGTGGAACCAAGTAGCTGCACAGCCAAGAGGTCAGAGGATGGGGCGAGGTGCTCTGTTGTTGCAGGTGCCTTCGTGGTTCTGTGGGCAGCTGGTGGGTGTGCCCATGGGGGTCCTCAGTAGCTCCTGGTCACAAGTGGGCATGGCCTTCCAGACAGAGCTGAGTTCAGTCAGCCCAGGCCACTCTGCCCGTGGCTCCAAGGGTGGCTGGTGGGCATCAACATTGAAATTTTGATAGGGATTTCACTGACTAAATATTGCTTTGGGTAATATAGGAATAGTAACAATATCTCTTCTAATTCTCAAACACAGTCCATTAACTTGTGTCTTCCTCAGTTTCTTCCATAATTTGATGTACTTTTCAGTATACAAATATTTAATTTTCTTGATTAAATGTATTCCTACATATTTTATTCTTTTTGATACTACCTGAAACAGATTGATTTCTTTTTCAGTTAGACATTTATTTGTGTAAAAAAGCTCAATTGATTCTTATATGTTGATTTTGTGTCCTGCAATTTCACTGAATTATTAGTCATAATCCCTTTTTGTGAGGATGTGTATGGTTTCATATATATAAGATCATGTTATCTGTAAGTAGAAATTTTCAGAAATTTGCTTCTTTCTCCTTGTCAGATTGCTATATAAGCAATTCTAAATTCATATGAAGTCAGAGAAGATCATGGTAAAAAGAATCTCAAGGAAGCAAAGGTTGAAGACATCTCATGTCCTGAACTCAAAATATACTACAAAGTAATAGTAAGTGAAGCAATATGGTACTAGCATAAAAACAGGCACAAAGCCAAATGACACTATAAAAGCTCAGACTTAATTGAGAAGGGCACAAAGAATATACAATGGAGAAGGAATAGCATCATCAACAAGAAAACTGCATATCCATATACAAAATCACAAAACCGAATACTTATATTCTGCACAAAAATGTTCACTGAAAATGGTTAACTTATAAATGTAAAATTTCAAACTTGTAAACAACTCTGAAAATGAGAAGAAGCAGAATCACCATAAGAGAGAATATATTAGGATTTGTACCCTAATATACAAGGGCCATCTATGAAATCTGAATTTTTTGGTACCAAGAGAAAAAGCCAAACTGTAATTAAGGAACTTAAGCAACCCAACCTCACATCCATGCTTAGTACTTCAATTGAATCCAAAAAACATTAAACATTTCCCATCAAGTAGAAAACTCCTTGCAAATACATAACCTATAATCACAATAAAAGAAAAAAAAAGGAATTTAAAAGATTAAACTAATACTTACATTTCCAACAAACAAATACTAAACCAAACCAATCAAAAATCAGAAACAAGTAAACATATTAACCTGCATTAAATAGCCTTAAACTGGCATTTGTATGTACATATTAAAAGAAACTGTTTCAAATAAGACAATCAAACTATCATCCCAGAAATGGATAATAATCAGTATAGACCCATCTGGTGCTCTGCTCGGCATAACTAGCCAGGGCAAATGGGTGAGCCAAGCAGCGTGAAGCTCCCTGGCTCCATCCCATGCCCCGCCCATGCCACAGTGAGGTCCCAGGCATGGCTTGGAGCCCCGCCCCCATCCTGCTCTCCACTTAGCCACACGGGCACCTGCAAGGCCCAGTCCCAATCCCCCATCCCTGCCTCTGTTCTTCTGGCTCTTCTGCTACCTGGTCCCACATTACAGAGGCACAGGGGATTATAAAGGACCTTTTCCTGAGCAAGACAAGTTAGAGCAGAAATTAGAACCAGAAAGAGGGCTTCTCAGGCTCCTCAATGAAAACCGAAGCTCAGCAGAAAAGTAAAGAGAATCTCTACAATAAAGTGACACCAGACCACCGTACTTGGTAAGTTGGAGGGATAATCACCTGGGACCATTACCTCCCATCAAAACCTGCACTATCTTCAGGGGAAGGGCAACTGGAACCTGCAGTAGAACTTTGCAGAGTTCAACCCTGCAGGAGGACAGGGAGCTCAACTTGGGACTAGCAGGCAGAAATCTGCCTGAATCTCACAGGTCTGCTGCTGGCTTGCTGAGACTCATTGACTCGTATATGCACACAGATGCCTACATTGACTACTGTGACAGCAGAGACATACCCTGAAGGAGACCCATCATTTTTATTTTATGCTCTTTGCAAAAAAGAAAATTTTTTTTCTATTTCTAATTCTTAATTTTTACTTTTTCTACTCTTTTCAAATTTTTACTTTTCTTTCTTTTCTTTTTTTATCTTTTTTTTCTCTCTCTCTCTCTTTCTCTCTTTCTCTCACTCTCTCTTGTTCTCTCACTGTCCCACATTGCTCTTCATCTCCACATTTGTTCTTTCTGCACTGAATTTGGATTTCTCCTTTATTTTTCTTTTCTTCTCTTTTTCCTTTTCTGGATTGTCATTAGATTTAAAGGAAAGCAAATATGGTATCTAGCCTCCCTGTTGCTGTTAGGTGATTCTGTTCACTTTTTTGTTCTTTAATTCTGCCTTTTCCTTTTACCTTTAACAATTTCTTAGAGTTTGTGTGATCTTCCTGTGTCTTCTGGCCTCACCCGTAATCTTTCCTGGTCTTTCTACCTGTCCCTTCCTCCCCAACTCCTTCTAACTCCCCACCCTGAAGGGGAAAGATGCTATTTAGAAGAGTTTATTCACTAAAAACATATGTTGGGTTGGTCCTCGGTTTTAATTTAATTCACCTAGTTAAATGTGATAGATTAATAAATACCACAAATTGTCATTTTCTAAGCTGTGCTTGATGCTATGGTATTGCATATTGTATCATTTGGGCTAACATGTTGTGATTGATCTAATCAGTTTTCCTTCCTGGTATAAGGAAAATAAAATAGCTTCAGAGTCATTAGAGTCTCAAAACCTAAAAACAAGCTATATCTGGAAGACACCTCTGGAAAGCAATCATTCCATAAGGGTTTTAAAAACAAGCAACAAAGATACCTACATTAGGCAATTTTGAAATATCAACCCAGAAATTAAACAAAGGACAGTACCAAAAACAAAAAAGAGAAGACATTTAAGCAAGGCACAAATGCAGGCTTCCTTGCCACAAAATGGAAATTCTGAGGGAAATGAGGTGGAAAAGTCTAATAATCAACCACCTGGACACCCTGAACTGATAGCACAGGAAGTAACAAAGGAGATGCATGAGGCTCTAGAAAAATTCAAAGCAGAAATAATCTCCCAGATAAATACAGAGATGGTGAGCAGAGTGATAGACATGATCAGAGGCTCTAGAACAGAAACAGGTAAGAAAATAGATGAGATCAGAAACATGCTGGAAGCCATGAATGCCCAGCACAAGAAAGAAATGGAAACCATGATCACTCAACGTAAGAAAGAAATGGAATTCATGAAACAGATTCAAACAGATATTGAGGAGATTAAAAACTCCATTTGAAAGCATGCAGAGCAGACTAAGAGAATCTGAAAGCAGAATATCATATATAGAAGACAGGGTTGTGGTTAAGAACCATGAAAACAGAGATTTCTTAAAGACAGTAAAGGACCATGAGAAATCAATCCAGCAGCTACTAGATGATGCAAAGAAGAATAACATAAGACTGAGTCCATGAAAAAACAGGAGAAAGTACAATTGACATAAAAAAATACTGTTCACAGAAGTAATAGTAGAAAACTTCCCAGAGAGATGTACAGAATTGGACATACAGATAAGTGAGGAATATAGAACTCCAAAAGGCCATGACAAAAAAAATCTATACCTAGACATATAATAGTCAAGATCCCAGAAACCCAACGGAAGAACAAAATCCTAAAGACAGTTAGAAAAAAGAAACAAATCACCTACAAAGGAAAGCCCATCAGAATCATGGCAGATTTCTCAACAGAAACCCTCAAATCAAGGAGAGCCTGGAATAAAGTATTTCAAGCCCTAAAAGAAAATAACTTCCAAACTAGACTGTTGTATCTGGCAGAATTATCTTTCAAAATTGATGGGGAAATTAGATACTTTCACGACAAAGAACTGCTGAGAAATTTCATGAACCCCAAACAAGCACTCCAAACAATTCTAAGCAATATCCTAGAAAAAGACAATGAATGTCATAACTCCATGAGGCCCAACAGAGGGAAGACACCAAGCAAGGTAAGACACTAAAGGGAAAGGGGGGAAAATAAGAAATAAAAGAGCCAACAGCAGTACAACATCACGACAAGGATGAGTCAATATCTCTCAATTATAACTATCAATGTAAATGGTCTCAAGTCACCAATCAAAAGAAAGAGACTGACAGAATCGATTAAGAAGCAAAACCCAGAAATATGCTGTATACAATAAACACACCTAACTCAAAAGGAAATTCATAGACTGAAAGTAAAAGGATGGAAAGCAGTTATCAATGCGACAAGAACCCAGGAAAAAACAGGCGTAGCAATCTTATTTGCAGACAAAGTAGATTTCAAACCAAAAGTAATTAAAAGAGACAAAGATGGTCACTACATCTTTGTGAAGGGAACAATCCAAGAGGAAGAGATGACAAACCTAAATATATATGCATCAAAAATGAATGCCCCCAACTGTACAAAACAAATATTAATGGACATGAAAAACCAAATAAGCACTATTACAATTGTAGTGGGGGACCTCAACAGCCCTCTATCACAAGTAGACACATTATCTAGAAAAAAAATTAACAATGAAATTCTAGAACTAAACCAAGCTATTGAACAAAGGGACTTAACAGATGTTTACAGAGTGTTTCAACCCACAAAATCAGAATACACATTCTTTTCAGGTACACATGGCTCATTCTCCAAAATAGATCACATGCTAGCTCATAGGACATATCTATATAGCTGTAAAAGAACTGAAATTATCCCCTGTATATTTTCAGACCATAGTGCAAAAAACTGGAGATCCATAACATAAGAAACTGCAAAACTCCCACAAACATATGAAAATTGAATAACACCCTCCTGAACAATCAATGAGTCACAGAGGGAATTAAAGAAGAAATTAGACAGTTCTACAAGTAAATTATAATGCCAGTACAACATACAGGAATCAAAGAGACACAATGAAAGCAGTTCTATATGGGAAATTCATAGCAGTGAATGCCCATATTAGGACAACAGAGAGAACTCAGATAAATAACCTAATGCAGAACCTTAAGCTCCTAGAAAAAGAAGAGCATAACAAACTCAAAGTTCATACAAGAAAGGAAATTATAAAGATCCAAGCAGAAATCAATGCAATGGAGTCTAAGAGAATGATACAAAAAAATCAATGAACCAAAGAGGTGGTTTTTTGAAAGAATAAATAAAATTGATACATTTTTAGCCAACATTATCAAAAAAAGGAAAGAAAAGGTTCAAATCCATGCAATTAAGAATAAAAAAGATGAAGCCACAACAAATCCAGCAGAAAACCAGAGGATCAATACCTACTTTGAGAACCTGTACTCTAATAAAATGGAAAACACAGAAGAAATGGACAGATTCCTAGATACCTATGAATTGCCAAAGTTAAATGAAGAAGACATAGAAATTCTAAACACCCCAATTACTATGAGTGAAATTGAAATGTAATAAAAAATTTACCAACAAAGTAAAGCCCAGGTCCTGATGGGTTCACTGCTGAATTCTACAAGACATTTAAAGAAGAACTATTGCCATTACTCTTTAAACTCATCAAGGAAATTGAAAGGGAAGCAAGGCTTCCAAATTCATTCCTGGAAGCAAATGTTACTTTGATTCCAAAACCATGGAAAGACCCAACCCAAAAAGAGAACTACAGGTAAATCTCCCTAATGAACATAGATGCAAAATTCCTCAACAAGATACTGCCAAACAGAATACAGAGGGTCATCAAGAAGATCATAAACCCTGACCAACTTGGATTTATCCCAGGGATGCAAGGATGGTTCAACATCCAAAAATCAATAAATGTAATACAGTATATTAACAGAGTCAAGGACAAAAACCACATGATCATCTCAATAGATGTAGAAAAGGCATTTGACATAATTCAACACCCATTCATAATAAAAACACTACAGAAAATTGGAATAGAAGGTGGTTATCTCGTCTTGATTAAGGCTATCTATGAAAAACCAAGAGCCAATCTCATACCAAGTGGTCAAAAACTAAAAACTTTCGCTCTAAAATCAGGAACAAGACAAGGATGGTCATTATCACCACTCTTGTTCAATATTGTTCTGGAAACATTACCCATAGCAATTAGAAAAGAGAAAGAAATAAAATGTATAAAACATAGGAAAGGAAGAAGTAAAACTATCATTATTTGCTAATGATATATTACTTTACAAAGAAGACCCAAAAAACTCAGTCAAAAGTCTTCTAGACCTAACTGACACATTCAGTAGAGTAGCTGGATACAAAGTCAACACTCAAAGAACAATAGCCTCCTTATATGCAAATAGCAGACCCATTGAGAGAGAAATTCCAGAAATAATTCCTTTTACAATAGCATCTAAAGAAATGAAATATCTAGGAATCAACCTAACAAAGGAAGCAAAAGACCTCTACACTGAAAACCACAGCATTCTGAAGGAGATTGAAGAGGATATAAGAAAATGGAAAGATATCCCTTGTTACTGGGCAGGAAGAACAAATACAGTGACAATGGCCATACTTCCAAAACTGCTGTATAGATTTAATGCAATACTGATTGAAATTCTAACAATATACTTCACGGAACTAGAGAAAAGAATCCAAAAATTTATTTGGGAGCAGAAGAAAGCTAGAATAGTAAAAGCAATTCTATGCAACAGAGACATGGCTGGGAGTATCACAATACCCAACTTGAAACTATACTACAAAGCTAATGTGATAAAAACAGCATGGTACTGGCAAAGAAACAGACCTGAGGATCAGTGTTATAGATTAGAAGATGCAGAAACAACTTCAGACACACTCAGCCACCTCATCTTTGACAAAGGAGTCAATCACCCTCATTGGAGGAAAGATAGCCTATTTAATAAATGGTGTTGGAAAAACTGTATTTCAACCTGCCAAAGATTAAAACTAGACCCATACCTATCACCATGCACTAAACTAAGATCCAAGTGGATTAAAGATCTAAATATTAATACAGAAACACTAAACTTGCTGGAAGATAGGTAGAACTCTCGACGACATTGGCATAGGAAAAGTCTTTATGAAAAAATCTTCAGTAGCACAGGAGCTAGCACAAAGAATCAACAACTGGAATCTCATTGTATTAAAAAACTTCTGCACTGCAAGAGAAATTACCAATAGAGCTAAGAGACAACCTACAATGTGGGAAGAAATTTTTAGCAGCTATACCTTAGACAAAGGTCTACTATCGAGAATATATAACGAGTTGAAAAATATCAGACATGCCAAATTCAAAGACCCAATTGAAAAATGGGCATGTGAAATGAACAGACATTTCTTAGACAAAGAAGTAAAAGCAGCAAATAAATATATGAAAAAATGTTCAACATCATTGGTCATTTGAGAGATGCAGATGAAAACAATACTGAGATTCCACCTCACCCCAGAAAGAATGACTGTTATCAAGAAACCAACCAATAACAAATGCTGGTGGGGGTGTGGAGAGAAAGGAATCCTTCTCCATTGTTGGTGGGAGTGCAGACTGGTGCGAACACTGTGGAAATCAGTTTGGAGATACCTCAGAGAACTAGAACTAGAGGTCCCATTTGACCCAGCTATTCCCCTGCTGGGTATCTTCACCAAAGAATTAAAAGAATCATACTCCAGTGAGATATGTGCACCTATGTTTATAGTGGCACAGTTTGTAATAGCTAAAGCTTGGAAACAGCCTAAGTGCCCATCAACTGGAAACTGGATAAAGAAGATGTGGTTTTTTAGTAAAATGGAGTACTACTCAGCCATAAAGAATGAGAAACTAGAGACATTTATAGCTAAATGGATGCATATTGAGGCCATACTCTTAAGTGAAATAAATAGGACACACATGTGTAAATACTGAATGGTTTCTCTAGTGTGAGAGACTGAAAGTGTAAATAAGGATGAAAATGATTAAAATGAATAATTGATAATTTGAAATAGGAAAAGGTCCACAGGTGTAGTGCTGGTGGGAGGGGAAGGGGAAAGGGAAGAAAGAAAAGGAAAAATTATGAGAAAGAAAAAAAAAAAAGGAAACAAAGTCTATGTAAATAGGGAAGGGGGGGCTGTGAAGGGCAAACAGGTAATTGGGGAAAAAATAAGAACTAAGATACATCATGTTCAGGTACAAGCACCCAATGATGAATGCAAATGTATTGTATACCTAAAATGTACCAATAAATATATATTTAAAAAGTATAGGATATAGGTGTCACAAAAATAAAAAGTACAATTTCATAAATGAAGAATAAATTTTGGAGACCCCCAAACCAACTCAAAACAAAGCAGAAAATATCCAAAAATAAAAACAAACAAACAAAAAATACATCCTAGATTCCACTGAAAATGTAAGAAGAGTCATTCAGTAAAGGTAGAAAATGAATTGAGAAAAAATAAAAATGAATCATACCACATTAGAGAAGAAGTGATAAATGTAGAAAATAGGCAATGGAAATGCATGCCTAAAAATTGAGTTTCTATAAAGAAAACAGAAAAGAAGGAAACAAAACTAATATTAAAAATTATATCCCAAAATATGATTCTAGAAATAAAGCACTTATATTTTCATATTGTAGCAGTCCTACCATTTAGTGTAGAAAATTAACCTATAATGATTGCTCTGGAAATTTACCCTGGTAATACCAGTAGACCGTATAGATAATGACAAAAATTCTATGGGTTTCTAGGGAGAAAAAAGTTTACTTTAAAAATTAATAAATATTTTCTACTCTTTGCTTAATCACTCAGATGCCAACTCCTTCAGATATATACAGAATTTGTTTTCTTTTATAAAAAGCAGTTTTTAAACACAGATTAACAACAGAGAAATAAACATAAACCTGTAAACACTAGCCAAAGAATCCATCTGTATCTATATTAATCCCAGACAAAGTACCTGAAGGGAAAGTGTATAGAGTCAGAGAGTAAGAGATATTTCATTATAGCAAAATATTAAATTAAAAATAAAAATATTTTAATTAACTGAGCATAACTTGTGAAATTGAAAACTCTTTTGAAAATTCATCAAAAATTTAAAAAAAATAGAAAAGAAAAAGAGCCAGGGATGTAGCTCATTGGCTCAGCACCTGCCTGGCAAACAAGGTCCTCAGTTCAATCCCTGGTGCTGGGGGGAAAAAAATAGTACTAAACTTCCTATATCGCTAAACTAAATTAAATATGTAATAAATACTTCTCATAATAAAAAGTTCCAGTTTGAAATACCTTCTATATACAAATTTAACAAATACTGATGAAAAAATTACAAATCACATCAAACTAGTACACAGAGTAGGATAAAATAGAACACTTCTAAACTTGTGTTAAGGATCCAACATGATTTTTTTAAAAAGAAGAAAATGCACTATAAGAGAAATAAACAAGCAAAATAAAATCCTAAAACCAAGCCAAAGGCTTTCACAAGTATAGATACTAAAATAAATTAAATTCATTGTATAAAGATAATTATGTTATGACAAGGCAAGATTTATTTCATGAATTCCTTATTAAAATAGAAAGAAAAATAATTGTGAGAAGAAAAAGGAAAGCACATAATTGTATCAATAGATGAAGAAAAAATTTGTTTTCACAATACAACAAACTTTGTAATTTTTTTTGAAAGCCCTTAAAGTTGCTTAAAAGTCTACAAGAAAAGCTGGGCAAAGAATTTTTGTTTCATTTTGATAAAGCACATCTAGAAAATCTGGTATTTTCTATTATAATGATGAAATACTGATGCTTTCTCATTTAATTCAGGAGGAAATCCAAGACAGTAGATGAAGACAAATAAAAATAACCATCTATATAGAATTAGAAATTAAAAACTATTTTATGCCTTTTACAACAATCAACGGATAAACTATTGGAAATCTTCAAGGAATGTTTCATAGTTAAATAAATAGCTATTGTACAAACAAAGTATGTTGTACACATTAGCAAAAATTACAAATGAATTGAAAACACATAATTTATAATAGCAATAAAGTGTATATAATTATTAGACACAAATGTAACAAAACATCCAAAATCTCTACTTTGTAAAGCTTTGTTACAATATAGTTAACAACATAAATTCCATATATTTAAAGTGTGAAAATTGAGTTTTGAACTCAGTGTACACAATGAAACTTTCATGAAAATTAATAACTCATTCTTTATTATTGATGCATTGAAGTATTTATAGGTAAAATGTAGTATCTGAAAATAGATTGGAAATATTTAGAAAATAACAAGGAATGATGTTAAAAATTAAAGACAAATGGCAGAAAATTGTTAATGATAATGCACTTGTTAGATATATGAGAATTAATATCATTTGTCCTATGTCTCTGTCTTGAAACTTCAAATTTAAAAATAGTTTTGTTTTGGGCCAGGGATTTGGCTCAGTGGTTCTGTTGCCTGTCTCACAAGCTCAAGGTCCTGAGTTTGATCCCAGGTATCCCCCCCCCAAAAAAGTTTTGTTTTGCTCTTTTTTGCTTCTTTGTTTATTTTTTTAACAAACAAAGGCAGAAGAATGAAACTGACATTGATAGTTCAAGTCAAATGATGAATAAGGGCTTCAAAACAGTGTGCATTATGATTTAAAAAATAAACAACTAGATAGAAATTGATACCGTCTTCAAATTTTATATTCCGTCAATGACCTCATACAATCCGTTGTGGTTTTAAGGCATCCCCACAGTTCGTATGTTGACAACTGAATTCCCGGTGCAGGAGTGTCCATAGGTGGAATCTCTAACAGGTGGTTAAGATTAACTCCATCATCATGATTTGATTAATGCCATTATAAAGGAGACTCATTACTACAAAAGTGGGTTTGTTAGAAAAGTGAGTCTGGACCCCTTGCACCCCAGACTCTCTTCTGCTTCTGCCTCCTGCTACAGCCGGATGCATTAGGAAAGCTCTTGCAAAAATAATAGTACCACGATTTGGAATTCTCAGCCTTCAGAACTGTAGGCAAATAAATGTGTCTTCTCTATAAATGACCCAGATTCAAGTGTTCTCTTGTACTAGCACCACACAACCTTCATTTGCTGGTAAACTTTGAGAAAATTATAAATTTACCAGTAAACCTTATCTCTGATTTAGATTGTTTTCTCCAGTTCTCCATTCTGAAACTTCTCGGTGATTTGTGTTCAATAGAACCTGCAATGACTGACTAGTCAGTGATATTCTTATGATTGTTGCAAACCTTTTCTCTCCGCTTCGCTTTTCTCTGCATTATATGCATCGATGTTTTCGTGCTGAATCTTATAAATGAAAAACTGCGAAGAGGAATTCAAGCTATACTTCTTCTATTTTTCAGTTATATCCTCTACATCTTCTTGTGTTTTCTTACAAATATTTCTATGTGTAAGAAGGAAAAACAGTGTAACTGTTTTCTAGTTGAAATACAATGTTTTCTTTTTCTTTAAAAATGATGCATACTTCCTTCAGCATATATTTCTTGATGATAAACTCTACTTGTTACTAAATTTGTGTTGACTGCAATAGTGATTATCTAAAAAAAGGCAATGAAAACAATGTAAATCAAATTAATGATATAACTAAACAAAAACACAAAAAGTTTCAGTAAACTTTGAACACAGTACTCTTATTATACATACTTATAGGATTTTATTTAAATAGATATGAATGTAAATTATGTATTACTTTAATTAGAATACATGAAATCAAGTTTTGATACTGCTCTACTGTTATAGATGAATCATATTTAATAATTCTGTTCTAGAGGAGCATATATAATGATACTTTGAAATTTTCAGGTGATATTTGAGGTAATTAAATCATTCATTAATTAAAAAAACATTTAGTAATGCAACCTAAATATAGTCAGACTGTACATCCTCAAGTAGTAAACAAAAAATCATAGTAAGGCAATGCATCAATTGCCCATTGTTACAATAATGTCAGATAAGCAAAACTTTTTCACACTAATTTATTCAACTCGTGAGTTTGAAGATCAACAGTGATCTGAAAAGTGGAGCTACATAGTAAGCTCTACTTAAAGGGCTGGTTCTTGGTGGGATCCTCTCTGAGGCTGATTTTCAGGTGTTCTCTATGTTGACGCCATGTGACCTTATTCAATGGCTTTTCCTAAGGAGCAGAAACTACACAGAGAAAGTTCTCTTATGAAGATGATCACAGTCAGAATGGACTTAGTTTAAATGCATCCATATTTTTGCTAAGTAGTAGCATCCCACTGGCCACAGCAAGTCACAGCTTTAAATCCAAAATGAAGAAGTAAAGAAATATACTCCTCCCAGTAAATAGAGGAAACAGTAAAGTCATGGAGGAAGGAGCTAAAGTGATGTTGGAAGAATTGGAGCCATCTAGAAAATCTACTGTAGGCAGTCTGATCATGTCACAGTATATGTAATTAAATATTTTTTGACATTTATCATAATATGACAGCATAACTCCAATATTTGTAAAAGAAAATATATTTAGTGTTTGTAGAAATAAGGTTTTATTAGACAATAAATTAGGGTACTGATCTTTTAATTTTCAAGGTTAAAATGGAGTTTGAGTATATTTTATCTGTTCTATTAGAAACTTCAAGTAAATTGTACTGCATTTTCTTAATTTTTAAAAAGCTACTTGTTTTATGTTTACTATTGGTGACCCATATTTAGTAACTTTTCCTTACTTTCATTTCTCATGAAGCATAATATCTTTCTTAAGCTGTCATATGAATTTGCTTTAAACCAAGTATTACCTTCTAATTATTTCCAAAAATGTGCTCATTAGCTTCTTTTATAAGTATAATTTGTCCTTCTCATCCTATTTCCATCACCACTGACTAAAAGCCTATGCACATAATAAATATTTACTTAATATCATAAAATAATGAAAGCAACTAAATTGCCATATGGCATTCAAAGGAATGCCAGATTTCTTAGTCATCTTTCCCTGGACCTTTTGAAACAGATTAAATATCTGATATGTCTTGGTCTGCTGATTTTGGTTTTTTTCTTTTTTTTAATGAAATCCTACCCAGAGGCTGGGGAATGAATTGGATTCATGGCCAAAGCGGTTCATGATAATACAGTGATGGATGATGACTCACAGCTTGCAACATTTTTTTTTTAAATTGTCACAAAACAAACAAACAAAAAAGCCTGGAAGCCAGTGTCTAGCATGGCTGCCAACCTAGTAAAAGAGCGAGCAAAACATTAACAAAAACAAATGACAAATTCCTCGTGGAAATGCACTTGTTTGGCAGCCACTGTAGGTAATGTTAATCAACAGGCAAAGCAGAGAGGGTAGCCTGCAGGAGGCCATGCAAAGGAGTGGGACCTCACTTACTAGACTCAAATGTATTTCTCTTCAAATACACACACACACACACACACACACACACACACATATATAGCAAATATATATTAATATATATAGCAAATATATAGATTGCTTTCACATAAATTACACCATGTTGTGAATCAATTACAAAAAAATAGAAAGCTACTTTTATTTTGAGAAAATGTCTTAAAGTATTTATTTTGTATTTTCTTATTTTTTACTTACAAAGCAACATGTTTGAATTATTCCTTTTCCTTGCTTTTCCCTTACACTATATCAAATCTTTATCATATTTTCTTAAATGTTTACTGGCAATAGAGAACATTATGAATTTTGTTAGATTGAAAACAAGCTTTTTCATTAGAAATCAGAGACAGGGAAAATAGTTGATGCACAGACAATTTAAATACTGCTGAGCCCATTACTTTGCAAAATGAAAACCTAAAATTAATAGTTTTTAGTCTTTGTTAATGGTTAGATATATTTATAGTCTTTTAGGAATATAGAAAACAAATAAGTCTAAAAACATATTTCTGAAATTTAAATTTGCTTTGGTATACCAAGGATACTCATAATGTAAGTAGATTTGAGTCTGGACACATTACTATGTTTCAGTATTGTTTTTTATAAAACTTATTAATAGTATCTCTAAGATGATTATGGTTAAAAGTAAATGAGAAAATATGTGAAAAATACTGGCATGAATGAAGTATGCATTCATTATTTAAAAATATTATTATTGAAATTCATATTCCGTACAATATATTATGGTACAGAATAACAAATATCATGTTCTTTTAGATTTGGAAATTTATTACCAGTCCTCAATATTCATACTGTATTAATCAACAATAAGAAGTAGCTGTTTTTATCAAGCATGTCTAAATTAGAAAATATGACTAATGATTATGGTCTTAAAGAGACATTTCTACAATGTACTATTTGCTTAAACAGATTTTAGTCATAGCTATGCAATACATATACCTGCACATACAATTTTATTCCATTATATATATTTTTATGTTGATCTTATAAGTAATGTCCACATTTTTGACATTTCTAATGACTCCACCAGTTATCAGTATACAAACAAGATAGTAGAGTTGGAGGAGCTTCATAATCACTGAAAAATGTGAATTATTGTGATGTAAATTAGTTTATTAGGGAGATGAGTTGTAGAAGATATTAAATATATGGGAAAACAGGTGTGTGAATACAATTAGGAAAAAAGGAAGAAGAAAGTAATTTATTAGTGTTTGCCAGAGAAACAGTACCAGAATGATAGTCATGCACTAAATATCAACATTTCTGTCAATGACAGACCAAATAGTCACATGTGTAATGATTGTAACATAAGGTTACAGAGAAACTGAAAAAACCCCCAAGTCTTTTATGAAAGGAAGAAAGAGAAGAAGGGATGGGTGAGAGAAAAAGAGAAAGAAGAAGAGAAGAGTCAGAAACAAAAGAAGGAAGGCAAATAAATATTTGAACTATCTGCCATGAAGAAATAATGGAAATACGAATTAGGAACATCTGTAATATATGGACTTTTTTTGAGAATTTGGACACGTGTCAGTAACTTGCTTTATAATTTTTGTTTATGAACTATGAAGAATTTTGAGAATTTGCTATGGTTGTTTACTTCTATCATTAAGCATTGTTTTCCTTGCATAAAATATACTGACAAACATGATATTACAAAGACATTACTTTTCTTTTATGTTTGCCTCTCTCACAAAATGAGCAGTGTGAGTGAATTAGTAAGGTATTCCACTTCCCCTTGTCATGTCACATTCCCAATTCTGTAGGTCAGGGTGAAACGGCAAAGCGGAACACTAAAATTTATATATATAAATAAGCACATCTATTATATATATATTTACAAATGTTTATACATGTTTACACATTCGAGGAATAGATGTCTTAGTTGCAGCTGTCAAATGAAATACAGAGAATCAAAATTGCAGTTTTATTAAGAGACATTTAATAAAGTGATTTATTTTATCAACTTAAAAAATATATCCAATATAAATTTGGCAATAAAATCTCATTTTATGAATGTGATATTTGGTATTTCAATAGAATTCACTGAAAGATTTAAATTGTGACATCAACCCTGTTGCCATGTGAAGATTAGCAGAGAGAGAACTGTGAGTCTTGTTATTGTGTTTGATAGAATATTATGACAGAAGAAATGACTATGAGAAGAAATGAGACATCTTATTTTATTTATTTTCCATGGAAATAATTGAAAACTAGTAACAATTATGTTTCCAAAACCTAATGGAACAAATTAAACAAATTTCAGAAAATTCTAAATATGAAAAAGTTACATAATCCATCCAGTAAATTACACATCTATGTAGACATTTTCACTGAGCAGTTATTGTCAATATTATTGTAGTTTAATACTGATTATTTGTGGGTCAAATTTAAGAATATGTGAAGAAATGAAGTTATTTCAAATCAATATCTTGTTTACCAATAATAACTATATAGAAAGACTATAAAAAATGTTGTAGTCAAACATTTGACATACTATTTTATGTATTATCCATTTTTCTTTTCCGTTTCTGCTCTGCCTATCTAGGCTTGTGTCAGGTGATTTGTGTCAGATAAGCAATTTCAAGGTGTAGCGAACCATAAGCTGAATTTCCGTAAATATTCTAAATGGAGGACAAGTAAAAATAAAGATGTCTACAAGTGACTGGAAAATAAAGATGTCTATAAATGTGAATCTTTACAGCTATCTGGTGTATATGAACTGAAATGATTTAAAACGCTGAGATTTCCCATGATGAAAATTCACTTTCTATGAAAAAATCCTATCAATAGGTACTCATTCATATTGTGGTTTGGGAAGAGATATTTAAAGAAGCTAAACATAGTTTTAACAAACTATGTTTTTACATTGGAAAAATATGTTGTACTTACATTTACAATTAATAGTAAGAAGGTGTCATTAATTTTCAAGGTTGAAATTGCTTCTCTAAATACCCAGTATACATTTTTATAAACTTAAATGATTTTGTGTGACAATTAGCATAGATGTATTTTTTCCCCAAAACTTTAATTTATTTACATACCTCTATCTCAGCATCCTGTTGCATAGAGGGAGTAAATTAAAGTGTTTACTTAATGCCATTAGTGAAAATGAGAATATGATAAATGAAGATTCTTGTGACATGGATCATTGGGCTAATGATCAATATCCCTAAGTTCCTAGAAGTTACAGCTCCCACAAAAGAGAATTAGCTAATGTCGATTACAATATATCAAGGTGCCACTGCTAGCTAGTGTTCTGTAAACGCATTAATAATAGCTTACAACAGGTTTGTTGTAAAGGTCCAAATAGCCAGCTTGGAAAATGGTATACTAAATTACAATTTAAAGTTATATGCAGATATCTAAGTCATGTGAAATCACCATTTGAGATGAAAAGTACATATATATTATGTAAATTAATTTTTACAATGCTTCTGCATGATATTATTATGTCATGAGGATGGAAAATGTTGCTGCAGTTCAGATTCTTTCAATATGTCTAATGGACAGGAGATGATGGGCCGGGGATTTAGCTCAGTGGTTCTGGTGCCTGCCTCGCAAGCGGAAGGTCTCGAGTTCGATCCCTGGTACAAAAAAAAAAAAAGCATATCCTGGGCAGGAGATGGGAGAAAATTCTTCTAGTGGACAGCAAACCTGTTTGCAAAGGAAAGGTTCCTACCTAGAGTACCAACCTACACCAATTACTTGACAAATGTTTGATGTGTTCATCAAAACTCAAAAGAAAAAAAATTGGTAGAAAAAAATTGGAAGAAAAAAATGAGAAGAATTTTGGTATTATTCAAATATCTGTTGTTTTTCCATCATAATCAGGCCTGATGATAGGAGAGGCCATGACACACAAAGGCTCACTGATAGCAATAAAGGTTTTAGAATCTCAATGCTTTAGAGGCCAGCAGTCCGCAGCAAACTCCCTGATGCCTTCTTATGGGTACAATTACACAAAGGGAAAAGACAAAAAGCCTGGCCCACAAAGAGTTACAAAGATATCTGAGAAAAGACAGTAGACCAGGGTGGGGAAAGAGATGGGCAGTCAATGAGGATATAACTAAGTTAGGAGAAGAATGAAATCCCAGAAGGCTAAAGGAAGTTAACCAATGAAATAAGTCAAATCTTTTTCCAATGTCCTTTCCTGAGGCGGTTTTCATACTTGGAAAAAAACTAAATGAAAACAAATCCTCATAGGCCAAGGGAGCCAGCCACACTCTAGTAATAGAAATGATAATGATTCCCTTTTTGAATGACACCTATGTTTATTAACTTGTGAATTTGTAGACTGAGTAAAGAAAGACTTCCTGCACAAGTGGGACAAAACACTCAGGTTGATACTGATAATCAGAGAATCCAAATGACACTATGGCCCCCCCAACAGAACGGGAGTAGATGACAGATGACGTGTTAGTAACAGATGGAGTCTCGACAGGGTGTTCAGTAGGTCTGCAAACACACATGGTGGCATTTACCCAGTCATAGAATATGTCATCAGGATTACAACTGAGGCCTGAAGTAATCCGTGGTTTTGTGCAATATAATATATCATATTTGGAAAGTCCAAGAGGAAAGCTCCACAACTGTCTCCTTTCCCCAGCCACGATAATAAATCAAAAGTAATATTGTACAGGGGTGGGAGTGTAAAGGAGGATAATGCCACCCTTAAAAATCTAAAGGATACAGATATGGTAGTTTCTATTATATGTTCAGATACATATCTATTAACACATTACTTTTCTCGATGCAGAAATCAGATGGATCTTGTATCTTGCAAATAAATTCCTCCTTACTCCATCAAGAAGTAACTTCAATGACAGCTGCCATGCCAGGTATATGAGATTTTTGTTACAGTAGATTCACATGGCTTCTGAAAAATGATTTTCAATTATGCAGTGAAAGATGTACACTTTTCTACTCTGATCATCCAAGTGGATCAGAAACAATTTATACCCAGTACAACAACATAGATGTAATTTTTTGAATAAAGAACTATATTTGCTTTCCCGCTTTCTAGCACAATATATTTTAAAGAACTCTTATAGGGCATGTGAGTGCTAAGAATGGCTTTTACATTTTTGAATGAATGATACATAATATTTTTAAAAATTATTTGATTGTGAGTGAAAACAGTTTCTCAAATTGTTTCCTTTGGCTCCAAATCTTAAAAATATTCACCATCTTTCCCTTTATAGAAAATGTGGCAACTCCCAATCTAGACCATTTTGTCATCTTGTGATCAACTGTGTCAATGATATTATTCTAATTGAGTTAGGTGAATATCAAGTTATAATTTACATAAATGTAAAATTTAAAGGTACATAGAAGATAATTATTCTGGAATTCAGTGGTGAGTAAAGTTAAGAAGAGATAATATTGTTCAGTTTGTTTTTTTATAGAATGTGCTCTTGCATCTTATTATAATAGTAGATTTGGTTTTTTAAAGGCTGTAAAATGTATTCTTTTAAAGATAATTGTGACTATAAATTCTGGAAAATGATGCAATATCCTGTCTAGAAGCATTTGAGAGTTTATCATTTTTGTTTTTATCCTATTTTAAGATTTTAATCCAATTTTGTTTGTTTGTCTTTTCCCCAAACATTTAATTTTTAAATTCTGTTTCTCTCAAAACTTGATTCCCTAGTTGTGTTAATTTTGTTCATTTTAGGGGTATTGTAATTTATGCAACTAATATTTTGTTACTTTTTATTTTAGCCTAAACATTTGCAAACTTCATTTTGTCAAGTATCTTTCAAAGTAACTGTCCCACTATTTGTCTTACCATTTGATTGTTTTGCAGGTTCTTATAGATAGGAGGGTTTGACAATAGTTTTTTTCAAGGTTCATGTTTTTTATTTTTCTTTCTTGCACATGTACAAAATATACACATGCTTTTTTAGCTCACTTTATATCATGAACAAAAGAACAGCTCATTTTAATTAGGGTGCCTCAGGATACCTCAAGACATATTCACCTTGCCAGATTGCTTTGATTCACAGTTTTATCACCCTTTTGTTAATCTTAGATGATTTTTAATTGCCCTAAATAATCTGTAGTGTATCGAAAGATGTTAGTAATTAGTTGATTTGCATAAACTGTCATTGGAAGTAATTTATAGGAAAATAATAAATGTGCAGCATGAAAACAAATTGATAAAGAAGCACAGAAGTAATTTTGCGATTCAATAGACAAGAATGACTTTAAATGAGGGATTTGTATAAGAAAATAATAGTTTACTTTTGAAAGTAGCTTACAAACTGAAAGCTTTCAGAGTAAGCTAATGTAGCAAGGAATCAAAATGAGGATTGTAAAATAGATTTGGGAAGTATGTATTCTGCCTAGGAATAGCTCAAGTTGGGACACATAATGAATTGGAATAACAATTGCTATGTAATAAACAAATGAAATACTAAGTTATGGATGACTTTATTTAAAAAACTTGTAAATAATTAGATATTGTAAGTTTTTGTAGTTATTGTTTTATGTGTCTTTACTTTGTCTACTCAATCAGTAAATAGAATAAAGAAAATTTTTCACTATAACAGGTGTTTTGTTTGCATGACTTAGAGAAAAGCTTCATTGCAATAATGTGGATGCAAGTATAGACACATCAACATTTTCTTCCCAGAATTGAGTTTTCGCTACTTTATTCTGACCAAACTTCAGGAACCATTGTACAAAGCATATCAAGAATTTGGAAAAGTGCAGAATTTATATGACTTGTTTTAATAGAAAATGCAATAAATTTTTTTTAGCCTATCCAGTATCTCCTTTTATAGGAGTCTATGTGGTAACTGAAAGAAACTTAAAGGTTTAGTGATCTTAAAAGAGTTGACAAATCATGCATTGGGAAAAAATAAAGATAAAATGAAAACTGGTCCAAAGTAACTGTGCCACATCTTTGCGAGAGAGAGAGAGAGAGAGAGAGAGAGAGAGAGAGAGAGAGAGAGAGACAGACAGAAGGATTAATTTTTAAAAATCTGCTAAGACTAGCAATATAGCAATATCTGTGTTAATCTGTCTTGGTACCATATAAACCAAATTCTACCAACTCAGCAAGAATGGTGGTTACCAGTGTGGATTCACCTGGCCATGAAAATCAGCAATCCTGCTGTTAGAGGAGATAGACCCTAGGATAATAAGCAGAAATTATGCTGATGGCTTCATTCGTAAAATATGCTCACATATAGGAAATGGACAAGGAAACTCACATCGTTTTTAACCTAAAGTTGCACTTGAATTTGGGGCAAGTTAGTAGATCAGCTTGCATTGAATAACAAGCACAGAAATGAGAGCTCTCCATATATAGTCTCTAAATCTGGGTTCTAGAGTGACCAGAGAACTCCACACGTGCAAGAACTGAGGGATCCTCAAAAGCATTTAAAGCCAAGGCAGATTGTTATACAATTCAAGTTTCAGAAGTAGCCAGAGCTTTGTTAAATAGTGAAAGACCTCTTGCATATTTTTTTGTTTAATACCGTTGTATTTTAAACTAGACTGAATCAATTTTCCCTGAATATATTTGGATCCTCTATGTCTTACCATACCTGGAATAGCACAGAGGATTCTAGGGGTAAAACAGCTAAAAGACAATAGCGACACACATGTGTAAATACCGAATAGTATCTCTAGTGTGAGAAACCGAAAGTGTAAATAAGGATGAAAATTATTAAAATGAATAATTGATAATTTGAAATAGGAAAATGTCCAAAGATGGAGGGGTGGTGGGAGGGGAAGGGAAAAGGGAAGAAAGGAAAGGAAAAATTATGTGAAAGAAAAAAAAATGGAAACAAAGTCTATGTAAATAGGGAAGGGGGGGGGGGCTGTGAAGGGCAAACAGGTAATTGGGGAAAAAATAAGAACTAAGATACATCATGTTCAGGTACAAGCACCCAATGATGAATGTAAATGTATTGTATACCTAAAATGTACCAATTAATAAAAAAAAGACAATAGCGAACTTTCTCAGTTCTAACAACTGTAGATTACTCAGTTTAATCTTTCTTTTGATAATGACTTTTTTATTTTTTCATTCTTGGAGATTATAAACATTCTGAAACCAGATTTGAGTAATTTATGTCATGTATCTCTCTTTCTCTCTCCTTCTCTCCCTCACTATATTTCTTTTCTTGGATTTTGATCTCTTTTTGTCTTACTCAGATGTTTAAATATCAAAGCAATCATGCAATTAAAGAATAAGAGCTTCAAGCAAATTTCAGGGAAAAATCACACAAAAATTAAAATATTTATAAAATAAAATCTTCTCCTAAGTACTGGTATCTAATAGTTTTTAAATGGGATTATAATAGATCTTACAGGGACACATTGATATTTACCTAAAGAGGCCAATAATGATCACAATTGATGACATAACACAAAATGAGTTGTGTCTACTAAGATAAATAATAAAAACAACACAGATCTTTAGAGGGAAAACAAATGATATAATCTTAGGATAATCTTTTTAAAAAATATTGTAATTATGAAATAGCCACAGCAATGACAGATGTAAAACATCTGTGACTACTTTTCTGAAAATGTACCAGACAAAGGTGCTGCATAGTCAGCTTGCTTATATTCTTTTCTCAGGAGATAATCTTAATTATTTCTAAATCACTAACCACTAATGATTCAGCACAAAAGCTACCTGAAAATTTAGTGGTTTACAACAACAGTGTCTTACAAGATTTCCAGGGTTGGGAGGGCATATTTTTGCCACTTTCACTTGTGTGCACTTACGTGTCTGTGTGCATTTGAAGGGTGTATGGGATGAAAGGTTCCTCACAGTTCTAGCAGTGCTGGGTGTCGCCTGGTAGGCCTTCAGTTCTCCCCTTGACTGGTCATCTTATAGTGGGGTTACACTGACTTCCTGAAATGGCAGGCTGGGATCAGCATTGCAAGAGTATGGAGGTGGAGGGCATAATGCCTCCGAAGTTGTTGCCCTAGAACTAGCACAAGAATTTTTCTGCACTCTATATTGCTGAAAGGAAGTTTTAAGACCGTCATAATTCAAGAAATTGGCCCATAAATGTCCTCTCTTTGTGGAAATTGCTGAAAATATCGTTACTATGCTTTTCAACCCACCAACTTCCCAGCAATTTTTTCAATATGGACATACATTCTCAGAAATTCATCCAATATTTTAGGAAAGATGGCCTTTTACATCTTTCATATCATTGTTTTTGGCTGCTTAATTGTTTGCTCATACTTTTTAAAATAAAACTAACCTGGCTATGTATCTCAATTTAATATTTTCCATGTAATCACATATTATAAGTACTATTACTCTAAAATGTATAATTATGATACTTCTGCACTGAAACTACTAATCTATTTAAATACTATTTTGTGTCACAGATTTGGCATGGAAAACTTCCATAGCTGAAAAATGAAGGGATTTTCACTGATAAGGGACATTTCCAGATAGACATACATCAATATGTTGGTAGTTTGCCCTCCAAGGTCATATTTTATAAAAACAAAAAATAATATATTGTTACATCATATGTAAGAATGTTGTTTTCATAAACCGATCTATCATTCATCTCTAATTTCATAGTCATGATCACTCTAAACAAAAACCTCATTTTTGATGCCCTTCTGCATTTTAATGATGTGTCCTACTTAGTAAGCCTTGATTACATAAATGGATACAAATACTCACAGGGGCTAATTTTACATGACCATGGATGTACCAAGAAGAATGGCAAACAGGACTACTTATGAAGAGCCCTAAAAATCAGGCAAAGCATAACAGAAAACATCAAAAGACTCCTACTTAGAAGCTGCATAATTATTAGGAGAGCAGGACGAAACTGAGAACCAAGAGAAAGGCCAAAGACTTGAAAATCTTGAATAACATTACAAATGTTTTAGAAGAGTGCTAGATACTAAGATAGTCTTTGAACCCCTTTAAAAAAGCAGAAATCTGTGTCAGAGAGTGAGCTACAGCATGAAGCAAGGTGGACTAATGTTTTCTATGGATTGAAATTCATTGGAAATCCTGTGCTTCATTACTAGTCTTAAATAAGACACTTCGTGCCAGAGAAAAAGAGAAGGATTTCAAATGTCCTGCATCTAAAGACTTAATATCTACTTTCTTTTATTAAATGTTCTTATTAGTATATGTTTGCAGTGCATGCTGTTTACAATCATCTTGGGGAGTGGGTACATGTACATAATACAGATAGGTTCTTTTATAATCTCTTCCCATTTCCCTCCAATCGCTCTCCATCTCCTCTAAATCCTCTTTCCTTTTTTTTATTCTTGTTGCTATTATTAATGTTATCTCATGTTTAAAACATAATATGTTTACATTCACTGAGCTTATTAGGTTTCTGTACATGACATACATTTATTCTACTTATTTCCTCTTTCCCTCTCCTTCTTCCCTCTTCCTCAGTCTTCTGAATCCCATTCAATTTGCAAGAGATCTATCATCTTTTCTCTTGTCTTCTTCTATCCATCTTTTACTGTGCTTTTTGTTTGTACTTTGTCTTATTCAAATGAGAGATACCATACAGTAAGCTTATGTGTCTGATTTATATCACTCAACATATTTTCTAAGTCCATCCATTTTCCTACAAATGTCTAAAATCTGTCCTTCTTTATAGGTAAGTAGTAATTCATTATGTTTAAGTACCACATTTTCTTTATCCATTTTTCTGTTGGTGGAGATACAGGATACTTCCAGGATTTAGCTATAACGAATTGTCCTATTTTAAACGTTATGTGTGTATTGCTGTAATATGATGTCTTTAGCTCTTTGAGGAAGATATCTAGAAGAAGACTAGCTGGGTCATATGGAATTTCTAATTTTACTCATTTGAGAAACCTCCATACTGATTTCCATAATGGTTGTACCAGTTTAGATTCCCACCAACAGTGGAGGAGAGTTCATTCCATTTTCACCACAGCAAAACCAGCATTGATTATTTTTTTACTTCTTGATGATTGCCATTCTTACTGGTGTAAGATGGATTCTTAGTATTATTTTAATTTGCATTTCCAGATTGGTCAGGATGTTAAATTTTTTTTTTCAGGTATTTGTTGGTCATTTGTACTTCTTCCTCTGAGAAGTGACTGTTCATTTTACTTTCCCATTTCTTCATTGGGTATTTTATTTTAGGTGGTCAATTTTTTTTTTTTTGAGTTCTTCATATATTCTAGATATTACCCATCTGTCTAAGGAATAGCTGGCAAAATTGTTTGTCTCATTCTATAGGTTGTCTCTTTAATAGTTGATTTCTTTGTTGTGCGGAAGCCTCTCAATTTGATGTAATTCCATCTGTTGATTCTTGTTTTTATTTCTTGTACATACATGGTTCGGTTTAGGAAATCTTTTCCTACACCCATGACTGCAAGTGTTTTGTGTATTTTTTCTTCCACTGGATTCAACATTCCTGTTTTAATGTTTATGTCTTTGATCCATTTTTATTTTTAGTTTAGTACATGGTGAGAGACATGAGTCCATTTTCAATTTTCTGCAAACAGATATCCAGTTTTCTCAGCACCATTTGTTGAATAGGCTATTTTTCCTCCAGTGTGTGCTTTTGGCCCCTTTGTCAAAGACCAAATAGCTGAATGTCTGAGGATATTTCAATTTCCTCTATTCAATTCCATTTTTGCACATGTCTATTTTTGTTCCAGTACTGTGCCATTTTTATCATTGTTGCTTTGTAGTATAGCTTGAAGTCAAGTATTGTGACACTACTTGCATTGTGCTTTCGCCATATATATATATATACATATATATATACATATATATGTATATATATAAGTATATATATACGTATATATATGTGTATATATATATATAAGTATATATATACATATTTATTTGTATGTTGGATATCTTGTGGGTCCACATGAAGTTTTGCATCATTTCCTCTAGATTGTTAAAGTAAGCTATTGGTATTTTGATAGAGACTGTTTTGATTCTGTATAAGAGTTTTTGGGTTATGGACATTTTGACAATCTTGGTTCTTCCTATGCAGGAGTAGGGAACATCTTTCCATTTCCTGACATCCTTTTCAAGCACTTTTTTCAGAGTACTGTATTTATTTTGTGGAGGTCTTTTCCTTTCATGGAAAGGTTGATTTTTCTTGATGTTACCAGGAATGGTATTGCTGTCATAATTTCCTTCTCACTGAATTTATTATTGCTGTACAAAAATGCTGTTGATTTTTGTGTGTGAATTTTGTAATCTGCTACATTGCTGAAGTTGATTACAGAGTTTTTTGGGGGAATTCTTTGGGTCCTCTTTATAGAGTATCATGTCATCTGCAAATAATAATTATTTGAGTTCTTCTTTTCCTATATGTATCCTTTTTATGTCCTTTTCTTGCTTGATTGCTTTGGCTAATATTTTAATTACTATGTTGAATGAAAGTGGTGATGGTATGGATCGGTATCTTTTCCCCATTTTAGAGGCAATGCTTTTAGTTTTTCCTCATATAATATGATGTTGGAGATTGGTTTGTCATAAATAGCTTTTTAACAAATTCAGGAGTGTTCTTTCTATACCTATTTTCTTCAGGGTTCTTATCATGAAAGGGTATTTGATTTTGTTGAAAGCTTTTTCTGCATCTATTGATATGATCATGTGCTTTTGAACTTGCTTCTGTTTATGTATTTTACATTTATTGATCTGTGTATGTTGAACCACCCTTGCATCTCTTCGATGAAATCTACTTTGTCATGAAGTATCAGCTTTTTTATGATGTGGTGCATTCTCTCACTAATATCTTGTTGAAGATTTTTTGCATCTATGTTCATTAAGGAAATTAGCCTGTAGTTTCTTTTTCAATTCAGGCTTTATCTGGTTTTGGAATCAGAGTGATGACAGTGGCTTCTATAAATGAATTTGGAAGCACTTCATCCCTTTAAATTTCTTTGAAGAGTTCTATGTACATAGATGATATAACATCCTTAAAGTTTTGTGGAATTCAGCAGTGAATCCATTAGGTCTTGAGCTTTTTATTCAGGTGGTAGTTATTTATTATTTTGTCAATTTCATTGCTTGTTATTGAGTTGTTCAACATTTTTGTGCCTTCCTGGGTTAGCTTTGGTCAAAACTTTCTTCAAAAGTTCTCAATTTATTGTAATACATTTTTTAATAAAAGTTGCTGTCTTCTTGATTTTCATGGTATCTGTTGTGATTTCACCTTTTTCATTTATGATTACATTGATGTAAGTCTCTTCTCTCCTTTTGGTAAATTTGGCTAAAGGTGTACAGATTTTATTTATTCTCTCAAAGTACTGGAATTCTGATGTAGATACTTTGTATTGTTTAGTCTCAATTTCATTGATTTCTGCTATAAACATTGTTTTCCCTCCATATTTTCAGTTTGGATCTAGATTGTTTTGTTTCTCAAGTATCTTAAGGTTCTGTATAAGGTATTACATTTGAGCTCACTCTTTTTTTCTAATGTGAGTATTGATTGTAATTAAGTTTTCTCTTGAGACTGCTTTCATAGTGTCTCAGAGGTTGTAGTAGATTGAACAGGCCTTGCCCTTAACTTCCAGAAAAATGTTTATATTTCTTCCTTGATTTCTTCTGTAACTGGTTATTCGGAAGTGTGTTATTCTCCAAATGCTTCTATGCTTTCCATGATTTCTTCTTTAATTGATTCTATTTTCATTGCACAGTGGTCTGTTAATAGACATGGCAAGATTTTGATTCTTTTATATTTATAGAAGTAGGCTTTGTGGGCTTGTATGTGTCTATTTTGGAGAAAATATTGTGTGCTGCAGAAAAGAATGTAATTGTGGTGTACTGGGTTGGAGGACTCAGTAGATATTAAGTCTGTATGTTCAAGGGTGGGGATCAGCTCTAATATTTCTTTATTAATATTTTGTTTAGTTTTTCTGTCTTTGAGAAAGTGGGGGTATTAAGATCTCTCACTATAATTGTGTGGTATTTATTTGATCTTTTATGTTCAGCAGTATTGGTTTTGTGAAGACAGTTGCTTCAGTATCCAGTACATAAATTTTCTTTTCCATTTAGTTTATGGGTACATTTTAGGTATACATTACAGTTACATTCATCATTGGCATCTTGTACTCTTACATGATGTATCTTGGTTCTTATTTTTCCCCATTCCCTTGCCGTCCCTTCACCCCCTTCACCCTTCCCTATTTACAAAGACTTTGTACCCATGTTTTTCCTTTTCTCATATTTTTTCTTTTCCCTTCTTTCCTTTCCCCTTCCCCTCCCAATTCCCCTACTCCTTTAGACATTTTCTTCCTATTTTACAATACCAATTATACTTTTGATCCTTATTTACACTTTTAGTTTTTCACACCAATGAAACTATTGAGTATTTACACATTTGTGTCCAATTTATTTCACTTAAGAGTATGGCCTCAATGTGCATCCACTTAGCTATAAAGGTCTCTAGGTTCTCATTCTTTATGGCTGAGTAGTTCTCAATTTTATTAAAAAAAAATAACACATCTTCTTTATCCAGTCTCCAGTTGATGGGCAATTGGGCTGTTTCCAAGTTTCAGCTATTACAAACTGTTCCACTACAAACACAGGTGTGCATATATCATGATATTTCATATCATATATCATGCATATCATATATCATATATATCACATCATATCGTATATCACATGTATGGTATGATTCTTTTAATTCTTTTGGGAAGATGCCCAGTAAAGGAATAACTGGGTGAAATGGGACTTCCAATCTTAGTTGTTTGAGGTATCTCCATATTTATTTCCACAGTGGTTGCACCATTCTGCACTCCCACCAACAGTGGAGAAGGGTTCATTAATCCCCACAACCCCACCAGGATTTGTTATTGGTTGATTTCATGATAGCAGCCATTCTTTCTTGGGTGAGCTGGAATCTCAGTGTTGTTTTCATCTGCATCTCTGGAATGACCAGTGTTGAACATTTTTTCATATGTTTATTTGCTGCTAGTACATAAATATTTATAAGCATTATCTCTTCTTGATAGATTTTTCCATTAATTAGTATGTTTCCATTAACTAGTATGTTAGAGATCTTCTTTGTCTCCTCTAATCAGTTTTAGTTTGAAGTTTACCATGTCTGACATTAAAATTGCTTCCCTTCCTTGTTCGGAGGATCTTGGTTCATGAAATATTGTTTTATTTCCTTTGATTTTTACTCTATTAATATCTTTTGAATCAGATAAGCTTCAGTTGAGGCCATTAACATTTAGAGATGTTACTGAGTTGTGTTTATATATGACTTTTGCACACCTTTTCTGTTGGTCACTCCTTTGTTTTTCTTTTCTTGTCATTTTGTTCTGTTGTTTATTCATTGACCTTGGTCAATGTTTTCATTTCATTTGAGTTTTTTAGCTTTATTGGATTTGTGGCTTCTGTCTAGTATATTCTTGAGTATTTTGTGGAGTGCTGGTTTAGCATTTGTATATGTCTTGAGCTTATCTTTTTCATGAAATTTCCTTATTTCTTCATCTATATTGAAGAAAAGGTTTCCTGGGTATGTTAATCTGGGTGGAATCTGTTTGCTTGTAGGGCTTAAAATATTTCACTCCATGCTCTCCTCACCTTTAAGGTTTGTGTTGAGAAGTCTCCTTTAATTGTAGTGTGTTTACCTTCATATATTTTGTTTTTCTGATTGCTTTTTCAAAAAAAGTAAATTTTATTTTATTTTATCTCTGCTTTTAAAACTCTGGCTTTTTGTTGGATATCTGGAAATTTAATAAGGATACCCTTAGTAAGCTTCTTTCTTCATCACACTTGTTTTGTGTTCTGAGAGCCACACTTGTGTGTTGAACTCTTTTTTCATATTTGGAGAATTTTCCACTCTGATTTTTTAAAACATATTAATAATTCCATCTCTGTTGTCTTCTAGCTTTTGTTTAACTCCAGTTGGCCTAGATTGGTTTTCTTATTGTCACCTAGTCATTGCTGGATTGTCTTTTCTTGTTCTTTCTGGGTTTTTTTCTTGTGGCTTCTTCAAATCTTTTGTCATAATTTATTAACTTGCCATCAACCTCAGACAGTATTCACATTGGTCATTTCTGCAATTTACAAATTCTGTATACTTTTTATTTCAGGAAATTATGTCTGATATTATTTTGTGGATTCTTTATATTTGTTGAATTTTTCTTTCACTTTTTGAGTCATTTTGGTCAGCTCTTTCAATATTTTACTCCCCCCCCCCACCAAATCCACATTGAGCACATTGAGTGATAATTCCATAAAATTTTGCTTCCTTTCCTCTTTGAATTCATGTTATTTCTTTGAGCCTTCTTTAATCATTTTATAAAAATGTACCACCTAGTATTTGCTTTCCTCTCCATTTGTGTACCCTGATCTGCCATAGGGGAGTTTGGATACCTCGGGGATCTTTTGTTGCCTTGCTTTTCCATGATGCTTTGTGTATGTATACATGCTTTTTATTGTTTATGATTCCCCAGGCAACCCAGATAATGGCATAGAGAAAAAAAGTGTTAGCTACCACTATATTACCATGACTATGGTAGTAAATACAGTGATAACAGTGGCATCAAATGTCACTTTGATATTGATAAATCCTAGGAACCATTTTTGAACAGCCCTTAACCAGAACAAAGAGAACTATGATTTTAGTCAAGATATATATATATATATATATATATATATATATATAGAACTATTATATTGAACTATTGTACTTCAGACCAGTGATTTCTGTTGAATTTAGGCATCAGTGCCAGAGCTCAAACTTACCACTAGTGTAAACGTCTTCTGCAGGACCACCTCCTCTGATGATTATATCCTTCAAACTTTCCCTCTCACAACAGAATACAAGACCCGTGATCTTGCTGATCTGATCCATGGCTTCCCATGTGATCCAGGAGATTTCTGCCTAGCTCTCACTCTCTCCAGCCCTGTCTTCCTAAACTGTCTCTCACCCAGTCTCTGAGGCAGTGTAACATTTCAGTCCTAAAAGGAAACTCTCCTCCTGATTGTTGATCTCTTCTTTGATCAGATCAGTGTGTTGGTTGTCATTTCAGTCGCGCTATGCTTTGGATGTCCTAGGTATGGGGAGAGCATCAGCTGGGGGCAGGGGGTGCAGTTCCCACTTTCTCCTGGCTTAGTGCCTAGGGCTGGGGCTGGTGTCAGCACTGGCTGTGCATTGAGCCTATTAATATGTTTGTTGTAAGTATCACATTACCTTACAGGTGAGGAATGAAGAATTAAGACTGAACATTTGATGTGTGCAAAAGAGTCCTAAAGATTCAAATTTTACATAATTTTAAGCATTACAGTTGGTTACAGGAAGGGACTGTAATGTTTCCTCATTAGAGGTTTTTGAAATTAGATTTTGGTAATAAGTACAGGTCTTTGTGGACCATGAATTAAACCCAGGAAGGATGTTCCTTTACATTGTGTATGATCTCCTACTCAGATAGTTTCTAAACTGTCAATATAAAATAAGTGGCCAAGAAAAGATATTTTTATTGCTAAATATTAAATATTAAATAAATAAAAATAATACACTAAAAATAAATTACCTGTCACTCAGAATGAAGAATATCCTCAGTAGATATTTGATAGTATGATTTGATGAAAGAAATCTTGTGCATATGGCCTAGAAAGTATGTCTGTTCTCATTGATCAGCAAGGCAGGAGGAATTGCTCTGATACCTTTTAATCTTTTTACATTTTATGTATCAAAAAAATGAAAATGTAGGAGTCATGTTTATCCCTTTTTGAATTGGGCTTGTTTCTGCTTCCAGTTTTATTTTTATATTAGTACATATTAGTTATATAAATATAAGTATTACTTGGTGTATTCATACATGCGTATAACACATGATACTTTTATTAATTTAGGCCTTATTACCCCCTTCCTTTTCCCCTCCCACATCCCCTTCATCTTCTCTAATAGCTTCTGTTCTACATTCCTATCATCTCCTTTTCCCCTCTAATTTTGTTTTAGAGTTTACATACAAGAAAAAACATATTTTTATTTTCTCTAGAAGGTATATTTAAGTTTTGTTAGACCATTGCAACACATGTATCTACAGAATGTTAGAAATGTGATTGTCATTAGCATATGTTAAACTTAAATTTTATTTAGCTGTGTGTATTGACCTCATCTATGAGTTATCATCTTTATATGGTTTCCAAGTAGTGAAAGTTTGTTCATCTCATGAAAGGAGGTGGATCTTCTGCTGCTCTATGAACTCAAAGAAATCTGCAAATTCAAGATTTCCAAATATCTGTATCTTACTTACTTTTTTCACTGTTGAGACAAAATACCCAACACCCAAAGTTAAAGGAGGAAAGGTTTATTTGGCTTACAGTTTGTAGAGGTTTTGGTTCATAGTTGCCTGGATCCAAGGGAGGGTGGCATGGCCAAGGAGCATCAAGGAGGAGAAACAGTCCATGGCAGGCAGATAGCAGAAGTCAGCAAGGCAGAAAGCTGCAAACTACAAGCAACAAGCAATGACTTTTTTTCTGATTCTTCTATCTTATCCAGTGTAGACACCCTTAACCCTACCCAGAACCATGCCAAAATAATCAGTGGACTAATTTAGTAATCACATACTCTTTGTCCTAGTATCACACATTCCAGATCCAGCTACCTCTGAAAACCCCCATCTATGTCTTCATGAAGCTTTTAGGGGACATCTAGGGACAGCCATAACAATCTTCATCCCACACTCATGGCCCCATTTCTTTCTTACCAGAATTCTACCTAATTTAGCATAGGAGATTTCCTATGGTTATTAACTCATTTTTAGAAAGATGTTTTATTTAAACAATATAGTATTAAAGTGTTTATAACCTGAGGTTATGGCCTCCTGAAATACATTGCACAAAATGTAGGGCCGGGGATTTAGCTCAGTGGTTCCGGCGCCTGCCCTGCAAGCGCAAATTCCTGAGTTCAAACCCCAGTACCAAAAAACCAAAAAAAAAACAAAACAAAAAAATCCCAAAATGTAAGGTTGGCCATTCACACACATTAATCTGAAACTTTCACAACTAGAATAGAATCCAAACCTTATCAGGCTAAACTGGACTCACTAAGCAAACAGATTCAGAATATCTGACACTAGTACCAAAAGGTGCTCTCTCTCTCTCTCTCTCTCTCTCTCTCTCTCTCTCTCTCTCTCCCTCCAAGGAGTTAAAATAACATCAGGATCAATTTTTAAGAAATAGAATAAAACTAAGTTCTGCTCATTTCATGATTACTCTTTTCTCAGCAAAATTTCTGTGGAACAAAAGATGTTAGTTATGTGTACTAGGATCTTTGGCACAGTTAAGTAGGTATTTATTTTCTTCCTGTTTTTCAGGAAGCCATTCAGACCACTGTAGTCCCTGGGCAAAGGTTAAGCAATTTCCATAAACTTTAAGTAGTTTCAGAATGAGACATTCTTCTGCAAGACATTCTCAAGTGCTCTCCTCAGCTGGAATCCTCTTCCTCAGTAGATAGCTTTTTGGTTAGAAAATGAGACTGGAGATTAGACTGTGGAAAATCAACTGAGCAAGTGGGTTGACTTGTCAAACTTGGAGATCCAGTAAATGTACAGAAAAACAGTTCCCAAATCCCAGCACCTGGGGCCAAACAGAGTCTGCTATCTTCAATTCTTCTCCAGAGAGCTCAAACAGGTTTTTGATAGAATGTCCTGGACCAGACATTGCCTGAGGAGTGAGGGATACAAAAGACACCCACCATTAGGGCCTTGACCACTGTGCTCTCTCTTTCACAGTGGTCCACTCACACTCTTTAGGGTGCATTTCTTTTCCTACTTTTAATAGGCCCACACTTGCTCTGCAGAGCATGTTTCTTTTCTGAACTTTAAAATCTCACTACCCTTTGTGTTTGTTTTGTCCAATTCTTTGTTAAGAGCAAGAAGAACCTAGAAAGAATCCCTAGAAGGAGACCACAGAACCCCAGAGCCTGGTAACAGATGACAACAAGTTTCCCAAACAGAAAATGACAGTGTCTTTTCCACCTACCTAGTTCCTCCTTCATCCAATCAAACTAGGAATTCCTTTTTATATTTTGGAATAAAAATGTCTTTTACCTATGGGAGTTTTCAAGTTTTATCTGTGTAAAATCAATAGATAAAATCTACCAGGAGTAAATTCAGAGTGTGGGTATATTCCCTAACAAACTACGAATGGTGTGGATCAGATAAAGATGCTCCAATCTTGTGAGTTTGGGTTATTATTTTAGTTTGTTGTATTTTGCTTTTCTTTTTGTCTTAATTTTTCTATATATTAGGAAAGGCCTAGAATCCCCTATAACAGGGACATTGCACACAAGTAATAACAATGACAGTGATAATTGGAAACTCAATTCTATATGATTGTAACAGCTGTCATTTCAAAAAAATATAGTTTGTGATATAAAAACAGCATACTAATAATTTTTAAAGGAGCTGTTACAAAGAAAAGGGAGGAACAATTTTCATGTTTAGTTATGAAGATGACAAGAAATTGCCCGGGAACAGACCCAGAAGGAGGCCAAGGAGATGATCTAGGAAAGTAAAGCATAAGGACCAGAAGAAAACTGAAGAGCTAGAAGTAAAGCTATAGGGAAGCACTTCGTGGCTGGAAGTGAAATCAAGAAATATGGCTAAAAGTAAACTCCCTTGTGTCTCAGGCAAGGGTGACCTATATTGCATTCTAATTTAAACATCTGGATCCCCTGTCATTACATCCTTTGCCATATAGAGCTGGAATGCAGTGCTATTTTTGTGCCTTTTGTACATTTAAGAATAAATGTTAAATAAATAAAATCCAACCAGATGAGTAATTCCTCCATAAAATTATCAACAAGTCCTATTCTGTAGACTATAATGTTCATGTTTCCAAACTAACTTATTCAGAAATTACTCTGAAAAATGGTTATAGACATAAAGATATTGTTTTACTTGATATCTGTGTTTTTCCATAAGAGGTATCAGACAATATTGACCTTTGGTACTTATTTTCCTCTATAAAACAACATTTTATTTTTATGTTCATGTTTAAGATGAATTAAAAAGAATATTTTTCTTAAATTTCCATTCTACTTTTGGATCTTTCAGTGCATCTACCTGCTCTGCCCATTGGTAATGCAGTGTTTTTATACTCAACTCTTTGGGATGAACAGAGAAGCTTCATTGTAATCTTTCACTTTAGGAAGCACTGTACTTTTATTTTCTAAACTGTAGAAAGAGAATACTAACATTTGCATTAATTGTTTCATTTCTTTTTTCTATCTTTATTCCTCAATCTTTCCACAATACTAAAACAATTACCTCAACCACACACAACTCCTCAAAAAAAAGATCACTATTAAATAAAGAAATAATTAACACATGGAATAAATAACTGACAAGAAAGGCACCAGAGATGTGAGATGTCAAAGACAAGACAGCGTTTAAGGGCCCGTTGGGAAGTCAGTAAACAGTATCAATCACATTGCTGTCACCCTAGGTGAAAAATAAAAAGGAATTGATCAGCAGAGACCAATTTTTCAGGAAAACAGGAGACTCGATGCTGAAATGTGTAAGTGTCCTGTGTATGCCTTGAAACATTTAAGGCAGTAGTTCTCAGAAAAGGTTTTCCCCTGCTCAGGTGCAATTCAGCTTGAAGAGTCTGTGGATTGATGAAGCATCACAAATGACATTCTTTGACAGACGCGGTACCTGTTGAATAATTTCTCTGTCAAACATTCAAAATAAAACTGCACAGATGTTAAAGTGCATGCATAAGCAGTGAAAATATTCTACTGAAGGACAACAACAGAAAGATTTTCAGACTCAAAATACGGAAGGATGGAATACTCTGTTCTGAAATATAACAAATGTTATACTTATATGTCATGTATTTATCTATGGTCACTTTAAATCGTTAATAATATTTTTTTAAAAAACTGAAAATCCCAACGACATAAATTCTATATGGAAACTTTCCTATATTTCTATTTCTACTAAAATTCAACAAATACCAGTTTAATGTTTAATGTTCTGTCTTATATATGGCAAAGATGTTGGACCACAGACACAATTCCTTTCTTTAAACATTTCAAAGTGCTATATATCAAAAAGAGAATAAATCATAAGCAGTAACTTAAGATTTAGGGTTTAATAACTATTATAAGGATAGACTCCTCACTTTGCAGACCATAAGAAGAACACCCTACGCAGCTTTTTTGCTAAGATTTTCATCACTGTAACAATACAGAGGTAATCAATTTATCAAGAGAAAAAGTCTATTTTTCAGTTTTGGAAGCTTCAATCCATGTTGAGTTGGTGCCATTGCTCTGGGTCTGTGTCACTGAATAATGGCGGGAGTGAATGACAGAACAAAACTGCTCACCTCATGAGGAAAACTAGAGTAAAGGGTCTGGGAAGAAGCTGAGGTCCCCCTGCCTCAGTCAAGGGCACACGCCCAGGAACCTCAGACTCCTCCTTCTGGGCTCCATTTCTTAAATCTTCCATCACTTCTCAAGAGTGCCAAAGACTGAGGACCAAATAACAATGGACCTTTGTATGTCATCCAGCTGATAGCCATAATCCAAGGAACCAGGGAAGGGCTGATTCATAGATAAAGAAATTCTTAAACCCTCAAAGAAAACAGAGTTACAAAATTACCTCAAGGAAAGAAGTTAAAAGACAGGATGAGAGAATATCTATTAAAGGTAAATAGAATATCAGTAACATTAAGAAAAGCACAGCAGTCTAGAAAACTTTTAACAGTGAGGCATTTTCCTTCTTAAAAAAATGAAAGGAGAATTTTCTTAAAATTGAGCCCTGCAAACAAAGCAGTTTCCAGATTACAAAAGCATTCTGTTTGCTGTATTAAAATGTATGGTTTATAATCTTATGGTAATTGAAAAATTTTCAGAGATTGTTATAAAAATGTCTTTATCAAATCCTGCTGAACTTTAATATGGTTAAGAGAGTTGAATGGAGATAATGACTATCATTTAATACAGCTGTGGGTGCTAGAGACCATGTGAGGCCGGTGCCAACTCATAAAGGTCTTCTATGTACATGGTAGAAATATATATGTTTATCTCATACATAAATTTATACTTATTTTTATTTAGAATATATTTGTTTAAAATGTATTATCAATTGTAATACACAAAATGATATAATGATTATATAAACATTTTATATTATACATACATTCACTTTTTCATTTTTGAATAAGCACAATAATTGTACAAATTTAGGGGGCATGAAATGATGTTTGGACACAGTTATACACTGCATGATTATCGCATCAGGAATAAGCACATTCATCACTTCAAACGTATTATTTCTTGTTGAAACAATAAAATCAGCTTCTAGTTATGTTGAAGTATAAAGTGCATTCTTGTTAATTACAGTCACTATCCTGTTCAATAAACTATATGTTTTTAATTAAAGTTTTAGTTACAAGTTTTTATGGGAATATTAAGGCAGCCAAGCTTCAGTCTTCCATGGTGCTCTGGTCCAGCATGATACAAATACAGAACTGGGTGTCCTGATCCAGGGTGCTTGTGGAATTCTATCCATGATATCAAAGCACCAGGGAGAAGAAAAGAGAACAAAGCTTTTATAACTAAGAGAATTCATAGAAATCTGTCACATCACTTTCTTTCTCATATTGGCAAGAAAGTTGTCACATGGCATTTCAACCGATTTGAGAGAAGACACAAAGCAATAACTTGGTGCAGGAACCTAGACTTTTACAGACAATACTGGAGGAGAGAAGGCTAGTTAAGGGCTTTTTTGTGAGGTAAATTAGATAACTTCAATATAGAAGTCAACAAGAATAAGATGTAAAGATGTATGTGAGGTATGATTATGAGGGTATAGTGGTTGATAAGGGGAAGGAATAAGAAGGAAAGAGGATACAAGACAATTCCTAGGTTTTGATTTTGTACATGTACAATAGAGGATATAGGGATGAACTAGTTTGCATAAAAATGATTTACTTAATTTGAGATTTTATCTGAAGTACCATGGGAACAATTGTAGGGATTTAGCAAATACTTAAAAGCACAAGTCTGGAGATGTAAGTGAGAGGGTGAGGAGTGATATAAGTGATATAAGATTGAAAGATATCTTGCTATTGGAAAAAAACATCAGAACATGTCTGGGAAAAATAGAAAATTGAAAGTTTATTATGGTTATTTATATATTGGGGAGTAGTTGAAGGTTTGGAAATGCTAAGATCACCAGAAGAAAGGAACACACTTAATATAGAATGGATAATCATAAGAATTAGTCACAAGAAACCACAAGGTTTGAATTTATCACACAGCTACTAGACTATGTGAGGGAAATCTGTGTAACTGTAATGAGAAAGAGGTAGGGGAGACATGCATTTCTATTAACGAAGACTCAGAGTACAGATTCTTATTGTTGTCTTCTATTTTCTCAGAGAAGTGTAACAAAAACCTATGGCCTGTGGATCAAAGGAGAGTTCTACAATTGTATATATTCTAATTTCTTTGTTATCCAAATTATATAAAATTCTATGCTTTACTCCTAACATCAGGAACAAGAGAAGTATGCTTACATTCACTAACTCTATACCATACTGGAAAGTCTAGCCATTGCTATTAAGAAAAGAAAAAAGAAAAGAAACAAAAGTAATAAAATTAAAAAAGGAAAAAAATAATGGTCTTCAAAGCTGAGATTCCAGCTCACTCCAAAAAGAATGGCTGCCATCATGAAATCAACCAATAACAAATGTTGACAGGGCTGTGGGGAAAGAGGAACACTGCTCCACTGCAGGTAGGAATGTAGACTGGTGCAGCCACTGTGAAAATCAGTATGGAGATACCACAAAGAACTAGGACTGAAAGTGCCATTTGACCCAGATATTCTCCTGCTTGGTATCTTCCCCCCAAAATTAAAAGAATCATACCACAATGATATATGTGGACCCATGTTCATAGCAGCACAATTTGTGATAGCTAAAACTTGGAAGCAGCCCAATTACCCATCATCTGGAGACTGGATGAAGAAAATGTGTTTTTTTTTTTAATAAAATGGAGTACTACTCAGACATAAAAAATGAGAAATTAGAGACATTTATAGCTAAATGGATGCACATTGAGGTGATACTCTTAAGTGAAATAAATAGGACACACGTGTAAATATGAATAGTTTCTCTAGTGTGAGAAACTGAAAGTGTAAATAAGGACTAAAGGGTATACTAGATAATGTGAAATAGGAAGAAAAGGGGCAAAGGGGAAGGAAATGGGAGGGGTAGTGGAAAGGAAAGAAGGGAATGGAATTAATATAAGAAAATGAAAAAATGGAAACAATCTTTGTGAATAGGAAGGGATGGAGGGGTTGAAGGAAGGCAGAGGAATTGGGAAAAAATAAGAACCAAGAGAGATTATGTAAAGGTGCAAATTTCTAATGATTAATGTCATTATATTGTATATCTACAATGTACCAATACAATTAATTAAAAATAACTGGCTCCCTTACAGATGTAACTGTTTGGTAGAATTTATTAAGATAACTGAAAACTAACCTCTAGGAATAACCAGATCAAAAGCCACAGACATTGTTTTTAATATTTTAAGTATAGCAGTAAATAATGAAAAAAGTTTAAATAAAAAGAAATACAATTTAATAAAAACAATATGACATTAAAATAAAACCAAATCACTTAGGAGTAGATTCCACAAAGCTCATCCAAGACATTTACAGAGAAAATTTTAGACTTTACAGATTTTAGACTAAATCTTTCTTCTCAAAACTTAAAGATGTATGACATGATGGAGAGCTTTATTATGTTTTGGGACTGGAGACAATATTTCTATATAAATACTCCATAATTTTCTATGGATTTAAAACCATTAATCTGACAGTTTAACATCAGTATAAACTGACAAGCTGATTCAAAATATATCTAGTAACACAGTGGACCAAGGGTATCAAAATAATGATGAAAATATAAACCAATTTTGAAGGTATTACATTACTCTATCTCAAGTGTTATTACAAACAAGAAATAATAAAGATTTTGAAATATTGGACTATGAGAAAAAACATTGCAATAGAAAAGGGCCTTAGAAATAGCATCACAATTATACAGTCATTTGACATTTGAAAGTATGTTCTAGGGCAACCTAGTGAGAAAAAGAAAGTTCCTTCATCAAATGATTCTAATATCTGTACTGGAAACACTAATCTTTGTCATTTATCTAATATGTAACAGAAATGATAATTCAAGATAGATAAGATAATATCTTTAAGACTTAAATGTAGACAAAGGAAGATTTCTGAGAGAAGTCAAAGTAAAAATATAAAGGAAAAGCTGGTTTTGAACCAATTTTAACACATCTACCTATCAGAAGACATTGTAGTAAGGTTTTGCAGAAAACAAAGCCAGTAGACTTTGGATCTCTCTCTCTCTCTCTCTCTCTCTCTCTCTCTCTCTCTCTCTCTCTCTGTCTGTCTCCACACACATAAATGTAAGTAATTTAATATATACTGTATACACACACATATATGTATCAGAGAGATAGAGATAGAGAGAGAGTTCTCATGAAACACTTATTACAAAGAATTGGCTTACATGATTATGGAAGCTAGCAAGTTAAAAATCTTTCCAGATGCTATTCTTGTGTAAGTCCAAAAGCCCTCAGGAAGGGTTGACCTTTTTGTTCCAGTCCTGTATTCAAGTGATTAGATGAGCATTACTCAGAACAGAAGGCAGTCTGCTTTATGCAATCTATTGAGTTTAACGTTAATCTCATAAAAAAATCACAGAAATACCGACAATGTTTTTACATTTTATGGAATGAATACATATGCTTCTATAAGGATGCATCTCAAAGCTGTATGATGGCTGAAAAAAGTCAGACTTTAATTAGAAACTTGAGACTAATCCAATCTATTCTTACAAAATAATTAATCTATAGTGAAATAAAAATCAGAATACTGGCAAGCTCTGTGTAGAGAAAAGTTGAATGGAAAGAGATATGAGGGAAATTTGTAGTATTAGATTAATAATTTTTATCTTGATGTAAGTGATCTTACGAATACCAATTTGTCACAATTGAAGTATTAATTTTTACTTATTCTATTTTTTATAAAGTTATGGTGTTCAGTGTAATAATTTGATATATGTTTATAGCATATAATGATCAAATACAGAAGATATTATTTCCAGCCTTTCAAAGATTTTTAAAATATTTGATCTACACATAATAATTTCACATATTTATGAGGTACAGTGTAATATTTCAATACATGAATAACTCAAGGTAATTAATATTCCCATTTCCTCATCACTACCTCATCTTTGGTGCTGTCAAGCCCCTCTGTTCATTTATTCCTAAAATATATGATAAGTTATTGTGAACTACAGTCTACACACTATTCCGCAGACACTAGAAATTATAAGTTTTATGTCTTTTGACATGGAAAATTCACCTAAATGAGAATCAGAGAGCTACTGAGTATGTAGAGCTTAAATGAAACAAAAATGGCAGATGGTTGATATTTGTTAAGAAAAATATGTCAGAGACATTGGGATTAATTATGACATATGGTTCACCTGAATATGTTTGAAATTTTTTTGTTTTTGTACCAGGGATCAAACTCAGTACCTTGTGCTTGCAAGGCAGGCGCGATGCCACTGAACTAAATCCCCAGCCAGGGTCTATTTTTTGCCTTACTTCAAACATCCTATGAGGATGAAAATTTGTGCAATTGCTTTATTTAAAGGGAGGGAGTAAATATAATATGAATTTAAAGATGATTTGAGTTTAATGTAGGATTTAGGAGAATATTTAGAAGAATGGGAATATAAAATGCCAATGGGTCTTGGCAGTTACCACTGAAACCCAGAAAGGCTGGCTGCCTTGGTTAGAGAGTGTCTCTGATTTGCCTACATGGAGGTGTGGTGAAGGTGACTGCTGAATTCAACCAAGGTCGATTTTATATATAGTAATTACAGAATGATGGTTACTAGAATATAGGCTGAAGGAGGAAGAAAATTAGCATCCATCAGGCTAATTGATGGAGGGGAAAATACTAGGTGTTTCATTCTATAAGGTCAAATAACACAAGTGTAAAATGAAGAATAAGAGCCAGAATTAAATTAAACCATCATTAGAAAGTGAGTTTATAAAGTTTTTTTTAGACAAAGACATTAATCAAAGGTTAATAATTCAGTTATATACTCAATATAATTACAAACTTATGGTCCAAGTTCAAATACGCACAACTTAAAATATTATTTTACTTATTTTGCAACAGTTCTTCCCTTTAAAATAAACACAAATAGAAAGTCATTATATAGATTTTAGAACAAAATCTAAGGGGAAGTTCCATTCAGATAACTCCTATTAAAAGTTCCTGAGATATATATAGCTGCAAAGAGACACTTTTGTGGATGGGAGGGTATTGGTGGGTCATAAATCATGCACAAATGCTGGTGTCAGTCTGTGGAAAGTTTAACTTATTTTTATTTTCAGAGCTAAGCTTCAATGTATATTAGATGGCAGAATTTGGCCCCCAGTACTGTTCCAAGTCTTTTTCGATGTGGTCTGTAATTCAGATTCTCACAAAGAAAGTGCCCTTGGCAGAGATGGTAAATCACATACTTATGGAAAAAATAAATGAGGCACAAAACTCCAGTTTGATTTTCACTTTTTTTGAATGACATAGAAGATGAAATAGCAAAAGTTTAACCAGCACTAATTAATCCCAGTGTGTGGAAGAAAGATTAACAGTCCTTGTGAAGTGTCTGTCTACAGAAATCTTGTGTATACTATCTCATTTAACCATTAAAAAGGATTGCTAAATAGTATTTAGCATCTTTACTTTGATGATGAATATTTCATGAATCAGAAATCTTGAGTAATTTTCCAGATATCAAAGTATTAAAAAATGAAAAAGCTGTAAAGTCAGAATATTTCATATTCCAAAGTCCATAGGCACTCCTTTGGAAGAGTATTAAAATAGAGGTATCAAATATTACTGGTAAAAGCAAATCTGAGTACTAAATTTCAAATGAGAAGAGTTTTTCTGGGACTTAAAATTTAATGTACTTTCTTGCTTTTAACTTTGTTTCTGGACATATTTAAAATTTGAGCTCCTTGTATTTATTTAATTTTACCTGAAATTTTTCAGTAGTTTGTTTGTCTTTAAATGATTTTTCTAAGTTTCTTTTTTGTTTTCCCTGTGAGGATATAAATAAGAATTTAATACAGGAAAGTTTTCCTTTTATCCAAGTTGATTTAATTTGACCTGTAAATTTAAAAAAAAAAAACAACAACATGATTTGGAGCTATTGATGATCACAGTTGATTAAGTGAAGAACACGTAGTAGTTCAGAGAACAAGCTGAAACTACGAAGTTCTGCAGCCAAAAGAAGTAAGTGATCATGATATCTTTAAGCATCTTTTAGAGATGAGTGCTTGGCCCAAGGTGAAGCACAGACACCATGGGTTGTGTGCAGAAGTATCTAATCTATGTTTTTCCTTGTATACATTATATGGGATTTTCATAAAATCAGTGCAAAGTAAAAGGAGGAGTCTGAGAAGTAATATTGCTGAGTAAAGATGCATTTCAATTTTTGGTATGACAATTGCAATTAAATGAGAAACTCTAGAAAGCTTGGGCCACTAAATCCCTTCCATGTATGGTGTGGAGGAAATTTGATTCCCATTATTTTAATAGTCAAACAACTAGAAAGCCGCTGGAGTAATTCAGTGGACAACTCCATTTGTCTATCAAAAATGACTTAGGTTATTTTGTTAATCAAATTATGTATGATGCTTTAATGCTTGGTGTTGGGAAAGACATCTACAAATATTAGTGATAGTACTTTGCCAAAAATTGGAGAGAATTTAAAGCTTCTCTTAATTTTCAAAAATAATGCATAAATGTCCAATGGTCACTGGAAAAAATAAAAAGAAACAATTGATCCCAAAACAAAAACATTAAATCTTCCTTTTTAACTCTCTCTTCATAATGAATTCTATTTTTGTTCATAACAAGGTAAAATTAAGAACTGGATAAAGTAAAATTCAGTAGTGAAATATATATTTTCAAATAGGAAGCACCTCGCTTAACTGAATTTCTTATAAATAATTACTTTCTTAAGCTGGATTTGGAGCTTTGTACCACAACCTATTATCACTCAGTGAAATGTATCATAAGATTAAGTTTCTTATGCAAAAAGTTTTCTGCAGATCTTTATTAAATTAAACTGAAGAAATAGAAAAATTGTACAAAGGAAGAATCAATGATGGTTAACATCTTCTATAACTAGATTTTATTTATTAAGAGGTTGGGTAATAATGAAAGAAAAGATGAAATAACCATTTTGTTCAGCTGTAATTTTACTAAATCAGAAAATGATTGGAAAATGTATGTTTATTTTCTAAATTCCAAGTGTTGACATGTTATTTGACCATGGGCATCAAAATTACATGGAAAGTAAAAAAAATTATCACTGAGAATGATTACAATTTGATACACTTTGAAGTAAATGAGTTTGAGGCCAGGGCATTATCCTAAAAAATAAATGAACCAGAGAATGCAATGTTAGAGAATGAAGTTTATTTATGATACCTTTTAATTTAGTTACTTAGGCTTCATTCCTCATTCCCTATACCTGCAACTCATGAATAATTTTGCAAAATAAATAAAATGATATGTAAAAATTAGCAGTTCCATTATTAACTTAGTTTTTCAATACTGAATGCATAGTAATGTAAGCACTGAATTCTGCTTCATCAATATACTGTTGATGCTCTCTTTGTAGGCAAATGGCACATTTCTTGGCTTTGAACAGTGGAATCTGTATTTTACATCAGTGGAACTGTAATAAAAATTATTATATCTTTAGTAAACTGGCTGGAACAACAGTAAATTAAGAACATAGCCCAGGTGTAGTGGTGCAAAGATATAATCCCAAACACTTGGAAAGATAATGGAAGACAATCGTTTGTTTGAGGTATTTGCAGACAACCTAGAGAGCTAGAAAGAAAGATGCCAACATTTGAAAAAAAGAAAAAGTCTGGAGTGTTGTATACAGCATTGTGGGAGGTTGAGGCAGAAGAATTGCAATTTTGAGTCTAGCTTGAAAAATTTAGTGATTTAGCAAGAAAAAAAGTTTAAAAAGCTGACAACATAGTTCTCAAAAAGTAAAAAAAGCTGACAACATAGTTCAGTGCCTTGAATTCCATCTCCAGCACTAATAAAACACAAAACAAACTATGGTTTTAAAGTAATAGATTTAGAAAGAAACATTTTGATTAGGTAAAAACAAGAGATATTTTGTGTTTTGCAGTTCCAAACAATGTATTACATCTTTTTTTTAACCTACTTTTCTTCATCTACAACACTGGGTGATATGAGTAGTAAGAGATGGTTAGTTTTCCGAAATTAATGGTAAATGAAGATATAATGTATAATTACACAAGACACCTCTGAGACAATACACACACAATATAATATCATATATTGGTTAGTGTATTTCATTAAGACATAGTAAAGATAATATCTTTTCACTAGAAAGGAAAAGAAAATAGGAAAACGAATTTGAATTTATTTAATGCTACTTTATTAGTTGCTTATAAAACCTTAGATAATTATTCTTTAAAATATAAAATCCTGCACAGGGACCAGAAGGAGTAAGGTGAGGACCCCGGCGCAGCCCGGGCCCCCGACTTCATCCCCAGGCTCCGCACCAGGAGACCAGCTTAGCTGCACAGGCGCCTGCAGGTCCCCCCCCCCCCCCGCGTCCTTCTGGCTCGGCTGCTACCTGGTTCCACACTACATATACACAGTGGGTCATAAAGGCCATTGTCCTGTGCTCCACAAGATAGAGCAGAAGTAAACAACAGAAAGAGGGCCTCTCTCAGGCTCCTCGATGAAAATTGAAGCCCAGTGGACAAGTGAAGATAATCTCTGCAATAAAGGCACATCAGACCACCGTGCTTGGTATGTTGGAGGGATCATAACCTCCCATTGGAAACTGGACTATCTTCAGGGGAAGGGCAACTGGAACCTGCAGTAGAACATTGCAGAGTTAAAACCTGCAAGAGGCCAGGGAGCTCAACTTGGGACATGCAGCCAGAAATCTGCCTGAATCTCACGGTTCTGCTGTTGTGTCACTGAGACTTATATCTGCACACTGCTGCCCACGTTGTCTAATGTGACAGCAGAAACACACTCTGAAGGAGGGCCTTCGTTTTTATTTTTTGTTATTTGCAAAAAACCTTTTTTCTCTTATTTTTAATTCTTAATTTTTATTTTTTCTACTCTTTTCAAATTTTTATTTTCTTCTCTTTTTCTTTTCTCTTGTCTTTGTCTCTCCCTCTCTCTCACTCACTCATTCTCTCGCTGTCCCACATTGTTCTCCATCTCCCTTTTTGTTCCTTTCTGTATCTAATTCGAATTTCTCCTTTATTTTTCTTTTCTTCTCTTTTTCCTTCTCTGGATTATCACTAGTTCTAAAGAAAAGTACATACAGAATCTAGCCTCCCTACGGCTGTTAAGTGGTTCTGTTCACATCTTTGTTCTTTTATTCTGCCTTTTCCTCTTGCCTTCAACAGTTTCTTAGAGTTTGCATGATCTTCCTGTGCCTTCTGGACTCACTGCTAACCCTTCCCGATCCTTCTACCTATCTGTCCATCCCTCCCCGACTCCTTCTAACTCCCCATCCTGAAGGGTAAAGTTGTTATAATGAAGAGTTTATTCACTATGAACATATGTTGAGTTGGTCCTCGATTTTGATTTAATTCACAGAGTTAAAGGTGATAGATTAATAAGTACCACAAATTGTCATTTTCTAAGCTGTGCTTGATGCTATGGTGTTACTGATTGTATCATTTGGGCTAAGATGTTGTGACTGCCTTCCTGGTATAATGAAAATGAGATAGCCTTAGAGTTATTAGAGACTCAAAACCTAAAGCCCAGCTATATCTGGAAGACACCTCTGAAAAGCAACCATTCCACAAGGGTTCAAAATACAAGCAACAAAGATACTTATAATAAGCAATTTTGAAGTATCAACCCAGAAATTAAACCAAGGACAGCACCAAAAACAAAAATGAGAAGATAACTGAGAAAGGCACAAATTCAGGATTACACCCCACAAAAGGCAAATCCTGGGGGAAACGAGGTGAAAAAATATGATTATCAACCAAGGGGACCCCTGAACTGATAGCACAGGAAGTAAGAAAACAGATGAATGAGGCTCTGCAAAAATTCAAAACAGAAATAATTTCCCAGATAACTACAGAGATGGTGAGCAGAGAGAAAGACATGATTAGAGGCTCTAGAACAGAAACAGATTAAAAATAAGATGAGTTCAGGACCATGCTGAAAGCCATGAATGCCCGGCAAAAGAAAGAAATGGAAAGCATGATCACCCAACATAGGAAATAAATGGAATCCATAAAACAGATTCAAACAAATATCCAGAAGATTAAAAACTCCACTGAAAGCCTTCACAGTAGATTAAGGGAATGTGAAGGTAGAGTATCAGATATAGAAGAAAGAATTGGAGTTAGTGACCATGAAAACAGAGATTCCTTAAAAATAATAAGGGACCATGAGAAATCAATCCAGCAGCTGCTAGACGAAGCAAAGAAGAATAGCATAAGACTGATAGGAGTCCACAAAAAAACAGGAGAAAGTACAATTGACATAAAAAAACTGTTCACAGAAATAAAAGTAGAAAACTTCCCAGACAGAGGCAGAGAATTGGACATACAGATAAGTGAGGCATATAGAACTCCAACTAGCCATGATCAAAAAATTCTACACCTACATGTATAATAGTCAAGATCCCAGAAAGGCAACAGAAGAAAAAAATCCTACAGGGGGTTAGAGAAAAGAAACAACTCACTTACAAAGGAAAGCCAATCAGAATCACAGCAGACTTCTCAACACAAACCCTCAAGTCAAAGAGAGCCTGGAGTGAAGTATTTCAAGCCCTAAAAGAAAATAACTTCCAACCTAGACTGTTGTATCCTGCAAAACTATCTTTCAAATTTAGTGGGGAAATTAGATGCTTCCATGACAAAGAACACCTGAGAAATTTCATGAACACCAAAAAAGCGTTCCAAACAATTCCAACCAATATATTAGAAAAAAACAATGAAGATCACAACTCCATGAGGCCCAACAGAGGGAAGCCACCAGGAAAGGCAAGACACTAAATGGAAAAGGGGGGAAAATAAGAAATAAAGGCGCCAACAACAGTAAAACATCATAATAAGGATGAGTCAATATCCATCAATTATAACTATTAATGTTAATGGTCTCAATTACCCAATCAAAAGAAATAGAGTGACAGAATAGATTGAGAAGCAAAATCCAACAATATGCTGTGTACAAGAAACACACCTAACTCAAAAAGAAATTCATAGACTGAAAGTAAAAGGATGGAAAACAGTTCTCCACACAACACGAACCCAGAAAAAACCAGGGGTAGTAATCTTATTTGCAGACAAAGTAGATTTCAAACCAAAACTAATTAAGACAAAGATCATCACTATATCCTTGCATAGGGAACAGTCCAAGAGGATGAGATGACAATCCTAAATATATATGCACCAAATGTGAATGCCCACAACTATACAAAGCAAATATTAATGAACATGAAAAACCAAATAAGCACTAATACAGTTTTAGTGGGGGACCTCAATACTCCACTATCACAAATTGACAGATCATCTGGAAAAAATTAACAACAAAATTCTAGAACTGAACCAAGCTATTGAGCAAATGGACTTAATAGATGTTTACAGAGTGTTCAATCCCACAAAATCAGAATACACATTCTTTTCACCTGCACATGGGTAATTCTCCAAAAAAAGACCACATGCTAGCTCACAGGAAATGTCTAAATAAATGTAAAATAATTGAAGTTACGCCCTGTACATTATCAAACCATAGTGCAATAAAATTGGATATCAATGACATAAACCTCAAAACTTCCACAAACACATGGAAATTGAATAATACCCTCCTGAACAACCAATGGCTCACAGAGGAAATTAAAGAAGATTTTATTCAGCTTCTACAAGTAAAAGATAATGTCAGTACAAATACAGGAATCTATGGGACACAATGAAAGCAGTTCTACATGGGAAATTCATAGCGGTGAATGCACATATTAGGAAAACAGAGAGAACTCAGTTAAATAATCTAATGCAGAACCTCAAGTTCCTAGAAAAATAAGAGCACAACAAACCCAAAGCTTGTACAAGAGAGGAAATTATAAGGATCAGAGCAGAAATCAATGCAATGGAGACTAACAAAACAAAACAGAAAATTAATGAAACAAAGAGCTGGTTTTTCAAAAGAATAAATAAAATCAACAAACTTTTAGCCAACCTTATCAAAAAAAAAAGAAAGAAAAGGCTCAAATCCATGCAATTAAGAATGAAAAAGGTGAAGTCACAATAGATCCAACAGAAATCCAGAGGATCATCAATACCTACTTTGAGAACCTGTACTCTAATAAAATGGAAAACAGAGAAGAAATGGAAAGATTCCCAAATACCTATGAATTGCCAAAGTTAAATTAAGAAGATATAGAAATTCTAAACACCCCAATTACAATGAGTAAAATTGAAAATGTAATAAAAAATTTACAAACAAAGAAAAGCCCAGGTTGATGGCTTCACTGCTGAATTCTACAAGTCATTTAAAGAAGAACTAATGCCATTACTCTTTAAACTCATCAAGGAAATTGAAAGGGAAGCAAGGCTTCCAAATTCAATCCTGGAAGTAAGGGTTACTTTGATTCCAAAACCAGGGAAAGACTCAACCCAAAAAGAGAACTACAGGCCAATCTCCCTAATGAACATAGATGCAAAAATTCTCAACAAGATACAGACAAACAGAATACAGAGGGTCATCAAGATCATCCACCCTGACCAAGTCTTATTTATCCCAGGGATGCAAAGATGGTTCAACATTCATAAATCAATAAATGTAATATACTATATGAGCAGAATCAAGGACAAAAACCATATGATCATCTCAATAGATGCAGAAATGGCATTTGACAAACTCCAACACCCATTCATGATAAAAAAAAAACCCTACAGAAAATTGGAATACAAGGTCTTTATCTCAACCTGATTAAGTCTATGAAAAACCAACAGCCAAGAGCATACTAAATGGTCAAAAACTGAAAACTTTCATGCTAAAATCAGGAACAAGACACGGATCCCCACTATCACCGCTCCTGTTCAATATAGTTCTGGAAACATTAGCCACAGCAATTAGAAAAGAGAAAGAAATAAAAGAAGTAAAGTTAGGAAAGGAAGAAGTTAAACTGTCATTATTTGCTGATGATATGATACTTTACATAGAAGACCCAAAAAACTCAGCCAAAAGACTGCTAAACTTAATTGACAGATTCAGTAGAGCAGCTGGATATAAGGTCAACACTCAAAAACCAATGGCCTTCTTATACACAAATAGCATACTCACTGAGAGAGAAATTATAGAAACAATTCCTTTTAGAATAGCATACCAAAAAATGAAATATCTAGGAATCAGTCTAACAAAGGAAGCAAAAGACCTCTACATGGAAATCTACAGTACTCTGAAAAAAGAGATTGAAGAGAATATAAGAAAATGGAAAGACATGTGTTCTTCCTGGGTATTAAGAACTAATATAGTGAAAATGGCCATATACCAAAACTGCTATATAGATTTAATGCAATGCCAATTGAAATTCCAACAATATACATTACAGAACTAGAGAAAAAAATCCAAAAATTTATTTGGAACCAGAAGCGACCTATAAGGGCAAAAGCAATTCTAGGCAACAGAAACATGGCTGAGGGTATCAGAATCCCCAACTTGAAACTATACTACAAAGCTGTTCTCATAAAACACCATGGTACTGGCAAACAGACCCAAGGATCAGTGAAATACATTAGAAGATGCAGAAACAACTCCAGACGTATTCAGCCACCTCATCTTTGACAAAGGATCCAACCACCCTCACTGGAGGAAAGATAGCCTATTTATTAAATGGTGTTTGAAAAACTGGATTTCAACCTGCCAAAGATTAAAACTAGACCCATACCTATCACCATGCACTAAACTAAGATCCAAGTGGATTAAAGATCTAAATATTAAGACAGAAACACTAAACTTGCTGGAAGATAAATTAAGTAGAACTCTTGAATACATTGTCATAGGAAAAGACTTTATGAACCAAATATCAGTAGCATGGGAACTAGCACAAAGAATCAACAACTGGGATCTCATCATATTAAAAAGCTTCTGCACTGCAAGAGAAACCACCAACAGAGCTAAGAGACAACCTACGATCTGGGAAAAAAATTTTAGCAGCTGTACCTTAGACAAAGGACTACTGTCTAGAATATATAAAGAATTGAAAAAAATCAGACCCCCAAATTTAAAAACCCTATTCAAAAATGGACATCTGAAAAGAACAGACATTTCTCAGACAAAGATGCAAAGGCAGCAAATAAATATATGAAAAAATGTTCAACATCACCCGTCTTTCGAGAGATGTAGATGGAAATAACACTGAGATTCCACCTCACCCCAGAAAGAGTGGCTGCTATCTAGAAATCAACCAATGACAAATGCTGGCGGGGGTTTGTGAAGAAAGGAACACTTCTCCATTGTTCGTGGTAGAGCAGACTGGTGCAACCACTGTGGAAATTAGTGTAGTGATACCTCAAAGAACTAGGGCTAGAGGTCCCATTTGATCCAGCTATTCCCTTGCTGGGGATCATCCCAAAAGAATTAAAAGAATCATACCACAGCGATATATGTGCACCCATGTTTATAGTGGCACAGTTTGTAATAGCTAAAGCTTGGAAACAGCCCAAGTGCCAATCAACTGGGAACTGGATAAAGAAGATGTGGGTTTTTTTTGTTATTTTTTTTTTACAAAATGGTGTTCTACTCAGCCATAAACAACAAGAAACTAGAGTCATTTATAGCTAAATGGATGCATATTGAGGCCATACTCATAAGTGAAATAAATAGGACACATGTGTAAATACCAAATAGTTTCTTTCTCTATTGTGAGAAACTGAAAGTGTAAATAAGAATTTAAATAATTAAAATGAATAATTGATAATTTGAAATAGCAAGAAAAGGTCTGAAGTGGTAGTAGTGGTGGGAGGGGAAGGGAAAAGGAAAGGATGGAAAGGAAACATTTTGAGAAATGAAAAAAAATGGAAACAAAGTCTATGTAAATAGGAAAGGGTGGAGGGGGTGAAGGGTGCACAGGTAATGGGGAAAAAAATAAGAACCAAGATACACCATGTACAGGTGCAGGCAATACCTGTAAATGTATTATTTACCTAAAATGCACTAATAAAGGAATATAAGGAAAAAAAATAAAATATAATATCCTTGTGACTCAGAATAATTATTACATATATATTATGGTAGAATGATTCAAATATAGTAATAGATATCACATACTAAAGAATAGTTACGATTGATAACCATATAAACATTTATAGCTTTAAACTTAAAAATACATAGGCCTTCCACTGCCTGTCTCCCAAGTGCAAGGACCTGAGTTCCATCCCTGGTACCAAAAAAACCACAAAAAAAACCCTAAATATAGGCCTAATTACAGTGTATGAATTAAAGTACATTTAGTTTGACATAAGATTGTTTGCATTCTTTCCCTTGGTACCAGGGATCGAACGCAGGACCTTGTGCTTGCTAGGCAGGCACGGTGCCATGAGCTACATCCCCAGCTCTTAGTTTGATATTAGTACAGATACCTCTATCCATTTGGGGTTTCAGTTTGGGGAGAATATCAGTTTCCACCCCTTCACAGGTAGTCCAAATGTGTGGTTAAAAGTGAGGAGAGTCTCTTATAGGAGGAACATATGTGGGCCCATCTTTTTTTACCCATTCAGTCACTCAACAGCTTTATTGTTTTTGAAGAATGAAATCCCATTTACACTCATGGTAATTATTCATAGATAAGGAAAAACTATTGGCATTTCATCAGTTTTGTTGTTGTTGTTGTTGCTTTGTTTTGTTCTTTGAATCTTTTACAATTATTTGTCTTTCTTCTCCACGTATGGCCTTTCCATACTCCGTAGTGGTATATTTTGTATCCCTTCTATTTTTTTTTTTTTAGTGTGCCTACTATAGATTTTTGCTATGTAGCTATGATGAAGTTTACATAGAATGTCTTATAATAATCAATTCCAAGCAGGTAACACCTTATATATAATACCCCTATACTTTCATCTTCATGTGTGTTTTTGGTTTTGATGCAAGCATTTGCATTATTTTATAATATGTATTCCTTAAGAATTTTTTTAAATCTAGTTGTCCTCAAATTTCTATCTTTTAACTCTGATACTAAGGATAAACATGGTTTACGTATGTCAATTACAATTTGAGTGCTCTGAATATGGCTTTGTATTATTTATTCTATTTAATTTTCAGGTTTTTAAACCACGTTATTAATTATTGGCTGTTTCAATTTAAAGAATTCCCTTTTGCATTCCTCTAATGCGATCCTAGTGGTGATGAACTCTATTATCTTGTATTTGTCTTAGAAAGTTTATATGTCTCCCATTTCTGAAAGAGAATGTTGTTATCGAATAAACTAACCTTAGTGGACAGTTTTTTTTTCTTTCAACATTTTGAGCATATAATCCAATGCTTTCTTGTACTACAGTGTTTCCATTGAGAATTCTGCTAATACTCATATTGTATTTCTTTCTTTGTTATATATTACTTTTCTTTTGTTGCTCTCAGAATGTCTTCATGTTTGACTTTTTCCCTTAGAATTATGCTTTATTTTTTTTTCAGTTTTTATTTTTATTAGTACATATTTTCATTACATAATGATTGTATTCCTTTTGTGGAGTTGGTACATATATGTAATACAGCTCAATTAATTTTTAAATATATTTTTCCTCCCTTCCTTCCCCATCCCTCCATCTCTTGGTCTTCTGCCCATTTAACAAAAACTTATCCCTTTACTTTCTATTACCTAATTTTATTTTGGTGTTTGTTTATATTTTGAGCTTCTCATATAAGAGAAATCAAGCAGTATTTAATACTGGACTGAAATCATTACAAATTATGAGCCAGAATACATTTTCCTCCTTTGAGTTGTGGGTGTCAAGTACTGAGTTTCAGCAATGAGAAAGTAAGACACAGAATATAATAAAAATTTAAAATGGGCTGGAGATTTGCCTCATTGGTAGAGAAAGCATGAGACCTCAGAACCACAAAGATAAATAAATTAAGCTTATTAGTGTAATGATAAAATTAGTGAGCAGAAATACAGAATATTTGATATTATTTATGAAGATTCAGTTTTTGCTGAATTGGCCAGGTCTATTACTTAATTTCATATTTTTCATTATTTTTATAAATAGTATACATGTATATTATTCTTTCTTTTTTATTCAAGTTTTTGTTTCTACCTATATTAGATCTAGGACATATGTGCAATATCTAACTCAGCTAAATGAATGTACATTGTAATTGCTAGAATCCTGCTAGGGTTAATTAAGACACCAAAGCTCATGTATCATACATCAAAATTAGATTAGACTCCATGTGTAAAATTTTGGCAAGACATAATTGTAAGGTATTTCTTAAAGATCTGAAATACACTTTTCAGTGATTGTACTTAAGGGGCAAACAATATCTACTGTAGATAATGAGATTATTTTCTAACTGAATGCCTGAAATCTAGATGACAAAGAACTTTGTCCAATCTCTGGCAAATTTATGTTTACAATCATCTGAATGGTATGTGGAAAGAAAATATTGATCCAAGACTGCATATAACAAGTAATTCATTTTCATGTACAAACACAATATTTTAAATTCACAAAACTATTTAGCCACTCTCTGATTCAACAATCTTTTGATTATTAAGTAAGTAAGGTGCTATTTTTATTACTAAAAAAGAAGTATTAAAATAGTTCCTATTTAATGTCTCCCATTTTTTAAAATAGATTCTACATAAATTCAATTTTATTCCATATATTAAATCCCAAACTGAAGTTAACATAACCAAAATATTATTTTTGCAGAAAAACTCAAATACTTTTTATAAGCTCATTATCTAAAATTTCTGAAATTTATAATATAGTAAAAATTTATATATATATATATATCTTATATTCAGATCAGCTTATTAGTCAATATGTTCAGTTGATGGTGCAGTAATTCAGAATTTGTAATTTTCAATCTCATTTATTCTCTAGCCAAAATCACAGAATTGAATAAATACTGAATATCGAATCATATACATGGTATGTGCTGTGTATGAGACAGAAACAGAAAAAGAAAGAAAGAAACATAAAAAGGGAGAGGGGAAAAGAAAGGAGAAGAGGAGATGAGTGATTTGATGATTTGGACAAACTTATCTACTATTTTTTGTGTTCTTATATTTCTAACTATTCTGTAAAATCCCTGAATTAGAATGTTTTCCAATATGAGCAACAGAAAAATCAACTGAAAAATGTAAGTCGATATGCAGATTATTTTTGTCTTGTAACTACATACACAGAGAATGCATGAGTCCATTGGTAGTTACATTCATGTCTCAGTGATATTATCAAGCACACAAGCTCTTCCACCTTTCTAAACACTGGTTCTTTTCTTCCTCTGCATTTCACTCAGATTCAACATAAAATCACATTTACAGGCATTATTTAACTACACTGTTCCTCTCAGAGTGAGAAAAGTGAAGTTCTCTTCATATTTCTGACTGAAATGTGAAGAACCTTATTCAGAAGTTCTTCAGTCGTCTTTCTTTCTGAACTTAGTGGCAAAAATTTCTCACACATATATTCAAACTACTACAGAGAAGAGGAATCTTAGTCACTTTCTCCTCACTGAGAGACAATACCCAACATCCACAACTTACAGAAGTTTATTTTGGCTCAGGCATTTTAGAGATTTCTGGCCACGGTTAATAGACTGAAACATAGAACCTTATAGTGAAAGGGCCTAGCACAGAGGAAATCTGCTCACCTTGTGGTGGCCAGGAAGTGGAAAGTGGAGGTTAAGAGGTGGGGGTAGAGATAACCCCTTCCAGGTCATGCTCCCAGTGAGCTCCCTCTTCAGACCGGGCCCCAATTTCTAACAGCACATCAGCTATAATCCTCACTGAGGAGCATAGTGCACCCATGATCTAACCACCTCTATACATATGAGGCTTTGCTGGGGGGTGGGATATTTTAGATCTAAACCATAAAAATGGTATTTCCAGAATGACTCCCCACAATAAATTTAATTATTATGTATTGCAAACATATACTAACAAAAATAAAAGTGAAAAGACAAGGAAAGAATAATCACTGAAAAGTAGAAATACTAGATCATTATCCCAAGAAGGAAGAAATGAGAAGAGGGTACATGTTCAAGATAACATGCACTAGATGTTAGCCCATGTAGTTCAGAAAAGTTACTGTGCCATTTTTCTGACACCTTGAGCAGTCACTCTTGTGTTTGTTTGAAGAAAATTAAGCTAAAACTCAACACATTGAGCTTTGAAGTGTAAGATATGAAAGCAGAGCGGAAATGGACAAATATTTTATGTGGGATATGAAGCCAGAGAGATGTTTAGGAGAGAGGTTAACATTAGGGCTAGGACTTGCACCTAAACATTTAGACATTGGCAAGTTATAGAGGGTCTTGAGTGTAAGTCTCAGCACCTAGATTTTGTTCACAAGAAACGGAATCACAACAGGCTCTTGGATAAAGAAATGTGCAAATTGATGTTTTAGTGAAATTGATGTGGGTGAGGTGGAATGTGACTGGGACAGGGTATGAGTAAGAGAAATAAACCAAAAGGATTTAAAAACATCAATCCTGAAAGAATGTGACACGTACCCTTTCTAAAATCTCCTCTTCACTGATAATAGTGAAAATATTTGGGGATATTCTGAAAGTTGCTTGTAATAGTTGATAGATGCTTTCTGTCCCTTAATAAAGTAGGCATGAGATATTGAGAGGAAAAAAAATGTATTTCCAAATCTGGAATCAGATCATTTGACACTGACCAATATCACATTACCTCTGTTCATACAAAAAAAAAAAGACTCAAAATTTATTTATTTAAATGGAGATATTTAGGATAAATAAAACTCAGATTGTAACCTCAAGCATCTAAGAAAACAGTCCCTTAATTTTCTTTAAACCAACTTATTTTGAATTACTTTTTTATCGGTTAATGAGAAAGTATAAAAGTCTTGTTTGGTGCTTGGAAAATAGGTAATGGTGTTTCAGTTGTAGACCACCACCTTAGAACCCCCAACTGACATCCCAGCATCTGGTTTCTAACAGTCTCCTGAAATCCTGCTTCCACATCCTAAATGCAGCCTGAATCTTGGTTGGAAGCTGAGAACTATACCAAGATCCATCCCTGCAATACACTGCCATGCCCAAGATGTCTCTATCTCTTTTCTAGGGTCATCCACTATCTTCCAGCCTTTGTCATCTTTCCCCTTTATGTTCTGGCTCACAATAAATAAGTTTCCTTCTCCCTATCTTCCTCCTTTCAGCTCTCTCTCCCACCTCCCCTCTTCTTCTCCTCAAAGACAGTCTCTTTTTCCTTGCTCATGCCTGGGAAGAAAAAGGCCAGACTTGAATTGTAGGACATTTTATCTTGGGCTCCCATAACAAAATTTCTCCTGAGAGCAAGGAGTGAAGCAGCTCTTATTGCTACATTTCTGATATTACAGAGGATAAACTACATGAACAAAAGTAGTAACATTTTATATCTTCATTAAGGATATTGAATATTATAGAATATACTTTGAATTCAATATAAAAACCATAAATGGGATCAGTGAAACATAAGCCAATTACTTTTAAAATTATACATTTTCCTTTAGAAATGATATTTCAGAAGCACCAGTGTATGTGATCGGTTTTCTTTATACAGACCTAATTATGTTAACAGGTTCACCATAATTTTTACAAGTGTATATATTTGGGAAGGTGAGGTGGTTGTTATTTTCCCAAAACCTTTCCTACTGGTTTGCTTGTACAAGGATTATAGCCTTTTTCTCAATGATGGAATTTCTGCATGTGCTACTTCCCGTGGTCAATGGATATGAGCAGACATGATGTAACAGATTCTGAAGAGAAGCTTTAGGAGCCCTTTTGATTCCATTATTTCTTTCCTCCTCATGCAACCCACTAATACAGTTGCAACACAAAACTTGATAAAATAACATTAGATTTGTAATAAGAAAACTTATTTTTTCAGAGTCCTCTGAAAAATTCCACTGTTGGTGGTTGGATGATGCTATAATAGAAGCCTCCACATCTCCTTTCATTTTCACTCACTCAGTGAAGTCTACTGGATCAGAAGGATGGAGACTAAATATCCTGAGTATAAGACTTTCGAATATAGCATTCTACAATTATTCTATTAGAAATATGTCAGGTGACTAAAGAATTGAGGGTGGATTTGCTATTTGATTGATGTCTTTACAGTAAGCTTTCCAGACTAGGAGCTTTTTGATGGGTTGAGACATTCAGGAACAGAGTCTATAGAGCAAGGGTGATCAAGTGCCATGGGTAATGAGAGCTGCCAGTGCCTGTGACCATGTTCTGCTTCCTTTCATTCTTGAACACTCAAGCAATACCAGAAATATCACTTTGAAGTTAAAAATCAATGGAACAAACATCTCCTAATCTGTTTGGATGAAACACCATTTAATCACATTTGCTCCTTGATTCTTTTATTTTTTTTTTCCTTTTACACTTAAGATAGACAAAATTGGAAAAGGAGCTATAAATTATTGAAAAATTGAGTTTACACAGTACAGACTAATAGTTAGGTTAATGGGTATGAACATTGGCTGCTTACATTGAAGCCCAACCCAAATTATGCAACACTGAGTTATTTGATAGTATTTTAATTTGTCCATAAAGATAATACTGTCTTTCAGAGCTTTACTGTATTTTGATCATAATTATAAAATGAATCAAATTAAGAAAAGTGCTTAGAATACTTTCTGGACTACAGTATATACTTTTAGTTATATATTCATTTTTCATTAAAATCTTTAAAATTCTCCCTTAGTTACCTGTTACATGGTTTATAGCTGAAAAAAAATAAACCTTGAAGAACAAAATAGTTATCCAAGTTTTTCAAGGTCACTCAATTAACACTTTATTAATTCCTGAGTATTAATGTATCTGTTTTACACGTAACTGGATAACAAATGAGATGGCCCATGGGTGGCTAACTGAGTAAAAGAGAGAATAGAGGGCCGGGGATTTAGCTCAGTGGTTCTGGCACCTGCCTTGCAAGCACGAGGTCCCGAGTTTGATCCCCAGTACAAAAAAAAAAAAAAGAAAAAGAGAGAGAATGGAGTATTGATCAGAAGAGGAATTGGTTGTGCTAAAATTAGTTGGGGGAAGGCAAATATTTAAGATGATGATGATTCAAATAACAAATTAAGAAAATAGTGGTGGAACAGAGTGGTAACTCAGGCAGAACGCTACCTTCTTCCCTTTAGTCCCTAGTAGTCATTTTATTTAACAGTAAGTGAAAGGCTTAATGGGAGTATTCAAAACCTGTCACACTGTTCCTCCAGTCTAGAGCCTCACACTAACAGTATTGGACCTTTTACCTTTGGGAAGCCACCAATTTTCAAATCAAATCTAGCACCTCTCTTTTTAATTTTTAATTTCTTCTACTTTTCATTTTAAGGGGATTTGGGGAGTACAACAACTATTATCTCATGACAGTTCATAAGTGATCAGACATCTGCTAGGATAATCTCAGTTGAATCTATAAAACTTGTGCAACCTGTATATCTAGACAAAATAGAGATATATTGAAACAACTCTAATAATTTTAAAGCAAAGTGGTTATTTTCCTAAGAGGGGATGCTGAATTATAATCAGTTAAAACATACAGCTGAAATAAAAGAAAGAGTACTTAGATAAATATCCTATGTTTTACATTAACTCATTGTCTTATACTTCTGGGAAAACAATATTTTAAGGGGTTTAATTGTAAAGACCTTGCAGCTGGTATGTCACACTTGCTAAGGAGCCAGCTGGCAGTGTGTTTACAGAGGCTCAGAAAGGATTTAAGGAGCCATTCTGCCTTTATCTTGTTCACATCCATTGTTCTAGGTTGGGTTTTTGTTAAACCACTGATGCTGTAACCAGAATTCTTTCTCATACAGTCTGCTACACAATTAAGTGCCCAGGAGGTGAAATTACATTTATGGAAATAACTTTAAAAGAATGATTGTATTTGACACTTCCTGGTGTCCTTTCCCTCTGGACCTGTACACAGGATTTATCCTGGTAGCTATATCACAATCTTCACACTTGGGTTCTTGACAATGCTAAGAATTTTATTTATTTTCACACTGAGGGATGGCTTCTATCCCAGAATTTTGTAATTATTTTACTTTACCTCCTGCTTCCTGGGGTCATTTGTGCTCTGTTCTCCCACTATGCTCAGGGCAATGGACTTTGCAAATCTAGTGTACTCCATGGTATTTACCCCAGTAATGTAAGGAGTTGAGTGATAACTTAAATCCTAACAGCCAGTGACTAAGACCAAATCTGAGACTGGACCAGAGCAAACTATCTGGAGGGCAAAAGCAGATTATTCTTCTTCCAACTGGTCTGTGCAATGACAGGGGTCATTCAGTCACATCGTATCATGTTGCATTTCTTCCTCTACAAAGAAGGTTAATGGATGTGCACCTCTCTCTGAAAAAAAGGGGCTAGAGATTAATTAGATAATGATTGTGAAGGTCTGAAGCTGCTAGCAGAAATCCTGGATGCAAGCAAAAGGCACTCCAGGAATTTGTTCTCTTAACAAATTAGAAAAGTAGAATCATCAAGACATGCTTTCTGTACTTTGTCATTAATTTAATCTTTTAAATTGTGGATCTAAGGACAAGTATTATGGGATATTGAAATAAATAATAGTTCTTTATGCCTGCAAAAAAGGAAGTTTCAAAACTGAGGATACCTAATATTTATGAACTATTCAAAGGCAGAATTTCTAAGTTCAAACTATTCACATAATGGAAAACTTTTGGGTGACTAAAATTAAAGCAAATAGCAAACTTGGAGGAAGTATACTATAAAATGATAAAATGTTATAATGCATAATTATAAATTTCATGAAAGATCATTTGCAAATCAGTAAGAAATGCCCCAAATATAGAGAAATCATTTTACTATGTAAATTCACCCCTAAAATGAAAAAAGTGCCAAACATGATATGAAAAAATATATTCAAACGAATTGGTGGTCAAAGAAAGGCTAAGATGAACAGGAATCTGATGTATTTTCCCTATCATTTTATTGATGACATTGAAAATATCTAGTAGGAAATATTTTTGTGGCAATGGACAATACATTAAAAGCATTTGTTATGGGCCAGAGATTTAGCTCAGTGGCAGCATGCCTGCTTTGCAAGCATAAGGTCCTGAGTTTGATCCCTGGTACAGAAAAAAATCAAAAAAACAACTTTTGTTATTAGTGAAGGAGTCCAACTGCTGCCATTCTAGGCTGCCCAGAGACCACTTTAAGCCTCTTCCAGCCTGACATTTCCATCCGCTAAGATGAATAATCATAGGTTAATAAGGCCCAATAACCACCCCATTACTCCCATCGTTTTTCAGCCCTGCTCCCTGCATGTTCTCAAGCTTTGTCCCTGACAGGTAGCCACAACTCCTTTTCCCTGAACTCACTTCCCTGAAGGGCCCACTTTTACCTTTTCCTTTCACAGCCCCTCTTCATGCTTATGACCCTATACAAGACCTTATAGCCTGTACAAAAGTTACTGGTCTGGTCTAAGTGCCAGGGCGGTCTCTCTCAGGTTTGTTCTGAGTTAAACCTCTCTCATTGTTTCTGTATCTTTGCTTTATCCCTTTTTATTCTAACAATTAGTTATCACAAATTTTAATTCTTGTTCCAGAAATCTATTTTTGCAATACATTCTAAAGGACATATTACTTCACAAAAGTATATGTAAAAAGATGGAGATTACATCACCCAATATAAAGGAACTTACAGCAAATACGTTTCTGCTGTTTTGGAACTTACATTCTTATAATTGATAAACAATATTTTATTTGATTCTGCAGAATATTAAGTCAGATTTTAGCATTGACATCCTATTTTATAATTTATTTAGTTGGTTCATTTAAAAGTCATGTTTTCTTTTGTTAATTTAGAAAGTTTTGATACTGTAGTTTTATATATCTGAGAGTTTTTAATATATTTTTCCTAGAAGTTTTTCTCCCCAGGCTATAATTCAGTCACTGATTTTACATCTTTAGCTACATTTTCCTCAGTTTACTGATTCTCCTGTGATTGATTCAGTATTATTTTCTCTTTATTTACACTATAATTTGTATTCATTTATCACCCGTGTAAGGGAAGTTTATGGGATCATTCGGGCAATGACAAAGTAGCTAGTGGCTGTTGTGGCAATATCTACCTGAGAGAGAAAATCAGGGGAGGAAATATTACGAGCAGCTGAGAATTAAAGAGGAGCTGGTTTATCTTTCTGAGGCCTTCGGGTACAGTGTGTCGGCTTCTCTGATCTCATTCCTCTGAGATCATTTGTGCAATGCTGGTGGATGAAGCATGGTCATGAGACACACTCTGTGTGCTTCATTCTTCTAACCCTGAAGTCAGGGTACAAAGATGGAATTTCACAGACGTGAACTCATGATTTTCCCATATTCTGTCTACTAAATCTGTCTTCTCACCTCCTCGATGCTGCTCTTTCTTTTCTATTATTGGAAAGGAGCATTAAGGTAAAATGATTTAAACTAACAAAACACTATGATATACTTTTAAACCACAGTGATCTAAATATATGATTTCATTGATAATAATTTTTATTTTCTGCTGAACATAGTCTAATACATTTCTCTCATTGCATATGAATTAAAACTTTTACTTTAAATGTTTATAAAAATGCATTAAAATGCAGGATTAAAACTGCATCCTTAAGCCAAAGAGTCACACCTTTTTAAATATAATTTGTGAAAGCATAACTGCATATTTGTGAGAGGAGACTTGCATGTGTACAGCTTACAGGGAGATGCCAACTGTTACTTCAATATATTCTTTTCACATTAGAAAAAAGGAAGTGACTTGGCTCTTTAGAATTATTTTTAGGTCCTTGCACCAGTTAGGTAATAAAATGCACAGATATTAAAGAACCAGTTCGGGTTATAGAAACTAAAAGCAAAATGTCATTTCATGATGGATGAAAAAAATTCATCCGAAACTTTCTTTCTTTAGGGAACTTGCTCTAGTAAGAACAGAACACAATTAAATGCCTGCTGTCCAAAGAAATGCTTTCATACATAATAGGCAGCATCATTCTCCCTATTTGTATTTTCAAAAATCATTGGATTCTAAATTCTCTAAATATTAAAATATGCTGAAATTTTCTCTAACTTTCATAAATCAAAATTTTGTTTTTATCTTTAATATATGTGAACTATCATCTTTGGTTCTTTACTCAGGGAAGGAAATTTCTACCACCCATGGAATAAGAGTTTATCAATTTAACTCATACCAATTTTGAATAAACTGTACAATTGAATATATGCATATGAAGCATATTCAACATACTAACATGAATTAGTTCAGTCTTCAAATACTAGTACAGGAATAAATTTATGGTTTTGAAGGCTGGAAAAAAAGTTGTTTTTTTTTAAATTAAATACACTAAGCCATATAATACAATGTGTCGGTCAGTTTTCCCATTGCTGGGACATAATACCCAACACACAAAATTTGAACAAGAAGAAGTTTAATATGATTCTTGATTTCAGAGGGTTCAGTCCATGGCAAACTGACAGCATGATGAAAACACCATGGTACAGTAGAAGAAGAGTGTGATAGAGCCAAGCTGCTTGCTTCATGGCAACCAGGAAGCAGAGTAAGACAGGAGAAGCAATGGAAAGAGATGTATCCTCCAAAGGCATATCGTCCATGTCCCACTTCAAACTGGGCCTCACTTCCTAATAGCACATTCAGGTATGAGTATCAATGGATTAATCTCCTGAAGAGCACAGTGTGCCATGATCCAATCACTTCCTCAAAAGTGTCTTAATCCAGTAAATGTGACAATTAAACTCAACTGCCATATGCAGATAATGAAAACAGGCCAAAAAGAATAATATTTATTTTAAAATTTGAATACTTATGCAGATCAAAAGAAAGAATTCTGGAGATACATGTACAAAATGTTTATTCATTCATCTTGTATGTTCACCTGGCAGAACTTCTTTTACATGTACACATTCACTTAACTTTTACAAATGGTAGTAATTACAGATCCTTGTTTTCAATTTTATGTGAACGATATTGACACATTTTTTTAAGTACTTATTAATTTTCTTTTCAAAATCCATTTATTGAAGTATGATTGTCAAATGAAAAACTACATTTCTTATATACAACTTGATGAGTATGGAGATAAGAACACACTTATGAAACTATAAAATCTATGTCATGAAACTATTCATCATCCCCAAACATTCATATTTTAAATGCCTTTGTATTATTTTATATACTTCTATTTATAGTTTACGTTTAAATGATGTTTCAGATATATACAAAAATCAGCCTCTTCATCCTACAAAAGCATAATAAATTATACAGTCAAACACACGCAAACATCACATCAAAATGAACTAAAAATATTTTTTTAATTTTATTTCATTGGTACATTTTAGGTATACAATAAAATGACATTCATCATTGGAAATTTGCACCTTTACATAATCTTTCTTGGTTCTTAATTTTCCCCCTTCCCCTGCCCTCCCTTCAACTCCTCCATTCCTCCCTATTTACAAAGACTTTGTTTCCATTTTTTGATTTTCTCATATTAATTCAATTCCCTTCTTTCCTTTCCCCTATCCCTCCCACTTCCCCTCCCCCCTTTTCTTCCTATTTCACATTATCTATGTGACCTTTTAGTCCTTATTTACACTTTCAGTTTCTCACACTAGAGAAACTATTTGGTATTTACACATATGTGTCCTGTTTAATTCACTTAAGAGTATCGCGTCAATGTGCATCCATTTAGCTATAAATATCTCTAATTTCTCATTTTTTATGTCTGAAGAGTACTCCATTTTATTAAAAAATCCCCACATTTTCTTTCTTTCTTTCTTTCTTTTTTTGGTACTGGGAATCAAACTGGGGTCCTTCCCACATTTTCTTTATCCAGTCTCCACTTGGTGGACATTTGGGCTGCTTCCAAGTTTTAGCTATTACAAATTGTGCTGCTATGAATATGGGTACACACATATCACTGTGGTATGATACTTTTAATTCTTTGGGGAAGATACCCAGCAGGGGAATAGCTGGGTCAAATGGGTCAAAGTCCTAGTTCTTTGAGGTATCTCCACACTGATTTCCAAAGTGGTTGCACTAGTCTACACTCCCACCAGCAGTGGAGCAGGGTTCCTCTTTCCTCACAGCCCTGCCAGCATTTATAATTGTTTGATTTCATGATAGCAGCCATTCTTTCTGAAGTGAGATGAAATCTCAGCAGTGTTTTCATTTGCATCTCTCAAATGATCAGTGATCTGGAACATTTTTTCATATGTTTATTTGCTATTTCTATTTCTTTGTCTGAGAAATGTCTGTTCATTTCAGATGCCCATTTTTGGATTGGGTCTTTAAATTTGGGAGGTCTGATCTTTTTAAGTTCTTTATAGATTTGAGATAGTAGATCTTTGTCTGAGGAACAGCAGGTGAAGATTTTTTCCTACATTGTAGGTTATCTCTTCACATTTCTGGTGGTTTCTCTTGCTGTGCAGAAGCTTTTTGATAAGAAGAGATCCCACTTGTTGATTGTATGTGCTAGTTCATGGGCAAATGAGGTTTTGTTCATAAAATCTTTTCCTACACCAATGTCTTCAAGAGTTCTACCTAACTTCTGTTCCCACATAGTTAGCATTTCTCTGTTAATATTTAGATCTTTAATCCATTTCAATTTTATTTAGTGCATGGAAAGAGATATAGGTCTAGTTTCAATGTTCAGAAAATTGAAACCCAAGTTTTCCAGCACTATTTATTAAAGAGGCTATCTTTCCCCCATTCAGGGTGTTTGGCTCCTTTATCAAAGATGAGTTGGCTGAGGGTGTCTGGAGTTGTTTCTGCATCTTCTAATTTGTTCCACTGGTCCTCAGGTCTGTTTCTTTACCAGTATCATGCTGTTTTATCACAGTAGCTTTGTAGTATAGTTTCAAGTTGGGGATTTTGATACCCCCTGCCATGTCTCTGCTACCTAGAATTGCTTTTGCTATTCTGGGTCTCTTCTTGTTCCAAATGAATTTTAGGACTTTTTCTCAAGGTCCATGAAGCATGCTGTTGGGATTTTAATTTAGATTGCATTGAATCGATGTAGCAGTTTTGGAAGTTTGGCCATTTTCACTATATTGATCCTTCCTACCCAGGAGCAGAGCATGTCTTTCCATTTTCTGATATCATCTTCAATCTCTATTTTCAGAGTGCTATAATTTTCAGAGAAGAGATCTTTGATTTATTTTGTTAGGTTGATTCCTAGGTACTTCAGTATTTTGGATGCAATTGTGAAAGGAATTCTTTGCCCTATTTCTCTCTCAGTGAGTCTGCGTTTCCTGTCCAGAAAAGCTATTGATTTTTGTGTGTTGACCTTGTAACCAGCTACTCTATGGGATTCGGTTATTAAGTCTAGAAGACTTTCGGTGGCATTCTCGGGGTCTTCTATATAGAGTATCATGTCACCTGCAAATAATGACAATTTGACTTCTTCATTTCCCATCCTTATTCCTTTTATTTATTTCTCTTGTCTAATTGCCATGGCTAATGTTTCCAAAACTATGTTGAACAAGAGTGGTGATAGTGGATATCCTTGTCTTGTTCCTGATTTTAGTGTGAAGGATTTCAGTTTTTGACCATTTAGTATGATATTGGCTGTTGGTTTTTCATGGATGGCTTTTATCAGTTTGAGGTAGAAACCACACTTATTCCAATTTTTTGTAGGGTTTTTAATCATAAATCCATGTTGGATTTTGTCAAGTGCTTTTTCTGCGTCTATTTAGATAAACATACGGTTTTTGTCCTTGGCTCTATTGATACAGTGTATTACATTTATTGATTTGCATATGTTGAACCATCCCTGCATCCCTGGGATGAATCCCACTTGATCAGGGTGTATGATCTTCTTGATGATCTTCTGATTCTATTTGTCAGTATTTTATTAAGAAATTTTGCATCTATGTTCATTAAAGAGATTGGCCTATAGTTCTCTCTTTCTGTTGGGACTTTCTCTGCTTTGGGGATCAAGGTGATGCTTGCTTCCAGGAATGAATTTGGGAGTATTGCTTCCCTTTCAATTTCATTGAAGAGTTTAAACAGTAGTCACAGTATTTCCTCTCTAAATGTCTTGTAGAATTCAACAGTGAAGCCATCAGGACCTGGGCTTTTATTAGTTGGTAAGTTTTTAATTATGTTTTCAATTTCATTGGTTGATATTGGATTGTTTAGAGTTTTTATGTCTTCTTTGTTCAACTTTGTAAATTCATATGTATCTAGGAATCTGTCCATTTCTTCTGTGTTTTCCAATTTATTGGCATATAGGTTCATGAAGTAGGCATTGATGATACTCTGGATTTCTGCTGGGTCTGTTGTAGTTTCAACCTCTTCATTCCTAATTGCATGGATTTGGGCCTTTTCTTTCCTTTTTCTTATAATGTTGGGTAAGAGTTGTCAATTTTGTTAATTCTTTTGAAGAAACAACTCTTAACTTCATTAATTTTTTGTATCATTCTCTTAGTCTCCATTGAATTGATTTCTGCTCTGATCTTTATAATTTCCTCCCTTGTATGAGGTTTGGGTTTGTCCTGCTCTTCTTTTTCTAGAAGCTTGAGGTTTAGCGTCAGGTTGTTTAATTGGGCTTGCTCTGTTTTCCTAATATGTGTATTCACTGCTATGAATTTCCCTCATAAGACTGCTTTCATTGTGTCCTATAGATTCTGATGTATTGTATTACCATTGTCTTTTAATTGAAGGAACTGTTTGATTTGTTCTTTAATTTCCTCTGTGACCCATTGGGTATTCAGAAGTGTGTTGTTCTATTTCCATGTGTTTCCGCAATTTTTGCGATTTCTTTTGCTATTGATCTCCAATTTTATCCCACTAAGGTCTGATAATATACAGGGGATAACTTCAATTCCTTTGCACTTATTTAAACGTATTCTGTGAGCGAGTATGTGGTCTATTTTGGAGAACAACCTGTATGCAGCTGAAAAGAATGTGTATTCTGATTTTGTAGGGTGGAACATTCTGTAAACATCTGTTAAATTCATTTTTTCAAGTGTTTGATTGAGTTCTAGTGTTTCATTACTTATTTTTTGTCTAGTTGATCTATTTGTAACAGTGGCATATTAAGGTGCCCCACTACTATTGTATTAGTACATATATGACTTTTCATGTCCATTAATATTTGTTTTACATAGGTGAGCGCACTAGTGTTTGGTGCATAGATATTTATGTCATCTCTTTCTGTTACATTGTTCTCTTTATAAGGTTGTAGTGTCCTTCTTTGTGTCTCTTAATCAGTGTTGGTTTGAAATTCACTTGATCTGCAAAGAGGACAGCTACTCCTGCTTATTTTTGGGTTCCTGTCACATGGAGGATCGTTTTCAAACCTTTAACTTTCAATCTATGAGTTTCATTTTGAATTATATATGTTTCTTGTATACAGCATATTGTTGGTTTTTGCTTTTTGACCCATTCAGTCAGTCTATTTGTTTTGATTTGTGAATTGAGACCATTAACATTGATGGTTATAAGTGATAACTATTGACTTATCATTGTCATGACTTTTCCTTTTTGATGGATTCTCCCCCTTTACATTTAGTTTCTTGTCATGCTCAATGGATTCCTTATGCTGTGCTCCCTGGGGTTGTGATTCTCATTGTTTGTTCCTAGGACATTATCTAAAAATTTTTGGAGTGCTGCTTTGGTATTCATGAAGTTCCTAAGATGCTCTTTGTCATGAAAGTATCTTTCTCCATCAATTTTGAGAGATAATTTTGCAGGGTACCTAAATCTGGGTTGGAGGCTGCTTTCCTTCAGGGCTTGGAATACATCATTCCAAGCTATTCTTGCCTTGAGGCCTTGTGTTGAGAAGTCCACAGTGATTCTGATGGGCCTTCCTTTGTATGTGATTTGTTTCTTTTCTCTAACTGCTTGTAGAACTTTGTTCTTCTCTTGAGTTTCTGGAATCTTAACAATTATATGCCTATGTGTAGATTTTTTTTGATCAAGGCTATTTGGAGTCCTAAATGCCTCACTTATCTGTATGTCAAGTTCTTTTCCCCGGCTTGGGAAGTTTTCTGCCATTACTTCTGTGAACAGTTTTTTTATGTCATCTGCACTTTCTCCTGATTCTTCTTTGACTCTAGTCAGTCTTGTTATTCTTCTTTGCATCATCTAGCAGCTGCTATATTGATTTCTCATGTTCCCTTACAATTTTGAAGCAATTTTTCTTTTCATGTTCACTAATTGCAATCTTATCCTCTATATCTGAAATTCTGTCCTTACATTGGCTCATTCTGCTGCATAGACTTGCAATGGAGTTTTTTCATCCCCTGGAAATCTGTTTGCATCTGTGTTATGGATTCTATTTGTTTCCTTGTTGAGTTTCCATCTTGTTCCTCAGCTCCTCTATTTTTTTAACTGTGTCCTCTCTAGATTTATTAATCAGTCCTTGCACTATGGGCACAATCTCTGCTGTTCTCTGAGACATTATTTCTGATTTCATTTTTTCCAGATCCTCTTTTGTTGCCAGTTCAGGGAGTCCAGGTGTTTGAGTATCAGATTGCTCCATCTCATTTCCCTTTGGGGTTGCTCTAGGAGATTGGAAAGTCTGGTTTTGAGACTTGTTTATGTGTCTTCTCATTTCAAAACCGGGGGGGGGTGCTCTTGGTGCCTGGATGGCTTTCCTCCTCTGCTCTGTGAGTGGTTGAACAGCAGCCTGGATGCTCTGTCCTCTGAGCTGGGAGGGGTGCACCAGTGGCCCGCAAACCCCTTCCTCTGGGGTCCTAAAATTATTTTTTTTTAATTTTTTTAATTTTTTGATATCTGGGATTGAACTCAGGACCTTGCGCTTGCAAGGCAGGTGCTGGAAACACTGAGCTAAATCCTCATCCCTCTAAAAAATATTTTTCAAATAAAAAATGTAAATCTGGCTTTACTCTCTATTATTTTTCTCCACAATGAAATTTTTGGTTCATCTAACAAATGGAAAATTATTTACTTCTTACATGTTTCATAAACCACAAATAATTTCACAGTCCATAAAATATATTTATAGCAAATGCTTTCCAAACCCTCCTGAGACACTACTGTCTTTAAGTATAGTAATTGAAACCACACTCATTTGAACTAATATTAGTCACACAGATGGGAACGATTAGACTGTCCTAACACTACAAGTGAAATAAAGTCTTTCCTTTCTTTTGATTTAAAAAGTCTGCTCTATCAATACTATAATTTTTCCTTCATTTCAGAAACTACATAATCATTTAAGTTTATGGCCATCCCTTTTCCCAGCCTTATCATAGGGTTATATTAAAACAGAATGAGAAATACAAGTACAAATCTTATCTCACACAGTTCTAGCAAATAAACCAATACAAATTGAGAATGCATCACTTGCAGAAATGAAGAAAACAAAGACCTGCTATAAAGAGATTCAAATCAAATCTAGATTCCTATAATTTCTGTTATTTCACCTCAAATACAATAGATTATAGTAAATAATACACTAACTATTGTGGTTAAGGAACTCAAAATAATCCCCTCCTATGTAATAGATGGACATAGTGAGAGATTTTTATAGACATGTATAGTACATGATATAGCATAATAACATGATAAATGGCATTATTTTATACATGACTCCATTTAAATGGATTTTTTAGATAAAATTCAAAACAGTCTAATTTTTTGCTGTTGTGGTGCCTGTAATAAGCAGTTTTCTACAGAAACACAAGTGCAGATTGATTCAGGAATCACTAAAGAATGGCACAGTTCTCACAAATGTTTGAAATGATTGAGAAAAAGTATTTCCAAGCCTAGGTAAATCAATAAAACAGTAAATGGACATAAAGGCTTACATTTAAAACCTACATTTGATTTAACATTTTTATGCTTCACTTATTCTGTCATGTCTAAGAAGCCCACATTTTCATCCATTATGTCTGGTGATAATAAAATAAGTGTTTCTATTAAAAATGAGTTTGATGAAATAATAAAAAGCAATGTGTTGCAAATGTGCACTTTTCACATAAATAATAGAATTTTAAAGTCTAATTTTAGTAAAAGTTAAATATTTCTGATGCTTCATCCTGGGAAGTAACGTAATAATAAATTCGAATATGTGACTGAGCAACTTCATGTGTATATTTGCGTGTGTTCAGAAGAAAATGAAGAATTAGTACTTACTGATTTTGTATTCCATTCTAGACATTAAAGTCTAAACAAATTATTGTGAAAGAATGGCCCATCATATTTTTAGACTAGATATTATTTTAGTACCTTACAACTACTGAAGAAATTGTATCTCTCTTATCTATCAGTCACTCAACAATTCAATAAATATTTATTGATCATCTACTATCTGCCAAGTATTTTCTTGGTACTATTATAAAATTATGAAAATGTTAAATGAGAGCTCTGATGTGTGTGCGTGTGTGTGCGTGCTTGTGTGTGTGTGTGGTGTTTGAGCACAGAGCCAGGAGAACTCTTTCACTAAGCTTCATTTCCAAGCCTTTTTAATTTTTTAATAGAACAAGCATTTAAATAAGTAATGGCTAACAAAAATGGGGAAATTTAAACAAGTGAACTGGTAATGTTTCCACAACAGTTAAAATAAATTTTTGCTGTGGTGCATATAGAATTCTTCTATATTAAAAAATAATTTTCATGTATTTTATTTTTTGGAATTAATTTAGACATAGACATACCCATATATCCTAAAATTTTATAGTACTGTATTCAATTTACATTCAATAAAGTTTTGGTAATGGATCGTTAGTGTAACGTGTGCAATGAACAGTGCATTTTCACACTTGCCAACACCTCCTCTCCTTTATTCATCCTTATATATTTGTAGAAATGAGATGTTTTCAGTGACAATTTGTAAGGTAGTAAATATATCTCTGATGTAATTTGTCATTTTCCAGATCTTTCATATATTCCTTTTTCGATAACATATTTTTTAATTTGTGTGACATTAATAAAACAAGTAGTTAAGAGATGGGATGAATCATGTACAGGTGCAAATTCCCTAACATGAGCGTTGTCATTATGTATGCCTAAAATGTACCAATAAATGCTTTGTTATAATGAAAAAGGAATTCCAACTATTCAATGAGCAAGAAATGACAGTCAGAAAAATCATCATTTTCTAATTCCTAATAAAATATTTTAGTCAAGAAAAATAAAAGGCATTTCTAGCCAAGTCTAGGTTTAACTGCTACTGAAAGAAATTCTGGCAAAAAAGAAAAAAGAAATTCTGGCTAAAGAAAAATATTCCATTTCCTCTAAAACTTCATAGACTATAATTCTGTGTAGTAAACGTCTTGCAAATGTTACTTCTAACAAAAGAATCTTTTAAGTCATCAGAATAGATATTATTAAGACTGGAAAATAACAATTAACTTCTAAAAAATCTATAATTCTTGCTTGTGATAAAATAATAACAGTGGCCTTACCTCCCAAAATAAAATTAAATTAAATTAAAATAAATTCTGTATTTACCCCTTATTTTTCTTAATTTTAAATTCACATAACTGTACAAATGTGTTTATATATGTCAAAAGTATAAAGCGATATGTTTTTTAAATAACTTGTTGACAAGCTCTGCTCCTTTTATTGGTTTTCCTTTACATGTTATGGCCTTAAATCTGAATGATAGTGTAGCAGAATGAGCTGAACTTTGAGTATGAACACAAATTCTCTAGTCAACCAAAATATTTTTACTAATTATGTTTTACTTTAATAAAAACACATGTAGAAATCAGCAACTAATATTTTCTACCAATATGAACAAATGTGACTAATACTGTACCTAGTTGAGGAACTATCTCTTAATCTTTAATTTTAGTGAGGTATAACACACGAACAAAGTTGCTGTTCAGTGTTCTAATCAAGAATCTTCCACAGTTGCTGAATTGGAAATGACACCAGATGTTCTGCCTTCCCCGCTTTACCTGAGCTTTCACCACAGCCAGTCCCAGCATGCTATTCAGTCTGCTTCACTGTCAGTGCAAACATCATGTCTTACAAACTAGTCCATCATGTAATAATCCCTTTTCCTTCACAACATGTTTTGGTGTAGATTACCACAAATCTCCCATTTTCTTGAGCTTGGAAATGTAAAAATCACAGAAACTCTCTTAAACAGTGTATCCATAATTCAAATGTGTACACAGTGGCTCTAATACTCATTTGCTTATATTCAAATAGATACTGAAGATTACAAATCCATCTGCTACATCTCTTTAGCTCAGGTTTCCTTCTGCCTGCCTTATTAGCCTTCATAATCCATTACATGTATTTTTTAATCCTAAACGTTTTCCTAATAGTTATTTCCTGCTCTTCAACCTGCATAATGTCATCATAACACCACTTCTGACTGAGATTGTGGAGGTCTGCCTAATGAATACTGGCGATAATTAATGAGAAATGTACCATCAGGTAGCTTATTGTTGTGCGAATATCATAGTATGTACTTACATAACCTAAATGTTGTGTGGCCTGTGCATGTAAATGCTATGCACTATAAACATCATATACTGTATATTGTCCAATGTGACTGAAATGCAGCACAAGCACATGACTATGTGTGCTACATGTCTTAACTTTTAAAAATGTGCATCATAATATTTTTGTATGGGTTAATTTTTTGCTGTCTTATATATAAATATCCTGCACAGTTTGAAGAAATCCTCCACCATATGAATGAAAATGGGTGGTTAAATCTACACTAGGAGTAAAAGACATGATAATTGCATCAGTAATCAAAGACATCACCAGTGATTTCCTACAGTTTTTGTTTATAGAAATACAGTAGGTTAGCTAGCCTGAAATCCTCCCAACTGACTCCAAAGAAAATATTTTTGTCCACCTATGTTGCTTTTCTTTATTTGAAAATTCTGTGCTCATTCATCTACAGAATTAATTATGTTTAATCTTAAAACTAACAGGATATTTCCAATTTATTTGTTGAATGATGTACAGCCTGGAACAAAGAAAGTATGATAAACATAAAGAAGAGATGAAAGTCAAACTCTTTACCTTATTGGCAACTGAACCAACAAAGCTGAAGCAATGTTTAATGTTTCCCGCACAAAAAGCCCTTGATTTGGAATATGGCCTAAGGGGTTTTAAATATTCTCTGTCTGTTTAACTGCAGGGTCTCATCTCATTCTTCACAGACCGGTGTCCTCATTTACTGCTGTACAGAAACACACACTGAGATTGTTAATATTTCCTAGCATACAACAAGCTTGCTCCAAATATATTGATTTGTTAATACATGACTTTATGTGTATGTACTTTCCACTGGCAATCTGAAAGCTGTACCACCTTGCTGTAATTTTACTCTGCAAATGAAATACAATTATTTTTCCCTCATCAAAGAATAGCATTTTGATGAGCTACAGATTACGTATTTTAATGACAAATCTCTTTTAATATTTTTCTTTATAGCTGGCCCTCTCTGTCTTGATAAATGTATATTATTTATCCCAGACTTTAAATATTTAAAGAGAAAAGATCATTGAATTGAGTCTTTGTTTTGTTAAATGTTATCAGCATAACGAGATGCTGTTCAGGAAATTATGGTTGTGATATTCCTTGATTCAGAAAAATTATGACATAGATTTTTATTGCTTATGACTATCACTTGAAAAATTAGTCTCTTTTGTCTATCACAAGTCTATTTTACTTTAATGTATTTTAATATTTTGATTACCCTGTTTATACTTTTTACAGTACTCATGTGATTAATTATCAAATAGATAATTTGATAGATAGATGATAGATAACAGACAGACAGACAGCACTTTCCAATCACTGGGATATAATACTGGAAATTCTCTGTTTAAAAACATGTATCTTTGGCTCACAATTGTTTTTTCCAGTGGGTTCAGTACAAAATTAGCATGCTCCCGAGCCAAAACACATGGTAGAAAGGCATGGAAGCTGAGCTGCTCATTTCATTAAAGCCAGGAAGCAGAGGGCAAGGGGAAAGAGTACACCCTCCAAGGCCATGCCTTCAGTGGCCTGTCCCATTCACCCAGGCACCCTGCCCAACATTCCATCCAGCTATGAACTCATCAGTGGGTTAATCTGAGTATAGCAGTCCCATGATCCAATGAACTTTCAAATATATGAGATATTTGGAGGACATTTTAGATCTAAATCACAACTGTATGAACATTTAATTTATAACTCTTTCTAGTGTTCACATTGCTCCTTTAAAAAGTGTTGAATTCTTACCTAAATATTAGCTTTTAAAGGTCTTTCTTTGCTTTATTCATTGAAACATGTTTGAATTTGAGTGATGTGTGATGATTTAAGATGATCGGTCACTCTTAAATTACCTCCATTTTAAAGACCCAGTAACAACTCAGAGTGTACTTTTGCTTTGCTTTGCTTTGTTTTTTGCTAAATGTACAGGATCTGATTTATGATAACCGTAAGCATGGTTATTTTATTTTCTTTGCACCAAGCCAGTGGTGAACTTGCAATAAATGACAAATATCTTCTATAGTAAGTAGAAAAAGTGAAATCCTCTTGGTTGAACAGTCACAGAAGGAATTTTGATCACTAATAGCTGGTGTATTCTGAATGCAGATGGACCATTTTTTTCCTATTTGAGGATTACAGATGATGAAAGGAAATGCATCACTTGGAGGATAGTCCATATTAGAAAGATGAGTGGGGAAGAAAAACAAGCAATAACAGAAAAAACCTTCTAGATATAAGTGCAGGCTAATTTATTTCATCGCACAGAGTATATCAAGAATATCTCATCTCATTCACAAAGTGATCCCCTTACAGCCAGGTTCTTGAGCTATTACTGCAATTCCAGTCTTCTGGCTCCTTAGCTCTCTGGCAGAGGCACTGGAAGTAAATAAAAGCAACCACATGTTTCTGGAATGATTCCATTCTCCTCTGCATTTTGCCTGCCCTCTTTCTTTCTGACATGTAGTTACTCTGTCAGTTTCATATTTGGCTACACTTTTTTTTTCACATCTATTGGATCATTTCTCTAGATTTAGACTTATCTCATATAAAATCACAGGGCTGGGGATTTAGCTCAGAGGTTCTGGAGCCTGCTGTGCATGCACAAAGTCCCAAGTTCGATCCCCAGTACCAAATGGGGGAAAAAAAATCACAGACTTTATGTACTTTAAATAAGAGTCATATAAAGCTCCCTCAGTCATAGCCCTCGATCCATTATGGAAGGGAAAAAAATCTCTACAAGAACCTTGACACTATGAGGAATGTATTCAGCATGAAACACTAATACCTTCGTAACGAAACAATTAAGTTTAGACAAATATTCCATATCTGAATGTCAGATGGGACATTGAAATTCAATTCATATTTCTAGTTCAGCTTAATCAACAAAAAATAAATAAAATAGAGATCAAAGTTCCTGAAGTTTGAGAGACACTAAACTGCATTTGAAGAGATCTCAAAAACATGTCAATGACATTTCCCAGATCAGCAATATAAAGACTATGTTTATGTAAAGACAGGAGGTTGACCAGAGAGAGTTAATGTGAATTGCTTGGAAGAGAACTGTCAAACTGATTTGTATACCCTAGACACCCATGTATTAAATGCAGGGGAAGTGGTCCAAGGGAACAACTTCCCCTTGATGAGTGAGCACATCTACCTGGAGGCGGAAAATAGCTCAACTCTTTGCAAAGATGCTTGTTGATATGTGACATAGCTCATTCCTTCTTCAATGACACAGGAGTGGAAATATTTTCACAATAAATTGTGGTAAGTGTCTTAGATTTAAAAGATACTAAAACCCCATTTTCTGTATATTGTCGAAAAAGAAAGAAAAAAATGAGCCTGGCAAAACCTCTTTGTGATATCACAGAAAAGTTGGCAATAAAGTAGAAATGTCCTGGCATTAAAGCAGAGATAGGAATAAAAGCAGTGATTCTAGAGTTTTTTTGTAATGATGCTTGTGTAAGGCAGAGCCACATAGGCTTGGAGAAGCTCCAATAGCAGAAGACATCATTCAGTGAACTGCAGGAGCTGGAGGAGCCAGCTGACTGTTCAGTGTGAGCTTTCTGCTTCCTTAGCTCATCTCACTTTGAGCCCAACTGTAGAGGAATCTATGACATATCTTATACTATGATGAGCATGAGAGGGAAAAAGTATATAAAAAAAGATGTAAGCAGAAAAAAATGAGTTTTCAAGCTTGGCATTACAGATTTTTTGGATCTGAGCTGAGTAGGGGAAAGAAGCAATAACTTGAATTAGATATGAGGTTGAAATTTCCATTTAGACCACTGAGCTTAATACTTGCTGAAAGAGCACTTCTGATGTCTGATTGTTCCTAGAACATTCTCTGGCTTGTCTTAGAAATAATCCAATATGCAAAAGTACATTTTATAATATCCTGTTAAAGGTAGTGATAAAAGTCAATTCTGCATATGAATGACAAAGTCCCACCCATGTGACAATTTATTAGCAAATTAAGGCTTCCATTCATGGATTTTTAGGGACCCTAAATAAACCTGTGGGTGGATCAAGATCATAGTAACAAAAATAAAATCAACCCTCAAAATCTACATATTAATAAAAATATTCAAAATGTAAAAAATAATCATACTTTAAAAATATTAATTCCCAATATAAAAAAAATTGACGTATGGTCTATTTGGATTGCAAGAATGTCCACCCTTTGAATTAGAATCTCTTTGTACTGAGCTCAGATATTTCACATTTTGAGTTGTTTCAAACATAAAATGTCTCCCAACATATTGTGTTTTGAAGGCTTTGACCCCAATGCAACAGTGGTCAAAAGTAGTGTCTTTGGAAGGTGATTGGGTCCTGAGGGTTTAGACCTCATCAATGGATTCATCCATTGTGGATTCAAATTATAATGGGTTTTGAGGGAGGGGCCTTTTACAAAAGGTCTCTCTCTCTCTCCTTCTCTCTCCCTCTCCCTCTCTCTCTCTCCTTCTCTCTCCCTCTCTCGCCTTCCTGTCTGCTGTGATTTGAGCAGCTTTGTGTCACCACACCTTTCTGCCCTAATGTTTTATCTCACCACAGGCCTAAAAGCAACGCAGCTGGTCTATCATGGATAAAATCTCTAAAGCCCTGATAAAAACAATACTTTCTTTTAACGTGATTTTCTCCAAACTTTTATAATAACTATGGAAAGCTAACATACTCTTTATATGGTGCTTAGTTACAGAATTTTGAAAATCACTGGACAAGAGAATAAGTCAGGAAAAAAGTTAATATAAAAAATAACAATTTTGAATGAATAAAAAACAAATGCTATTTTTTTGAATTAACTTTAACCAAATCCTTACATCTTTTGAATATTTTCCTTGTATTTATTTACACCATGTATAATTGTACCTTAATAATTTTCAAACTAAAAGTGAACAGAAAGGCAATTGTTCAGGATATTTTCCTTTGCTCCATGTGCTTTCAAATTGAGATTTTTGTTTTATCTTGCATTGTTAAAAAACGGTGATTTGCTTAATTTGTTGTCCTTAATTGCATGGAATATTAATATTGTAGTTACCAGTTAAATGATTTGAAATTTATCTTGGCTACTTGAAAAATACAAAATGTGGCAAGGGGGATATTTCCGTAATTAAATTTTGCATAATTGAATTATATGCCCTGTCCCGTTTCAAATTACCTATCCTTAAAATTTTTACTTTCTGTGTGTGACGGGTTGAATCCTGTTACTCCAAATTCTCTATTGATTTCTTAACTTCTAGTATTTCCACATTCCAAAGAAATGTGACCTTATCTGGAGATAGCTTTGTGGTACTTTTAATAGCATCACACTAGAGTAGGGTGAGCTTTTAATCCAAAACTACTAGAGTTCCTATAAGAAAAGAAGAAGAGACACAGACACATAGAGGAAATACAGATGTGTCTACAAACCAAAGAACACCAAGGGTTGTCAACACAAACAAGAAGCTATAAAAGAAAAGGGAAGAGTACTTTCTACCGATTTTTAAAGAGCACATGGCTCTGTGGTTGCCTCACTTTTGAATTTCTGGCCTCCAACACTGTGAGGTAATACATTTATCTTGCCTTAAGCCACCTATATTTACTATTTTCTTATGGTAACTATTGTGTTTTAGATCTAGAGTGTCCCCCAAAGGTTCATGTGCTCAGAGGTGGACTGTGGAAGGTGATTAGAGCATGGGGTTACTATACTCATCAGTGGACTTATCCATTGATGAGTTCAGAGTTAAATGTGCTATTAAGAGGTAAGGCTTGATTGGAAGAGATATGTCACTGGGCGCATGCCTTTGGAAGGCATCACTCTCTCCTTAGTTCCTCCTTTAGCTCTCTGCTTCATGGCTAGCATGGGTTGGGCAGTTTTCCTTCACAATGCCCTTCTGCCATGCCATTTCTGCCTTCATCCCATCAAACCATGGACTGAATTCTCTGAAAATTGTGAGACAAAATAAAACTCATCTAAATTGCAGGTGTCAGATATTTTATTACAGAGACAGGGAAAAGACTAATATAGTAGCCTTAGAAAATGAATAGACCTTGCACAAGGCTAAATAATAGAATATTTCAATAGGAATGGAAACTTAAAACTTAAACTTTAAAATTTAAATTTAAAATTTTATTTTCATAAAAGGAAATGTGTTTAAATATTTTAATTCACATATTTAATTATGGAATATGAGCTCAATGAATAGTAAAGAACTTCCCATATTTTGAAACTTGTGGTGAGCTTATCAATTATGACTTTGAATTTGTGGTAGTGTTTGAGTTTGTGTTAGGGATACAATATCAATATTTCTTAATATTAAAAGAAAGATTTATACATACAATAAAAAGGTAACTGAGTGAAAAAACACAGAGATTGAAATAACTTATCTGAATATATAATATGCTTATTGTGTAGAGTCATGTTCTATAATTTACTTATCCATTGGTTATTTTAATTTTATTTGTGCACATTTTAAAATATCCTCTTAGCAATGGACTTACCTCATATGTACTTCACAAATCAATGCAAATAACTGTAACAAAACTCCTCTCATCTGTGAATTATAAGAAAGACCACATTTATTGTTCATCAGTAGACCATTGTTGTAATGAAATAACTAAATAAATGGTAAAGGAGTATGGAACAAAACTGGAGAGAAAATCTTCCAATTTTAAATTTTAGCTCTGTAATCGTATATATCATAATAAATTTAATGAACCAAGGAAAATAAAGATTTTAAGATCCAGAGAAGAAAAGAGTAAGTAGTCCACTTTTATGTGAACAGAGATACAATTAGCATTTTAAATTCTTGGAAAACAATGGTATTGAAACTTGAAACCTTTATCCTACTGAAACTGTCAATCATGAGTTCGGACAGTTAAAATTTTTAGATATGGGAGTTCTTAACTTATGTCCTAGACAAGATTATCATGTAACTACTCTACACTTAGAAAACTAGTTCAGCATAAGAATCAAACAAACACCATAAAAATTGTTGATTCCTACAAAGACAATTAACCTTTGATGTAATAGTAAGAAGATACAGAGTGAAAAAAGACATTTGACCAACTTCTGTCAAAATTAGAATAGTTTTCAATAAATTTCTAAAGCAAATAATCTGCACATACAAAAGAGAAATCCATTAAACAAATACTTATGTAACTTTTTTTTTTTTTTTTTGGTACTGGGGATCGAACTCAGGACCTTTCGCTTGCAAGGCAGGTGGCAGAACCACTGAGCTAAATCCCCGGCCCCATTAAACAAATACTTGATAAAGGATTTATAATACTTTCAGATAAGGTTGCAATATACTTAAAATATATTTCTTAAAATGAATTTCCAGAAATAACATCACTCAAATCTAAAAAGAAACAGTCTTAAAAATTGGGCAAGAGTTTTTATAGAGTTTTGAAATTTTTATAGATTTTAAGAATAAAGTAACTTTGTTTAAATGTTTAGAAATGTCTTAACATATCACATTTAGAATTATTTAATCAATAAAACAAGATTACTTTATTTTATATTTTGCAAGCAATAGTTCTTATACCAAATTAAAAGGCATATTAAATTGCATCAGTTACCAATGCAATTAAGACATCTATAGGCCAGTATCCTACTACAAAAAACATTCTCTATGGTGAGGTCAATATTTAAAGCTGCTTTTCTACATATACACGTACATTTTAATACAAGGTGAGGAAAAAATTGCAGAGAGCAAGAATTTTGCATACTATTGGTAATCGCATTTGATGGGACTGTGATTTTTTAAAGAAAATATTTACCATTCAACAAAAATAATCATCATTTATATAAGAAAAATGAATCAACAAAAATAATAAAAATTTGAGATCGCAAACACAGAAGTAAACAAAATTACTGTACTTATAACCAGGTTAGATTTTCGATTTGGCAAGGTTACCATGCCTCCAGGACTCAGGATCCCTAAAACATATAAAACACGGGGAAGTAAGGCTCAGACACTGCATTACTTTTTACATTGAGTCATTTGCACAATAAAAATCTTGCTAGGTTAGAGGATAAAAATATATGCAGAAAGCTTCAGATGGACAGAGCTTTTGGAATTTTTATGATTGCACAGATGAAAAATATCTGAATTTAGGGTATAAGATTGTCAATATTCCAGACCCTCACTGACTCCCAGGTATAAACTAGGATTGAGAAGTAATTGGAAAACATCCTGAAAACATCATTGAGTGGGTTTAATTTCTGTTTGAATTTAAATTAAAATTGACAAAAATAAACCGAAATAAATTATTTCCATATGTGCACAGGATTATCTAGAAACTTTCTGATTTCTTCAAGAAAATATTTGCCATTCAACAAAAAATCATCATTTATATAAGGAAAAAGAATTAATAGAAATAATAAGTGTTTGGGTTCTCAAATTCAAAAGTAAAAAATCACTGTACTTGTAACGAATTATTCAGTGAAATAGGTGATTCCAGGGTCCTGGTATCTATAAACTGAAGTATAACTGGCATTCTAAAACTATAGAGAGAATGGAACAGAAGAAATTTAAAGACATGCAGGAGAAGAATTTACAAAGTACAATAAATCAGAAACAAACAGGGCTGGGGATTTAGCTCAGTGGTGCTGAGCCTACCTTGCAAGAGCAAAGTCCTGAGTTTGATCTTCATTACCAAAAAAGAAAAGTAAAGAAAAGAAAAAGAAAGAAACAAAGATACATACTGGATGTTTCACTGGTGATTACTAGAAGACAAACAGAGCAGTAATGGGGCATAAAGGGAAGTGGGGTGACTTGTACCCAATACAGTTTGATGGAAGGAATAAGTTGTCTCCTACAGCACAGTAGGCTGATTGTACTTTACATATATTTTATGATATATGTATATATACATATAATATATATGTCATGATGAACTAGAAGAGAGGCTTTAAAAACCTATAGAAAAGATAATGAAATGGAAATTCTTCATTTGATCATTACACATTGTATAACTCAATAATGTAAAAAAAAGAAAATTTGGCTGAGAACTTTATGATAAGTGTGCCTTCATGTGATAGATTTCCTATGTTATACCAGAATGTATCTATTTTGTACTGATGTCATATATAAAGCTTCTCTGTTCCCCTGTTACAAGTTTGTAGGATGAGAAAATAAATTTACAGCTAAGCAAATAATTGTCAGTCTAATGAAAACATTGCCTTCAAATGAGGAATAATAGGTTTATTGTTGACTTTCCAAAGAAAGAAAGTCAAAAGCCAAAGGGATGGCACCTTTAAAGTTCTGGAAGAAAATAAATTTTCAAAATGTGCTTAAGGATGAGAACAAAAAGAAAACTATTTCACACAGTCAAATCTGAGAGGATATGCTTACATTTGTTTGTAGAAATAAACAGCTGAGTGGTAGAGAATATAAAACTCATAAAAATTACATGTTTGTAGGCTTGGTTTATGACAAAGATAATATTGAAAGGCAACATGAAGAAAGGGTATTATATGAATTAAATATCTTAAAAATGAATCTGCACCCTTAATTCACACAATTAAAATTCCAAATATTTTTAAAACATTAATAATAATGAAAAATAAATGTCTAGAAGATAATATAGGAAAACAATTTCCTAGCATTGCTGTAGTCAAAATATTTTCTAAGCTAAATATAAAAATCAGTAACCATAAAAATGTGATAAATAGCAGTTCATTAAATAGTTGTGTTCATTAACATTTAATAACAAATAAAACAAATGAAATATGAAGAAGTAGATAGCAAATGGTAATATTTGTTAAGTATTAAGAATTCAGGCTAGGTATGGTGGTGCATGTATGTAATCCAGCTACGGGAGAAGCTGAGGCAGGAAGAATGAAAGTTCAAGCCCAGCCTTGACAATTTGGCAAGATTTGGCCTCAAAATAGAAAGCAAGAAAGCAAGCAAGTAAGTTGGAGATGTACTCAGTGGTAGAGTATTCCTAGTGTGAGACCCTAGGTTGAATCCCCAGTACCACAATCGATCAAACAAATGAAAAACTGTGGAGTAGGACTCTGCAGTAAAGAAAGATAAACTTGAATCATCTGTGGGAAAATGTGTGCACCTTGAGACTACAATGTTAAGTGAAATATATTAGGCACACGGGTTAAATATTGCATGGTTTCTCTTATATGAGAAACCCAAATTATAAGTAAAGAGGAAAATAAAAGCTACACAATAGAAGGTAGGGAGATAGATCTTTCTCAAGGAGAAGGAGACCAAGAGATGGAAGGAAGGAAATGGAGAAAATTAAAAGAAAACTTAAAAAAGGAATTAAGATGTGCTATGGGGGTGGGGATTTAGCTCAGTGGCATCGCGGCTGCCTTGCAAATGCAAGGTCCTGAGTTTGATCCCCAGTACAAAAAAAAGTGCTATGTACATGTACCAAATCCACACAGGAATGTAAACATTACATAATGCAAATATGCACTAATAAAAAAGACTGGAATAGAAAACTGCTTTTCAATGTCTGCAAGAGTGAGCAAATGCATACTTAGGGTTTATGCAGAACTACTTAAGATAGAACTGGTGAGTAGAAAGATAATGGTTCTGCACTTGGCAGTAGATATTGACTAAGAAAAAAAGTATACATTTTTAGTGTTAATACTGTTCTAATTCCTCATAAAAAATTAATTACATAGATGTGTTAATTTTGAGAAAAATTAACAAATTATATTTTCAAATATATATTATTTATTATATTACCAATCCTTTATGTTGTTCTGCTATTATGTCAACACTTTAGTTAAAATCTGTTTATGAAAATCAAAGTAGAAAAGATGTTTCAACGTTTATTGTGGATGAAAGGTGGTTAGTAGTTACACTAGTTCTGGGGATTTCCATAATAATCAAATTCTATCTTAGTTAGTTTTCTCTTTTCTGAAACAAAATTCCTGAAACCCAAGGTCAAGGGAGGAAAGGTTTATTTGGCTCACAGTTTGTAAAGGAATCAGTCCACAGTCAGCTGGCACCAAGGCTGGGTGGTATGAAGGACAAACATCGAAGAGGAGAAACAGTTCATGATGGGCAAAGGTAGCAAAACAATCAAGGGATGACCACAGCTCTTTCTATCCCCTATATCTTATCCAGGCTACTTATGGCAGGTAGCACTCACATCCTCAATCCCAGTGGCCTTGTTCCTTGCATTGGACCATGAATCAATCCCAGTGTCACACACTGTAGATCCAGGCACCTCTGAAGAAGCCTCACCTATGACTGCATGAGTCTTTTAGGAGGGGACATCTAGACACAAGCCATGCCATTCTGTCCCTGGCCCCCAAAGTCTCACGCACATTCCCATATGCAAAAGGCATTTAGTCCATCTCTAAGAGTTGCCAAAGTCCTAACAGATTCAGCATTGCTGACAAGTCCAAGTCCAAAGTCTCTTCTGATTTCAGGCAAACTCGTAGCTGTAAGAGCCTGTACAAATGAAAAGAAAGCTAAACACTTCCAACATACAATGGGACAAGATAGACATTTCCACTCCAAAAGTTACAAACAGAGAGATAGCAAGGATTGGGAACAAAGCAAGTCCAAAATACAGCAGAGAAAAGATGAAATCACACAGTTCCACTCTCAGTATCCCTAGCAATCTGTGTGAAGTTTTGAACCCCAAAATGTTTCGGTGGCTCTGCCCTATGGCACTACCAGTGGATGTAGCTCCCATGGCTTCTCTCTTGGGACAGTTCTGCTCCCTCCTTGCAGTTTTCCTCAGACAATCCACATTCCTGGCCTCTCCAAACTTCTGGGTTCCCTACTGTACCTTTGGTTTCTCACTCAGTTTCTAATTCTGCCCCCTCAGGGCCACACTGCCTGGCTACCTAGGCCTTCTTTTGAAATCTGAGTGGAAGCTTTTCTCACCCCACAACTTTTGCATTATGCATATACCTAAAACCAGCACCACATGGATGATGCCAAGGTCTGCCACCAGTTGGAGCATTAGCCAGACTTTCTTCTCTCTTGGCTGTATGGGTCGAGTGCCTAAGTTGCTGAGCACTAAGAACCCATCCCGAGGTACAAGTTTTCTAGGCTGCTGCCAATCTGAAACATGTTGCTCTTGGGCTTTCTTCTCAAAGCAATCTTTCAACTTTGCAACTCTGAGGCTCCAAAGGCTGGAGTCCTGCTGGTTCTTGTATTGTCCTCAGGCCATCTGTAGGGAATCACTGCTGTGATTGATTCAAAGCCACCCGGGCACCTGGCGACCCCCCAAAAGACATGACCCTTCTGTCTAGTACATGTGTACAGTGGGACTCACTTATGTAAGAACAAGTTAGCATAGACAATCATGCATGTGCAGCACAACACACTCACGTCAGAACATAATCATATATGTCTGATAAGGGCTAACATAAGGGCTGAGAAATAAAGACAAGGGTCTCTCTGGCTGACTTGCGCTCATGCTGCTTTTGCAGATGTCTGCTCCATGTGCTTTGTTTACCCTGGGGACCTAGTACATAAACACAAACCCCATCCTGCTGCACCCCTCCCCCTGGGAGGCTGGGCCCTAGCATCATCTTTTCTGCTGTTTTCTTCTGAAATATTTGTCTTTTTCTTGTTAGTTTTTTCAGTGACCAGTTTCTCCTCTGTTCTATCTTTCCAGGCTGGAACTTTATTGGAGCTTCCTTTCTGGCCAAAACACACAATGTTTTGAATCATTCTATCAGGCTCTTTGTTCTTGATTGTCAACATAACTCTGGCTAAAAGCCCCCAACAGAAGTCATGCCACCATTTTAACATTAGACTTCCTTGAAATTTCTTTTTCCAGATTATTTAGTCTGCCACCCTTTATTTCAGTCTCAAGCAGAGTCTCTGAACACAGGAAAAATGCAGACAAACTTTCTGTCAAGATATAACATACATCATCTGGTGTCTAATAGTCAATACAATCCTACCTAGTAGAAACCTCCCGAGCCTGGGCTTTACCAGCAGAATTTCTTTCAGCATTCTGTTCTTCTGAGCTCTGATCAGAATTTCCCATCAAGGACAGCCTCAGGTATTCTAGCTCTACTTTACTTTTCCAGCCAGCATTACCAAACCTTTCCTTAACTTCCCCTTCCCACAATCCAGCTCCAAGTTTTCCTAAACCATGTGGCCAAGTACAGTCACTGCAATGACCCCACTTCTGTCTTAGTACCAAATTCTGTCTTAGTTGCTTTCCTCCTTGCTGAAACAAAATACCTGACATCCAAAGTTAAGGGAGGAAAGCTTTCATTGGCTCATAGTTTGTAGAGGATTCAATCCATAGTCAGCTGGCTCTAAGTCAAGGTGGCATGGCAGACAAACATTGAAGAGGAGAAAGAGTTCCTGATGGGCAAAGATAGCAAAGCAAGCAAGAGACTACCACAGCACTTTCTATCCCTTCTATCTTACCTAGGCTACTTACAGCAGGTATCACTCACACCCTTAATCCTAGGGCCCTCGATCCTAGCATTGCACCATGAATTATTCCCAGTGTCACACATTCTAGATCCAGCCACCTCTGAAAAAGCCTCACCTATGACTGCATGAGGCTTGGTGGTGGTGGTGGGGGGGGATGTAAACACAAGCCACAAAAATACTGTACCCAGACTGGGTGATTTAACAAATAGAAATTAATTTATTCACAGTTGTGAAAGCCAGGAGTCTAAGAGCAATATGTTGGCAGGGATGCCTTTTTCTGAGGGCATTCTCTTAGGCTTGGAGACTACTCCCTTTTCTGTTTCTTCATATGGTCTTTCATCTTCTGTCTATGTCTAAATCTCTTTATGAGAGCAACCATTGCATTGAAATAGAGTCTATCCTAATAACCAATTTTAACTTCATTACCCCTGTATATTCAAACCACAAGCACAATCACATTTCAGGATAATGGAGGCCAAAACTTCAACATTTATATTTGAAGGTGGCATAATTTAGTCCACACCACCATTAATAACAATTACAGTACAACCACATAAGGCTATTAACTAATGCAAAATAGGGCAACCAGTAGAAATTTGCCTTTCACAAAATAAAAACTATGTAAGCGGCTGATAATATATACAATAGTGCTTCCGTTTATGGATTATTTGTTTTACAATTTTGGGGAAGATGGCTGCATTTGTGTTTCTTTGAAGAACAAGGCCATGGTCGTGTTTGTCATCAGGGGCAGAGTTTGCAAATAGAAGCAAACTTTTGCCAAATGGTTTTGTTTGAAAACCGAATTGTTTACAAACAGAAGCATTCATGAACTGAGGTATTACTCTACTGATAATTTTTAAGCTACAATTTAAAAAGAAAGCACAAGTTTAAGTCATAAGATCATGTGTTCCTGACTTGGATGGACAAAAAAAAAAAAAACAGAGAGGGATAAGAAGGGGAAAAGAGGAGAAGGAGCAGACCAAGAAGAGACAAAAGTGTGGAAATTAACTGATGAATGTGCAATGAAATAAGGTCATTTTGAATAGATTTTTGAGGAGGAAAAACTGGTACAATAATTCTGCTGTATAAATTTACAATATTGCTGTGCGTGTATCCTCACACACATAGTTTCCATGTATATATACATGTATGTACATTTACAAAATTGAAATGTGAAATATGATGTGTATTGATGTGTATGTGCATATATACACACATATATATATATATATATATTTATAGTGATATGGTGGAATGCCACCCAAATTGTGGAATGAATTAAGTTCGTGAACCAAAGTACCATACTGTACACACACACACACACACACACACACACACACACAGAGACATAGATATCATTGTGTATCTGTACATGGTTAAGGATAATCCATAGAACTAGAATTATATAAAGCCTATAATAGACACATAGATGTTCATTGTTGTTTAACTCACATACATTGTGCATTCTAATTTTTAAATTTTGTATTTGTAGTTTTTGACACAGAACTTTCAGTCATGAAATTTATATTATCATTATAAATAGAAAAAATTCTCACAAACATTTAGAGTGTTATTCTCATTACTTTTCAGATTACTGAAATAAAACAAATTTTTTCAATAATGAGAAGGAGGTAGTAAAAAAAATTTCCATGCAAATTAAAATGAAATACCATGAATTTCTAGAGGGGAAAATAATAAGTGAATTCACATGACCTTTGAAGTTTCCTTGGATATATCTCTGGTTTGGGTAACTATAAGTCTCCTGCATTCTTAAAAGAAAGCCCTCTGTGTAGCTGTGGAGTAAATGAGAAATCGGCCCCCTGGGAAGTTGAGAAGGAGACCCCTGAGGAAGAGATCCTCAGAAGCTGCAGTTGGGCCTTTAGGGCAGTTAAGGGAGTCATCACTCAATCTAATCAGAGGACCATAGAATATGTAAAAAATAATATGTGTAATAACTTCTTGGTAAGAAATAATTAGAATTAAAAGAAAAATGTGTCTAAGGAAAAGGTCAAAATCAATAGACAGATACACATATTAGAGAATTAGATAAAACAGATTTTATAATATAATTTTTCCTAAATAACACAGAGATATGTAATATAAAATATGTTTCTTTATCACTTAGAGCCCTCAAACCAATTAATGTTGATAATTTAGTGAAACATTATGTCTCATGATAACTAATATTTATACTCATACATCCATCAAAATAATTATATAATAACTAACATTTTAGCATTTCCTAAGTGCCAGGCTTTGTGTAAAATATTTAACATATATTATCTCCTGTGATCTTCTTAACAACCCTATGTAATAAATACCATTATTATTCCAATTTTATAGATGTATAAAAAATGGAGAAGTTAAATAAATTTTCCTGTAACACTCAGCTACAAAAGTACAGGAATGAAGATTAGAACACAAGCATTTCATATCAGATATGCCACTCCTATTTTAATATTTAGCTAGTTAGTTAAGTTTTCTAATAAGCAGATGCTGAAAACTGTTACACACTGAGCAGGGGATTTAGCTCAGTGATGCTGCACCTGGCTCGTTAAGTGCAAGGTCCTGAATTTGATCCCCAGTCCAAGAAAGAAAGCCTAGAAATTATTCCAAACAAATACGAGCTACTAATTTTTGACAAAACAACCAAAGCAATTCAATGGAGAAAGGATAGCATTTTCAACAGAGTGTTGTAACAATTGGAAATTCATATCCTTCCTGTTATAGTTTAGGTCTAAAATGTAATACAAAAGTCTCATGTGTTCAGAGATTGGACGTTTGGAAGATGACTGAATCATGGGGGCACTATGGCATCAGTGGATTAATCCACTGGTGACTTCATAGCCAAATGGACAATTAGGAGGTAGGGCTTAGTGAGTCACTTGGAAGTGCATAGTCTTGTCCCAGCTCCTCCCCTCTTCCTCCTCTCTTCCACTCTATTTCCTGGCAAGCATGGATTGGACTGAATCCTCTGAAACTCTGAGTCAAAATTAACCCCTCCTACTCTTTTAAGTTGTGGGTCTCAAGTATTTTGTCCCAGTAATGAGAAAGCAACTAATTAATCTGCTCACCAAACAAACAAACAAAACCTGAAAGTAAATTTCACCAAAATTAAATATAAATCAATATCAACCCTTATACCAAACCTGTAGGTAAACCATACAGAAAATTAACTAAAACCAATTGTAGTCAAAGTCAAAAAATGAAAAAAATCCAGATTTAAGCATAAAAATGTTTTATACAAATTTACACTATTATTTACTTTCTAATATTGGAACAATTACTAAACTATCAAGCAAGCTGTATTTTATTTTGCCAGTGAAAAATATAATTTGACTTAAGGCACTCTCCACGTATGAAGTATTTTAAATTATATCCATGGGAAGATAACCAAAATGTGACTATTTTGTTCCTAAGAGGGTCATCTAGTTGTATTTTAAGCAAATTGCAAATTTACTTAAAAACTTCCTGTAATTGAATTGGTTTAGTAGAAGTTTATCATAAAAGTTTAATTCATGCTGGTGACATTTAGTATAATGTATGTTTTTCCATTTGGTAGCTTGTTTAGATTCATTCAATAATATATCATAACAAACTTACAAAAAAATCATTGCTTGAATAGTTGCTTGGTTTTTGTGGACCACATTTTTATTTCCCATTTTATATTCGCCATTCCCTCAATGCTGGCTATAGTAAATTTGCATTAGAAAATGTATCTTTTACGAAGCCTATTAAGTAGACTGTAACTTCTCTACTGTTATTGTTAGCTATATGCAATTCTATTTATTTTGTAAGCCCTCAGCCCATAACCCTACTCGATTATATTACCAATAGCAATAAAAATTGCACTTAGGGTATACATACTAAATACTGTCTCAATTATCTTTTACTTCAAAGTCAGATGAGAAACAACCAAAACTCATTGAAAATTACTTGAGTAGCAACAAAGTAGAAAATAATTGTCAGAGGGACTCGAGGAGTAGTTCGGTGGTCCAGCGCATGCTTATACTGTTTCTCTTAACTTTGATTAAATAAGTTTACTTGTGTATGTGTGTATGTGTGTATGTGCTTGTGCACTGAAGGTTTTTCCAACATATGCCCAACAAGATCACTTCTACTTCACAAAGACTGTCACATGAAGATATTTATCCTATCCAATTTCTTTTCAATAATTTTATATTTTAAAAAGTTCACATAATAGTTGTGATAAAAGATAATGAAACACAATAATTCACATGTTTTAAATAAGAAGTGCTCTAAATTCATAGCCTATTGGTATTATATCTACCTCTGGACAATTCAAGATCAAAAGAAAATTTAAAATAATTTTTACATTTAAATAATGTTTTCTTTTTAGGTATTTGCAATATTATCAATATATAAAATAAAGAACCCTTTTTGTGCCAAAGGCTGTATTAGATGTCACAGGAATCTCTTAATGGTAACATTGGAACTTTAACTTTCTAAAAACAAATTAAAAATTATTTTAACTTAAACAAAATAAAAAATAATTAATTCGAAGAAATAATTTTAACAAGATGAAAATGATATAGTATTTTGAAGAGTACTAGTAAAGTGAAGAAACTAAAAATTTATATTGAAAAATAACATGGATGTATTAAATTTGCTTATGATCAAATAAGACTAATATTATTTCGTTTTAAAAGTATGAATTCTAAACATATAAATCAAATTTGTTAAAAAACAGTCTTCCAATCCCATAAGTGTATCTATGTGTTACATTAAATGTCATTTATATATTCATGTGAAATGACTCTTTATGACCACGTGCATATCATTAATTTGTATTTCAACTTTTCTAAGTTCTGAGTTGCTGTTCATACTTTGTTGAGAAGGGCAGAACCTTGGGTCACCATTAAAGCCCTGACAGCCATGGTGGAGTTCTGCTGTCAATCTATGAAATACTTTTTCTAGCAATTGCATTGCCTATTGGCAGAGTCCCCAGGAAGCTGTGGTTGGCAGATTTTGAATTGTCCTTGGGCCTATCATATAGTTTATCTTCTAGAAGCCTAGATTAACAGCTGTTTTTGTTTTGTTTTGTTTGCTCACTTTCCTTTCAGTCTTTTTCCCCCAAAGTTTCTTCTATTTATGTAAAGTGAAAATCACCTTCAATGGCAAGGACTTTCCCTCACTATGATATATTCACATAGTCATCCTCCTCACTTGGTTCTACTAACCAAATCTGAGCTGCCCTCCTCAAATCACACTTCTTTGGAAATGGATTTATAATTAATGAAAAAATAATATCCTTCATTGGTTTCACTAAGTTTTTCCTAAGTTATGAAATATTCCATATATACTTAGAGAAAGTACTTTGTGTTATTAGTTTAATACTGTTGTTGAACCTTTTGGGAGCATTTTTGAAATATAATAGAAATTTCCAATTCACTGTGTTTACTTCACAGAGAGTAAATATATTTGATCATTTAAAACTATTTCTGTAAGGTTTTTATCTAAAGTTAGGGAAAATAGATTTGGCATACAGATTATAATAAATTGGCTATTATATGCTGAAAAATTAACATATGAATGTGGTATAATATATACTAAAATGGAAATATTTGAAATTTAATAACAGTAAGTGTAATAATTTTGAGTGTGAAAGTCCTATTGAGTTAGCTTCTTTATGCTTATAGAGCTTTTAAATTATAAATTTGAATATGAAAATGGAAGTACTTCCTAGTAATTTGAAAGGTCAATGTAACTTTATTTTAATGCCTTTAATGTGCTTAACTTTTCATATTGACCTGAGGTAAAGATGTCTTACTTTCCCTCATTAAACAGCCCCAGGCTTTTCTTTAGTAAATATTGTGTGCTAGAGGAGTCTCAAAGGATGGCTGCTGTCCATGCATCTTCTCAACTTTTAATTTAATTATTACTTTAATATTTTAGTTTACTTTAAATTCACAAGTAAAACTTTATACATGTATTGGGCACAATGTGATGTTATGATATATGCAAACACTGTGGGATAAACAAATGAGGCTAATTAATATATCCATCACTCATATACTTGTCATTTTTTGTGGTGAGAATATTAAAAATTCAATCAATCTATAAAATATGTGATATATGCTGCTCTTTCCATTTAAAATTTCTATATAATTTTTCTTACAATTTAATTAAATCCAAACCTACAAATACATAACATTTTGTTTGATATACATAACTGTTCTCTAATCATTAGGCCCAGTTCTTTCTCACTAATTGCCCACTGATGTTCATTATAGGGAATATATCCATTTCAGAATCACATATTATTTTAATCTCCTTCATCCTGGAGGAATTTTTTCCCTTTCTTTGCTTTGATGGAACTTAAAACTTTTTTGTTTTTTCCTTTTATTTTTTAAATGTTGTATTACTTTGAATCTATAACTCAATATCCAGTAATATTGAATATTGATTATTGATTTCTCTAAACAATAATCAAGAAGTAGTCTATTTAATGTAGTTTACTTTGAGTAAACAATGTTCTGTTTTTCATTATAGTGTCATTGAATTGCTTTTGCTATTTTATTTCTAAAAATTTTATTTCTTTTGTTCTATTATGACTAAAACTTTATTTATTTTTCAGTTGTGCTATGGTAGCTTAAAGCATGAACTGTCTTTCTTGCAAACAAAATATAAATTTATATATAATTAATATTCATTTATGTCCTTTACTGTTCTTTTTATTAGTTATATATAGTTATTAGTTTTATGGTATTGAATCTGAGTCAATTTTAATTATTTTTATTAAAACCATGGGTCATATCATCAATTTTTTTACATACTTGATAGCTATAAACTAGATCCCAGATGACATTAGTTTTCCTTATGTTTGCTAGGTGTTCTTCCATGCTACAAACACTCATGCATTTATTTTGGGTGCTGTTAATCTACTTGGAAGTAAATGAATATATAAATTAACATATTAATAGTTAACATGTCCTGTTTTGGCTTTGAGTTTTTAGCTAGGTTTAGTACATTGTTTTGTTTATGACTTATTTGTCTTTACATCTGAATTTTTCTTTCTGGTACCTGAGATTGAACTTAGGACCTTGTGCTTGCAAGGCAGATGCAGCACCACTGAGCTAAATCTCCAGCCCTTGCCCTTACACCTGAGAAAAGAGCATTCTGAGTGTAACAGATAATGTCCCATGAAATACAAGGTTTTCCACTCTGACTGGGATAAATCATTTTTCTTGGTAATTGGTGAGGTGGGAATGTTTGTTTGGCTTGAATGCTTCCAGATAACTGTTACTATTCCATTACCTGAACATGTGTTGATTTCAAATTTATCCTTAAATAATATTTTCACTGAATTCTCAATTGACATTTTTTTCTTTAAGCACATAAAGATATTTTTCTAGTCTGCTTTTGCTTACCTGATATCTGGTAACTGAGTAATCATTTCCCATTATTTCTTCTGTTTATGAAATGTATAATTTTTCCAAATGTCTTTTCCTTTTCTTTGGTTTTCATGCATTTAGTTATGCTTTTCATCAAAATTATCCTTTATGAGTTTGCTGTTTTGAAAAGGGCTGGGACTTTCTACCCCTTTCCATTCATACTTAATGATGCCTCAATACAAATTCAAAGGACTGCCTTCTGGGAGTTCCTGGATAGCTTACCACACTGAGGTTCTTGGAGACTGATACTTAAAGAGAGAGCATAGAAGCTTCTTGTCTCTTCTTCCATACATCATTTCCTGCATCTCTCCCATCTAGGAGTTTATCAATATCCTTTGTAAATACGTTATAATAAGTGAGTCGATGTACCCCAAGTATTTCTAGCAGATGTATGCAAATAAGTTCTGGCAACTTAATGGAACCTGAGGAAGGGTTCATGGGAACCTCAATTTATGGCAGATTAATCAAAAGCAAATGCCAGAACATAAATCTTGTGCTGGTGTCTGAAGTGGGGGACACTTTTGCAGGATGGAACCTTCAAGCTATGGACTCTGATGATGTATCTAGGTAGTCTCAGAATTTAATTGAATTGGAAGAGACCTACCTTCATTAAATTTTGGAAATGTATTGCCTGAGCATAAAGTAGGAGAGAAACTGTGCAATTTTCCTCACATGCACTAAAAGACACTGGGAAAATAGAGCAAAATCCAGCATCCTTTCATGGTTAAAAACACTCAGCAAAATAGGAATATAAGGGTCCTCTTCAACATGATGAGGTGCGCCTATGAATTCCTGAGTTAACATCAAACACAGTGCTGAAAGACTGAATACTTTCACTCAAAGACTGGAAAGAAGAAGTAGGTTTTTACTCTTGCCCCTTATGTTCAGCATTGCATTAATTCTACCCTAGGCATTTATCAAGAAATGTAAGTAAAAGAAAGAAAAGAATAAGTAAAACTATTTTCAGGTGACATGAATTTTTATGTAGAAAATCTTAAGATATCAGTAGAAGAAAGTAATACAATGTTTGTACTCTGAAAATTAAAATCACTGAAAGACTTAATGAAGTCATTCTATTTTCATGTACATGAAGACTGTATTTTAAAGATGTCAATTTCCTCCAGTTTGTGAGATTCAACACAACATCTGTTAAAATATCAGTGTTTTTCCAAAACAAGCTTAAATAAGAAAAATAAACTCGGATAATGCTAATGGGAACTGAGGTTACATGACAGGTAATGAAAATGTTTTATGTAGTGGTGATGGTTGCATAAAGCTGAGAATATATTAATAATCATGCATACTAATACTCAGAAGAGTAAATATTATTCCAGCTGTGTTGGTGCACACCTGTAATCTCAGAACAGAGAGAGAGTGAGCCAAGAGGATCTCAAGTTGGAGACTTGCCTGGGCGACTTAGTGAGACCCTGCCTCAAAATGAAAATATGTATTTAAAAGTTTGGGGATGTAGCTGAGTGTGAAAGCCCTGGATTCCAACCAAGGACTATAAAGATAAAAAGGAATGAATGTTATGAGAATGTGGAGTATATTTCAGTAAAGGGTTAATAGAGAAAATAAAATACCAGTGGAATTGACTTTATTAGGTCATTAGATATCTTTGATAATTTGTCTCATTTGTTGCCTACTGTAACAGTAGTTTCCTTGTCATTGTATAGAAATACTCAATGGCATGGGATCACAAAGATTTTTAACCAATCACCCATTAAGAAAAGGTATAGGGAAAGTTTTCCATTTGGAGCTATTATAAATAAAACTAGTAAGAATATTTTGTGTAAGTTTTTGTTTATATAAATTTTCATTTCTCTGGCATAAAAATCCTGGATTAAGATTATACTGTTGTTTAGTAAGTACACGTTAAATTGGTTAAAAAATTGACTGTTTTCAAGAGAAGCTGTTTTGTGATTCCATGAACAATGTTTGAATGATTATTCTCCTCTGCATTGTTGATTTCCCTGATGGTATCACAATTTTTAAATATATTTTGATGATTGTGTAATGATATACATTATGACTTTAATCTGCATTTTTCTATTGGGTAATGGATTACATTGCTAATTCAATAAGATTTCTTAAGCTTTCAGGTCAGTGGCTATCCCCATGATATAGAGCTGGAGGATCAGGATCAAAGATTGGATGCCAGTCTTGAGATGGAAGGCCTGAAAGCTCTCTGAAGAATCATTAATATGTGTACATTTTGAAACTGGAGTCTGATGTCCACAGCGGGCAGCAGTAGCAAAGGACATGCCCACTCAGAAGGGCCCTTTTTCAAATCTACACCAACTTCTTCCTTCCTCTTTCATTCTGTCCAGCCTGAAAGCCTGTTGGATGCTAACACACACAATTAGAGTGGGTCTTTATGCCTCATTTTCCTGATCTACATGCTACTGTCCTCTGGAAACACCCCATAGACACACCCAGAAGCATGCTTCCCTGCTCTGCCAGGTGTTTTTAAATCAATCAAGTTGACAGTCATGATTAATGGTCACAGGTAATAATGGACTTTTTACCACTCTGTATACTTTTTAGTGAAATATCTGTTTATATTTTTGTAAATGTTCTAAATAGCTTTTTAACTATTGAATTTTAAGAGCTTTTTACATAATCCAGATACCAGTCCTTTGTCAAATATCTTGCTTGCAAATATTTAATTTCATTCTTCTTTGCAGGGTCTTCTACAGAGGAAAAATAAATCAATATGGACAAGGTTCAATGTGAAATATTTTCTTTTAGAGATCATGTTTTAAGTTAATTCTAAATACTTTGCCTGCACCTAAATTGCAAAAACTGTCTTCTAGACATTTTTACCTAAAAATTATATAGTTTCATATTTTACATTTAATTTATAATATAAAGTTTATATTAAATGTTAGCTTGTTTGGTGTGATTTATTTCTATAGCTATTGAATTGCATTTGAAACTTTCAGAAACCAGGCATATTTCATAGATTTATTTTTAGATTCTTTATTTATGGATCTATGTGTTTATCCTTGTAGCAGTATCTCATATTTTTTATTATTTTAGCTATGTAATAAAACTTAAAATTAAATAGGTATGTATTACATTGTTCTTTTTCAAATATATCTCATATAACTTACCTCTTATCTATATATATAAATTCATAAATATTTTTGCCTATATATGCAAAAAAATCCTCACCACTGATGGGAATTGTTTTCAACCTATGCATCAACTTTAAAAGAATTGATATGTTTCATATGTTATTTGAATCTATAAACACAGTCTGCCTCAGAGATCTTAGATTTTTATTTTTTATTTTTGCTTTGTTTGGCAAAAAGGCTTATATTTTGTTAGACTCACACATAAATATTTCACTTTTGTATTTGAAAGAATTGGTATAAAATTATAATTTTAATATTCACTCAGTGCATAGAAAATTTTGTTTTTATGTTGGTCTTTTGGATCATATATTGATGAAGCCACTTATTGCATTTAGGAAGTTTTTTTTAAATTATGGAGAGTGTTAAAAAGTTAAAAACTGTCTTCTGAAAATAGGATGAAAATTTATTCCTTTGAATTTTATATCACTTTTATTTAGTTTTCGTCTTTATTGTACTGAATAGCACTTACAGTACCATGTTTAATAGGAGTGATGATGGGCTGTATCCTATCGCGTTCCCAATCCTAGGGAGAAACCATTCACTTTCGTACTTGTAAAAACATCCAATGTTTTGTGAGAATGGTATTTTTCAATCTGAGGAAGTGATTATCTGTACTTATTGTCTATCAAGGTTTTTTATAGTAACTGGATGTTGAATTTTGTAAAATATTTTTTCTGTATGTAATGATGCAGTCATGTGTCTTTTTTTCTTTACTACATTAATACAATGTATTACACTGATTTTCAAATATCTAACCATCCTTTCATAACTGTAATTAATCCCACATGGTTATAATTTATAATATCTTACATATCACTAAATTATATTTAACATTTATGTATCCAATATTTTGTATCTTATTCATAAGGAATATTGATCTTTAGACTTGTTACTTTTATATGCTCTTGTTTGGATATCAGGTTAATACTAGCCTCATAGAATACATTAGGAAATAATTTCTCTTTTTAGATTGCTAGAAAAATTGTGAAGAACTAATGTGATGGTATAAAATTTTTGGTAGAATTCCCTGGTCAAATGTCGGTGCCTGGATATTTCTTTTGTGAGAGTATTTAAATTATAAATTTACCTTCCTTTTTGCTTATATGGCTACTCATATTATCAATTTAATAATGAATGATTGTGCTTCATGAGGAATTTGGTTTTTTTCATCTAAAATATTCAATTTATGTTTGTAGATTTGATCAAAATATTCATTTATTGTCTTTTGAGTTCTGCAGAGTGTAATTATACTTTGAGGACATTTCTGTTGCTGCTCACTTTTGTCTTCTCTTTTTAGTTTTTGGTAGTCTTGCTAGAGGTTTATCAACTTTATTACTCTTTTAAAGAGAAAATTTTTTCATTCAATAATTTTTCCTACTTTTTTCAACTTTATTCATTTGTACTAGTTTATCATCTTCCTTGTGTTTTTGTTGGCTTCATTTTGTTCTTTTCTTGAGGTGAATGCTTAGATTATGGATTTGAGATCTTTTCTGTCATAGAATGTAAGCCATTAGTAATGTAATAGTTCCTCTGAGTGTTACTTTAGTTTTGCTCAACTAATTTAGTATGTTGAATTTTCATTTAGTTTTATATATGGGGTTTTTTTTTTTGGTACCAGGGATTGAACTCGGGTCCTTGCACTTGCACTCGGGTCCTTGCGCTTGCACAGCAGGCCGCCAAACCACTGAGCTAAATCACCGGCCTTATATATGGTTTTATATCCCTCATAACAACTTTCTGACCTATGCTTTTGGTTATTTTTCAAATGTTTATGGTGCTGATTTCTACTTTGATTTAATTGCAGTTGTAAAACATACTTTGTATGACTTCAATTTTTAAATTTGTTAAGTTCATATTGCCAAATAAGAAATGATATATATGTTCAATGGCCACTGAAAAAGAATGTATTTTCTGCAGTTGGAAGCAGAAGTGGTTTATAAATGTTGATGAGACCCTGGTATTTGATGAGGTTAAGTTCCTTTCCAACTTTGTGGACTTTTATTTATTCACATTGAGAGATAGTTTCATTGAGACATTGTTTCATGGAGCCTTTTTTAACTATCTCTCTCTTTCCCCCTTCTAATAGTCAGATGACATAAATGGTATGTCATTATTATCATCCCATAAGTCCCTGAGTTTATATTGGTTCAGTCTGTGTTCTCTCTGTTGCTGATATTTCATGCTTTCATTTGTTCTATCCTTAATTTCATACATTTTTTCACCTTTACCACTGCTCATATTTTCTTGAACCTGTTCAGTGACTTCTTATTCTATGTATTCTATATATTATATTTTTGTTACAAATATTCATTTTTTATATTTGTTTTTTGTATCCTATATTTTGATGATTTTTCTTTTCTGATACTTTCTGTATTTTTATTTATTTCAACCATATTTGCAATTGTTTATTGAAGAAATTTTAGAATTTCTGCTTCAAAATCTTCTGGAAAATTCTAACATAACATATCATGGTAGAAATAGCTCCTTACTTCTCCCAACCTGGCCATCTCTGTCACCATGAAGGTGGTGGTCTTATTAGTAAAGGTAATATAAAACCAGCTGATTCCCTGGCTTGTTTTGACCTCACCAGAGGAGTGATGGGAAATGAACTTTGTATGTTTGCTAGGACTGCTGAAATAAAATACCACAGATGGGATAATCAACTGAGATTTTTTTTCTTACAGTTTTAGTGGCTGGAAGTCTAAAATCAGGTCCTAGCAGATTTGGGTTTCTCCTGAGGCCTCTATGTCTTGCAGATGGCTGCTTCCTTGCTGTGTCCTCACATGAACTTTTATTTATAAGTGAGTCCTCAGTGTCTCTTCCTCTTCTTATGAAGAAATCAGTCATTTAGTTTAGGATAACGTCTTTGTGATCTCATTTAACCTTAATTGTATTTTTAAAGAAATTATCTGTAAAGATAGTCACTTTAACAGGATAGAACTTCAATGTATGATTTGGGGTGGGGGAGAGAATTCAATCCATAACATACACCTTGTTAGTGTAGAGGTAGAAATCTGGGTTCCGTAGATATTCTCCACTAGCATCATCATGAACTGGTTTTTGACAGTGTTCTACTAAACCTCAGTGCAAATGAAACTCCTTGCTTCCTGCTCAGTCTTCTTTGAGTTTTCATGGCACTGTTTTGGGCATCTCTTTATAGCTGGCAAGTATGGAAGTTTAGACTCCCCACACAGTGTACCACTTTTTCTATGGCATCTGGATGGAGTAGAGCAATTACTGTCTAAATGTTTTCTCTCTTTCAGGTCCTTTGGCTGCAGAGAATAGGAATTTTGTTAGTTTACTGTGTTTGTCAGCTGAATGTTGCTGAGACCCAATACTTGATAAACCAGCTTAAAGGAGGAAGGGTTTATTTTTGATCATGGTTTTAGGAAATTCCATCCAGTATCAGCTGGGTCTAATGCAGGAACAGAACGGTGGAGCAAAACTGTTTAGTTTATGATAGGGAAGCAGCACCAGAGAGGAAGGAGCAGGCAACCCAATGTAAACTCCAAGGTCGCACCTCCTTGACTCATGCAGATACACCCTAAAATGTGTTTATTAATCTCCTTGGGGGCTTCCAAGCCAACAAAGTTGACAATCTGGCTTAATAGTCAAATTGTTTTGTTTTGTTTTGTTTTGCTTTTATGCAGCAATCAGTTGATATCTGTAGGCTACTTCTGCCTTTAGCTCCTATTCTGGGACACAGGAGGTTAAATGAAAATCCAATGAATTCACCTTTCTGTCATCTCTTGTGTTCGCAATATGTTCTTAGTTGATCTGTCTTTATTTGGATTTTTTTGCTTTATTTATAATCTCAAAGTGTTTACTAATAATAAAGTATTAAATAAAAAAGTATGTCTTTTCCATATTTCTGGAAACATAAGCTGGCTTTGGTTTATAAGTATGTAAAAACCTTTTATTTATCTTATTTAATACTATTACTTTAAAAAAACTTAACCAGAATTATATTATCACTTGTAATTTCTAAAGATAAACTTTAAATATCCTCAATTGTTTTAATAAAACATTCGTGTATTATTGGGTAATTTGATTAGCTGTCATGCATAAGCATATTTTCAAATATGAATTATATAAAGCTTTATAAAAGGTGGGTTGAAATCATCTATATTTTTATAAATTTGTATTTCAATTCAATTATCAGTGTTTTATACTTCAATGTCATGTTTAGATTCTGGGTGAGTTTATCATATTTCTGTTCTTTAATTTTTTCGTATATACTTTAAACTTTGTTGTAATATTTTAGCTTTTATCTTCAGATTGAAAAATTATCCCACCTACCATTTCATAGTGCACAGTAATATTGCTACCATTAGTATTTTATCTAGGTTAGTTTCTATTTTTTGTGTGTGATGCTGGGGATTGAAGCCAGGGTCTTCTACATGCTAGAAAAGTGAGTTACTTCGCCAACCTCTTAGTTTTTCTAATAGTAAAATATCTTTTACAAATTTCTTGTGGTTAATATTGATTGCATATTCACTTATTATTTTATTCTCAGCTTTTTAAAAACTTTAATTTTAGCTTATCATTTGTATATTTTTAGCTTTTTTTAACTTTTTAGATTTATTTAATCCCTGTAAGGAAAACTGTTATATTTAAACTGAATTATATGGTTTGTCATATTTTCTATTTGTTAGAAATTGTCTTTATACTTTCTTATTTCTGGCCTTCCATTCATGTAAACATGTATTTTTCTATTAAGAAATTACACAACATCAAATTCTACTACTATATATTACTCATAAAATAGACAAAATTTTTAAGTATGTCTGTCATCTTGACAATGACCTTGCATGCTTAAACTATTCAAGGTAATAATATCTCCCATATTTCAAGTCATTGCTCATAGTTTCCTTTATAGCTTTTTGTTAGATGTAAAATCATTTTGCATAGTGTCTACCTTTACAGGATACATGAACATGTTTTACTAATTTATTTTCCAGATGTCTGTATGACAGCCCAAGCAAGATTTTAATCTGAAGACTAGCTCTATAACTTTGTTACACATGGAATTATATAGGGCTTGTTACACCTGAGCAGTTGAGTATTGGGGCTCTGCTGAACTGACTCTTAAAATTCATTAAAGTTCAACTTATTATGAAACCACCCTGTCACTTTTCAAACTATATATGGTCTAATCTATTCTCTGTCTTAATCTCATCTGTAACACTTATTTTTGAGTTTGACTTTGTGTTCTTATCATATTTAAAATATTTTATCACTGGCCATGACTGATGAGATTACTTTTGAAATGAGAAAGCAATCAAAGGAAAATTGATAATTTTATTATTACTATACCACCCTTCTCCTTTTATTTTTTCCCTTTTCCTTTTAGAAAATGTTTCTTCAATTATTTGTTAAAATTCAGAAGATCTGTGTGGACTCTAGAATTCCAGCACACTCTCAAGTGTGGTATACCTATGCCTCTGTCCATGGTTCACACTTTGAATAGCAATGCTTCAAAAATTCACATTACACAGAAATGAGATTGCAGCTACTCAACTTTTTCAGTCTTTTTAGGTCTTTTTAGTAAAGTAAGTGAGCTTCTGTTCATCTAAAAATTGCCATCGATGCCATTGATAACTGATGCATTTCCATTTTTGTTCCTTTCAGTTCAAATCAAATAAGCTTCAGGATATGCTAAGATGAATCATTTCTCTATTTTTAACCTATCTAAACAAATTATTTTGGATTATAAATTGAAATAGACTTTTAGGTTTAAAATAGAAAATAGTATCCTAATTTAAGACCATCACAGGCCTGCTAACAAAGAACTTCTCTTTTTTTCTCCCCCTTGGCAGGCTTCACAAAATATCTTTAATATCAATAAAACTTTCTTTAAGAGAAAGAATGCACTTTTCCATATTTAAATCTATATATCTGCAATGAAAATTTGTGTAGAAAAATAACTCATGAAACTTGGAGTAAAATATTTTTGAGAACTTCACATAATAATGAATTTATTATTTAACCTTTAAATTATTTATATTTTCAAACAAAATCCACCCTTTTCCTCTTCTGAATGCAAACAAAGATTATTTTCAGTATTGGGCATTTGCTGATATTCCTCCTATTCCTCAAATAACCCAGAGCTGCACTGCTTTTGGGTCTCTCTTATTTATGCAGTGGGGTAATAATCACGATGTTCTTATTAAAGCAACTACACTTGCTTGTCAGAAGGAATGCCAAACAGATTGGAAACAAAGGAAAGTTGTGACAGTTTACATTTCATGCACATTGTATCCTTGAAATATAATTCTATCAATTTTCTAGTAAATGGTAAGTTTACACCATGTTTGTAGTGGAAAATAAAATATACTTATTTCCTAAGACAACAATTTCCAGTGCACTTTATTTTCCTAGCAGGAGAAGCCTGAATTTTTCTAAGGTGCAATATTTTACATAACAAAATGGCCTTGAAAAATTCCAGCAATGTCATTGAAAGACACAAACAAGACTTCCTTCAGCGTTAGTCATACAGTGACATTGAAAACACTTTGGCTTATATAAACATATTTATTGTATTCATAAAGGTAAAATTCCATTCTCTTTTACTCTCAGTTCCATATGTCCCTGCTCCACTATCAAGTCAGTGATGCAGTGCAAGAACCTTGCCCCAAACACACATTTGCTTTTTTTGGATCCTTTCTTGAACTATAGCATAGAACAGCTGGTCAAGTGTAGCTACCTTCTGTGGCTGTAATTCTCTCACTTGGGAATACTGACTCCTATTTTTATGCAGAAGAATATTTTTTCTTCAGACATCCAAAACAAGGTGGCATTATAAATTGTTGCTATAAAATAATTGGAGAAATTGCAACGATTAGAGACATTACTGAAAATACTTCAATAAATAATTTCATGACAGCATTGAAAATGAGTTTGTATTCTGCTTAGAATTTATAGTTGTCAGCTACCATTTTTTAAAGTACCAAATTGAAAATTCAATGTACTACCATTTTCAAATATTTAGGATAAGTTAATTATGATTATTATAACTTAGTCCATTCAGAAATAATGCATTAGAATTTCAGCTTTTGTGCATAACACAAAACACATGGATAGGTTAGAGATGAAGAGTAAAAGGAGAAAAAGTTTAAAATGTCATTTAAAAGTAGTTTGAAAGTAGTATTTAATAGGGTCTGCTTAGGAAGTTTCTAATCTCTCTCTCTCTCTCTCTCTCTCTCTCTCTCTATATATATATATATATATATACAGTTGCTAATCAAATACATTTGTCAGAATTATTTTGAGTTTCTTATCCCTGAACTAAAATCAACACTTTTATTAGCCAGTTTAGAAGGTCATTCCTTTGAAAGTCACATTTCTATTGCAAAAATAAATTATATTTTATAAACACTAAATTTGTGTTTTTTCCAAAAGCCAGATATAAAATGGAAATTTCAGAAAAAAATTTTTAAAAGAACAGATAAAATCAGCTCCAAATCAACAATACTTAGAGCTGATGCCCATTTTTATTTTATTTTTAAAGTATCAACATTTAAAAATATGTGCATTTAGGTATTCTGTTCAGTATTTACATATAATTGCTACAGATTATATTACGTAGGCCAAAGGAAATGATGGCTACTTGCTTTTGGAATTACAGGACACCTAATAATTCCTGGGGTTTTGTCTTTCCATAACAATTTGAAAACCGGTCTGCCTTAAACAGTGATCCATAGTAATAGCTACATTAGACAGACCTTGGTAAACCTACTTTAATGAAATGGCAAAGGAGAGAATTAGAAGTAGTGAAAAACCACAAAAGCCAACATTCTGTCATAGTTTGTGCAATGCCCATGGAATAAACTGAGAGTGGGAAATCTATGCTCAGGCACCCTGGAAAATGTTATTTTTGATTTATGGCCATCACAATACACATAAAAATAAATGAAATATTGTTATAAAACAGTTAAATAAGAGTAGAAATTGCTGCACACCAATATTTCTTTTGAAAAGTCATGATTAGAGCACCGAAAACAATCCAACCTGTTGAACTATAGAAAATTCAAAGTTGATTAAGAAGCATCAGAGTAGTCATTTTTCTTGTCATTCTTCTTGTCTCAAGCTCTGGATTTGGACTATTGAAAATTTTGGGGTACAAAAGTTCTAAAAGTGAGTTTTTAGATATAATCTGTCAAATAATTTTACAACACCAACAAATTTTTCATAAACATTAAGAAGAAATAAGTATTTACTGCATGAAGAGTTTCTTCTACCTCAGGTATTAGACATAAAAATCAGAAATCCAATAATCAAATCCCCAATTTCAACTCACTTGTATTTCCTTCCCATTTAGTTATTTTGATAAAAAGAAAGATGAAAAATGAATTGAAACGGTGAAGAGAGGAGAAGAGAAAGCACATAGGATAGCAGTTTTCCTCTAAACAGGTAAAGTAAAATTAAAGCCAACAAAAGAGAGATGTAAGCCCACCTTGAGCAATTTTGTCCAGTAAAAGGAGAGATAAGATAGATTCTTGATTATATATTATCAGATTTTGTAACCGATGTATATGTTCATCTACTTTAATAGATATTTCAAAGATCTTTCCAGTTAAGTAAATAAAATTAAGTTCCTAATTTTTCTCACTAGAACTTTATGATAGCCACACCCATATGTAGATTTTGTGTACTTTAAATGTAGCTGGCTTGAAGTTAAATGTCCTCTTCATGTAAAATATACAGTCCATTAAAAATCTTTAGTATTAAAATGGAAAAATCTTCATATTTACATTGATTGTATAGTGAAATTAAAATATGTTAATATAATAGGTTAAATACATTGTCAAAATTAATGTCACTGTTTCTTTTTACTTCCATAGGTGGTAATAAAATTTTTTAAAATTATACCCATAGCTAACCATTGTGGCTTAGGTTAAATTTGTATTTAAGACTGCTGCACTTTGTGTAAAAGTGAAATTCATACTCAACATTTTCCTGATAAAACCGCTTTTCATAGCCTGTGATAGTTCATCTTGTCAATGTAACTGCATTAAGAGATTCCTAGAGAGGTGTTTATGGGGGTGCCATACACATGAGTTTCCACTGATATTCATGCTGACTGTGCTGTTAGGAGGTGGGGCACACTCTGAGATGAGTCACTGAGGTTGTGCTTGTAGAGGGAATATCTCTTGGTGGCTCTCCTCCCTGTGCTCTGCTTCCAGCTGCCATGAAGTGAGCAGCTTTGCTTTACTGTGCTCTTCCACCATGATGTCTCTGTGTTGGATCCAGCCAACCACAGACTGAAACCTTTGAAACCATAAGTCAAATAAACCATTTCCTCCTTTAAGTTGCAGATGTTAACTATTTTGCCCTAGTGATTGAAACTCTGGTGAATCCATGACCTTATCACATAATCATACCTCAGGGGCAGGGATAATTACTTCAAACCAATTAAAATCTTAGCAGATGATTATTTAGTAAAGTGTGAGTAAAGCATTATTAATCAATTGAGATATTAGGGAAAATTAAAAAATCACATCTTCTGCTAATAGAGTATATGTTTTGGAGGAGGAGACAAAAATTAAGCAACATTTGAAAAATATATCAAACAAATTTGATGCTAAAGAGAAGCACAGTTTATTATTGGTCTCTATTATGAGGGTCACCAAACTTTGTCATGGTGCCTCTTCAGTTACCTAGTACAATGCATCGAGTGTAAAAGATATCAATTTTTTTAAAGGTAGTAAGGGAAAAGCCTACTTTATTTTGGAAATTATCAGAAACATCTGTGGTCAATAAGTTTAGCTTCTAATTTGATATGTTTTATTATTTAACATGCTAGGAATTTTAAAAAAGCTTGATGAATAATAAAACAAATGTTTATAGCATTACTGGTTTTTCAAAATTAAAATATTAATAGTGTAAGAAGAAAATTACCAAAGCACTGATTAGACAGGGGTAGGTGAAACCTTGTTTGATATACTGATTTGGGAAAAAGTAGTAATTACTGTATCAGCTGACAGTTCATATAAGTCAATTTGCCATTGAGTTGTGGACAAAAGTTGAATATATCAATTTCATGCTTTTGAAATTGAAAAGAAATGAAAAAACAGGAAAAAATTAGAAAATGAAAATGAAGCATTAAAATTAGCAAAAAAGAGATTGACAAGGATAGATATGAATTATCATAGTCATAAACCAGCTAAATTCCCAATAAAATACAAATTGAGTGAACAATAATTCTGTGATGCAAGATACCTATATTTATTTTTTAATTTTAATTTTTGGTACAATTTAGATATATGTATTGATTACTTTAATCAAAGAGAATTTGGATATGTACTTGATGTATCTTGATTCCTCTTTTCCCCCATTCCCTTCCCCTCCTTTCAACCTCTCTTCCCCTCCCTATTTACAAAAGCCTCATTTCTAATTTTTCCTTCTTTTCTCATTTTCTTTTTTCTTCCTTCCTTTCCTCCTCACTCCTCCCTAGTTCCTCCTTCCTTTTAAACAATTCTTCCTACTTCACATTGTCTATTATACATTTTGGTGCCTATTTACACTTTTAGTTTCTTACACTAGATAGGCAATATTTCCACATGTGTGTCCAATTTATTGCCCTTAAGAGTATAGCTTGAAGGTGGACCCATTTGGCTATAACTGTCTAAAGTTTACCTTTCTTTATGACTAAGTAATGTTGATGGGCCTTTTGTTTTTTTCCAAGATTTAGCTATTACAAACTGTGTTGCTATAAACATAGTTGCATATATATCACTGAAGTATGATGATTTTAATTCTTTCAGGAAGATACTGAGAAGGAGGATAGCTGAGTTAAATGAAACCTTGGATCCTAGTCTTTTGAGGAATCGTCACACTGATTTCCACAATGGTTGCAGTCTGCCATCCCACCAACAGAGGAAAAGGGTTCCTTTTTCCCAGAGTCCCACCACCATTTATTGTTGGTTGATTTCTTGATATTAGCCATTCTTTCAGAGGGAGATGTTATCTCAGTGCTGTTTAAATTTTCATCTCTGGAATGACCAGTGATGTTGAACATTTTTTCAAATATTTATTTTCCATGGGTACTTCATATGAGAAATGTCATCTATCAGAAAATGGAAAAATATCCCTTGTCCTTGAGTAGGAAGAACCAATACGGTGAAAATGTTCATACCTCCAAAATTGTTATACAGATTTAATGCAATCTCAATCAAAATTCCAACAGCATATGTCACAGAACTTGAGAAAAATAATACTTTAATTCACTTAGAAGATACCTAGAATAGCAAAGGCAATTCTGGGCAACAAGGGCAAGGCAGGGGGCATCACAATACTTGATTTGAAATTGCAGAATTTCTGTGATAAAAATAGCATGGTACTGGCTAACCTGAAAATCAATAGAATACACTAGAAGATACAGAAACAAACCCAAACACACTCAGCCACCTTATCTTTGACAAAGGGGCCAATCACGTTCTCTGGAAAAAAAGACAGCATCTTCAATAAGTGGTTCTGTACAAACTGGCTTTCTACATGATAAAGTTTAAAATTAGACCCCTGTCTCTCATGACACACTAAAATAAAATCATAATGCATCAAAGATCTAAATATTAAAACAGAAAGACCAAATTTGCTGGACAAGAGAATAAGTAGAACTCTTGAGGACTTTGGTGTAGGCAAAGAGTTTATGAACAAAACTCTGATTGCATGAGAAATAATACAAGAAAAAACAAACAGGATCTCATTCTAGTAAAAGGCTTTTGCACAGGAAAAGAAATCACCAATAGAGTGAAGCAACAATCCACAGAGTGGGAAGATACCTATATTTCTATACAACAATATTAAAGTATATAAGGTAATAGAAATTCTCTAGGTCACAGAAATAGTATCATTTTAAAAGGCAGAAATAAGGATATTAAATAATATTTCATATTTAAGAGATTTTATGCAAAAAATAATGTGGCATTCTTTTGTGAGATCAATGCTCAATATCTTGCTATAGGTGGTAGTTTTACTGTTATAAACTAAAACATATACTTTAAAATGCAAATTTGAAATGACTGCTTTTTATGTAAGTAAAGTTCATCGAGCAATCCTTCAATTAAACAGACTACATCATAGAAAAAATTTGTTTATTGTGTATATCTGGGAAAGGACTCCCATTGGAATGTAAAATTTTTTTTATTAAATTCTTTTATTGGTACATTGTAGGTATACAACACAATTACATTTCTCATTGAGAATTGTACCTTTACATAATGCTTCTTGGTTCTTATTTTTTTCCCATTCCTAGCCTTCCCTTCATGCCCTCCACCCTTTCCTATTTACAAAGACTTCATTTCCATTTTTTCCATTTCTCATCATTTTTCCTTTCCCTTCTTTCCTTTCCCCTGCCCCTCCCACTACCCCTACCCCTTTGGACCTTTTCTTCCTATTTTGAATTATCGATTATTCATTCTAATCATTGGTACATTTTAGGTATACAATATAATGACATTCATTATTGGAAATTTGCAACTTTACATAGTCTCTCTTGGTTCTGATTTTTCACCCTTGTCCAGCCCTCCCTTCAACCCCTCCATTCCTCCCTATTTACAAAGATTTTGTTCCTATTTTTCCATTTTCTCATATTAATCCCATTCCCTTCTATCCTTTCCCCTAGCCCTTCCACTTCCTTCCACTTTGCCCCTTTTCTTCCTATTTCACATTACATATTATACATTTAGTCCTTATTTACACTTTCAGTTTCTCACACCAGAGAAACTATTCGATGTTTATACATGTGTGTCCTATTCATTTCACTTAAGAGTATCGCCTCAATGTGCATCCACTTAGCTATAAATGTCTCTAATTTCTCATTTTTTATGGCTGAATAGTAGTCCATTTTATTTTTAAAAAACCACATTTTCTCGATCCAGTCTCCAGTTGATGGGCATTTGGGCTGTTTCCAAGTTTTAGCTATTACAAACTGTGCTTCTCTGAACATGGGCACACATATATCACTGTGGTATGATTCTTTTAATTCTTTGGAGAAGATCCCCAGCAGTGGAATAGCAGGGTCAAATGGGACTTCCAGGCTTAGTTTTTTGTGGTATCTCCATACTTATTTCCACAGTGCTTGCAACAGTCTATACTCCCACTAGCAGTGGAGCAGGATTCCTCTTTCCCCACAGCCCCATCAGCATTTGTTATTGGTTGATTTCATGATAGCAGCCATTTTTCTGGAGTGAAGTGGAATATCAGCATTGTTTTCACTTGCATCTCTCAAATGACCAGTGATGTTGAACATTTTTTTCATGTATTTCTTGGCTATTTCTACTTCTCTGTCTGAGAAATGTCTGTACATTTCAGATGCCCAATTTTGGATTGGGTCTTTAAATTTGGGAGGTCTGATCTTTTTAAATTCTTTATAGATTTGAGATAGTAGACCTTTGTCTGAGGAAGAGCAGGTGAAAATATTTTCCCACATTGTGGGTTGACTCTTCACACTGCTGGTGGTTTCTCTTGCTGTGCAGAAGCCTTTTAATAAGAAGAGATCCCACTTGTTGATTGTTTGTGCTAGTTCACTGGCAACTGAGGTTTTGTTCATAAAAACTTTTCCTACACTGATGTCTTCAAGAGTTCTACCTAACCTCGGTTCCAACTGGTTCAGAGTTTCTATTTTAATATTTAGATCTTTAATCCATTTTCATTTTAGTTTAGTGCACAATGAGAGATACAGGTATAGTTTTAATCTTTGGCAAGTGGAAAGCCAATTTTTGCAGCACCATTTATTAAAGAGGCTATCTTTCCTCCAGTGAGGCTGTTTGGCCCTTTAATCGAAGATAAGAGGGCTGAGTGTGTCTGGCATTGTTTCTGCATCTTCTAATCTGTTCCACTGGGCCTCAGGTCTGTTTCTTTGCCAGTACCATGCTGTTTTTATCACTGTAGCTTTGTAGTATAGTTTCAAGTTGGGGATTGTGATACGCCCGGCCATATCTCTGTTGCCTAGAATTGCTCTTGCTATTCTGGGTCTCTTCTTGTTCCAAATGAATTTTTGGATTGTTTTCTCAAGGTCCATGAAATATGCTGCTGGGATCTCAATTGGAATTGCATTAAATCTATATAGCAGTTTTGGAAGTATGGCCATTTTCACTATATTAATCCTTCCTACCCAGGAGCAGGGGATGTCTGTCCATTTTCTGATATCATCTTCAATCTCTCTTTTCAGAGCACCATAGTTTTCAGAGGAGAGGTATTTGATTTCTTTCATTAGGTTGATTCCTAGGTATTTCAGTTTTTTGGATGCTATTGTGAAAGGAATTATTTGCCCTATCTCTCTCTCAGTGAGTCTGTCATTGGTGTAGAGGAAAACTGTTGAATTTTGTGTGTTGACCTTGTAACCAGCTACTTGACTGAATTTGGTTATTAAGTCTAGAAGACTTTTGGTGGAGTTCTTGGGGTCTTCTATAAACAGTATCATGTCATCTGCAAATAATGACAATTTGACTTCTTCATTTCCTATCTTTATGCCTTTTATTTCTTTCTCTTGTCTAATTGCTGAGGCTAATGTTTCCAAAATATATTGAACAAGAGTGGTGATAGTGGACATCCTTGTCTTGTTCCTGATTTTAGTGTGAAGGATTTGAGTTTTTGACCATTTAGTATGATATTGGCTGTTGGTTTTTCATAGATGGCTTCTATCAGTTTGAGGTAAAGACCATCTATTCCAATTTTTTGTAGGGTTTTTATCATAAGTGCATGTTGGATTTTGTCAAATGCTTTTTCTGTGTCTATGGAGATAATCATATGATTTTTGTCCTTGGCTCTATTGATATAGTGTATTACATTGATTGATTTTCATATGTTGAACCATCCCTGCATCCCTGGGATGAATCCCACTTGATCAGGGTGTATGATCTTCTTGATGATATTCTGCATTCTGTTTGCCAGTATCTTATTAAGGATTTTTACATCTATGTTCATTAGTGAGATTGGTCTATAGTTCTCTTTTTCGGTTGGGTCTTTCTCTGCTTTGGGGATCAAGGTGATGCTTGCTTCCAGGAATGAATTTGGGAGTATTGCTTCCCTTTCAATTTCATTGAAGAGTTCAAACAGTAGTGGCAGCAGTTCCTCTCTAAATGTCTTGCAGAATTCAGCAGTGAAGCCATCAGGGCCCAGGCTTTTCTTAGTTGATAAGTTTTTAATTCTGTTTTCAATTTCATTGGTTGATATTGGGTTGTTCAGAATTTTTAGGTCTTCTTCGTTCAACTTTGGTAATTTATATGTATCTAGGAATCTGTACATTTCTTCTGTGTTGTCCATCTTATTGGCGTATAGGTTCTGGAAGTGGGTATTGATGATCCTCTGGATTTCTGCTGGGTCTGTTGTAATTTCACCCTTTTCATTCCTAATTGCATGGATTTGGGCCTTTTTTTCCTTTTTCTGACAAGATTGGCTAAGGGTGTGTCAATTTTGGTGATTCTTTCGAAGAACCGACTCTTGACTTCATTAATTTTTTGTATCATTCTCTTAGTCTCCATTGCATTGATTTCTCCTCTGATCTTTATAATTTCCTCCCTTGTATGAGCTCTGGGGTTGTCAAGCTCTTCTTTTTGTAGAAGCTTGAGGTGCAGCATCCGGTTAATTGGGCTCATTCTGTTTTCCTAATATGTGTATTCACTGCTATGAATTTCCCTCATAAGACTGCTTTCATTATGTCCCACAGATTCTGATATGTTGTATTGTCATTGTCATTTAATTGAAGGAACTGTCTGATTTCTTCTTTAATTTCCTCTGTGACCCATTGGTTATTCAGAAGTGTGTTGTTCCATTTCCAAGTGTTTATGAAATTTTTTGAGTTTCTTTTGCTATGGATCTCCAATTTCATCGCACTATGGTCTGATAATATACAGGGGATAACTTCAATTCCTTTGCACTTACTTAAACATGTTCTATATGTGAGTATGTGATCTATTTTTGAGAATGATCCATGTGCATCTGAGAATAATGTGTATTCTGATTTTGTGGGGTGGAAAACTCTGTAAACATCTGTTAAGTTCATTTGTTCAAGAGTTTGATTGAGTTCTAGTATTTCATTACTTATTTTTTGTCTAGTTGATCTATCTATTTGTGACAGTGGGGTGTTGAGGTCCCCCAATACAATTGTGTTAGTGTATATATGACTTTTCATGTCCGTTAGTATTTGTTTTATATAGTTGGGCACACTAGTGTTTGGTGCATAGTTATTTATGATTGTCATCTCTTCCTCTTGGATTGTTCCCTTTCCAAAGATGTAGTGTCCTTCTTCATCTCTCTTAATCAGTGTTGGTTTGAAATCTACTTGATCTGCAAAGAGGATAGCTACTCCTGTTTTTTTTTTTGAGTTCCTGTCACATGGAGTATTGTTTTCCACCCTTTAACTTTCAGTCTATGAGTTTCCTTTTGAATTAAGTGTGTTTCTTGTATGCAGTATATTGTTGAATTTTGCTTCTTGACCCATTCTGCCAGTCTATTTCTTTTGATTGGTGAATTGAGACCATTAACATTGATGGTTAGAACTGAAACATATTGACTTGTCTTTGCCATGACTTTTTCTTTTTGTTGGGTCTTCCCCCTTTACATTTAATTTCTTGTCATGCCAGATGGGTTCATTCTGCTTTGCCTCCTGGGGTTGTGATCCTCAATGTCTGTTAATATGATATTGTGCAAAATTCTTTGGAGGGGTGGTTTGGTATTCATGAGGTTCCTAAGGTGCTCTTTGTCATGAAAGTATCTTATTTCTCCATCAATTTTGAAAGATAGTTTTGCAGGGTACATCAATGTGAGTTGGAGGATGTTTTCTTTTAGGGCTTGGAATATGTCACTCCAAACTTTTCTTGCCTTGATGGTTTGTGTTGAGAAGTCTGCTGTGATTCTGATGGGCTTTCCTTTGTATGTGATTGGTTTCTTTTCTCTAACTGCTTGTAGAACTTTGTTCTTCTCTTGAGTTTCTGGAATCTTAACAATTATATGCCTATGTGTAGATTTTTTTTGATCAAGGCTATTTGGAGTCCTAAATGGCTCACTTATCTGTATGTCAAGTTCTTTTCTGGTGCTTGGGAAGTTTTCTGCCATTACTTCTGTGAAGATTTTTTTTTCATGTCATCTGCACTCTCTCCTGTTTCTTCATTGACTCCAATCAGTTTTATGTTATTCTTCTTTGCATCATCTAGCAGCTGCTGGATTGATTTCTCATGTTCCCTTATAATTTTGAAGCAATTTTTCTTTTCCTGGTCACTAATTGCAATCTTATCTTCTATATCTGAAATTCTGTCCTCACATTGGTTCATTCTGCTTTGTAGACTTTCAGTGGAGATTTTCATGTCCTGGAAATCTATTTGCATCTGTTTTATGGATTCCATTTGTTTCCTATGTTGGGATTCCATCATGTTCCTGAGCTTCTCTCTAGATTTATTAATCATGTCTTGCACTAGGGGCACAATTTCTCCTGTTACCTAAGAAATTATTTCTGATTTCATTTTATCCAGATCCCCTTTTGTTGTCAGTTCAGTGAGTCCAGGTTGTTGAGTATCAGAGTGTTCCATGTCATTTCCCTTTGGGGTTGCTTTAGGTGATCTGGAAGTCTGGTTTTGAGACTTATTTACATGTTTTTTTCATTTCAACTGGGGGGTGGGCTGTTGGCGTCTGCACGGATTACCTCCTCTGAGCTGGGAGAGGTGGGACAGGGGCCAGGAGCAGCGGTAGGGATGGTGGCCCAAAAGCCCTTTCCTGTGCGCTGGGAGCAACGGGAGGGATGGTGGCTGTGAAGCCCCATCCTCTGGTCCAGGAGCAGTGGGATGGTGGCTCAGAAGCCCCTAACTCTGGGCTGGGAGCAGTGGGAAGGATGGTGGCCTGGAAGCCCCTTCCTCTGGGCCAAGAGCAGCGGGAGAGAAGGTGGCCCAAAAGCCCTTTCCTCTGGGCTGGGAGGAACAAGAGGGATGCTGACTGGGAAACCCCTTCCTCTGGACCAGGAGCAGTGGGACAACCGCTCAGAAGCCCCTACCTCTGGGCCGGGAGCAGCGGGACTCAGTACCATAGTCTGGTGGTCCAGTGTCCTCTGCGTCTTTGTAGTGTGGAACCAGGTGGCTGTACAGAGGGGCGGGGGGTGTCCAGTGGGTTGTTGTTGGGGCACGGGTTGATTCGGCCATTCTGCAGGACTTGGGACCTCAGTAGTGCGTGGGCAGACCTGCCTGTCTGCAGTGGGCTGATTCGGCATGTTCCCTGTGACTCAGGACCTCGGTAGGGCATGGGCAGACCTGCCTGTCTGCAGCGGGCTGATTCGGCATTTTCCACACAATTTGGGACCTCAGTAGGGCATGTGCAGACTTGCCTGTCTGCAGCAGGCTGATTCAGTGTGTTCCACAAGACTCAGGACCTTGGTAGGGCATCTGGAATGTAATTTTTAAAGTAAAATAATCTCTGGAAAGAAAAAAACCCTGACTATTAGCACTGATCTTTACAAGAAGTTTGATTAATAGAATATTCATAATTAATATGAAGCATATTTTACATAAAATATATCAATTATCTCATTAGCTATAAATATTATGTTGATATTTCTTATTTTATAGATTCAAAACCTAAATTTCAGTAAGACTAGCAATTTATCTGTATTGTACAACTAGTACCAAATTTACTGTAGCTGAAATAAAAGTCTAAGCACATGAATAAGAAATTGGGTCTTGATCATTTTAATGTTGTTTACATACTGAAAGAACAATGAAAATAAATAGCATATATGGTGAGGCAAAATTATATATCAAAGGCCACAGTATATGATCCTAGTATAATAGAATCTGATTTTACATATGAAAACAGGTCATGCAAGCTTAAAAAATACATAATTTTCTTATAGATTGTACAACTTAATTATGCCTTTTTGGGATATGCTAAAGATCAAACTCAGGACCTTGCACTTGCAAGGCAGATACATTGCCCCTGAGCTAAATCCCCGGCCCACTAAAAAAGGACTTTTACAAAATACTGCATACTTACACTATTACAATAGTGATAATTGTTTTTTATTTTTCCAATGAAAAAAGATTGATACATATTCAAAGTAAGCAGAGTGATTACTTCGGAATCCAGTATGCACATGTGCGCACATGCACACATCAAATCCTTGCTAATTTCTCCTGGATTCAGGGCAGGAAGAAACTGTTCATGTTGAAGTTTTAGAATTCCAGATGGTCTTTTAAGGAATAATCACTTCTTATTTGATATAGGGTGGTATGACTCATTCTAAAGGGATGTTTCTACTTTTATCAGAATTAGTGGCTAAACTGCAGATTGGAACAGCATGGGCCAAGTCTTCACATTCTTAGTTTCAGGGAACTTTCAGCTACTGGCACCTGCAATCTCCTTGACCACTATGTACTTTTTAATTGGTAATAGATTTTCCCTTCCCAAAGATACTGTAGAAAGAGGACTAAAGGTCTGGAATGGACTTTGAGTTTTGTTAATGGCATATGGAATAATATGGATTAATTTTCATTGCTTAAGTCAACTAAAAAGCTGAATGACGTAGTAAAAACATCATAAAGCCACTAAAAGGTTAATAAGATAGTGTAGAATTGCTAGGTCTAGGTAGAGGAGAGGATGGAAATCTAGACTGGAAGTCTCATTATTTGGGCCATTTTCCTTATAGGTGATAAGGGAATGACAAGTTTGGTAGGTGGTTGGGCCAGAGGACTACAGTCAGAGTCTAAGACCCACCCAAAGTGGGAGGTTTTGGCAATCTTCACCTTGCTTTAGACAAGGACCTCAGAGGGCAAACCAGAAGTAGGTCAGACCTCTCTGGAATTGTGGCCTAACTCTGTTATCTGAGTAGCCCAGAAAAATCTAAAATTCTAGATTTGGATTAATATGATCCAGATTATTGTTCCTTTGGGCTGTTGGAAGAAAAAAACAAAGATAACTTGATTTAATAGGAGGCAAGATTCCATGGGGAAGAATGAGAAGAATTGACCACGTGGAAAAAAAAGACCAATGTGGAATCAAAACAGGATTATATTTTGTTTAAAGAAAACTAGGACTATATTCAAGTAGTTAAAAGCAAATATTTAAAAAAACTGACAGGAAACTGGAAATATAAAATTTGGTACTGTAGATTTCAAAAATAAAGGGCTGGGGATTTAGTTCAGTGGTTCTACCACCTGCCTTGCAAGCATAAGGTCCCAAGTTTAATCCCTGGTACCAAAAAACCAAACAAACAAAAATAAAAACAAGTAAAAATTCTAGAAGTGAAAGTGTTAATAAATAAAATTACAAGAAAATAGGTAGGACCAACATTTGATTAGAAATGATTCAAGAAAAACCTAAAGAATGAAGTAGATCAGAAGGTTAGGCTATAGGGTCATAGGAAAAGTCCTTATCAGTATGTATTGATATTCAGAAGGCTCCCCAGAGAACTGATGGTGTAATTCTCAACATAAATGTGTCCACTACAATTCATGGCTGTCTTTCTGGAAAGGTGATGAGAGAATGTGAATATCTGCAAAAAAAGTGATCCTGTATGTGCTACCTTCCATCGGCAACTTCTCAAATTATTCTATTTGGAGTTTCTTACAAACAATGAAATAAAATAATGTACTCTTTAAAACATAGGCTGTAATAAAACAATAGATTATTTAAAATGTTTAGTAGATTCTAGATGGGACAGAAATACACCACTTGTTGAGACACTCTTAAACTTATTTATTTTTACTTGATAAATAAAAACTGCGTGTATTTGAGGACTGGGATTTAGCTCAGTGGCACTGCTCCTGCCATGCAAGTCCAAGGTTTTGAGTTTAATCCCCGGTACCAAAAAAACCCAAATTCATATATTTGAACTATTCAACATGTTTTAAAATATGTAAACATTGAAAAATAACTAAGTTGAGCTCATAAACATGTATTACCTTTAAAAATATGAACTTTTATTTTGCAGTAAAAATCAAAGGTATATTGTCTAAAGTAGGATTTCAAAAATTAATATTTTTGCCAGGGATTTACCTCAGTGGTGCCGCACCTGCCTCACAAGTGCAAGGTCTGGAGTTCAAACCCCAGTACTGGTAAAAGAAAAAAAAAAAAAGAAAACAATATTCTATGACAGGTACACAGGCAGGTCTGCAGACGCCCTATCCAGGTCACAAGTCACCCAGAACATGTGGAATCAGCCTGCTGCAGACAAGCAGGTCTGCGGATGCCCTATCGAGGTCATGAGTCACGCGGAACAGGCCAAATCAGCCCACGCCCTGGCAGCAATCCACTGGACACCCCCTCCCCTCCTCTGGCCTCTTCTCTGTACAGCCACCTGGTTCCAACTACAAAGACACAGAGGACACCAGACCACCAGACCACTGTACTGTGTAAGTTGGAGTCACCTTCACATCTCATCAGGACCAGGACTATCTTCTGGAACCTGCAATACAGCTCTGCAGAGTTCAACCCCACAGGAGGACAGGGAGCTCAGCTTGGGACTTGCAGCCAGAAATCTGCCTGAATCTCATGGGAATACAACTACCTTGCTGAGACTCATTGACTTATATCTGCACACTGCTACCCACATTGTCTATTGTAAGAGCAGAGACATACCCTGAAAGAGGCCCTACATCTTCATTGTTTGTTTTTATTCCCAAAATTAGTATTACTAGTTTGTTTTTTTTCTCTTTTCTTTTCTTTTGCTCCTCTTTATTTTTTTCTACTCTTTTGCAAATATTTGTTTTCTCCTCTTTCCTTCTTTCTTTTCTCTTTCCTTTCTCGCTCTCTTACACTCACTCTCTTACTCTCCCACATTGTTCTTCTTCCCTTTTAGTCCCTGTTTTGGTCCTCATTCACAGTTCTTCTTTATTTTCCTATTATTCTCTTTTTCCTTCTCACCTGTGTCCTCTGTCCACACTGCTAACCTTCCCTTATCCTTTTTACCTATCTGTCCCTCCCTCCCAAACCCCTTCTAACTCCCCATCCCAAAAGGTAAAGTTGTTATATTGAAGAGTTTATTCACTATATGTTGGTTGGGCCTTGATCTTGATTTAATTCACACAGCTAAAGGTGATAGATTAATAACTACCACAAAATGTCATTTTCAAAGATGTACTTGATGTAATGGTGTTGCTGATTGTATCACTTGGGCTAAGGTGTTGTTATTGATCTAGTCAATGAACCTTTCTAGTATAAGGAAAATGAGATAGCCTTAGAGTCATTAGAGACTCAAAACTTAAAGACCAGCTATATCTGGAAGACACCTCTGAGAAGCAATCATCCCATAAGGGTTCTAATTACAAGCAACAAAGATACCTACAATAAGCAATTACAAACTAACAACCTGGGAGCTAAACCAAGGACAGTACCAAAAACAAAAATGAGAAGACATTTAAGCAAGGCACAAACTCAGACTTCCACCCCACCAAGGGTAAATCCTGGGGGAAATGTGATGGAAGAGTCCTATAACCAACCACCTGGATACCCTGAAGTGATAGCACAGGAATTAACAAAATAGATGAATGAGACTCTACAAAAACTCAAAGCAGAAATAATCTCCCAGATATCTACAGAGATGGTGAGCAGAGTGAAAGACATGATTAGAGGATCTAGAACAGAAACAGATTAAAAAAATAGATGAGCTCAGAAGAGTACTGGAAGCCATGAATACCCAGCATAAGAAAGAAATGGAAACTATGATTGCCCAAAATAAGAAAGAAATGGAATCCATGAAACAGATTCAAACAGATATTCAGGAGATCAAAAATTCCACTGAAAGTATCCACAGCAGATTAAGGGAATCTGAAATAGAATATCAGATATAGAAGACAGAATTGCAGTTAGAGACGATGAAAATAGAGATTTCTTAAAAATAGTAAGAGAAAACGAGAAATCAATCCAACAACTGCTAGATGATGCAAAGAAGAATAACATAAGACTGATAGGAGTCCATGAAAAAACAGGAGAAAGCACAATTGACATAAAAACACTGTTCACAGAAGTAATAGTGGAAAAATTCCCAGACAGAGGTAGAGAATTGGACATACAGATAAGTGAGGCATATAGAACTCCAGCTAGCCATGATCAAAAAAAAAATCTACATCTAGGCATATAATAGTCAAGATCCCAGAAACCCAACAAAAAAACAAAACACTACAAGCAGATAGAGAAAAGAAACAAATCACCTACAAAGGAAAGCCCATCAGAATCAGAGCAGACTTCTCAACACAAACCCTCAAATCAAGGAGAGCCTGGAGTGAAGCATTTCAAGCCATAAAAGAAAAAACTTCCAACCTAGACTGTTGTATCCTGAAAAATTATCTTTCAAAATGATGGGGAAATTAGATACTTCCACAACAAAGAATGCCTGAGAAATTTCATGAACACCAAACCAGCACTACAAGCAATTCTAAACAGTATCCTAGAACAAAAGCAATGAAGGCCACAACCCCATGTGGCCCAACAGAGGGAAGCCACCAGGCAAGGTAAGACACTAAAGGGAAAGGGGGAAACATAAGAAATAAAAGAGAACACAAAAGGAAAACATCATGACAAGGATAAATCAATATCTATCAATTATAACCCTCAATGTTAATGGCCTCAATTCACCAATCAAAAGAAAGAGACTGGCAGAATGGATTAAAAAGGAAAATACAACAATATGCTGTATACAAGAAACACACCTAACTCAAAAAGAAACTCGTAGACTGAAAGTAAAAGGATGGAAAACAGTTCTCCATGGCACAGGAACCCAGAAGAAAGCAGGGGTAGCAATCTTATTTGCAGACAAAGTAGATTTCAAAACAAAACTAATTGAGAGACAAAGATGGTCACTACATCCTTGTGAAGGGAATAATCCAAGAGGAAGAGATGACAATCCTAAATATATATGCACCAAATATGAATGCCCCCAACTATACAAAACAAATATTAATAGATGTGAAAAACCAAATAAACACTAGCACAATTGTAGTAGGGGAACTCAATACCCCACTATCACAAAGAGACAGATAATCTAGACAAAAAGTTAACAAGGAAATTCTAGAAATGAACCAAGCTATTGAACAAATGGACTTAATAGATGTTTACAGAGTGGTCCACCCTGCAAAATTGGAATACACATTCTTTTCAGCTGCACATGGGTCATTCTCCAGAATAGACCACATGTTAGCTCATAGGACATGTCTAACTAAATGTAAAAGAATAGAAGTTACCCCTTGTATATTATCAGACCATAGTGCAATAAAATTGGAGATCAATAACATAAGAAACTGCAAAACCCCAACAAACACATGGGAAACTGAATAACACCCTCCTGAACAACCAATGGGTCACAGAAGCAATTAAAGAAGAAATTAAACAGTTTCTACAAGTAAATGAAAATGCCAGTACAACATACAGGAATCTATGGGACACAATGAAAGCAGTTCTACGGAGGAAATTCGTAGAAGTGAATGCCCATATTAGGACAACAGAGAAAAGTCAGATAAATAACCTAATGCAGAACCTCAAGCTGCTAGAAAAAGAAGAGCATAACGAATTCAAAGCTCATACAAGAGAGGAAATTATAAAGATCAGGGCAGAAATCAATGCAATGGAGACTAAGAGAACAATACAAAAAAATCAATGAATCAAAGAGTTGGTTTTTTGAAAGAATAAGTAAAACCGTTAAACCTTTGGCTAACTTTATCAAAAAAAGGAAAGAAAAGGCACAAATACATGCAATTAAGAATGAAAAAGGTGAAGTCACAACAGATCCAACAGAAATCCAGAGGACCATCAATACCTGCTTTGAGAACCTCTACTCCAATAAAATGGAAAACATAGAAGAAATGGGCATATTCCTAGATACATACAAATATGGGCATATTCCTAGATACATACAAATTGCCAAAGTTAAATGAAGAAGATATAGAAATTCTAAACATCCCAAGTATAATGAGTAAAATTGAAAATGTAATAAAATATTTACCAGCAAAGAAAAGCCCAGGTCCTGATGGCTTCACTGCTGAATTCTACAAGACATTTAAAGAAGAAATAACACCATTATTCTTTAAACTAATCAAGGAACATGAAAGGGAAGCAATACTTTCAAATTCATTCCTGGAAGCAAGTGTTATTTTGATTCCAAAACCAGGGAAAGACCCAACCCAAAAAGAGAACTACAGGCCAATCTCCCTAATGAACATAGATGCAAAAATCCTCAACAACATGCTGGCAAAAAGAATACAGAGGGTCATCAAGAAGATCATACACCCTGACCAAGTCAGATTTATCCCAGGGATACAAGGATGGTTCAACATTCATAAATCAATAAATGTAATACACCATATTAACAGAGTCAAGGACAAAAACCATATGATCATCTCAATGGTTGCAGAAAAAGCATTTGACAAAATCCAGCATCCATTCATGATAAAAACCCTACAGAAAATTGGAAAGAAAAGGTCTTTATCTTAACCTGATTAAGGCTATCTATGAAAAACCAACAGCCAACATCATACTAAATGGTCAAAAACTGAAAACTTTCATGCTAAAATCAGGAACAAGACAAGGATGCCCACTATCACCACTCCTGTTCAATATAGTTCTGGAAACATTAGCCACAGCAATTAGAAAAGAGAAAGAAATAAAAGGAATAAAGACAGGTAAAAAGAAGTTAAACTGTCATTATTTGCTGAAAATATGATACTTTATATAGGAGACCCAAAAAACTACAGCAGAGGACTTCTAGACTTAATTGACAGATTCAGTAGAGTAGCTGGATACAAGGTCAACACTCAAAAAACAATAGCCTTGTTGTACACAAATAGCAGACTCACTGAGAGAGAAATTAGGGAAACAATTCCTTTTACGATTGCATCCAGAAAAAGGAAATATCTAGGAATCAGTCTAACAAAGGACGCAAAAGACCTCTACATTGAAAACTACAGCACTTTAAAAAAAGAGATTGAAGAGGATACAAGAAAATGGAAAGACATCCCTTGTTCCTGGGTAGGAAGAACCAATATAGTGAAAATGGCCATACTTCCAAAACTACTATATAGATTCAATCCAATGCCAATTGAAATTCCAACAATATACTTCACAGAACTAGAGAAAACAATCCAAAAATTCATTTGGAACCATAAGAGACCTAGAGTAGCTAAAGCAACTCTAAGCAACAGAGACATGGCTGGGGGTATCACAATCCCCAACTTGAAACTATACTACAAAGCTACTGTCATAAAAACAGCATGGTACTGGCAAAGGAACAGGCCTGAGGATCAGTGGAATAGATTAGAAGATGTGGAAACAACTCCAGACATGCTCAGTCACCTCATCTTTGTCAAAGGAGCTAATCATCACCATCATTGGAGGAAAGATAGCCTATTTAATAAATGGTATTCGAAGAACTGGATTTCAACCTGCCAAAGATTAAAACTAGATCCATACCTATCACCATGCACTAAACTAAGATCAAAGTGGATTAAAGATATAAATATTAAGACAGAAACACGAAACTTGCTGGAAGATAAGTTAGGTAGAACTCTTGAAGATATTGGCATAGGAAAAGACTTCATGAACAAAACATGAGCAGCACAGGAACTAGCAGAAAGAATTAGCAACTGGGATCTCATCTTATTAAAAAGCTTCTGTACTGCAAAGAAAACCAACAGAGCTAACAGACAACCTACAATATGGGAAAAAAATTTTAGCAGCTGTACCTCAGACAAAAGACTATTATTTAGAATATATAAAGAATTGAAAAATATCAGACCTCCCAAATTCAAAGACCCAATTCAAAAATGGGCATCTGAAATGAACAGACATTTCTCAGACAAAGAAGTAAAAGCAGCAAACAAATATATGATAAACTGTTCAACATCACTTGTCATTCGAGAGATGCAGATAAAAACAACACTGAGATTCCATCTCACCCCAGAAAGAATGGCTGCTATCAAGAAACCAACAAATAACAAATGCTGGTAGGGGTGTGGGGAGAAAGGAAACCTTCTCCATTGTTGGTGGGAGTGCAGGCTGGTGCAACCACTTTGGAAGTCAATATGGAGAACTCAAAAACTAGGACTAGAGGTCCCATTTGACCCAGCTATTCCCCTGCTGGGTATCTTCCCAAAAGAATTAAAAGAATCATATCACAGTGATATATGTGCACCCATGTTCACAGTGGCACAGTTTGTAATAGCTAAAGCTTGGAAGCAGCCCAATTGCCCATTAGCTGGAAACTGGATAAAGAAAATGTGGTTTTTTTATACAATGGAGTACTACTCAGCCATAAAGAAAGAAAAACTAGAGACATTTATAGCTAAATGGATGCATATTGAGGCCATACTCTTAAGTGAAATAAATAGGATACACATGTGTAAATACCGAAGTTTCTCTAGTGTGAGAAACTGATAGTGCAAACAAGAGTTAAAATGATTAAAATGAATAATTGATATTTTGAAATAGGAAAAAACACCCAAAGACAAAGGAGTGAAGGGAGGGGATGGGGAAAGGGAAAGAGGGAAAGGAAAAACTATGAGAAAAGAAAAAAAAAATGGAAATGAAATCTATGTAAATAAGGAAGGGTGGAGGGGGTGAAGGGTGCACATGTAATGGGGAAAAAAATAAGAACCAAGATACATCAGGTACAGGTACAAACACCCAATGATAAATGTAAATGAATTGTATACCTAAAATGTACCAATAAAATGTACCAATAAAATTAATTTTTAAAAATATTCTATGATAAAAATATGTTAATGAACCACATTCATTTAACTTTTGAAAATCACATTGAATTGTATTAATGCTTACAAGGAATGAGTCATTGAAATGATTGTGTATTGCAATATAATATAAATAAAGTTCTATTCATATATTATCCTGTGTTTCAAATGCCTATTGGCATAGCTTTACACATATTATTATAGCCTTGCTTCTACCAACTCATGTATCCATTATGTCTTCAGAATTTATACTGATTTTACATACATGTATTTTTACCATACATAATATTTTATATTGAAAAATATTTTATATTTAAATATACAGCATAAATATATAAAACACAATATAAATATATATAAATATGAAGTATGGTATAGGCTAACATATTTTCAGTGCATGTTAAAGGCATTAAGTGATGAGAATTCATTTTAGAATACAGAGTATTTTACTTTTCACCAGACATTATTTTAAATATTTAACATAAAGTTAGATAAAGAAAGCAAAAGCACAAAATCTCAGTGATGTAGTCATTGGATATGAAATAGTCAATATAATGAATGTACATACTGGTATGTATATTTGATATATAATGTCTATTTATATTGAAACTTTTAGGAAAAGAAGGAACCAATTATTTTCTTCTTGTGAGCTGACACATTCACTGTCCTCTATAGAAGTAGTAGTCAATGACTACATTGATCTGAATCATAACAAATCACTTTTGTAATTTATTTTTTGACAGTGCAATAATTAACAGTGAGTTTGGGAACTAGAATTGTATTTGATGAAATAGTGTTATGCTGAGCATGCCTTTCAGCGTTTTATGGAGCATCATAGAAATAATCTTTAAAAAGTCACAATGAAGCAATCAAAAATTTATTAAAGGAAACTAGACCCATATCTGTCACCATGCACTAAACTAAGATTGAAGTGGATTAAAGATCTAAATATTAAAACAGAAACACTAAACTTGATGGAAGATAAGTTAGGTAGAACTCTTGACATTGGCATAGGGAAAGATTTATGAACAGAACCTCAGTAGCACCGAAACTAGCACAAAGAATCAACAGCTGGGACCTCATCTTATTAAAAAGCTTCTGCACTGCAAGAGAAACCACCAACAGAGCTGAGAGACAACCTACTAGATGGGAAAAAATTTTTAGCAGCTGTACCTCAGAAAAAGGACTAATATCTAGAATATATAAAGAATTGAAAAAAATCAGACCCCTCCCCAAATTTAAAAACCCAATTCAAGGATGGGCATCTGAAATGAACAGACATTTCTCAGACAAAGAAAGAAAAGCAGTAAATAAACATATGAAAAAATGTTCAACATCACTGGTCATTCGAGAGATGCAGATGAAAACAACACTGAGATTCCACCTCACCCCAGAAAGAATGGCTGCTATCAAGAAATCAACCAATAACAAATGCTGGCAGGGCTGTGGGGAAAGAGGAACCCTGCTCCACTGCTGGTGGGAGTGCAGACTGGTGCAACTACTGTGGAAATCAGTATGGAGATACCTCAAAGATCTAGGACTAGAGGTCCCATTTGACCCAGCCATTCCCCTGCTGGGTATCTTCCCAAAAGAATTGAAGAAATCATACCACAGCAATATATGTGCACCCATATTCATAGTGGCACAGTTTGTATTAGCTAAAGCTTCAAAACAGCCCAGATGCCCATCAACTGGAAACTGGAAAAAGAAGATGTGGGTTTTTTTTGTAAAATGGAGTACTACTCAGCCATAAAGAATGAGAAACTAGAGACATTTATAGCTAAATGGATGCATATTGAGGCTATACTCTTAAGTGAAATATATAGGACACATGTGTAAATACCAAATAGTTTCTCTGGTGTAAGAAACTGAAAGTATAAATAAAGATTAAAATGATTAAAATGAATAATTGATAATTTGAAATAGGAAGAAAAGATCCAAAGAAGCAGGGGAAGTGGGAGGGGAAGAGGAAAGGAAAGAAGGGAAAGGGAAAATTATGAGAAAAGAAAAAAATGAAAATGAAGTGTTTGTAAATTATGGAGGATATATGAAGTTCTCAGGCCCTCAGACAGCCTTGGGAAGACAGATTGTCCTGATGTCTGTGGCAGGCCCAGATAGAGAAGTTAAAGATAATTTCAGAAGGCTGTTTGTTGATCCCACAGTGTTCATTCCACTGTGGTCCCTTGAGACTCTCAAATATTTGCTTGGTATAAGAATAGATAAGAGTAGCTAACTTTTTAGAAGCTTTAACTAACCAGGATGATTTAGATAAGATACACTAAGATTAAAGGAGCATAGATGGTTCTTTAGATGCTTTATGTGCTCACAGATATAACTGGTGGTTAGTTGACTAGCATTGTAAATTGTTAATGATTGATGTATCCTACAGAAAAATGTATAAAAGAAGAATATTACCAATAAACCTGGCCTTAACTCCACACAGAGTTCTGGTCCCCCATGCTCCTTCATTTAATAGGTTTCGTCGGATGCTGTCTTCAGGTTCCAGTCTCTCACCGAGGAGGCCCTAATATGTGGTGCCCAAACAGGGACCTGAACATTAGCGGTTCAGGCGGTATCCATGGTAAGAGAAACTAATAAAGGGGTCATGGGGCAAGCACAGGGACTTGGTGCTGTTTTTACTACTTCAGTTCATCATTTGTTGAAGATACAAGGTGCCCATGTGTCCGGAGTTCGTTTTGAAGCTCGTTTAAAAGTAGTAACAGAATATAATCCTTGGTTTCCTGATACTGGAACACTGAAAGATGAGACTTGGCTAAGGGTTAAACAAAATGTGGAAAAAGCTTTGAGACAGGGAGAGAACATCCCCATCGACTTTTGGCCTATTTGGGTTCTGATTCATGCGGTAATTAACCCATTTTCATCTGAAAGGACATTAAAGAGGGAGGAAGTTTATGATTTTGCAAAATGGTCTTTGCATGAATACGAAATATCTGATGCAGAAACGGACAAAGTTAAAAGTGAAAGTAAAAATCTGTTTCCCTCTCCAGGACCAGTAGTTCCCACGGCTCCTCAGGAGGATTTGATTTCATTCCATGATTCCCCTAAACCTTTAAAATTGGAATCGAGGGCTTCGCAATGGCGGTCTTCTAGCTCCTCATCAGATTCTGAAAATTCCGATTCTGATCTAGTGCCTGATCCTGATTATTCTTCTGATATTATTAAGCTTACGGCCCCAAAAGAATATGGGGCTAAATCGAAAGTAAAAAGAGTTGCTCGCGTTCGCAATCGTGTTTCTGATTCGTTTGCTAAAATTGCTCAGATAGAAGGTTCAGACAAAGATAAGCCTTTTCTTTTTCCTGTAATTAGACATCCCGGACCTCAAGGAGGCATTGTGCCTAGATATGAAGGGTTTGATATTTAATTATTACAATCAGTTAAAAAGGCTGTTATGTATGGACCTCATTCTCAATTCTCTAAAGAAATGTTAAACGGGTTTGGGAGATCAGTTGGAAATTTTATTCCTTATGATTGGATTACAGTAATTCGAAGTTTATTAAAACCAGGTGAATATATCCAATGGCATGTGTGGTATGAAGATTTAGCTATGCAAAAGGCCCAAGAAAATGCAGTTCATAATATTGGAATAAATTGTGAAATGTTAGCAGGAACAGGACAGTTTGAAGATGTTAATAATCAAATTACATTACCATCTATTATTCATGATCAATTACAGGAAATTGCTTTGGAAGCTTGGGATCGTATTTCCCCAGAGGGAGAACCAAAACAAAATTATGTTAAAATATATCAAGGGGCTAATGAACCTTATTCTGAGTTCCTTGCCAGATTAGAAATGGCCATAATCAGGGGAGTGGTTGGAGAGCAAGCTCACAGACAGAAAGATTGTTGTCTTTTGAAAATGCTAATGAGGATTGTCAGAAGGGTATATCACCCATTAAAGAGACAGGGACAGTTTGGGATTATTTAAAAGCTTGTCAAAATATCAGTTCACAATCTCACAAAACAAAGATGCTTGCTACTGCACTTAGAGGATGACCTTAAAAAATGGTTGAGGTGGATTTGCAGAGCTATGGGTTGATTATAGCTCCTGATAAAATTCAAATAAAATTCCCTTATCAATATCTTGGATATATTATAAATCAAAAACAAATTATGCCACAACTCATGAAATTGGATTTATCTCATTTAAAAACACTAAATGATTTTCAAAAATTATTAGGTCATATTAATTGGATTTGCCCATCCTTAAAAATTCCTACTATGGAATTACATAATCTTTTAAAGATATTTCAAGGAGATTCAGATCTAAACAGCCCTTGAGAGTTAACACCAGAAACACAAAAGGAACTTGAATTGGTACAAAAGAAAATAAAGGAACAATTTATAGTTAGGATAGATTTATCTAAACCTTTCAATTGAATAATTTTGCCTTCTGAAGGTACACCCACTGTGTTAATTGCTCAAGAGGATCAACCTGTGGAATGGATCCATGCAAAATGTACACAAAAAAAGAAATGTTGTTCCTTATTATGATTTAGTATCTCTTCTTGTTTTTCAAGGTCGATCCCGAATCCATCAGCTCACTGAAGCTTAACCAGCAGTAATAATTTTTTCCTTTTAATTCTGAACATTTTACTAATTTATAAACTTTATCCACAGCATTTCAATTATCACTTTATGCATATTTTGGTCAAATCGGATACCATTACCCTTCTGCTAAGATATGGGAATTCTTTAAACATACTCAGTGGATTGTTGAGTCAGTTGTTTCACCACACCCTCTTTCTGATGCTCCTAATATCTTTATTGATGGTACTAAACAGGGTTGTGCTGCTATATGGTGGGAAAAATATTATAAGATATTTCCTGCTCAACATTCTTCTCCCCAACAAAATGAATTGTATGCTCTTATTCAAGTTCTAAAGTTGTTTCCTTTAGCTATTACTGTTATTACAGATTCTAACTATGTGGTATATGTGACTAAAAATATTTCGACTGTTTTCTTAACAGTAAGACATCCTGTAGTTTCTGAGCTCTTTTCTCTCCTTCAGGAACTTTTATGAGCTCATTCTTTTCCAATATACATTACTCATATAAGAGCTCATACAGGTCTGCCTGGCCGTTAACATATGGTAATGAACAAGCTGATAAACTCACCAGAACTATGGTATTTTTTGTATCAGGTGAAGATGAACATATTCATTTACATACTAATACAGGAGGGCTACATCAAAAATATAAGATCCCTTATTCTCAGAAAAAACAAATTATTCTTCATTGTCTTATTTGTCACCCTTTACATATCCGTCCCCTCCCAATGTGTAGTAACCTTAGAGGAAAACAACCTAATGATCTTTGGCAGATGGATGTCACCCACTTTCCTTCCTTTGGTAAAATGGCTTATATTCATGTTACTATAGATACTTATTTTTCTTTTATGTGGGCTACTGCCATGTCCAGTGAATCTTCTGGCCATGTTATTAAACATTTAATGGCTTATTTTGATGTTATGGACACTCCTCAAATTCTAAAAACTGATAATGCTCCTGCTTATACTTCAAAAATATTTCAACAATTTTGTGAAAAGTGGAAGATCCAACATGTTACAGGGATTCCATACAATCCTCAAGGTCAAGCTATAGTAGAAAGAGCCCATAGAATTCTTAAATTACAATTACATAAATTAAAGAAGGGGGAATATGGGGTGTACACAGAAAAGGTAGAGGATTTGATAGCAAATACACATTATATTAATCAAAAGGAATATAGAAGAAAGTTATTTAAAATGTTACAATCACCACAAGAATTATTAAATATGGCTCTGTTTATTTTAAATTTTTTGAATTTACCGCAGGGGGAAATATTAACTAAAGCAAAATTACATTTTCAGGAAACCACATTTCCTCTGGAGACTCCCTGACCAGTTTGGGTCCAAACTTTTGAAAAAAATGTGTGGGAACCTGCTCAGTTATTAATTCAGGGTCGAGATTATGCTTGTGTTTCTTTAGAGAATGGATCCAATGGAGAAATATGGTTGCCTCTTCGGAAAGTCAGGCCCAGGGAAGCCGGCGGTATTCAAATTTCCCCGGAGCCCAGCCCCGACGGAATCAAGACAGCCTTGAAGGGAGAAACACCCCACCCTCCCTATCAGGAAATGGCAGCTCTAAAGACCAAGGGAAACTGAAAACGCCGAGCTCCTCCCTATCAGGTTGATCCTCCCACCTAGAGCCAGATTAAACATTTGACTCAATGCGCTGGGCAGGTATTGACCTGTTCTTCTTCTTCTCAAACACCTAAGAACCTGTTTTTGGCTATGATGGCTGTCATGGCTTGTGCTTTGACTGCGGATTGTTTTGAATAATGCTTCTTTGGGACCAGAACAATGGGAACTGTGGAAATTGGCTGCAGCTACACAACCTCTTGAATTATGGACTGGGAATTTTTGAGGAAATAAACAAAGCTCCTCACAATATCAATTCCATAAAGAAAAGGACATTCCAATTGCTGCCTGTGTTCAATTACCGTATGTATTAGCTTCGGAAAAATTGAAAATCAATTGAACCTTGAAAAATGTTATCTGTTATAATTGTACTTTACATACTTTTTTCACCCTAATCTTGATATTAATCTCTCTAATGTGTCATCGTTGATTTTGAAATCGCGCATGGGGCTATGGATCCCTGTAAATTTAAAAAGGCAATGGGAGGAGGGACCTATGGCAGGGCTTGCCCACTGCTTATTAAAATATTTGATACATCGATCCAAGCGTTTCATAGAATGGGTAATTTTAGGAATATTAGGACTTACTGCTATTTGTGCCACTACTGCAGTAGCAGTAGTTACGTTACAATAGAGTATCAAAAATACTGAATTTATACAAAATTGGCAAAAAGATTCACACCATCTCTGGGCCACACAAACTTCTATAGACCAAGATATACGTGAACAAATTGGTGAATTACAATATGGGTTAAAATGGCTTGGAGATCAAGTGATGGATATGCAGCGTCAATTAATGTTAAAATGTGATTGGAACTCTACTCAATTTTGCATAGCTCCTGCAAAATTTAATGGCAGTAAATATACATGGGACCAAATTACTTTTCATTTACAAAATTTAAGAGGAAATTTTACCCTAGATGTAAAGGAGCTCCAGCGAGAAATATTTGAAACTTTCAATAAACCCTCTCTGATATTTCTCTTGCTACTTTAGCTGATTATGTGGCTGATCAGTTAAGTGGTTTGGAACTCATGAGGAATGATTCAAAGTTTAATCCATAGCGTGGGGAGCTGGCTAATGGTTTTATTGATTGTTATTTGCATGTTTGTTATAGGATACTGAGTCCTCCGAAGACAAATAATTCAATCTCAGTTACATGCTACTGCTACTGTTATGCTTGCTATTTGGAAAAGAACGCCTCCTACAGCTACAATAAATTAAAGAAGGGGGAATTGTGGAGGATATGAGAAGTTCTCGGGCCCTCAGACAGCCTTGGGAAGACAGATTGTCCTGATGTTTGTGGCAGGCCCAGATAGAGAAGTTAAAGATAACTTCAGAAGGCTGTTTGTTGATCCCACGGTGTTCATTCCACTATGGTCCCTTGAGACTCTCAAATATTTGCTTGGTATAAGAATAGATAAGAGTAGCTAACTTTTTAGAAGCTTTAACTAACCAGGATGATTTAGATAAGATACACTAAGATTAAAGGAGCATAGATGGTTCTTTAGATGCTTTATGTGCTCACAGATATAACTGGTGGTTAGTTGACTAGCATTGTAAATTGTTAATGATTGATGTATCCTACAGAAAAATGTATAAAAGAAGAATATTACCAATAAACCTGGCCTTAACTCCACACAGAGTTCTGGTCCCCCATGCTCCTTCATTTAATAGGTTTCATCTGATACTGTCTTCAGGTTCCAGTCTCCCATCAAGGAGACCCCAACAGTAAGTAGGGAAGGGTGAAGGTGTGAACAGTGCACAGGTAATGGAGGAAAAATAAGAACCAAGATCCATCATGTACAGGTACAAGTACCCAATAATAAATGTAAATGTATTGTATATCCAAAATGTACTAATAAAAGAATTTATGGAAAAAATTTATTAAAGGAGTTTCTTCTAATTAATCAACTGAGTTCTGGTAATCAGGTACTTAAATCATTTCATTTGTCTTTGAAGAGTAAGATAATTCAATAATTATTAGGAAAAATAAAAGCATGAATTGATAAATCACAAAGTTTCAGAGAGAATTGTAACACATGGTATTGCTGTTAAATTTACTTATATGAAGAAAAGTGAGTAATATAATTAAAAGCAACAGTTTATAATTGAACATAAAACTATAAAAATCAAGAAAAGTGGAAGATTCCAAAGTGTGTTCTTTCTTCACAGAAATCTCTCTTCAAGCTTATTTTCCTAATTGTTATTAAAGCAACTTTTGTAACTTTATTTCTATTCAATTATGATTTATTCGTTCATAAGCAATAAGTATATCTTTAAATATCTAACATGATTATGATGTCAGACACATGCTAACTTACAATACTTAATAGTCTTATATGTATTAAGTACAGGTGTCCTTTTAAAAATTGTGGCACTGAATTGAAGACAGGTTAAGTGACCTACATGTGGTCATACATTAATGGTAGAAAAGGGATTGAAAAAAGTTTGTAATATTTAGTATTGTGCAGAGATTATACTTGTTTTTAGTCATTGGACTAAAATGCATATCAATAAAGTCTTTATCAATGTGTTTATTTTCTGTCTTTCTTCACTAGAAGTTATATTCTGAATCTCTGATATTTAATATACTGACTGGAATTTTTGAAATTATAAAATTAGTATTTGTTGAATAATTAAAGGAAGGGAGGGTGATTAGGGTCTAGATAACTACATGTCCCTTATCTCTCATTGGTCTGTCATCCTATCTTCCAAGTACATAGTCATTTTGGAAACATTTATGTGATAGTTTCATTGTTCCATGTAAAACAACTTCCTACTATGTAGGAGACATAGTTTTAAGTTTTTTTAAATTTTTATTAGTACATTTGCAATATATGATGATTAATTCATTGCATGAAACTGGTAAATGTACATAATGCATCTCAATTCTTTTTGCCCTCCCCTTCACCCTCAGTTCTAATTCTAATTGCAACACATACAGAAATCACTTTGCAATTTGATTCTATACGTCACACTTTTCTCAATCCATATTATTGGGCCCTGTAAATTTGAGATTTTGATCTTTTAAATGATTTCTATGAAATGATGACACACACATATGTGTACATATAATGATTTTAGTCCTTGAATATAATTTTCTGTCTTTTTCTGTCTTAAAAGTTACTGCCCACCTTTCAAAATCCAACTCAGTTACACCTATTTGAGAGCTTCATAGGTGTATGTTAAATATCTACCTGTCTTTTCTGAAGGATTATGTTTCTGTTCCTAATTCTACTTTTATTCATTAGCACATTGTGTTCTCATAATTGTTTAACTGTACTACTTGAAGTGTCAAATATATTGAAGTTTGTATTTTCTTCTTGCATCCCAGTTTCCTACCATCTCTCCTTTATTTTGTTGATTAAATTATTTACATTTTGGTTTTCTCATATAAGGGAACTGTGTGATATTTAATTTTCTGTGTTTGATTTATTTCACTTACTATTATGGTCTCAAATTCTATTTATTTTCCTACTAATGGCTCAAATTTATTCTTTTTATGGCTAAGTAATGCTCTGTTGTGTATTTATCCACTTTCTATATCCATTCATTTCCTAATTGGCATTTGTGTTGTTTCTATAGTACATGAATCTATGACTTTGAAGCTAATCTCAAAATCTGTCATCTGTGAGCTGGACACCCAGAAAAGTTGGGTATATAAATGCAGTCCAAATCTGAAGTCAAAGACCAGGAACAAGAATGGTGTAGTCTAGATCTGAGGAGAGGAAAAAAGTTAAAGAGAAAAAATTCTCCCTTTCTCTGTTTTTGTTGTCCTCAGGTCCTCAATAGATTGGATGATATTCACCCACATTGGAGAAAAATCAACTTTACTCAATCTACATATTCAAATAAAATGTTCAGCTAAAATTGCACAGATGCTATAAGAAGTAATATTCAGTCAAAAATTATCTGGAATCCTATGGTCCAGCTACTTAATACATAAACCTAACCATCATAGATATTGCTTTAGTTATACATATATAATATATAGCTATAGACCAGTGTTGGCAAACCTATGGCATGCATGCCCAGCTAGCTGTTTGTTATCACTGAAAATTCTAAAAGGTTCACCACCACTGATATAGACATTGATATAAATGATATGTACAGAGATATGTATTTCCTTTATGCAACAATGGGAGAGGGTACTTTTTTACAGAATTAATACAATATTTGCTAAAGGTGACCACATATCTGAACATATGATATGCCTCAAAAATTCTTAGCAGATGAAAACAGCTACAAAGAATTGGCTAATATTAAACATAAATAGCCCAAAATTTTTCTAAAAATATTCAGGTAAATTTATTAGAACATATATAAATATGCCATAGTACAAAGAAATAACAATGAGATTCAAATATATTTTTGAGTCATATGAAATAAAGAAAGGGAGAGAGAGAGACAGAAAGAGAGAGAGAGGGAGAGGGAGAGAGAGAGGGAGGGGGAGAGAGAGAGAGAGAGAGAGCAAAAAAGAATGGTAGTTTTAATCTTGCCAAGATGCCATTGTTCATTATGTTATCACCTTGGCATTTATATTAATTGTGCCAAAGCAATAATGTGCAAAACTATTAGTCTCCTGTCAAGAATCATGGCGGTGTTATTAAACTTTATCAGAAGACTATTTTTCATCAACATGAGCTCACTATTGAAAAGCAAAGAAAAACAGCCAGTTTCATTCAATAAAGCCTTTGATACATCTGTATTGTTCAGTTTTATTAAAAACAGGCATTTTTATGCACCTTTTAATACTCTGTAAAATGGAAATATCTATGATGTATTTTTTCTGCCAAAAATTGAAGTAGAATGATTGTCTAATTGAAAACATAAATTGTATAATTCCTTGTCTGGAAGTTCAACTATGTATATTTTCTTTAATGTAACTCCATTTTCCTATTTGAAAAAAAGACATAACAGAGTGAGGCTGTCACAGCAAAGAAACTATTGACAATATTACCAATGATAAACTTTGAACTTTCAAAGGAAAATTTGAACTTTGCAAACCTTATACCCACAATCATGCTTGACATTTTCAGAATAAATATTTTCCTAATAAGGTTAGTGGCTATATAAGTGAATATGCATTTTAAAATTTTGCAATAAAATGTGTCAATATTTATAAAAACTGCATACTTTGGTGAATTTTTAAATCAATTCACGGATTCAGTTTTTACCCATTCAGTTTGATGTTGGCTAGGGGCTTTTTATATATAGCCTTTATGTTCAGTTATGAACCTTCTATACCTAGTTCATTCAGGGGTTTTCTCAGTAAGAAATGCTGAATTTTTTCAAAGTCTTTTCCTTTATCTTCTGAAATTATCATATGATTTTGGATTTGATTATATTTATGTGATATATTATGTTTACTGACTGACATATGTTGAACCATCCTTGAAATTAAGCCAACTTGATAGTGTTGTATGACCTTTGTAATGTGTTGTTGAATTTGATTTGCAAGTATTTTATAGACAACATTTACATTATATTTATTAAGGAAAATTTTCAATACTGTTAGCCATTAGGAAAATGCAAATCAGATTGATACTGAGATTCCATCATTGCACCCAGTCAAAATGGCTATTATCAAGAAAATAAACAGTAAAAAGTATTTGTTTCCTTTTCTTTTTGCTTTTTGTTTTCTAGAAGGGGTTATATGCCTGTCAACAGATGAATGAATAAAGAAAATGTGGTATATATTCAACATGGATTACCACTCAGTCATAAAAAGAATACATTTGAATAATTTGTCAGAAAATGGCTGTATCTTGAGACAATAATACTCAGTAAAATAAATCAAACACAAAAGGTTAAATATTGCATGATTGCTGTAATATGAGAGACCCAAACTCTAAATTCTTAACAAGCAAAATAAAAGAGAGATGGTAGGAAACCGGGAGTAGACTCTATGAAAATAGGAAGGGAATCTTGGGAAAGAATAAGAGGGGATAGTAAGGGGGTGAGTGAAAGAAAGAATAATCAAGATGTTATCTCTTGTGTTTCTGTAAATATATATATATATACATATAAACATATATATTTATACATATTTACAGAATGTATATATACATTAATATATATGTGTGGAGAGCTGCGTGTGCCGCGCCTTAAAGATGGCGCTGGTTTCCGCCTTCCGCCATCCCGATGGCGAGAGCTCTTTATGATAAACAACTCCTTATTTGGCTGTGATGTGTCTGATGCTCTGCCCCCTCTTACGTGTACCTATCCGCATTCGCCACATGACTATCCGTGATTGGTTGGTTCAGGGGTACTTATTCTAGGGACGGGTGCTCCCCAGGGGTAGAAGAAAAAGAATGTTAAGTTTTCCTGAATAAACTGCTAGAAGAAGAGCGTTGGTGTTGCGTCGTCATTGCTGGTCAAAGGCGAACGCGACAAGTGGTGGCCCGTACGGGGAACCCTCAGCTCAGAACTTCTAGCAGTCAGGGCAGTGCGCTGGTAAGTTCCCGAGGTAAGTTGGGACAATAAGGTCCGCGGTCATTGCGGCTAGTTGCTCTTGTCTGTAGGCAGAAGGGAGCGAAGACAAGTTCGCGGATTCGTGAACCGAAAGTAAAGTTCGTGGGACAACGAACCGAAAACAAGACATGGGCGCTTCTCATTCGCACCCAATTTTTTTGGCTCTACAGGAGCTGCTCTTATCAAAGAATTTAAGATTGAAAAAATCCATTCTACAGAGGTTTCTAAATGAGTGTGATACTGCCGCCCCTTGGTTTGCAGTATCGGGTAATCTTACAGTCCCCTGCTGGGACAAACTAGGGCGAGACCTAGACATGGCAAAGGAATGGGGAACATTAAAACCAGGAGTTATACCCGTGTGGAAACTTGTTAGGAGCTGCTTGGGGGATCATAGGTGCTCTCATGCGGTAGAGGAAGGGCAAGCAGTGTTAGAACAACTGAAAGAGGAGAGATCGGCAAAGTCAGACAATTCATCTGAGACTGAAGGCTCTAGCTCTAATAGTGAATCTGAGGTGGAAAATTTGGAGAAGGAGATTCACGCTCTTTTAGAGAAATTAGATAAGACATCGATTAAGGAAAAGAAAAAGAGGAAGCCTCCGGAGAAGGAGAAGGGAGACCTGGTTCCATCTGCTCCTCCTCCCTATCATCAGGAGGAAATGGGTATGGGCCAAGGGAGCCGTAACCGGTCACTTTGCCCGGATGTATGGCATCAAGTCCACACAGAGCTGACTCTGGCCTGTCCCGTGTTCCAAGATAATGCTGGGTTCCAGTGCCCGTGGATGCTCCTTCTTCTATGACACTGTTTAGACAGAAAAGAGATTTTGGGATCACAGCCGCCATTGTTGCTGCGGTCTCATTGGCTGCTGTGGGAGCTACCACTGCAGCGCTTGCCATGAGCCAAGCTGTTCAGACAGCCCAAACCTTAAATAATCTTTCAGCTAATGTGGCTCAAGCTTTGGATATCCAAAAGGGAATTATTGGCCAATTGAAAGGAGGGCTATTAGTATTGAATCAAAGAATTGATTTGACCCAAGAACAAGTTGATGTATTATGGCAGCTAGCTCAATTAGGATGTGAGTGGAAAATGCAGGGTCTCTGCATTACTTCTGTACAGTATCATAACTTTACTTATGCCGCTAATCTATCAAAAGTTTTGTCTGAGTATCTTTTAGGGAACTGGACCGGAGAGTTTGACACCATGATGGAACGGCTAAGAGTGGCCATCGTCCACGTAAATTCAACCAGAATTGATCTCTCCCTGGCTACAGGATGGACATCTTGGATTTCTTCCACCCTAAATCATCTTAAGGAATGGGCGGGTATTGGGGCGGTAGTTTGCCTTCTGATATTGACCTCTCTGGTGGGCCTGTGGTGCTTGTGCCGGATGAGGATTACACAAAACCGAGACGGGGCTATGATTATTCAAGCGCTCACAGCCATTGAGGCTGGGCAGTCCCCCCAAACATGGCTTGCAGCCATAAAATTATGAGGCATCGCGTTCAGGCTGCACGGCACAGCACTGCACATGAGAATCGCTGTCTGCTGTTAGTGGTCTCATGGGGAGCATGTCTGATTGCATGCGGGTTAGTACCGTCCTCTCCCAATAAATCCTTTAACAACTCCCGCCTCTGGAAAAAGGGTACTGGACGGGTTGGACTCAAGTCGGGTTGAGAAACCTGATGTAGAGTCTATACAATGTCCTTTATGGTTGCCAGAGATCAGACCTCTACTCTCAGCCTGTTTCGCTTCTAAACAATAAGGGGGAACTGTGGAGAGCTGCGTGTGCCGCGCCTTAAAGATGGCGCTGGTTTCCGCCTTCCGCCATCCCGATGGCGAGAGCTCTTTATGATAAACAACTCCTTATTTGGCTGTGATGTGTCTGATGCTCTGCCCCCTCTTACGTGTACCTATCCGCATTCGCCACATGACTATCCGTGATTGGTTGGTTCAGGGGTACTTATTCTAGGGACGGGTGCTCCCCAGGGGTAGAAGAAAAAGAATGTTAAGTTTTCCTGAATAAACTGCTAGAAGAAGAGCGTTGGTGTTGCGTCGTCATTGCTGGTCAAAGGCGAACGCAACATATATGATGAATCACTAACATATATTAATTTAAAAAAGAACACACATCATCTCCCAAAAAATGCTGGGGAGAATGTGGGATAAAGGGAAATATTACATATTATTATAGGAATATAAATTACTACAGCCATTATAGAAATCAGCATGGACGCTCCTTAAAACACTAAAATACCACTACCATGTGATCCAGATATACTACTCCTTAGCTTTATACCCAAAGAAATAAAAGTCAGTATACATTAGAAATACCTAGAAAGTCAAGTTTATTACACCACTATTCATATTAGGGCTAGATGCTTATCAACAGATGAATGGAAACAGAAAATGTGTTATATAGCTAGCAAATGAACTTTCAAGTATGTAGCAAGCTTATCAATTAGGACAATTAATCAATTAAAAGGAAATCATTTTGCTGCATTCTCTTCACTGAAATTGTGCTGGCAAAAGAAAAAGTTTCCAACTTCCCGGAATCTTATTTTTCTATGCAGAATGGCACTAGGTGATCCAACCCCGTGTCTATGAGCACACTTTCTGGCTTAGAGCCTCTTGTGGTTCTGTAGCAGTTATTAATTGTATTTATTGCTATCTACTGCATGGAATTAGCTAAAAAAGCAGCAGGACCATTTTAAATGAAGTATTCAACTAGAAACCTCAAATTGATGATGATTTTTCTCAAGATCCTTGCAGGCAAAACCCATGCTCTACACCCAGGGGGTAAGTGGAGAAGGAGGTTTCTATTCACCACTCCATGCTGCTTCACAGCCACCCTGATTTCCCATGGAGTTCAGTTTTCAGGGAAGGTCAAAAGTGATGGAAAGGCCTTGCAGAGTTTCCCACAGAGTCCAAAGTGTCAATCATTATAAAAGAAGTGTATACTGTCACAGCATGGGGCAGACAGGCTGGTCAAACATGCAGTGCAAATGAGAAGTACTTGTTTGAAGAACTGCTGTTTTTAGTCTCCATACAGTTTGCCTGAGACATGTACTGCAGGCTGAGATTATTTTTGCCCCCTGTTTAATCCTGTCCTGTAATAGCCCATTAAAACATGCAATCATCCCAATGGGTGATATATAGTCTGGACAACACAATGAGCATAGTAAGTACATTGTACACCCATGACCTTGCCCACTGATGTGTAGCTTCACATCTTGGGCTATGAGATGAAATATCCTAATGAAAGCCATTGAAAAACAAATGTGGTCTTGCAGAGCCCAGTAGTATGTCCTCAATCAATGCAAGGTACAACATTGGTTCTGCAAAAATCAGAGAATATTGTACCTGTCATCTAGATAGAGTGGAATTTTTCAGATGGGTCAAGAGGTGTAATGCAATCAACCCGCCAAGACTGCAGTGCTTTCTTACAGGGATCTGTCCTTGCTAAGTGTTTTTACTGGAATACCTTTTGCATGATGTTTTGACATCTTTTAATAATCATGACAGTTTATATGTGTAGGTCCAGCCTAGGCTGGTGTTTGAACTTCTAACATGCTATTTTCTTATGAAGTTGTAAAGCAATTGGCTGCACTTCTGTTTCCTTTTGAAGAATAATTCCATCTCCACATTCAGCTGACAAGTGTGGTCTGCTATATTTCCCTGCAACCATGTACAAAACTACCTGAGGGAGGTACACATGGGTAACCCACCTACAGAAAACTATTTGGGGTCCTTGATATTTTTAAGGGCATGAAGATATTCTGAGTCCAAAATATTTAAGGGCTAATGAACTACCATTTCATGAGCTACCATTTTCTTTTTATCTTTACTTTTTTATTTCCTTATTTTACCTTTTCATATCTGAGAATTTCCTTCTAGGATTGTTATTACTGAACTGTATCCTTTATTAATTATCTTAAAAAGTGTCTCTTGATAGCAAAGTCCCTTACTATTTGTTTGAAAAATGTTTATTATTCATCTTCTCTGGAAAAAAAAATCGAGCATATGTTAGTAGATGTACACATTTTTATCTCAGGGAATTTTATCTCAGCAATCTGTAATTCTAATATTTATTTATTTTTAAGTAATATGTGTTTTCTCCCCATGGCTACCTTTATGAAAATTTATTTATGCTATTTTGTCATTTCAAAGTAGATATCTTTTGTATGTGTGTGTGGTACAGAGATTGAACCCAGGACCTTCACCCTAAGTTACATCCCTAGCGCCTCTTTATTATTATGAGATAGGGTCTTGCTAAGTCATTAAGTTACCCAGACTGAACTTGTGATCCTCCTGCCTCAGCCTCCCAGACATTTCAAATTCTAGACATGCACCAGTGCACTTGGCTCATTTATTTTAATCTTTATTTTTAAAGTATTCATGTCACTTCTTGTTTTAGCATTCTGAATCTGAACAGAGAGGCCTTTAATTTCTTTAAGTATTCCTTTCATATCTACATTGTTTAATTCAACAGTCCTAATAGAGAATTTTGGGAATTCTTTCATTATCTTTCACACCTTTAACTCCTCATTAATATTTTTAGATCTCTTGGTCTTTACTTGTTTTCTTCCTGGTAATCTTTTTTGGTCTTATATTTTTATTAATTAACTCACTATTCAGAAATGTCATATTCATCACATATTTTCTCATATTGGTTCTTTTTGTTATTACGTATTTGACCGGTAGATATTTTATCTTAGAAATTGTTCAAATTTTATGGATTATTATGGCTTCATTGAATTTTTAAAACTTTTATGTTTGAATTATAATAAATTATACACCTTACCTGATAATTATTATTTCTCTTTATCTCTCAGCATTGTGGCTCATTTATTAGTGTGTTTAATTATTTTTAAGAAATATTTGGTTTTGTATTAGCAGGAATTCCTTAAGACTGTCATTGGATATTTATTTCTTTAGCATATATTTTTCAGTCAGGCATCTAGGAGCACTAGTAATTTGGGACCAAACTACAACAAAATTTTAGTTTGTGATCTTTGACTAATACAAGCAGGTTAAATTTATGCACCAAATTCAGGTGCATTTGGGTATCTGGTAAGGAATTCCAAGACATGCCTACTTCATTTTATCTCTTCTATTTACAGTAAAACTAGAGAAAAGAGCATAGTTCCACTGTCTTTCTCCATACAGTTTTGTCTTTGCTGTACAGTGTTGTCTGTTGAGTACCTCAGTGCGACAAAGGGTAAATGTGGATAGTCTTTTTAATACCTCTTAAGGTACTGGCCCTGTTCAAACTCTGCCTCTTGTACCTCAAGTCAGAACCTGGTTAAAACTCAGGCTTTATCCTACCAGCTCTGTGCAGTGAAAACTGTCAGCAGCAGCTCACCTCTCCTTTGGGAATAAAGCTTTCCTAACTTTGTGTAATTGATTTCCTTGCCATTTTAAACATAGAATCAAAAAGAGTATACCATATTTCACAGAGAAGTACTCAGTGTGTTAGACTGGGAAGGTTTACTCTGAAAATTCAGTCAACATTTGTTACACATTTAAAGCAAGTAATCTTTCTGAACTTTAAATGTGATTGTTTTGTCTAGGTCAGTAAAATATCTTTCTGTGGATATCTTTGATTTTAGGACATATCACAAAATGACTAGCCTGGTTTCTAAGCCTATTTCTCAAGCTTAAACTCTTTATATCCCAATTCATGCCCTGAATCTGAGCACATTCCAGACATGTGCTTGTCTTGTTCTATGTATGCTTGGCTCTCTCTGTGCTCCATGATAGTGCTTTGTTAATGTTCTTTTTCTGGAACCTCACAGTCTCTAAAAATTCTTGCAAACTCTTTGTTTCTCTCCCTTTCTCATTTGTAAAAGCCTGAAAATTATTCTACCATGAAATTTCTTCTAATTTCATCTACTTTTATTTCTTAGTTTCTTGCATCATGTTTTGTTAATTATTAGACAAACTCAAAATAATTTAACACAATGTATACCTAAATCAAAATCTGATTATGGAGCCCATGTGAAGACTATGAAGTGTATTAGATTTCATAGATACCAAAATACAATAGTGCTAACAATATTTGATTAATTAAAATTAAATTATTTAATAAGAGAAACCAAACATTGTTAAAGAAGCCAAATAAATGATCAGAATTAAGCATATATGAGACACATTAGGATTTCTTGTTCTTATTTCAGTATTAAATTAATGTAGGTAGCCATTATTACAATTGATTGGTTGTTTAATTTGAACTGATTTATTTACTCAATTTGATTAAAAAAGTGAAATAGTCTCTCTGTATACTTACATTAAAGGAGACATTTTGTTTTTTTAATGAGAGAACTACATGGTAAACTGATCTCATATAGTATAGGTTGCTCACTCTTTAGCCTGCATTACAATTTCTGAGACTATCCTAATACTCTTTTATTTTACATAAGAAACCCTATTTTTATCACAGAAACATTATAGAACTTGTTATGAAAAAGTTATTTTGTATAAATCAGAATTAGTTTATATTTATAGCTAAAATGAAGAAAAATGTAGATTACTTGCTAAAATATTTGGATTACAATTTTTACAATTAACATCACACTACATTTAGCTCCACAAAATACTTCCATATCGATATGTGTCATTAATTATGAAGGCAACTTCAATGACAGTACTATAATTTTAGTGTAACATAAGTTCATTTTTTATTTAGAGGTGGTGTGAATATTTTGGTGCTATACTAGTGACAATTTTATATATTTTCAATATATTATTGTCACACTTTTTTCACAAGACCACAACTTGTCTTTTCCTAAAATATTTTATTCAGTGTTGTACAAGAAAGCTTGGAATTGATATTCCTAAAAAAAATTGAAGTAAATAAAGAAAATCTGGATATTTTTCTTTTCTCATTTTTTATTCAGAGATATGAAGATATGTATGGAAAATGCAATACTCAAGGGTCCCTTTACTGAAATAATCAAAAACAGTACATCAGTCAGCTTCTGGTGGTCTGACCTTAAGAGGTTATGCCCTCACAGACCTAGTAAAATAATTAATATGTACACAATTTCCTATTGTTTATCTAGAGCCATGGTTGCAGCCAGCATGCTATCTTCCAGAATAAGACACTAAGATGGCTAGCCCTAGTTCCAAGCAGGAGCAGCCTCCTTTTCAAAAATGTCTCAGTGAGTCTTTTCCAAAATGAAAAATTCCAGGGTCTAGGGAAATGTTTCAAAAATTACAGATTTTGCTCCTAAATGTGAGGGTTTTAATCATCTTTTTCAATTGCCTGTTGATTAAATACACACTGATTTTAAGCACTTGTGAAATGAATTCTGAAGTAATGATAATGTTCATAGTTATACAAAAGAATCTGTTAGTGCTTGAATAGCTTGAAATTTAACTTGCAATGACAAAGAAAATTAATTATTGTGAATAAGGAATAATTAAATATTAAAGTTTAGAAAATGTCTCATTTTAATTTACCCACAAATAGTATACTTTCTTAAGAATTTTAAAAATAAATTTTATTTTATTTTATCCCTTCCCCTCCCTGAAGCCTCCTCTGCTCCCTATGGACAAAAAAAAAAAAAGCTTTGTTTCCATTGTTTCCTTCTATTTTCACTTTTTTTCTTGGCCCTTCCTTCCTTAAGAATATTTTTAAAGCATATAGTTCCCCATTTTCTCAAAATTTTCACGGATGTCAATTTTCTTTCATTTTTTATTAAGTTTATTGGTACATTTTAGGTATACAATATGATGACATTCATCATTGGGAATTTGTACCTTTACATGATAGATTTTGGTTCTTATTTTTGCCCCATTCCCCTGTCCTCTCTTCAATTCCTCCACCCTTCCCTTTTTACAAAGACTGTTTCCATTTTTTCCTTTTCTAGTATTTTTTTCCTTTCCCTTCTTTCCTTTACCCTACCCCTCTCAATTTCCCTTCCCCTTCCTCTTTGGACCTTTTCTTCCCATTTTTTGTTATATATTATAGATTTTGATCCTTATTTACACTTTCAGTTTCTCACACCAGAGAAACTATTCGATATTTACACATGTGTGTTCTATTTATTTACTTAACTGTATGGCCTCAGTGTGCATCTATTGGGCTATAAATGTCTTTAGTTTATAATTTTTTATGGCTGAGTAGTAATCCATTTTATAAAAAAAACACATCTTCTTTACCCAGTCACTAGTTAATGGGCATTTGAGCTGTTTCCAATACTGAGCTATGACAAACTGCACCACTATTAACTTGGGTGCACATATATTCCTGTGGTATGATGCTTTTAATACTTTTGAAAATTCCAATGGTGTATTTCCCAGAACTTGAGAAAACAATCCAAAAATTCATTTGAAATAAGAAGAGATCTGGAATAGCAAAAGCAAGGACAAGGTAGGAGATATCATAATCCCCAACTTGAAAGTATACTACAAAGCTACTGTGATAAAAACAGCATGGTACTGGCAAAGAAACAGACCTGAAGACCAGTGGAACAGATTAGAAGATGCAGAAACAACTCCAGACACACTTTGACAAAGGAGCTAAACACCCTCACTTCAGAAAAGATAGCCTTTTTAATAGACAGTGCTGAAAAAATTGGGTTTCAACTTGCCAAAGATTAAAACTAGACCTATATCTCTCACCATGCACTAAACTAAAATCAAAGATCTAACTATTAAAACAGAAACAGTAAGCTGATTTTCTTTTTTAAGCAATACAATGCTTTAAATATTTATAGAAGTGTGTTATTTCTTGTAATTATTCAGTCCAGAAATGGTATTGGTATTTTGTCACTCTGAGCTCCGTACAGAATTTACTTATAAATTGTATCTGCTTCTTCCTACAAATCACATATAAGTAACAACTGTTTAAAAAGTTATGCCCAAAATTAAGATTTCACATAACAATAAAGTTGTTTTCTGATTCTTTACCAGAGACTCCTTTCACCAGGTGATCTATACCTTCATCTATGGACAAGAAGCAGAGGGAAACAACTAGAAAAATCTGAAACAAGCCACCACAACAATTAATTAATTAATAAACTAATAATTGTTAATTATTAATTAACAATAAATAATTGTCAGGGTTGAATAGCATGGAAGAAAAATGGAGAGCAAAGAAGAACCTACAAAAATCACAAATGCAAAAGGCAGGGGAGTAATGGAGTGGTTTCTCACATTTCTGAAAACTTTCAGCTTAATTTCAAAGCACAAGCATGTCTTCAACATCTTTTTGAAGTTTAGATCCCAGATTTCACTAAGCAGAAAGTTCTGACCCAATCCTTAAAGTATATAAAATGATTGCTTGGCCTGGATGAAGGATACTAGAACCTATTTTAACACACTGGTTTCAAATACAAGCTCTAAATGGAGTAGATTTAAATGCACAACCTGATACAGCAAAAGTACAAGAAAAAAGCATAGGAGAAACTCTTCAAAACATATTCCTGGGGAGCAATCTTATCAGTAGGACTCCAAATGCACAGGCAACATATGTAAAAAATGGCAAATGGAATTACATGTAACTAAAAAGCTTCTGCAAAATAATAGAAATGTCAAAATAGTGAAGGGACAACATGCAGAATGGGGGAAAATCTTTGCAAAGTATACATCTGACAAGGGGGTTAATAACCAGAATTTATGAGAGACAAATAATTTAAATAAAATGTGGACTAAAGATATGAACAGAAATTTATCAAAGAAGACAAACAAATGGGTAACGGATATAGAAAACATTTCAACATCACTCATTATTAGGAAAACACAAATCAAAATTACAATGAGGTACACACCCCACCAATGAAAATGATTATTATAAAAACAACACAAAAGTAACATATGCTAATGAGGAAACAAACAAAGGGGAAATCTTATACAGTACACTCTGGGTAGGAATATAAATTAACTAAACCAGTATAGAAAACAGAATAGTAGTTCCTCAAAATCTAAAAACAAGAGTACTATATTGAGGTCAGGAGGCAAAGGGCCAAAGTCCAAAGATCTCAGTACACTGAAGGCCAGGGCCTCAGTGAACTGAGAAAATCCTCAGGACAGTGGAGCATGGAGGACAAAGCACTAATAAAATCTGCTTTCCTGAGCAAATGTGCTGACAAGAAGACAAGCAACAGAAGCAATCACATACCTTGATTGCTGCACACTCATCAAGTTTGGAAATTGCACCAGACACACCAACCCAAGATAAACTGGTCATTTCCCATACCAAAAGCTGCATATAAACTCCTAGAAGTAGGTGCCTCAGCTGTGGTCTCCCTTGGAGCCCCCCTCAGTGAACAAGGACTTTCTTTGTTTTTTCCAATAAACCACACCCAGTTCATTCCCCACTGCAGTCCTGTTGACTTCATACTTTGTCACCCTCAAGACAATAATCCAGAGGGAGAAAATTGGTTCAGTCTTTGCACTCAACACGGAGCTTGACTTATTTAAACATTCCATATTCGTAAATGAATATTTGACATTGCTGAATATTCTTCCTAAATTGATATACAGATCCCAGTCAGATTTCTTACCAAATTGATAGGCAATTATTTAGATATAAAACAAATATTTCTAAAATTTTAGTGAAATAAGGATGTGTAATAGCTAAACTATCATTTAACAAGTTACATTTAAATGATATAATACTTTGATTTTATAAGTTACCATAAAGCTACAGAAAAAGAGAATGTAGTATTGGTGTATGGAATTAAATAAATGGAATAAAGAAATAGCATACCCCATGTTCAATAAAATTATTATGTCGAAGATACCAAAAACCCTTTCACAAATGTTGAAATAGTTGGGTATCCGTAAAAGAAAAAAGTACCATTCATTTATCCATAACCCCCCCAAAAATAAAAATACTCAGAATAATAAAGCCCTTAGAAAAAAATATGAGTATATGTCTTCTTTTTGTTTTTTCCTTTCTTTTCATTTTTAATACAAGGCCTTGCTCTGTATTCCTGGCTCGCCTTGAACTCCCTATGTAGCTGAAGCTGGCCTAGAACTGGCAGAAATCTTCCTACCTCACCTCCCAAATGTTGAGATTACAGACATGCATCAACATACCTGGGTTAGAAGTGTTTTCTTTTTGTTAGGAAACAAAACACACAAAATAGATAAAAAAATTAATCAACAACAATTAAGTATCTCTTCAGCAAAAGAAACTATTAGCATAAGTAGACGAGCTAGATATTGGAAAACATATATCATTACGTAACATGTTTAACAATTTAATATAAAATGAGTAAAGGTTATACCCACATTTCACAAATTAATATATTCAAGTGACTTATAACCACATAAAGAGATATTCAACATAAACAGGAAATATGTAAATCTGAATTGAATTCACAGTGAACTACCATTTCAGATCCACCAGAACAAATGAACCAAAAACTATGACAAAGAAAACTGTTGGTAAGAATAAGGATCCTCTCTTCCATCCAATGTGAGTACAAATATAAAATATTCCTTACTCATTGTAAGAATAGCTTAACAACTTCCTTTTTTTTTTTTTTTTTTTTTTTTTGGTACCAGGGATTGAACTCGGGTCCCTGCGCTTGCGAGGCAGGCGCTGGAACCACTGAGCTAAATCCCCAGCCCAACAATTTCTTATAAATTACATGTGCATCTACTATTTAATGCTATAATTCCATTCACATACAAGAAATTGTCAAACAGATATATAAAAATTTATTCTTTTATGTTTTATGATAAATACAAAGACAACTCAAATATTTAAATTTAAGAAAAGAAAAATATGATTCAGAGTTTTTAATCTACCCAGAGGCATATTCATAAGCAAAAACAAAAAAGGATAATAAAATACATAAAACTATATCATGGATAATTCTCAAACATCTGAAAGAAGTGTTCGTAGAACATCATGGATTAAACTAAAAATATTTTGGTAAAGAAAAAGAAGCCTCACAAAAATGATTGCACATTGCATGAATCTAGACTGAAAATTAGTCTGTGATGATGGCAGTCAGGTAACGGCATGGGGAGCAACTGCCTGGAAGGAAGTAGTAGGGAACTTTCTGAGGGAAAAGAATGGAAATAAACTTTCCTGGATCTGATGAAACTTATCTAAGTGACTTCTTAGGATCTGTATGAGATAATACTAACAAAAATGATAAAGTAATAATCAAAAGCAAAATTTAAACTTCTATATCCACAAAAGCTAAGAATAAAACAAATATGTATAGGCAACAGGAAATTTTCACTATAGTCACTGCCTTTATGTTGGCTGCAATGTTAAATACTTTAAAGTTTTTTTTAATCTGACATGGAACAAAAAATATCTGCCGCATAGTACTGAAATGATTATTTCAATAAAATGATAAAATCTGTTTTTTAGCTGGGTTTGTGGTACATCAGTAATTCCAGCTACTCATGAATTCAAGGCTAGCCTGGACAATAAAGGATAACCTGTCCCCAAATTTAAAAACCTAAATAAATGAAGATTTGGGACTGGAGGTAAGTGTTCAAGTACCCTGAGTTTAATCCCCAGAACTGAAAAGCATATTTTCTCTACTAACTTGCCTCTAAAATAGTTATTTCTGAAATTTTTCTCATTATATTTTTGTTACTGGAATAAAATCATTTTACAAAGTACATATATTCACGCATTTTATATATGAATAATTTTGTAAGGTTGGTTAACCTCCATTAAGTCAAAGTAGTTTTTTCAGCTGCTAACTAAGAGGGTGTTATTAATTGAACTGCAATGTGGCTTACCCAACAGGGTGTTTCTCCTAAGTAGCACTCTGCTTTCTGCAACCCTGAGGCAATAAATTCTGAAGAAAGATATTAACAACAGCTTGAAAATGGGACTATACAAACTGATAGAGGTTATTCTTTCCAGGATTTTGTTATTTGTGTAGCAAGACTGTGTGTGTACAATGACTTATCCCCTAGGTAATTATACCTTCATTCTGTTGCTTGAAATCATAATGAGCCAAAGACTTGAGTTCCTGATAAAATTGCAGACTCTTTTGCTAATCTAGCTTGATTATTTTAAACCTTTTTCTGCCTATTATAGTCAGCTGCGTTTACAAAATGATAAAATTTTAAAAAGCCTTCTCTGAGTTCCAACCCAGAACAATTTAATTGCCATCTTAGGAAGTCATGCTTGGCCGTTAGTAAGTTTAAAAACCTTACCAGTTGATTTTAATGTTCAGCCAAGATATGGAGTCCCTGATAACAAATATTAAGTGTTGATGTCTGTATATATCAGTAGAGAAAACAAACGAGGAGCAGACAGGTGAGCATGAAGGCTGCAGTGTTAAAGTCTCCACACCTGAGAACAGTAATTAGTTCTTAGAAGAATATGGTTACCTTAAGCTATAGAAAGATAAAAAACTGAAAATAGTTATAGTGGCCTATAACTTCATGTACAAAGCTTTTCAAATTAGTACATTTGCTTTTGTGCGCAAAGTGAGATTTGAAGTCTGAGAAATGTCAAAAATAATGATTTTCATGTGAATAAAAATAAACTCTTCTGCAAGTTATCAAAAAAGGCAATACTTTGGAGATTTGATCCAGTTATTCTTTGGCCAAGCCCATGAATCTGCGTTCTTAATCCCAGTAGTTTTAATGCAGTTAGTCAACAGTTTGTATTTGAATAAATAGTACTCTAAGGGATGAATACATCCCAGTCAGTATAAATCATGTGGCATGAAAAAGAAATGAAAGCAATATGAAAAAAACTGAAGAAGGGACACATTATAAAACACATTGTTTTGACCTGAACAATCAGGAGAGCTCACAGAGTCAATTTATAATCAGTAAGAAGATTAAAGAGATTACATCTGACATCAGCAACAGCACTGTTATTCTATGATTCAGTAATTTTTAGATGATCCAAGTATAGTAGAAAAGTATTGCCTTTTATTTTATTTTTTATACATGAGGACCTTGGGAAGCCAATGAATTGATTCTGAATCCATGTGATTTAATTTATCTGTTAATCAACTATTGGTCAAATGTGGTTGCAGTCATAATCTCCTGGGATTTTTCTTTTAAAATTGCTATTTGGACTTTACCTTTAGGGATGTATCATATCCCTAGGCAAAGCCTAGGAACTGAATAATTTTTAAATTATTCAGGTGAATATTAACGTGGAGTGAATTTTGAAAATGACTGCCTTAAGTGAAGTAAATTGGCTTATTAACATTATCATTCAACTAAATGAGAATAGTAAGTTAAAAACTTTCCCAAGGAATATGAACTATTAAATGAGTTGCAGCTTTGTAACATTGCCAAGTAACTGTAATTTGGATATTTTAAATCTTTCTTTGAGAACAAGCAAGTACTGTAATTTAAAACAATGCTGTGGGGAAGTAGTTGGAGCTTTTCACATTGTGTCTTGCTTTCTTATTTTCCTCTTGTCAGGAAAATGAGTCTCCCTGAAGCCAATATCAGATCAGATATTTGTCTCATTTTTCAATAGAAATACACTGATCCACCTAGAACCTCTTTATAATGTTTATAATGAAAATTTCAAAGCCATTCACAAATATAAAGTTCTGGGCAAGTGATAAATAATCACCCCTTTTGTTTAATTCTCTATTCATTAATCATATTGCAAGTCTATTAAGCAGGGCCAGGGATTTAGCTCAGTGGTTCCGCCGCCTTCTGCTTAAGCGCAAGGACATGAGTTTGATCCCTGGTACCCTCCCCGGCAAAAAACCACAAAAACAAGATCATTTGACTCCAGAGCCTTTTCACTTGGCAAATATTTAAATGAAAGACATTTCCAAGGGAGCCATACATGCATATAATTGTGACATGCCATTGTAGATCTATAGACATAAAAACTATTTTGCTCCTGGAAAGTGAGAAAAATAATAGTATTATTAATCTATATTAAGTGTAATATATTTTTCTGTTTTTTGTAATGTTTTAAAAGTAAATAAAATCTGGTTCAGCGTTTCTGAAATCTACAGCATAGTATTTTAAAATTTAGTCACTTAAATTTTCTGGTGTGATTGCACTACTCATCTGATAAAATAAAAATATAAATATATAAATACATAGTTTGGGGTTATAAACTATTTCTATAATTTAAATAGTAATAATATGATTTTGAAAAATAATTCTGAGTACTAGAATCATCAAAGAATAAAAAAAGTAAAATGCAAGAAAAATCTGAAGTATAACCCAAAAGCACCTAACATTTATCTATTAGCTAAATAAAGCTTACAGAAAAAATTCTCAATATAAGACTGCAACATTATTGATATTTTTTGTTTATCAAATGTGTGGGTATTGTATTTGTATCATGTCCTAGTTAAAAACATTTAAGTTATATATAATATAATAACATTGTAAACTGATAAGAAGGCTGAAAATACATTATTTCACATGGGTAGCATAAATAATAGGTTTGTTACTATAGATCTATAATGTAAACAACAAAGATAAACTAATAGTAATGCTCCCCTCTATTAAACTATCCCAGAAATATCAGAAAATCATCAAAATGCATTTTTAATGAGATAAATACTTACTAAAGAATAATAATATTGGCATAAATAATAATACTGGCAGAGATTTAGGTACTCTTCCCTAACTTCTAAAGCTCATATGATGAAATGTTAGAATGACTTGTAATCTGAGTCAGGTACAAAGAAATAATTTAAAGAGAGCTGTTCCACAAACAAAAGACTGATGTCTAGAATATGTAAAGAACTGAAGAAAATTAAACACCCAAACTTTAAAGACTCAATCCAAAGATAGGCATCTGAAATAAATGTATACTTCTCAGATGAAGTAGAAATGGCAAATAAATACATGAAAAAATGTTCAAGATCACTGGTTATTCAAGAGATGCAAATTAAAATGCTGAGATTCCATCTCAGTCCAGAAAGAATGACTGTTATCAAGAAATCAACCAATAACAAATGCTGGTGAGGATGTGGGGAAAAGGGAACCCTTCTCCACTGCTGGTGGGAGTATAGATTGGTTCAAACACTGTGGAAATTAGTGTGGAGATTCCTCAAACTAAAACTAGAGATTCCATTTGACCCAGGTATCTTCCTTCTCAGTATCTTCCTCAAAGAATTAAAAATATCATACAACAGTGATATATGCACACCCATGTTCATAGCAGCATAGTTTGTAATAACTTTGAATCAACCCAAATACCCATCAACTGATGAATGGATAAAGAAGATGTGCTATTTTTTTGTACAATAGAGTACTAGTCAGCCATAAAGAAGGAAGTTTGAGACAATTATGTCTAAATGGATGGACCTAGAAACCAAACTGTTAAGTGAAATAAATCAGACACACATGTGAAAATATCTCATTGTTTCTCTGATGTGAGAAACTGAAAGTGTAAATAAGGGCGAAAATTTATAACAGATATTGTGAAATAGGAAGAAAATTTTCTTTCTTTTTTTTTCTCTTGAATTCTTTTATTGGTAAATTTTAGGTATACAACACATTTACATTTCTCATTGGGAACTTGTACCTTTAAATGATGCATCTTGGTTCTTATTATTTTCTCATTCCTAGCCTTCCCTTCACCCCCTCCACCCTTCCCTATTTCCATTTTTTCCATTTCTCATCATTTTTCCTTTCCCTTCTTTCCTTTCCCCTGCCCCTCCCACTACCCCTACCCCTTTGGACCTTTTCTTCCTATTTTACATTATCGATAATTCATTCTAATCATTGGTACATTTTAGGTATACAATATAATGACATTCATTATTGGAAATTTGCACCTTTACATAGTCTCTCTTGGTTCTTATTTTTCACCCTCGCCTAGCCCTCCCTTCAACCCCTCCATTCCTCCCTATTTACAAAGATTTTGTTCCTATTTTTCCATTTTCTCATATTAATTCCATTCCTTTCTTTCCTTTCCCCTAGATCTCCCACTTCCTTCCACTTTGCCCCTTTTCTTCCTATTTCACATTACCTATTATACATTTTAGTCCTTATTTACACTTTCATTTTCTCACACCAGAGAAACTATTCGGTATTTATTCATATGTGTCCTAATTATTTCACTTAAGAGTATCTCCTCAATGTGCATCCACTTAGTTATAAATGTCTCTAATTTCTCATTTTTTATGGCTGAGTAGTACTCCATTTTATAAAAAAGCCGCATTTTCTTTATCCAGTCTCCAGTTGATGGGCATTTGGGCTGCTTCCAAGTTTTAGCAAATACAAACTGTGCTGCTCTGAACATGGGTGCACATATATATCACTGTGGTATGATTCTTTTAATTCTTTGGGGAAGATCCCCAGCAGTGGAATAGCGGGGTCAAATGGGACTTCTAGTCCTAGTACTTGGAGGTATCTCCATACTGATTTCCACAATGGTTGCACCAGTCTACACTCCCACTAGCAGGGAAGCATGGTTCCTCTTTACCCACAGCCCCACCAGCATTTGTTATTGGTTGATTTCATGACAGCAGCCATTCTTTCTAGAGTGAGGTGGAATCTCAGCATTGTTTTCATTTGCATCTCTTGAATGACCAGTGATGTTGAACATATTTTCATGTATTTATTTGGTATTTCTACTTCTTTGTCTGAGAAATGTCTGTTCATCTCAGATGCCCATTTTTGGATTGGGTCTTTAAATTTGGGAGGTGTGATCTTTTTAAGTTCTTTATAGATTCGAGATAGTAGACCTTTGTCTGAGAAAGAGCAGGTGAAGATTTTTTCCCACATTGTGGGTTGTCCCTTCACACTGCTGCTGGTTTCTCTTGCTGTGCAGAAGCTTTTTAAAAAGAAGAGATCCCACTTGTTGTTTGTTTGTGCTAGTTCATGGGCAACTCAGGTTTTGTTCATAAAATCCTTTCCTACACCAATGTCTTCAAGAGTTCTACCTAACCTCTGTTCCAACTGGTCCAGCGTTTCTATTTTAATATTTAGATCTTTAATCCATTTTGATTTGAGTTTAGTTCATGGCAAGAGACATAGGTCTAGTTTTAATGTTCAGAAAATTGAAAGCCAATTTTTTCCAGCACCATTTATTAAAGAGGTTATCTTTCCTCCAGTGAGGGTGTTTGGCTCCTTTATGAAAGATGAGATAGCTGAGTGTGTCTGGCATTGTTTCTCCATCTTCTAATCTGTTCCACTGGGCCTCAGGTCTATTTGTTTGCCAGCACCATGCTGTTTATATCACAGTAGCTTTGTTCAAGTTGGGGATTGTGATACCCCCTGTCATGTCTCTGTTACCTAGAATTGCTTTTGCTATTCTGGGTCTCTTCTTGTTCCAAATGAATTTTTGGATTGTTTTCTCAAGGTCCATGAAGTATGCTGCTGGGATCCCAATTGGAATTGCATTGAATCTATATAGTGGTTTTGGAAGTGTGGCCATTTTCACTGTATTAATTCTTCCTACCCAGGAGCAGGGGATGTCTGTCCATTTTCTGATATCATCTTCAATCTCTTTTCAGAGTGCTATAGTTTTCAGAGAAGGGGTCTTTGATTTCTTTCATTAGGTTGATTCCTAGATATTTCAGTTTTTTGGATGCTATTGTGAAAGGAATTATTTGCCCTATTTCTCTCTCAGTGAGTCTGTCATTGGTGTAGAGGAAACCTATTGATTTTTGTGTGTTGACCTTGTAACCAGCTACTTGACTGAATTTGGTTATTAAGTCTAGAAGACTTTTGGTGGAGTTCTTGGGGTCTTCTATAAACAGTATCATGTCATCTGCAAATAATGACAAACTGACCTCTTCATTTGCTATCTTTATGCCTTTTATTTCTTTCTCTTGTCTAATTGCTGTGGCTAATGTTTCCAAAATATATTGAACAAGAGTGGTGATAGTGGACATCCTTGTCTTGTTCCTGATTTTAGTGTGAAGGATTTCAGTTTTTGACCATTTAGTATGATATTGGCTGTTGGTTTTTCATAGATGGCTTCTATCAGTTTGAGGAAGAAAGCATTTATTCCAATTTTTTGTAAGGTTTTTATCATAAGTGCATTTTGGATTTTGTCAAATGCTTTTTCTGCATTTATGGAGATAATCATATAGTTTTTTTCCTTGGCTTTATTGATATAGTGTATCACATTGATTGATTTGTGTATGTTGAACCATCTCTTTATCCCTGGGATGAATCCCACTTCATCAGGGTGTATGATCTTCTTGATTATCTTCTGCATTCTATTTGCCACAACCTTGTTAAGAATTTTTGCATCTCTGTTCATTAGTGAGATTGGCCTATAGTTCTCCTTTTCGGTTGGGTCTTTCTCTGCTTTGGGGATCAAGATGATGCTTGCTTCCAGGAATGAATTTGGGAGTATTGCTTCCCTTTCAATTTCATTGAAGAGTTTAAACAGTAGTGGCAGACGTTCCTCTCTAAATGTTTTGTAGAATTCAGTAGTGAAGCCATCAGGGCCTGGGCTTTTCTTAGTTGATAAGATTTTTATTATGTTTTCAATTTCATTGGTTGATATTGGATTGTTTAGAATTTTTAGGTCTTTTTCGTTCAACTTTGGTAATTCATATCTATCTAGGAATCTGTACATTTCTTCTGTGTTTTCCATCTTATTGGTGTATAGGGTCTGGAAGTAGGTATTGATGATCCTCTGGATTTCTGCTGGGTCTGTTGTAATTTCACTCTTTTCATTCCTAAGTGCATGGATTTGGGCCTTTTCTTTCCTTTTCCTGATAAGGTTGGTTAAGTGGTGTGTCAATTTTGTTGATTCTTTCGAAGAACCAACTCTTGGCTTCATTAATTTTTTGTATCATTCTCTTAGTCTCCATTGCATTGATTTCAACTCTGATCTTTATAATTTACTCCCTTGTATGAGCTCTGGGGTTGTCCTCCCCTTCTATTTCTAGAAGCTTGAGGTTCAGCATCAGATTGTTTAATTGGGCTTGTTCTGTTTTCCTAAAATGCATATTCACTGCTATGAATTTCCCTCGTAAGACTGCTTTCATTGTGTCCCATAGATTCTGATATGCTGTATTGTCATTGTCATTTAATTGAAGGAACTGTCTGATTTCTTCTTTAATTTCTTCTGTGACCCATTGGTTATTCAGAAGTGTGTTGTTCAATTTCCACATGCTTATGAAATTTTTCAAGTGTCTTTTGCTATGGATCTCCAATTTCATCACACTATGGTCTGATAATATACAGGGGATAACTTCAATTCCTTTGCACTTACTTAAACATGTTCTATGTGTGAGTATGTGGTCTGTTTTGGAGAATGACCCATATGCACCTGAGAAGAATATGTATTCTGATTTTGTGGGATGGAAGACTCTGTAAACATCTGTTAAATTCACTTGTTCAAGAGTTCGATTGAGTTCTAGTATTTCATTACTTATTTTTTGTCTAGTTGATCTATCTATTTGTGACAGTGGGGTGTTGAGATCCCCCACTACAATTGTATTAGTGCATATTTAACTTTTCATGTCCTTCAGTATTTGTTTTATATAGTTGGGTGCAATAGTGTTTGGTGCATAGATATTTATGATTGTCATCTCTTCCTCTTGGAGTGTTCCTTTTACAAGGATGTAGTGTCCTTCTTCATCTCTCTTAATCAGTGTTGGTTTGAAATCTACTTGATCTGCCAAGAGGATAGCTACTCCTGCTTTTTTTCAGGTTCCTGTTGCATGCAGTATTGTTTTCCACCTTTTAACTTTCAATCTATGAGTTTCCTTTTGAATAAGTGTGTTTCTTATATGCAGTATATTTGTTGGATTTTGCTTCTTGACCCATTCTGCCAGTCTATTTCTTTTGATTGGTGAATTGAGACCATTAACATTGATGGTTATAACTGAAATGTATTGACTTATCATTTTCATGACTTTTTCTTTTTGTCAGATTCTCCCCCTTTACATTTAATTTCTTGTCATGCCAGATGGGTTCATTCTGCTTTGCTTCTTGGGGTTGTGATCCTCAATGTTGTTTCCTACGATATTGTGTAAAATTATTTGGAGTGCTGGTTTGGTGTTCATGAAGTTCCTAAGGTGCTCTTTGTCATGAAAGTATCTTATTTCTCCATCAATTTTGAAAGATAGTTTTGCAGGGTACATCAATCTGGGTTGGAGGCTGTTTTCTTTTAGGGCTTGGAATATGTCACTTCAAGCTCTTCTTGTTTTGATGGTTTATGTTGAGAAATCTGCTGTGATTCTGATGGGCTTTCCTTTGTATGTGATTTGTTTCTTTTCTCTAACTGCTTGTAGAACTTTGTTATTCTGTTGAGTTTCTGAAATCTTAACAATTATATGCCTATGTGTAGATTTTTTTTTTGATCAAGGATATTTGGAGTCCTATATGCCTCACTTATCTGTGTGTCAAATTCTTTTCCCCTGCTTGGGAAGTTTTCTGCCATTACTTCTGTGAAGAGTTTTTTTATGTCATCTCCACTCTCTCATGTTTCTTCTTTGACTCCAGTCAGTCTTATGTTATTCTTCTTTGCATCATCTAGCAGCTGCTGGATTGATTTCTCATGTTCCCTTATAAATTCAAAACAATTTTTCTTTTCCTGGTCATTAACTGCAGTCTTATCTTCTATATCTGAATGTCTGTCTTCACATTGGCTCATTCTGCTGTGTAGACTTTCAACGGAGTTTTTCATCTCCTCGAAATATATTTGCATCTGTTTTATGGATTCCATTTGTTTCCTATGTTGGGATTCCATTATATTCATCAGCTCCTCTCTAGATTTATTAATCATGTCTTGCACTATGAGCACAGTCTCTTCTGTTGCCTGAGAAATTATTTCTGATTTCATTTTTTCCCGATCCCCTTTTGTTGCCTGTTCAGTGGATCCAGGTGTTTGAGTATCAGAGTGTTCCATCTCATTTCCCTTTGGGGTTGCTGTAGGTTATCTGGAAGTCTGGTTTTGAGACTCATTTACATGTTTTCTCATTTTGACTTGCGGGGTGGGAGGGTGCTGTTGATGCTGCATGGCTCTCCTCCTCTGAACCAGGAGAGGTGGGACAGCGGCTGGGAGCAGCAGTAGGGATGGTGGCCCTTCCTCTGGGCTGGGAGAGGTGGGACAGATAGTGCCCCAGAAAACCCTTCCTCTGGACCAGGAACAGTGTGACAGTGTCTCATAAGCTCCTACCTCTGGACCAGGAGCGGTGGGACAGAGGGTGGCCTGGAAGCCCCTTCTGTGCTGAGAGTGGTGGGATGGAAGGCAGCCCAAAAGCCCTTTCCCCTGGGCTGAGAGTGGCCGGATGGATGGTGTCCCAGAAGCCCCTTCCTCTGGACCAGGAGCAATGGGATGGCCGAAGAAAATTTTCAAATGGGAAAAGGCATGAAGAAGGGGGAAGTTAGAAAGGAATGGGAAAGAAAAAATTGAGGGAAGAAAAATAAAATGGAGACAAAACTCTTGTAATTAAGAAGGGGTAGAGTGGAGGGGAGTGGGAATGTGAAAAAATATGAGCAAGCTATATCATGTACAGGTACAAATTCCATATGATGAATGTGATCATTATGTATATCTAAATTATACCAATAAACTTAATTAATGACAAAAATAAAACAGAGCAAGATGTGATTTTAAATTTCTTATTTTCTTTTTTGACTCTCACACCTAACATCCAATTCATTTTCATCGGCTCAATTCCTGAGTGTATTTTTCCAGAATATTCATTATGTCAACCTCTGATTCAAATTATACCACACCTGGTGCAAACCATCCCTTTGGAAATGTATTAAAAATCCTTCTCTACTTTTACACTAGTCAAATACCCAAAATATCTTGCTTATTCTTATTACTAGTTTTAAAATCAGGTTAATTGTGGATGCAGAAAGCCCATTGTAGAGAAATATGTACTTTTTCTTCATTTCTTCTCAGAACTCACACTCCCCCCCACATTTCTATCTACCAAACTTTTATTGTGACTATTTCCTTGGCCTCAGACATAACCTCCCTCTTTAAGAACTTCGTGATTTCTTTTGAGATTCTTATTCATACATAAAGTTCTAGTAATAAAATCACTCAAATTCTGAGTAATAAAAGGATTAATATTTGTTGAATTAAACATTCTAACAACATAGAAACATATTACTGACTTCATGTTGCTTTTCAAGATTTTAGGGGATGTATAGTGTTATGAGTTAGATTTTTTAAAGTCACAAAAATGGCTCATGTGTTTAGAAGATATACTTTTGGAAGGTAGTTAGATTAGAAGTGCTCTAAATTCACTGGTGGATAATATGAGATCATATTTTGATACCATCATTAGGAGATGCTGAAAACAAAAATGGGTCCTAGTTGAAAGCAATGGATCATGGAGGGTGGAGGCATGGTTCTGAGGTCTATACCTGGTCCCTTCTCTGGCGCTCTTGATTTCTCTCCACTTCTGGGCTTCCATGAGGTGAAGAGCTTCCAGAGCTTCCAGAGCTTTGCTCTGCCATGCTTCTCCAATATGATGACCTCCCTTGCCATGGGTCCATAGCAGTAAAGTCAGCTTACCATGGACCAAGGCCATTGAATCCATGAGCCAACATGAATATTTCCTTCTATAAGTTAACTCTGTCAGGAATTTTATCCCAGCAATGGAAGCTGAATGAAATGTATTACTTCACTTTTCTTTTGTAAGTTAAGCACATGCAGCCATGCAGTGAGAATAAGATTGGCACACATGTAGTAAATCTAAAGTCACGAATTCAGAAAAAGGGTAGGAATGCAAGGCTATCTTTCAGTATGTTTAGAATATTACAATAATTTGAATGAGTAACCCTTGTAAAGTTTTTATATCTTATATCCTTGAGTTGTCTTTCTATTATAACAAGCCTAGCAGGTTCTTCCCACTATTCTTGTCTTGAAGAGAATCCTTACGTAGGCCAGTGAAATCATACTTATTTCCTTAAAACTAAGAGGACTTTGAAAGAGCCAAAGCAAGTCTAAATCAATAACCAACTTCTATAAGTTTCAAACAAAAAAATGAAATCAAGTTTACAAAAAGTACCTATTTGTATTTTGAAGATGATTTTTAGTACCAGATTTTAAAAATAGAACTGTTATTTTTTTTTTCTTAATTACAGGTAAACTGGTAAGGCCCTACATTGCATATAGAGCACTAAATTAAAAACAAATGTGTGATATTTCTGAGTTTTGTATCTTAATAGTATCTTTTCTGTAAATGGGATAGTCTAGGTATTTTAATTCTCTCAGATGTACTTTGGTAAAATATTTATATACATTTTATACTTAGGAGCAATGTATGAAAAAATAATTTTCCAAGAATCAAAAATGATAAAATCTAATTAAATTCACCACTCCTTAGTCTAGACTGTAAATTAGGAGTTGATGGGCCTTACAATGCCAGATTATAGACACATAAAATATAAATGATTTAATAATTTCAAACAGTCATCTTTAAAAACACATATTGCTATAAGTATAAAAGTGGCCAGAGACAATTTTAAATGTGCTAGGGGACAACAGAACACTAAGAAAAGTGTCAATCATGAATGCCAAACAGACAATTCTTATCTTTTTAAACAGGAGACTGATGCCATTTATTTTTCCCATTTGTGTTTTTGTCTTCTACTGAAACTGGGAGATTTTTTGTGACCTTCTCAATACTAATTTCCCTTTTACATCCAATCTTATTTTGAAGTTTTATTTATTCACTTTATTTCTTTTTCTTTTCCTGGCAAGTGAGCGAAGTCTACCGAGCTACTTATAGAAGTTTCTGGAGTCATCATTGAATCATGATAACTTAAATTCAACTCTGGGAAGTGAGAATCACCAACTCCAAAATAAAAGAAAAATCTGAGAAAATGTAGTTTGTTGATAAAATAAAATCTAGATATTCCAGAAGTAGAGTGTAGAAGCAACAATAATAAAGTAATTTTCTTATTTTGACAATGTGTGATGGGTAACTTTCTAATATAAATTATATAATATAAAATAAATTTCTAATATGTGAGTATTCAACATAGTGCAAAGAATGAGAGAACTTCAACAAGATGATTCTTTATTATAAAACATGAACTTTTCTCAGTGTAATGCATTTAGCATTCATAAATAGAGTAATTGTGGTGATATATTTTATGAAATGGTTTATCAATTTTCTAAGACATTTAAGATATTTGATATTACCTCCAAAGAACCAAATTTATACTAATAAAAAGAACTAAAAGGAGTTTTAATGTCAGTGGATACTTTCCAATCTATTCAAACTTTTATTTTTGGAAACCTCTACAAATAATAATCAAAATTTTATTTCATGGCCAATTTGGAAGTAAAAATATAATTTTGACAAAAAAATTGTTTGTTTGGTTTCCTAAAGTTTATTTTATGAAACTGAAAATAAATCACAGTATTACAAATTTCTATAGGTTATGAGCTACCCTTGAAATTATATCTATATTTATTTCAGTTGGAGGCCTCTTGAAATTCTTTATTAAAAAGGCTGGAATTTTCACAATAGAGTCTCTATGTTTTAAAAATACATTTTTCTTCTCACCTAATGGGTTTAATTTAGGACACTCATTTAAAGGAGGGATTAAAAGACAATGCTCCACTGGTAATTGCCAGAGAAGGTTTCAGAAATTTGGAGAAGAAGAACTTCTTTTATAGTAGTTCAAAGAAATGATTTAGAGTTTATTCTTGAGTAGGTATAAAGACTGGATATTATTTGAAACATAAAACAAATAGGTACATTCTCACATAGACTGAAAGCATTTAAAACTAGGATGTGTATAAAAAGTTGAATATGATGTCTTGGAATGAGATAATTTCTAAATCTAGAGTGACATACTATAACATCTTGCTGAATTCTGTAAGCAATGTTTTATTTCATGATCATACCTGACAGTTATTTCACCTAGCACCAGACTCTATCACCTGAATTGGCAAGTGGAAAAAATTACTAGACTCTAAAAAATAAGATCACACAGAGGCTTACGATATGAATCAATGTGCATGAACATTGCAAATATTGTCTCCAACTTGAGTCAGCTTACAAGTTACAAATGTAAATAAACTATTTATATAAATAACATTAAATTATGTCTGTAAATATGTGGGGAAATTCTGAGAATGATATTATGAAATTTGAGGCTTCATGGACATCATGGAAGGTTCTAACATATTGGTAGGATCTTAATAAATTTTTGTAGTTTTCAGAAAGTTGTCAGGGTGTTGGTTCAATTGGAGCCAAGCAAGGAATGATGCACACAGCACTGAAAACAGTTTTACTGCCTTATTTATAACACAAGGACAGTGTTTTGATTTTTTAAAGTAGTACAAGATATATGATGGCAGAGTACACTGAATCACATGAGCAACTCAGGACTTTTGTTAGCAGTTTAACATTGAAGAGGTTTTAGCAGTTGGTTTAGGATAATTGTTTTACTGAAAACAAATTAATCTTTAAGTAGCCAGGGAAAGCTATATTATGGAAACTTGATATATAAAATTAAATTAGCAGATATTAAAGTGGTTCAGAAGAGAATTAATGGGGTTCCAAGTTAAAATGGTGACCATGCATTTAGTAAAATAAATATTTGAAAAATACTGGGATCAGAATAGAAAAAAACATTTCCCACCATAGATGAGGTCAAAAGAGTAATTAAGTATGCCTCTAAGTCAGTAAAATTTATAGACTATAAAACATCATTATTTCATCAATACGACCAGGTAAGTTAGAAATATGATTTGTTTACTAAATGAATGAGAATTCTTTTAGTTTAAAGATCTCCCAGAAAAAAAATTGAACCCTAAATTTCTGTAGAATTTCAATTTTGGAGTTACAGTATAGAAGAGTATTTGAGAATGAAGACACACATTTTTAAATATTCCATTTAGAGATAATGGTTATACTTATATCTGTAGATCAATCAGAGCCAGAGATTTTTTTAAAAAGAAAGAAAAGAATGGAAAGGAAAAGAAAAAGACTGAAGAGTTTTGCATAGAAAAAAAATGAATTTAGAGAGAAAAAAAGAAGAAAAAGTGAAGTAAGGTAAAGAGGTAAAAGCAGTGAAAAAAAGGGAAAAAGATTAAAAAGAGCTCATTTACTGTTTTTACTAAATTAAACTAAGTACACTGGATCAGAAGTACCTGGAGGTGGTGTTAGAGCACAGATTGCCGAGTCCCCTGCTAAATATTCTAATTTAGTAGGTTTTGAAAAAAGGCTAGATAGCCTGAATTTCAAGTTTCAGTATGGTGTTGTTATGTTATCCTGAACGTCACCCTTTACACATCTCTGAAAGATAGTGTCATGGAAGATAAGGGAGAAAGTGTTCAAGGAAATTAAATAGTCCAGATATCAAATATAATTATATATTCAGGAATAATATGTAGTGAGTATTAATAACCTAGTATTCTGTTCTAATGCATTCAGTTTCTTTTATTATTCTGTGAATGAGTTAGAATTCATTAACTTGTATTAATGACAATGGTAGCATTAAAGGAAGCTGTAGTTGTAGAGCATTTCAGGAAAATAGTTGCAGTAAATACAGATTGCATAAAATGGTGGATATACAGTAAAGAGATAGATGGTATGATTTATATGTAATGGGCCCCCCAAGCCTCATGTGCTCACAGGTGGGACTTTGAGCTGGTGACTGGATCATGATATGTGCTTATCAGTGGATTAGTCCACTGATGAGTTTATAGCCAAATGCGATTTGGGACGTTGGCGGAGGTGGGTCGCTGCAGGCGTGGTCCAGAGAGGTCTATGTATCTTCTTCCCTTCTCCCTGAGCCCTCACCCTGTTTCCCATTGCCACCTTAGGATTGTTTCCACACCCCTCTCCCATGTTGCCCTGCGTTGGAGCCAGCCCATAGGGTCCTCAACCTCTACAAACTGTGAGACAAAGTAAATATTTCTTCCTTAGAGCTGTGGCTAGGGTATTGCGCCTCAGCAAGGAGAAAGTAGCGAAGAAAATAAGTAGTCTTTCACGATATCCTCCAGACCCCTCCCTCCACCCCTAGGGTTTCTGAAGCAATGAAGAAAATCAAATGAAGTGATAGTATAGAAAGAATGATATGTTTCTAATGCTTCTATTAAAAAAAAACAAACAAACCAAACCAGACAAAACAAAGCACCACAATAGCCCACAAAACAAAACAAACAAAAACTCTCATAGAAAAGTAACTACTATTGTAGGACTTGGTGAAATCCTCGGAATATCCCCCATAGTTCAAGCAGAGGAAATCAATGAAGAAACAAGAAGGAGGGGGAAAAATTAAGAGAAATGTAAGGTGAGATACAGTGGTCTGGGACAGCAGGAGTGTACTGGGGAAAGAGTTACATTTCCTAGTGAGTTCCCTGTTAAATTTTATGGGAATATATGTGGACCTCTCTTTGGCACTCCTCGTTATGCAGCCAATATAATTGGGCTTCCTATGGAAGTTAGCAAAAAAAGTTGAGTTATGCATTCAGATTTTGATATATATCCAAAAAGACTTAAAGCTGACTTACATTAATTTGCTAATTCATGAAATTCTCTACTTACTGTCCTATTGCTATGTGGTATTTTAAACTTGAGTTTCTAAATGTGTTTGGAGTACAATAATTTAAAATTTTAATCATTGCTGTTTACAGAAACCAGATGTCTAGTATTATCAGATAACAGAGAAAAGAATATTTTCAGTAAAGAAGACTTGATAGAAAGCTCTAATTCATAAAAATATTTTTTCTTTATGTTCTAGCTGAATTTCCTGCTTTATAATGTCAAAACACTGGTTTTTACGTGCTACTTCTTGTTTTCATAAAAATATGTAAATCTCTTCCTTCCAATTGCCTTGCAAATATTTAAGACTATTTACTCTTTTTGTTCCATTTTATCTACTTTTTAGAACCATGAATTTATCCAATAATTCTTTGTACAATTTGGCTTCAATTTTATCTAAAGAAGGTGCTTATCTAAGCTCACTGAACTTTGTCATTATTCCTTTCACTTTATAGTATGGAGAACCAGATATGTTTTAGACATTTCTTACAAATAACATTCACTGTTTGATTTTTTTTGCTTTACTGCTATTTCCTCTTTCCAGTAATAAAAATTGTCACAGAGAAATCTTCCATCCCCTAATATTATTACATAAGGCTTAGGGGCACTTTGTTCACCAACTCTGGCCACTGAGACTTATATAATCCTTAAACAAAGGCATCATCACATCAAATAGCAATAGTGATTGGTTCATAAAAGGCACTAGTTCTTGCCTGATCAAATGCAAATTTTAAACCAAAGTTCTTTGGAAATATTGACAGGTCAGAATTTCTCATGAACCTGGACTTTTGTTGATGCAAGTCTTAGTTGCTGGGGAGAAACTGTAGAGAAAGCCTGCCTGAAACTAAACCCCAACAGAAAGAAAAGCAGTCAAAAGAGATTAGTTTATGATGAGGTCCTCTGACTTTGAAGCTCAACAAGTAATGAAGGCAACTCAGCTCTACAAAATAATGTATCCCCTATTCCCACTTAAACTAGATTTTTTTCTTTATTTTAGTGTTAATTTAAACAAGAGTTACTAAAATGAAGTGATGAAAAATTCTTTAGGTGTAAGGCTGGTGTCCTTCCTCTCATCTAAATATTTTAGGATGGCAAACTTGAAATTTTATAATATTGCTTTCCTTATACTCATAAATGACTGTAAATCATTGCCTAGACACTGAAATAGCAGCACTCTCACCCCTTCACTGGGATCTGTTTATTAATTCAGTATCAAATCCCATCCTCTCCCTCTACCTACTGAACAAGAATCAACATTTTAAGAAATTTCTGCATGTATTTGCACATAGCATTACTAGTATTTGCTCTAGATTTCTGTTAAATCTTGCCTGCATACTTTTACCTTCATTCTGGCTAGTCTTTCCATTCCTAGAAAAAAAGTTAACTCCAGGTTCCTGTGTGGCTAACACCTAACATACTGTAAATCTTTCTCTGGTTTCACCTCTTCAGTGAAAACTGTTTTGACATCTCTCTACATGAGAATGTAAATTCCTTAAGTAAATAGTTTGAGGACATTATACTCATATTTAATAGCATATCCCAAACATTGGATATAGCACCTGATATTGACAACTATTCTTCCCTTGATCAAACTTCATTCAAATTCCTCTTTTGACTTGGCCTTAACTTGAATTTCTTTGTTTTTCCTTACAAAGTCTAGTTTTAGCTGAAATCATCCTAGGTCAGTTTAGAGTGAATCCTCCTGCCTTTGATATCAAATTTTCCTTTAATATCTAGATTTGATATATATGATCATATTTTTCATTTCCCACCACTCTCCAAGTTACATATGCTTTTCTTGGCCTGACTTCAGCAAGAATCCAGTTATGTCAATTTATTGTACATGGTATACTTTCTCTATGTTGAAGTCTTCTCATAGTAATTTTCCACATGATGTTCTCACTCTCACTCTAACTTATATCTTCACTATAAATCACCACTTGTTTTTGGTGCCACCATTCAGGATTGCTAGAGGTTGCAGCTCTTATGGCTTTCCTGTTAGCCTAATTTTGCTCATTATTTTTGACTCTTCTCAGAAGTTCTATGCTTCTGGCTTCCCAACATTCCTGGGCTTTCCACTGCACTTTTGGCTTCACTTTCACAACTTCACACACTGCTTTCCCAAAGGCACATTGCCTGGCCTCAAGGCTGTCTTCTGAAATTTGGGTGGAAGCCACCCTGACCCCAAAACTCTTGCATTGTACAAGCCTGTAAAACCAGCACCACCAGGGTCTTCCACTGAATCCAGCAGTAGCCAGCCTCTTTTGCATCATGGCTGCAAAGACCTCTGAGTGCCTCAATGGCTATCACTCTGAGCCCAATTTCAGGGAGTAATTCTCTATTCAGTCCTTCTTTCAGCATGATGGCCTGTGGCTGTCTTCTCAATTGAAAATTTTAATGGTTTTTACTCTTGGTCCTGTAAACAGGAGGGGGCTGGAAAATTGCAAATACAGCCTTAAGTAATTTTTTCCAAAATGTTTGGCTTCTGTTTAATGTTAATCTTCTGAGCATTTGAGCTCCAATTTTTAGTCCCCAGCTTCACAGGAGCTGCCTTTCTGGGGGAAACTCAAATTTTTTAAAATCACTTGGCTGTGCTGTTTGATCTGGATTCTCATTGTTGAGCTGGCTAAAAGCCCCCAGGAGTACCTATATTACAGTCTCAAATTTGGACTGCCTCAAAACTTCCATCATTCACCCTTAATATCATTATCTTGCCATATCACAAGTCATGAACAAAATGTAGACAAATTTTCTGCCAGAGCAAAACACACATGGTCTTGAGTTCAAATGCTGATGGAGTCCTTGTTCATAACTGAAACCTCCTGAGCCTGATCTCTACCTTCTTCCTTTTTATCCACCACATCTAATCTTCTGAGCTCCTACCAGAATTTCACATTGAGCTGGACTTACAGCATTCTAAGGCTGCTTTTCCAGTCTGCATCTACAAACCTTTCCTAACTCCCCTGCATGCCAGTTCCAAAGGCTTTTGAGCCACATGGTCAGGTAGCATCACAGCAAAGACCCAGCTTCTGGAATCAACATCTGTCTTAGCTACTTTCTCATCACTAGGACACAATATGCAACACTTGACAATTTAAAGAAGGAGAAGTTTATTTTTCCTCACAGTTTAGAAATTCCTGTCCCTGTTCTGCAAAATTAAACACAGAAAAGGCATGGCAGAAGTTCTGCGTGAAGGGAAGTTGTTCACATCATGGCAATCAGAAAGCAGAGAGGGCAATCAAAAGAGGTTCCAGAAAGTGAGATAAAGGATCCCAGGTCACATATACAGTGATCTGCCTCTTTCTGCCAGACTCCTCCTCCCAACAGCAAGTCAGCTATAATGCCCCCATAATCCAGTCACCTTACAAATACATGAGGATTTGGGGAAAATTTTGGATCTAAATCATAACAGTTATACTGAAATTTGCTCTATAAATTCAGAAGGAATTACAGGAATTTCTTAAGATTTCAGAGGCTTTGTATACTATTTATCTCATTTTATCTTCATAACAACTTTGATATCAATTATATCTACATTTTTATGAAAGGATGCTGACAGATAGGTTAATTAGCTTGCCCATAAATACAGTTGTATGTATAAGAGAAAGTTTACTTTTGTTTATTTTAAAAGTCAAAGAACAACTAATAAACACCTTTTTTCCTGATCACTTTGATCAAAATTGCATATTCTTGTGTTACTTGAAGTCTCTAAGAAGTAGACATGAAAACTGTTATGGAGTTCAGAACTTCCATTTAGTAGTATTACCTGGGGAAAAAAATGAAGAAATAGAATTGCAGATGCACCGTCAGATATGGCATGGATCAGATAAAGTCTCTGCCAGCTCTTTGGGGGAAGTTCCAGGGCAAGGCTTCCCTTTTAGATGAGTCTGATGTTGGGTAGAAATGTGTTAATTTTGCAACACTAACTTTCTTAGCCAATGTTTGGAATTAGTGTGAACTTTGTTTAAAAGATGAGGCAACTGTGCAAAAACAAATACCTAGAAACTCTCTGGTAGCTACAGTAATGGAAACTGAAGAAGGAACTTGAACTAAGATCTGCCACACATATTTATTAAAAAATTAATATTTTAGGCACAAATAAATCATCATACTGTAGAATTTTCCATATTTTATTTAAGTAAAGATATCCAAAGAATTATCATTAGTTGTGATTTGGTGATAAATTTTTAAATTATCATATTTTCTACAAATTCAAATTAAGTAGGTGCCTATGCATATGCTGATATTCATTACTTAATATTTTAATTTTTTTCAACTTTGGTCTGAGAAATTGATTTGTACTCCTTAAGCCATATCCTTTAATAATCATGGCAGACAAACTTCCAGTAAAACATTTTGATGAATTAAACTGTTACTGTTTGTGAGATTTGTGGCAGTATGTGTCACTAAAGAAAATGACCAATTAAGCAATAACACAATTGTATCTTATGACATTTAATATAAAATGCAATGAAATTTCAGAGATGTCAGAATGTTTAAAAAGATATATATATACACTTAACATTATTTAAAGATAACATATATAATATATATTATTAAACATATATTATATAAACATATATTATATGTATGTTTAACAGTGGTGGCTTTGTCTGAGAAAGAATTTTGTAATCATTCATAGTCCTGCCTTGCAGAAATTAAGTGATAAATTGGAAAGTTTTGCTTAAATTTAGTGTAGAACTAAAGATTTTTATTCTCATCTCTTCCTGTACTTTTTCTTTTGCCAATTCTGTTATTTTCTTACTTCCCATTGTGTAATGTCTTGGCCATTAACTATTCCTCCTTTATTATTTGTTAGAATAGACCAAGCTCCCAGTGGTTTGCTAAATAATGTATGTTTTTGCCCACAATAACTAACTATATTTTGAGTGGGGCTGTGTTCTATAAATGTCACTTAGAGACTCTAGCTGACAGAGACTCCACTATTCACCAGGTGATTCCTAGTGAAAAATAATCTTATTTTGTCTTAGTAAAAAAAAATTATATCAGTTCACATTTACTCTTTCAATCTGATCACATGGTTTATCTAACTACAAAGGGCCTAAAATTCCTATTTTTTTAATGTGTCAAGTAAGAGATGAAGAACTGGAAGAAGTATTTCAGAAATCTCTATCACCACCAGGATCATTGTAAAACTCGTTTCCATCTCATTATAATTATTGACCAGAGTCTTGCAAAAGTTTCATGTCCCAGCTCCTATGACATTGATTCCATACAGCTAGTTTCCCTTTGAAACTTGTGGCTAATTCACCACCTGGAAACATATCTTTGAAATTTGCTCTCACATTACAATTTATTGATCCAGACTTTCCATTCTTGGTACATTTCCTGTTGTTTCAGAACTATCTCATTTAAAATTTGTTCAATTTACATAAAGGAGAGAAATTCATAGGTAAAATATATTAAGAGATACAAACACTTCAATTACTTATTATTTTACTAAAGTCAAAAAATAATATATTTTCACAAAATAATTTGATTATATCATTAAAAGTAGTTTTTATTTATCTTATTCATAATTTGTAATACTGTAATTATTGGTATTCTTTTCACATTTAATATTTCCCAATGGTTTCCTAATTAAAATATTGGATCTAGTATACAATCATAGTCTCAGTTCAAAGCCCTTAAATTAATGCTGTTTGTGTTTACCCACTCCCAAATCACTAACTGCAATTTTTGTATTTGCTCTTGGCTGCAACTGAAGTGTAATACTTACATAATTTATTACGTTCTGTATTAAAAATACTATGATCATACTATGTTATATTACAGAGGAATTCCTCTAATGTATTAATTTAAACTAATTAAAAATTGTTCTTAATTCAGTAGCACTAATAGATTCATATTTTTATCACTGGTCATGTGGCCTATAAATTCTAATTGTGGTGAAAATAAATATTTTCTACCATTATTAACAATTTTTTCTATTGTAAGTATTCCTTTGTATTACACAACTTGGGACCTTTCAGTCTCTTAATGGATAAGTGAGCAGGAAAACTGGTAGCTGCCATACTCATTGCCTTAGGCCATGGGTTGAATTCCATTTGATAGCATTATCTTTTGTGGACTGGTTGACTGCCTTTAATGAAATGTGAACAATAAATTACAGAAAAGCAGGTGAGTCTCTCTGAACTGTAGAACTAGTAAAAACTTCTGTAATTACTTCAATAAAAATATAATCAAGTTTTTACTTAGTTATGGCAAGCAAATCATTTGAGTTTGAAGATAATGTGCAACTGGAAGTATTTGCCTCCTAACCTAAAAGCACCATTTACTGAAATTCCAAATACTAAAGGAAAAAAAAATAAAATTTTTAAACATTCATTGAGTTAGACTAATAGCCTTCACATGTAAGCTCTTAAAGCCAGAAGCCTTTTTATTTGGATGTATTATTTTTACCTATTAGAAAATTGAAAAATAATGAATTATCAGACCAGATAGATGTTTTCAAATCCCAAATCCAAGAATAGTATAATTTAAGAAAGATACGTAATACTCTCTTTTTAAAATGTTTATATCTTTGATTGAATAATATAGATGAGATTTATAATACAAAATTTTGTGAGAATTAATTTATTTTGATTTTAAAGAACAGGCATAATATCTGACACAAGATCACTTTGGGATAAATGTCCCTGTGTCTTATATTTGGATTTTGAATTTACACTTAAATTTAAATGTTGTAGAAATTATACCTGTAGAACACTCTACAGAAATAACATAAATGTATTGAGTCTTTGGACATACAATAAATGTGGACAAAACAATGACATTTATTGTGTCATACAAAAAGAAGCTTTACAAATCCAGAATTCATGAAAAGACTCAAATACTGAAGGCATATTATTGTAACTTTCCCAATAATTACCCAGATTTTATGATGCTTAGTAGAACTACTACCCACAAATGAGATTATATGCTAATAAAACACAAAATTTTGTCAAAATATACAAATATTTTGAATTTTTAGGGAGAAATATATAACAAATCATAAATCTACAAATATTCATTGAATATTTAAATTCTACATGCTGATTTAATTCAAATGAGACAGAATTATTTTTTGTTCATTTTTATTCAGTAGCAAGCTTAATTAGATGTTGAAATAGGTGCCATCTTAGAGCAGGATTTTGAGGGACTGTATTCATCTTTTTCACAAAAAAGTAAGAAAAAAATAATACTTATCATTTATTTAGTCATCATTTGAATATATTATTTCTTCCATTCCATATTTTTATCACATGAGAAAAATGTATTGCACTAAACAACAGTGCAAAGTAGTTACAACTCTTCCAAGTTGTAGAGTTACAAATAGTCACAGCTCTTCTGAGCTCCATGCCATCCTCCTCTGAATTTGTAAAATTCAGAATTCACTTTATAGGGAGTCTTTTCACTTCTCAAAAAGCTCTGGTATTTATTGGAAAATTATCAATTTCATTCCAAAAATGTACCTGAGATTTGCTTACATAGGTGACCCAACCTAAGAACAAGTCCATCTTTATAGCACTTAGCAGACTTAGAAAAGTGGCTTCTCTCAGCTTTTTGAAACCGCTGGCAGCATGTAGAAGGGAAAATAGTGATTGGACAGTGTAGTCAGTTCATCTCAGTATTTAACCTGCCAAAAGAATGTCAAGCGCTCTTGCAGAATTTTCCTTTCCTGTCTTTATAATGTTGTTTCAGCCACATGTACATGTTGCATATGAAATTGCAGATCCAAGAGAGCAGTTTCTCCTGAAATAGAAGGAAAGGAAGGAATATATTTGAATAAATAGGAAAAACATACACTAGTTCATAATTCTGAGTGGTACATTTCATGTCATAAATAATAAATGACTTGTACAATTTTAAATACCTGGAGTCCTAATTCCAGCTACTAGTATATTAGTTTTGTAGGTGAATGTAATGCAGCTTTAGTCTAACATAAGATGAAAGTCATGTTTTTAAATTTACATAATATGAAATAATAATATTTGGAATGTTATTAACAAAAAAGAAATATTCTAGTAACCAGTTTTTACAAAATTTAATATTGCTTGTCAAATATCACAAAACAGTAATTTCCTGTGGAAAGTGATTTTTAAGATAAGTATTATTTTGGCAATGTTATATTTTGAGTATTGACTATCACTCTTGAATATTTAATAATTTTCCATTTTGAAGGAATCAAAAAAGATTTCATTATTAATTTCTATTTTATTCGTCTAAGATGGTAAATGTTTATCATAGATAAATTTATGTAAGACTAAAACTAATCAAACTAATCTCAGGAATTTTGATGGTGGACATTTTAAAATGTACAAGTCTAGTCATTTTTAAAAAGAAACACACAAGTTCTTTTTTATTTGTAATCTTGGTTTCCTCAGTTTCTGTTCTCCTTGCTCACCTACAGTCAGCTGGGGTCAGAAAACTGAAGTGGTTAATTCCAGAAATAATTCTTAAAATTTAAATTCTGCACTGATCTGAATAGTGTAATAAAGTGTCATGTCATTCTACTCCATTTTACCTAGCATGTGAATCATTACTTTTTCCATTGTAACCAGGTGGTGTAGATGACCCATCTATTATTCATCTAGTAGCCACTTTGGTTGTCAAAACCACAGTCACAGTATCACAGTACTTATGTTTAACTAATCTCTCTTTTTGCTCAACAATAGTCACGAAACACAAGAATAGTGATGTAAAGGTGACATCATGCATGAAACTTAAGACAGTAGGATAAACTCTGGGACTATGTGACAATGCTACCAGGCATATAAGAAAAAGTGTGGTATGTACAGGGCTCAGGCATCCATGAGGATAACAGAAGGTGCTCCTTTTGTATAAGGAGAACTAATCATTATACTCCACCTTATTTTAAAATATTAAAAGATTTGACTGTCATGATGATTTGATCTGTCATAAACAAATGTAGGTGTTTTATCATGCCTTAGATTTTGAGTGGTGCCACTTTTTCACAAATCAAAAATGTAAAACATACATATATATAAAGAAGCAAAACACAAAACAAAGCAAAGACCATCATGAAGTAATTTCTAAAATAATGCTTCAAAGGATGGTAAAAAAGATCCAAACTAGCAATGAAATAAAAAAATAGCTTGAATGATTATTAAGTCTATGAGTTCCTTGGAAAATTATGACTGTCTTCAGGATCACAACTGAAATTATTTCATACAGAGACCAAGTTAACTTAGATGGTGTTACTGATGCCATGCTGCATCCTGGTAGCGCAGAAGCACATACATTATAATTTCACAAATCTATTGCTAAAAATAGTCTTTCCTAAAAGTTTACATAAAACAAATCTTCATTCTATAGGTTAAAATAATTTAATTCTCACTGTAGTTTCTCCCATTTCCAAAATAACTCTGATAAGTAAATGCTGCTGGAAAAGAGCCTGTATGGATGTATGTTTTCAGGGATGTCACCTTCAGTGCCAATTTTCCTCTCTGGAACTTTTCTATGTGCTCATTTGATATATCTAAGAAGATGTTCCATAAAGTTGGAGAAAAGAGTATTGCTAAACATAAGATAAAAAGTAAATATCCATCTACTAATGGTGATCAAATACTGGATTTACCAAAATTCTATATAGCAAATACATGGAAATTTTCAATTTTACTTACTAAAGGCATGACTTGAAATAAAAATTTTAAGATTCTTATGGAATGTTAGAAAACCAGTAATACTATAAATGGCATTATAACAAAAATCAGGTAAAAATATAGGTAAAGATAGTGAAGCATGTATATTCCATTTTATCAAGGATACTGTACAGTTTACCCCACTTTTGTTAATGGAAATTCTTTCCTCATTCTCGCCAACAAAGGTTGTCTATAAGTAATTTCATAAGAAAAGGACAATTAATTAGAAAAAATATGTAAGGATCTTTTAACAATAAAGGTGTAAAACTTGATAGACAATGTTTATAATAGGTGATGAAATTTAAGGTTTGTTAAACAAAATCAGGGAAACTCCACCATGGCAAAGAAATGTATAGAAAAAGAATTCCTTGAGAAATTCTGAAAAAAAAGTCAGGAATGCATGTCAGGAGCAAAGGAAGTGAAGAGTTCTCTGGATCTTAATGTAGAGAAGGTAATTGATGAGAAGGATGAGATGTAACCATTTTGTGACAATATTAATTCCCTCGAAAATCATCTATTGATTATTGTAAGTTTAATAAAAACTATTGGATTTTTTTTAAAAGAACTTGACAGGGTGACTCTAAAATTTACATATGCAAGTGGAATGAGTCAATACTTTACTAGAAGATTCCGAATAAAACAAAATTATTACTATTACACTATTTCTAGGTATATTGTGACATAATTATGACAATTTTTATTATGAGATGTGACGATCTTGTATAGCAGTTTTGCTCTTAATGGACCATGGTAATGTTATGAGAGTACAGAGAGCCATGTTCAAAATGGAGGTTTCAGAAACAGACTCACACATATATGAATCCTGGATTTCTTAGAAGGTTGGTTTCACAGAGCAGAGGAAGAATGACAGTCCATTTCAATAAGTGAGACCAAATTAAAAAACCACCAAATGATAATGAGCCCCACCTTCCATAATCCAAAAAATATAGTTCCAAGTTGACACGTGATAGTAAAATAAGAAGGATTCCAGAAGATGGCATTAAAAATATTTTTGTGATCATTAGGTAAAATTATTTTTTAAAACAGTTATATTTAAAGATACTATTAACATTGAAAGGCAAGTCACAAATCAGAGAAGATATTTACAATCTTATAATTGGCAAAGAACATATTCAGCATATATAAAAATGTTTATAGTTTAATAAAAATAAGATATCATTGAACATGAGTAAAATACTTTCTGTTAACTGGGTACTTCACAAAAGAAGATATTCAAATAGCTGATAAAATTATGAAAAGCTGGTAGACCTTGTTGGTCATACTGGGATATAATTTGCCTCATTGTTCATATATAGATATCTTCACATTTGTCTAAAATAACTAAATTGAAAGAAAATTAACTACTATACTGTTGTATGTATACAGAATTTTAAAACAGAAATATTTATCAGTGAAATAAAAGCTTAGTTAAGGCAAAGAAGGATGGGTTGTTTCTGGAATACTGCAATAGTGAGGCATTTCTTAATCTGGATCGAGATTACACTCAAACATTCATAATTTTTCTATTTATATTAACCTATAACATAATGCTATCTGCTCATTATATATTTATAAATAAATCCCATTGCATTATCACCCTTAATCTTTCCCCTTAGCTTGTTATTTATATCCACCTGCCTTCTGAGCTTCTCTGCCAGTGCACATGCTAATGTTACTGTCATCTGCAAATAAGGATAATTTGACTTATTTTCCTATTTGTACCCCTTTTATTTCTTTATCTTGTATAATTGCCTTGACTATGGTTCAGGAACTATATTGACCAGGAGTTTCTGATTTTAAAGGAAATGTTTTCTACTTCTATTTACTATGATGTTGGCCATTGGTTTGTCATAGAGGACTTTTATTACATTAAGATAAAGACATTATATAACTATTTTCTTCAAGGTTTTTGTCATGAATAGATGCTGGTTTTTGTGAAATGCTTTTCTGCATCTATTTAGATGATAATATAGTTTTTGTTCTTGATTCTGTTTATCTTTGATTCTGTATTACATTTATTGATTTGGACATGTTGACCAATCTCTGCATCCCTGTAATGAATCCTACTTGGTAATGATATATGGATGGTTTGATGATTTGCTGAATTTTGTTTACCAGTATTATATTGAGGATTTTTACATCTATGTTTATTAAAGAGATTGGCCTGTAGTTCTTTTTCAGTTGAGTTCTATTCTGGATTTGAAATCTGGGTAATGATTCCAGGAATTACTTTGGAAGGACTGCTCCCCTCTTTAATTCATTGAAGAGTCTGAGGAGCATTGATGTTGTGTCTTCTCTGAAGTTCTTGTCCCATTCAGCAGCAAATCTGTGGAGACCTAAGAAAAGCAGTCCTAAGAGGGAAGATTATAGCAGTGAATTCCCATATCACAAATACAGGGTAAGCTTAAATAACCTAATGATGTACCTCAAGGTCCTAGGAAAACAAGAACAATGCAAACCCAAAATTTGCACAAGGAAGAAAATTTAAAAGATAGAAGAAGAAAGTAATGAAATACAAAAATCAATGAATCAAAGAGTCAGTTCTTTGAAAGAATAAGCAAAATAGATAAACCTTAACCAGTCTTACCAAAAGAAGGAAATAAAAGACTCAAATCCATGCAATTACTAATGAGAAAGACAAAATTACAATGGTCTCTGCTGATATCTAGAAGATCATTGGTAACTACTTTGTGAACCTGTACTCTAATAAAATTCTGAAGAATTCTACAGATTCCTACACACATATGAACTACCAACACTGAACCAAGAAGATATAACAATCTTGAATAATCCAATATGAGTCAAGGACATTGAAGGAGTAATAATAATTTTAAAAACTACCACCAACCAAGAAAATCCATCCCAATTATTTTTACTTCACTATTCTTCTTTTCAGGCCAAAAAGGATAAATCTCACAGACTTTTTGGTTTCCAACATATTTCATGCACCACATCTAATTCATAAACTTTAAAAAAAATGTATCTACTCCATTCCATCCGCCTACTATTCTACTTTTCAAAATCACCAATGCCTCAGAGTTTATTCCCTTCTTGCTTCTTTTCCTCAGGTATCACTAGTTACCAGGATAGGTGTCCTTTTACCTCCCATAGGTCTCTGCTTAAATCCATTTGACATGCATAAAGCTTTCTCCCACCTAATAGAAATTAGTAGCCTTCAATAAACAACCCACTGTACCTATTCCTTTTCCCTGCTCTTTTTTTTTCTCTCCACAATGCTGTCTTATGTTTATGACCTTGTTTGTTGACTACTTCCACAACAAAAATGCATACTCTATGACCCTATGGAATACACCACATTTTTCCATTGCTGTATTTCCAACATTTATTACAATGGAAGTAATACATGAATGAAAGAAACAATGGTGAACCAAAATTAATTTAGGAGGGAGAAAGGCATCCCTAATCTTTTCAAACCACAATTAAGTAAGACAAAATTACAATCCCATAGATCATTTAAAAATAATATTAGTAAATTAATTGACCTGGGTGGACAATGATTTTGACATACTTCTTTGTCACTTTTCTGTAGTGTCTTCCAGTTTATTGTAAACCTCTTTATGAGCTGATAGTAATAGATACATCTGTGCAAGGGGAAAGTAGCTTGAAGAGACAATTTCCACTTTGAGAGAGGCCAGACAGTTATTTCACCATTTTCTTTTATGAATCTTCCTTCATTTGCGTATTTCTTCAGAAGCTAGCTTATTGCATACCTATAAATATTAAGGGAAAATCTTTTATTTGGCTTATAGCAAGCCATCTTATAGACACTACTGATTTTTTAAAGAAAGAATAATTTTTATGTACATTGCCATGATTTGCTATTTGAAATTTTCTGAATAGCTTTTTCTCATTAATTCATAATAGAGATTCTATTCGTATATGAACTTTGAAACAGTTTATGTTTCTGTGAAAGAATATTTACTAATGAAATATCTCTGATGAAGTTTTCTTAATGTGGAATTCAAAGATGAGTACAGACAATTGCTCACTCATTCTATGAGATGCATAAAGTACAAATTGTCCTATTGATTTTTCACTATTCACAGTATTCAATGGAGATGCAAGGGTGACATAGAAAATACAGAAAGTGATACATGAAATGGAAGGAAAAAAGCTAATTTCTATGACCAGGGAATAAAACAGATTATTCTATGCAGTCGCTACTGGTGGTAATGTAATAGTCTGACATAATCCCTAATATTCTAGCAAGAAATGAGCAGGCAGCCTATTAAAATTTATTGTGGAAGCCTTCCAAGGTGAAGCAGTCTAATTCAGTCTCTTATGGCTATGAAAGAGGAATCAGGGGATTATATAGGAAACTAGAAAAGAGACAAATGTGGAAGAATTAAAAATCTCTGGAAATACACATTAAAAAGCAATGCCATATTCCAGATTTGAATAAATACGATAAAATTATATGCTAAAATATCCTATAATAGACATGCTTATATAATTTTGCCAAACTATGTGAATAACTTTACATCTCTATTTTTTCAATATGTAAATATTTACCTACTGTAGTGTACAAAATTGCAATGAGATTTTCAGTGATAAGATACATTTGTGGATTTACAAAAGGAGTGTGAAAAGTTGTAGTTATTGAAAAATATACACACTGTCCCAAAACTTTGGCATTCCAACTAATAGCAAGTTGAGGGCTGGCTCCAGAAAAAGCAGGGAGGAATTGTTGCTTTTGGGCATTCTTCCTTGAAGCAGGCCATATAAGATTTCCCTGATATTTTTCTACAGTCAGTTATAAGACACTTATTCCAGACAGTTCTTCTCTATATCTAGAAGAAAAGAGTGAAGACAGAAACACAAAGACAAATCTGAATAAAGAGTCTTCCTTAATCCTCTCCAAATATTAGACCATAACCTCCCCATTCCAATCATGCTTCTACAACTCTGCACTCATTATCAAATCTAAGCATAAAATGCACAATTTCCTCTATTTCTTTGGGTCTCAATTTCTCTGGAATCTCAGATCACACAAAATATATGAACTAATTTTTGTGCTTCTTAATTTATCTTTTTTAGAAGGATCTCAGGGTTAACGTGTAATCTAAGAGTTAATATGTCTTGGTTATAAGAATTTCAGTCAAAAACCTAGTGATAAATGATGAAGGAATGCAATCCCGACTGAAACCCCACAGTTTATTTCACAGAACGAAAGAAAGAATTGAAAAATTCATTTGGAAAGAGAAAAGACCTAGAATAGCAAGAGCCATTCTAGGGAACAGAGACATGGCAGGTGGTATCACAATCCCCAACCTGAAACTATTACAAAACCACTGTGATAAAAACAGCATGCTACTGGCAAAGAAACAGACCTGAAGATCAGTGGAATAGATTAAAAGATGCAAAAACAACTGTGGACATGCTCAGCTACCTCATTTTTGACAAAGAAGCCAGACATCCTCACTGGAGGAAAGATAGCCTATTTAATAAATGGTGTCGGAAAAACTGGATTTCAACCTGCCAAAGATTAAAACTAGACCCATATCAATCACCATGCACTAAACTAAAATCCAAGTTGATTAAGGATCTAAATATTAAAACAGAAACACTAAACTTACTGGAAGATAAGTTCTGCAGAACTCTTGAAGACACTGACATAGGAAATGACTTTATGAACAAAACCTCAGTAACACAGGAACTAGCACAAAGAATCAACAACTGGGATCTCATCTCATTAAAAAGCTTCTGCACTGAAAGAGACCAACAGAGCTAAGAGACAACCTCCAAGGTGGGAAAAAATTTTATCAGCTGTTCCTCAGGCAAAGGACTACTATCTAGAATATACAAAGAACTTTAAAAAGTCAGATCCCCCAAATTAAAAAACCCAATTCAAAAATGGGCATCTGAAATGAACAGACATTTCTCAGACAAAGAATTAAAAACAGCAAATAAACATAAAAAAATGTTCAACATCACTGGTCATTCAAAAGGTGCAGATGAAAACAACTGTAAGATTCCACCTCAACCCAGAGAGAATGGCTGCTATCAAGAAATCAACTGATAACAAGTGTTCGTGGGGTTGTGGGGAAAAAGGAACCCTTTTCCATTGTTGGTGAGAGTGCAGACTGGTGTAACCACTGTGGAAATCAATATGGAGATACCTCAAAAAACTAGAATTAGAGGTCCCATTTGACCCAGCTATTCCTCTGCTGGGTATCTTCCCAAAAGAATTAAAAGAATCAAACCACAGTGATACATGTGCACCCATGTTTATACTGGCACAGCTTGTAATGGCTAAAGCTTGGAAACAGTCCAAGTGCCCATCAACTGGAGACTGGATAAAGAAAATGTAGGGTTTTTTAAATAAAATAGAGTAGTACTCAGCCATAAAGAATGAGAAATTAGAGACATTTATAGCTAACTGGATGCACATGAAGGACATGCTCAAGGGAAATGAGTAGGACACACATGTGTAAATACCTAAAAGTTTCTCTAGTATGAGAAACTGAAAGTGTAAATAAGGATTAAAATGAATCATTGATAATATGAAATAGGAAGAAAAGGTCTAAAGGGGTAGGGGAAATGGGAGGAATAGGGGAAGGGAAAGGAAAAAATATGAGATAAATAAAGGGAAACAACTCATTTGCAAATAGGGAGTAGTGAAGGGGTTGAAGAGAGGGCAGGGTAATGGGCAAAAAATAAGAACCAAGATACATCATGTAAAGGTGCAATTTCCCAATGATGAATGTAAATATATCATATACGTAAAATGTACCAATAAAAGAATTTTTAAAAAGAAAGATATGGTGTCTTTTTTCCTTTCTTCTTTTTTCTTTTGTTACCAGGGATCAAACTCAGGACCTTGTACTTTCAAGGCAGGCACAGCACCACTGAGTTAAATCCCTGGCTCAAGAAATGGCATCTTACTGGGTTGCCAACCTGGCTCTGAATATTATATATAGATGAGCTAGGTAGAAATATTTAGGCAGTCAGATAGGGCTAGGTCCTCGAGAGGGTCAGAACAAAGGTGCAACAGCACAGCTGCACCAGAGACACATTGGCTGAAAACCAGGCCTCAAGATAAAGACAAGATGACCAGATTTACATACTCCTTAAAGAACAAACACTGTCTAGATAGACATCAGCCACCCCAGTGGGTGACCAGAGACCTCTGGACCCACCACTTCCTAGGAGAATCTGTTGTTTCCATCCGTGCTTGTTATGTAACTTGTTCCCCAATTGGACCACCTTTACCTAAGCAACTATACTTGTAACCTTATTGGCTATTCATGGCTGTGCCCCACATTGTACCCACATGGGTTTCACCCTATAAAACTCCTCTTAAAGTGGGGTTCCCTGGGGTACCCACTCAGGACCCCTCCTGTTCTCGGGAGCTTTCCTATCAATAAATATCTTCCTACTCATAAAAACATAATAAATGATGAAGGAAAGTGTGTTTTCGTTATGGATTATACGTAGAAATAATAGGATTTTGTTAATGCAGTGGAATCACTGTATTGTTAGCACACATCAGGTCCTTGAATAAATTCCCTTATTTATCTATACTAAACTTTCTGAGTTGTGCATTTTATTCCCATTCTACATATGAATACACCTGCACTCAATGGTCACAAATACAAGGTAATGAAAGACAGATTCAAGCTACATTTTCTGAATTCATATATTTTTTTCCACATTACAGAAAATTCTGTATTGTATTCATCTACTTTTGATTAAATTTGCATATTAGGTATTGGTATTATTTCCCCAAGTATTATACTAATACAAGTTCCTATATTAAGGTCTTTTGTTCTTGGCCATATTACTTCCTTTTTCTCCTAACCCATGAGGTATGTATTATTCAACACAGGCTCCATAATAATAAACACTTTTAACCAGGAAAAGGATTTTGTAGGGAGAATATTTTTTGCATGTGCATGTTATACTGATAGTAGAGTCCCATCAATTTAGGCCTTTTATTCAATATAAATGAAAGGTCATGTGTACAAGATGTAATCAACCAGGAATGAAATGTGTTCCAGAGTAACTTCTGGAAATTATTGGGGTAAAGATAGAATAGTTTATAAATAAAGAAATATATAATTTTCCAGATATGCTCTATAGTAGTATTTCTTAGGTTGAATTAGAAAAGGAATCTGGCATTTTCCTGCAATTTTGTCTATTTTCTTTCAACTCATGTAACTTTCTGTAATATATTTTATCATTCAACTTTGAAAATCAAGTCATAATGTAAACAAATATCCAAGATATATTATGAGTGTTTAATATGAGTTTTTAAATTTTTTCATTACCATTTTTATGTCAATAATTTTGCTCAGAAAACCAAGTAAAATATTCACCTGTTAGAGGTTTGATATGATTAAATTTTTCCCCTAATTGTAGAACTTGTCACCCTGTCATTCTGTAGTTCTAAATACTTTCTGGAAAAGGAACTAGTGGAAAAGACGAATATGATTTTGTTAAGATTAAGCTGTTAGGACATCACTGCTTCAGAGTTTCTTTCTTTAACACTGAAGAAGTAGAGAAATTTAAACATACTAAGTCACAAGTGATTTCTAACCTCTCTGATATATTAAAAGACTATAATTTATTATAAGAGATGATACAAAGAAATATGTATTCATTGGAAAATCTTCAACATGTAAGATATTAGCAAGTTGAGGACTGTCCCCAATTGCCAGAAAAACATTGCTTTTTTAAGATCTTCCAATCTCACTTTTTCTAAAACATCAACAAAAGTTTTGAGTTTTAGCTTTTTTCATTTCTTGAATATTGAATGAATCAACTAAAATATGATTCCCATTTCTCAGATGTGAATGAAAACTTTTAATAATATTAAAAATAAACAAAAATGGAAATTTGTGGTATGTATGATATAATACTTTTTATCTAGATGTTGCCCCCAAACCTCACGCAGTCATAAATGGGGCTTTTTCACAGGTGGCTCGACCTAGAGCATGTGATACAGTGTGTATGATTATGGGTGTGTAATTACTAAATTACTCTACTGATTAGTTTGGCATAGTTCTGAGTGTGGGTGCTACCCATCCTAAGGGACAGAAAAAACTTGCCATTGCCACTTGTTGCTTTTTATTTATCACTTGCTGCTTTGTGGATTTCTGCCTTCTGCCTGCCATGAACTGTTTCTCCTCTGCAATGCAGCTCTACCATTCTTCCCTGCCTTGGAGGTAGCTAACTGTGAATGGAAACCTCTATAAAGTGTGAACCAAAATAATTCTTTCTTCCTTTAACTCTGGGTGTTGGGTATTTTTTCTCAGCAGCAAAAAAAAGTAACTAAAACATATGACAACAACGAAGATTTTCAGAATCTCTTCTGTGTTATATGCCAATTTAATCTAGGTTTCCTGAGATATATGACTAAATTATAAAATAATAACAGTGGTTTTATTTATCTTGATTCCTTCTGAAAGAATTTTTCCTCTTTTCTTCTGTTCTGGCTTATCTTTGATGGTTTTAGTCATCCAATTCACAGATTAATGCTAAACTTTAATTTACTTTTATAAATATTACCATGGTTGGGTATAACATATATTTCTTGACAGAATTAAATAATATAAATCTCATATTACTTCTAAGACCTGGCCACTCAATATTTTGATAGCTGGTGTGCATTAAGTAAATGCTTATTTTAGACAGCTTTGCCATGAAAACAATAGTAGGCATCTACAATGTAAGGGAAAAAAAGCTTAATTTAGAACACAATTTTAGACCTTGATTGGCTGGCTATAAGGCAGAAAAATCATGAGGGGAGAGTATGTAGGACCAAAAATGCTTACTTCAGGGTGGCCAAGGAAGCAGAGCAAAAGGTTCCAGATTGGAAGGTGTTGTAGTCAGGGTTTGCAAGGAAAACAGATTTAACACAGGACACATGATTTATAGGATTATTTTGTTACACCCAGTGAGAAAGAACCAACCAGAGACCGATATTAAATCCACACAGGAGTTTATTACTGGCCGGGACCCAAGCCAAGCATTGGACTTGAGGCCCGAATGGGGGGAGACAAACATGTTTTATACACCTTTGAGGCCAACAGTTTTGAGGCCCCCCCATGGGATAGAACTAGTAAAGCAAGCGAAAGGTACAGAAGCTGAACGTCCTGCTGTTAGAACATTTGTAAAACAATAGTTGATTAATTGTTATTTCTAAAGAGACTTTCTAAGGGGAGGAGGTTTCTAAGCTTCCTCCATCTGAGTTCATCTAAAGGACAGGCAGGTGGGTCAAGCAGCAATATGGAGTCTGTCTTACTAACTAGGGTCCTTCAATTTTATTATAGTCACCTAAAAAGTCAAAAGCAGAGGAGTATAAAAGTTCTAACTCTACACTAGAGATCCAAAGAATCCAGCCAAGGGCCTGGGTCCCATAGCAATACCTCACAAAAGTCCAGCTGAAGGCCCAAAGTCCAAGTCAATGTCCTCCATGAGTCCAGCAAGTGGCCTAGAGCCCATGGCAATGTCCTATGCATATCAAGGATCTGAACCCACAAGGCCCTAAGGCCAGTGGTGGAAATCAGAAATCCTGCTACCAGTCTGAGGGATCTATATTGAGTCAGTAAGTGATCCTGAAGATCAGAACTCCCCTGCATTAAACAGTAGCCATTCCCAGTGACAGTGATGACCTGAGCTCCTCCTCTGATAAAAACAGCCAAATTTGCATAAAAAACCAACTGCAGCAAGCTTCTCCTAGAAAAATCAATAGACCATGATCTTCCCCTCCAATTACCTTTATATGCCATTGGCAAGAATCCTCAGGTGGGTCTTCAATGCCCAGACCATGCTGATTCAGTTCATTGGGGTATTCTAAGTGGACCATTAGTTAATCCACCACAGAAAGGGTGAGGAATGAGATATGGATTTCAAGGCAATGCTTCCGTGAGCCACCTAGATCCATCCACATGTATGTTCCATTGATTTTAAGGGAAGATCTCAATGCCAATCCAGTTGAAATTCCACCCTTCCATAATGCTCAATGACATTATTGATAGTGAACAAACAAGGAGGGATCACATGAGAGAGTAGAATAAAATAGTCAGAGGGCTACACCACTTTTGTATATAAACTCTTTCTTAAAATACCAAAATAACAGACTTTTAAATTATAGTAGTTATGTTTTTAGTGTTCCTTATAAAGATAATACATGACCACAATTTGTTTTGAATAATATTTTAGAAATGTACATATATTCCAAAAAGCCACAGCCTGTTGTTTCAAATATATTGATGTACTTTAATTCATTCTATAATAAGAAAAAATAAAATAAAATCAGAGTGTCATGGTTAAACAGTGAGTTAATGGTAGCATTTCAGCTGAAATATGATTTTTCAAATCATGTGTCATATTTTATCTATTTATTAAATTGGATGTTTTGGAAAATATTAACATTATAGAAAGATGCTAATTGGGTGTACTTCAGGACACATTCATAAATTTAGAATAAAATCTGGAACAAAATAAGACTAATTTTGTCAAATTATTAAAGATACATAAAATGGCTTAAAATAGAGGGGCAACAGCAGTCAGTAGTTTCAATTGTACTGAATAAATTAGATGTAGACAGCAGTCATAGGGATGAAGAGAACATACTGTACTCAAATTTCTGACTGGGACAATTGAGAAAACGTTAGCATGACTAGTCTATAATAAGGTTACAGGAAGAAGATTAGTAGGTGATATATGTTTGCCTTCAAGGTATACCTGACATGTAGGATATCTAAGTGCAGTTGTGAATCTAGATCTGAAGCTCAGGGATAGAGATATGGGCTTGAGATACAGCTTAACTTTAGTAAATATATACCTATTGTAATTAAGCCCAGAGGTAGTTAAATTGACAGGGTGATCATATGAAGTACCAATTATAATGCTGAGTGAGAGGCAACTATGGAGAAAAAGGAATACAAACAAACATCAAAAATTTTGAAAAGATGAGAAAATGGAAAAAGGTCTTTCAAAAAATATTTGCATTCAACTCAGAATACATTTTTGACACTAAGAGCAAAATTGAAAAGTATGCATTGGTAACTATTAAAACTATATTTCTGGGCTGAGGATTTAGCTCAGTGGTTTTGCCACCTGCCTCACAAGCTCAAAGTCCCGAGTTCGATCCCCGGTACCAAAAAAACAAAACTATATATATATATTTTTGTGAAGAGTTTGAGAATTCAGTATGAAGAATTTCAAGGTACGTACCAGGATGTAGTACAGAAATAGAAAAATGACCAAAGAACCCTGTTCAAAGAATGTTATTATGAAGACAATAAGAGAAAGAAGGTATCTGACTAGTAACATAAAGTGAGGGCCAGTTGTTATATCTTATGATTCTGAGCTTATTTGACAATGGGCTCAACTTCTGAGCTTCAACAATAGTCAAATCCACAAAGAAGGTGAGTAGATTATTGGTTGCCAGGGAATGGGGGATACGTGATGCAGGTAATGGACAGAATTATGACATTTTGCTAATTGGTATGGAGTTACAGAGTTTCTTTTGGGGAAATATACTAAAACACACAATTGTGTACTTAAATGATGAATTTTATTTTATGTGAATTATATATTGATAAAATAAATCTATGATGACTGTCTTGCCAAGAGTACAAAGAAAAGGTGGAAATGTTTTGCAGATTTGCACCAAAGCTATGCTTCATCAATAGCTGAGTGAGCCAAGAGCACTAAAGTAGGGTCTTTCTGTAATTCAAAGGCAGACTTTAGTTTCAAGGACACCCTAATGACTTTGTCATACATTTCTTTTATATTTTAAGTAATTTTAAAGTACAATTGATAAGAGAAAAAACTCACCTGTATAAATTTAATGTATAGAATTGCTTTGTCAAATATTTATTTTATATTTTAAGTAACTTCTGAAAGTATAGTTGATATACAAAAAAATCTCTGTAAATATTTAATATATATAATTTGTTGAGTTTAGATATATCTATGTACCTGTGGAACCATCACTACAGTCAAGATATAAAACATATCTATCACTTGCAAATATTTCTTCTTATCTCCTCTTTTATGGATATGAATACTTTCCCTTAGATCTATAATTTGAACAAAATTTCAAGTACAAAACATGATGGTGTTGTTCACTAAAGACATCATGTTGAACAACAGATTGCTACAGCTAATTCATCTTGTATGACTGAAACTATACCAACTGAACAATTTCCCAGAGGGACCTGGCACCAGGCATGATTTGAAGAATTTAAAGGCCTGTAACACTTCCAAAAGGCAGATAATTAAATTATAAGGATACTAATTACCAGAAGACAATTTTCTTAAGAGTAGGCTCTATTCAATTGAGGTGGTGCAGGATCCTGATGAATTCTAAGGTAGTGGACTTTCATTGGAATGGAAGCTTTAGTTAATATGAAATAAGAGATAAAGGAAGAAGTGTTAAATTCTCCACATCTCCTGAGACCATGACTATGATGTCATTAGCTGCAGGGAAAAGGAAGGTTGTAACTCCTATGTGGACAGTTTCTGGATGTTGTTGACTAAGATCAGTCATGAGACAAAGGATGATTTGTATAGAATAATGTGAACAGATATTATTAAATAGTTAATTTTTATAACTGAATGAAAGATAAATAATCAAGAAATAACATTTGGAAATGTGGAGGATGTCATCATAATCTCTAGTTTCTGGAAATTACAGTTATGAAACAAATTGCATTTTAGATGAATATGGAGGAAAAAATTTCCTTTAGGGAGTCTCAGTTTTATTTATATAAATAAATCAGGTAGAAAGAATGATTAGGAAAAGCAGTGAGGATATAGGAGATATCTGTATCATGAAGTTAGAATTCCAGGACACAAAACTAAAAACTTTGAGAAGGATGAGAGCAAGAGAACACCGAGAAGTAAAGTTTGGGCGGAAATAGTATCAACTACCTACTAGAAAACATTCTGAGGAAGAAGACTAAATAGAAGTCTTTACTTATCAGGCTAAGGATGAAAAGCTCATAAGGTTTAAATCTCCATTAGATTTTTTGAGGAACTAATTTTCAACATCTCCTAGCGAATATAAGTATGTAGGAATCAGGGTTCTTAAACCAGGGTGCCCAGTGGTCGGTTCTCCTTAGTTCACAGTTCTGGTGAAGATCTTGAACTTCAGTTCTCTCAGATGTAAACAGAGGCTTGAGTAGTCACATACCTAGGGTAAAGATTTGAGCATGGTATGAAAATGATTCTTGTAGACTCTGGTCATGGTAAGGAAAGGTGGAGCTTAATGATAAAGACACTGATGCTTAGGCTAAAGCAGAAATCTTGGAGGCCACAAGTCTTACAAATGCAGGGCTGCGTCTACATTTTATTAAACATTTGAAACCATTAGTGATAGTGTTGATTAAATGTAACCCAAAATACAAAGTATAAACAAGGGCTTGCCTTAATATATAGACTTAGATGAAAGAAGTGAAATATTCTAACTTTAGTTAAAATAATCCTAAAATAATCCTAAAATAATCTTTCAAATAAGTGATAGTTATATATATTTTTAGGACACTTAGATTTGGCCATACAGTGGATTCTAGAGAATCAGAACTTTTTTTGAAAACTCTGTTGCTAACAAATTATGATGAATCAGCTATTTTATCATTACTAGCCTTAAAAGTGTTTTAAACTCAGAAAGATCAATACATTAAAAACTCTAGACTTAGCCATTTTAAAGCAAATATTTATGTTGAACTTTGTGCTACAGCCTGTCAGGATGTGATGTGCATTATGGAAGCATGTGAATCAGCAAGCTGCTGATTCCAGGACTAGAATTAGAAAAATGATTAAAAAAATAAATAACAAAAATGAAGAACAATTTCATGCCCTAAATGAGCTTTTAAATTAACACCTCTGAAATAATATCTCTTGGTGACAGAAGTAGTGACTATGCATTTGGAATGAAGGGAAATATGAAATAAATAATTAACATCTGACTATGTTTGCACAAATAATAAATTACAAATGCACATTAATTGAAAAGAAAAGGCAAAGTTTGAAGAGTCATAACAAAAAAGGAAATGTGAACATTATCAACTTTTAACATTATAACATATAATTTTTTATGACCATTGTTCTTTAATTTCCTCTACACTATTTGTTAGCCTGTCCTTCATCTCAGCAAAGTCCACACGGAATATAAGGACATGGGGCCCATTTGAACAGATTCAGTGATGTTGCTTCCTTTACTTAAGAGTTATTTTGAAGTTCTAATATTCTCTGACTTCAAAGTTGCTCAAGGCATGGTTTTGAGTAGTTTTCTTTTCTGTTATTTTGTCCAGAAAAGATATTGAGTCTGTTTTAAACGTGAAGCCAGATAGCTATATTGCCTTTGATTACCAGGAAGAGCCTGCTTCCATTTCATTTTGTTGTTGATTATTTTTAAGACATAGGGAAGCCTTTTCCCTAATTTTGCTATGTTGGAAGTTTATCTACTTTCTATCCAATTTCCTACTATCTACTTTCTGTCTAATTTTCGAAGTTGGTAAGCCAGTTTTTCTACTTATTTTATATTTTAGTTGTATTGTGTATAATTTAAAAATATACTGAGCATGATTTCTGCCCTCCAGATGTATCTGTACCTTGAAACAAAGCCTTATTCTTCAATTTGCAAAGAATTTATAGCTTCTTCAAGGACATTTATGAGATAAATGTCCAAAGTTGTGTATTAAAAGTCTGAATTTATTAAATGTATACTTCTCAAAATTAAAATAATTAAACTTGTTTATTAAGCATTTAACATATCATATATCACTGAGTTTTCTTACAAATATATGCCCAGTTCACTACCATAATATGTACTGTGGAATCTTTTATATAGTAACTTACTGTGACACTGAGATTATTACTCCTTCCTATTCATGGCATATTGTCTTTATTTCCTAGAAACGTTGGCTCACTCATACTGTCTTTTTTATTCCTTCCATCTTTTGTAAGAGGTAGTTATTGATGAAATCTCTTTCAGAGGATCGAAAGATGAAAATCTTAAGCAGTGGCAAACACTTAGTAATAAGTCATCCATGATTTCTTAGAAGACAGATATTATACCCAACAGACCTATACCCTAGAAGAGAACTATGAAAATAATGTTAACATTGTAATTTTTGTTGTTGTTTATTGCATATATCAAGGTAAAATAAGAAGGGAGCTGCTGGCAAGCAGGAAAGAAAACATTTTAAAATTCTGCAAAATTTCAGGATAGAAAGAAGGTATTCTTTCTTAACTATCAACTGTAGGAGGAAAATATTTGAACAATTAATAGTGACTACAAAGGAGTTTTGTGGACTCAAAGGCCAAATAAAGATTATGGCTCTTAAAAATCTTTGACTAAAACAAGATGGCGGTTATGTGTCAAGAAATCATTTCAGTTTATAAATAATGGGTTAGAAGAAAAAAATGTAAGAAAAAATATGACACAATATAGTTGAAGATAGTTCAGCTGTACCTAGTGGATGCGAGGTACACAATAAAGTCAACAAATATTATTAATTCAACAAACAGAAGCAACGAACAGTAGATGAGAAACCAAAATAATAAATATAGCAAATCTGAGGACTCTATCTTGGAAAGAAATAAAGGGTTAGAGGAGTATGAAGTTGAGTGGAGTAAATTATTAAGCCACCGGGATTTTGAGAAAGTCAAATCAACAAAAGAGCCAGAGAGTCGTGCTGTGTGAAATTTAAAAAGAACTTGGATTCTAAATTATGCACTTGTAGAATGCAGATTGAAACAGCTTTGTGGTCCTCAAGGAGGCCATATAGCCTACTTCTGGATGGCAAGAATAAAGTAACCAAGCCAAATGGCCCTAGGGCCATAGAAGATAAGCAATCTTAGGGAATGCAACTGAAATCTAATAAAGGAAATTTCATAACTCCAATTTACGGGGAAAAAAAAGTGCGTTGTCTTTTCAGAATATAATCGCAATAGACCAGTGACTATGTTTGCCCTCCAGTTCTCTTCTCTCAAATAACAGTGTTCTGTTCCATCCTAGTCACAGGATGTGTGATTGTGTGATGAAGTCATGCATTTCTATTTCAATTCACAGACTTCAGATTGATGTAGAAACGTGATTTAGGATTCCAGCATTCAGGGCCTTCCAATCTGCGGTATCCCGATCCCGTAACCCATATCATGGAGTACAGTAGCCACTTGCAACATGTAGCACTGTGCACTTGAAACTTGGCTATGCTAAATGAAAACTTGATTTCTTTACTGTATTTTAACTAATTAAAAAGCAATCTGCATGAAATACATTTTCCATTAAGCATAAATGTACTGTACTTGCCATAGTAATACTTTAAATATTAACCAGATAATATGGCATTAGTATCAAATGTGTGTTGAGTTTTTGCATAATTTCTAGTATTACACATAACCATATTAGTGAACCTAGTAAATAGCAAAATATTGATTCTGCTTAACTGATTTTTTTATACATTGACACCAAAGAGTAATGCATTTATTTGATTTTAAGCAAAATATAGAAGTTATATTATAAATCATAATTTACAATAAAATGAAATGAATTATTAGAATTATAATATAACTAATTTTTCACTGAAAGGTATAGGTAAGTTTTTATATTTACAGTGAATACGTATTTCCAATGCCAAATCTAGTGTAGATGCCAAATCTGGTGATGCAAGCAGAACAGGGAAATAAGAATAGAGAGCAAAAGAAAGTATATTATGAACTTCACTCTAAACATCAATTGCAATTTCATGTAGCTGAGCAAAAAAGGGAAAAAAGATTCATTAAGTAAAAATATTAAAAATTTAAATGGGACAGTGTCAAGAAAGGTTTTCAGCAAATATGTAATGAATTTTAGAAGTTTTCTTCCAACAATCAAACAAAATGATCAAATTAATACTTTGAAATTGGAACTAAGTTTTCAAGAAAATATTTTAAACAAATTCAATAGAATTTGAGCTTATCATGTTCCTTCTTTTGGATTCATGCATGAAACATAAAATAATTTTAAATAGAGGGATACTAAAATACATTGTTAGCTCAGTTATGAAAATTGTGTTCAGAAATAATGAAGAAATGACTTTTACATACTATAAACAGTTACAAAATTATAAAAAATGAAATATCCTCAAGAAATAACTCTCCGTGGAATAAAAATCTTTCTGAAAACCTAAAATATCAGTTGATTCAATTAATAATAATAATACACATATATTAATATGAATAATTATGAGGGAGATATTAATTGTAATTTACAGTGTGATGTAAGATAACTGCCAACTCTAGAAGAAAAATTTGGAAAATATTTTTAATATTAATGAATTCAGGTTGCTTTCTGCTTTATGAAATATATATTGAATTAGAGTTAATACAAAGTTTATATAAGAGGTAATAAATTTACTTCATGTGGGCAGATATAATTTTGAAACAAATGGACTATTGCTTCAAAGTGAAATTGATTCTTCTAAAAAAGATGAGCCAGTTTGGTTGATGGGGATGTGAATATTAAAAGGAAAATGATTTTTTCTCCTTAGATTTAGCTCTTTTAAGACTTTTAAGTATGTGTGAAACAACTTGAGTATGTTAATTTCCTTTTCAAGTGTATGCTTTATGAAATATAAGTTTAGATCAAATGTTTCTCTGACCCATTATGTTGCAATTAACAGTGATACATGGGCATCTCAGAATCTTCTGCTGCATTGTTTAAATTGGACTAAAAGTTGGAGCAAGATAGTATGTGCAGAGCTGTCCTGGAGTTTTGGTTGAGTCTGAATTCAAAGATGCTCATCCCACATTTATCTATATATTACCACCTAGAACTTAGTCACACTGACCCCTAAGGGAAGCTGCAACATGATGTAAAGTTCAATGACCAGGAGCAACTGATATAGGCTTAATGAGCCTGTAATAATCTCTATTACATTGTCCTTTTGTTAATTTTTGCCTATGTCACGTGCTTTCTGAAATAGGTCTTTTCATGCTTTCAAATAAAGATATTGATTTTTATCTTATCCTTATAATCTCCTTAATATGCACTGTATATATTTTAAAGTGATGTGTTAGGTATATTAATTCATTATTGCAAATCCTCCTGGAAAATTATACTTATTTCCAATATTAAATATTATTGTCCTATATGTTTATCTTGTTAACATATTTACTTAAAAGAATTATTTTCACTGATTTCACTATTATAGTATTGGTCAATTACATTTTATTTCATCCCCTTTTCTATCTTAATAATTTTACCTTGATTACATTTTGGTTACATAGCATAGAATTGGGTTTTCCTTTTATTTTTATCTCACTGAGATTATTTGATTCTTGTTTTATAAGATATTAATACTGGGGATGGGGATTTAGCTCAGCGGTTCTGCTCACCGGCCTCACAAGTTCGCAAGTGCAAGGTCCCGAGTTCAATCACCGGTACCAAAAAAAAAAAAGGATAGTACTACTCAAAGTAAACTTTAACTTATTTAAAAAACAATATATATACATATTACTACTGATAGTGGTTGTATTTGCTGATATGTTTGGCTTTGGTGCTATTATTTTTATTTTCTATTTAACATATCTCTTTAGTTTTCTTCATTATCCTTGAATTGAGTTTTTTCTATTCATGGCCCAGTACAAATCCAGAGCTCTGTGCTTCAGAATTAAATAAATAACATCAAAAATATTGGGTACCAGTTTTTTTATTAGACACTATATCACCATTCCTCTTTGGCCCTTCATGTTTCCTAATCAATTATTTATATTGTAATCAATGTTATTTCCTCAATGATTTTTAAATGTATATGGTACTTGTGAGCTCCAATGCATTTTGTAGCAACTTGATAATCCTTACTTTTATTTGAGCTCAGATGTCAATTATGAATGAAAAGTGGCAATTTTAAAGTCATTAAGGTAGTTTTTTACGTAAGCTAGGAATAGAATATAGTACCGCATTTTAAAAATATATTTTTTAAATAATTTTCTTGATACAATTTAGATATACATAATGATCATCTTTATCATAGGGAATTTGCACCTGCACACATTTCAATTCCTCTTTTTTCCCAACCCCCTCCTCTCCTTTCAATCTTTCTTCCCCTCCTTATTTACAAAAGGGTTGTTTCCATCTTTTCTCATTTTTTTTCATTTCTCATCCTTCTAGTCCCCCTTCCTCTCTCCTTAGTTTCCCTTGCATTTTGAAGAATTTCTTCCTAGTTCACATTCTATATTATACATTTTGGTCCTTATTTACACTTTCAGTTTCTCACACAAGAGAGGCAATGTGATATTTATCTCACTTAAGAGTGTAGTCAAATCTATTTCACTTAAGAGTATAGTCTCAAGGTGCATCCATTTACCCAGAAATGTCTCAAGGTTATCCTTCTTTATAGCTGAGTAGTACTCTATAGTACCAGATTTTAACTTGCAAGATAAATATGTAAATAAAAAACAAAATTAATATGTATCATATTGAATGAATATTAAATTACCAATATTAAGATAAAAACAAAATATAACAATAAGAAAAATTAAATTATATACTTAGGAAATTGATTTACTTTGAATTCTTCAACTTCCATTTCAAGTATCATTGAATGGCATTGATTTAATCTGAAGAACTGTAAGTTGTAACCTGCACATTGCAGGAAATTGGATTTACAAAAAGTGCTAATAGCTTTCTTAATATTAACTTTGCATAAATTCGTTAATTATTTTACTAAGTTCCTGATGAGTGACAAGCACTATAATAAAGATTTAATGAATGAGAAAAATGATGTTACTTTTATCAAACAAGTCATACCTAAAAGGAATCAAGTACATAATTTTATAATTAGAATTAACATGAAAAGAAAATGATTTTAAAATTCCAAATATTGGTAAGTATATTAAATACTTTTTTAACATAAAAATGTCCACTTGGTTGTCTAGTGTACCTTTGTGAGGAAGAAGAAAACATTAGAAGTTAATTTACTTCAGTTTCATTAAATTCTAACTGAAGTGCTGAGCTTACCATAAACTCCATAAACTGTAGTCAACTATCTGATGGAAAGTATTCAGAAATTTAGGGGGAAATTTGAATTCATGTGAGGGGTTTTTATTGACCAATATATAGTACTAAAAATATGAGCCATATGGTAGAACACAATATAGACAAGTTGGGTGAATCTGGATAAAGAACACTAGAGGATATTGGGTCTAGCTAATCAGGTCAGAAGATTCACCTGTAAGGTAGAGAAGCTAGACAAGCTGAGGCCACTTGTCAGGAAAGGTGTTTGGTGAAATATAAGGTTTCAGGGACCTTTCACACATACTAGATATACAGTAGCATTATAGTTTAAGTTGTACAAAGTAACTGAACCTTTGGTATTGATTTTTTTCATTCAATTCCTTATTGTGTTTGATGCTTCTTCCAAAAAAATCCCAAAAAAGATACTCTAAATTGATTCTCAATGGTGATAAATGATATTTTCTCAAAATATTAATACTGATAATTACAAGGAAGAGCCATAAATACATGAAGACTTGATTTGATAGATGATGGCTTCATGTATTCCATTTAAATATAGGGTACAAAGTACTATTATTGACCTTTAGTGATTTACATCAAATTTATGTGTGTTTACCATTCCACACATGGATGATGGCTGTAGATTGTGTCATAAATGCACTTAACCATGCTAGGTACACAGATTTATCTGATTATTATAAGCATCTTGATGCCTGAGATTGACCTAGAAATGTTGCTGTATTTACGGGACAAGACCAACAAAAAAATACCTTGACATCACGAAACATTGTTTTGTGTTAAATTATTTTATTCAGTGGTATACTTTGACTTCAAGATTTATTTCTAGTTTCTAATGTTGTATATGTCTTAGTCACATTTGCCTGAAATTCTGGGGTATAAAACCAAATCCTTGCCACTTAAAGGAGGAGAGGTATGTGTTGGCTCACAGTTTCAGTCTGTGTTTGACAGCTCCATGGCAGAATCATCATGGTGGAAGGACCTGGTAGAGGAAAGCCGTGAACTTCACTTTGGTCATGAAGTGGAGAGGGAAGGGAAGAGCTAGGAACAAGAATACATCATTTCAACTCACTTCCAGCGATTCACCTCCAGCAAGGCCCTGTATCCTAACAGCATATTCAGCTATTGAATTTATTAATGGATGAATCCACTGATGAATATAATTTCCTCATGATCCAATTAATTTCCAAACACATGAGACTTTGGGGGGATATTTTAGATCTAAATCAGAATACTTGGCTCCTCATCCCCCAAAGACCCATGTGCATGTTGATTATCAAAATGCATTTGTCTATTTCCAAGACTTTCAACTCTCAGCAGTTCCAGCATTGCTGAAAGGTCCAACTTCATAGTCTCCCCTGAAACTCAAGGCAAGCCCTTAGCTGTGAGCCCCTGTTAAAATCATTGAAATATTAAAATTAATTTCCAACATGCAATGGCAAAGGAATACCTTCCTATTGTTGAAGACAGAATTAACAGAATAGAAAAAATCCAATGAAATCAAGACTGATACACAGCAGGAAAAATATTAAATCCTGTAATGTATGTCCAGCACCTGGGGAAATCTGTCATGAGATATAAGCACCAAATGGCTTTGGGTGACGCTGACCCTAGGAGATGGCAAGTTGCCAACTACATGCCCTCTCTTTTGGACTGGCATCACTCAATGTCTGCTTCCTTGACAGACAATCCATGTTCCTGGCATCTCTAACTTCCTGAGGCTTAAAGTGCATGTTTGCTTTCAATCTCATACCTTCACTTCTCTCTGCCCTGCTAGAAGGTATGTTGCCTGGCCTCCCTAACTTTCTTTTGAGATCTAAATGGAAACCTCCCACAACTCTTGAATTTTGCATTCCTGTAAAACTATCACAATCTGGCAGATGCCAAGGTCTACTGCCAGCTCAAGAAGTAGTCTTGCCTCCTTGTATCATGACTATAGAGCTTTCTGAGTGCTGAGCACTATGGCTGAGCACTATGAATTGAATCGCAGTCAACAAATTCCTTAGGCAGTCCTTCTCTAGCAGGGTATCAGAGGGCTGTCTTCTCAAATGGAAGGTTTACAGTTTTGTACCCTTTTTACTGTGATGCATGGCATATAGCTGATTCCTGAGATGTCTTCAAGCCATCTTTCCTATTGGCAAGATGCAAAATATTGGCTTCTTTGTAATCCTAACCTTTTCAGCAACCTCAGCCCCAATTTTCCAGTGAGTTCTTTTATGATAAAACTACAAAATTTTTGAATCATTAAGCTCTGTTGTCTTCTCCTGATCCTCACTATTGTTCTAGATAAAAACATCCAGCAGAATCCGGGCCATAACATGAAGCTTGAGCTGTCTTGAAATTTCCTCTATGAGATCAATTATTCCACTTCCCTTAATTTCAGTTTCCCCTAAAGTGCCAATGCCTGAACAAAATGAAGACAAGTTATTGACCAGAAAGAAACATGGTTAATATCTACTCCACTCAGCCCCAACACTTTGAATTTTATTCAGCAAGAATTTTTAAATATATATATATATATATATACACACACACACACACATATATATATATATCATATGTTAACAATGATTAGATGGAGAAATGATTCAACTAAAAATAGATGATTCTTCTCTCAAAAGGTTTTCAATAGTGAAAAGAAGAAAGATGAAATAAAATGAAAGCAATAAATCCTTGTCTGTACAATAGAAAATGGAAATGTTTATGGTACTTAATGGAATTCATAATATAGGTCATTGTGATCTACACTTTTAGCTCATAAAATAATTCCTTGAAGATATATATCTAACTATAAGAAACATTTTTGCAAAAACAGTAATATGCATGTTTTAATTTTAATATTATGGCTGCATATACTTTTTGAACTTTTAATTTTCATTTTTCAAGTATTACTTTTTGTGTAAAAATTTAAACAATTATTATATTTATAAAATGTATAATTTTTTGTTCACTTTCTCTCTCCTCTCCTTTATATATCCCCAAGAAAATTGACATCTAAAGCCTGTATCAAGAAGATAGAGCCAGGATTTAGCTCAGTAGTGCCACTGCCTGCCTCACAAGTGCAAGGTCCTGAATTCAATACTTGGTACCCCCTCACACACACAGAAGACAAATTAGAATGTACTTCTGTGAGATATGCAGAAGAGAGGGTACATGTATAGGTAGTGAATCTAAAAGGTAACCAAAAATAATCCAACACTTCTTAAATAAAAACTGTATACTTTTTAATTCATGGCAATATGTTTGTCTATTGGTTCTTAATTTCACCTTGATTCTTTAGTGTCTACTACATAGAAAATCTTGGTTAAAAATAATAAAAAAGGTAAGTTTCCAAGTCTTCAGAAACATTGCTTCTTTCTATGATAGATAATGGCATTTTCTGATTATCTACCAACACTAAGCAAATACTTGTTCTTTCTTCTATGTTTTGCTTTTATAAGAGGAGGCTTGAAAGACAAAAGCTTCCAAATGCCTTTTAAATGTGCTGCTAATTTTCTACTATTAGAAATTTATGTATTTGTATAGTAGAGCGTTTGAACTTTGATCTTTTGTCCTAAGGCAAATCTATCAAAGTGAACATAATACCTCAAATCAAAATATAGAAATAACAAAAATTATCTTAGATATCTATCCATCTGTGTATGTATTTGTTTAATAATCCATGAAACAGCTCAGATAGTGAAATTGGCAAAGTTGAAGAAAAAAGAATGAAAAAATAATTGAAAATTATAAAAAGTCCTGGTGTCAGAGGAGCACAGAATGATAAATACTGTCACAAACTTAGTATAAAACAATAGCTTATCTACATTGAGTCACCTAAAATTCAAGTTTCTACAGATATGCTCCCAAAACTGTCCTAAGTAGTTTGTAGGGATCTACCAATTCATTTGATTCTTACATGGTCAAAAACAATAATTGAATGGTATTACATAGTAGGCTCCTTATTAGAACCTGCACATATCACAATGAATTACTTACAAGTAGAAAGAAGACTAAAAGGCATTTTCACAACAGAATGGAATGGAGTTAAGCATAGGATGCTACGGGGTATTATGAGTCATTATAGAGTCCAACATTCAGAAACTAAAAAGGTCAGTAATATATCAAACTTGAATTGTAAGGGAAGAAACATCACTATCCAAACAGGACGGTCTGAGGGAAGAGATGTCTAATCATATGCAGAGGTGCAGGATATGATAAGAAATTTGTTTGATACTTTTAAGCACATCTAGTATCTTAATATTTTTGGATTTTGGATGTGATAGTTATAAGTGGGATGAGAAGGGATAAGCTGCAGGGAGATTTGAGAGTATGATTGTGGGGCACTCTCATTTAAGATGAAATTAGGATATCTGTGAAGATATTGTCCCACTTAGAATTTTAGATTGAGATAATAAGCTTTAGATTTCTGAATTTTTACTCCAGAAGCTATATAAAAATGGATTCAATTTGAAAAAATTTATATCACCTTCTGTCCCTTGATATTATCATGCTGTTTTCTGATTTTTGTTCTTACCAAAATTTCTACATTTTAAACAGTAAAGCAAAACTTTCTCCCACTTCCTTTTGTAGGAAGGAGGTGGTTTCAATTTGCACTTCTGTATCTAGAGTATCACTAGCCCTGTGGTGGTCAGATATATGCATTTCCCCTTTTCATTTTTCTCATTTCATTATTTCTTTTTGCTAAACTAAATAGAATGATAGGGTATTATGCTTATGTTTTTATTTATTTTTACCTTTAGTATGGACTAAAGTATTTTGTGATCCCTTATAGGCAATGTTCTCATGTTTGCTCTGAGATCAAAAAATTTTAAGAGCCCCTTTCCAGATGTACCATGCTACTTATACTCTGAATTGTGATATCTTGTCCTCTGGAAACTTTAAAGTGCTTTAAAATGGACAGTGCAGCAAAATTTAAGCAAACATTAAATATAAACATATTACATAGTTTTGCTCTTGGATCATGCCAGGAGTTTGTTTATAGAAGCAAAAATGAAAATAATTTCATATTTTTACTACAGAAATATGCTTTTGGGTCCAAGAAGCTCTTCATCAAGTCAATAGGGTCACCATATTGAAAGCAATGAAGAAAGGTGGAAGTCAGTTGAATAAATTTGAAAGATGGATTTCTGGGGAACAGTTGGCAAAGAAAAAAATTATCTATGCCTGACCTAGAAAAGAGTTGAATCTATAACTTAACTCATTTCCAACATCTGGAAGTAAAGGATTGAAGCCTTCAAGTCAATAGGTTACGGCCTGTCATGGAAAGGTCAGAAGATTCTAGCTGAAATTCAGCCACACTCCTTGATGACGCCAGCAACATTCTGGATGTTGAACTTAGTCTGTTATGCATCACTGTGTAATCAAATCTGCTCCCTCTCCCATCAAAAAGTGGCCAAATTCTCACAATGTTTTGTTTATCCACAAAAATTCCTTACACTTGCAACAAAAGAGTACAGAGTGTATGTATGCTGTTATAAGTTACTTTAATATCATTTTCAAATTGAACTTTAGGTTTTTAATCAGCATTCATCAATTGGATAAACATGTGCATGAACTTCTTGATAAAATATCTCTACTGTTGTCTCTTTCTAATTCAGGGATCATTGACAAGAGTAAGTCATTTTCTTTTTATATTTTTACCCAGTGGTTCTTATTTCATAAGCTTTATTTCTAACAGTTACTTTGAATTTCAAATTTGTTCCAATTATAAAGTGCTGTGTATAAGAATAGCAGAGCCTCTTTTTACTAATATGTCATCAGACTGCAAACTATTTGTCAGTAATGTAAAATGAAGATGTCAGTAACCCTTCCAAAGATTATTAACCTGAAACCAGGTACAATTAACAAATCCTAAACTAATTTAGGAGGCAACGTTCTATGTGAATTGAAAGTGAACAAAAAAGGCAAATAAAGAATAATCATTGCAGTTATTAGGAATTTAGTTTTTTAGTACTTAATTGTATCAACTAGGTATAGAAAAATTAAATTTTCCTTGGTATTTTATATTTAGATAATGTGAACAGTAGAAATTGTACCTAAGAAGTTGAATACACACACACACACACACACACACACACACACACACACACGGACAAAAACACTCTTCTTGAATGAACTGTCTTCAGTTTGAGTTAAAATGTAACTTTATCTCAATTCTCTTAAGAAATTTAATTCACATTTAGAAATTTCTTTCATATTGAATACTATGAAATAAATTTTCAGAAAGAAACTAGTAATATTTTTCTTCTTATGCTTGATCCTCTTTTCTGAGGCAATTAATCATTTCTCTTTCTCTCTTATTATTTCTTTCCCTTTTAAGTAAGCATCAATAAATAAACATAATTCCACCACTTCACCCCAATACAAAAGATGCATAAACTGTGTTTTGTTTCAGGCATGTCTGAACAATATTTTGGCTCATAATCATTTTAGGAATTCTCTTGAGATTTACTTCTGCTTTCGCTTCATCTTGTATGTGTGTGGGTAAATGTATGTGCTCAGTGAGGCTTAGAATTTAAGACTCTATTCTACACAATACATCCACTCTATCAAGAGGCAAATTCTTATCTTGCTTTGATCCCTCAGGGATCATTGACTTCAAAAGAATATATTATGTTCCAAAGTGCTCCATACAGCTGTAGAGGAAGGCATAAAATTGATCCCAAGAGAATAGTTACTCAATTCAATGTGGTGTTATTCTGCTGCATACATAAGTAACTCTGCCTTTTTCTCTGCTGCGTGCCAGTTTGTGCGTGTTTGTGATCAAGGATGGTTAGACAAAGTAGAATTTTGATATTCTTCTCCAATTGTTTTCAGTTAACAATAAAGATGATATTATCAAAATAAAAACATTAATATTTTGAACCAAAATTCTTTTATGATTTATGCTACTCTGAAATACAAACAGAAAATCAGATTTTTAAAATATACAATGAGAATAAGAAGCTAATTCTGTAGGTACCTTTAAAATAGAATATGTTCTGGTGTCATTGAGGTAATTTCGGTGAGGTTATCAATAATATAATATAAATATAAAATAACTTCATTGTATAAAATAAATGAAAAGTATACGATCACTGCCTATTAATGCTACTTGATCCATATATATATATATATATGTAAATATATACATTAAATTACAACCATTAAACAAAAAATCAGATTTTGTACACAGTATTGAAATTCAACCTGTTATTTTTAAAGAAGTATGAATTCCTTGATAATGATGCATGTCTTTAAACTTTGAATCCACTAATAGGTGCAGTCCACCTACGGAAAATTTAGGGGGTGTTAATTATTCCATACAATTTTTTCCATAAATTCTCTGTTTTGTTAAAAAAATGTTAAGAGAAAAATCATGGTTCTAAGATTGGGTGTATTTTACAGATTTTGTATTTAAATATATTCAACAGATTTACTTTTTTCATTACTTAGAGAGTCCTTATTGAACTGTAGAAGTAGGATAAGGAATACTCTTCATCCTCAAAGTGTATTTGATCACAGAACCAAAGCCATTCCGCCATCCTCCAGTCTTCTTGGTATTATGTTGCTGTTTTGCAAGGTTTTGTGAATCAATAGTGTATACCTTTATATTTTGTAAGAATCATTTCGTTTGGTTCTTTTAAGGGTCCTCTTCCAGGTTTTTACATTCTTTGTTAGTGCCTTAAAAAAAGGAACACTTTCATTCATTGTCAAATGTGTCAAAATTTTTGTATTATTTGACAGCTTGAATTTTAACTGACATATCAGGTTGATATTTTCATCAGTGGAACACAGAACTCCTGTCTCTAGACATTTAAACTTTTCTTGCATATTATGCTTGGGCATAGCTAATGTGGCTAAAATATGGCAGCACTGGTTGTAAATAAAATAATAATATTTTCTGGATATACTGAAAGACACTGCTACTTTCCTTTATTTATCTATAATTAATGTTAGTAATCATTGCCCATTCCTCTTCCAATAGCAATATACTCTCATATCTCATTATGTATAATTAGGATTATAACCTTGTTCTACAGTCAAGTTAAAAATTTAAACCAAATAAAACAATTATATTTTGACACATTCAATTTATATAAATATGAGAAAGTATATTGTAATAATTCAAAGTTTCTCCTTATTTCAACTTTTTGCAAACTTATAAACTAGACATTAATCACAGTGGGGTTGCTTTTTACCAATATTTTTTACAAGTAACTGAAAAACTAATAAGACAACATAGTTCTTCCCGAAGGTCCATTTTTTCATAATTGGAAGATTTCTACATCTAATTTCTGAAAATATGTTGCTTAATTTTCCAGAATGAAACTATATACAAAGAAAAGCATTATATTTCCTTCCTGGAAAAGATTAATGCAATATAAAATGTCACATACAATTATTTGCATCGAATTTTCCCTACCTTGTCATCCTTATTCAAACAAAAAGTTTACATAAGCCTTAAAATTTGATAGAAAGAAAAGAACTCTTTTCATTTAAATTCTATGTAAGTATTATATAATATTATACAGCTGGCTGACAGTAAACAAAAATCTATAATCCTGACTCTGGGAGGTTTTTTGAATTGGAATAGGCAGAAATGGTATGTCTAAATTGACCAAGCAAGTATTTATCCATGTGTAGTAAGTTACATCTTAATATTCCAGTACTTCAAGTCTATAAATTTTTGTTAATTTATATATGTTCTTATTTGAAGGAAGACTTAACACCTATTATCAGAAAGATAAAAAAGAAAGAAAAGCAAACTTTATTTTATTGGTTTCCTTATATAATTCTTTATAGCTATATTTGCAAAATTCTACTTTATATTATTTCATTCAATAAAGTAATAAGAAATATATTACTTGATACCTTACTGTGAGTTCAAATCAGATAATAGCAGGTGATGAAATCAAGTGTTGTGATGTTTATAGCCACAATTCAAGACTGAGGAAATGATTTCTAAACATGACATTTTATATATTTTCTTGCTAATTCTAGAGTATATAGTTAAAAATGACAAGATTTTCTTCAATTTTATATTTGTAGTTTATAATTTCTTCAGCAAAATATTGTTAGTAAGTAAAAAGTCACTTCATAATTGTTTAAATATATATATATATATATATATATGTTATTGGTACATTAGCTAAACTAGGATTTGGTGAAAACAAACTTTTAAAAGTTTTTAACAGAGCATAGAAATTAGATCTTTTGGTGACACTGTGTGGTTTAAAGTCTAAGATTTATAATTGACACCAATGTCTACAGTTTGGAAGTATCTTAAAAAATAATCATTTTTCTTATTCCTATATTGATACTGAATTAGTGTTAGCATTAGCAATAACATTATCATTTCTATCATTGGCCATAAAATTTTTATAAGACCATAAAAACATCAGAGGGTATCTGTCAAAGTTAGAGCCCTTATATCCAAATTAATTGAGATATTTAGATACTACATTCAGAAATTAATTAGGTTATAACTTACCATGTGAATAATCTCACATAGAAAGATACCTTTCAACCATAGATCTATCATGGCTGCAAAAATCCACTACTACAAATCAAATTATGCAAAAAATAGGTCAAAGATAAATGGGATTTTCCTGTTAGTACTCTTCCTCAATCAATTCTATGTAACATGTATTACAGTTATCTTCCCATTTCATGCATCAAAACTTTATTTGAAGATCTTCATATCCCATAGACTATACTAAAAATGATTTTTCACTCTCTTCCTTGTTGATACACAAATACATGTTTAAACAGCCATTAATTTCTACACACTAGCTAAAAAGTCAGTTAGAATTTTATCTTAGAAGTACAAAGCTATCCAGTTTCAGTAAAGAAAGTTAATTGATTATTGAAAGCACACATAGTGTACTATTTTCCCAATTTTTCAAGGATATGACAAAAATAAGACAGGATACTCTCTTTATGGGTAACTATGTTTTCATAATAGTGGCACCTAGGAAATAATTTTTATATCTAATTAATACTTTTCTTATAAGATTTTCTCCAGTAGATTTGTTTCAATGGCCACAAAATGGAGAAATAATAATTTTTCCTAATCTAAATTGTTAGCTGTTAAATCATATAAATCCATAATCATTGTTTTCTTTTTTATGAAAACCAGTAAGTCAGAAAAGTTTTTCTTTAAGATCCTGTGACTGTATAAGATGATGAGAACAATTTCATTTACCTGTTATTGTAGATATGATGAGCATAGCTTACTAGGAAAACTATATGTAAACAAAAAAAATGAGTCTAGATTTAAGTAATTATCCTTATCCAAATAAAAACTGCATTATTGACATTTTACACCTTCTTATTAACATCAAGAAAATATATAGATGCCGATCCCAGAGCCTATAGTATTATCTACTTCATTGAGCTATAACCTCATTACCATCATACACAATAAAGCACAAAATAATACTAAGCAAATTGGCTTTTTTTGATCTGTAAGATACACACACACATTCGCGCACACACAATTTTGTGCAAACATTACCCACATGACCATACACATGCAATGATGTAAAACAATCACCCTTTGCTAAACAATACTGTCTAAAATTGAAATGCAAAAGCAAATGAAATAGAGCTCAGTTTCTTTATTTTTTATCTTTGCCTGAAAACCCTGGAAGAATTTCAAAGGCTATGTGGCCACTAAATCGTCTACCAAAAAACATAAAATGAATTTTCCTGGAGACAAGCCATCATAAAGTGTTCAAATATGTCTGTGTAATCAGAATATTAAGCATTACTTTCCAAGCCATATAATCTTATTGCATTCATTACATTGGCCATGTGGCTTGGCTTACTGATAATTGGGAGAAGATGATAACAGACTTTAAATTGATACCTTTGTCTCTTGACAGGGGCTAAGGAGGTCCTCCCAAACAATAGATAGGGACCTCAAATTACACTCAGCTAGGTTCTTTACTCATCATCTGGAAAATCATTTTAGGAAGCATTAGTGAGCAGCACAGTCTGATTTATTGGGCAAAGTTGAAAAATAGGAGAAAAGAGGGAAAGAACTTGCTTGAGGATCTGAAAGGGGCACAGCTATAATGAAAAAGATCAGATTGACCGGATAACAAAGGAGCAGGGTAAGATTTTAAAGAGTTGGGTGAAGCAAGATCAGGTTACTTGTTCTTTCTATTATAACTTTGGAAGACGGCTTTGCGAAAAGTCCTTATTGCTTGATCTGGTATAGGCATGCTGGAATCCGAGGTAACCACAGGTCTAGGGTAATGACTGGAGACTTCTCAGTGCTTAGTGGTGGGTGAAAGTCCCTCTAAATCTCTTATATAGGTGTCCTCAATCTTGAAGAGGGATGAGATAAATTATGTAAATTTAGGGCTTATCAACCTTTTTTTCCCAGGTTTTAGACAGACACTCCTCAAATGAGTAACACCTCTAAATGGAGAGCTAATCAGGGACCTGTTGAAACGTAAAGCAGTAAAATAGACAGGTCCACTATGAAGGTCAAATTTTGTTCTGCTTCTAGTTGTCTATTGCTTATCTGTAGGTCTAAGTGAAGAGTCACTGTTTTTCAACAAAAACAGTTTTTTCACTCCTGACTGACTCAGAAGAAAACAGAAATCACGTCTTAAATGTGTATCAGGTTAAAGGCTCAAAAGTTGGTCTGTCCCCTATTCCTGTGATGGCTTCTGACTGTGTTGCTTTGGCCACGTGGTAACAGAGTTCAACCTGGGGTTTCAAAACAATGGATGTATTTTTTTCCATAGTGCTTCTAACTCTCTGCCATGTTATATATTTGTATTTTTAATTGCCTTCCTTAAAATTTAATTTTTAAGAGAGCAGTACTTTTGAAAATTACATTCTCTCCAGTTTCTGCAAAATATAGATGTGCAATAAATCATTTTTGATATTTTTCTCTTTTGAAGAAAGTTTACTGGAAAATGGAACATAGTAATTAATTCATTACTACCAATGACATGATAGTATAAAACGTACAAAAATAAAAATACTTTAAAGCAGGTAGCCAAGAGATAAAGTCAAAAATAACTGGAAACCTATAAACTACAGAGGAAACATTATGAGAGGGAAATACAGCTATGATTCAGCTTGAAATATCTTCATGGTAAATTATGTCCATCATAGCAATCATTAATCCCTTCTTTCCCTTTGTGTTCATACCATTTCCTTCATCCAAAATGAAAATCTATTACATCCCACCTTGAATCTGGGATGTAACTTGCTTGACTAATAGAATCAATAAGCATGGTATCCTGGGACATCTCAATCTGGTTTATAAGAAACCTTATCTCTTTCCCCTAAACCTATTGAAATATTGCTTTCTGGAAACAAACTAATACATAACATGTTCAGCTACACTGGGACTACCATGTGATTGACCACATGGACAGACCAGGGATATTAAAACACTATGTGGAAAGAATAAAACACCAAGGAAAAACTAGGCACCAGATATTTGAATGAAATTGTTATTTTAAAATAGAGTTCTATGACTCTAGATAACTAACTGAGACCACCAAAAATCAGATATAAGTCACCCAGTCAAGATCTTCCAGAATCTCTGATTCACCTATCACAGGGAAAATATTTTTTTTTGAGCTTTGAAGTATTAAGGTACCATGCTACACAGAAATAGATAAATGGAACAATAGCAATGCTGGATGGCCAAAAAACCCTGAAAAAAACAAAAACCAAACAAACAAAAACACTACAAGCTTCTAAGACAAAAGACAAGGAGTTAGTTTCAGTTTAAACTATGCAGCATGTGTCAACTATACTGGAATTTTCAACATACATTTTTCTGATTCTTTTCTGGTTCAAAGGCTAAAATACAAAGAGCCCTATAAATGAAAGAGTTTGACTGTTGGGTAAGAGAATACATGAGGGACTATGATATTGCTTTGACATATATATTTATCTTGTTGACTTGTTTTCCAGCAACATGTAGGCGTAATAATCATAAAAGAGTCCCACTGCCCTGTACTGAATCTGCTGATGTTTTATTTATGATATGAAGGCCTTTCTTTGCCTTTTAGCTAGGCACTACAGGGATATTTCAATGAATTTTTAATTTAATTTTTACCTCTTTTAAAGCAGAACTAAAAGTGAGTCTCACAGAGGGCTCTGGTGAGCAACCAGGTATTTGTGAGGCTGCCACATGAGTAATTTTTTTCAATGACAAAGCAGGTGGCTGCCCTGGAGGGGAACATAAAAGGAATCTCAGTAATCATGTCCTACTTGAGTTGCCTATACATTGCTGACTCAACAGCTGGCTCTCTCCAGAAGAAAACAAGGCAGGAGGTAAAATATAAACCAAGAACAAATAAAACACAAGAAAAAAAATGTAATAAAACAGCCGCTGAAACAATCACCATCCTTTTTCTTTCAAAGAATGATTTTTAAGCATGTATGCTTTAAATGAAAGTCTATAAAAGAAATTACAAACAGAAATATTAATACTTTATGGGACATTGGGTCTGGTGTTTTATCAGCAAAACCTGCAAAGAAAAATTACAGTCACAAAATCCTCAAATCCTATCTTGTTTACTGAATAAAATACCTAAGCCCAGTAGAATGAAAGAAACTCTAAATGGAGTCTAAGGCCAATATCCCAGTCAGGGATTTCTAGGCTACATACGTAACATGTGAATTTCTGCCTTTATTATTGCATAAAATAAAAGTAACCTTAGGGAAAAAAAAAAAACTTGAGAGACAATTTTGAGTGGGGAAATGTCATTTGCTTTTTTAATCCAGTAGTGAAGGACATATGTTTGAGTAGATTACGAAAGCTTCATAACGATCACTAGATCTTCTGAATATGTAACTAGGCTTATTTGGCAAGATGATATTTTGTGTCAGATAGAAATAGACATGTATTTTTTTTGTTTTTTACATTTTGGGTATACAATACAGCTACATTAATCATTGGAAATTTGCATCTTTACATAATCTCTCTTCGTTCTTATTTTTCCCCCATTCCTCTGCCCTCCCTTCAACCACTCCATCCCTCCCTATTTACAAAGACTTTATTTCCATTTTACACTTTCTCATATTAATTCCTTTCCATTTTTTCCTTTCCCCTATCCCTCCCACTTCCCATTCCCCTTTGCCCCTTTTCTTCCTATTTCACATTATCTACTATACCTTTTAGTCCTTATTTACAGTTTCAGTTTCTCACACTAGAGAAACTATTTGGTATCTATACATGTGTGTCCTATTTATTTTACTTAAGAGTATTGCTTCAATGTGCATCCATTTAGCTATAAATGTCTCTAAATTTTCATTTTTTATAGCTGAGTAGTACTCTATTTTATAAAAAAAAAAAAAAACTCCCGCATTTTCTTTATCCTGTCTCCAGCTGATGGGCATTTGGGCTGTTTCCAAGTTATAGCTATTACAAACTGTGCTGCTATGAACATGAATGCACATATATCCCTGTGGTATGATTCTTTTAATTCTTTGGGGATGATTTTTTAAATTCTTTTTGGGAAGCAGGGGAATAGCTGAGACAAATGGGACTTCCAGTCCTAGTTCTTTGAGGTATCTCTGTACCGATTTCTACAGTGGTTGTAACAGTCTATACTCCCACCAGCAGTGGAGCAGAGTTCCTGTTTTCCCACAGCCCTGCTAACATTTGTTATTGGTTGATTTCATGATAGCAGTCATTCTTTCTGGGGTGAGGTGGAATCTCAGTGTTGTTTTTATTTGCATATCTCAAATAACTAATGATGTTGAACATTTTTTCATACGTTTATTTTCTGTTTCTACTTCTCTGTCTGAGAAATGTCTGTTCATTTCAGATGGCCATTTTGGGATTGGGTCTTTAAATTTGGGAGGTCTGGTTTTTGAATGTTCTTTATATAATCTAGATAGTAGACCTTAGTCTGAGGGAGAGCTCGTGAAAACTTTTTACCATATTGTGGGTTGTCTCTTCACAGTGTTGTTGGTTTCTCTTGCTATGCAGAAGCTTTTTAATAAGAAGAGATCCCATGTGTTGATTGTGCTAGTTCATGGGCAACTGAGGTTTTGTACATAAAATCTTTTCCTACACCACTATCTTCAAGAGTTCTTCCTAAACTCTCTTCCAGCTGGTTTAGTGTTTCTGTTTTAATATTTAGATCATTAATCCATTTAGATTTTAGTTTAGTGCATGGTGAAAGATATAAGTCTAGTTTTAGTCTTTGGCAAGTTGAAACCCAATTTTTCCAGCACCAGTTATTAAAGAGGCTATCTTTCCTCCAGTGAGGGTATTTGGCTCCTTTGCTGAAGATGAGGTGGCTGAGTGTGTCTGGAGTTGTTTCTGCATCTTCTAATCTGTTCCACTGGTCCTCCAGTCTATTTCTTTGCCAGTACCATGCTGTTTTTATCACAGTAGCTTTGTAGTATAGTTTCAAGTTGGGGGTTGTAATACCCGCTGCCATGTCTCTATTACCTAGAATTTATTTTGCTATTCTGGGTCTCTTCTTGTTCCAAATGAATTTTTGGATTGTTTTCTCAAGATCCATGAAGTATGCTGGTGAGATTTCACTTGGGATTGCATTGAATCTATATAACAATTTTGGAAATATGAACATTTTCACTATATTGATCCTTCCTACCCAGGAGCAGAAGATGTCTTTCCATTTTCTGACATCATCTTCAATCTCTCTTTTCAGAGTGGTATAATTTTCATAGAAGAGGTCTTTGCTTTCTTTTGTTAGGTTGATTCCTAGGTATTTCAGTTTTTTGAATGCTATTGTAAAAGGATTTGTTTGCCCTATTTCTCTCTTAGTGAATCTGTTGATTGCTGTGTGTTGACCTTTTATTCAGCTACTTTACTGAATTTTGTTATCAAGTCTAGAAGACTTTTGCTGGAGTTCTTGGGGTCTTCTATATAGAGTATCATGTCATCTGCAAATAATGACAGTTTGACTTCTTCATTTCCTATCTTTATTCCTTTTATTTCCTTCTCTTGTCTAATTGCTGTGGCTAATGTTTCCAAAACTATATTGAACAAGAGTGGTGATAGTGGACATCCTTGTCTTGTTCCTGATTTTAGTGTGAAGGATTTCAGTTTTTGGCCATTTAGTATGATATTGGCTTTTGGTTTTTCATAGATGGCTTTTATCAGCTTGAGGTAGAGACCATCTATTCCAATTTTTATAAGGTTTTTATCATAAATGCATGTTGGATTTTGTCAAATGCTTTTTCTGCATCTATTGAGATGATTGTATGGTTTTTGTCCTTGGCTCTATTGATATAGTGTATTACATTTATTGATTTTCATATGTTGACATGTATTATTTTTTAAAGGTGGAAAGTTATATGAAAAGATTGAAATATTAAGGCCAGACACTGAGAGTAGCAGAATAGTAGAGGTTTTTTTTCCCCTAGATCACCTGAAAGTAGAGGAGAAACTGTCTGTGTGGGGGTATTCCCTTGAAAGGACTGCATCTCCTCCATTGGCCCCCAGTACTAGGGGATGCACTCATGGTTGGGCTAAAGCCCTAACTTCTATTTGAGTGTGGATATCAAAATGTTTTTGATATTATATTAGAAAAATGGTAACAGGAACTCAGAAGAAAGAGAGAGAAAGGAAGAAAAGAGTAAACACCCTATCTCTAATGATAAGGCAAACAAATAAAAAAAATCAGAAAAACTCTGTGTGATAATGTAATACTTTTAATATATATATATTTTGAAATATTATCATTACCATTTCCCTAACAAAATGCTTTTGCAAAATTGATCCTGAGTTCTTTTATTTCCCATTATTCAATAGTGTGGCATCATTTATAAAACTAATCAGATCTCTTTAGTGCAGAGACAAGAGCTTGCACCATGTTCCCTTACCTTTCTTTACTGAACCTTCTTTACTTTTCTGCAGACCAGCCATTATGTCTCTAATCCCACAGTAGCTGATTACCAGTTTTAGGGTATTTTTACAGCCTCTCCATTCTACTTGAACAGCCTTCTGGCGTTCCAACACTACCATTTTGTCACTCTCTATCATATACAGCTTCACTTGTGTATATTGTTTTGCTTTCAAAATATCAAGTAAACTCAGACCATGGGAAGAAAACATCAACACTTTCAGAATAATTTTGCAACCCTCATTCTCCACCACTTACTATAAATGACTTTGTTTTACAATTTATGCAACAATCTGTTTAAACCGCATTTGTCCTTCTGGAATGTAGACTCCAGGAGTATAGGAGTCAGGCCTGTCAACACAATCATTGTCTCCTAAAGTGTAGCAGGAAACCTACAACAATAGGAATTTAACAAGCATCAGTTAAATAATAATAAAATATGAATACTCTAAATATATGTACTCATACATATAGAAAGAATAAAACATAGGGCCAGGGATTTAGCTTAGTGGTTTCGTCGCCTGCTGTGCAAGCACAAGGACCTGAGTTCAATCCCCGAGTAAAGAATAAAACATAAATGGAGCTAAGGACAACTGATTCATCTCAATAACCAGATATTATTTTAAGTATGATCATAAGGGGAAGAATATTGATAGGTCTAAAAATATATATTTTCATTCTGATTAACTATTGAAGTCCTATATATTTTCAATGTACATACCTTAGTAAAACTTTAAGAAAGTACAGTCCAGTCCAATAGAATTTTCTGCCATGCTTGAACTTTGCTGTGTAAACATATTAGTTATTGGTTCTATGCAGCCATTGGGCAGTTGAAATGTGGCTAGTGAGACTGAGAAACTTACCTTTAATTTTAATTACAATTAACTTAAAATTGAATAGTTAAAAGGAGGATAGTGGATATAATATTGGACAGCATAGCTAAGCAACAGAAAACCTATATGGCAAATATCCCTTATTAGTTGTATTTTTAAAGAGTACAAGACAGGAGTCAAAATCTATAGAGACAATAGGATGGAACAAAATGCAAGGCTTAGGTGTCTACTTTGCCCTCAGAAAAAACTCTAAGTTCTTTAATGTATATCTATAAGGGACCCCTATTGCAACTATTCCCTTATCGTGTGTAACATCTTAGACTGGTGAGGTGAATAAATAAGTTATTTTCAAGTGTTAATGACAAATGCTAGATTTTGGCAGAAAATCATTAGTGTTTCCATGAATAATAAGTACTCATGTCATTTAGGTATACATTGACTAAATCCTAACCATATACTACTATGTACTCTCATTCTGGAGAATTAATGTCAAAACATAGCAAACTCTGCTCTTGTGGCAATGTATTTGAACTTTGTCAACATCCTATTGATGAGAGACAACTGGAGCTCTGCAATAGGGCTTGTTAAAATTCAGGACAGCACATATCTGCACATGTGAAAATGTAGAAGTAATATCCATCTACAGAAACCCGAGTGCCAGCCTCAGTTAAATGCCAAGCACAATTCCAGTGCATCCGCTGGGGGCATATGCTTGTCACAGCCTAGTAGTCAACTGTATAATGACAAACAAATATATAGCATATCATTTTTAGATAATTTTATATTTTAATTAGTCTTTGCAATTATAATTTTTGAGGCTTTGTGCCTGAGTTTTTGTTTTTATCATGGCAAGTAACCAGTTCTTTATATTGTTAGTGAATTAACTTGAAACCAAATATTTTATTATTCTTTCAAGTTGATCTAACAGTTTAATTGAAGAATACAAACAAGCTATTAAAATGCATCTTCTTAGCATTGTGAATGTAAATTTTCGCCATGGTCCTCAAATCCAAAAAGTCAATCAATTATATTAAATTTTTCATTATCCCCAATCCTAGATGTGAATTGTTATGTGTACTTAATGAATCTCATTTCTCTTAATAAACCCCTTATTGTAATGTAGCTGTTGTCACTTTAAGTTATAAGCCAGATTTATTCCTATGAAATATCACTTTATATGTATAGAACAGTTTTATTTCAACAAGATTCCACTTTCACATTAGAGATTCCAGTTGTAGTACATATCATATCTACTTTGCCCTCCAATCTAGGATGGAACAATTGCACATTTATATTGTTTCTTTAAAATCATATTTAATCTCTAAGCCCATAATATGGAAAGAAACTCCATTTGGGTCACTACTGGGTATTTGGCCTTAGTAGAGTCAGACAAACATCTTGAAGTTATTGTGGTCATATTTGCTTATGATCCATATGTTTCCTAAAGACAGAGAGGTCATCTGCCACACCTATAAATCTCTTAGGATTAGCACCAGCCTCCCAAAAGGGTCATTCCACTTCTCCCTAGACAGAGACTGAGCAGGATGAAACACCTAAATATCTGGGGATTGTAAAAATTCCTATCCCCTCCATAGTCTAGAGACAAGTTTCTCAAATGCTCAGTGAAATTTTGTTCCAGTTACTACCACTTTTTTTTCAGTACATTTTCTAGGGGTGGAGTAATAAAATATTTAGAAACGTTTTCCTTCAAAATTGATTATGAGCCAGGGATTTAGCTCAGTGGTTCAGCTGCCTGCCCTCTAAGCACAAGGGCCCGATTTCAATCCCAGGTACAAAAAAAAAAAAAAAAAAAAAAGATTATGAATCAGTACAAAATTATCAGGAATTACAAATACAGGGATCTTTAAATTGACCAAACACAAACAACCAGTTGAAAGGTACTGACTTATAAAAAGCTGCTCGACTTTGGGTAAGAGTACTAGAACTCAATGGAATTATTCCCGGAAGTTGCTTTCATCAGTCCCCACTTCCCAGTTCAGATTAGCAGGCACAATGTGGAGAGCCCATAAAAACCTGTTACAGAACTTCACTGCCAGAGGGAACAAACTTGATTTTGAGCAGAAGGCACAGAAATCATGACCATTGGCATTTGTCAGTAAGCACAGTAAAATTAGTAGGAAATTATCACAGTAAAGTGATGACACTTTTAACCTGAAATTAAGCTGTTCTTTGAATGAGCAGTGAACTGGCTGCCCAGTCAGAAATTCAACAGGGAAATTCTAGAAATGAGAGAGAAAGAGACACAGAGAGTCTAGAAAAGTTCTCTACTTATTCATGGATAACCAGAAAACCATAATAAGGAGAAGAAGGTAGGATTTTGAAATACTCAATACAGTGATTGAAAAGAAGAATAAAGAATTTCAAATAATTTACTCCCCTAGTTAACATCATATATAAAATATTTCTGCTAAGTGAAAAAAGCCAAACTAAAGGGCTATATACTATATGGTTCCATTTATATAAAATTTTCATAACAGGTAAACTGTAGAGATGAAAGTAGATTAGTGAGTTTGCGAACCTGAATAGGGATGGTGTAATTGAAAAGGAGGACACAATAGTACTCTGAGTCATCAACCAATGACCTACAGTTGTATTGTGAAGATAGTTGCACCTGTGAATTTCCTTTAAAAGATTGAATTTTGTACTAATAATGGATATATTTTATGGTATTTCAGTCATATTCATTAAATTCAGGTATAAAAAAATCTAATACATTCTCTTCTCAAAGGTTCTCTAGAAAGTCAGTACTTGAGTCTTTCAATGATGGTGCAAAGTTGCTGATAGAAAGACTCATTCAAAATCTCTGACTTGATTACTTTGTGTTAACCTGTTATGTTCATGTGAAATTGGCTTATGCTGTGTTTAAGTTTAGAAGATTAATTTTAACATGCTTCTCAGTCTATGTTTATAAGCTTATTAATATTATCTATAGTCAAATGATCTATTTCTGATAAATGGAAATTTTTGTTATTGAATAGTAAGTAAATCATTTGGAAATCTTAATGTGAAATAGGAAAAAAAGGTCCAAAGGGGAAGGTGAAGGGGAAATAGGAGGGGTAAGGGAAAGGAAAGAAGGGAAAGGAAAAAATATGAGGAAAGGGAAAAATGGAAACAAAGTCTTTGTAAATAGGGAGGGGCTTGAGGGGTTGAAGGGGGAGTAGGAGAATGGGGAAAAAATAAGAACCAAGATAAATCATATAAAGGTACAAATTTCCAACAATGAATGCAATCATATTGTATACCTAAAATGTACCAATAAACTTAATGAATACTAAAAAAAGAATCATCTGTGACTTGACAGACAAAATTTATGCACCTGTATGTGTTAAAATTTTGCAAAAAAGTACTTTCCCTTTTCTCTGTTCTCTTTTTGTAGCAAAAACTGACACAACTAATATTTTCCTAGACTCCTTCAAGTTGAGAATGCAGTAATTAAGCTCAATATTGAATTCCAGCAACATTAAATCATTAGCCATCCTTTCAAGATTCTTGGTGACAATGAGGTCATCTCATCTGTGCACACAGATGATGTCTTCTTGTTTATCCTATTTCTCTCTGTGATAGACAGACAGGTAATTGTTCATAATGTTCTCCTTATTTAAGCTTTGACTCAGCTCTTTATTGATAATTGCTTTGTTGTTTTGTTTTGTTTGCGTTGTGCTGGGAGATTGAACCCAGTTCCTTCATACTGAGCTATGCCTCCCCCCTTTATTATGAAACTCGGTCTTGCCAAGTGGCTAATTTTCCCAGGATGGGCTCAAACCCGCCTTCCTCCTGCCTCAGATTTCCAGACTGCTTGTATTACAGGCATGCGTCTCCATGTACTTACAATGCTGTTTTTCATGAGGTTAACCCGATCTCTCTGCTAAATATTAGAAATATTCTGTTGATCAGTTTTCCATCCGTAGCTATGAAATAAAGAAACCACCTTTAGTATCCATTTCTGTTTCCCTATTTACCAAGTCACAGAGCAGGCTTTTCTCGATTATTTTATTTAGTTTCCTCATCTGGTCATTTTTAGAATATTCAATGTTAGAACTTGAATCAGAGATAGAAGGGCCATATCAATAACTCAGAGCTCTTCATTCTTAACAATGTACATTAATCAGATTTTATCTCATTAAAGAAACACTCCATAATCTCAGAGAATTACAACTAAAAGAGATATTTATTTCTCTGCTCATACATCTGTTGGTCAGGTGAAATGACTCTTATTTAGGATTTAGTTCTAGTTCAAGTCTGCCTGCTGTGTCTTCATAACTTTGGAATCAATATCTACCCAGGGACATTCTCACTGATGTCTATAGGAGAGCAGGAGGAAAATCCAAACCAGGAAAGCATTTTCAAAACCACTCCCCGTGTCTTGTAGAATGGTCACAACCAAGTCTGCACAGAGGGTAGATATGTTCTGCCGCCGAGAAGAGTAAAAGAAGTAAATTCCCATGGCTGAAAAGCATGGATATATTTTAGCAAGTCAAAATTGGAAGAGAAATTCAATCTGTAAAACAATAAGAGTCTATTAACTCAGGACCAAGTGTAGATATAGTATCTTAACCCTGTTTCTTCAGAATCACTTTTTACCAGTAAAAATATTCGCTTTTCAGATCCATTTTATTGAGTATCTTATGCCATTTTATGTTTTATACACACCCAAACAAATCTCAGTACCATGAAACAGTCACATGGGTATTCTGCTCACATATTTATAGCTGATTGCTACAGCTATGCTTCAGGGTACAGGTCTGCTGGATTGGCTCTTTGAGTATATTTTATTGTTGTGCCAAAAAGGAGAGAATGTATATGTCTATAAATATTTTTCTTAGGGCAAAGACATTTGTATAAGTAGTCAACCAAATTAAAGAAGTAGTTTGTTTCAACTTGCTAATATTTCATTTTTCAAAGCAAATCACATAGACAAACCCAGAGTCAAGGCGACATGTTTTCGCTTCCTGCTGCATAAAGCGAGAGTCAGCCATCTTCATCAAAAGTAGTTATTTCCCTCTCACATATTCTAAGGGTATATTATCTAACTTTAGAGGTACCTTTAGAGGTAGATAGAGGTTTTTACCAAATTACTTAAAAACACTTAAAAGTTTGGACTTTTATATTTCCTCTAAATTCTCTTTTAAATTTGCTGGTTCCTTTTTGAGCTCATTATATTTTTTTCTTGCTTTACCATGGCAGCTAGCTCATGCTTTTGAATTTTTGCATCTAAACCTTCCTGCCCAAAGCAACAAGTTTATTAAGTACCTTGCCTGATGTGCAAGTTACTGTACAAAGCAGTTTTATTAAATATGTTATCATTACAGGATATAGACTACACTTTTTGATGGCTTTGAGATGTTTTCCTGCTAATTGCCAATGCATGTACGTTAGGTTTGTTTGTTTGTTTGTTTGTTTTGCTATGACAACCCATCTATTCACATACTAGAATTGGTGTTGGTCTAAGTTTGGCTAGGAAGGCAGAAGTTACTGTATGTAAACTGAATTAAACCAAAGATTAATATAGAAGTAAATTAAAAGTGCACAAAGATCAAAGAAACTAGGGAACAGATTGGAGAATCTGACACTGAAACAGATGAGGCAATTACTGTGAATATTTTGTCTATGTACAAGTAGATACTGAACTCCCTTCATAAAACAATGTCTTCTGCTTTCCATCTCCTTTGAAAATCTCACATGAGCTTCTTTCTTCAGCAAAGTATTAAAAATAATGCAGGATTCTGAGAGACATAATAATTTGTCTTAGGACATGATAAAATGGATTAATGACAGAAAATCCAAATCATTATATTTATTATATTATTATATTTATATTTATTGTATTTATATTTATTAACTTCTTAATTGCTAGGACAAACTACCTGACACCTGTAACTTAAAATGAAGAGAGCCTTAATTTGGCTCAAGGTTTCAGAGATTTCAGTCCATGGTAAGCTGATTCCAATGCAGGAAACATCATGATAATAGAGATTGGCAGAGGAATGCTGCTCAACACATGGCATCCAGGAATCAGAACACTGGAAAGAGCACTAAAAATGGAGAGACAAGGTATCTAATGTAGTGCTCACGGTTGTATCTTCATGACCCACTTGGGCACATCCACAATTGTGCTTTATTAATCTCCTAAGAGGTTCTAAGCCAATCACATCAACAATCAAAATTAACTCTCACAGTCATGTTTTCACAAGCAGACAAATTTGAACCCAAAGAGATTAAAAAGTCTAATTCCAAACTGTAGGATACCTATGAACCCTAAATTAAGTCAAAATTATATATATGTAGACAAGGGATTAGGTTATTAACCTGGAACTAAGTGGACTACAGAAGAAATTACAGAACATTTATATACACATTTTAAAGATTATTTTTCTTTCTTGCAAAAAAAATTAACTGAGGATACTAGATCAATTACCTGCATATCACTATATCTTGTGAGCCAAATTTTTAAATAAATGACAGTGAAAATCTCATATTCTCCACATATACAATATAAATATAACAGATATATCTTTGGTTTATTTATTGTTCTTTCTGTTTATTTGTCAATTTTACATGTTTCTCTCTCTCTATATATATATATAAGTAAATGTGTATATATTTGGTTATAATATATAATATAATATAATATATATAATATATATTATTATATATATTATAATATATAATATAATATATAATAATATATATAATAATATATATAATATATATTATAATATATATTATAATATATAATATATATATTATAATATATAATAATATATAATATATAATATATCTCAGTATATAATACTGAGATTTAAGAATCAACTTGAAATTATTATTTTACTCACGCACACAGTTAATTACTATTAACATATTTAGTTGTATAATACTGGAGATATTTCCTGATTAGAAATTTTAATGGTGAAATTCTTAGAGGAAACCATAATTTTGCAAGATTCATATTGATAGTCTTGAAAATAATAGCCAGTATATTGGGGTATAACAATAAAAATGAAAAACTAGATAGTTATTAAGCATCCTCTGTATTTCATGGTATTTAGTGACAAAGGAAAATGATTAGATAATATTGTACAGTATAATACAGTAAAATTTTCCAACTAAAATTAGAATATATCAATTTTAGTTTTACTTTTTTCACTTGATGTGTGATTTAGACCTATAAATTTAACTTTACAAATCTGTTTGCCTGAAATATAAAACTAAAGGATCAGACTACATTACCATCAAAAGTCACCATGTGACATAATGAAAATAGCATGAACATATAAACATATAATGTAAGATTAAGAGAAACAAGCATTACAAGTAACAGCAATATTTTTACATTTTTATTTTCATATGCAAACCTACTTGTATGCTAACAAAAAATTGTTTGGCTTGGGGAATGCAGTGACTCAGGTAACATGCCTCAGTGCTACAATACATGGCCTATGTCCTCCAGGGGATCAGCCAGCCTTTTTCACATACCAATCACAAAAGGTCACATGAGCACTGGAGGACCACTCCAAATAAGTGTTCTTCATACCTGTTTGCTAAAGTCCTATTAGCCTAAGCATAGCCCAAAGTCAAGCCTTGTTTAAGAGACAGTGAAATAGATCTTCCATTTTAACAAAGGAAATGCTCAAAATCATCACAAAGTGGTGGAAAGAATGAGTGGAAAGTGAGTGAAAATGAGTGGAAAGAATTTGTGAACAATTCTGTAGTCTCCCATGTTCCTTCATATGCAGCCAAAGCAAACTATACAACTTCTTATATAATTAACAGAATCTCCCATATTTTAGATTGCTGTTAGTTCCCTATACCTCTAACATTTCCTCCTATTTTTGTAATTTATTTATATTCTTTCAAAGTGCTGAACATAGAGTAATTTAGGAACTTCCAGATTTTATTGGCAAAAGATAAAAGGATAAAAGAATGAGACAATCTTGAAATTTTTAAGTGTTGAGGAGGCTTCATGATAGAAAACCTTTGCTAAAGGATAATGTAGAGACATAAGATTCAAACTTTTTTGTGGCATTTCAAAGCAAGGGATATGTACAGGAAAATGTACAAAGTTATTTATTTTTTTCAAAATTAGATCTAGAAATAATCATGCCTTAACAATGCAATTCAGAAATAAAGCAAAAGTCTCATGTTAAGTACTGTCTGTTAGAATTTCACTGCAAGAAAGTTAAGTTTTTGAGCACTGAGAACTGCTCTAATATATAGTAAAATTTGAAAGAAAGCAGACAGTGACAGAAGTATAATGAATATATGAGACTACAAAGGAGAAAGGCTGCATTGCACGATTCTTGTTAGTCTGAACAAATTTAGTCACAAAATATTCAAATTTTGCAAATAAAATCATTACATTGTTGTTCTCTCAAGAACATTTATTATTTATTCACTTATATTTCTGAATGTGTGAACTAATGAAACTGGAAAAACAATTTGGAAAAAAATAAGACCTCTCCATTTCTTACAAAGCCATCAGTTCTTATTTTAAATGACACTATTTAAACTATGCATAAATGCTATTTTTATTTAAATATTCATACCAGAAAGTATGAAATCTTAGAAAATTGCCTGCAGGATGCTTGTTCATGTGCTTCTGTCATTAATCAAAAACACAATATGTTGTTGTTAAATGTAGTCATCTTGTTCCAAAACAAATCTCTTGAACTTACTCCTTATCTAACTGAAATTTTGTATCCTTTAATCACATCTCCCTCACCTCCCCACCCCTATCACTCTTATCAGACCCTGGTAACCACCATTCTTTCTGTTTCTATGCATAAATGATTTTTAGATTGAACAGATGAGTGAGCGTGTGTGTTATTTGGCTTTATGTGCTTAGCTTATTTCATTTGACATAACATCTATTCACGTTGTTGCAAATGACAAGATCTCCTTGTTTTAAGGCTTAATAGTATTCCATAGTGTTTGTGTACAACATTTTCTTTTTCCATTCATACACTGATGAACATTATTTTTATTCTATATCTTGGTTATTGTGAAAAATGCTGGATTAAACATGAGAATGCAGATTTATCTTCAACAAACTGAGTTTATTTCCTTTAGATATATTCAGTAGTGACAATGCTGGATCATATAGTAGGTTTATTTTTAATTTTTGCAGAACTTACATACTGGTTTCTAGAACAGCTGGACCAGCTTGATTTGGTACCAATAGTGTGCATGAGTTCTTTTTCTCTACACCCTTACCAACTCTTGTTATTTTTTGTCTTTTTGATAATAGCCATCTAACTAATGTGGAGTACTATCCCATTGTAGTTTTGATTTACATTTCAGTGATGAATATTGATGTAGAACATGATTTTATATACCTGATGACAATCTATATAGCAAGATGTCTGTTCATATCCTTGGCCCATTTTTAATCAGGTAAATTGTTTCCCAGCTATTGAGTTATTTGCATTATTTATATATTTTAGATATCAACCCCTTATCAGATTAAAAGCATACAAATATTTTCTACCATTTTATACATTGTCTCTTTGCTATATCGATCATTTTCTTTTTGGTGCAAAAGCTCTTTAGTGATCAAATCCCATTTGTCTAATTTTTATTTTGGTTCCTATGCTTTGGGAATCATTTAAAAATTAAGCACCTAAAATAACATAACAGCTTTTTTCCTTGTATTTTCTTTGAGGAGTTTCATACATTTGAGTCTTATAATTAAATTTTTAAACCATTTGAGTGATTTTCATATATAAGTACAAGATGAGGTTCTAGTTGTTTGTTCTTTTGATGGTATACAATAAATCTTAAAATCATTCTTCATTGCTTTTCATGCTTTTCTTCTTGTCTTTTTTGATTGTATATTTTCCAATCATCAGTCCATGATTTCACAGATACTTTTTTGTCTTATCAATACATCTATCATGTTCCCTCTTGCCTCTTTATTTTTTTCCCTCAAATTTTTAGCCCCACAATTTCTATTTGACTTTTTATTATTATTTCCTTGGTAATTATTTTGTAGCATTCATGATGTCATTTTCCCCTAATTGTTCTTATTTCTTGTGGTCATGTTGATGTCTACTCACTTGAAGATGTAGATTCTCATCCAGGGCTTCTTATACTGCTGAAAAATTTAAAAACTCTGTCAAGAAATCTTGAGCATGTTTTCTGGCATGATCAACAAGCCCAAGGCCCTTGCTATAGTTATAAAGCTGAGGCTATCCTGACACTTGGGACAGCTGTAGTTTCTGCACTACACAGGTGTACCAGAATGTTTGGGGATACCTGCTGATGAGAGAGGTTCTGAATCACTTGATGCTGAGGTTGGTCCAATGTTGTGGACCAAGGATGAATCTATCATAAAGGCCTCTCTTAGTCACTTTTCTCATCACTAGTGCACAATACCCAACTCACAACTTAAAGGAGGAGAGGTTTATTTAGTCCAGGGTTGGCTGGCTAAAAAGAAGGAACAGCATGGGAGATGAGTATAATGGAGAGCTGCTTGTGTCACGGAAGATAGGAAACAGAAAGGTGAACAGAGGAACTGGGAAGGAAACGTTTACAAGCCTACTCCCAGTGATCTGTCTCCTCTGACCAACAGCAATCCAGATATACAGGCCCCATAATCTAATTACCTCCCCAAATTCCCATCTTCACATGAAGGGTTTGGAGAGTCATCTGGAGATAAACCATAACATTTCAATACTGGCCCTCAAAAGACTCATACACAATTCTTTATGCAAAATACATTCAGTTCAACTCTAAGAGTTACCAAAATTCGAATAATTCCAGCATTGTAGAAAGTCTAAGTCCAAAGTCTATGAGACCTAAGGCAAACTCTTGCCTGTAGGCGCAAGTAAAAAATCAAAAGAAAGTTAAATACTACTTCCAAAATACTGTAGCACAGGATAAACTTTTCATTTCAAATGGAAGGAACAGGGGCATAGGAAGAAATCAGACCAAAACCCAGCAAGGCAAATATTAAATCCTGTAGCTCTATATACAGCAAGCAGTGTGAGTTTAACTCCAAATGCCATAGGTCACCCTAACACTACGGCATTGCCAATAGTTGTACCTCTCTTGGCTTCTTTTTTGGTTTGGCTGTGCTCATTCCTTGTGGCTTTCCTCAGAAGTTCAATGTCCTTGGTCTGTCCAACTTCTTGGGGTCTCTACTATACTTTTGACTTCACTCCCACATCTCTAAGCATTGTGCTCTCAGGAGCATACTGGCTGTCCTCCCAGACTTTCTTCTGAAATTTGGGTGGAAGCCTCTATGAACCATACCTCTGCATGCACATAAAATAGTACCACATGGATGAAGCCAAGATCTTCTGCCCACTGGACAAGAAGCCAGACCCTTTTGCAAGTTGTCAGTTGTTACAGAGGCCTCTAAGGGAGTACAGGGCTGAGAATACTGAACTGAATCCTGGGGAATGAATTCCCTAGGCAGCTTTTCTCCAACAGAGTGCCTTTGGGTGCTCAAAGAAAATCACTTTTTCAAGTCAAAGGTGTGTGTGTGTGTGTTGAGACAAGGTCTTATGGTTTCTTGACATCCTCTCCAACCATTTTTCAATTATCCTAATCCAAAGTAATTGACTTCTTTTTAATGCTAATGTTTTTAGCAAAGAAGCTCTCTTCTCTTACTTTGCAGGCCCTAACTTTACCACTTTACTGGAGTTTCCTTTCTGGCCAAACTCAAAACCAGTTACCTAAGCTGTTTTTTCTTGATTCTCAACCTAGAGATGACTAAAACCCTGCAACAGTACCCATATTAGACCCTCAATGTTAGGATGCCTTCAAATTTCCTCCACCAAATTAATTTGCCCACTTCTCCCACACTGAATTCAGTCTCATGGCCAGATTTTGTCACAGCAACAATGCCACTTCTGATATCCAAATATGGTTTAGTCACATTCCTCAACATTAGGACACATAACTTTTAAATTACTACAAAATTATATGGAATAAAGAATATGAACCTCATAGACTACAAGTGAGATTCTGATCTTAGACAAATTGCAAATTCTCTAAACTTCAGTGTCCTTATATCATTAAAATACTATAATAATTCATAAATTGTTTCCAGAAGTAATTTAATGTACATAAAACTTTTTGAAAATCACATACAAGTATAAATATTTATATAATTTTAGGTATATTTTATGTTCCATACAAGCGTAAAAGATGTAAAGAATATGTACTTTAAAATTGTCAAGAAAAAATATAAAACAATTATAAATGTCAATTGTTTTGATACTTTAGACCTATCTCTGAGCAGAAACTTTAAATTCATTGTCTTTAGTCCTACTTAGACCTTTATTAGCAAGTTTTTACTATATGCATTTTATAGTCGAAGACAAAGAATCACTTATCATTAACCACCATAGAATTAGAGTCTTATTTAAAATTTTCCCACTGCTATATCTGTGATCACCATCATTATACCTTTTCAAAAATATAGAGTTGGGGAAAGTGGATAAAATAACTGAAAAATACTGTAATTTAAATCTTTTTTTAAAACGTAAGGAGCATATTTTTATTAACCTACTAGAGTTCTGATTACTTGCATTAAACTTCTTCAAGTGTATCTAAAATTAAAATATCCAAATGAGTTTGGTTAATTACACTTTTTATTGTGTCTACTTCTGTGTGCCATGTGTGTGCATGTGTGTGTGTGTGTGTGTGTGTGCGCGTGTGTGTGTTGTGTTGCAGGCTGGTAAGGATTCTATGCATAGTCACCAGAGAACCAAGTATTATGAACTGTATTCAGTTTTGTTTAAGATTGTTCCTATGAGACAATCTTAGTTACTTTTTTCACTGTTGGAACAAAATATCTGACACAAGTTATAAAAAAAAAGTTTATTTCAGCTTATAATTTGTAGAAGTTTCAAATTCAAAAGAATGGGCTGGCTCCAAGGCAGGACAGCATGGCACAGGGGCACGGTACAGGAGAAACAGTCCACATCAAGGCAGTCAGGAAGCAGCAAGTGAAGCAGCAACAACTCTATCTTCCCTCTCCATTTTATCACATCCAGGCAATAACCCTTTTGATTGGTGCCACCCATACCTAGGGTGAGGCTTCCACTATCCACACCCAGAATTATGCTAATTTCAATCATTGGACAAATTTAGTACCACATACCCTTAATCCCAGTACCACATGCCCTAGATCTAGGCATCTCTGAAAAGCCCCACCTATGAGCTCATGAAGCTTTGAGAGGACATCTAGATACAAGTCATAGTAGACACCATGGCTAAAAATAGTCTACCTTTAAGGGAGACATTACAGATTTGTCAAGAAATAATGTAGTATAATAGAACTACCAATAAAGAAGAAATATTTGATGAACTCATTTTGTAACCAAAACCAGTTTTGATGTAGCCATCAATTTTACATTAAAGTATCACTTTTGAATCTACAATTTTGGTTTCTGACATTTATCAGTAATGTCTTTTCAAATATATACCAAAAATATATCCAACTGCTTTGATTTAAAATATATCTTACAAGGTGATTCAAGAATCACTAAAGAAAATATCATTCAGAGCTGTGGCTCTTTTGCCTGTTAAGTCAAAATAGGGAAGTAAAAGAAGAGAAATGAAAGGAAAAGAAGAGGGCAAAAGGCAGGAAAAAAGGAAAAGCAATGATGAAATAATAAAGGAGAATACTTTTTAAACAGAATGTAAATCAGAGTTTATATTAAGTAAAAACTTACACTGATTGAAATTTATATGTGGAGAGTTAGTATATTATGCGTTGTTAAATATCTTGCATTTCCTTTAACTTAATCATTGGTGACATTATTTTTAGAACCTGCATTCAAGCATTGATAGAATAAAAGCTTACTCTCACTATATTTCTCATACCAATTTAAAACTTTGTCTTAAATACAAGATGAACTACGTCTGCTACAAAACTGCAATGGTTGCGGAAATGTTGCCTGGAAGAATTCTGTCTCTAAATTGAAGTTCCTCCAAAGTCAAAGATAAATGGTAACAATTCTTGCCAAAATAAAGGGATAAGGGTAGACTATTATTTACATGGAGTTAATAACAAAATATATAGGTGTAAAAATTGTATTCCCTATAAAGAATTTTTGATTACTAAAGTTGAACTTCAGTTGAGGGTTGTCTATGTGTTCCACTAATTGGAGAAACATAAAGATTGTATTCTACATGTTTCAGAAGCTTATTTTAAGTAGTAGCTACACTGACTTACTTTAGTTTGTGTTTTTTGTTTGTCTGTTTGTTTTGGAATCTTTAAAAACTTTCTTTGAATTTGTGAAAGTCAGTTCTAGTATCCCTGGAGTAATCACAGAGGAAAGTTTCATTTGTTGGTGATCAGTCACAATTGAAGAAGAGGTTTACATAAACTTATTTTATGATGGCCAAGTTTCCACAGAGCAAATTTCAAAAATGTCCCCAAGGGGAGCTTAGCAGTAGCTAAGAGTAGCAAGTCTACACAGCAATTAGCAAAGAAAGGAAAGCTGCCAGATAGAATTGCTTTCAAAAACTTTTTACTTCTTGAATAGAGAGATTTGGAATGCTTTGCCTGTTTTTTCTTCAGAGTAAACTTTCTCTTAGTTTCTGGCACTCAATTGTCACAGAAATTGTCTTTATATACTGCTTTCTCAGCTATTGAAATAAAACACACACTCTCTTTTCTTCTCTGATACTGGGGTTTGGGGTCTGAACTCAGGCCCTTCATACTAGGCTATACTTCCAGCCCTTTTCTTATTTTATTTTAAATTTTATTTTATTGGTACATTTTAGGTATACAATATAATGACGTTCATCATTGGAAATTTGTACCTTAACACAATCTCTCTTGGTTCTTATCTTTTCCCCATTCCCCTGGCCTCCCTTCAATCCCTCCATCACTCCCTATTTACCATGACTTTTTTTCCATTTTTCATTTTCTCATTTTAATTCTATACCCTTCTTTCCTTTCCCCTACACTTCCTAATTTCCCTTCCCCTTTGCCCCTTTTCTTCCTATTTCACATTGTCTATTATACCTTTTAGTCCTTATTTACACTTTCAGTTTCTCACACTAGAGAAACTATTTGGTATTTACATGTGTGTCCTATTTATTTCACTTGAGAGTATCACCTTTTCTTATTTTTATTTTGAGACAGAGTCTTGCTAAGCTCCAGAATTGCTCAGACTGGACTGAAACTTGTGATGTTCCTGGCTCAGCCTCCCAGAGTGCTGGTGATATAGAAAAACTATTACTCCCAACCTGCTAGATGTTAGATATACTGAGTTTGTGTCCCCTGAAATTGAAGAATAAATTCCAAAAGATAAAGGAGGTTAAGAGTAGAAAAGGTTTATTGGGGAATAGGAATTGGAATAGAAATAACTTCTGAGAGATGCTAGAAGGGGTCCTGAGTTGGGTTGCCACCAAGTTCATCTCTCTGAGAATGTTCTATAGGGAAAAATCAGGAGGTGGGTACTACATGGATCAAACTATAATCAATCAATAAGATTACAAGTATAGCCACTTAGCTAATATTGATCTAATAGGGAGGTGGGGCACATAGCAATGGTATATGGATTACATCATTAACATCGATGGATAATCTACAATCGTAGTCTTCTCTTTCATTTTAGTGGTTTTAAACTTAGTCTTAATAATAGCCTTAGTCTTAGTAGGTGAGAGAGGATGGTCCACCCTTAGTGAAGTACTGATTTAATTCTATGAAAAATCCGAAAATGGTGGTACTACTTGCAATACAACTTCAAGCTTCCATTCATCTCTTATAGAATGTAAGGCCATTGTGACTTTAATCTCGATGTATTGCCTTCAAATTCAGGTCCAGACATACTTTTGATGTGTTCTCATCTTCTGCACTGACTCCTTTGAGGGTCTACCTTGTCTGTCTATTAATTTCTATCTAATTTAGCTGCCTATAATACTGGGATTATAGACATGAGCCACAGTGCCTGGCTTCGTGAATATATTCTTATATTATTATCTCTTTGGGATAGAATGAAATGATAGAGCATATTTAAATTTATTTCTTTGAGGATTACTATCTTATTTCAGCATGATCACATAATTTTTAAATTGTCAATATTTGTAGTTATACATTGTCAACCTATTACAGCATTTTAAAAACCATTCAATGGAAACCTAAAATAAAAAAATATAACTCAGATAAATCAACCCCATCAATAACCAGGTTCCAAAATAAACAGAGTTTCTAACATTCTGGGAAAATAGTTCTAAATAAAATATAGGTAATATCTTAATTCTTCTGCATACAATTTATACATAATGTATGATTTTCCTAGTGATGACTATATACTTAGTATAGTTTGTATTTATTTTATAAAAATTTACTAAAACATCCATCTTATCAAATGTCTGAAATAAGTAAAGATCTATCTGATGTGTATTATGCTTAGTGACTGACTGTATTTAGGATATAGAGTAAAGCTTTTACAGTAGTTGGTAATAGACAACATCAATATCCACAGCAAATAATAATATGACATAAGTATATGTGTGTTTTTGTTTTGTAATTTTCTGGTTTTAGAATTTTTGCCTATTATGTGATATGGAGTGCCAATCACAAACTTTATGATTAACTTATATTTTGAATTATAGAGTAAAATGTTTTATTTTTTTATTAGTACACATTTTCACTATATAATGACATTCATCATAAGGAGTTCCTATGTGTGTATAACACATCTTTATTCTTTTTGCTTCCCCTCTTTTCTTCCCTTCCCTCCCTACTTCCTTCATCTCTTAGTTTCCTTCTCAATCAATATATTATTAAGTTTCATTTCAATATCAATGTAATTTAAACATAGCTTTGTAATGTGGCTGTCATGTGATACAGCATTGCTTGTTCTTTTACTACCCAGAGTATGTCAAAATGTGATCCCTTTGATTAATTTCATATTCCTTCAAAAATCAAATGTGGATATTTTCCATTAATTTAGCTATTTTAAATGCTTAGGAAAAATAGTATTTTCATTCATCAAAACATTGTTTAATTACCTTTATGTTCTGTAGAGATAGGTTAATTTTGTTTGAACACTGAGAAATAAGATTTATTTCCCCCCATAGAATAACATGGATTCAAAGAAGAGTGAAATCAACAATATGGGTACTACATGAATAGGAAGAAAGATTAATCAAGAGTAGAATTTAAAATGATACAAAATAATTTCCAAATTTGAGTTTAACACTAGAGTTACCCAGTTTGGGATATGAAGAATAATAATGCATAAATAATGTAAATCTATTTGAATATCAAAGGTGTGTCAATGAATGTATAAGCAGGTTTCTGCACATCTTAGAATCGTGATACCTTACAGTAATAAAGCAATAACATTTTCTCAAGATGCTTATGTATTCCACTGAATAATACAGATGGATACTAGACTACTACACTTTCAGAGAAATTCACTCCACTTGCCATTTTATGAGTTTTTTTTAGTAATTCAGCCTTGAATTTGGTGTATTAATTTAATTATACAAAATGAGAAAATTTAAAGATAGTGTTGTGGTAACATATGTGATACAAATGTGGAGAGAGGGTGGGAGTGGGAGAACAGTTTAAAAGAAAGTTACTTAGGGAATACTGACATATTTTGTGTGACTTGAATGAAGGGTCACTATGTGAGCTTGGAATGTATACCCATGAAACCAAGAGTAGGTATATTAATGAAATCCTGTCATTTTAAGATTACTTTGGGATATAAAACATTAAAAATAAACTATGTGATATATTAAAAATTACAGAAATTGACTTTGGAAGCATCCTGTCTCAAAGTTTGGGGGAATCATAAATCACTCTCAATTCTCTCATGATGTTTATGTAATTTATTCTTTATAAATCATGGTAGACTATGGGCTTCTGGGAAAATGGTCAAAAGGCTACATACTCAATGATTGAGTGATTTGTTTAAAATCAAGTTTCAACCACTGAGTGCCATAGACTTTACAAATGTCACACTCCTTCCTCTTCTGCTATCCCATGAATATTCAGAATTCAACAACATGGGCAAGATGTTAGAATCAGAAAACTAAAGATAAGAACTAAAGGCAGGATTTTTCAGTCAGAAGATTGGATAAATAATGTCCTTAACTTTGTGAAATGTTAAACACATAGGAGAGGAGAGAAAAGCTTTTGGGATGAATTGAATCTTTACAGCAGACTCCTTAGGCTGTCAGAAGTTTTAGCATAACACTTAATTATTGTAGTATGTGGATTCTACATTTCTGTAAAATATGTCATTTGTATTTTAATAATTGCATGCTATCTATAGATTTCTTTGAGTAGCATGGACATTTCAATTATATTAAATTTTTCAATCCATAAATACAAGAAGTCTTTAAATTTGCATGGATCTTCTTTAATTTCTTTCATTAAAGTTTATTAATTTTTAATTTATAAGTCATGTATCCCTACAGTTCAGTTTTACTTAAGTATTCTGTAGTTTTGTTATTACAGTTATGCTACTGTAATTATGTTCATAACTTATTTGACATAGTTCATAGGTAGTTTACAAAAATATAATCTTTGGTTGTATATAGATTTTGTATCATACATCATTAATAATTCATTTATTAACACCAACAAATTTTGGAGAGTCTTAAGGGTTTCTTATGTGTAATATGATACCTTGAAATAATATGGAAGTACAAAAGACTTCAAAGAACTAAAAAAATCCTCTTAAATACGATAAAACAGGATATATAACTTTACTTGATTTCAAAATATATCACAAAGCTATAGTAATTAAAACAATATGACACCAGCACAAAGATAGTCAGATAGACCAGCAGAAAAGAACAGAGTACTCTAAGAAAATGCATGCCTAAACAGTTAACTGACCGTCATCAAGAGTACTGAAAAATACACAAAAGATATTATCTTCAGTTACTAACTGGGAAAACATGTAAAATAATGAAATTCTCTTCTCTTTCACCAGACACACACAGACAAAAATCAACTTAAATAAATTAAAGGCTAACATGAAACAGTAAAATTCTTCAAGAAAATATATGGAAAAATCTTCATGACATTGGCATTTGCTATGTTTTCATGTATATGACATCAATGACATATACAACAAAAGCAAAACACAAATTAGATTATATAAAGAAAAGATTTCCACAGTATAGTGAATAATGACAAACATAATGAAATGGCATCCATTGAAATGTTATCAAAAATATTTTTGAACTTTATTTTTCAAAAGATATTAGATTCTGAAATATGTTTTTAAATATGTAATATAAATATACAATATAAAAGTGGGCTGGAGTCTTGAATATATGTTTCTCAAAACAGTAAGTATAAACATTTTTTTAAATGTCCCACATTTGAAGTTTTATTATAAAGCTACTATCATAAAAATAGCACAATACTGCCACAGAAACAGACATGAGGATGAATGGAACGGAATAGAGGATGCAGAAACAACTCCAAGTACATTCAAGTACTTGATGTTTAACAAATGGTGCTGAGAAAACTGGCTATCCACATGTAGAAGATTGAATCTAGACCCATTTCACTCATCATATACTAAATTAAAGTCAAAATGGATCAAAGAACTAAATGTTAAAACATAAATACTTAAACTGCTGGAATACAAAATAGGTAAATCTTGGAGTCATAGACATAGGCAAGGACTTTCTTAACAGAACATCATTTGAATAGGTCATAGTTACAAGGATCAACAAATGGGATCATATCTAATTAAAAACTTTCTGGGCCATGGATTTAGCTCAGCGGTTCTGCTGCCTGCCTCACAAGCTCAAGGTCCTGAGTTCGATCCCAAATTAAAAAAAACAACAACAACAAAAAAAAACCTTTCTGCACAGCAAAGAAAACAAGCAACTAGTGAAAAGACAGTCTACAGAATGGAGAATATTTTTACCAGCAATTCTTTAGACAGAGGACTCATATCTAGAATATATAAAGAACTCAACAAAATTATGCCCCTCAAAATAAAAGACATAATCAAAAAGTGGGCAACTGAAATGAATAGACACTTCAAAGACATAAAAATGGCCAATGGGTACATAGAGAAAAGCTCATCACTGCCCATTAGAGAAATGAAAATTAAAACAACACTGAGATTTTATCTTAACCCTGAAAAACTGGCCATCATCAAGAAATCAAATAATAACCAAAGTTGGAGAGATGGCATGAAAAAAGGAATGTTTCTATACTGTTGGTGGAAATGTAGTAAAAACACTATGGAAATTAGTATAAAAAATTCCTCAGAAAAAGTGAAATTAGAAATTCCATTTGATCTAGATATTCCCCTTCTAGGAATCTTCCTCAAAAAGTTAAAGAAATTTTATTACAGGAATATATGAATATCTATGTTTATAGCACCACAACTCATAACAGCTAAATCTTGGAAGCAGCACACACGTCCATCAGCAGACGAATAGATAAAGAAAACATGGTTATTTACACACAATGTAGTACTACTCTGCCTTAAAAAAAGGTAACCTTGAGTTATTATAGGAAAATGGAAGCACTCTGAGACCATATGTTAAGTGAAATAAAATAGACACAGAAGTTTAAATATCACATTTTTTCATTTATGTGAGGAACTCAGAGTGAAAATAAAAAGCAAAATAAAAGAAAGATAAAAGGTAGGGAGATAGATCATTTTCAAAGGGGAAGGGGATCAAGAAATGGAGGGAGGCAGGAAGGAGGGAAGGAATAGGGAATGATAAAAAAAGAATTGAGATTTGTCATGTATGGTACCAACTCTACATAAGGAATGTAAACAATATGAATTACAAACTTGTACAAGAAAACAGTATGGGGAATTATTAGATGGGTGGAGGGGGCAGGGAGGAAAGGGAAAGGGAATGAAATCAGTAATTAAGGTGTGTTATGTACATGTACCAATTTCCCACGAGGCATGTACACAGTATATTATTAGCACTTGCACTAATAAACTATAGTAAAATATTTTAGAGGAGTAAAAAGGGAAAGATGGTGAACATAGTGAAAAGTGAATCGTTAGAAAAAAGTGAATCAAAGCTAAAATGAGCTATCACCTCGCAACTGTTATGATGGGCATTAATTTTTAAAAATAAGACAATTAACAAGTGTAGAATAGATGTGAAGAAACTGGAACCACTTGCATGCTCTTAATAAGAAAATAGTACAGTATTGTCACTATGGTGAACAGCTTTCAGGTTCTTCAAAAAAAATTGAAAATGAAACTACTATAAGATCTAGCAATTCCATTTCTGGATGTACAGGCAGAAGTATTGAAATAGCGGGTGCCTTCGAGCACACAGGCCGAGGAAGGCCTCCCCGCAACACAGGCCCTTCAGCAGCAGCGAGAAGTTCGGGGAAGAGCTTGGTGGCCTGGACCCGGGGAAACATGGCCAGGCACTGAGGAGAGGTGGCAGAGACAACTTTGCAAGCGCAACCCCGCCAGCACCGCGAGGGCCCCTTTCCCCTCAGGGCAGGAACTTGCGGGCACACTGTTCTGCAAAGTCTCTGTGCGTTTTCCTCTCAAGAAAACTCAAAGTGCAAACAAGGCACTTGTGAAGGTAAAACGGGATAGACCTGAAGTAGTTTTCTCTTGGTTCAGCCAGGGCTTACTTCGACTGAGAGGCGGACCGGTTCGCTCTCCACGCTGGGCCGCAGAGGGGACAGGCAGCGGCTCCATTCCTGTCAACTGGTTTATAGCAATCTCCACTGGGCTCACTCAGAGGAGAGCACATATCCAAAGAAAAGTCACCTTCTTTGGGATACTTCCCAAAACATATTAAACTGAACTTTAGAGAGGGCTTTAAAGAGAAAAGAAATTTAAAAAGCCCAGCTTGAATGCCTCTTTGCTATTCTGCTCCGGGATCATTGGCTGCCTGCCACCAGGCACCTTCCCGCAAGGAAGAGTCTGTCTTAAGCTTTTAAAAATAGCTTTGTCTAGGATTGGAAGGAAACAAGACAGGACTGAGACCCGACTCCCTGGGAAATAAGTACTGGGTGGGGGAAGAACAGATTTGTGTTTTGTCACATAAAAAATACTAATTTAGGGAACTGAGCATGAGCTTATGACACAAATCTATTTACGATGCCATAGTCCTGACATTTTCTTACTTTCTGAAGCTAGCTTTGCCATGCAGAAAAATGTGTGGTTTTAACTAAAACCAGAGCAATGGACCATTCCAGAGTAGAAGAGCAGGAAGTGATGCTGTCCTCAGAATACCCTTGGTCTCCAAGGGATCCCAGGTGCAGGTCCACTCTGACACTAGCTTGCAGGGTTCAGGGCATGATGCTGAGCTCACTCCACCAGTCTCTCAGATCATGTGGTCCACACAAAGACTGCCTGCTGATGCAGCAGGATTATTTTTAAGTATTATTTAATGGTCTTGAGTCCCTTGTAGAGGAAAAAAGAACAAGTGAGATGAAGAATTCCTCTTTTTGTCATAAGTTAGCCAACACATATCTGGAGGCTCTACCAGATCTTCAAGATCTGTTGGAGTAAAGTTAACCTTCTGGAACAAAGTTCCACAGACTCAGTGGCTATGGATTAGACAAAGGTAACTTTAGGTACAAAATAGCACCAAATCCTACAGTGTCTATCCAGGAGTCTACTTTTCTGAAATTTTGTGGAAGAAATCAACTGCTGAGTGAGTGGATCCACCCTGTTTACTCTAATATGTAAAAATTACTAACACTAACTGAAAGTAATCTGCATGAATAAGCACAGTCCATAGAATTCTTAGGGCAAGCACTATTGATCTTTGGAAAGAAAGTAGTATGACAATACAAGGTTCTGCCAGTTTGGTGACTTCTATGCATCATCATAATCTGACAAATTCCTCAAAGAGTTATCTGACCTTCATAATGGAGAAATGCAGAAACTATTGTATCAATATATCAGAAGTGGTATAATACAAATATATTAGTGGAACTCAAAGTAAACTCTAGACAAGCCAAAATAACAATTATCAATGTATTTAAAAATGCAGCTGCAGTGGAGACTGAAAATACTGCCCCCATGAGGAGCTCATTTTTTCTTTAGTGGGTATTGTCGTGGGGATACAGATCATAACTTAAAGTCTTATCCACAAAATCAAACTGGAAAGAACCTATATCATCTGAACAGATATTAGTGAGTTAACTAACATTATGCATTTTCTAGCTATACCTGTAGATTCTGAGTGGGCCACAGGAATTTGTATTGTAAAAGCACTCCAGACAAACTATTGACACTGGTGTTGTAGTTTACATCTAGATGTCCCCCAAAAGCCTCCTGCACTTAAAGCCCAGACTTTTAGAATATGATTGGAATTAAGCAGGCTTACAGCAGGCTTGCTACTAGAAGGTGGGGTCAGGTCAGAAGAGAAGGGGCACGGGAAGGGTTCATCTCCCTCCCTGCTCCTTCCTTGGAGTCTCTCTGCTTCTGTACCAGCATGCCATGTTCTGCCATGCTGTCCTACCTTTGACCAAGCTGACTGTATACTGAAATCTCCACAAACCATCAACCAAAATAAATCTTTCCTCCTTTAAATTTTAGATGTTGACTATTGTGTTCCAGCAACAAAGCAAATGACTGAAACAGACTCTGGTACCAGGAACAGGGTCTTCCATCTTTAAGCCAGGTGCACCCAGAAATGCACTCCACGAATATGCCAGCAGTTTCCTACTCTGTTAAGAAGACAGCACAATTAACTGTCACAATCCATCCCTTATCAGTTTCAAAACCAGGCACATTTCCTAAACCAATACAAACCAAATGCAATACAAACCAAATACAATAGCAAGTTCACAGTCACTCTAAGCATGATATAACTATCCTGCATACAAATAGAACTTTACTATCACCCAGTAGAATAGAAGGCAAAATTTTTTTAAGGTGATGCTTACACTTCTTCAAACATTTCATAGCATAAACATGACAATACAGATTTAACAATACTTATGAACCAGTAATAAGTCTATCAGTATTATATTACAAAAAAGAAAACAAAGATACATACTTATATGTACAAGTATATTAACAAAATATGAAAGAAAAATTACAATTATGGTCTCCATTTCTGTAACTGGTCATAAGGTCATAGCTGGTATTTATAATTACCTTGTACTACCCATTCTCTATTCCCTTGACCTTCAGTAAGCACCAAAGCAGGTCTTGGTTTGTTACCTGGTGAGAAGACACTTAACTGAAGTTTTGAGGCCATTTGTTCCTCTACTGTGGAGTAATTGTGCATTTTCCCCTTGGTAGTGTGGATCTATTATCTCTTCCAGCAACATATGTTTCTTGTTTAGCTTGCTTACTCAGAGGCACAAGGAGCCCAAAATGATGAGAGGAAAGTCTTTCTTCCAGTTCTATAAAATGATTGTTGTATGTCCTGGTATAAGCTTTCTCTTGCCTGGAATTAAGACTTCTAGACCTATGCTTATATCATAAGGTTGCAGAAACAGGAAGCAAAAGTTTTGCTAGAGGGTCACTAAGGGTACTGGTGAATGGTATCATTTCCACTTCTACCTCTTGATTTCTAGTCCTATGTATTACTGTAATCTTTCTTAATCAACTGGTGACTCCAGTTGCAGCCACTGTATCAGATGTGGTTCCCTTGCTTGGGCAGATTAACATATCTCCTGGTACCTGGTATGCAACTATTGATTTGACAAATGCCTTCTTCTCCATACCTGTCCATAAAGACCATCAGAATCAATTCTCTTTCAGTTGACAAGTCCAGAAATATACCTTCTCTCTTCTATGTTATAGTTATATGAACTCTCCAGCCCTGTGTCACAACTTAGTCCATAGGGATCTTGATCATCGTTCTCTTTCACAATGTATCATAGAGGTCCATTACATTGATGATATTATGCTGATTGGAATAAATAAGTAGGTGGTAGTAACCACTGTGGAGTTGTTGGTAAAGCATTTGTTTAGCAGAGAATGGGAAATAAACTAAAATTCAAGGTTCCTCTACCTCATTGAAATACCTCAGAGTCCAATGGTGTGGGGTGTACAGGGATATCTCTTTGACAGTGAAGGATAAATTGTTGCATCTGGCTCCCCTACAACTAAAAAAGAGGCACAGTGTCTAGTGACCTATTTGGGTTTTGGAGACAACTAGTGCATCAATTAGGTGTGTTACTTCAGCCCATTTACCAGTGACTCAGAAAGCTGCTGGTTTTTAGTGGGGTCTAGAACAAGGAAACACTTTCAACGTCAGTGCCAGCTACTCTGCCATGGGAGCCATATGATCCAGCAGATCCAATGGTACTTGAGGTATCAGTGGTAGATAGGGATACTGTTTGTAATCTATAGTGGAGCCCCAGCAGAGGCCTTTAGGATTTCAGAGCAAGGATCTGTCATTGACTGTAGACAACTGTTCTCCCTTTGAAAAGCACTTCTTGTCCTGCTACTGGGCCTTAATGAAAACTGAACTCTTGAGCATGGAACATCAGACTACCATGCAACCTGAGCTGCCCATCATGAACTGGGTGTTATCCACCAAGTCATAAATTAGATATGTAGATCAACAGGCCATCATGAAATGGATTGAGTCCAAGCAAGTCCAGAAGGCACAAATTATATCAAAAAGTTACCCAAATACCATGATTCCAACTCCTGCTACACCTCCTCTGTTCTCTAGCATTTGCCCATGGGGTGTCTCATATGATTGACTGACAAAGGAGGAGTAGGGCCTGGTTTATTGATAGTTGTGCACTTTATGCAGGTACCACAAAGTGGACACCTGCTGCTGTGCTTTTCCAGAGCATCCCTGAAGGACAGTGGTGAAGGGAAATCTTCATACCTAGCAGTGTACTCCCGAAAACTCAGTGTGTGAAGGACTGGGAGTGAAGTGGGAAGTGCAATGGAGGCCCCAGGAAGTTGGAGAAGCCAGGAACATGGAATTTCTGAGGAAGCTGCAACTATTGACCAAAGCCGGCCCAAGAGAGTGGGATGGTTACAACAATCAGTAGTGTCCTAGAGGCTGGGAACCTAAGCCTTTTGGAAGTCACATCTTCTCAAAACTCATCCAAGTGCTGGACACAGAACTACAGTATTTAATGTTTGTCCTGTTTCATTTAGTCTTGCTCTAGTACCATTGGTTTCTATCCCCCTATTTTTCCCTTTTGGAATGGGATTGTTTTCTCTGTGCCATTCTATGTTGTCAGTGTTTAACTTCTTTTTGACATTATAGGGGCTCACAGTTAAGAGTTTGCTTTAAATCTCAGAGAAGATGTTGGACTTGGACTTTTCGGGAATGCTGGAACCATTAGGACTTTGATAACTATTAGAATGGACTCAATGCATTTTGCATAGAAGGATGCACTGAGGTATTTTGGGAGCCAGAGAGGAATGTTACTGTTTGTATCCCATGTTCCACAAGAGTTTCATACCTGCAAACATAAGCGTTTTGGAAGGCAATTGGCTGTGGGGGCTTATAGCTGATCCTCTTCAGGTCTCCACCTCCTTCCTTCCCCACTGCCAAGCTATGAACCACTTCTCTTCAACATGCTTCCTTGCCCCTTAGAACCAGCCAACTACAGACTGAAATCTCTACAAACTGTGAGCCCAAATAAACCTTTCTTACTTTCAAAACAAAAGTATTGAAATAAGGATTTCAAAATGATATCACCATTCCACACTCATTTTGATATTCCACACTCATTTTGATATGACTCATTATAGCTAAGATGTCCAGTAGTGCATGAATAAAGAAAATATGATAAAATGGAGTGTTAAATATTTTTTTTAAAAAAAAGTTCTGCAATATGCACAAGTATGAATGAACCTGGCAGGCATTATGCTCAGAGAAATAAGAAAGTCTTAAAAGGACAAGTACTGCATGATCCCACTTATATGAGGAATTTAAACAATTAAATTCATTGTAGCAGAGAACAGGGACCTATTGGAGGGGGAAATAGGAGTTTCAAATTAACAAGTAGAAAATCTGAAACAAGTAAAATAAATAATTTCTAAAGATGTTTTAAACTGTTACTCTTATAGTTAACAATAAGTTACTGTATACTTAATAATGTGTTGAAAAGCTCTCATTTTTTTCTTCCCACAATAAATAAAAATTTTTAAAATAGATTTTTGAAACATTTGTGTTTGATATACCATTTGATATGTCATAAATAGTTTTTTTTAGTAAATGTGTCATTTTATTTAATAACAATTTCTTACAATGTTATTACGGAAATTTGAATATATACAGAAGAAGTGAGAAAAGCAAAATAATCTCCTATATTGCTATTACCAATTTGAGCAGTTGTTGTTCAATGGCCAATCCGTATCACTGATAACCTACCCAGTAATTCCCGTATCTAGAAGCAAAGAAAGAACAAAGACCTGCTTTTAAGTACATTTAGGTTCAATTACTTAGACATATATTTCCAAAAGATAGGAATTATTTATTTTAAATAACATCAAATTCATAAGAAAATATTTTTATTCTCATAGTCACTAAATTTCTGGTCAGTTTTGACATGTCTTCAATTGTCCTAAAAAGGATTTTGCTATTTCATTGTTGGATTTTTATGTTTGATATAGAAAGTGTTCACATATAATTAACTGATGTCTAGTTTTTCATTATTTAACTTCTTGCCCTTACTTATAAGTTGTAATTGTGATTCTTTTATTCTTTTTTTTGGTACCAGATATCGAACTCGGAACCTTGCATATATGGTAAAAGAATTAAAAACATCATCATACCACAGCAATATATGATGTTTTTAATTCTTTGGGGAAGATATGCAGAAGGGGAATAGCTGGGTCAAATGGGACCTCTAATCCTAGATTTTGCGGAAGCTCCACACTGACATCCAGAGTGAGTGCACCAGTTTATGCTCCCACCAACAATGTAGAAGGGTTCATTTTTTCCCCACAGCCCCACCACCATTTGTTATTGGTTGATTTCTTGATAGCAGCCATTCTTTCTGGGGTGAGATGGAATCTCAGCATTGTTTTAATTTGCATTTCATGAATGACCAGTGATGCTGAACACTTTTTCATAAATTTATTTGCTGTTTCTAATTCTTTATCAGTAAAGTGTCTTTTTATTTCAGATGCCCATTTTTGTATTGGCTCTTTATATATTCTAGATAATAGTCCTTTATCTGAATAGCTGGTAAAACATTTTTCTCACTCTTTGGGTTATCTCTTCACTCTGTTGGTTTCTCTTGCTGTGCAAAAGCTTTTTTAATAAGATGAGGTTCCACTTGTTGATTCTTTGTAGTATTTCCCATGTGGCCTGGGTTTTGTTCATGAAATATTTGCCTACTTCTATGTCCGCAAGCATTCTACCTATTCTCTCTTCCAACAGATTTAGTGTTTTTGTTTTAATATTTAGATCTTTGATGCATTTCAATTTTAGGTTAGTACATGGTGAAAGATATGGTCTAGTTTCAATCTTTAGCATGTGAAAAGCCAGTTTTCTCAGCACCATTTATTAAAGAGGTTATCCTTCTTCCAGTATAAAACTACCTATACCAATTTTCTGTAGGGTTTTTATCATGAATTGATGTTAGACCTTGTCAAATGCTTTTTCTGCAATTATTGAGAGGATCATATAGTTTTTGTCCTTGGCTCTGTTAATATAGTGTATTACATTTATTGATTTGTGTATGTTGAACTCTCCCTGCATCCCTGGGATGAATCCAATTTGGTCACAGTGTATAACCTACTTGATTACTTGCTGCATTCTGTTTGCCGGTATCTTACTTAGGATTTTTGCATCTGTGTTCATTAGGGAGATTGGTTTGTAATTCTCCTTTTTGGTTGGATCTTTCTTTGGTTTTGGAATCAGGGTAATGCTTGCTTCCAGCAATGATTGTGGAAGAATTGGTTCCCTTTCAATTTCATTAATGAGCTTGAGGAGTAGCAGCATTAGGTCTTCTCTGAAATTCTTGTAGAGTTCAGCAGTGAATCCATCAGGTCTAGGGTTTTTCTTTGTTGGTAGTGTTTTTTCCATATTCAATTTTATTGGCTTATATGGTTTTATTTAGAATTTCTATATCTTCTAGATTCAGTTTTGGTAATTCATATGTATCTAGGAATCTGTCCATTTCTTCTGTATTTTTCATCTTATTAGAACACAGGTTCTAGAAATAGGTATTGATGATGTTCTAGATCTCTGCAGGATGTGTTGTGATTTCTTCCTTTTTATTCCTAATTGCATGGATTTGAGTCTTTTCTCGCCCTTTTTTGAGAAGGTTGGCTAAAGATTTGTCAATTTTATTTACTATTTCAAAGAATCAACTCTTTGATTCATTGATTCTTTGTGTTGTTTTCTTAGTCTCCGTTACATTAATTTCTGCTTGGATTTTTATAATTTCCTCCCTCATGCAAGCTTTGGGCTTGACTTGCTCTCCTTTCTCTAGAAGCTTGAGATTCAATATTTGGTTGTTTATTTCAATCCACTTTTTTTTCCTGATATAGGAATTCACAGCTATAAATTTCCTTCATAGGACTGCTTTCATTGCATCCCATACGTTTTAGTATGTTGTATCATCATTATTGTTTAATTGTCAAAATTTTCTGATTTCTTCTTTAATTTCATCTGTGACCGATTGGTTGTTCAGGAGGATGTTTTTTTAATTTCCATGTGTTTATGAAGTGCTTGTGGTTTCTTTTGCCACTGATTTCTAATTTCATTGCACTATGGTCTGATAATATGCATGGGACTATTTCAATTCCCTTGCATTTACTTAAGCACATTCTATGAACTAGTATATAGTCTACTTTGGAGAAAGTCCCATGTGCAGTTGAGAAGAATGTGTATTTTGATGTTGTGGGGTGGAACACTGTAAGCATATACTAAGTCCATTTATTCAAAAGTTTTATTCAATTTTAATATTTCATTGTTGATTTTTCATCTAGTTGATCTGTCTGTTTATGACAGTAGGCTATTGGGTTCCTCCATTACAACTGTATTGGTGCTTATATGATTTTTATGTCCATTAATATTTGTTTTATATAGTT